>NC_090022.1:170080116-171280116 GCF_037176765.1 Anolis sagrei | reverse complement strand
TGCTGGCAGAAAGTCACATGAGAGCTTGGTCAATTATTATAACACCGTTGTTGTTGTTGTTGTTGTTGTATAAAGTAAGCAAAGACTCTTCCTGGTCAAAGCAGCGGGAGAGGCACTCGCAGAGCAAAGCAAGAAGGATGGTTGACCCTCCATGTCAAAGGACTTATCTATAGCTTGAAAATATTCAAAACTAATTTCAAACAACAATTTTTGATTTTTGCCATGTTAAATAAGGGACACCATTTTACTAAGCTACAGTATATAATCAGATTTGAGCATCCATAGATTTTGTATGCACAAGGAGTCCTGGGACCAAATCCAGCAGAAACCAAGAAGCCTACTGTACTCCTAAAGTGGTACAAAAGACATATCTGCACCATCAGAAAACCAAGGTGCCACTACCTAAGCCACACATGTGGACAATTTCAAATTTTGGAATATTCTGAATTTTGGATAACTCCTCTTCAAGAGAAGATGGGGCAATGCTGACAGGGGGTAGGGAAAAGGCAGAACTACTTAATGCCTTCTTTGTCTCGGTCTTCTCACAAAAAGAAAGTCATCTTCAACCTCAGCAAGATGGAGTGGATGAGGGATTAGAGAACATCCAACCCCAAATTGGGAAACAAGTCGTCCAGGAATACCTGGCCGCTCTAAACGTGTTCAAGTCCCCAGGGCTAGATCAACTACACCCAAAAGTATTGAAGGAACTAGCGGAAGTCATTTCAGAACCATTGGCAACCATCTTTGAGAGTTCTTGGAGAACGGGAGAAGTTCCAGCAGATTGGAGGAAGGCCAATGTGGTCCCAATCTTCAAGAAGGGAAAAAAGGATGACCCAAACAACTACCGTCCGCTCAGCCTCACGTCAATACCAGGCAAGATTCTGGAAAAGATTGTTAAGGAAGTGGTCTGCAAAGATTTAGAAACAAATGTGGTCATCACTAATAGTCAACATGGATTTATCAAAAACAAGTCATGCCAGACTAATCTGATCTCTTTTTTCGATAGAGTTACAAGCTGGTTAGATGCAGGGAATGCCGTGGATGTAGCGTACCTGGATTTCAGTAAGGCCTTCGACAAGGTCCCCCATGACCTTCTGGCAAGGAAACTAGTCCAATGTGGGCTAGGCAAAACTATGGTGAGGTGGATCAGTAATTGGTTAAATGGACGAACGCAGAGGGTGCTCACTAATGCTTCCTCTTCATCCTGGAAAGAAGTGACGAGTGGAGTGCCACAAGCAGGGCCCGGTCCTGTTCAACATCTTTATTAATGACTTAGATGAAGGGCTAGAAGGCAGGATCATCAAGTTTGCAGATGACACCAAATTGGGAGGGATAGCCAATACTCCAGAGGACAGGAGCAGGATTCAAAACGATCTTGACAGATTAGAGAGATGATTGGCCAAAGCTAACAAAATGAAGTTCAACAGGGACAAATGCAAGATACTCCACTTTGGCAGAAAAAACGAAATGCAAAGATACAGAATGGGGGGCAATGCCTGGGTCGAGAGCAGTACGTGTGAAAAAGATCTTGGAGTCCTCGTGGACAACAAGTTAAACATGAGCCAACAATGTGATGTGGTGGCAAAAAAAAGCCAATGGGATTTTGTCCTGCATCAATAGGAGCATAGTGTCTAGATCCAGGGAAGTCATGATACCCATGCTCTATTCTGCCTTGTTTAGACCACACCTAGAATACTGTGTCCAATTCTGGGCACCACAATTCAAGAGAGATATTGACAAGCTGGAATGTGTCCAGAGGAGGGCGACCAAAATGATCAAGGGTCTGGAGAACAAGCCCTATGAGGAGCAGCTTAAGGAGCTGGGCATGTTTAGCCTGAAGAAGAGAAGTCTGAGAGGAGATATGATAGCCATGTATAAATATGTGAGAGGAAGTCACAGGGAGGAGGGAGCAAGCTTGTTTTCTGCTTCCTTGCAGACTAGGACGCAAAACAATGGCTTCAAACTACAAGAAAGGAGATTCCATCTGAACATGAGGAAGAACTTCCTGACTGTGAGGGCCGTTCAGCAGTGGAACTCTTTGCCCCGGAGTGTGGTGGAGGCGCCTTCTTTTGAAGCTTCTAAACAGAGGCTGGATGGCCATCTGTCAGGGGTGATTTGAATGCAATATTCCTGCTTATTTGCAGGGGGTTGGACTGGACGGCCCATGAGGTCTCTTCCAACTCTTTGATTCTATGATTCTATTAATTGCTTCCTGAAAGCAAAGCAAGCATGCTATCTGCCACTTCAGTAATGCTCCCACCCCATCACAAAAAAATCCTAATCTGAGATTCATTTCACAATGATGGTAATCTGTCCTTGCATTATCTTTCCTTCCAATACTTCCTCTGCTGCATTATGCTCCTATCTGTGTGGTTTCACAATCTGTCATATTTTTTGATCAAGATCATGACTTTGGTTTTGTCTTTGATTGCAACTTCTCTCTAAAAGCACACAAGTCAATTACCTAACACTCCCAATTCTGGGGGCCTTTCTTTATTACATTTACAACAAACCCTTCATTATGCAGGATAAAATAACAGCAATCAATCCATAAGGTGTCTAATCATACAATGATGTGTAAACATGGTAAAAAGAGTTGAATGTGGATATTTGTATAGGGCTTGTAACCTTAAAGAAGTTGTGATATTACAAACACAAAGGACACAAAGGACCTTCAAAGCTCTTTTCTCCTTCCTGCCTTTCTCTTGGCATGGGAACACCCTCCAAGAAGCAGAAATCCCTTGTAGTTCTCAGAAAGTTACCGTACTTTTTGGACTTCAAACCCCAGAACCCACTGCTCAGAAGATCCCAAGTTCTGCTGACGTGGAGATATTGAATAGATAGATAGATAGTATATTACAAGAACTGAAATGTAAGAAAAATCAGGTTCTCTCTGTGTTCTGTCGCGCGCTGGGCCTGTAACAGCTGTCTTTTCTATAGGACGTATACTTTAAGCCCAGCGGGAAGCCAGGGCGCCTCAAAGAGAGGTTCTCAGGGATTTTTCAGAAGTGATGGTCTTTAGAGTCTTTAATGATACAACAAAGCCTTTATTATGAAACAAACATCAAATCTTCAATGGTTCAAACAACATTTCAAGGCTTTCTTAGTCTAGTCCCCAATGGACTGGTACCTGACTTTGATTAACTGTACTTTCTCTGTAGAAAAAAACCCTTTTTAACCTCTCCCAGGCTGTTTACTATCTATACCTAATCTGTGTGGGTCCTACTACCGATTCCAAATGCGTCTGGGTATCGAGTAGACCAACCAGCCGAGGCTTGTAGATATTTCAGCTGGAATTCCGTGGATCTGTAGTGCTGTCCTCCCTCGGATAATTCCTTGAGAACTTCAGGGCTGTTTTCCCTCTGATTGCTGTGAGGCTGAGAGGCTGTGAGCTCTCAGCCACAACCTTGGGACCTTTACCCTGGAATTTTTGTTTCTGTTTCCCCGGATGTTCTTTAGAAAAGAAGCTTTTCTACGGGACGAGCTGGTCTACGTCCTATAGTTTAGCTTCCTTATGTGACACTGCCCCCCCCCAAAATGGCTCCTTTCCCTCCCAGAGCCCTGAACAAGGGGCGGAACCAAAGCTTAATTATGATGGACAGGAGGCCTGCCCTATGACTGCAAACGGATAACAGAAAGAAAATAAAGTTGGAGCTCCTGGTACAGCCATACCAGCACACGCTGTATTAGAAAGCCAAGCTGACAGGACAAAGGGAAGCTGAAGTATCTGTGTCCAAGGCACAGGCAAGAGGAGGGTGAACATTCCCGGAGGGGGGAGATAAGAAAGGCCTGGCACAAATAGAGGTAAAAGTAAGGAATCTCTCTCTCTCCCTCCTGACAGGTCAAAAGTAGGCCCCTGATGGATGTAAGCTGCTCCTTAGAAAAAAATGAAGACATGCCCGTTGCATGTAGAAGATATAATTTGATATTTCTATGATGCTAAAGTGACGTAGTGATGATGTCAACATATGTAGAAGCATGTTTCTTTGTTTGCCTGCATTTGAAGATGTATAAAAGGGAAAGTCAACGCCGTTATCCTCTCTCTAGTTTGCTTTTTGGAAAAGACTCCACGCCAGAGTCTCAGCTGAAAATAAACATACTTTTCTGTCTCCCAGAAAGCATCGCTCTTGGTATTATCTCTCCTATCAGCCACAACACTGCCCCTTATCGTCACATCTCAGAACAGAAAGAACCGTGGCCATCTATATGCTGTTGAATTCCATTTCCCATCAGCTTGGCAGGAACAGTCCTAATTAATGTATTGTCGAAGGCTTTCATGGCTGGAATCACTAGGTTCTTGTAGGTTTTTTCGGGCTATAGGGCCATGTTCTAGAGGCATTTCTCCTGACGTTTCGCCTGCATCTATGGCAAGCATCCTCAGAGGTCAGTGAGGTCTGCAAGCCTTCAAATGCTAATGAAGGTGGTCAGCTGAAACATTCACACCTAGCTTCAGCAGAGAGCTCTTTGCCCCACCCCAGTCATTCCACAGATATATAAACCCATTGTCCTATTTCCAACAGACCTGACTACCTCTGAGGATGCTTGCCATAGATGCAGGCGAAACGTCAGGAGAAATGCCTCTAGAACATGGCCCTATAGCCCGAAAAAACCTACAAGAACCTAGTCCGAATTAATCTTCTTTATCCACTTTTCAGCTGCTTTTTAATGTCCCAGTACTTCATCACATTAGAGAATGAATCCACTTAAAATCTGATTTCTACCTCCTGCAGAATTCTGGGGTTTGTAGTTTAGTGTGGCTGTTAAAGGTTTCTCCCTAAACTTCAAACCCCAGAATTCTGCAGGAGGCAACAACTGGATGCAAAATAGATTCATTATCTAATGCAGGGGTCCTCAAACTAAGGCCCAGGGGCCAGATACGGCCCTCCAATGTCATTTACCCGGCCCTCACTCAGGGTCAATCTAAGTATGAAATTACTTGAAAGCACACAACACCAATAACAACAATCCTATCTCATCAGACAAAAGCAGGCCCACACTTCCCATTTAAATACTAATAAGTTTATATTTTAAAATTGTTTTTATTTTAATTATTTTATTGTTTTAAAGTGGTTTTTTTGCAGTATAAATAAGATATTTGCAGTGTACACAGGAATTCATTCATGTTTTTTTCAAATTATAATCCGGCCCTCCAACAGTTTGAGGGACTGTGACCCGGCCCTCTGTTTAAAAGGTTTGAGGACCCCTGATCTAATGTGTTGAGGTCCTCAATTTCTCTATTCTTCTTCTACCACCCTTTTCCCTTGGGCTACTTCAATTGCTGCAAACTGAGCTCAAAGCACAGGAGTAATTTCCATTTAGTCAATATAGCAAGAGAAAAACATAAGAGTACGTCGAATCTAGCCCCAATGATGAGGCAAAAGCAAAATGCTTCAGCATCTCCTAGCTTGCGTATTCGTTTTCATTAGTAGCTTTTGCCATCTTGACCACACTGATGTTGATGGCCCACATGTATCTAAGTTTTCTCTTCCAGCAGTCACCAGCCAACCCCTCTCCAATGCCAGTGATACAGCTTAATGGTGTAACATTAGAAAATGATGACCATTTCCGCTACCTTGGCAGCCACCTCTCCACCAAAGTCAACATCGACACCGAAACACAACACCGCTTGAGCTCTGCGAGTGCAGCATTTTTCCGAATGAAGCAGAGAGTGTTTGAGACCATAGTTTATAATGCTATTGTCCTCCCAACCCTGCTATATGCCTGCAAAACGTGGACTGTCTACAGACGTTACATGCAACTTCTGGAACGATTCCATCAGTGTTGCCTCCGGAGAATCCTGCAAATCTCTTGGGAAGTCAAGCAGACAAATCTCTTGGGAAGTCAAGCAGACAAGTGCTGGAAGAAGCAAAGACCACCAGTACTGAAGCAATGGTCCTCTGCCATCAACTCCACTGGACCAGCCATGTTGTCCAGATGCCCGACCACCGTCTTCCAAAGCAGTTGCTCTACTCTGAATTCAAGAATGGAAAACGGAATGTTAGTGGGCAGGAAAAGAGATTTAAAGATGAACTCAAAGCCAACCTTCTCAGTAGTGGCCCCCCAGCTGTGGAACGCCCTTCCTACAGACATTAGATCGGCCCCCTCCTTATTGGCATTCAAGAAGAGAGTGAAGACCTGGCTCTTCGAACAGGCTTTCAACTTAGCAGTGCAATTGATTGATTACTGGAATATGGATTAATGGACAACGAGATCGGATGCTGATTCTATTGATGAGACGTGATGGATTGTTGTTTTCCTGTATTGTTGTATTGATGTCCTGATGTTAATTAATTGATATTACTGTTTTAAATGACTAATGATTTTGTACTGTATTGTTGATACTGGTTGTTAACCGCTCTGAGTTGCCGTTGGCTGAGAAGAAGTAAATAAATAAATAATAAATAAACTTTAAAAACTCTGGCATAGACACTGAGAACTGGGAAGCCCTGGCCTGTGAGTGCTCCAGCTCGAGATCAGCTGTGACCAGCAGTGCTGCAGAATTTGAAGAGGCATGAATGGAGGGTGAAAGAGAGAAACGTGCCAAGAGGAAGGTGCATCAAGCCAACCCCAACCGGGACCGCCTTCATAGAATCATAGAATCATAGAATCAAAGGGTTGGAAGAGACCTCATGGGCCATCCAGTCCAACCCCCTGCCAAGAAGCAGGAATATTGCATTCAAATCACCCCTGACCATCCAGCCTCTGCTTAAAAGCCTCCAAAGAAGGAGCCTCCACCACACTCCGGGGCAGAGAGTTCCACTGCTGAACGGCTCTCACAGTCAGGAAGTTCTTCCTAATGTTCAGATGGAATCTCCTCTCTTGTAGTTTGAAGCCATTGTTCCGCGTCCTAGTCTCCAAGGAAGCAGAAAACAAGCTTGCTCCCTCCTCCCTGTGGCTTCCTCTCACATATTTATACATGGCTATCATATCTCCTCTCAGCCTTCTCTTCTTCAGGCTAAACATGCCCAGTTCCCTAAGTTGCTCCTCATAGGGCTTGTTCTCCAGACCCTTGATCATTTTAGTCGCCCTCCTCTGGACACATTCCAGCTTGTCAATATCTCTCTTGAATTGTGGTGCCCAGAATTGGACACAATATTCCAGATGTGGTCTAACCAAAGCAGAATAGAGGGGTAGCATTACCTCCTTAGATCTAGACACTATGCTCCTATTGATGCAGGCCAAAATCCCATTGGCTTTTTTTGCCGCCACATCACATTGTTGGCTCATGTTTAACTTGTTGTCCACGAGGACCTCAAGATCTTTTTCACACGTACTGCTCTCGAGCCAGGCGTCACCCATTCTGTATCTTTGCATTTCATTTTTTCTGCCAAAGTGGAGTATCTTGCATTTGTCACTGTTGAACTTCATTTTGTTAGTTTTGGCCCATCTCTCTAATCTGTCAAGATCATTTTGAATTCTGCTCCTGGAAACCAATGCTCTCACTGCGGAAGACGATGTAGATCAAGAAAAGGGCTCCACAGTCACCTACAGACCCACCCTGGAGGAATATCCTAATCGGACAATGAGGGATCGCCTAAGTAAGTATCTAAGTTTTCATTTGTGAACTGCTGGAGGTCATGGATTAGAACTTCATCAAGACGAGCCAAAGTGCAGGCAGTCCAGTTCTATAGGACAGTTTTTTAAAAAAGAAGGCTACATCAGTATAGACATAACTGAGAATCCAGCCATTCAACCTGACTTTGCCACAAGTACTTCCCCAGCCAAAAAGGAAACAAAAAACAACCACCACTCTTCCATCCCACACTATGAAGCAACTTCCTGCCTCGTTGCCTTGTGCCTCCATGATCAGTAGAAATTTAAAAAGTTTCCTTTTTACATTTTTGCATTTTTCCTTCTTTCACTGTATCATCGGAGCCATTGCTCAAGCTAAAGGCTGCTCAAGGGTGAGACTTTCCAGTCATAGCATTTCCTTAGGAAAGACTTGCTCTATGGATTTTGTTCCTTTCTGGTAGGGACTAGGAAAGAATCTCCTGTCTGTGACACCGACTGCTGACTTTGAATTTCTCAATCTGAGATCGTCTTGCCGCCATCTCATATCCCCATGGTTGTACCAAGTCAACCAAGAGATGCATCACTGCATCCTATTAAATGTGTCCAGTTCTGGGCACCACAATTCCAGAGAGATATTGACAAGCTGGAATGTGTCCAGAGGAGAGCGACTAAAATGATAAAAGGTCTGGAGAACAAGCCCTATGAGGAGCGGCTTAAGGAGCTGGGCATGTTTAGCCTGAAGAAGAGAAGGCTGAGAGGGGATATGATAGCCATGTATAAATATGTGAGAGGAAGCCACAGGGAGGAGGGAGCAAGCTTGTTTTCTGCTTCCTTGGAGACTAGGATGTGGAACAACGGCTTCAAACTACAAGAGAGGAGATTCCATCTGAACATGAGGAAGAACTTCCTGACTGTGAGAGCCGTTCAGCAGTGGAACTCTCTGCCCCGGAGTGTGGTGGAGGCTCCTTCTTTGGAAGCTTTTAAACAGAGGCTGGATGGCCATCTGTCAGGGGTGCTTTGAATGCAATATTCCTGCTTCTTGGCAGGGGGTTGGACTGGATGGCCCAGGAGGTCTCTTCCAACTCTTTGATTCTATGATTCTATGATTCTATGAAATGTCACAAAAGATGCTGGAGTGCCACATTCAAAGCACACACTGCTCATGAACAATACTCGACTGACCTTCTATCACCTTTGGCTGCATTGCAAGGGTCCTTTAATACCACATAGTTATAGCACAGTGATTGCACTTCAACTGCTTTGCCTACGTTCTGAGGTTAGTTTTGTGAGGCAATGACTCTCTGGGGCTGAGAATTCAAAGCATCTCTCCCTGAAGTGTAAATCCCACAATTCTATAGGATGAAACTATGCAGTCAAAGTGATTTCAGATTGCTACCCTCAAATCAGTACCTGTTCTGTCGCGTGCTGAGCCTGTAAAGAATTTCCTTTAGAACAGGACGTGCAACCTTTGCCCAGCGGGAAGCCAGGGGGCCCAAGGAGAAGTTCTCAGAGGTTTTCCACCACAAATGATCTTTAGATGGCTTGTGAAGTATAACAAAGTCTTTTATTAATGAACAATCAAACAGAAACTTCTCTTGTCTTCAGAAAGTTAAACAAATGATTCCAGGCTTTTATGCAACTGGTAGCTTCCTAAACTTGCCCATGAAGGACAGGCAACTGTCTTCAATAACTTCTTCTTTACTTTAAAGGAAAGTCCCCTTTTTAACTTCTCCCAGGCTGACTGTAATCTAACAAGCATCGCGAGCTCTGAGGATTACCTGGGAAGGGATCCCACTGGAGCATTGCAACACACTCAAATACCTGGGAGTCACTTTGGACCGTGCTCTGACCTACAAGAAGCACTGCCTGAACATGAAGCAAAAAGTGGGCTCTAGAAACAACATCATATGAAAGCTGACTGGCACAACCTGGGGATCACAACCAGACACAGTGAAGACATCTGCCCTTGCGCTATGCTACTCTGCTGCTGAGTATGCATGCCCAGTGTGGAACACATCTCACCACACTAAAACAGTAGATGTGGCTCTTAATGAGACATGCCGCATTATCACAGGGTGTCTGCGCCCCACACCACTGGAGAAATTACACTGCTTAGCCGGTATTGCACCACCTGACATCCGCTAGGAAGTAGCACCCAATAGTGAAAGGACCAAAGCAGAGACATCTCCAGCTCATCCCCTGTTTGGGTATCAGCCAGCACGTCAATGACTTAAATCAAGACATAGTTTTCTTAGATCTACAGAGACACTCGCTGGAACACCCCAGCAAGTGAGAGTCCAAAAGTGGCAGACCCAAACCCAGCACCTCAATCCATGGGTGATACCAGATGAGAGACTCCCCCCTGGGCACACAGAAGACTGGGCGACTTGGAAGGCGCTGAACAGACTGTGCTCTGGCACCATGAGATGCAGAGCCAATCTTAAGAAATGGGGCTACAGGGTGGAATCCTCGGCATGCAAGTGCGGAGAGGAGCAAACCACAGACCACCTGCTGCAATGCAACCTGAGTCCTGCCACATGCACAATGGAGGACCTTCTTGCGGCAACACCAGAAGCACTCCAAGTGGCCAGATACTGGTCAAAGGACATTTAAGCAACTACCAAGTTTGCAAAATCTGTGTGTTTTTTTTCCTTTTTCTTTTTAATCTGTGTGTTTGTTTTGTTCTGTTAGAATTGGAACACAATGGTATGGTTGCTGATGACACGATAAATAAATAAATAAATCTAACCCTTACTGATGTGGGCTCCGCTACCGGGTTGAACTGCTTCTCGAACGCCGAGTGGACCTACCAGTAATGGCTTAGATGTTCTCCAGCTGGAGTTCTTCGATCTTTAGGGCTGTTTCCCTGGAAATCTTTGGAGATTCTTAAGACTGTTCTCCCCCGGAAGGTCTTAAGAGTTGAAGCTTTTGTACAGGGGAAGCTTGCACACGTCCTATACATTAGCTTTCCTTGCTGAGACTAACTAAAAATGGCTCCCTTCCCTTCCCAATTGCCCTGAGCAAGGGGCGGGACCAAAACTTGACGATGATGGACAGGTGACTTGCCCTATGACTGCAACCAAAGGAATCCACCCTTCTGCAGAGTCCCTGAAACCTTGGACTGCAAGCAAACATTTAATACAAAGCAAATAAAATTGGAGCTCCTGGTACAGCCGTACCAGCACAGTACCCTATTTAATATAATTGTACGTAAACTGACACTGATTTCTGGAAAATCAGAGGTCCTTTGGCCAAGGAACTCTTGTAGACTGAACATGGGCAAATCAGCTGTTCTGATGGTGGTTGCATATGAGCTAAAGGATCCAATGAGTATTATGAGGATTTTAATTGACTGTCGCTGGAACCCCATGTGCTTGTAGTGGCAGATTCACCAGCTTTGTGTGATATGTCAGCCTTGGTTGTTTCAACCAGCTGCAGAAGGGCTGAGCTTTGCATTTGAGCCATTGGTATTGGCTAAGAATCGAGTTTCCAGTAAATGACTCACGGATATGCTCAGACCACAACAACAAGTCTTTGTATGAATTACTGCCCACTCCTGGTGTTGGCTAAGAATGTGCTATTTGAAGCACACAGCAGGTGTGAGATGTGGCACACACATAACCTAATGCTTTCTAGGTTCGCTCCAAAGAGAGACCAGGATGGCCTCATCCCTGTTGGCCTTCTGCAAGCAGGTCAAGACCTTCTTCTGTCCAAAGTCATTTGGGAAAGTGTGGGGGGAATCGCGGGGGAGGGATTGTGTGTTTTAAAGGCTATTTAAGTGTATGTATTATATTTTATATTTTAATATTATATTTTAATGGCGTTCCATGCAGTCATGCTGGCCACATGACCTTGGAAGTGTCTATGGACAACGCCGGCTCTTCGGCTTAGAAATGGAGATGAGCACCTTACCCCAGAGTCAGACGGGACTGGACTTAATGTCAGGGGACAACCTTTACCTTTATTATATTTTACTCTGTTTTTTACCTTAATCCACACTGTATTATTTAATTGTTCTTTAATTTTTGTTTTGCGTTTCTAAAGCTATGATCTAAAAGTAGGAATGTTAGCTGTCTTGAATCACCACAGAGAGAAAAGTGGGGTATAAATAAAGTACGTAAAATAAAATAATTTCACCATTGCCTTACCACCAGTTACTTTCAGTGGGACAATGAATTCTACGAACAGAAAGATGGAGTAGCTATGGGGAGCCCTCTCAGCCCAGTGATAGCTAACTTCTACATGGAACACTTTGAAAAACAAACCCTGGAGACAGCAACCAAAAAGCCCACAATATGGTTCAGATATGTGGATGACACCTTCACCATTTGGAGCCATGGAGAAGAAGAACTCAACAGGTTCCTGGACCATCTTAACAGCATCCACCCAAACATCCAATTCACCATGAAAAAAGAAAATGAAGGAAGACTGCCTTTTCTAGATGTCCTAGTCATCCGCAAACCAGATCAACAATTGGGTCACACCGTCTACAGAAAATCCACACGCACAGATAGATATCTACATAAAAACTCCAACCATTACCCAAGTAAAAAAAGAAGCACCATTCAAGCCTTGGCAGACCATGCAAAAAGAATCTGCGAACCCCACCTCCTCCAAAATGAACTGAATCACCTCAACTGGGCTCTCCAGGCCAATGGAGACTCCACCTCAGACATCAGAAGAGCTGCAAGACCAAGAACAAGCCACAAGAGTCAAGATGAAGATCCACCCAGAGGAAAAGTGTTCCTGCCATACATCAAGGGAACCACTGACCGCATAGGGAAGCTGATGAGGAAACACAACATACAAACAATCTACAAACCCACCAAGAAAATCCAACAAATGCTACGTTCAGCAAAGGACAAGAGGGATCCTCTCACCTCTGCAGGAGTCTACCGTATACCATGCAGCTGTGGACAAGTCTACATAGGGACCACCAAACGCAGCGCCCAGACACGCATCAAGGAACATGAAAGGCACTGCAGACTACTTCAACCAGAGAAGTCAGCCATAGCAGAGCACCTGATGAACCAGCCTGGACAAGGCATATTATTTGAGAACACAGAAATGCTGGACCACTCCAACAACCACCATGTCAGACTACACAGAGAAGCCATTGAAATCCACAAGCATGTGGACAATTTCAACAGAAAGGAGGAAACCATGAAAATGAACAAAATCTGGCTACCAGTATTAAAAAACTCTAAAATTACAACAGCAAAACAGCAGAGAGGAAACAACCAGGCACATCTTAACACCTCTCAACAGAACATTTTCCCAGGCTCAGCCAGGCCTTCAAATGCTAATGAAGGTGGTCAGCTGAAACATTCACACCTAGCTTCAGCAGAGAGCTCTTTGCCCCACCCCAGTCATTCCACAGATATATAAACCCATTTTCCTATTTCCAACAGACCTCACACCTCTGAGGATGCTTGCCATAGTTGCAGGCGAAACGTCAGGAGAAATGCCTCTAGAACATGGCCCTATAGCCCGAAAAAACCTACAAGAACCTAGTGATTCCAGCCATGAAAGCCTTCGACAATACATTAAAATAAAGTACTACTCAAACAGCCATGGCCCTGACCCTCTCCTTTCTTCTGCCACCATCAATACTGTTCCTAGTGACCACCATCAATGTGGCTGAGATTTCAGGGGCACCATAGTGCCATTAAACAGTGACAGCAAGTTCCAAGTACTCATTGTGCTGATGGGGAGATATTGGAAAAATAGATATTTATTTATGCATATATTGTATGTGCTTTACCAGCACTGAAATGTAAAAAAAATCAGGTTCTCTCTGTGTTAGAAACCCGCAGGACAGAGAGAATGCAGAAGGAGACCTGTGTTAAAAGGGGGAGAAGAAGGGGGACCTGTTATCTATACATTCCAGAGAGACTGGTACAACATAGCCCAGCTTTTTCCTTCTAAGTAAGGAGCCTATCCCCCTCCCTCCTGACAGGTCAAAGTAGGCCCCTTGATTGATGAATGTAAGCTGTATTGATTGATCAATTGGAGGCAGAGGGAGATGGCTTTGTCGCCTCCTTCACCAAAGAAATCATCAGACTGACTGAGCAGAGTAGTCCATTTTCAGACCGTAGCATAAAACTGGCACTATCAGCTGATTCTTGAAATGAGACAGCATGTGGTTTGGCTGTGCTCAAACATCTACAGTTAGCACGGAAAGTTCACATTCTATGCTCAATTGTCGGGGCATAGTTCAAGCCCATATATTCTGGTAATCTATCACAAAATACGGTTTTACATGTTCTGGACATGTTTGGAACATGAAATGCTTATTGTCAAGACATAATGGTATCATATGAATGGCTTGTCCACGCTGGGAACACACGTAAATCTGTGCATTTTCCAGGTTGAGGGTATGGGTGGTGGTATGGGGAGGAGTCTAATGTGCAGCAAAGGGGAATCCCAGTGAAAGAGTCACTGTTGGCTTGCATCACGTGCTTGTTGTTTGCAGCGTTACAGTCATTCTCAAGAATCTTGATATACCCAGAAAACTGATCTGATAAAGCATGTTCATCACACTTCCAGAACAGATTATGGAGTTTATCACATGAGGCAGATAAATCACAAGTATAGTAGGACAACAGCATCTTTGCCTTGGACCAGGGTCCTCAAACTAAGGCCCGGGGGCCAGATGCGGCCCTCCAAGGTCATTACCCGGCCCTCGCTCAGAGTCAACCTAAGTCTGAAATGACTTGAAAGCACATAACAATAACAACAATCCTATCTCATTAGCCAAAAGCAGGCCCACACTTCCCATTGAAATACTAATAATTTTATATTTAATGAAATTGTTCTTCATTTTAATTATTGTATTCTTTTAATGTGGTTTTGCACTACAAATAAGATGTGCAGTGTGCATAGGAATTCATTCATGTTTTTTTTCAAATTATAATCCGGCCCTCCAACAGTTTGAGGGACTGAGACCTGGCCCTCTGTTTAAAAAGTTTGAGGACCCCTGCCTTGGACTTATCATACGTTGTTGCTCTTTTTCTGCTGCTCCTGTTGAAAGGCATGTCTTTTACAAAAGTAAGTATTAATAGGTGCCCCCGGTGGAGCAGTGGGTTAAAGCGCTGAGCTGCTGAGCTTGTTGACCGAAAGGTCGCAGGTTTGATTCCGGGGAGCGGCATGAGCTTCCACTGTCAGCACTAGCTTCTGCCAACCTAGCAGTTCGAAAACATGCAAATGTGAGTAGATCAATAGGTACCACTCCGGTGGGAAGGTAACGGCACTCCATGCAGTCATGCCGGCCACATGACCTTGGAGGTGTCTACGGACAACGCTGGCTCTTCGGCTTAGAAATGGAGATGAGCACCACACCCCAGAGTCAGACATGACTGGACTTAATGTCAGGGGACTACCTTTACCTAAGTATTAATGGAATTATTTGTGCTTGTCAAATTAATGTCTTCCAGGCTGTTTCCTACCAGGAGAATGACAAGAAAGAAGGATATCATGTAATAAGTCCAAGACAAAGATGCTATTGTTCGGCTGTAATTGCAATTTGCAAACCTCATGCAATAAATTCATCATAATGTCAGTGGATGCCAATGTCTCTTCCTAGTACCTCATCTCACTCACATAAAAAAGCATCCTAGAATGCTTTCACCCTGTCTTCTGCTTCTTTCACCCAGCCCCTACCCGCAACTGGGGTGAAAGTGTCACCGGAGGCTTCCCACACAACACAAAGCTTCCAGTGTTGTGCTGGCTCCAATGGAGGCAGCACGGGTCCTTTGTGGAGGGACGACATTTATTATTATTATTTCGGTTACTTCTACCCCGCCCTTGTCACCCCGAAGGGGACTCGGGGCGGCTTTGTTGTTGTTCATTCGTTCAGTCGTCTCCGACTCTTCGTGACCTCATGGACCAGCCCACGCCAGAGCTCCCTGTCGGCCGTCACCACCCCCAGCTCCTTCAAGGTCAGTCCAGTCACTTCAAGGATGCCATCCATCCATCTTGCCCTTGGTCGGCCCCTCTTCCTTTTGCCTTCCACTATCCCCAGCATCATTGTCTTCTCTAGGCTTTGCTGTCTCCTCATGATGTGGCCAAAGTACTTCAACTTTGTCTCTAGTATCCTTCCCTCCAGTGAGCAGCCGGGCTTTATTTCCTGGAGGATGGACTGGTTGGATCTTCTCGCAGTCCAAGGCACTCTCAGAACTTTCCTCCAGCACCACAGCTCAAAAGCATTGATCTTCCTTCGCTCAGCCTTCCCTAAGGTCCAGCTCTCACATCCGTAGGTTACTACAGGGAATACCATGGATCTTTGTTGCCAATGTGATGTCTCTACTCTTTACTATTTTATCGAGACTGAACATTGCTCTCCTCCCAAGAAGTAAGCGTCTCCTGATTTCCTGGCCACAGTCTGCATCTGCAGTAATCTTTGCGCCTAGAAATACAAAGTCTGTCACGGCCTCCACATTTTCTCCCTCTATTTTCCAGTTGTCAGTCATTCTTGTTGCCATAATCTTGGTTTTTTTCATGTTTAGCTGCAACCCAGCTTTTGCGCTTTCTTCTTTCACCTTGATTAGAAAGCTCCTCGGCTCCTCCTCGCTTTCGGTCATCAGAGTGGTGTCATCTGCATATCTGAGGTTGTTAATGTTTCTCAGGGCGGCTTACAAAGGCACAATTCGATGCCAGCATCACATAACAGTAATAAAACAAATAGCATCAATTAACAGTTAAACAACCATTCCTGCATTACAACAATAAAACCAATAAAACCAATACAAACCCAATTACTCCTCATTGACGGTCAGCGTTCGCTATCTCATAGTCCAAATTCCATTTCCACATTGTCAGTCCTGTCCGTCCTAATCGTCTGATTGTCCTTATCTAGTTGTCAGATTGCCCAAAGGCCTGGTCCCACAACCACGTCTTTACTTTCCTCCTGAAGGAGAGGAGGGATGTTGATGCCCTAATTTCCCCCGGGAGTGAGTTCCACAGGTGAGGGGCCGCCACTGAGAAGGGCCTGCTCCTCGTCCCCACCAACCTCACTTGTGATAGTGGTGGGGTCAAGAGCAGGGCCTCCCCAGATGATCTCAAACTCCGGGGTGGGACGTAGAGGGAGATGTGTTCGGACAGATACACTGGACCGGAACCGTACAGGGTTTTGTAGGTCAAAACCAGCACCTTGAATTGTGCTCAGAACTGAACCGGCAGCCAGTGGAGCTGACACAGCTCCCTGTATGATGCTCCGGTGAGTACTCTGGCTGCCGCTCGCTGGACCAGTTGAAATTTCCGAACAGTCTTCAAGGGCAACCCCACATAGAGTGTGTTGCAGTAGTCTATTCGGAATGTAACAAGAGTGTGGACCATTGTGGCCAGATCAGACTTCCCAAGGTACGGGTGCAACTGGTGCACGTTTTAATTGTGCAAAAGCTCTCCCGGCCACCGCCGAGATCTGGGGTTCCATCACACTTCCACTGTGTGATGGGGGAAAGCATTGCGGAGAGGTAGATGAGTTTGAATGAAACTGTGACTTTTAGTTCCTGTGCTGCTGGTCTATGATCGAAATAAATTATTTGAAATTTGAGTGCAGGGCGACAGATTCGTCCCACTGCCCCTCTCTCTCTTCCTTCCCCCCAAAGCCAGGCAAAGCATCATCTTTGTGATGAGCTCCTTAGTAATCATGGACCCTTTGGAGCAGGATTGTGAACAGCTGAACTTCTGGCTCAGCAATATTTGTGGAAACTATGATTGAGTCTTGTGTGATTACATTATACTTTCTTCCGAGAAGCTTTGGTGGTGAATTCCAGCAGGACTGTAACAAATGTGGGCCACAGAAAAGCAAGAGGGAAGTATTGGCCTGCTTAAGGGAAGCTGGGTTTTGCAGAAGTACTACCCAAACGGTAAAAAATAACATCTAAAATAGCAGCATGCTTGAAAAAGCCAAAACGGACTGAACATTTATGGTGGTCATGGAACATCAGAGAACAGCTGGAAAACCAAAACAGAACACTGAGAGAAAAGAGTGAATATTTGGCTTGAACACAACAGGAGCACAGAAGTTACTGAAGCATTTACCCTAACCAGATCCTTAATGGTTTGGAAACTAAGCAGAATTAAGCCTGATAAGTACTTGGATGGGATACCAGCAAATACAGGCACTATAAACCATATTTCAAAGGAAGTAAGTGACAAATCCATCTGAGTGTTTCTTGCTTAAGAAAAAAAAACTATTAAATTTGTGGGGTCATCATAATGCAACAGGCGATCTGAAGACAAATACACATCCCTACACACAATTAAAAAGGGAAATGCTAAAGACTGCTCAAACTGGGTTGTTGTAGGTTTTTCCGGGCTATATGGCCATGTTCTGGAGGCAATGTTTCTCCTGACATTTCGCCTGCATCTATGGCAAGCATCCTCAGAGGTAGTGAGGTCGTGAAACATGACCAGGGTAATGTTTCAGCTGATCACCTTGATTTGTATTCAATGGCCTGGAAGCGCCTGGGGGGAATCTCTTGTTGAGAGTGAATTGATGTGCCTGATTGTTTACTCTCTGTTGTTTTGCTGTTGTAATTTTTGAGTTTGAGTTTTTGAGCGCTTCCAGGCCATTGAATGCAAATCAAGGTGATCTGCTGAAACATTACCCTGGTCATTCCACAGATATATAAACCCATTTTTCCTACTTCCAACAGACCTCACTACCTCTGAGGATGCTTGCCATAGAAGCAGGCAAAATGTCAGGAGAAAAATTGCCTCCAGAACATGGCCATATAGCCCGGAAAAACCTACAACAACCCAGTGATCCCGGCCATGAAAGCCTTCGACAATACACTGCTCAAACTTTCGTACAGTGGCCCTTATTTCTCAATAAGGTAATGCACAAGATCCTGCAAGGAAGACTCCAGCAATACATGGAGAGAGAGTTACCAGATGTACAAGCTGGGTTCAGAAAAGGCAGAGGAACGAGAGACCAAATTGCCAAGATCCGATGGATAATGGAGAAAGGCAGGGAGTTTCAGAAAAACATCTATTTCTGTTTTATTGACTATTCTAAAGCCCTTAACTCTGTGAATCATAATAAATTGTGGCAAGTTCTTGGTAGTATGGGAATACCAAGCCACCTTGGCTCTCTCCTGAGGAATCGGTATAATGACCAAGTAGCAACAGTAAGAACTGACCACGGAACAACAGACTGGTTCAAGATTAGGAAAGGCGTACGGTAGGGTTGTATACTCTCACCCAACCTATTCAAATTGTATGCAGAACACATCATGTGATGTGCAGGTCTTGACGAATGCAAGGCTGGGTTAAAATTGCTGGAAGAAACATTAATAACCTTACGTATGCAGATGATACCACTTTGATGGCCAAAAGCGAGGAGGAACTGAGGAGCCTTCTAATCAAGGTGAAAGAAGAAAGTGCAAAAGCTGGGTTGCAATTAAACATAAAAAAACAAGATTATGGCAACAAGACTGATTGATAACTGGGAAATAGAGGGAGAAAACGTGGAGGCAGTGACAGATTTTGTATTTCTAAGTGCAAATATTACTGCAGATGCAGACTGCAGCCAGGAAATCAGAAGACGTGTACTTCCTGGGAGGAGAGCAATGACCAATCTCAATAAAATAGTGAAGAGTAGAGACATCACAATGGCAACCAAGATCTGCATAGTTAAAGCAATTGTATTTCCTGTAGTAACCTATGGATGTGAGAGCTGGACCATAGGGAAGGCTGAGCGAAGGAAGATATATGCTTTTGAACTGTGGTGTTGGTCTGTTCATTATGCAGCACCCATATAGGTTAGGTGGTGATACTGAATTATTTTAGATAAATAAATAATAAGTACATAAATAAATAATAAGTACATTCTACAAGTTCCTAACTACAGACCAAAAAGTTTATGCACTTGGTTGTGGAGTGGGGCGACCAATTCAAACAGTCTAAAGGCTGGTTTATACCTATCAAAGATTCCAAGGCCAGTCTTTCATGCAAAAGTTTAGAGCATTTTCCAACTTTCCTTAATATAAGATGAAACTGGCTCACTCTGGCTTGTCCTGTGTTAAGGACTGGAATCCCTGGACTCCATAGAATCATAGAGTTGGAAGAGACCTCATGGGACATCCAGTTCAACCCCCTACCAAGAAGCAGGAAAATTGCATTCAAAGCACCCTGACAGATGGCCACCCAGCCTCTGTTTAAAGCTTCTAAAGAAGGAGCCTCCACCATACTCCAGGGCAGAGAGTTCCACTACTGAACAGCTCTCACAGTTCTTCCTAATGATCTGGATATCCAGGAGTGACTTCTGGTCCACTTCATGTTTTAGTGTAGATATGCATTGAGAAACACAGTTAGGAGTCTAATAGCAAACACACACACACACACATGGAGCTGCCTCTAAATAGGCTAAGAACAGTGAATCACAATGAAAGCCAAGAGGAAATGGTTGCAAAAGATGTTTTCCCTGGGGCTGATCAAGAGACAATGTACTCCTTCACAACAGACTCCATAAAAAATCCCTATACAAATGAAGAATTTGCCTAAACAAAGTCTTTTTTGTGTCAACAACCATGAAAGACCTTCTCCCCTCATTCAGTAATCCCAATAGTTGCATCCTGCCTATACACAGAGTGTTTGAGGACTAGGGCATCCATAGGGATACTAAGGTGCTTGTTTATAAAGCTATTGTCCTCCCAACCCTGCTATATGCCTACGAAACATGGTCTACAGACGTCACATGCAACTCCTGGAATGATTCCATCAGTGTTGTCTCCAAAAAATCCTGCAGATCTCTTGGGAAGACAGACAGACAAATGTCAGCGTGCTGGAAGAAGCAAAGACCACCAGCACTGAAGCGATGGTTCTCCACCATCAACTCCGGTGGACTGGCCATGTTGTCAGGATGCCCGACCACCGTCTCCCAAAGCAGTTGCTCTACTCCGAACTCAAGAATGGAAAACTGAATGTTGGAGGACAGGAAAAGAGATTTAAACATGGGCTCAATGCCAACCTTAAAAACTGTGGCATAGACACAGAGAACTGGGAAGCCCTGGCCCTTGAGCGCTCTAGCTGGAGGTCAGCTGTGACCAGCAGTACTGTAGAATCTGCAGAGGCACGAATGGAGGGCAAAAGAGAGAAACGTACCAAGAGGGAGGCACATCAAGCCAACCCTGACTGGGACTGCCTTCCACCTGGAAACCAATGCCCTCACTACGGGAGAAGATGCAGGTCAAGAATAGGGCTCCACAGTCACCTACATACCCACCGCCAGGACTCCGCACTTGGAGGACACTCTTACTCGGACAATGAGGGATTGCCTAAGCAAAGATCTACCTTTTATATTGTTTCCATATTTTACAAGTGTTCTCTGCAATAAGTTTCTCATGCACTGATGGTCCATATTTTGAAAAAAAGGCTGATTGTCCATCAGAAGTGCAAATATAAGATATGATCCCAAGATCATGTGTCACTAGAACCCAGGGATTGCAGTAATCATAGAACCATTGCATTAATTTCCCATGGAAAATAATTCTCAAAATCTACCACAAGACATTTACCAAAAATGTCCAAGCTGGGTTCAGGAAAGAGAGAGGCACAAGGGATCATATTGCAAAGATGTTAGATAGTGGAGCACACCAAAGAATTTGAAAAAAAGTTAATATGTGTTTTTATAGATTATACCAAAGCCTCTGATTACATGTATCATGGGAAACTATGTTTTGCTCTTAAAGAGACGGGTTCTAGAGTAAAACAAGCCAGAACTCTCACAAGAAGCTAAAATGACTGTGGCCCCTTCTACACTGCCATATAATCCAGAATATCAAAGTAGATAATCCACATTACCTGCTTTGAATATGAGTCTACACTGCCATATTATCAAGTTCAAAGCAGATAATCTGGATTTTATACGGCAGTGTAGAAGGGGCCTGTGCCGTTACACCCAGACGCTTTTATAAAAACAAACTATGATGTGCTGTTCCCTATGTCTGGGTGAACTGCCGGTGCTTTTCTTGAGAAGACTGAGATTCCCAGTAACTGAGTCTATTACAAGTTCTGAACATCAAAAAGGATGTTTATTTCTCAAAGTTCCAAACAGAACAGTCAATTGATAAACCAAATAGATATTTCTTCTTTCTCTTCTCCACCAGTTACTGAGTCAGCCTTTCCCCAAGTGGCAAAGGGATCCAGGGATCCTTCACCCTAATCCAGACCTGTTGTCTTTAGAAAGAACAAATCTTTCCCTATCTATCAAAGCTCCAGATTAGCCTTGGAGATAAGGCAATGCAGTCTCTCTCTCTCTATAAGACTCTATAAAACTCAATTCTCAAAGCTCAATATCTATTCTTCTTTACACTCTATAGTAAAGATAAAGGTAAAGGTAGTCCCCTGACATTAAGTCCAGTCATGTCTAACTCTGGGGTGTGGTGCTCATCTCCATTTCTAAGTCGAAGAGCCAGAGTTGTCCGTAGACACCTCCAAGGTCATGTGGCCGGCATGACTGCATGGAGTGCCGTTACCTTCCCGCTGGAGCGGTACCTATTGATCTACTCACATTTGCATGTTTTCGAACTGCTAGGTTGGCAGAAGCTAGGGCTGACAGCGGAAGCTCACGCCGCTCCCCGGAATCGAACCTGCGACCTTTCGATCAACAAGCTCAGCAGCTCAGTGCTTTAACCCACTGCGCCACCGGGGGCCCCTACACTCTATAACTCTCTAATAATCTATCTAACTATAGCTCAATTGGGTTGTTTTTCGGGTTATATGGCCATGGTCTAGAGGCATTTTCTCCTGACATTTCGCCTGCATCTATGGCAAGCATCCTCAGAGGTAGTGAGGTCTGTTGGAAGTAGGAAAATGGGTTTATATATCTGTGGAATGACCAGGCTGGGACAAAGGACTCTTGTCTGCTGGAGCTATGTGTGAATGTTTCAACTGACCAGCTCAATAACAGCTCAAGAATAGCTCAGTTCTTCTCAATAAACTTTTCAGTTTCTATCTATTACTCAATTAAGCTTATCTAACTATAATATCTCAATTCTCAATTGTTTTCAATAGTTCTCAATTGTTTTTGCAGTGGTTTTGTCGGAGCTACCTTTCTGGCCTCCAGCACATCAGATTCCTTCTTCAGAACTGAACAGGCAGGGAGGACTCCAAAATGGAGGTCTGGCCTGGTAAAAGGGGCGGGCTCAAACGTTACTCTCTGGGCCAATAACTGCAAAGGAGGCCTGCATACTGGCTCTGCAAACCTGCTACTATTAACCTTTAGGGCCTTTGCAAACTGCAGCAGCCCTGGGACAAAATGCAAAAGAAAGCATCCTCAAACAGCTGAAAGGTAGAGCAAACCAGGCTCCTGGGAGACGGAACAGGGCCTAAACTAACTGTTGTACTTTGGGAACAAAAAATACATGATTCACGAGAAAAGGCAATGCTACTTGGTAAGATAAAAGGCTGGGGAGGGTGAGATTGCGTTCCAAATGAATCAACTCAATGAGAGAAGTAACAGCCCTGAATCTGTGAGGACTTTGTCCCATATTCATAAGAGTCACCATGGATCAAAGTCAACTTTACAACAGTTAATGATGGCGACAACAGCATATCCATCCTGCTCATGCATTGCTCTGCATTCAAGTGTGCCTTCTTGGATTAGGAAAAGATCTATTTTTCATACCTTTTTAGTCAAACGATTTTGGGAAGCTTGCAAGCAAGGGAGCATTGACCTTCCTGTTTTACCACTGTTTCCTCTTCATTCAGCGGGTACTTTCAGGCAAGGCTTTTGCTGTGTATACATTGCTTCACTCACTGAGGGCCCTTCCAGACAGGCCCTATATCCCAGGATCTGATCCCAGGTTTTCTGCTTTTTAACTGGATTATATGAGTCCATACTGCCAGGTAATCTGAGATAAACAGAAAACCAAGGATCATATCCTGGGAAATAGGGACTGAATGGAAGGGCCCTGAGTTTTTTTTTATAGGAGATTCATATATTGTCTTTAATTTACAGCCCTCTTAGTCATCTCAAGAACAGAGAAGCATCACGAGCTCTGAGGATTACCTGGGAAGGAATCCCACTGGAGCATTGCAGCACACCCAAATACCTGTCACTCTGGAACGTGCTCTTACCTACAAGAAGCACTGCCTGAACATCAAGCAAAAAGTGGGTGCTAGAAACAATATCATACGAAAGCTGACTGGCACAACCTGGGGATCACAACCAGATACAGTGAAGACATCTGCCCTTGCGCTGTGCTACCCTGCTGCTGAGTATGCATGCCCAGTGTGGAACACATCTCACCATACTAAAACAGTAGATGTAGCTCTTAATGAGACATGCCGCATTATCACAGGGTGTCTGCGCCCTACACTGATAGCCCCCCAAGCGGCAGGGACCCCTGCCTTCAAGTTGGTTTGAACTGCGGCAGGGAGTTCCGCAGTTCCGGAGGGTCAAGTTGGGCCAACAGATGAAATGTGCCCCAGCCCGCAGCTCACAGCCAAGAACTGCATGAAACCTCTTGATGTTCTTTCACTTTCCCCTTCTCTTCCTTTGTAACAAAACCCCTAATAAACCACTTGAGTCTTGCAACTTTGAATCCTTTCCGCTTGATACTTTTGTGTCCTTTACTGTCTGGAGCTTTCCATATATTTAATGAACATTTTTCTGAGCTCCGGGGAACCGCGGGCTCACCGGGGATGCCTCCCTGGCCTCCCCGGGCTTCTAAATTTACGGCCGAAAAAACCGCGGATACGGAGGGAATCCTAGCGGCCCCCCTTATCCGCCAAAACGACAACATGGCGGATCGGCCCCGTTCCAATTTTGCATTTTTCTACATTAAATTCTAACGCTAACTGCTATCTCGGTTTTTTCCATTTTGGGCTCCGACACTCGGGGAAAAATTGTGTTTGTTAAATGAATTAATTCGGCCAAGCAACAGCTGATTGTCAAATTTTAGCCGGCCTTTTGGATTGCTTTGCTCCGCTCGCTGCCGCTCGCTCTCGCATGGCCCCCACCGCCGGGGAACCACCGCCGCTGCCCGGCTGGCTGCCCTGGGAAGGGGGGGGGGATTGGGCAGGGAGGCCCGATCCCCGGCTGGGAGCGCGGCTCACACCGGAGACGGAGCGCCAGAGCCTCGCTCCCCCTTCAGCTCCAGCTCCCGATGGACGGAAGGACTGATCTTCTGCCAGCCCGCTGGCGCCCCTGGACTGCCCCCTTCGCATCCAAGCCCCCCCCCGACCTGGACTTTGGGACTTTTTAGTTTCCTTCTTTACCATTTATGAAATAAATAAAAATGCCTTTTTTTTCTGCAATGAACTAGGATGGGTGGTGGGAGGTGATGAGATATTGCCTGTATATTAATATTATCTATATGGTAGTGATGCCTTATGATTTCGATGTATGTAACCCTATGAACCCCCCTGGATCCTCACCCCCTTGACCCTTGTTCCCCCCAAAACCAACGTGACCAGGAACTGCCCGAGGAGGGGGCCCCAGCCTCTTCCTCAATCACCCAGTGATTAACTCAATTGCATGGACAGTACTGCAAATCCCTGATCCTATCGTTCGGAGCAAGGCCAGAGGGAAAAGGAGATTTGCGGAGACTCAGGAAGAAAAGACTGATTAATTCAATCAGACATCGTTGACCCTCCGGGTGGTCCAATGTCGACATTGCCATTCATATTTATCCCCAAAACCCATCAAGGCCAAGGAAGCCTTTTGTTTTTCAAAGATCACCCTCTTCCCGCCCGGAACAAAAGCCGCATTCCAGCGGCAGGAGGTTCCAAATTTCATCATCCTTTTCCTTTGTCCACGGTCGTCCCGCCTCCTCGCTCCTGATTGGCCCAGCCACGGAAGCGGGCGAAGGGTTCCCATTGGCCCTCCCGGGGGGCGGGAGCGTCCTGATTGGCCAGGAGGCGGGACAAACCGCCCAGCCTCCTCCCAGCTGTTTCAGCCTCGGCCAATCAGCGCGATGCCGGCCGGCAAATGGGCGGCGGGGTTTTCAAACTGTTTTTCCTTTGTCTGCATGCTATAAAAATGCCTGGAAACTCTGTAAAATTATGCTTATAGAGGAAAGATCCCTGTAACGCATCCTTTTCAGCTGAATCGCAAAATAAACGCCTTGATCGTTGGATTCTTCCGCCTCGGGTGAGCTGATTACATTTTAACCTTCCTGCATGCTTGGATTGGCTCCCGGAAATCTCGCCGAGGTACCAGGACCCTCTTTGGTGCGGTCCTAGGGCTCTCCCTCTTGGAGAGTCCCCCCAAAAGAGCTCGATATCATTACCACTGGAGAAATTACACTGCTTAGCTGGTATTGCACCACCTGACATCCGCCAGGAAGTAGCAGCCAATAGTGAAAGGACCAAGGCAGAGACATCTCCAGTTCATCCCCTGTTTAGGTATCAGCCAGCACGTCAACGACTTAAATCTAGAAATAGTTTTCTAAGATCTACAGAGACACTCGCTGGAACACCTCAGCAAGCGAGAGTCCAAAAGTGGCAGGCTCAAACCCAGAACCTCAACCAATGGCTGATACCAAACGAGAGACTCCCCCCTGGGCACACAGAGGACTGGGCGACTTGGAAGGCGCTGAACAGACTGCGCTCTGGCACCACAAGATGCAGAGCCAACCTTCAGAAATGGGGCCACAAAGTGGAATCCTCGACATGCGAGTGTGGAGAAGAGCAAACCACTGATCACCTGCTGCAATGCAACCTGAGCCCTGCCACATGCACATGTTTTTTAGGTGCTAGGAATAGAATATTGCTGTCTGGAAAGTCCTGGCATCTTCCTAACTATGGCCTCTTCTAATAATAATAATAAACTTTATTTATACCCCTCCACCATCTCCCCACTGGGGACTAGGGGCGGCTTACATGAGGCCAAACCCAAACAACAAGTTACAACAGAATAAAACCGCAAACGCAAACAATAAACAACAACATAATAATTACATAACACATATGAATACATAACAATATAAAATTACAATAAACACAATCACAATGACAATGGGCGGGCTACATGTAATGATCAAAAGAGAACTAATTAAAAACTGATTAAAAACTCGAGTGAGATGAGAAGTAGATAATTTGCAGAAGAGGGCTCATTAAAATGGGAGCTGTGGAATCAAGCTTTCCCACAAAAAGGGGGGAGCATATACTCCAATGACAGGACGTTAAGGCTAGGCAATAGTGTGAGGTTGTGTACCTACTCACCAAAGACGCAGCGGAAGAGCCAGGTTTTAAGGTTCTTTTTAAAGGTTTCTAGGGTAGGGGCTTTCCTAATTTCTCCAGGTAATGAGTTCCAGAGTCTGGGCGCCACAGAGGAAAAAGCTCTCCCCCTTTTGCTTACAAGGTGAGCTTGTGACACTGGCAGGGGCGAAAGAAGGGCCTCCCAAGAAAATCGGAGGGCCCGGGTTGGTTCATGGAGGGAGATAAGGTCACAAAGTTAGGTGGGTCCCAAACCATTTAGGGCAGTGGTTCTCAACCTGGGGTCCCCAGATGTTTATGGCCTTCAACTCCCAGAAATCCTAACAGCTGGTAAACTGGCTGGGATTTCTGGGAGTTGTAGGCCAAAAACATCTGGGGACCCCCAGGTTGAGAATCACTGGTTTAGGGCTTTATAGGTGATCACCTGTACCTTGAATTGGGACAGGAAAATAAACGGCAGCCAGTGGAGCTCCTTAAACAGGGGGGTAGACCGCTCCCTAATGCAAGTTGTGGTTTCCGGGCCGTCTTCAAAGGTAGCCCCACGTAGAGTGCATTACAGTAGTCCAGTCTAGAGGTAACTACACTGCCAAATAATCATAGAATCATAGAATCAAAGAGTTGGAAGAGACCTCATGGGTCATCCAGTCCAACCCCCTGCCAAGAAGCAGGAATATTTATTTATTTATTATTTATTTATTTGCTTTATTTTTATACCACATTTTTCAGCCTAATTCGGCGACTCAATGCACTCAATATATTGCACTCAAATCACCCCTGACAGATGGCCATCCAGCCTCTGATTAAAAGCTTCCAAAAAAGGAGCCTCCACCACACTCCGAGGCAGAGAGTTCCACTGCTGAACGGCTCTCACAGTTAGGAAGTTCTTCCTCATGTTCAGATGGAATCTCCTCACTTGTTGTTTGAAGCCATTTTTCCGTGTCCTAGTCTCCAAGGCAGCAGAAAACAAGCTTGCTCCTTCCTCGCTGTGGCTTCCTCTCACATATTTATACATGGCTATCATATCTCCTCTCAGCCTTCTCTTCTTCAGGCTAAACATGCCCAGCTCCTTAAGCCGCTCCTCATAGGGCTTGTTCTCCAGACCCTTGATCATTTTAGTCATCCTCCTCTGGACACATTCCAGCTTGTCAACATCTCTCTTCAATTGTGGTGCCCAGAATTGGACACAATATTCCAGGTGTGGTCTAACCAAAGCAGAATAGAGGGGTAGCATGACTTCCCTAGATCTAGACACTAGGCTCCTATTGATGCAGGCCAAAATCCCATCCTAGTGATCACAGCAGAATATCCACATTATATTATTTAAACTGGCTTATCCAAGGGCCCTTCAACACAGTCATATAATCCAGAATATCAAGGCAGAAAATCCCACAATATCTCCTTTGATCAGGATTATCTGAGTACACACTGCCATATAATCCAGTTCAAAACAGATAATGTGGATTTTATACAGCTGTATAGAAGGGGTCTAATTTGACTAACAGTGTTTGAATTCTTCTCTAATTCTTTAATGTATGCATTCTGCCTTCCTTTATAAACACATTTCAGTTTGCGCTTGAAAAGAAAATATTTGAAAGGTGAGGGCAATGTCTCTTCAAGCAAGCCCTGGCCCTTGAGCGCTCTAGCTGGAGGTCAGCTGTGACCAGCAGTGCTGTAGAATTTGAAGAGGCACGAATGGAAGCACTACCTTCCATATTGTAGTGCTTCCATATGTGGGACTTCTATATACTTTCAATGCATCTCCCTCCCCCTAACATTTGCAAGAGTAATTTTTTTACCAATGAATTTACCTTTCATTTTCATAATTCATTTCTCATGGTTTCGTGGTCCTGCACTTTGAGCCTTTGAGAAAGACACATAGGGTGCACCCAGGGGCGGCTTAACCCATTACGCAAAGTAAGCATTTGCAGTATAGTTGATTTTGCCCAGGGACGCTCCTGAGGCGCTCTTGGGGGGAAATAGACCCTGACATATGGGAGTTGTAGTTACTGGGATGTATAGTTCACCTACAA
This sequence comes from Anolis sagrei, assembly GCF_037176765.1. Lineage (NCBI taxonomy): Eukaryota > Metazoa > Chordata > Lepidosauria > Squamata > Anolidae > Anolis > Anolis sagrei. Next base: position 171,251,404 of record NC_090022.1, on the reverse strand, counting down.
TCAAAGAGCATTCTGAACTCCACTAATATTTGGAATTGAACCAAATATGGCATACAAAACTCCCACGGCAAACAGAAAATATATATCAATGACTGGTTGGGGGGGGGGGGGGCGCTAAAATACTGTTTGCTTACCGTTGAAAATTACCTAGGGCCGCCTCTGGGTGCACCTACACTGGGATTAATGCAGTTTGACACCACTTTAATTTTCTCAATGCTATGGAATTATAGAATTGTAGCTTTACAAGGTCTTTACTCAGTGTTGGAGTTTCACCAAACTACCCTCCCATGATTCCATAACACTGAGCCATGGAAGTTTATGTGGTGTCAAACTGCATTAATTCTGCAGTACAGATACACCCATAGATTTCAAAGGAATAGCTCAAAGTTTAGGACCCTCAAATCTGGTAAGAGCCTAGTAGACGTTTTCAATGTCTTTATTCTGAGGTCCCTTCCACACAGTTGAATAAAATCCCCCATTTTCTGCTTTGAACATATGGCCGTGTGGACTCAGATAGTCCATTTCAAAGCAGATATTGTGAGAATTCCTGCCTTGATATTCTGGGTTATATTGCTGCGTGGAAGGGGCCCTGGAATGTGTCCAGAGGAGGGCGACTAAAATGATCAAGGGTCTGGAGAACAAGCCCTATGAGGAGCGGCTTAGGGAACTGGGCATGTTTAGCCTGAAGAAGAGAAGGCTGAGAGGAGATATGATGGCCATGTATAAATATGTGAGAGGAAGCCACAGGGAGGAGGGAGCAAGCTTGTTTTCTGCTTCCTTGGAGACTAGGACGCGGAACAATGGCTTCAAACTACAAGAGAGGAGATTCCATCTGAACATTAGGAAGAACTTCCTGACTGTGAGAGCCGTTCAGCAGTGGAACTCTCTGCCCCGGAGTGTGGTGGAGGCTCCTTCACCACTTTTAAGCTTTTAAGCAGAGGCTGGATGGCCATTTGTCAGGGGTGATTTGAATGCAATATTCCTGCGTCTTGGCAGGGGGTTGGACTGGATGGCCCATGAGGTCTCTTCCAACTCTTTGATTCTATGATTCTATTCTATGATTCTATGTGGTCTCTGTCAGGACCTCTTTCAGAACAAGTGGTGTGCTTTTGACATGCACAGGGCACATTCACACTACCCTGTTGTAGTGCTATGATTCCACATTAGCTGCCATGGTTCCACCCTATGAAATACTGGGATGTTCTTTTTTTTTTTTTTTTTTTTGGATTTGACTGGGAAGAAAACACATGGGACAAAATTTGAAAAATGGAAAAGAAAATAGTCACGACAATTTACAATAAATTGTTACAATGGTCAACGGAAACAGAACAGGTCAAAGCATGTATGATTAAGTGGGCAGAAAATCTAAGAAGGCCTATCCAATTTAGAGAATGGGAACAAATGTGGAATAAAAAGTTGAAATATACTTATGCAATGGATTTAAAGGAAAATTGGTTTAAAATGTTCTATAGATGGTACATTACTCCCAAAAAACTAAGCCACATGTATAAGAACACCTCTGACAAATGTTGGAAGTGTAGTGAGCAAACAGGTACATTCTATCATATGTGGTGGACATGTAAAGAAACATCTAAGTATCGGTCATTAATACACGAGGAAACACAAAAAATTCTGAAAAGGAAGTTTAAGAAGAAGCCAGAGTACTATTTACTAGGCTTCACAGACCTGGATTTACAACTTGAAGAAAATGAAGACAAATTATTAACATACAATACAACAGCATAGAATCTTAGAATCATAGAATCAAAGAGTTGGAAGAGACCTCATGGGCCATCCAGTCCAACCCCTGCCAAGAAACAGGAATATTGCATTCAAATCACCCCTGACAGATGGCCATCCAGCCTCTGCTTAAAAGCTTCCAAAGAAGGAGTCTCCGCCACAGAGAGTTCCACTGCTGAACGGCTCTCACAGTCAGGAAGTTCTTCCTCATGTTCAGATGGAATCTCCTCTCTTGTAGTTTGAAGCCATTGTTCCGCATCCTAGTCTCCAAGGAAGCAGAAAACAAGCTTGCTCCCTCCTCCCTGTGGCTTCTTCTCACATATTTATACATGGCTATCATATCTCCTCTCAGCCTTCTCTTCTTCAGGCTAAACATGCCCAGTTCCCTAAGCCGCTCCTCATAGGGCTTGTTCTCCAGACCCTTGATCATTTTAGTCGCCCTCCTCTGGACACATTCCAGCTTGTCAATATCTCTCTTGAATTGTGGTGCCCAGAATTGGACACAATATTCCAGATGTGGTCTAACCAAAGCAGAATAGAGGGGTAGCATTACTTCCTTAGATCTAGACACTATGCTCCTATTGATGCAGGCCAAAATCCCATTGGCTTTTTTTGCCGCCACATCACATTGTTGGCTCATGTTTAACTTGTTGTCCACGAGGACTCCAAGATCTTTTTCACACGTACTGCTCTCAAGCCAGGCATCCCCCATTCTGTATCTTTGCATTTCATTTTTTCTGCCAAAGTGGAGTATCTTGCATTTGTCACTGTTGAACTTCATTTTGTTAGTTTTGGCCCATCTCTCTAATCTGTCAAGATCGTTTTGAATTCTGCTCCTGTTCTCTGGCAAAGAAGGCTATCCCTCCCAATTTGGTGTCGTCTGCAAACTTGATGATCATGCCTTCTAGCCCTTCATCTAAGTCATTAATAAAGATGTTGAACAGGACCGGGAACAGGACGGAACCCTGTGGCACTCCGCTCGTCACTTCTTTCCAGGATGAAGAGGAAGCATTAGTGAGCACTCTCTGTGTTCGTCCACTTAACCAATTACAGATCCACCTCACCGTAGTTTTGCCTAGCCCACATTGGACTAGTTTCCTTGCCAGAAGGTCATGGGGGACCTTGTCGAAGGCCTTACTGAAATCCAGGTACGCTACATCCACGGCATTCCCCGCATCTATCCAGCTTGTAGCTCTATCGAAGAAAGAGCAGCTAGGATTAATTTTGCTAGATACTGGAAAAAAGGATAGACTCCCATTATTGATGAATGGATAGATAAGGTTAAAACTCTCTACGTGGGGTTGCCTTTGAAGAGGGCCCGGAAGCTCCAACTGGTCCAACGTGTGGCAGCCATGATACTAACAGGAGCGGGACGCAGGGAGCATACAACTCCCCTGCTGTACTAGCTCCACTGGCTGCCGATCTGCTATCGGGCTCAATTCAAGGTGCTGGCATTGGCCTATAAAGCCCTAAACGGTTCCGGCCCAACTGACCGCCTCTCGGCCTATGAGCCCACGAGGACTTTGAGATCTTCCGGGGAGGCCCTGCTCTCGATCCCGCCTGCGTCACAGGCACGGCTGATGGGGACGAGAGATAGGGCCTTCTCGGTGGTGGCTCCTCGGCTGTGGAGCACCCTTCCCGTGGACATCAGGCTAGCCCCCTCCCTGTTGATTTTTCGCAGGAAGCTAAAGACCTGGCTGTTTAAGAAGGCATTTGATCAAGAAGTGCAATGACTGGAGATTTGACCATAGGAATGGAACAACGGAAATGATATCGGATTGTGGGTTTGACGATGAGACGATTCGGAATGTAGTAGAAATTTTGTAGTATTGTTGATGTTTGATAAGATGTTTTTGATAATGATGATTGTGGATATCTTGCACTATGTCTTGTAATTTGCACCTATTTTTACGTTGTACACCGCAATGAGTCGCCCTCGGGCTGAGAATTGCGGTATATAAGAACAGTAAATAAATAAATAAATACATAAATAAATAAATAAATAAGAGACATGGATGAACTAACTTTTTTGATGAGGAAAAATACTGGAAAATCGGTAAAAAGGACAGACTGGACCCTTTTTTATGACTATGAAAAAAATAGAAGAATAATAGAGGCTAAGAATACATAAGTTTGATCAAGAAGTACTTAGAGAAGATCCTGAGACTGGAGTGGAAGTCATTTTAGAACTGTCTGTGTGTGGTTTTTGTTTTGTTTGTTTTTGTTTTTTGTCTTTTTCTTTTTGCATTTTTTTGTTTTTTTCCGGACTTTTTTCATTTATTTTTTTTAATTTATTTTTATGGCCTTTTTTCTCTTTTCTTCTTTTTCTTCTTTGGTGGTGATCGAGTTTCCTACTTTTCTATCTTCTTTGGCAATGTTCTCCCTCTTTCCTTGTGTTGATGTTTAAAATGTTTAGTAAAAATTACTTTAAAAAAAAAAAAGAAATACTGGGATTTTCTGTTTAAGGGGACATTTCGAATACTCAGGGCCCATCCACACAGCCTTATATCTCAGAATATCAAGACAGAAAATCTCACAGTATCTGAGTGTAGACTCAGATAACCCAGGGCCCATCCAGACAGTCCCTTTATTGCAGTATCCAGACAAGTCCCGAATTAATTCCCTAATTAATTTACTACAAACCGGGAAAAGACTGGTTTGTTGTAAATTAATTAGATAGTGGATTTTTTCCGCACCTTCTTGGAAGGCATGAGATGAACCCACTATTTTCGATTCTGAACTGCAGAATACTGCAATCAAGACAGTATTCTTAAGTTTACCGAGCTAAATAAGCCCATCAAACTGTGGGAATACCCACCCCCTCCCCGAAAGCCCCCAGACCCCTTAGAAAAGTAATGAAAACTTACCCAGCCTCCATTATAAGCTTCGGCCAGCTCTCCTGGCACATAGAAATGATGCACTAGGAGAGGGGGGGGAGAGGGGGGGAAATCGTCCCATCCCCCCGCTCTCCTGGCGCTTCATTTCTACACATCGGGATAGCTGCTCCTCCAGATGTTCTCATGGGCCAGTCCCGTGAGAGCAGGCCCGTAGCCAGGATTTCGATTTGGGGGGAGGGGGGCTGAGTTTGTTTCGGGGGGGGGGGCTGAGTCTGAGTGAAAGAGGGTCTAGCCTAGCAAACCTTTTGTATCATTACCCCAATACCCCCATGCATATGGGATATATTGAGCATGGTGATCAGATCATGATATGAATAAACATAACAGTTTAAATAATGCACCAGTAAGGCCTTTTTGCGAACCACCATGAGAATTTCGGTGGGGGCTGAAGACCCTCAAGCCCCCCCACCCGGCTACATGCCTGCGTGAGAGCATCTGTACACCCACCAGGACAGGCCACCAGGACAGGCCACCAGGAAAATATGCATTTTTAAAATGCGGATTCTCCTGGGATAAAGACGTGTCTGGATCCGCCCCCAGTTCAAAGCAGATATTGCACTGGGACTGTGGCGCAGCTGGCTGGGAGTCAGCTGCATTAAGATCACTACTGACCAAAAGGTCATGAGTTCGAGGCCAGCCCACATCGGAGTGAGCTTCCAGCCAATTTGTGTAGCTTGCTGTCGACCTTTGCAGCATGAAAGACAGTTGCATCTGTCAGGTAGGAAATTTAGGTGCCAGTTATGCAGGGAGGCTAATTTATGATGCCATAAAAATCTCCAGCAAGCATGCAAAGAATGAGGAAGTACTTAATCAGTATCACAAATGGACGGTGAAGCAACAGCTCCCCTGGTGGCCAGAATACCCTCATGAAAAAGCTGGAATGTTAAATAGCCTCTGCTTATCTGTCTATATATGTTGTGTGTCTATGGCATTGAATGCTTTTTATGTTTTAATGGTTTTTAATGCTTTAATTCTACTTCGAATTGTTTTACTTGTTGACAGCACCGTATGGTTCTTGTGTGAGGCGGAGATAAAAGTGTATGAAATAAATCTATATAAATAAAAATGTAATGTTCATTTGTGGGATTAACAGAACTCAAAAACCACTGGACGAATTGACATCAAATTTGGACACAAGACACCTAACAACCCAATGTATGTCCTTCACTAAAAAAATTGATTTTGTCATTTGGGAGTTGTAGTTGCTGGGATTTATAGTTCACCTACAATCAAAGAGCATTCTGAACCCCACCAACGATGGAATTGAACCAAACTTGGCACAGAGTTCTCCCATGACCAACAGAAAATACTGGAAGGGTTTGGTGGACAGTGTTCTTTGGTTTTGGAGTTGTAGTTCACCTACATCCAGAGAGCACTGTGGACTCAAACAATGATGGACCTGGACCAAACTATACACAAATACTCAATATGCCTAAATGTGAACACTGGTGGAGTTTGGGAAAAATAGAATCTTGACATTTGGGAGTTGTAGTTGCTGGGATTTATAGTTCACCTACAATCACAGAGCATTCTGAACCCCACCAACGATAGAATTGGGTCAAACCTCCCACACAGAACCCCCATGTGAGCCACAGCAATGCATGGCAGGGGGCGGCTAGTAAATAATAAATAAATAAATGTATATGTACATTGTAATCCACCCTGAGTCCCCTGTGGGGTGAGAAGGGCGGAATAGAAATACTGTAGATAAATAAAAAATATTGTGGGATTTTATGCCTGGATATTCTGGGATATAGGACTGTGTGAAAAGGCCCTCAGCTGCAGGGAGCTCTAGTGTCTCACCAAACTACAAGGTCCAGAATTTCAAAGGATGTTGCCTTGACAGTTAATGTGGAATCTCATAACTGTGAAGTTTGAAGGGTTCCTTGGTCATAAAATCAAGTTGGAAGAGACCCCAAGGGCGATCCAGTCCAACTAGCTGAGCAAGACTACACAATCAAAGTACCCCTGACAGATGACCATCCAGCCTCTGGTCATGTTATCTGGATACAATTGCCATTCCTCCATCACTCCGGAAAAGCTCACTATTGTTCCTTCTCCACATTTCAAACACCTGCTAGCTGAGAATGTACTACTATTTCCCCCCTTATTGTGTCCATGTCTGTTGTCATGAACCTTAACAACTCCAACCCCTTGGAGCATTACACCAACACTCACACATCTGTGACCACACGGCAATTACTTCCTCACAGGCACGTTAACCCTTTCATCCCATAAGGACAGACCAAATGGGTTTCAAATGACTTCTGATATCCTCTCTTGTTCTTCCTTCATGAGTACAGCTCTAATTCTGTTATTTTCCAGTGCTTCACTTCACAGGGAGTAGTATTGCACTTGAATTTCCCGTGCCATCAATAGAATCAAAGAGTTAGAAGAGACCTCATGGGCCATCCAGTCCAACCCCCTGCCAAGTAGCAGGAAAATTGCATTCAAAGCACCCTCAACAGATGGCCATCGAGCCTCTGTTTAAAAGCTTCCAAAGAAGGAGCCTCCACCACACTCTGGGGCAGAGAGTTCCACTGCTGAACACCTCTCACAGGAAGTTCTTCCTCTTGTTCAGATGGAATCTCTTTTCTTGTAGTTTGAAGCCATTGTTCCGCATCCTAGTCTCCAGGGAAGCAGAAAACAAGCTTGCTCCTTCCTCCCTATGACTTCCTCTCACGTATTTATACATGTCTCCTCTCAACCTTCTCTTCTTCAGACTAAACATGCCCAGCTCTTTAGGCCGCTCCTCATAGGGCTTGTTCTCCAGACACATTAGTATTTTAGTCGCCCTCCTCTGGACACATTCCAGCTTGTCAATATCTCTCTTGAATTGTGGTGCCCAGATTGGACACAATATTCCAGGTGTGGTCTAACCAAGGCTGAACAGAGAGGTAGCATGCCTTCCCTAGATCTAGACACTATAATCTTATTGATGCAGGCCAAAATCCCATTGGCTTTTTTTGCCGCCGCATCACATTGTTGGCTCATGTTTAACTTGTTGTCGACAAGGACTCAAATATCTTTTTCACACGTACTACTCTCAAGCCAGGCATTGTCCCCCATTCTGTATCTTTGCATTTCATTTTTTCTGCCTAAGTGGAGTATCCCTGTTGAACTTCATTTTGTTAGTTTTGGCCCATCTCTCTAATCTGTCAAGATCATTTTGAATTCTGCTCCTGTCCTCCATAGTATTGGCTATCCCTATAGTGGAGGAAACCCATAAAGTCTAGGATGAAATTGCCCCTGTATGAAAGCATTCACTTGGGTGGTGGCCATGGCCAGTATTGTGTTTGTGGAGGACATTGGCATGACTTCCACTCACATGTTTATACATGTCTCCTCTCAGCCTTCTCTTCTTCAGGCTAAACATGTCCAGCTCTTTAAGCCGCTCCTCATAGGGCTTGTTCTCCAGACCCTTGATCATTTTAGTCACCCTCCTCTGGACAGATTCCAGCTTGTCAATATCTCTCTTGAATTGTGCCCAGAATTGGACACAATATTCCAGGTGTGGTCTAACCAAAGCAGAATAGAGGGGTAGCATGACTTCCCTAGATCTAGACACTATGCTCTTATTGATACAGGCCAAAATCCCATTGGCTTTTTTTCCTGCCGCATCACATTGTTGGCTCATGTTTAACTTGTTGTCGACGAGGACTCCAAGATCTTTTTCACACGTACTGCTCTTGAGCCATGCACCCCCCATTCTGTATCTTTGCATTCATTTTTTCTGCCTGTGTGGAGTATCTTGCATTTGTCACTGTTGAACAATGGCTTCAAATTACAAGAGAGGAGATTCCATCTGAACATGAGGAAGAACTTCTTGACTGTGAGAGCTGTTCAGCAGTGGAACTCTCTGCCCTGGAGTATGGTGGAGGCTCCTTCTTTGGAAGCTTTTAAACAGAGGCTGGATGGCCATCTGTCCGGGGTGCTTTGAATGCAATATTCCTGCTTCTTGGCAGGGGGTTGGACTGGATGGCCCATGAGGTCTCTTCCAACTCTATGATTCCATGATTTTATGAACTTCATTTTGTTAGTTTTGGCCCATCTCTCTAGTCTGTCAAGATGGTTTTGAATTCTGCTCCTGTCCTCTGGAGTACTGGCTATCCCTCCCAATTTGGTGTCGTCTGCAAACTTGATGATCATGCCTTCTAACCCTTCATCTAAGTCAGTGTTTCTCAACCTTCCTAATGCCGCGACCCCTTAATACAGTTCCTCATGTTGTGGTGACCCCCAACCATAACATTATTTTTGTTGCTACTTCATAACTGTCATTTTGCTACTGTTATTAATTGCAATGTTAGCCGCCTCAAGTCCCCCTTGGGGAGATGGTGGCGGGGTATAAATAAAGTTGTTTATTATTATTATTATTATTATTATTAATGTAAATATCTGATATGCAGGATTTATTTTCATTCACTGGACCAAATTTGGCACAAATATCCGATACGCCCAAATTTGAATACTGGTAGGGGTGGGTTGATTTTGTCATTTTGGGAGTTGTCGTTGCGGGGATTTGTAGTTCACATACAATCAAAGAACACTCAGAACTTCACCAATGATGAAATTGAACCAAACTTGGCACACAGAACCCCCACAACCAACAGAAAATACTGGAAGGGTTTGGTGGGCACTGACCTTGAGTTTTGGAGTTGTAGTTCACGTACATCCAGAGAGCACTGTGGACTCAAACAATGATGGATCTGGACCAAACTTGGCATGAATCCCCAATATGCCCAAAGTGAACACTGGTGGAATTTGGGGAAAATAGACCTTGACATTTAGGAGTTGTAGTTGCTGGGATTTATAGTTCACCTACAACCAAAGAGCATTCTGAACTCCACCAATGATAGAATTGGGCCAGACTTCCCACACAGAACCTCCATGACCAAAAAAAATACTGTGTTTTCTGTTGGTCTTTGGCAACCCCTCTGACACCCCCTCGTGACCCCTCCAGGGATCCCGACCCCCAGGTTGAGAAACACTGATCTAAGTCATTAATAAAGATGTTGAACAAGACCGGGCCCAGGACGGATCCCTTCTAGAAGTCTGAATACTTGAACCCCTCATCCTATGCTTACAAACCTGTTGAGAAAGTCCAAGATCACAAGAATATCTGGACTAGACACCATGAATCGCTAAGTTATTTCCTTCCATAAAAGGAAGGAAATAACTTCTTCCATTTTCTCTCCAGAAAGGGTAGTATTAACCACCTGTACATTTTGGCTCAGGCGGATCTCCCCTTCTCCCAGCTCTCCACTTACCTGGGACATTTGGGGCCGCAGATTGATCTCCCGCAAGTTGACAGCATGAGGCATGAGGTTGTTGAGAAGCTGACAGAGCAGGACACCATCACGCAAGGCCTGGGCCAAGTCGCAGACCTGGGCACCCTCAAAAGTGACCCGGTGGTTGGGGGGCAGCACCCGGCACTGGATGAGCCAGTTGGCGCACTGCTTCCACAGCTCCATGCCCCCCACCCAAACCCCACACCAAGTGCTGCAGAAGCTCTTTTCCACTGCTGCCAGTAGCACCTTCTTTCAAGGCTGGGAAACAAAGGCAACAGCTTCCTCTTTTGCAACTGACATCAGACCACAAATGATGTGGGGGCTGGGGCGCTTCCTCACCCCACCTCGAAGGAGGAGGTGCTAAAGACAGGGTAGGTGGGGGAAACCCGGCTCTCCCTCCTTGAGAAGAATTTGCCTAGTTCTTGGTGGGAGAGAGGAGTTGGGGAGTTATTACTTCTTTCTCTGTTATCCCTTGTACAAGTAACAAAGACCTTTTGTCTTTGATCTGTGGGCAAGTAAAGGCGTCTGCAGGCAGAGCTGGTCCAGATATTCAGCAAGATGATGTGGTAAGCCTCTAAAGAGAAACCTGGGGACAGATCATGTAGACTCAAAACATCTCTTTCTTTTTCTCTCAGTTTACAGGCCACACATTTCTATTACATTGTGTAAGATGAGAATATTTTGTGCTGCATGGGGTTTTGAGGTTCTGATCAATGTGGTCATGACTTAAAGATATTCAGGGTGCATCTTCATTGGCTGAGGAGGGATGGCTCGGCTCTGTCGCCACTGCAGAAGACATGGAGCTGATTTGAACCATGTTAACAGAAGTAACTAAGGCCCCTTCCACACAGCTGTATAAGAATCATAGAATCCCAGAGTTGGAAGAGAACTCATGGGCCATCCAATCCAACCCCTTGCCAAGAAGCAGGAAAATTGCATTCAAAGCACCCCTGAAGCGAGAGGCTTCAGCACCACCTCAGCAAGCGAGAGTCCAAAAGTGGCAGGCTCAAACCCAGAACCTCAACCAATGGCTGATACCAAATGAGAGACTCCCCCCTGGGCACACAGAGGACTGGGCGACTTGGAAGGCGCTGAACAGACTGCGCTCTGGTACCACAAGATGCAAAGCCAACCTTCAGAAATGGGGCTACAAAGTGGAGTCCACAACATGAGAGTGTGGAGAGGAGCAAACCACTGACCACCTGCTGCAATGCAACCTGAGCCCTGCCACATGCACAATGGAGGACCTTCTTGCAGCAACACCAGAAGCACTCCAAGTGGCCAGATACTGGTCAAAGGACATTTAATCAACTACCAAACTCACAATTTTTGTATTTTGTCTGTTTGTTTGCTTTGTTCTGTTAGAAATGTAATATAATTGACTGGCTGCTCTGACATGACAAATAAATAAACCCCTGACAGGTGGCCATCCAGCCTCTGTTTAAAAACCTCCAAAGAAGGAGCCTCCACCACACTCCAGAGCCGAGAGTTCCACTGCTGAACGGCTCTCACAGGAAGTTCTTCCTAATGTTCAGATGGAATCTCCTTTCTTGTAGTTTGAAGCCATTGTTCTGCGTCCTAGTCTCCAAGGAAGCAGAAAACAAGCTTGCTCCCTCTTCCCTGTGGCTTCCTCTCACATATTTATACATGGCTATCATATCCCCTCTCAGCCTTCTCTTCTTCAGGCTAAACATGCCCAGATCCTTAAGCCGCTCCTCACAGGGTTTGTTCTCCAGACTCTTTATCATTTTAGTTGCCCTCCTCTGGACACATTCCAGCTTGTCAACATCTCTCTTCAATTGTGGTGCCCAGAATTGGACACTGTATTCCAGGTGTGGTCTAACCAAAGCGGAATAGAGGGGTAGCATGACTTCCCTGGATCTAGACACTATGCTCCTATTGAGGCAGGCCAAAATCCCATTGGCTTTTTTTGCCGCCACATCACATTGTTGGCTCATGTTTAACTTGCTGTCCATGAGGACCCCAAGATCTTTTTCACACGGACTGCTCTCGAGCCAGGCATCATCCCCCATTCTGTATCTTTGCATTTCATTTTTCCTGCCAAAGTGGAGTATCTTGCATTTGTCACTGTTGAACTTCATGGAGAAATGCAAGATACTCCTCTTTGGCAGGAAAAAAAATCCACATTGAACTGGATTATATGGCAGTGTGGATTCTGATAACCCAGTTCAAAGCTGATATTGTGGTTTATCTGTCTTGATATTCTGGGTTATATGGCTGTGTATTTACTTACTTATTTACTAAAACGATCCCTTGTAGTCCGAGGATGATGGTCTTTCAGGTGTAGTGTCTTGGCGGAGGGTCCGTAGGTGGCTGTGGAGCTCTGTTGACCTGTCCGAACGTATCTCCTTCTATGTCCCACCTCGGAGTTTAAGATCCTCTGGGGAGGCCCTGCTCTCGGCCACACCTTTATCACAAGTGAGACTGGTGGGGATGAGGGACAGGGCCTTCTCGGTGGTGCCCCTCGCCTGTGGAATGCACTCCCCGGGGAAATTAGGTCATCAATATCCCTCCTCTCTTTCAGAAGGAAGTTAAAAACCTGGATATGGGACCAGGCCTTTGGGTAAGCTGGCAGATGGACAAAGACAATGGCGACCAGAGTAGGAAAGGACAATGACAATTCTGGATGGATTATGGATTTATGAATTGGCGAACGTTGACCACAAGATGATTTTATTGCTGCTATCGTATTAATTTGATTGTTTTAACTAGTTATAACTGTTGTTGTTATATTGTATTTTGTATATTGTATTAAGTGAACTGTTGGACATCAAATTGTGCTTTTTGTAAGCCGCCGTGAGTCCCCCCTAGGGGGTTGAGAAGGGCAGGGTAGAAGCACTCCAAATAAATAAAGAAATAAATATTCTTTAGCCATATGTTCTCCAATAGTGAGGATATCGGTTTGCAGGTGGAAGGCAGTCCTGGTCAGGGTTGGCTTGACGTGCCTTCTACTTGGCATGTTTCTTTCTTTCGCCCTCCATTCATGTCTCTCTAAATTTTGCAGCACTGCTGGTCACAGTTGACCTCCAGTTGGAGTGCTCAAGGGCCAAGGCATCCCAGTTCTCGGTGTCTATGCTACAGTTTTTAAGGTTGGCTTTAAGTCCATCCTTAAATCTCTTTTGCTGTCCACCAACATTAGGTTTCCCATTTTTGAGTTGGGAGTAGAGGAACTGCTTTGGGAGACGGGGATCGGGCATTCAGACAACGTGGCCAGTCCAGCAGAGTATAGGAGCATCACTTCTGAAGCAATATGACTGTGTAGAAGGATCCTAAATATTCTGGAAGCTAATGGAATAAGAACTTTCCCAAAACTCCAGCATATCAAGCACCTTTGTGCATGCATAATCAACTGTATCACTTCCTATTTCACCAAACCAAATATATCCATGGTAGGAGCCCCCGGTGGCGCAGTGAGTTAAATCCCTGTGCCGGCAGGATTAAAGACCAACAGGTCGCAGGTTTGAATCCAGGGAGAGGTGGATGAGCACCCTCTATCAGCTCCAGTTCTCCATGCGGGGACATGAGAGAAGCCTCCCACAAGGATGGCAAAACATCAAAACATCCGGTCGTTCCCTGGGCAACGTTCTTGCAGACGACCAATTCTCTCACACCAGAAGCGACTTGCAGTTTCTCAAGTTGCTCCTGACACGACTTATCCATGGTTTTACTTATTCATTGGAGCCCCCGGTGGCGCAGTGGGTTAAACCCCTGTGCCAGCAGGACTGAAGACCAACAGGTCGCAGGTTCGAATTGGGGAGAGGCGGATGAGTTCCCTCTATCAGCTCCAGCTCCTCATGTGGGGACATGAGAGAAGCCTCCCACAAGGATGATAAAAAATATCAAATCATCCCCTGGGCAACATCCTTGCAGACGGCCAATTCTCTCATACCAGAAGCGACTTGCAGTTTCTCAAGTCGCTCCTAACACGATAAAAAAACTTATTCATTCAGGGCAGACTGTACAAGCTACTCGCTCTTCTCAGTGACTCCATCATTCATCCCATTAAACATAATAGGGTTCACAATTCCCCATGGTTTTACATATCCACAGGTCCGGGAATTTATCATACTATATGCTGTCATATGGCATTTCTCCATTATGGAAAAAAGGCAAGCATAGGGCTCTTCTGCTGCAATGTTACCCTCATGGCCACAACGGTGGAGGTCCGGTTTGAAAAATAAATAGTGAATCATGAAGAGTAATTCCATAACACAAAATAATTTAAATAGTATGGTTCATTCTGTATTTTATGTAGACTTAATTAAATCAATTTTCTGGTTTCCTACATGGAGGCTGCAAATCCCTCCCTGCCAGTTATGGATGGGTCAGTTTGGTTGCTTCCACTATATCAGCTATTGCTGCAAGTGATGACTGTGACTAAATTGTCAAAATTTGCAAGTGATAGTGCTTGCAGTTCTGGAAGGGCTCATTTCACTTTTGCTTCTCATAGACTTAGCATGGGAATTTGATTAACCAGTTAAAATTCATGAGTAAACCGGGTTTTTTTTAAACCTGAAAATTTTCGGGGGGGGGGGGAGGGGAGGTTGAACCCCTAACCCTCCCTCCCTTGCTACAGCCCTGGTTATCCTGTTAATTTTGTTTTCTTCATAGTGTGTTATAGTGTGTCTTAGAATCATAGAATCATAGAATCAAAGAGTTGGAAGAGACCTCATGGGCCATCCAGTCCAACCCGCTGCCAAGAAGCAGGAATATTGCATTCAAATCACCCCTGACAGATGGCCATCCAGCCCCTGTTTAAAAGCTTCCAAAGAAGGAGCCTCCACCACACTCCAGGGCAAAGAGTTCCACTGCTGAACGGCTCTCACAGTCAGGAAGTTCTTCCTGATGTTCAGATGGAATCTCCTTTCTTGTAGTTTGAAGCCATTGTTCCGCATCCTAGTCTCCAAGGAAGCAGAAAACAAGCTTGCTCCCTCCTCCCTGTGGCTTCCTCTCACATATTTACACATGGCTATCAGATCTCCTCTTAGTCTTCTCTTCTTCAGGCTAAACATGCACAGCTCCTTAAGCCACTCCTCATAGGGCTTGTTCTCCAGGCCCATGATCATTTTAGTCGCCCTCCTCTGGACACATTCCAGCTTGTCAATATCTCTCTTGAATTGTGCGCAGAATTGGACACAATATTCCAGGTGTGGTCTAACCAGAGCAGAATAGAGGGGTAGCATTACTACCCTGGATCTAGACACTATGCTCCTATTGATGTAGGTCAAAATCCCATTGGCTTTTTTTGCTGCCGCATCACATTGTTGGCTCATGTTTAACTTGTTGTCCACGAGGACTCCAAGATCTTTTTCACACGTACTGCTCCCAAGCCAGGCACCCCCCATTCTGTATCTTTGCATTTTGTTTTTCCTGCCAAAGTGGAGTATCTTGCATTTGTCACTGTTGAACTTCATTTTGTTAGTTTTGGCCCATCTCTCTAATCTGTCAAGATCGTTTTGAATCCTGCTCCTGTCCTCTGGAGTATTGGCTATCCCTCCCAATTTGGTGTCGTCTGCAAACTTGATGATCCTGCCTTCTAACCCTTCATCTAAGTCATTAATAAAGATGCTGAACAGGACCGGGCCCAGGATGGAGCCCTGCTTGTGGCACTCCACTTGTCACTTCTTTCCAAGATGAAGAGGAAGCATTGGTGAGCACCCTCTTTCCCATTCACAGGCAACATACATCCCCAAAGATCATGCAGTGTCAACCTGCGGTTGGCCATGAATCCATAGCATGTTTAAGGATGCCTGACTGCCTCTCACATGATAAATATTACACTGGAAGGCCAGAGAAAGAAGAGAGGGCAATCTCACTTCTGCATAAGGCATGAAGCGGTTCTTAGATGTTGGAAACTGGGTTAGACACTATGTCTGCAGAAGTGTCCCTCTGTCGCAATTTTTTTCATGGTGCTTCCTCTGTTTTTGCTGTCTGTACTTATTCAGCATTATAGGCACTGAACGTACCTACATGCACATCCTCATATCAAGATTAATGTTTGAACTTTGGAAACAGTTTTGAAAGTTCCTTGTTTTAAATAATGACAACTATTTGGATACATATAGCTATACTAGCTGTCCCCTGCCACACTTTGCTGTGGCCCAGTCTAGTAATCTGGAAAATAAAGTAATGAGAAAGTGTTGGTTTCTAATTTATTTAATTTCTGTAGGCATGTGGGAAAACAATATTTCTTGTTGTTTCTTTGTCAGTGTTGATGTAGAGATTGTCTGGTTTGCCTATTCTGGAACAGGCAACATATATTGTCCTTCCTTAGGGGCCCCTTTCAAATCTATAATACTATATCTATGTGTGTGTGTGTGTGAATCATATATATCTATCTATATCTATGTCTGGATGGCTCTTTGTCAGGAGGGCTTTGATCATGTTTTCTTGCCCTGGTGAAGGGAGTTGGACTGGGTGACCTTAAGGCAGCATTTCTCAACCTGGGGGTTTTCAACTGGGGGGGGGGGCATTGCGAGGGGGTGTCAGAGGGTCACCAAAGACCACCAGAAAACACAGTATTTTCTGTTGGTCATGGGGTTCTGTGTGGGAAGTTTGGCCCAATTGTATCATTGGTAGGGTTCAGAATGCTCTTTGATGGTAAGTGAACTATAAACCCCAACAGCTACAACTCCCAAATGTAAAGGCCTATTTTCCCCAAACTCCATCTGTGTTCATATTTGGGAATATGGAGTATTTGTGCCAAGTTTGGTCTAGATCCTTCATTGTTTGAGTCCCCAGTGCTCTCTGGATGTAGGTGAACTACAACTCCAAAACTCAAGGTCAATGCCCACCAAACTCTTCTAGTGTTTTCTGTTGGTCAGGGGTGTCCTGTGTGCAAAGCTTGGTTCAATTCCATTGTTGGTGGAGTTCAGAATGCTCTTTGATTGTAGGTGAACTATAAATCCCAGCAACTACAACTCCCAAATGACAAAATCATAATTTTTTGAGTGATGGTCACTCCTTGTGTTGTGAGACGTTTTGTTGCCAAATTTGGTTTGATTTTGTCATTGGTTCTTTTGTTTTTAAGGTACTCATTATGCACAGAGCATTTATATAGATAGATAGATAGATTGGAGCGTTCATCTCGTATCATATTACAGTTGTTGCATATCTTGAAAAATTCACTTACATTCATCCATATTTTGAAATTACCATCGTTGTTAGACCCAATATTAAGTCACACATAAACACAGTCCTGCTATGTACAAACTATTGTGTGACATGCTCATACTGAGCATCTTAAAACTATCTGCTGTTATATTCTGAGAAGGGGTCTGTGGTTTCCACCTGACTGACAGAGGGGTTCATGGAGGGGGAAATGTTAAGAACCCCTGCCCTAAAGGGTGTTTTCCTAGTACAGTACTTATCTTACTTTGACTGGGCAAAGCAGGCACTTGTGATACATAGGAGGAGGAAAAGGAGCCAAATCTATAGGGCAAATAGTTCACTATTATTGGAGTCTTCAGATAGTGATTATTGTCTATTTGTGTACGTTTCTGTTTTTGTCTTCAATGTTGATACAGTCAGTGAACTAATCAATAAACTTTTCTTTGCTTTACAGGGCAAGTGAAGCACACATGCTTTAAGAAGAAACACACAGTATGCCCAGCCCCCAATCATCTCCTAAGGATGGGGCTCTTGTCTGAATGGTCATATGATTCACATGGCAGCCCCATCTTCAAGAGATGGGGCTGGGAATGATGAACTGGATCATCTGCCACTGCCATCACAGATGAACTTCGTCGCCAGTCTGATAGCGGCGGATCAGCGCTACTGGTACTTCTCGACCTTACCGCAGCGTTTGACACTGTTGACTATGATCATTAGATTCACCGTCTTGCCATGTCCGGAGTTCGTGGTCAGGCCCTCAATTGGTTCAACTCATTTCTCCGAAACCGGAGCCAATGCGTGGAGTATATGGATCAAGTCTCTGAAAGATCTCCCCTCCTATGTGGGGTACCGCAAGGTGCAATTCTCTCCCCTCTTCTCTTCAACATCTATGTTAGACCCCTTGCTAGTTTGGCTCGGAGTTTCGGCCTAGACTGCTATCAATATGCGGACGACACCCAACTCCTTCTGCGTTTGGAGTCTGGAGCAACGTAAATACCAGACAATTTCACCCTATGTCTGGAAGCTCTGTCGAACTGGCTACGTGCTAGTAGACTGAAAGTGAACCTGGCGAAGACTGAGATTCTCTGGCATGGCCACTCTATTGGTCTGACCCATTTGCTACCCACCTTCGATAGTGCTGCCCTATCTCCTTTTAAGAGCTTGGGTGTTGTTTTGGATTTGCAGTTGACAATGGAAGCTCAGGTTGCTGCTGCCAACAACAGGCCTTTTTTCATCTACGACAAGCGAGGCAATTGGCACTCTACCTATCTGATGAGGCTCTGGCAACAGTCATCCATGCCACGGTCATGTCTAGGCTGGACTATTGCAATGCCCTGTATGTTGGCCTTAGATGTCTATGACCCAAAAGCTCCGTATTGTTCAGAATGCGGCAGCCAAGCTACTCACAAGAACACCCATGAAATGCCATATAACACCAGAGTTGCGGCATTTGCATTGGCTTCCAACTGACTACCGTGGTCTATATAAGATGCTAGTTCTGACCTTTAAAATTCTTTACAGCCAGGGTCCATCATATCTTAGTGACCATCTCTCATTTTCCCATCATCGGAGGTCGCAACGACCATCCCAACGTGACTTACTCTATATACCGGGTCCTAGAGAAGTGCACTTGGAAAGGACCAGATGCAGGGCTTTTTCTATTTCTGCCCCTGCCTTGTGGAATTCCTTGCCGCCCTACATGAGAGCCATGCGTGACTTAGGGCCTTTTACTCTCGCACTTAAGACCTGGCTTTTTACTAGAGCATTCGATCTCTGTTAATTTTAAATTCTGTATGTATGTATTTTTATCCTTTACAATTTTAGCTTGTAAATCGCCTAGGGCATCTTGGATGGAGGGCGATTAATAAGTAATTAAATGATGATGATGATGATTTTTTTTTTGTCGTGTCAGGAGTGACTCCTGGTGTGAGAGAATTGGCCATCTGCAAGGACGTTGCCCAGGGGACGCCCGGATGATTTTGATGTTTTATCATCCTTGTGGGAGGCTTCTCTCATGTCCCTGCATGAGGAGCCGGAGCTGATAGAGGGAGCTCATCCACCTCTCCCCGGATTCGAACCTGCGACCTGTCGGTCTTCAGTCCTGCCGGCACAGGGGTTTAACCCACTGCGCCACCGGGGGCTCGATGATGACCATGACGATGATCTACCTCCTCGAGCTGGAGCTAGCCTGTGAACCTTCATACAGCAGCTGCGTCCACCAGTTGAAGAGTCCTCCCACTCATCCTCTGAGGACAGCAGGGCTGCCATATGAATGCTCGTGCACCAGCCACATCTTCAGGAGCAAAGCATGGTTCAGCAGAGATCCCTTACCTTTCAAGGATGTCCACATGGCAGACCCAACTTGGGGAGGCACTTGCAGTGGTACAAGCCCACAAATAACCAAAAACACAAAGTAAAGCTTGCAAACATGGAAGTTTGACTGTAATTTGTTAACTGTGGTATACAGGCCCGTAGCCAGGATTTTGATTTGGGGGGAGGGGGGGGGCTCAGGATCTACCCTAGCAAACCTTTTGCATCATTATCCCAATACCCCATGCGTATGGGATATATTGAGCATGGTGATCAGATCATGATATGAATAAACATAACAGTTTAAATCAGGGGTCTTCAAACTTTTTAAACAGAGGGCCAGGTCATAGTCCCTCAAACTGTTGGAGGGCCGGATTATGATTTGAAAAAAACATGAATGAATTCCTGTGAAAACTGCACATATCTTATTTGTAGTGCAAAAAACACATAAAAACAATACAATAATTAAAATGAAGAACAATTTTAACAAATATAAACTTATTAGTATTTCAATGGAAAGTGTGGGCCTGCTTTTGGCTGATGAAATAGGATTGTTGTTGTTGTGTACTTTCAAGTCGTTTCAGACTTAGGTTGACCCTGAGCGAGGGCTGGGTAAATGACCTTGGAGGGCCGCGTCCGGCCCCCGGGCCTTAGTTTGAGGACCCCTGGTTTAAATAATGTACTAGTAAGGCCTTCTCACGGACCACCCTGAGACGACCCAGGCTACGGACCTGGTGGTATACCTCTATAATACAAAGAGCAGTCGTAAAAGGAAAGTTGAAGATGTGCAGTTATGAATTGTTAGAATTTGGATGAAGAAGACTGAAATGCAAATTCAGTGGCATGATGGTAAATGTACTATTTGTTACATGCTATCTGCTGTTGCAAGAAACGTTGTTTCTGTTGCCGTGACCATAGACCTTTATTCTAGAAGGTTTCCCAACACTCCAGAAAAGGTTTTGAGGATGAAAGGCATGTGTGTAAAAGAGGAAAGCATCCCCCTTATTTCCACTAATGGAAACAGTTCTTTTGGCAGAATTAAAGCCACAGATTCCACCCCTTGACACTTGCACTAAATAACTTGAATGTTTAACTTCTAACTGGGGGAAAAGCAATGAATTAGGTATAGTTTATCTAATGACCTGCAGTGTATATTAGCTGAAATTGATATCGAGCAAGAATTTAGGGATCTTTGCCAGGAGGCAGAGACCAGCCAGCCAGACCCATCAAAGAGGGTCCTTTCAGCCCTGATGAGAAAAGAAGCACCCAATAGAGTTTTCCCTGATTTTCCAATAAAAAGTCTCACCAAGTTAAAGGACTTTGTTTAACTTTTCAAGCCATCTAAAGACCATTTCTTCAGGAAAATCCTTGAGGGCCTCTTTCGTGGCGCCTTGGCTTCCCGCTGAGCACAAGGTGCACGTCCTATTTCAAAAGACAATTATTACAGGCCCAATGCATGACCCATGTGTGGCTGAGTTCACAAAAAGGTGACATTTCATATTTTATACAGACATATATGGGGTTCCAGGCCCGTAGCGAGGGGGGGTTTTTAGGGGTTCAAACCCCCCCCGAAATTTTTCAGGTTAAAAAAAATAAACCTCGTTTACTCATGAATTTTAACTGGTTTACTAATGAACCTGGGCCCAGCTGGCTCTTCTCCTGCCGGCGGCAGAAGAAGGGGAGGAGGCTGCGGGTGAAGCAGCTTCGGAGCCGCTTCGTCCTCCGCCTCCCTGGGCCAAGCCGGCTTTTCTGCCTTAAGGGAAGGGGCCACGAGCTGCGTGCATCCGCAGAGCAAAGCCAGGCGGAGCAGCAGCCGCGTCCCGGGTATGGTGCGCCTCCTGAGCCTCTGCCTGTCAGGGCGGGGACTCCATGGGCTTCCCGGCAAGGCAAGGAGCAGAGGGAGGGGGTCAGTGCGGAGGGAGCGAGCGAGGGGTCTCCTTCCACCAGGGAAGCACCCTCCTCCTTCTCCTTCACTGGGAAAGAACCCCCTCCCTTCACTCACTCACTCACTCACTCTCTCTCACACACACACACAGAGAGAGAGAGATCATCTTTGATTTTGGGCTGCATGGCTGTGTTCCAGAAGCATTCTCTCCTGATGTTCTCTCTTTGGTTCCATCCTTCCTTGTCTTTTTCCTTCCCTCCCTCCCTCTTTCTCTTTTTCGTTCCTTCTTTCCTTCCTTCCCTCTTTCACTTTTTTATTTCCTTCTCTCCTTCCTTCTCTACCTTTCTTTCCTTTTCTCCTTCCCTCCTTCTTTCCCTCTCTCTCCCTCCTTCTCTCCTTCCTTCAGTCTCTACCCTTCTTTCTTTCCTTCTTTCTCTCCTTCCCCTTCTTTCTTTCCCTCTTTCTTTCTCTCTTTATCTCCCTTCTTCTCCCTCCTTCTCACCTCCCTTCATTCTCTACCCTTCTTTCTTTCCTTTCCTTTCCTCCTTCTTCCCTTCTTCTTTCCCTCTTTCCTTCTCTCCTTCCTTCCTTCTCTACCCTTCTTTCTCTCTTTCCTTCTTTCTCTCCTTTCCTCCTTCTTTCCCTTTCTCTCTCTTTCTACCCTTCCTTCTCTCCTTCCTTCATTCTCTACCTTTCTTTCTTTCTTTCTTTCCTTCCCTCCTTCTTTCCCTTCTTCTTTCCTTCTCTCCTTCCTTCCTTCTCTACCTTTCTTTCTTTTTCTTTCCTTCCTTCCCCTTCTTTCCCCCTCTTTCCCTCCTTCTTTCTCTCTTTCTCTCCCTCCTTCTCACCTTCCTTCATTCTCTACCCTTCTTTCTTTCCTTTCCTTCTTCTTCCCTTCTTCTTTCCCTCTTTCCTTCTCTCCTTCCTTCCTTCTCTACCCTTCTTTCTTTCCTTCTTTCTCTCCTTCCCCTTCTTTCTTTCCCTCTTTCTTTCTCTCTTTATCTCCCTTCTTCTCCCTCCTTCTCACCTCCCTTCATTCTCTACCCTTCTTTCTTTCCTTTCCTTTCCTCCTTCTTCCCTTCTTCTTTCCCTCTTTCCTTCTCTCCTTCCTTCCTTCTCTACCCTTCTTTCTTTCTTTCCTTCTTTCTTTCCTTCTTTCTCTCCTTCCCCTTCTTTCTTTCCCTCTTTCTTTCTCTCTTTATCTCCCTTCTTCTCCCTCCTTCTCACCTCCCTTCATTCTCTACCCTTCTTTCTTTCCTTTCCTCCTTCTTCCCTTCTTCTTTCCCTCTTTCCTTCTCTCCTTCCTTCCTTCTCTACCCTTCTTTCTTTCCTTCTTTCTTTCCTTCTTTCTCTCCTTCCCCTTCTTTCTTTCCCTCTTTCTCTCTCTCTTTATCTCCCTTCTTCTCCCTCCTTCTCCCCTTCCTTCATTACCCTTCTTTCTTTCCTTCCCCCTTCTTCCCTTCTTCTTTTCCTCTTTATTTCTCTCCTCTCTTCTCTACCCTTATTTCTTTCCTTCTTTCTCTCCTTCCCCCTTCTTTCCCTCTTTCTTTCTATTTCTCTCCCTCCTTCTCGCCTTCCTTCTCTACTTTTCTTTCTTTCCTTCTTTCTCTCCTTCCCTCCTTCTTTGCCTCCTTCTCTCCCTCCTTCTTTCTTTCCTTCCTTCTTTCCCCCTTTCTGTGTATATGTTTTGTGTGTGTGTATGCATAGATATGTGTTTGTGTGTGTGTGTGTGTGTGTGTGGTTTTGCGCATGTATTGTAATGTATTTTTTGGGGGAGGTTGCTTTTTAAGTCTCTTCCACTGTGTTTTTCAGTGTTTTTATGAGTGATAGTCACTTGTTGGCCTGATAGATGTATGTTGTCCAAATTTGGTGTCAATTCGTCCAGTGGTTTTTGAGTTATGTTAATCTCACAAACAAACATTACATTTTTATTTATATAGATTTTTCAAATTATAATCCAGCCCTCCAACAGTTTGAGGGACCGTGACCCGGCCCTCTGTTTGAAAAGTTTGAGGACCCCTGACCTAGAGCTTCGGATAGCTTCTGTTCAACCATCTCAAAGCTCCCTGCTTGAGCAGTAATGGCAGGATCATCAGCATAGATGAAACTTTCTGTCCCTTCTGGCAGTGGCTTATCCCCATGCTAAGTCTATGAGACGCAAAAAATTAAGAGTCCCTCCACAACTGCAAGCACTATCTCAAGCAAATATTGACAATTTATTCACACTGTCATTACTTGCAGCAATAGCCGATGTAGCAAAGCAACCATGTTGGGGGGGGGGGGGGGAGGTGTTGAATGCTCTTATTAAGGAGGCCAGACTTGGTGGAGGTGGTTGACAGGGGCGGAGCTGCAGTCTATTGAAGGCTGCTCTGCCCCTGCTGTGCTCTTTGCTTCAGCGTTTCAACTCCCCCCCCCCCGAAATTTTAACACCTCCCCCTGAAATTTTCAAAACCTCCCCCCCTGAAATTTTCAACCCACCCTGTGAAATTTTCAAAACTCGCCCCCCCCCCAAATTTTCAAAACTCCCCCCCCCCCGAAATTTTCAACCCTCCCCGAAATTTTTTTCTGGCTACGGCCCTGTGGGGTTCATAAGGTATACATTCATAAAAGAGGGAAAAGAAATCATATCAACCCATCCCACCCACCAAAAAGTCAATTGAAAGCTTAAAAATCAGATTGGACTACTGAAATGCGCTCTACATGGGGCCGCCCTTGAAGATGGCTCGGAAGTTCCTACTGGTCCAATGAACGGCAGCCAGGATGTTAACCGGGGCCTCTTACAGAGAGAAGTCAACCCTCCTGTTCAAGGAGCTCCACTGGCTGCCGTTTATATTCCGAGCCCAATTCAAGGTGCAGGTGCTTACCTACAAAGCCCTGAACCGTTTGGGACCAGCCTACCTGCGTGACCGCATTTCCATCTACAAACCCACACGTTCACTTCGGTCATCTGGAGAAGCCCTGCTCGTGATCCCACCTGCGTCTCAAGCGCGCTTGGTGGGGACGCGGGACAGGGCCTTTTCCGTGGTGGCCCCCCGACTCTGGAACACCCTCCCCAAAGATCTCAGACAGGCCCCTACATTGGCAGTGTTCAGAAAGAACTTGAAGACCTGGCTTTTCCGATGCGCCTTCCCAGATTAGGAAATCTCCACTACCAAGTCCCATAAGCACTTTACTAGAACCAATGATTGCTGCACATCGCACTTGCCCTAGAAGCCTCATATACACCTCCTGTCACATCAGCACTTTTAATTCTTGTACCCATTACTCCGGCCTAGCCCAGTTTTATCGTGTTTTAGTGTATTGTTTATTGCTTGTTGTTCTTTTTGCTTATTCTGTTTATAATTCTCTGATTTGCTTAGATTGTATTGTTATTTTGTGTGTTGAGGCCTCGGCCTATGTAAGCCGCATCGAGTCCTCCGGGAGATGCTAGCGGGGTACAAATAAAGTTTAATAATAATAATAATAATAATAATAATAATATCACAACAACAGTATCACAAACAATCGTTTAAAATCGTTTAAAATCACCATTGAAATCCACAAGCATGTGGACAATTTCAACAGAAAGGAAGAGACCATGAAAATGAACAAAATCTGGCTACCAGTATTAAAAAACTCTAAAATTACAACAGCAAAACAGCAGAGAGGAAACAACCAGGCACATCTTAACACCTCTCAACAAAAGATTTTCCCAGGCTCAGGCAGGCCTTCAAATGCTAATGAAGGTAGTCAGTTGAAACATTCACACCTAGCTCTAGCAGAGAAGAGCTCTTTGCCCCACCCCAGCCATTCCACAGATATATAAACCCATTGTCCTATTGCCAACAGACCTCACTACCTCTGAGGATGCTTGCCATAGATGCAGGCGAAACGTCAGGAGAAATGCCTCTAGAACATGGCCCTATAGCCCGAAAAAAACCCACAAGAACCTAGTGATTTCAGCCATGAAAGCCTTTGACAAGACAATCGTTTAAAAACATCACATCCCATAATACACTAAAACATTAAAATACAGTCATGTAATTACATTGGCCAAGTCGTCACAATAAAATCGTAGTTCCTCACCATCCGTCCATGTAGTCGCGAGTTATTGACTCACTCGTCAAATGCCAGTTTCCAGAGCCAGGTTTTCACCTGTTTTCTAAAGGTCAGGAGAGAAGGGGCAGTTCTAATCTCCAGTGGGAGAGGGTTCCAGAGCCGAGGGGCCACCACCGAGAAGGCCCTGTCCCTCGTCCCCACCAGATGCGCTTGCGAGGATGGTGGGACCGAGAGCAGGGCCCCTCCAGACTATCTTAACAATCTTGATGGTTCATAGGGGAGGGCATTGCCATGTGGGGCCATGGAAAGAGCCTTAGGTTCCCACATGGGGGAGAGATAGGGGATTATGGAATCATTCCAACCTGGTCCTTGGTAAAACTACGAACTCCTTGGTTTTGAACCATCTTTTACAGAGTCCTGGGGGGGGAGGGTCACCTCCGATATCAAAATCATGTCCTACGCCTTTCCTCTACACCTGTCTTTTTATACACTGTATTTAAGCACTAGCCATGGTAACTGTAGTCAATCAAGAATTTCATGCAGGAAAGTGAGTAAACTGGCAGATGAGTAGAAATGGGAAGGTGTTAAAAGTAAAGGTAAAGGTTGTCCCTTGACATTAAGTCCAGTCATGTCTGACTCTGGGGTGTGGTGCTCATCTCCATTTCTAAGCCGAAGAGCCAGCGTTGTCCATAGACACCTCCAAGATCATGTGACCAGCATGACCGCATGGAGCGCCGTTACCTTCCCGCCGAGCGGTACCTATTGATCTACTCACATTTGCATGTTTTCGAACTGCTAGGTTGGCAGAAGCTAGGCCTGAAAGCGGAAGCTCACGCTGCTCCCTGGAATCGAACCTGCGACCTTTTGGTCAACAAGCTCAGCAGCTCAGTGCTTTAACCCACTGCACCACCGGGGGAAAATAATGGTGAAAACTAAGGCCGCTTCCAGACAGCAATTTGTCATGGGAGAAGGCCGGTTAAAGTAACGTGTTTTCTCCCGCATTGCTGTCTGGACGGGTGCCCAAAACAAGTGGACTTTCCAGTGTGCTGTCCCACATTGCATAACAGCTCACAATGACTGGGTGTCATAGTGCAATAGAAAACATGCAGTGCACAGCTGCAATGCACAAAGACATTGTATGTGCAATTCTGCTTCTGCTGCTTTCAGCATAGTACATCTGTTGCAGTATGGAAGCACCCAGCTAATGACAAGTTTCACATGGTTGGACTTTGCCTCCTAGTGGTAGTACATCCGTACTGTTCATGAACAAAGGGCCGAATAATGTTGCTTCATGACAATTCATGGATGGATGGATGGATGGATGGCATCCTTGAAGTGACGGGACTGACCTTGAAGGAGCTGGGGGTGGTGACGGCCGACAGGGAGCTCTGGCGTGGGCTGGTCCATGAGGTCACGAAGAGTCGGAGACGACTGAACGAATGAACAACAACATGACAATTCATACTACTTAGTGTCAATGTTGCAACCTCTGTCGATTTGGGGGTTCTTTGGTGGTGTGGGTCTGATGCTCAAAGGGAGCTCTGGTCATGAACAGAAGAATCTCATCTTTCTGGCAACAGCAGGAAGAGGAATCCTGGCTTCAAAAAAAGGTGTAATCTTCCCCTTTTTGCCTCTCTTGCCAGACAGAAGGCGAAGGGAACAAGCTCAGGGATTAACAAAGGGATGAGTCTTTTCACAAGAATTTCTATAGCCTTGGCATTTTATTTATAAGACTAGCCATCCCCTGCCTCGCGTTGCTGTGGCCCAGTCTGGTGATTTGGAAAATAAAGTAATTAGAAAGTGTTGATTTCTAATTTATGTAGTTTATTTATGCTTGTGGGCAAACAGTATTTCTTGCTGTTTCTTTGTCAGTTGGTGGATTATGTCATCTACACATCAAAAATGTTGATTAAACATCTGCAGCAGCAAAACTTGGTCACTTCCAGTATGTTGATTATTGTTGCTATTGCAATGTAAATTAGATAATGATAATGTGAATAAATGATCAAAATTTTGGTTAAAATAGTGCTTGTAGCTCTAAATGATTTGGTTAACCAGTTAAAATGCATGAGTAAACCAGTTTTCTTCTTAATCTGAAAAAATGGGAGGGGGGGGTGAACTTGTAACTCACCCACCCACCCGTCCACACGGCTATGGGCTTGCCTGCTGCCTCTCCCTGTGCAAATTGTTTGTTCCTTTGGCTGAGAGTCAATTTTTTTCATTTCAAGAGCCAACCGGGCAAGTTATATGCAAACAGCTTCTTGGCACAGCGATATTTCACAGAGTTGTGCTGAAGACAAGGTGGGTCCGGTTGGCTGCCTTGAGTTACTTAATGAAAAGTAAGAAGTGCAGTTGAAAATAAAAGGTCTAACTAAATATTAAATATTGTTTTTTGTTCTTTTGTTCTGTGCCTTTGAGTTGTTTCTGATGTACAGCAATCCTAAGGCAAACCTACAAGTTGTTGTCCAAGCAAGGTTTGAGATTTACCTTTACCATCCTTTGAGGCTTGTGTGTGTGTGTGTGTGTGTGTGTCAGGAGCGACTTGAGAAACTGCAAGTCGCTTCTGGTGTGAGAGAATTGGCCATCTGCAAGGACGTTGCCCAGGGTATGCCCAGATGTTTTGATGTTTTACCATTTATGTGGGAGGCTTCTCTCATGTCCACATAGTGGACATGAGAGTGTGCCTTCCCAGAATAAGGAAATTCCAAGCAATATGTCCCAAATGAACTTTACTAGAGATCTAGAATTGCCTGCACGCTCCACCTATCCCTAAAATATCTATCCTATTTCACCTGATCATGCCCAGCACTTTTAAAGGTTTTAATTTTTACATTTGGCCTTGCCACAGGTTTTAATGCACCGTGGTGTTATTGTTAATGTTTTTGCTTGCTTATGAGTTTGTTGTTATTGTAAACAATCAGGCACATCAAATCACTCTCAACAAAAGATTCCCCCCAGGCACTTCCAAGCCATTAAATGCTAATCAAGGTGGTCAGCTGAAACATTCACACCTAGCTCCTGCAGACAAAAGTCCTTTGTCCCACCCTGGTCATTCCACAGATATATATAAACCCTTTTTCCTACTTCCAACAGACCTCACTACCTCTGAGGATGCTTGCCATAGATGCAGGCGAAATGTCAGGAGAAAATGCCTCTAGAACATGGCCATATAGCCCGGAAAAACCTACAATAACCCACTGTTATTGTATTGTTGTTGTTGTGTTTTACTGATGTATTTGGGCTCGGCCTCTTGTAAGGCGCACCGAGTCCTTCGGGAGATGGTAGCGGGGTATAAATAAAGGATTATTATTATTATTATTATTATTATTATTATTATTATTATTACCTCTGCCGGCACAAGGGTTTAACTTTTTACTTTTTAAAAACATTTTCAAGATATGGATGATTGAATCTGTAGATGCAGAATGAGTGGATACAGAGACTGTATACAAAGACTAAGAAATGTCTTGCTTCAGTTATGCAGTATGCAGATGATACCCAGTTACTCTTGCGTCTCGAACCTGGGACAACCGTGATTCCTGAGAACTTTAGGCTGTGTTTGGAAGCAGTGATTAGTTGGCTGCGAGTGAGCAGACTAAAAGTGAATCCTGCTAAAACTGAGATACTCTGGCCCAGCCAGCCGCCAGAATTAATCCAGTCTCTGCCTGATTTCGATGGGGAAGTTCTGGTTCCGTCTTCCACTGTTAAAAGCCTTGGGGTTGTGTTGGACTCATCGCTGACGATGGAGGCCCAGATCACTGCCATAAGTAAGCCGGCCTTTTTTCATCTTCGCCAGGCAAGGAAATTGGCATCCTACCTTTCGGTAGAAGCATTGGCAACAGTAATCCATGCAACAGTCACTATTGCAATGCCTTTTATGCCGGCCTTCCGAAGTCAACAACCCAGAAGATTTGGATGGTCCAAAATGCAGCGGCCAGGCTGCTAGCGGGATCATCTCTAAGATCCCATATCACACCGATTCTGCAACAACTGCATTGGCTACCAATAGAACATCGGATCTCTTACAAGATACCGATCCTGACATTTAGAGCTCAAAATGGCCAAGGACCTTTATATCTTAGGGACCACCTCATTCCTTTTCCCCATCAATGGTCACCTCGATCCACCCAGGAAAATCTCCTATGCATACCGGGCCCTAGGGAGGTACACCTGGAAGCTACAAGGCATAGAGCTTTTTCGACCTATGCTCCAATTCTGTGGAACTCATTGCCTCCATACATTAGAGCAATGTCGGAGTTGCGACCTTTTGTAAAGGCGCTCAAGACTTGGCTGTTTGGTTGTGCATTTAAGTAATCAGATCTAATTTGCCAAATAGTCACTGTTGAATGTTTTTATGTTGAATGTTTTTATATTGTGTAAATGCTATTTTAGATTGTAAGTCGCTCGGAGCACCTTGGTGGAGAGCGACTAATTAAGAAATAAAGTGAAGTGAAGTTAAAAAGTAAAATATTCTATTAATTAAGTCAGCCTGGGTATCGCTTGTTTAAATGAACAATGTATTAAGAAAAGAGGAGGATGGACTTTTCATTTTAAAAAAACATATGTAGGCAGGTGCTTCTGCTTCCTCCATGAAAGCATTTCACATATTTTCAATAGATTAATGATCAATAGGAGCATAGTGTCTAGATCTAAGGAAGTAATGCTACCCCTCTATTCTGTTTTGGTTAGACCACATCTGGAATACTGTGTCCAATTCTGGGCACCACAATTCAAGAGAGATATTGACAAGCTGGAATGTGTCCAGAGGAGGGCAACTAAAATGATCAAGGGTCTGGAGAACAAGCCCTATGAGGAGCGGCTTAGGGAACTGGGCATGTTTAGCCTGAAGAAGAGAAGCCTGAGAGGAGATATGATAGCCATGTATAAATATGTGAGAGGAAGCCACAAGGAGGAGGGAGCAAGCTTGTTTTCTGCTTCCTTGGAGACTAGGACGCGGAACAATGGCTTCAAACTACAAGAGAGGAGATTCCATCTGAACATTAGGAAGAACTTCCTGACTGTGAGAGCCGTTCAGCAGTGGAACTCTCTGCCCCGGAGTGTGGTGGAGGCTCCTTCTTTGGAAGCTTTTAAGCAGAGGCTGGATGGCCATCTGTCAGGGGTGATTTGAATGCAATATTCCTGCTTCTTGGCAGGGGGTTGGACTGGATGGCCCATGAGGTCTCTTCCAACTCTTTGATTCTATGATTCTATGATTCTATGATTAAAATAATTTTGACAGCATCTGGAGAGGCCCTGATCACGATCCCACCTGCGTCGCAAGCGCGTTTGGTGGGGATAAGGGACAGGGCCTTCTCTGTGGTGGCCCCCTAACTCTGGAACTCTCTCCGCAAAGACATCAGACAAGCCCCAACGTTGGCAATCTTTAGGAAGAGCCTGAAGACCTGGCTGTTCCAGTGTGCCTTTCCAGAATAGGAAACTCCTGGAATCATGTACCAAATGCACTTTGGAGATTTAGGATTGTCTGCACATTGCACCTACCTCCAAAAAACCTCTATATATTACCTGTCAAGTCCAGCACTTTTAAATTTTGTCAATTACATTTGGCCTGGCTTTTAGATTTTAAATGCGTCATGGTGTCATTGTTTTTAGTGTTTTATTGTTTTGCTTGATGTTTCATTCTTTGCTTATGAGTTTTATTTTTGTATTTGTATGCTGTTGTTGTTGTGGCCTTGGCTTTTGTAAGCTGCATCGAGTCCTTCGGGAGATTTTGTGGGGTATAAATAAAGTTAATAATAATAATAATAATAATAATAATAATTATTATTATTATTATTATTATATTTACTACTCTGAAATTGCACATCAACTCACTCCCTATATGTGTATGAATGTACAAACACACACACATTGAGTTGTCATTAAACGAACAACAACAAAATAAAAACCGTGGCCGCACCTTGTGCAGTCCAGTGTGAGAGAGTCTATGTGTCGGCACGCAGGAACAGGAATTTGTTTGTGCAATCGTTCATGCAAAACTGCAGCTCAGTCCAGCAACAATTCCTATATAATTTACCCTTTTTAAAAAAGAAAAGACAGCAACCTGCATATCGGCAGTTTCGGAAAAATGGTGGCAGGGGAGAAGAATCTGTTCCCTTGATCTTCTTTTGAATCAAACAATTGTTTGGTAGGATTTCAGCTTTTAAAAAGAACGCTGAGGCAGCTTCAACTGTTCTGCGTATGCCTTGACCACTGGATCAAAGCCAGTGCTTGCTGGCTATAACAGAAGTGTGATCCCACCTTTCATGTGAAGTTTTGCCAGAGGTTCAGAAATGATTCACTTCTGATGACTCTTCACCCCCCCCCCCCCCGCCTTCAATATATCATCATCCTTTTGGAAGTACACCTCTGAAAGCAGCAGTATATAATTGAAGCCTTCGGCCCTCTTGATTTGTAGGCATCGAACCCAACAATGTACACCACGGTGAAGTATTTTAAGTATCCAAGCTAGGACATTCTCCAGGGCTGAATCATCACTGTCCGTATTCAACAGAGGAGAGGATGCAACAGCTTGAAGGGCAGAGGTGGAGTGAGTCAGTATTCATGATAGCAGTGGCTGTTGTGAAAAAGGAAAACACCGAGGGAACCAGGAGCTCCAGTTAAACAACAACAAAAAAAAAAAACCAGTTAAACAGTTAAAGAAAGTGTGGCTGGATTTTTAGCCATCTACACAAGTCAGTCTGCGACCAGTCCCAGGCTATGTCCACATTGGGAATGTTAATCCAGTGCAGGCATGTAGCCGAAATTCTCATGGTGGTCTGCGAAAAGGCTTTACTGGTACATTATTTAAACTGTTATGTTTATTCATATCATGATCTGATCACCATACTCAATATACCCCATATGCATGGGGGTATTGGGGTAACGATACAAAAGGTTTGCTAGGGTAGACCCTCTGTCTCTCAGACTCAGCCCCCCCCCCGAAACAAACTCAGCCCCCCCCCCCCGAATCGAAATCCTGGCTACGGGCCTGATCCAGTGTAAATCTCTCTCATATATGCTGAATTCGGAGGGATAGCCAATACTCCAGAGGACAGGAGCAGGATTCAAAACGATCTTGACAGATTAGAGAGATGGGCCAAAACTAACAAAATGAAGTTCAACAGTGACAAATGCAAGATACTCCACTTAGGCAGAAAAAATGAAATGCAAAGATACAGAATGGGGGGCACCTGGCTTGAGAGCAATACGTGTGAAAAAGATCTTGGGGTCCTCGTGGACAACAAGTTAAATATGAGCCAACAATGTGATGTGGCGGCAAAAAAAGCCAATGGGATTTTGGCCTGCATCAATAGGAGCATAGTGTCTAGATCTAGGGAAGTCATGTTACCCCTCTATTCCACCTTGGTTAGACCACACCTGGAATATTGTGTCCAATTCTGAGTACCACAATTGAAGAGAGATATTGAGAAGCTGGAATGTGTCCAGAGGAGGGCGACTAAAATGATCAAGGGTCTGGAGAACAAGGCTTAAGGAGCTGGGTATGTTTAGCCTGAAGAAGCGAAGGCTGAAAGGAGATATGATAGCCATGTATAAATATGTGAGAGGAAGTCACAGGGAGGAGGGAGCAAGCTTGTTTTCTACTGCCCTGGAGACTAGGACATGGGACAATGCCTTCAAACTGAACATGAGGAAGAACTTCCTGACTGTGAGAGCCGTTCAGCAGTGGAACTCTGCCTCGGAGTGTGGTAGAGGCTCCCTCTTTGGAAGCTTTTAAACAGAGGCTGGATGGCCATCTGTCGAGGGTGCTTGGAATGCAATATTCCTTGGCAGGGGGTTGGACTGGATGGCCCATGAGGTCTCTTCCAACTCTTTGATTCTATGATTCTATGAATACAGGGCCATTGTCTAGATGAGCTGGGACCGCATTGTCTAAATGAGCGGAGCTGTCACCTTATCCTCTGTTACCGCTGCTACTCTTAGGCAGCCATGAAGCCATATTTCCTCCGTTGATATCATCCACTGTTTCTAGTATCTGTAAAATGTCCTGGAATATATTCCCCACAACTACAGAGTGTTGTTGTTGTTGTATTTTATTTAATGCACCTTTTAGTTGCCTGATAACCAATAGCTGTACTTCCTTTTTATATTTGACAGGAATAAGAGGCAAAAAAGCAGAATTATTTTCCCCCAATGATGAGTGATTTCAGCTCTGCAAGAATCATGGGTTTGGGGCCCATTGTGCCCTGCTCCAAAGACTGAATAAGACACAGATGGGTTGAAGGCAGTGGTTCCCAACCTGTGGTCCATGGACCACTAGTGGTCCGCAAGAACTAAAATATAGTTTATGGTCTCACTGTTAGTACACCAATGCAACAAAAGTGACTGGTCTTGCAAAGCCCTCAAAAATATGGTTTTCTGTGAGTGACAGATGGCAACTGCAAAGGTGTTTAGATTGACTTGTAGGTCTTCTTCTGAATGTGCACAGACGATGTTGTCAGCAGCATACCAGAGTTCTATAATAGATGATGTAACCTTGGTTTTGGCTGAGGGTTAAATCTATATAAATAAAAATGTAATGTTCATTTGTGATACCATCAGAACTCAAAAACCACTGGGCAATTGACACCAAAAACCACTGGGCAATTGACACTGGGCAATTGACACCAAAATGTCCCTAACAACCCAATGTATGTTCTCCACTCAAAAAAACAACGAAAACCAAAAGCAGAAAGGACTTCTAAAGTGCATGTCCACAAAGGAGAAACTGCATGTCTACAGAGACCCATGGTCATGCCCCCTCCTCCTCCTCGCGGGGGAACAGCCGCCCGTTAAAGCTAGGCGCACGTGCACGGCCACACACCTAAGCGAGTGGAGTGGAGGAGGTGGAGGCAGTCTCCTCCTCCTTTCCTTATTGGAAGAGGAAAGGGCGGATGAGTGCCAGCAGCAGCAACGGAGCAAGGAAGAAGGGGAGGGGGAGAAGGGGGAGGGGGAGGAGGCGAGGAAGGTCCACAGTGCTTGAATGAAGGACCTTCCTTCTCTCCCTTCTTTCCTCCCCTTCCTTCCTTCCTTCCTTCCTTCCCTCCCTCCCTCCTTTCCTTTTCTTCTTTCCTTCTCCTTCCTTTCCTTCTTTCCCTCCTTCCTGTCCCTCCTTCCTTCTTCCTTTCCTTCTTTTCCTCCCTTCCTCCCTCCCTTCTTCTTTCCCTTTCTTCATTTCCTTCCCTCCCTCCTTTCTTCATTCCCCTCCTTCCTTCCTTCTCCTCCCTCCCTGTCCCTCCTTTCTTTTCCTTCCTTCCCTTCTTTCCCTTCCTTCCTCCCTTTTTCCTTCCTTCATGTCCCTCCTTCCTTTTAAAAAAAATATTTATTATTATTTTTTATCGTAGTTAATACATTTGTTATACATTTGTTTTACAGCAGATACATATTATTCAATACACCTAAAATACTTTAACATTTATTATTCTGCTTAAACATATTTTCTATTCC
Organism: Anolis sagrei; assembly: GCF_037176765.1. Lineage (NCBI taxonomy): Eukaryota > Metazoa > Chordata > Lepidosauria > Squamata > Anolidae > Anolis > Anolis sagrei. Next base: position 171,216,668 of record NC_090022.1, on the reverse strand, counting down.
TCACCACTGTGCTTCCCCCCCCCCCCCTTCCCCAAGCCACAACTTTTACATGTCGTCTGTCCAAAATCTCAATTCTTCTTGTGGCGGTAACTTTTCTTCTTTATTTTTTGATCCTTTTACAATAAATTTTCTCCATACATCGTCAAAATCACTTTGTTTCCATATACCTCTTTTAACTTTTAATTTACATGTCAGCTTATCATTTATTGCCAGTTTCCATACTTCCTCATACCACTCCTCTATTTGTATATTTATTTCTTTTTTCCAGTTCCTTGCTATAAGCAATCTTGCTATTGTTAATAAATTTGTTATCACTTCTTTATCCTATTTTTTCAATTGTTTATTGTTATATAATGATAATAAAGCTATACTAGGACGTCCCTCCTTCCTTCCTTCCTTCCTTCCTTCCTTCCTCCTTTCCTTCTCTCTATGTAAGATATAAATACAATATTAAATGGAAGGGACAGTCAAGAAGTAAGGAGAGAAGGAGGGAAAGAGGGAAGGAAGGAAGGAGAGAAGCAGGGAGGGAAAGAAAGAAAGATAGAGAAGTAAGGAAGGAGAGAAGGAACAAAAGATAGGGAAGGAAGTATATAACCAAAGAGCAAAGAAAGGGAGGAAAGAAACAGGTAGAGATGGAAGAAAGAAGAGAGATAGGGAAAGAAAATAATAATAATAATAATAATAATAATACTTTATTTGTACCCCGCTACCATCTCCCCAAGGGACTCGGTGCGGCTTACATGAGGCCGAGCCCAAACACACAGTACAAGCAATAATCACAACAATACAAGCAATTAAAATAAAACATAAACATATAACATTATCAATAAGACAACATACAATTAAAACTGTGGGAAGGCCAAATGTAAAATTAAAATTGGAAATAGTGCTGAACATGGATGAACAGGTGAAAGTGGCATTTGTGGAGAGACATATGGGCAGACCTAAAAAAGAAGAAAGGAAGGAAAGAGGGAAGGAATGAGAGAAAGAGGGAGGGAAGGTTGGCCACAGCAAAGCGTGGTGGGTACAGCTAGTAAATATTATAGAACTGTAGTGCATATGCACCAGATGAAACCAATTAATAGAATCATAGAATCCTAGAGTTGGAAGAGACCTCATGGGCCGTCCAGTCCAACCCCCTGCCAAGAAGCAGGAATATTGCATTAAAATCACCCCTGACAGATGGCCATCAAGCCTCTGTTTAAAACCTTCCAAAGAAGGAGCCTCCACCACACTCCGGGGCAGAGAGTTCCACTGCTGAACGGCTCTCACAGTCAGGAAGTTCTTCCTCATGTTCAGATGGAATCTCCTCTCTTGTAGTTTGAAGCCATTGTTCCGCGTCCTAGTCTCCAAGGAAGCAGAAAACAAGCTTGCTCCCTCCTCCCTGTGGCTTCCTCTCACATATTTATACATGGTTATCATATCCCCTCCCAGCCCTCTCTTCTTCAGGCAAAACATGCCCAGCTCCTTAAGCCGCTCCTCATAGGGCTTGTTCTCCAGACCCTTGATAATTTTAGTTGCCCTCTTCTGGACACATTCCAGCTTGTCAATATCTCTCTTGAATTGTGGTGCCCAGAATTGGACACAATACTCCAGGTGTGGTCTAACCAAAGCCAGGCCCGTGGCCAGGATTTTGTTTCGGGGGGGGGGGGGGGCTGAGTTTGGTTCCGGGGGGGGGGGGGGCTGAGTCTGAGCGAAAGGGGGTCTACCCTAGCACACCTTTTTGTATCATTACCCCAATACCCCCATGCATATGGGATATATTGAGCATGGTGATCAGATCATGATATGAATAAACCTAACAGTTTAAATAATGTACCAGTAAGGCCTTCTCACAGACCACCATCAGAATTTCGGGGGGGGGGCGAAGCCCCCCAAGCCCCCCCCCCTCCGGCTACATGCCTGACCAAAGCGGAATACAGGGGTAGCATGACTTCCCTAGATCTAGACACTATGCTCCTATTGATGCAGGCCAGAATCCCATTGGCTTTTTCCCCCGCCATATCGCATTGTTGGCTCATGTTTAACTTGTTGTCCACGAGGACTCCAAGATCTTTTCACACGTACTGCTCTCGAGCCAGGCATTGTCTCCATTTTGTATCTTTGCCTTTCGTTTTTCCTGCCTAAGTGGAGTATCTTGCGTTTGTCCCTGTTGAACTTCATTTTGTTAGTTTTGGCCAATCATCTCTCCAATCTGTCAAGATCGTTTTGAATCCTGCTCCTGTCCTCTGGAGTATCGGCTATCCCTCCCAATTTGGTGTCATCTGCAAACTTGATGATCATGCCTTCTAGCCCTTCATCTAAGTCATTAATAAAGATGTTGAACAGGACCGGGCCCTGCGGCACTCCACTCGTCACTTCTTTCCAGGATGAAGAAGATACAATTGCAAATTGTATGCTGTTGCCCCAAGGCCGGCCCGTCCATTGCGCGAAGTAAGCGGTCGCAGAACACTTTTTTTTTTACCAGGGGCGCAGAGGCGCCTCTGTAAATGCCCCTCGACCACCACTTGAGGAGCGCCCCCTCAGCTCACAACAGCCCTAGCAGTCCGGGGGGAGCCTCGGCTTTCTTGCCTTGCTGCCGGGCGATCCTCTTCCCAAAGGGGCCGGGCCCTTGAGCCTCGGCTAGCCCCTCTCGTTCCTGCTCCACCCGGCCACCGGGTGCGCGAGCAGAGCCGGCGCTCAATCGTTCTCCACGTTCGATCCCTTCCCCATGACCGGCTCCCTTTCCCGATCCCCCGACGCTCCACCCGTCTCCTCTCCCGCTTCGGGTCCGGAGGCGTGTGTGAAGACCCCAGCGTGCGCACCAAAAGTCGCCTCTTCTCCTGACTTCAGCCATTGAGACCAAGAGAGAGAGAGAGAGAGAGCCCCTCCGGCTGGAGGTATCTCCCACCTCCGCTCCCTCCTTTGTTTTTGCGCCTACCTTCAGAAAAGGTGGGCATCTCCACCTCTCTCTCTCTCTCTCTCTTGGTCCCAATGGCTGAGGAGAAAGTCAGGAGAAGAGGTGACTTTCGGTGCACATGCCGGGGTCTTCAGGCACGCCTCCGGACCCAAAGCAGCCCAGGCAAGGGAGCAAGTGCGGAAACTGTAGTTACTGGGATGTATAGTTCACCTACAATCAAAGAGCATTCTGAACTCCACCAATGATGGAATTGAACCAAATATGGCACACAGCACTCCCACGACGAACAGAAAATATATATCAATGATTGGTTGGGGGGGGGGGGCAAAATACTGTTTGCTTACATTTGAAAATTACCTAGGGCCGCCTCTGCTCCCAGGTATTTGGGTGTGCTGCAATGCTCCAGTGGGATTCCTTCCCAGGTGATCTCCAGAGCTCGGGATGCTTGTCTGTTCTTGAGATGAAAGGCACATGTCTGTGTTTTAGATGGGTTGGGGATCAGCTGGTTTTCCCTGTAATAGGCAGTAAGAGCACCTAGAGCTTCGGAGAGCTTCTGTTCAACCATCTCAAAGCTCCCTGCTTGAGTGGTGATGGCACGATCATCAGCATAGATGAAGCTCTCTGTCCCTTCTGGCAGTGGCTGGTCATTTGTGTAGATGTTGAACATGGATGAAGCAAGCACACTCCCCTGAGGCAGGCTGTTCTTCTGCTTCTCTGGCCCTGGGACTCAACAAAAAAGCTCCTGTTTTGTAGCAGGTTTCCTATGAGGCGGGTGAGGTGGTAGTCCTTTGTGATATTATACATTTTTCTCAGGAGGAGGCGGTGGTTCACAATATCATAGGCTGCTGACAGGTCTATGAAGACCGCCTTGGAGGGAGCCCCTGGATTTGGGCGGCCCAGGAGTGGGAGTGGCTGGAGGGGCCAGGAAGGACCGCCTCCTCCCCGGGAGAGCTCCGCCTCAGACCCAGCGCCTCAGGTGGCGGCAGGGCGGGCTAACCCGTAGGGAAGGAAGGAGGCTCTCTTTCTCGTGGGCAGAAAGCGGTGTCCCCGCGCGGGAACGAGCTCCCCTCAGTCGGACCCGCAGCACGACGCCCTCCCTCTCTTCCTGGCCAGAGGTTTTGACTTCTGAACTGCCTTTCCATTCTGTGGACCCGCCTCAGCCCGAAAGAAGAAGGTATGTTCGCCGTTTCCCTTCCCTTCAGGCGCTGGAAAGCGGAGAGAGAGGGAGGGAGGGGCCCTTTTGTGCGAGGCTGAGGAGGAAAAAGCAACGTTTGCCTCCCTTCAGGAGAGTTAAGGCGTTTAGTGTGTGTAACCTAAGCGCCCCTTCTACACTGCCATATAATCCAGTTGGAAACATGTAATACGGCTTTTATACGGCAGTGTAGATGGGACCAGAGTCTATACTGCCATATAATCCAATTCATACCAGATAATCTGGGTTTTAGATGGCAGTGAGTCTACACTGCCGTATAATCCAACTCAAAGCAGATAATCTGGATTTTATATGCAGTGTAGATGGGGCCTGAGTCTATACTGCCATATAACCCATCTGGAAGCACATAATCTGGATTTTATATGGCAGACCTGAGTCTACACTGCCATATAATCCAGCTCAAAGTAGATCATCTGGATTTTATATGCAGTGTAGATGGAACCTGAGTCTACACTGCCATAGAATCCAGCTCAAAGCAGATAATCTGTATTTTATATGCAGTGTAAATGGGGCCTGAGTCTACACTGCCCTATAATCCAACTCCAAGTAGATAATCTAGATTTTATACAGCAGTGTAGAAATGTCCTGAGTCTACACTGCCATATAATCCAGCTCAAAGCAGATAATCTAGATTTTCTCAGTTCTTGTGGGTTTTTTCGGGCTATATGGCCATGTTCTAGAGGCATTTCTCCTGAGGTTTCGCCTGCATCTATGGCAAGCTTCCTCAGAGGTGAGGTCTCCTGGAGCTGAGAAAAAAGGGGTTTATATATCTCTGGAATGACCAGGGTGAGACAAAAGGCTTTTGTCAGTTGGGCTAGGTGTGAATCTTTCCACTGACCACCTTGATTAGCATACAATGGGCTGACTGTGCCTGGAGCAAACTCTTCTTGAAAGGTGATTAGATGTCCCTGCCTGTTTTTCTCCCTGCTGTTTTTGCTGTTGCAATTTTAGAATTTTTTAATACTGGTAGCCAGATTTTGTTCATTTAAAATCTAGATTTTATACAGCAGTGTAGAAATGTCCTGAGTCTACACTGCCATATAATCCAGCTCAAAGCAGATAATCTAGATTTTATACAGCAGTGTAGAAATGTCCTGAGTTTACACTGCCATATTATCCAGCTCAAAGCAGATAATCTGGATTTTATACAGCAGTGTAGAAATGTCCTGAGTCTACACTGCCATATAATTCAGCTCAAAGCAGATAATCTAGATTTTATACAGCAGTGTAGAAATGTCCTGAGTTTACACTGCCATATTATCCAGCTCAAAGCAGATAATCTGGATTTTATACAGCAGTGTAGAAATGTCCTGAGTCTACACTGCCATATAATCCAGCTCAAAGCAGATAATCTAGATTTTATACAGCAGTGTAGAAATGACCTGAGTCTACACTGCCATACTATCCAGCTCAAAGCAGATAATCTGGATTTTATACAGCAGTGTAGAAATGTCCTGAGTCTACACTGCCATATAATCCAGCTCAAAACAGATAATCTAGATTTTATACAGCAGTGTAGAAATGTCCTGAGTCTACACTGCCATATAATCCAGCTCAAAACAGATAATCTAGATTTTATACAGCAGTGTAGAAATGTCCTGAGTCTACACTGCCATATAATCCAGCTCAAAGCAGATAATCTAGATTTTATACAGCAGTGTAGAAATGTCCTGAGTCTACACTGCCATATTATCCAGCATAAAGCAGATAATCTGGATTTTATACAGCAGTGTAGAAATGTCCTGAGTCTACACTGCCATATAATCCAGCTCAAAGCAGATAATCTAGATTTTATACAGCAGTGTAGAAATATCCTGAGTCTACACTGCCATATAATCCAGCTCAAAGCAGATAATCTAGATTTTATACAGCAGTGTAGAAATGTCCTGAGTCTACACTGCCATATTATCCAGCTCAAAGCAGATAATCTGGATTTTATATGCAGTGTAGATGGGACCTGAGTATACACTGCCATATAATCCAGCTCAAAGCAGATAATCTGGATTTTATATACAGTGTAGATGGGGCCTGAGTCTACACTGCCATATTATCCAGCTCAAAGTAGATAATCTGGATTTTGCATGGCAGTGTAGATGGGACCTGAGTCTACACTGCCATATAATCCAGCTCAAAGCGGATAATCTGGATTTTATATGGCAGTGTAGATGGGACCTGAGTCTACACTGCCATATAATCCAGTTCAAAGTGGATAATCTGGATTTTATATGCAGTGTAGATGGGACCTGAGTCTACACTGCCATATAATCCAGTTCAAATCAAATGATATGGGTTTTATATACAGTGTAGAAGTGTCCTGAGTCTACACTGCCATATAATCCAGCTCAAAGTAGATAATCTGGATTTTATATGCAGTTTACATATAAAATTACTCACATTTGCATGTTTTCAAACTTCTAGGTTGGCAGAAGCTGGGCCTAATAGCAGGAGCTCTCGCCACTCCCCGGATTGGAACCTGCAACCTTTTGGTTTGCAAGTTCAGAAGTTCATTGCTTTAACCCACTGCGCCACCGGGGTCTCCACAATACATATAAGTTTCCTACAATCTTTACTGTGTGAAGTTTGGGGACCCCTCCCATAAACAGTAGTGTTGAACTACATTCATTCTACAGTGTAGGATTCCATAGCATTGAGCCAAGGCAAGTAAAGAGTTGTAGGTTGGTGAGGCACCAGCACTCTTTCACAGAGCAGCCTAAAGACTATGTCAAGCTACAATCCCTATGATTCTATAGCAGTGTTTCTCAACCTAGGGGTCAGGACCCCAGGAGGGGTTGCGAGGGGAGCTTCAGAGGGGTCGCCAAAGACCATCAGAAATCACCTATTTCTGATGGTCTTAGGAACCCTTTGGTAGAGAAGGCTGAAGATCTTGCTGCCTGACCTTCTCTTCCTTTTTGGTGTTGGGGAACTACAACTCCCAGAATTCAAAAACATCCCCCAACCCCACCAGTATTCAATGTTGGTCATGTAGGTAGTGTGCCAAGTTTGATGCAGATTCATCACGGACGGGGTTCAGAGTGTTCTTTTATTGTAGGTTAACTATAAATTCCAGCAACTCCAACTCCTGAATGTCTAGATTCTATTTTCCCCATACTCCACCAGTGTTCACATTTGGGCATATTAAGTATCCATGACAAGTTTGGTCCACATCTATCATTGTTTGATGTAGGCGAACTACAACTCCCAAACTCATGGTCAATGTCCCTTCCAGTATTTTCTGTTGGTCGTGGGAATTTTGTCTGCCAAGTTGGGTTCAATTCCATCGTTGGTGGAGTTCACAATGCTCTCTGATTGTAGGCGAACTATAAATCCCAGCAACTACAATTCCCCAAATGACAAAATCAAAGCTCCCCCCGCCAAACCCAGCTAGTATTCAAATTGGGGTGTATTGGGTATTTGTGCCAAATTTGGTCCAGTGAATGAAAATACATCCTACATATCATATATTTACATGATGGTTCTTAACAGTAGCAACATTACAGGGTTGTTGTAGGTTTTTTCGGGCTATATGGCCATGGTCTAGAGGCATTCTCTCCTGACGTTTCACCTGCATCTATGGCAAGCATCCTCAGAGGTAGTGAAGTTGGTATTAGGTGACCCACCTCACTACCTCTGAGGATGCTTGCCATAGATGCAGGCGAAACGTCAGGAGAGAATGCCTCTAGACCATGGCCATATAGCCCGAAAAAACCTACAGCAACTCAGTGATTCCGGCCATGAAAATCTTCGACAATACATAGCAACATTACAGTTATGAAGTAGCAACGAAAATTATTTTATGGTTGGGGGGGGGAGGGTCACCATATTAGGAAGGTTGAGAAGCGCTGTTCTATAGCATTGAGCCGAGGCAATAGTAACACAATGCGTTAATTCTGCTGTGTAGATGCATTCAGCAACCACCAGTATGTTATTCTGGAGAGGTTAGCCATGCTATGGCCCTGAAGGGTTGCATCTGCATAAAAATGTGTCTTGGAAAATGTTCGTATTTTAAGAGTCCTTGAGTCAGATGGAAACAGTGGACATGACCAAATGTGGAAGCTTTCTTTTAGGCTGTAGGGAAATCTTTATATAGTTCTGCCAGTATGCATGTGAATACAGTACAATGAGCTAAATATATCTTTTGTGGCCTAAGAAGCATAAGATAGAAGTTGGTATTAGGTGACCGACTGAAATGGGGCCCTTCATTACAAAGTGATTGGAGACTGAGTGAAAGTGCAGCACATTTCACACATACCTGGGCATGCATTCCACACACAATGCTTGCTTTCCACACTGAGGGAGCTGTACCAGCTGCTTTTTTGCTCACAATCCCTGGGGTGGGAGAATGGCTGGAGGGCAGATGAGAAGGGGAAACTGTCACCATCATTTCTTCATTGATCCATTGCCAGATCCCATTTTAACCCTGAGTCTGCTACTGTTGCACCTGCTGTAGTTTTCCCATTTAGATAGGAAGAAAAATTGGTGGGGAGCTCCCCGTAGCAGCAAAGGTAAATGAAGAACAAAGTAAGCAAATACAGACAATCCTTTGCATGCATATATTCCTGTGCTGGTACGGCTGTACCAGGAGCTCCAACTTTATTTGCTTTGTATTAAATGTTTGCTTGCAGTCCTAGGTTTCAGGGGTTCTGCAGAAAGGTGGCTTCCTTTGGTTGCAGTCGTAGGGCAAGTCACCTGTCCATCATCAAGTTTTGGTTCCGCCCCTTGCTCAGGGCAATTGGGAAGGGAAGGGAGCCATTTTTAGTTAGTCTCAGCAAGGAAAGCTAATGCAAGCTTCCCCTGTACAAAAGCTTCAACCCTTAAGATTTTCCGGGGGAGAACAATCTTAAGAGCATCCAAAGATCTCCAAAGATTTCCAGGGAAACATCCCTAAAGCTTTGAGGAATTTTGGAGGGTTTTTTTGTCATGTCAGGAGTGACTCCTGGTGTGAGAGAATTGGCCGTTTGCAAGTACGTTGCCCAGGGGACGCCCAGATGATTTTGATGTTTTATCATCCTTGTGGGAGGCTTCTCTCATGCCCCCGCACGAGGAGCTGGAGCTGATAGAGGGAGCTCATCCGCCTCTCCCCGGATTCGAACCTGTGACCTGTCGGTCTTCAGTCCTGCCGGCACAGGGCTTTAACCCACTGCGCCACCGGGGGCTCCATTTTGGAGGGTGAACAGTTTGGAAGACCAAAGAACTCCAGCTGGAGAATCTACTGGCTTTATTGGTAGGTCCACTCGGTGTTCGAGACGCAGTTCGACCCAGTAGCAAAGCTCACATCAGTAAGGATTAGATTACAGTCAGCCTGGGAGAAGTTAAAAAGGGATTTTCCTTTAAAGTAAAGAATAAGTTATTGAAGACAATTGCCTGTCCTTCGTGGACAAGATTAGGAAGCCACCAGTTGCATAAAAACCTGGAATCATTTGTTTAACTTTTTGAAGATGAGAAGTTTCTGTTTGATTGTTCATTAATAAAGGACTTTGTTATACTTCGCAAGCCATCTAAAGATCATTTGTGGTGGAAAACCTCTGAGAACTTCTCTTTGGGGGCCCCTGGCTTCCCGCTGGGCTCAAGTTGCACGTCCTATTTAAAAACAATTATTTACAGGCCCAGCGCGTGACAGAACAATTCCTCATCCACAAATTGAACTATCCACAGCTTGAATATACTTTTTAAAAAATCCAAAAAGCAAACTTTGGCCACAGAGATGCACTTGAGGATCTATAGCAGGCAAGGGCGAACTTTGGCCCTCCGGGTATTTTGGACTTCAACTTCCACAATTCCTAACAGCCTCGGGTCAATTCCTCCCCATCCCTCCCCTCCTTTCATAATAGCTTGAAGACCTGGTGGTTTCAACAAGCCTTTGAAAATGACCAGTTCTAACTCAGCCCTACACATTGTCGAATACGTCCTTATTCTTCCTACCAATTACCCAGATCATTTCCTCTAATCGACCCCGGACTGAACAGCCACAGACCCGTACCTAATATTATTGTTGCCTGCCATAGCATTGCACTTAATTCCCAGCCCCCCTTGAATTTTTGGGCTTGCACAAATCTTGGCCCGGCCTTTTTAAATTTTTAAATTGCTTTGAACAGGCAGGATTCTTTTAATATATGTGTGTTATGGCGACAATTTTTATGCTTCTATCTTGTTTTGTTAATCTTATGGTTATGTTGGTTTTTTTTTACTTTGTATGTTTTGTGATGTTACCTGGGAACCGCTCTGAGTCCCCTCGGGGAGATGGAGCGGTATATAAATAAAGTTTTATATAATAATAACAACACTTTATTTGAACCCCGCTACCACCTCCCCAAGGGACTTGGTGCGGCTTACATGAGGCCGAGGCCAAACACAACAATACAAGCAATAACAACAACAATACAAGCAATTTAAAAAACATAGACAATAAAATACATGACATTATCAATAAAACAACACACAATTAAAAACAGTAGGAAGGCCAAATGTAAAGTTAAAAATGGAAATAATGCTGGGACAAGGACGAAAGGTGATACTAGTGTTTGTGGAAGGGCATATGAGCAGATCTAAAAATATGTAAAGTGCTTTGGAGGACAAAGTGCTATGGGATCATTATTCTGGGAAAGTACACTGGAACAGCCATGTCTTCAAGCTCCTCCTGAAGACTGCCAGAGTTGGGGCCTGTCTGATGTCTTTAGGGAGTGAGTTCCAGAGTTGAGGAGCCACCACCGAAAAGGCCCACTCTCTCATCCCCACCAATCATGCCTGTGATGCTGGTGGGATCGAGAGCAGGGCCTCTCCGGATGATCGAAAGGATCGTGTGGGTTCGTATACAGAGATGCGGTCAGTTTAAGCGGCTGAGGGGGTTATTTCCCCCCTCAGCCGCTTAAACTATACTGAGCGTATCTGCACATCTGAGTTCTTTCTAGGTCTGAGAGCTCAGGTAGTCAGAACTACAAGCTTGTGTAGGTTCTGTCATTCTAAGAACCAATCCTAAATGATACTTGACTCTGAAAGGAGAGAGACTCCAGTTTTTTTTCAATAGGAAACTGAAAACTGAATCAAGGTTAAATTATCAGTGTGGGAGCTGATTCAGACCAGTTGAGTGGCAGGGTGGGTGTCAGGAAGTTTACTCAACTCATTATACTCAGAACAATGTCTGGATTTAGTCCTGGAAGAACTGAGTTCATAAAAAAATTGGGAAGTGCCTTTTTTTGGTTGTAGATGCTTTGTCATGTGTGAAGTATTATTCGCAGTGATGTTAAAAACTACCCCCTCCCCTAACTCTGTCTGATATGTAATCTTCAGGTTGTGGTTTCCCCCTTAACACTGGTTCCATCCAGCTGAGATAGTTGCATTCCAGAAGATGGTGATGATGTTGATAAGGGATCGCAAAAGCCGAAGAGTGCGTAATAATGCTGAAATACGAGATTTACAAACTGGAATTTATTGCCTCAGGGAAAAGAAAATAACTGTGATTCCAGTGGTGATTATAGGTTTTCTGCAATTTCAGATATGACAAAAACATCTGGATGTAATTGCTATAGATAAGATCAACATTCACATTTAAAAACATAACATAACACTATTTGGAACATGCTGCATAATCTGATTTTTTTTGTCATGTCAGGAGTGACTTGAAAAACTGCAAGTCGCTTCTGATGTGAGGGAATTGGCCGCCTGCAAGGACGTTGCCCAGGGGACACCCAGATGTTTTGATGTTTTATCATGCTTGTGGGAGGCTTCTCTCATGTCCCCACATGAGGAGCTGGAGCTGATAGAGGGAGCTCATCCACGCTCCCCCTGGATTCAAACCTGCAACCTGTTGGTCTTCAGTTCTGCCGGCACAGGGGTTTAACCCACTGCGCCACTGGGGTGCATTATCTGATGTTACCTTAGTCATTCTTAACTTCTTTGATTGAACCTAAGTGGTTTAGTGGTGCAAGCATTAGATTACGGCTTTGGAATCTAGCAGTCGAATGTCCAGTTCGTGATGAAAATCCCCCATTGGGTGACCTTGGACAACTCAAACTCTCTTAGCCTCAGAGAAAGGTTTTGTTAGCAGGGGTGTGTAAAGTTATGACATCTCTGGGTAGCTGGATTGGTGTTTCAGGATGGGGACAGATTGACAGAAATATTTAACATCCTGCCTTTGGATATATTCAGGTTTTCAGGAAAGGAAGCCAGTGTATTTTAAGAATATTTGTTATGGCAATGTGTTATATTTTAAAAATAAGCAGAGATTTTAAATGCCTCTCTGAACACAGTGCATACAGCTTTCTGTGTCTCTTTTTTTGTGTCACCCTGGCTGAAGCTACACTGTAGAATTAATGCAGTTCAACACTCAACTGCTTTGGTTCAATGCCATGGAATCCTGGGAGCAGTAGTTTGGTGAGGCACCGAAACTCTTTGACCGAGAAGGCTAAATAATAATAATAATAATAATAATAATAATAATACTTTATTTATACGCAAAGTTTGGTCAGGAAGTATCTTACGTTCAATCATTGAAGGCACATTGGAATAACCAGGTTTTCATGTTCTTCCTGAAGATTGTCAGCATGGGGGCTTGCCTAATGTCTCTGGGGAGTGAATTCCAGAGTTCGGGGGCCACCACAGAGAAGGCCCTCTCTCTCGTCCCCACAAGTCGCACTTGCGATGCGGGCAGGAGTGAGAGAAGAGCCTCTTTGGAAGATGGAAGAGGTCGTGTGGGTTCGTAGATGGAAATGCAGTAAAATCTTTGTAAAACTACAAATCCCATGGAGCCATTACAGTTAAAATAGTTTCCATTTGCGTTCATTCTACAGTGTAGGTATGTCTAAATGATGCTGCAGCTAAAAGTTCAGTCCACACAAATGACCTTCCCGCACCTGCACCTTCTGATATGTCTGTTGATGTTGTGGCCTTCAAGTTGTTTCCAGCTCATGGCCAACTTAAGGCAATCTTGTTGCAGAATTTTCTTGGCCATGTTTGTTCAGCGAGAATTTGTCTGCCTTCCTCTAAGGCTGAGAGAGTGTGACTGTCCAAAATCTCCCAGTGAGCAGTCTCCACATCCCTAGCCCAGCACCCTCCACACTAAGTTGGTGGCTGATAATGGGAATCTATATAAATAAAAATGTAATGTTCGTAAAAATGTAATGTGGGATTAACAGAACTCAAAAACCACTGGACTAATTGACACCAAATCTGGACACAAATCTGTTAGGTGTCCAAATCTGGACACCTAACAACCCAATGGATGTCCTTCACTCAAAAAAAATGATTTTGTCATTTGTGAGTTGTAGTTGCTGGGATTTAAGCTCATCTACAATCAAAGGGCATTCTGAACCCCACCAATGATGGAATTGAACCAAACTTGGCACACAGTTCTCCCAAGACCAACAGAAAATACTGGAAGGGTTTGGTGGGCAGTGTCCTTTGGTTTTGGAGTTGTAGTTCACCTACATCCAGAGAGCACTGTGGACTCAAACAATGATGGATCTGGACCAAACTCTACACAAACACTCAATATGCCCAAATGTGAACACTGGTGGAGTTTGGTGAAAATAGAATCTTGACATCTGGGAGCTGTAGTTGCTGGGATTTGTAGTTCACCTACAATCACAGAGCATTCTGAACCCCACCAACAATAGAATTGGGCCAAACCTCCCACACAGAACCCCCATGACCACCAGAGTGGGCCACAGCAACGCGTGGCATGGGACAGCTAGTAATAAGTAAAATTTAAGAAGAATTTTGTGTGTGTGTGTGTGAGGAGTGACTTGAGAAACTGCAAGTTGCTTCTGGTGTGAAATAATTGGCTGTCTGCAAGGATGTTGTCCAGGGGACACCCAAATGTTTTTGATGTTTTACCATCCTTGTGGGAGTCTTCTCTCATGGCCCCGCATGAGGAGCTGGAGCTGACAGAGGGAGCTCATCCACATGCTCCCGGGATTCAAACCTCAATCTTTAGTCCTGCCAACACAAGGGTTTTAATCAATTGCACCACTGAGGGCTCAAGGAGAAAGTTGTGATGGAAGTATTGAGTGCCAAGAAGCTGCAACAGGGAGCATTTCCTGTCTGTTATGTAGCTCATCCTGTTTCTGTGTGAATTTTGGCTGGTGAGGTTATCAGGCTGAATATCGAGAGCCTGGCAGCAATAAAGATTCATGTTGTAGGAATTTGTGTGCAGAGTACCAAAGAGATAGATGTTAACTCTGTTTCAGGATACAACGGAATAGGAGATGGCAAAATGAAGAATTCGAGCAGCACTGATACATTTTATCATGAACTTTAGTGTATAATGCTCTGAACTTTCAGGTGCATTGATGGAAATGGAAACACAGAAACACGGCTGTATTGGAATTGCAAGGTTGTTTGGGTGGGATCAGAATCTCATAAGGTACAAAAAGATGCAAATTGTGACTCGGGTCATGAACCTTCACAGAGTTTGATGCAATGATGATTCATGTCTCTATTATAGTTGATGCATAGTACTGAGGCATGAAAGCAATGCTTGGAACAATGCTGAGGAAATACTTAAAGCAATACTGAAGAAATGCTGAAGCAATTGTTAAGGTTTCTTATGCAATATCTGGGGCACTGTGTAAGACAATTATTTCAAAAGTCAATCCCCAGAGGATGGGAAATGGTTTTGAAGTGGATCCTTTTGTCTATGTATATATATGTTGTGATGATCCAAATATTAATGTTTAGTAGGATACCATTATCTCTGTTGATACTTCTGCTGATAGATAGCAATTTGTAAGTGTATTCATATTCAGCTGCCCCTCTTGCTAACCCTTTCATGAAATTTGAGAACAGATACTTAATGGTTATATATCCAGGAAGTTTTCAGTATTGTCTTTTCTAATATTAGAAAATGGGGGGCCAGGGGACAGATCCACCTTGTCTCCTGTGCTATGCTAATTTATAATATATAATATAACTAGCCATCCCCTGCCACGCATTGCTGTGGCCCACATAGGAGTTCTGTGTGGGAGTTTTGGCCCAATTCTGTCATTGGTGGGGTTCAGAATGCTCTGTGATTGTAGGTGAACTATAAATCCCAGCAACTACAACTCCCAAATGTCAAGATTCTATTTTCCCCAAACTCTACCAGTGTTCACATTTGGGCATATTGAGTATTCATGTAGAGTTTGGTCCAGATCCATCATTGTTTGAGTCTACAGTGATCTTTGGATGTAGGTGAACTACAACTCCAAAACTAAAGGACACTGCCCACCAAATCCTTCCAGTATTTTCTGTTGGCCATGGGAGAACTGTGTGCCAAGTTTGGTTCAATTCCCCATCATTGGTGGGGTTCAGAGTGCTCTTTGATTGTAGGTGAACTATAAATCCCAGCAACTACAACTCCCAAAGGACAAAAATCATTTTTTTGAGTGAAGGACATATATCGGGTTGTTAGGTGTCTTATTTCCAAATTTGGTGTCAATTCATCCAGTGGTTTTTGAGTTCTGTTAATCCCACAAACGAACATTACATTTGTATTTATTTAGATATAATATAATATATTCTTTATACAAATAAAACTTATAATATTATAATGCAATACAGTATAATACTAATACTAATAGTAATAATATGATATTATAATTATCTATATTTATATTACATGTATTATTACTAATAATCTATATAAATAAAAATGTAATGTTAGTTTGTGGGATTAACAGAACTCAAAAACCACTGGATGAATTGACACCAAATTTGGACACAGTACACCTAACAATCCAATGTATGTCCTTCACTCAAAAAATGATTTTGTCATTTGGGAGTTGTATTTTTCTAGGATTTATGGTTCACCTACAATCAAAGAACATTCTGAACTCCATCAACGATGGAATTGAACCAAACTTGGCACACGGTTCTCCCATGACCAACAGTAAATATTGGAAGGGTTTGATGAGCATTGACCTTGTGTTTTGGAGTTGTAGTTCACCTACATCCAGAGATTACTGTGGATTCAAACAATGATGGATCTGGACCAAACTCTACACGAATGCTCAATATGCCCAAATGTGAACACTGGTAGAGTTTGGGGAAAATAGAATCTTGACATTTGGGAGTTGTAGTTGCTGGAGTTTATAGTTCACCTACAATCAAAGAGCATTCTGAACCCCACCAACAATGGAATTGAACCAAACTTGGCACACAGTTCTCCCAAGACCACCAGAAAATACTGGAAGGGTTTGGTAGGCAGTGTCCTTTAGTTTTGGAGTTGTAGTTCACCTACATCCAGAGATCACTGTGGACTCAAACAATGATGGATCTGGACCAAACTCTACATGAATACTCAATATGCCCAAATGTGAACACTGGTAGAGTTTGGGGAAAATAGAATCTTGACATTTGGGAGTTGTAGTTGCTGGGATTTATAGTTCACCTACAATCACAGAGCATTCTGAACCCCACCAACGATAGAATTGGGTCAAACCTCCCACACACAACCCCCATGTGGGCCACAGCAACGTGTGGCAGGGGATGGCTAGTATTACAATATAATTGTATAGTACAATATAGTGATGTATAGCGCTGATATTGTACTGTGCTCATGGTATAATGTATTGTGTGTGTGTATGTGTGATATATATATATATACACACACATACATATATATATCTCTTGTAAGCCACTCTGAGTCTCCTTCGTGGTGAGAAGGGTGGCATATAAGTAATGCAAATAAATAAATAAATATTAGTGTAGTGTGTATTTGGGAATTACTGACAAAGGATGGCATATATTGTGGGAAGAGCAAGTAAATCTATTTCTGATGTTGTGAGATATGTTATTAGGCCTGAAATGTTGATGGCAGTGTAGATGTACATGAACATGGCATGGCCAGACAATGTTACTGGATAACGTTTTTAACAGGATGACACTGATGATTATACGCTTTAATGGTTTTTATTTATGTTCTATATTGTGATGTTGATTGTTTTTAATGGCACTTTAATGAATATATGGCAAACATTCAATGCCAATTTTGACATACAAACATATACAGACATAGACAGAGGCTATTTAACTTTTTCTGGCCGGCAGGGGAGCTGTCGCTTTCATCGTCCATCTGCAACGCTGATGAAACACTTTCCGCATTCCTCGCATGCTTCCCCGCTGGAATGCTTTGCTGGAGTCTTCTTTATGGCCTCATGAATCAGTTAATTTAGCCTCCCCACACTTTAAGGTAGTACCTTATTTTCCTACTGGACAGATGCAACTGTCTTTCGGGTTGCAAAGGTCGACAACAGGCTACACATAATTGGTTGGAAACCCACTCCAACCCGGGCTGGCTTCGAACTCATGACCTTTTGGTCAGAGTGATCTTAATGCAGCTGACACTCAGCCAGCTGCGCCACAATCCCGGCTCTTGGTCAGGTTTCTTCTAATATCAGAGCTTGGAAGCGTTTTCTATTTTTTATTTTTTTTTGTTAGCACGGAAGCAGTGCGTACAGAAACATCTTGTGCTCAGATCCATTTGACCCAGCTGTCCTCTCCAAAGCATTCCACCAGATGCGTGTGTGTGTTTAGCTTAGCTGGAGGCATGTTTGTCCGAATCAGATCCGTTCAAAGTCTTGATCCTACAGCTTTAACAATGGATGTAGGAAGCGTATTCTCATTTCCCATTGAGGGAAGTGTTTTTGTATTGCAAACTTCAGTAAACAGTTGAGGTCTTGCCAACTCCCTGGAACAGCATCTAAACCCAAATGTAATCGTTTTCTACTGAGGTGGGAGAGTTCAAACAGAACTTCTGCTTTTTTTCTGACACATTTTTGTGACATCCATTTCCTCTCCCACTGACTCTTTTCAGTGCTTTTCTTGTCCCTTTAAAAGGAAATCCTTTCTACAGGCTATTAAGGTGCGAGTACAATAGTAGCTGAGTGACTGCCAGGAAGAAGACCCATTCTGTGCAAAAATGTATCTTAGTGGATAACTGCTGGGAGGATTTGTTTCCCCTAAGAAGGTATGTAACACCTCCTCCTTTAAAAAATCTCCCAAAGAAAAAAGGCTTGCATATTTTCTCGCTTATTTACCTAGAGATGTGTGGAAATGGTTGGAAGATAGCTTGTATCCTGGGTTTTCCAATGTCAAATCTCAGCGTGTCTGTATTTGTGGGCTCCTACATCAAGAATTAAGCAGATTTTAAGGGGAAAACATCCTAGTTTGCATTATAGTTTCTATGATCAACATGACCATTAGCCATGTTTACGGACTAATTCTGAGACTTGTCGCTCTGCCTTAAGAAAGTAATGTTTACAAGTTGTGGAAATGAGGTCCGCTCTCATTTGCCAAAAGATATTCGGTCTAGGATCAAGCTCAAGAGAAAGCAATTCTGTGTGTTTTTTCACCTTAGTATTGGGTTTATTAGTTACCTTTGTGTAGCTTGTTGTAAAGGCAAAAAAAAAAAAAAAAAAAGAACTCAGTGGGGAGAAAACGGTTTGTTTCCCATTTCTTTAAAAAATATATAGAAAAACTTAATTACAGTTGCAATTAGTGACTGAATAAACTGCAGATTTAATATAGGTAAATGGTAAAGGTTTTCCCCTGATATTAAGTCCAGTCGTGTCCGATTTGGGGTGGTGGTGCTCATCTCCATTTCTAAGCCGAAGAGCTGGTGTTGTCTGTAGACATCTCCAAGGTCATGTGGCCAGCATGACTCCATGGAGCACCATTAAGGTATTATTAATAATAATAATAATAATAATTATTATTATTAATAATAATAATAATACCTTAATGGTTATTATTTTTATTAATTATTTTTATTATTATTAACTTTATTTGTACCCCGCTAAAGACTCGGTGAGGCTTACAAAGGCCAAGGCCCTCAATAAAACAACAGCATAACAAATACAACAATAAAACTCATAAAGCAAACCAATAAACATTAAAGCAATAACAATAAAACATTAAAACAATACATCATGACACATTTAAAACTAGGGCCGGGCCAAATGTAATGACTAAAATTAAAAGTGCTGGACATGACAAGTGAAATGTAAGGATTTTAGGGTAGGAACGATGTGCAGGCAATCTTAAGTCTCTAGTAAGGTGCATTTGGGACATGATGCTGGGAGTTTCCTGTTCTGGGAAGGCACACTGAAACAGCCAGGTCTTCAAGCTCTTTCTAAAGACTGCCAACGTTGGGGCTTGTCTGATGTCCTTGGAGAGAGAGTTCCAGAGTCAGGGGGCTACCACAGAGAAGGCCCTGTCCCTTGTCCCCACCAAACGTGCTTGCGACACAGGTGGGATCGTGAGCAGGGCCTCTCCAGATGAACGGAGGGATCGTGTGGGTTCATATACGGAGATGTGGTCACGCAGGTAGGCGGGTCCCAAACCTTTTAGGGCTTTGTAGGTGAGCACCTGCACCTTGAATTGGGACCGGAAAATGAACGGCTCCTTAAACAGGTGGGTGGACCTCTCTCTGTAAGGAGCACCAGTTAACAACCTGGCCGCCGCCCGTTGGACCAGTTGGAATTTCCGAGCCGTTTTCAAGGGCAGCCCCACGTAGAGCACATTACAGTAGTCCAATCTAGAGGTGACCAAGACATGGACCACCCCGGCCAGATAACGACTCTCCATGCAGTCATGATCTTGGAGGTGTCTATGGACAACGCCGGCTCTTTGGCTTAGAAATGGAGATAAGCAGAAACCCCCAGAGTCGGACATGACTAGACTTAATGTCAGGGGAATACCTTTACTTTAATATAACAGACATGATATTTGAGGTCACCAATTTAGATATATTTTATATTTCTAAAGAAACTGTGATTTTCACTCGTAAAGAGTGTTGTGTTTGGTTTTTTCCAATTTTGCCAAAAAAATCTGTTTGCCCCCTCCTAATCTCGGCAACTAACTTTTCCTTTTCCTAGTTTCACGATTTCCACATATTTTATTTCTCACTTTGAACTCTCTCAGTGGGACAAATTCTCAGTTTAAAAGCTTCCCCCCAATAAATGTGATGTGTTTAATATGCACAATTATTCCTTTGTAAACAAAAAGTACAGAACATGCTGGAAAGAAAACCGAAGGTGAAATCTGATATGAAGTCAATTACAGGGTAAAAGGCAGGAAGGGAGAACTGGCCTCATTCCACAGGCCGAAACAAAAACATGCCAGATCCTGTTTTAAGGCACATCTCAAGATCTGTTTTGGGCAGAAAGAAGAGACTCAGTTTGAGTATCACCAGGAATGTAGCTAGAATTGGCAGCACTTTTTTTGAAGTATTGTTAACATATTCCCATTCAAGTCTGCTGAGAAGGTCATCTTATTAAATACCAGCAAAGCCCCCTCTCAAGTAGCCAGATAAAGGTTTGTGGTAATAATGTTTATACTAGATATTGCCTTTTTTCCTATGGTTCTTGCAATTAGTTGGACACATATTTAAAATAGCTGTTTCTCTAGTGACTTCATCTGATGCAAGAAGGTGCTATTGAGCTGTAGGTAGAATAAATTATAGAGAAAAAGTAGGTTTTAAGGCTAGGTTTAAGGAGGTGACTAGGGCAATAGACACAATTGCTCCAGAATGTCCCCTTACAAGTAGCTGAGCTAAACCATTTCCTTGGTTCAATGAGGAGCTGGCAGCGATGAAGCAAAGGAAGAGGAGGCTAGAGTGCGTGTGACATTTGGACCTGAGCGAGTCAAATCAAATACGGCTTTTGAGGGCATATGCTGCGGCAATAAAGGCTGCAAAGAAATCCTCCTTTACAGCCAATATTGTGTCTCCAAAGAACCGCCCGGTGGAGCTGTTCTGGGTTGTCAGAGGACTGTTAAATCCTGTTGTTCAGGACGGGGTCCCTGACAACTCGGCAGCACGCTGTGAAGCATTTGCTTGGTTCTTTGCGGACAAAGTCACTTGGATCCGTTCTTACCTTGACACCATGGCAGTCTCTGAGGATGTAACACGAGCAGCTGCTTGTCCGATTTTCTTGGATTCATTTCAATTGGTGCAACCCGGGGATGTGGACAAGATACTTGGAGAGGTGAGAGCGACCACATGCATCCTAGACTCCTGCCCATCCTGGCTGATAAAGGAAGCCATAGGGGGTTTGGCAGAATATTGCGGGATGGCAATATTTCAGACAGGTTAAAACAAACTTATAAAACCGCTGTTGAAAAAACCATCACTGGACCCAGGCCTGTAGCGAGGGGGGGGGGGTTAGGGGTTCAACCCCCCTGAAATGTTTCAGATTTTTTTTTAAAAAAACTGGTTTACTCATGAATTTTAAGTGGTTAACCAAATCCCCATGCTAAGTCTATGAGATGCAAAAAAGTCCCTCCAGAACTGCAAGCACTATCTCAAGCAAATATTGACAATTTATTCACACTGTCATTACTTGCAGCAATAGCCTATGTAGTGAAGCAACCAAGTTGGCGGTGTGTGTGTTGAATGCTCTCATTAAGGAGGCCAGACTTGGTGGAGGTGGTTGACAGGGGCAGAGCTGCAGGCTATGGAAGGCTGCTCTGCCCTCTGCTGTGCTCATTGCTTCAGCGTGAGTGGTGCTTGGGAAGAGGAATATATCTCTCCTTGTGGTTGTCATAACTTGCTAAGATCTCTCTCACTGCCAACTCCATATATGCTCATTGGCATTTGAATGCTGACCCTTCAACCACATGCAGCTTTCTGACTCAATACAGTCTCCCACTTCTGGTGTACATTATTTTGTTGTATAATCCGAGAGACTGCTTTGATGTCACACTGCCTTTTCGTAGCTTTGCTTATGTGGCAGTGGTAGAAAGTAGAGAGAAAGTTGGACCAGAGCCTGAAAATCAAAAGGTATTATTTCCCTTTAGAACAAACCTCTCACTTCCATTACAGATGTGAGAAAATAAATAAGCAGCTTCCCATCACTGGCACTGAGTGGGAAAAGATATGTGTTCCAACAAAAATCCAGGATAGACTACTGCAACACACTCTACGTGGAGTTGCCTTTGAAGACTGCTTGGAAGCTTCAAATAGTCCAACGAGAGGCGGCCAGGTTAATAACTGGGGCAGCATACAGGGAGCATACAACTCCCATGTTACGCCAGCTCCACTGGCTGCCAGTTTGCTACCGGGCACAATTCAAAGTGCTGGCTTTGGCCTATAAAGCCCTAAATGGCCCCGGCCCAATTTACCTATCCGAACACATCTCCCCCTATGAACTATTGTGGAGATTAAGATCCTCCGGGGTGGCCCTGCTTTCTGTCCCGCCATTGTCACAGACATGATTGGTGGGGACGAGGGACAGAGCCTTCTCGATGATTGCCCCCCCCCCCCCCCGGTTACGCAACTCCCTTCCTGGTGAGATCAGATCGGTCCCCTCCCTCCTGTCCTTCAGAAGGATGGTAAAAACTTGGCTGTGGGACCAAGCTTTCAGCACAGGACAATAAAGCAGCAATAGGAAAGATTACCAGGCCAATTAGATTTAATGCAGATGACCAAGACGGTTTTAAATGGTGTATTTTAATATTGAGATAAATGTTTTTAATATTTATGTATGCGCATATGAATGTTTGCCGTATATAAGCTGTGCTCTGCCCTGAGTCCCCTTCGGGGTGAGAAGGGCAGAATATAAATGTTTTCAATAAATAAATAAATAAAAATACAGGATATGTTACTACAGTTGGCCCTCCATATCCACAGGTTCTGCACCCAAGGATTCAACCAACTGTAGCTCAAAATATTAAGAAAATATTAAGCAAGGCTTGATTTTGCCTCCCACATAGTCCTACAGTGATGTGGAGGCGTACCCCATCATTCCTCAGATCCTCAGGGTCTTTCTGGCACTTGTTAGAGGTGTTTGCTTCTTTGTATACAGGGTGCCATTTTACTACACCATTAAATGTAATGGGACATTACCGTTCACAGTTTTTTGTATTGGTTGGAGGTCCTTTCATCAAGCATCACAGATACAGACGGCCTTCTATATATGTGGCCATATACATACCTAATCAAAATGAGAAACTGTGGGACTTTTGAGATAGGAAGATCATTTATGTTGTGACACCTACCGTATATAAGACGACTGAGCGTATAAGACGACCCCCAACTTTTCCAGTTAAAATATAGAGTTTGGGATATACTCGCCGTATAAGACTACCCCTCTTCCAACACACACCAAATAAATATTTTGAAAGCCTCAGATTTGATTTCAATATGGTAATTTTCCTATTACTGTACCTCCTTCTCTGCCTCTCAGATTTCGCACATGCGCACCTGTACCACTTCACTGCAGTCTTCAGGAGCGAGATCTGAGAGGCAGAGGAGGAGGTACAGTAATAGGATACAAGGGCAGGCCAGACAGGTAAAAGAGGTGTGTTTTTCTGGGCCCAGAGCCACTCTATCTCTTTTTTCCATACCCCGGGTGCCCCGGACGCCTGCAGCCCTTCACTTACACCTTCCCAGTGAGGCGCCCCTTCACCTCACCATCGGGACCGTATTAAGTCCACGGATCCTGATGAATGGATTTTCTTCTACCGTACTTGTACAGCGTCGCTCTTAATGCTTTCATACAGTTGCTGCATACGGCAGGGACGTGGCCACTGCCATTTTTGAGCTCCAACCACATGCAGCAACCACAGATTCTCCAATCCGAATTGGAAGTTTCAGCTCCCGCTCTATAAGATGACTCCCGGCGTATAAGGCGGCTTCCGCATATGACGACTCCCATACATAAAGCTACTCCAGCGTATAGGATGACTCCCGGGTATAAGACAATTCCCACATATAAGACGGCCCCTGACTTTTGAGAAAATTTTCTTGGGTTAAAAAGTTGTCTTATATGCCAGAATATACAGTATTTCTCACTCTTTTTTTCTTTTTTTGGTCAGGATGAACAATGATGGTAATACATATTTACAATGGAAGATTATTTTAACAGAGTCATATTGATAAGTAGGATTGGGCAGGGCATAGCATAACTGTTGGCTTGTGTTTTTTCACCTGCCTTGAGCATGGTTTTGTAGACTACATAGCCTAACTGCCCATGCTTTCCTGTTAATGATTAAATCCTTCCTCCTAAAATAGCTGGCAGAGTTGCACTTGCAAAGCTTGTCACTGCTGTTGCTGTATTGATCCTGCAAGGCCATCCTAGCTGATCTATTGTTATTGGGAAAAACCTGCTTCTTTGATTGCTTGAGATATTATGGAAGATGTTGAGTGCTTCATAAACTGTGTTTCAGACACCACAGCTTTCTGTGACTCCCAGGGGCATCTGTTGAATTTCTAGTTGAATTTCAAGAGAAAACCACCCTGTGCTTTGTAGCTGCTGTGAAGGAATTGAAAAAATCCTGAAACATCAAGATATATTATTGCATACTAAAATTTAGCTGAACCATGCAGTGTTATTTCTATATATGGTTGTGAAAACCAGACTTTTTTTCGTGTCAGGAGCAACTTGAGAAACCGCAAGTCACTTCTGGTTTGTGAGAATTGGCCATCTACAAGGACGTTGCCTAGGGGATGGCCGGACGTTTTACCATCCTGTGAGAGGCTTCTCTCATAGCCCTTCATGAGAAGCTGGAGCTGACAGACGAGAGCTCACTCCACTCTCCCAGAGTCAGAACAAGTGTTTAACCCAGGGGTCCTCAAACTAAGGCCCAAGGGCCGGATACGGCCCTCCAAGGTCATTTATCCGACCCTTGCTCAGGATCAGCCTAAGTCTGAAATGACTTGAAAGCACACAGCAGCAACAATCCTATCTCATCAACCAAAAGCAGGCCCACGCTTCCCACTGAAATACTAATAATTTTTTTATTGGTTAAAATTGTTCTTCATTTTAATTATTGTATTGTTTGTAAGTGTTTTATGCATTACAAATAAGATATGTGCTGTATGCATAGGAATTCATTCATGCTTTTTTCAAATTAAAATCCAGCCCTCCAACAGTTTGTGATCTGGCCCTCTGTTTAAAAAGTTCGAGGACCCCTGTTTTAAAAGATGTATATCCCATCTTTTAGGGTTGTGAATATAGTTCTTCCGAAATCAATTGTAGGTCTGTGAGGCTGTTTAGTTTGAGAGAGACTGGCTGACCCCAAATCACCCAGTGAGCTTGAGAACCTGACTCCTTTCCTTTTTAATTTTTTTAAAATGTATTGTATTGTTAACAACTATTTGTAATACATTTATTTATTATTATTTATTATTTATTATTTATTTATTTACTTTGCTTATATACCTCTGTATCTCAAGCCCGAAGGCGACTCACAGCGGTTCACAAACAGTAAAAACAGTAGAAACAGCAGTGGTTCCATACAACATATAACAATTGACTTAACACATTATCCATAAATTACCAATAATCAATTACAATGCACAATTATTACAAAAAACAACCGTACCCAATCTTCTCATCATCCAAGCGTAGTCCAGGTTCGTCGTCCATTGTTCCATTCCTATGTTCCATTACCAGATTGCACTAAATTACTCAAATGCCTGCACAAACATCCAGGTCTTCACCTTTTTGCGGAATACCATTAGAGATGGTGCTAGTCTAATGTCCGTAGAAAGGGCGTTCCACAGCCGAGGAGCCACCACCGAGAAGGCCCTATCTCTCGTCCCCGCCAGCCGAGCTTGGGAAGCAGGCGGGATCGAGAGCAGGGTCTCCCCGGAAGATCTCAAAGTCCTGGTGGGTTCATAGGCAGAGATGCAGTCAGATAGGTAGCTTGGGCCGGAACCGTTTAGGGCTTTAAAGGCCAACGCCAGCACTTTGAATTCAGCCCGGTAGCAGATCGGTAGCCAGTGGAGTTGGCGCAACGGGGGTTGTATGCTCCCTGCGCTCCGCTCCTGTTAAAATCATGGCTGCCGAGCATTGGACTAGTTGGAGCTTCCGAGCTGTCTTCAAAGGCAACCCCACGTAGAGAGCGTTGCAGTAGTCTAAACGGGATGTAACCAGAGCGTGGACTACCGTGGCCAAGTCAGACTTCCCAAGGTACGGGCGCAGCTGGCTCACAAGCTTTAGCTGTGCAAATGCTCCCCTGGTCACCGCCGAAACCTGGGGTTCCAGGCTCAGCGATGAGTCCAGGGTCACACCCAAGCTGCGAACCTGCGTCTTCAGGGGGAGTGCGGCCCCATCCAACACAGGCTGTAACCCTATGCCCTGTTCGGCCTTGCGACTGACCAGTAGTACCTCTGTCTTGTCTGGATTCAGTTTCAATTTGTTCGCCCTCATCCAGACTGTCACAGCAGCCAAGCACCGGTTCAGGACCTGGACAGCCTCCTTAGTAGCAGGTGGAAAGGAGTGACAGAGTTGGACATCATTCGCGTACAGATGACACCGTACCCCGAAACTCCGGATTTACATTTATTTTTACTTTACATTTCCAGAAATGTCGGTTGTGTTCTGTGTCGGTTACTTGTTTAATACCTCTCTTGCCCCCGCAATCGTCTTTTCAGGGTGAAACAAGTATTAGTCTTAGCTAGGGACTCCAGAATGCCTGTAAATATGAAATTTCACTGACTTTTGATCCGTTTTGATTTCTGCAGAAGGCGTATTTCAGTTGCAAATGGACCTGACCAGCGAGAAGCTAAGGAAGGAGCTTGAGGAGGAGTTGAAACTTGGCACCGAGCAGCTGCGCAGCCACGCTTGGTACCATGGCTGCCTGCCACGTCGGGTAATAAGCCCAAAGTTAGTGTGGGAAGCAGAGGGATAACTCTTCATAATATCTTCCTGAGGCTGAGTTGTTGAAGTATGCTTGAAGTACACTAATTGCTTTAAATGGGTAGGCCTGTTGCTGCCAGTGTAAACTCTCTGGTGTTGTTGATACTTGTAGTGCCTTCCCTATCCAACTTGAATCTTTCTGTTATAAAACATTACCAGAGATGGTAATGGTAATATACCATTAGTATAGCTTGCTTAGTGTGCACCTTCAGCTGGATGCTGGCTAATTATAGTATGGCCTGTTGTGTCGACATCTATTCCTTCAGCATCAGGGGGTTGGAAACGTTATCTGTACCATTTTGATGGTGATTTCCCAAGCCACCCAATGTCTAAAAGGATCCCTTCTCTCTAAGAACCAGCAGACATGGGTAAAATAGGCCACTGCTGAAATAGCTAACCTCTCACAGAAGCAGTATGTCTGTTAGTTAATTCGTGCTGTGCAATTGGCTGCATTCAGGTTTGTCATCATGACTCCTTTGCTGCTTGCAGGACATTGGATGCTGGCATGTGCACACAATTGGCAGCCAACTTGCTCATAGAATAGTCCACTACAGAAATGTGTGACTTTATTCCATGTTCTTTCTGCCCTTTGGGCACTCTGGAAAGATTAACTGTTCAAGCACTGGAACGTTTAAACCAAAACAGGGCAAAGTGTAATCCACAGATTGCCTGTGCACTTTCCCATGGCTGTTTGTAACCACAAGGGCCCCAAGGATCAAAAACTGCAAAAAAAAAAGAAGAAAAAAAAGAAGTTAAAAACCTTTTTTGTTCTAATATGTTGTCTAAGGTTGGGGACATATTTGCCACTTTTTGCCACCTATCTTGGCATTTCTAGGACCAAGACAGGGGACGTGCTGCTCTTCTATATCAATAAAAATGTAATGTTCATTTGTGGGATTAACATAACTCCAAAACCACTGGGCAAATTGACACCAAATTTGGACACAATACACCTATCAGGCCAATGAGTGACCACGACTCATAAAAACACACAAATTAACCCAGCAGAATGGACTTTAAAACCTTCCAAAATAAACCATATATACATACATACAGAGGCTGGATGGCCATCTGTCAGGGGTGATTTGAATGCAATATTCCTGCTTCTTGGCAGGGGGTTGGACTGGATGGCCCATGAGGTCTCTTCCAACTTTTTGATTCTATGATTCTATGATTCTATGATATACACATACATTCATATACATATACACATGCACACATGCATAAAGGCACACACACATATATATACACAAGCACACACAAATATACACATATACACAATATACATATACACATGCATACACACATATACACACATATCTGCATATACACAGGCACACACATATACACAATACACATATACACATGCATACATTCATATATATACACATGCAGACATACTTACACACACATATACATATATGCACGCATACACAAAAAACACATATGCACATACATACATATTTACCTACACACATATACATACACACATATACACACACATGCATATACACATACACAATATACATATACACATATAAACACAGAAATACACAAATATATCCACACTTATACACACACACACACATATATATACACACAAATACAGAAATATACACATATGCACAAATATACACATACACAAAACACATATACACAGACCGGGCCACAGCAACGCGTGGCAGGGGACGGCTAGTATATAATAATAATAATCATCATCATCATCATTATCATCATCATCATAACTTTATTTATATACTGCTCCATCTCCCCAAGGGAACTCAGAGCGGTTCCCAGGTAACATCACAAAACATACAAAGTAAAAAAATAACATAACCATAAGATTAACAAAACAAAATATAAGCATAAAAATTGTCACCATAACACACGTATATTAAAAGTAATCCTGCCTGTACAAGGCAATTAAAAAATTTAAAAGGCCGGGCCAAGATTTGTGCAAGCCCAAAAATTCTAGGGAGCATTTTTACCTTCATTTCACTTCTGCAGAAATGGTTTAAAGTGAAGCGAAACTAAGGCTTTTACATTTAATAGATGAAAGAGTTTTGATGAGTGAAGCTGTTCATATAGTGGTCGGAAAGCAAGGATTACAAAGCTTTAAAAGGTTCAGAAGTCCTGTGTTGTGCCTAATCATGTTGCTAACTATTAGTATCTTTCAGTTGACTCTTAAATCCCTCTTCATAGGCTAAAGTGCTCCTGTCTTGCTGTAACACCAACCCTAGCTTGTCAGCCATACACGTTCTCTCTCTTCTCTCGGCTGCAGGAGGCAGAATCCCAGCTGCAGGATGACGGTGACTTCCTCATCCGAGATTCCCGTTCCAGCCAAGGTGACTATGTCCTATCATGCTCCTGGAGGGGCCAAGCCCTGCACTTCAAGATCATCCGTGTCGTCCTCCGCCCCCGGAAGGGCTATTCCCGCACCCTCTTTCAGTTTGAGCAGGAGCAGTTTGACAATGTGCCTGCTCTAGTGCGCTTCTACGTGGGCAACCGGAAGCCCATCTCAGATGTCTCAGGAGCTGTGGTGTCCCATCCAGTCAATAGGAATGTGCCTCTTCGATGTATCAAGGAGCGCTACAGTGACACTGGCCAGCCCCCTGGACCAAATAAAGAAGATGGAGCACCCTTGAGACGGCTCAGCTTTCGTGCTGCCCCAGTTGGGGAAGAAACAGGAGAAGGGAACCTAATCCGGTGAGATGATTATAGTGAAGTTGCAAGAAAGTTGACAAATTGGTTAGCAGACTTCATGTTGAATTTGACTTATGGCAAGTCTGTGAATAAGAGACGTCTAAGCCAGCATATTCTTAACAACCTGGGGCAAAATTGTTATGATGGATATGCAAGAGTTTTCCTAACCAGTGAATCGATGCATACCAGGTACCATTGAAATAACTCATATCCAGGCTTCCCTTAGCATGTCTTTGGCCTCATCTAAACTTAGAATTTTTATGCTTATATATATATACTAGCTGTGCCCTGCCACGCGTTGCTGTGGCCTATAGTAAAACTTATCAAAGTTGAGGTAGATATCTGGACTATTATGAAAGAGAGGTCCCTACCTATTCCTTCCCCCTTTTCCTCCCCCTTTCTCTCCTTTCTTCCTTCTCTACCTCTTTCTTTCTTTCCTTCTTTCACTACTTGGTTTCATCCTTCTCTCTTTCCTTCATTCCCTCCCCCTTTCTTCCTTTGCCTTTCTTCCCTCCCTGTTTGCTTCCTTCTTTCACTTTTTATTTCCTTTTATTTCACCACCATCATAACAATAACAATAATGCAATGCATTGCCTCTGGGACCTGACACCTCTCCCATTCCCCCTAAAAGGGTCTCAGAGGAACAATAGCATAATAATAATAATAGAAATAACAACCTTTACCCGCCACGTGTTGCTGTGGCCAATCTTCCCTCTTTCTCTCCTTCTTTCCCTCCCTCCCTCCCTCCCTCCCTCCTTCCTTCCTTCCTTCCTTCCCATCTTTCCTTCTCCTCTTCTTTCTCTATCTCTTTCCTTCCTTCTCCCTTTTTCTTTCTCTTCTGCTGTCTCTCTTTTCTTTCCTTCCATCTTTCCTTTTCATTCCTTTTCTTCTTCCTCTAACTTTCCTTCCTTCCCCCTTTTTCTTTACCTCCCTTTCTCTTTCTTCCTTCTTTCCTTCCTTCCTGTCTTTCCTAGATTTTGACAGGGCGGGAAGGGGCGGGGTGGGGTTTGGAGGTGGCGTGAAGTAAAAGGAGGTAAGATTGGGGCAGGGGAGTGATGGAGCGTGGGGTTGCGTGTGTGTGTGCGGCAGCGGGGGGAGTGATGGAGCGTGGGGTTGCGTGTGTGTGTGCGGCGGCGGGGGAAGTGGGGTTGCGTGTGTGTGTGCGGCGGCGGGGGGAGTGGGGTTGCGTGTGTGTGCGGCGGTGGGGGGAGTGATGGAGCGTGGGGTTGCGTGTGTGTGTGTGGCAGTGGGGGGAGTGGGGTTGCGTGTGTGTATGCGGCGTCGGGGGGAGTGATGGAGCGTGGGGTTGCGTGTGTGTGTGCGGAAGGGTGTGTTTGTGTGCAGGAAGCGGCGCGGCGGGGCTTGGAGTGGGCATGGTTTCCGCAGAGGGAACGTTGGCCGGAAGGCCATGTGCGCGCGCCAGGGAACTTGCGGCTGGGCGCCAATGCGCATGCTCAGTTGTTTTGCCATTTTGTGAGTGTGTTGTTGTGTTGTTTTTCATTTTGAGTAGATATGTTTGTACCTTGTGGGTTGTGTTATGGGCATGGGAATTTTGGTTAAGTTTTGTTGGGGTTTTTTTGAGTTTTGTTGTTTTGCCGTTTTGTGAGTGTGTTGCTGTGTTGTTTTTCATTTTGAGTAGATATGTTTGTACCTTGTGGGTTGTGTTATGGGCACAGGGATTTTAGTTAAGTTTCGTTGGGGGATTTTTGAGTTTTGTTGTTTTGCCGTTTTGTGAGTGTGTTGTTGTGTTGTTTTTCATTTTGAGTAGATATGTTTGTACCTTGTGGGTTGTGTTATGGGCACGGGGATTTTGGTTAAGTTTCGTTGGGGGATTTTTGAGTTTTGTTGTTTTGCCGTTTTGTGAGTGTGGTGTTGTGTTGTTTTTCATTTTGAGTAGATATGTTTGTACCTTGTGGGTTGTGTTATGGGCACGGGGATTTTGGTTAAGTTTCGTTGGGGGATTTTTGAGTTTTGTTGTTTTGCCGTTTTGTGAGTGTGTTGTTGTGTTGTTTTTCATTTTGAGTAGATATGTTTGTACTTTGTGGGTTGTGTTATGGGCACGGGGATTTTGGTTAAGTTTCGTTGGGGTTTTTTTGAGTTTTGTTGTTTTGCCGTTTTGTGAGTGTGTTGTTGTGTTGTTTTTCATTTTGAGTAGATATGTTTGTACCTTGTGGGTTGTGTTATGGGCATGGGAATTTTGGTTAAGTTTCGTTGGGGTTTTTTTGAGTTTTGTTTCCTCGTTGGATGCCCCTAACAAATTTATATATATAGATATATATTGTTAATCTTATGGTTATGTTGTTTTTACTTTGTATGTTTTGTGATGTTACATGGAAACCGTTCTGAGTCCCCTCGGGAAGATGGAGCGGTATATAAGTAAATTATTATTATTATTATTATTATTATTATTATTATTATATTAGAATCAAGCCATGTCTTGGCACTACAGGGATTTGTTTTCACATACACTTTAAGTGCATAAGAGGAGCCTGGCTTGGTGAAACCAAAGGTCTGTCACATACAGCATTCTGTTCCCATAGTGGTCAACCAGATTCCTATGGGAAGCATGAAGCAACAGCACCATCTTGCCCATGTTTCTTGTACTGGATGTTAAAAATGCACACAAGCCATTGTGACCAATACACAGGTATAGCTTCCTCTTCTGTGCTAATCTGAGGTAAAACATGTACAACCATGTGCTTACACTTTTGAAATCTCATCAGTATGAGGTCAATGTTTGGGGCGATCTGGTTGCTGCCAGCAGTTCCAGAGTCAGCCCTTTTCTCTGATGGTTTTTTAAAGATAGGTTTTATGGAATAAGGTAGATCAATAAGAACACATAATGCGATGTGCGGGGCTTGGCGAATGAAAGGCTG
Organism: Anolis sagrei; assembly: GCF_037176765.1. Lineage (NCBI taxonomy): Eukaryota > Metazoa > Chordata > Lepidosauria > Squamata > Anolidae > Anolis > Anolis sagrei. The sequence goes on along the minus strand of NC_090022.1, from coordinate 171,184,361 downwards.
GGGTAAAAATTGCTGGAAGAAACATTAACAACCTTAGATATGCAGATGACACCACTAATATTTATTTATTAATGTTCATGTTTAATTGTTATATTTGTTATTCTGTATTTATGATGCGGCATTGAATTATTGCCAATTGTAAGCCACCCTGAGTCCCCCCAGGGGTTGAGAAGGGCGGGGAAAAAATGTTCGAAATAAAATAAATAAATGGATGGCCGAAAACAAGGAGGAGCTGAGGAGCCTTCTAATCAAGGTGAAAGAAGAAAGTGCAAAAGCTGAGTTGCAGCGAAACATAAAAAAACCAAGATTATGGCAACAAGAATGATTGAAAATTGGGAAATAGAGGGGGAAAACGTAGAGGTAGTGACAAACTTTGTATTTTTAGGTGCAGAAATTACCACAGACTACAGCCAGGAAATCAGGAGACGCTTACTTCTTGGGAGGAGAGCAATGTCCATAAAATGGTGAAGAGTAGAGACATCACATTAGCAACGAAGATCCGCATAGTTAAAGCAATGGTATTCCCCGTAGTCACCTACGGATGTGAGAGCTGGACCTTAGGGAAGGCTGAGCAAAGAAAGATAGATGCTTTTGAGCTGTTGTGTTGGAGGAAAGTTCTGAGAGTGCCTTGGACTGCGAGAAGATCCAACCAGTCCATACTTCAGGAAATAAAGCCCGACTGGTCACTGGAGGGAAGGATATTAGAGGCAAAGATGAAGTACTTTGGCCACATCATGAGGAGACAGGAAAGCTTAGAGAAGGCAATTATGCTGGGGAAAATGGAAGGAAAAAGGAAGAGTGGCGACCATGGGCAAGATGGATGGGATCCTTGAAGTGACTGGATTTACCTTGAAGGAGCTGGGGGTGGTGACAGCTGACAGGGAGCTCTGGCGTGGGCTGGTCCATGAGGTCACAAAGGGTCGGAAACTACTGAACGAATAAACAACAAGATCAGTAACTTCTCTCTTTCTGTCTCTTCTCTCTTACAGAATGAAAGATCGAAGTGGAAGTGACCCCAGTAGCCTAGACCAGGTCGGACAGAGACCTTCCTTGCAGAGTGCCCAGTCGGACAGCAATTTACTGTCAGGTGAGAGCTGTGGAAACAAAAGAATGAAAATGAGCAGATTGACACAAGCAAAGACATCTAGTTTGAGTTCAGCTTCCTATTTTTTCTGAAACCCAGTTGTCACTAGACTGAAGAGCCATGTGGTTGGATTTTCTTAAAATCTCTGGAAACAAGACGGGTTCTGTTCTTCATGGGACACCTTGTTCCATTGACCTATTTTTCTGTTGGTTGTTTCTGCCTCATAATCCGTACTATTGAGTCTAATTTGAGCAGGGGAACAATGATCTGTGTGAAGAAACAAGTCAGCATGACCCCATAATTTCTCAGTGGGACAGGGAGAGCAGAACAAAACATTCATGAGTCATCTGCTTTGTTGAGTATGGCTAGCGGCAAAATATCGATATCGAGAAGCTACACTCAATTCAGGTTGAAAGATAAGGAGCCAGCTCAAGAGGTTTCATACTAGAGATCTGAGCCCCAGGATGCCAGATTATGCCTTTGAACCCATGCTCTGGCAAAAGATCAATTTCATAGGAATACAAACAAGTTGAGATTAAAGTGAGAGTCAGCATGGTGTAATGGTTTGAGTGTTGAACTACCACTCTGGAGACCAGCATTCAAATTCTTTCTCAGTTACGAAAACCCACTATGTGACCCTTGTAAGTAATACTCTCTCAAACCCAGAAAATGCTTCAATAGGATCACCATAGAATCATCGTAAGTGGGAAACAACTTGCAGACATACTAACATATACAAGTAATTTGGACACACCATTTAAAATATCTGCTTTACAGAAGGCATACTGCTGTGAGTCTCCTGCAGGAGAGATAAAGCGGGATAATAATAATAATAATAATAATAATAATAATAATAATAATAATACACTTGGGAAGTGTCCGAGGTGTGATCCAATTCAACAGCTAGCAGAGTGTCTGCTGTGGACTCATCTTGTTGTGTTTAAAATAATATAATTTACTTTAAAGGAAAATCCCCTTTTTAACTTCTCCCAGGCTGACTGTAATCTAACCCTTGCTGATGTGGGCTCCGCTACTGGGTCGAACTGCGTCTCGAAGCACCGAGTGGACCTACCAGTAAAGGCTTAGATATTCTCCAGCTGGAGTTCTTTGGTCTTTAGGGCTGTTTTCCTGGAAATCTTTGGAGACTCTTAAAACTGTTTTCCCCCTGAAAGTCCTCAAAGCTTTGGGGATGCTTCCCTGGAAATCTTTGGAGATCTTTTGATGCTCTTAAGACTGTTTTCCCCTGGAAAGTCTTAAGGGTTGAAGCTTTTGTACAGGGGAAGCTTGCACACGTCCTGTACATTAGCTTTCCTTGCTGAGACTAACTAAAAATGGCTCCCTTCCCTTCCCAATTGCCCTGAGCAAGGGGCGGGACCAAAACTTAATGATGATGGACAGGTGACTTGCCATACAACTGCAACCAAAGGAAGCCACCTACTTGTAGAGTCCCTGCAACCTTGGACTGCAAGCAAACATCTAATACAAAGCAAATAAAGTTGGAGCTCCTGGTACAGCTGTACCAGCACATAAATAAATAAATTTTCTTTGCTCAACAGGCAGCCCGGAAGCTTCACCTGGAACTCAGGACCGAAGCCAGCTCCCGCCCTTATCTCCTGCGTTCCGCACCGGGAGCGACCCTGTCCTGCGGGCAAATGCTCCATTGCCTCACCTGCTGGGAGGCCCGGCATTGAGTGGCTCTGAAGGGCGGCTCCACTCCAAGGCTCCTCCCAAGCCCCTGAGGGCCTTGTCCGTGCTGGTGAGCGACTACTGTGAACTGGTCCCCAGACCTCCTGATGGCCCACGAAGCCACGTGGAACGACTGCGGTTGGAAGAGAGGTGGCGTGGCCGGGCCCACATTACCGAGACAGCCTTTGGGTTCCTGGACACTGAGCCAAACCCTTCTCCCCTTCCCCACTTGGTGGAGGCTGAAGAGGAATCAGAATTTGAGAGGCCCCAGATGGATGGAGTTTCCTCTTTTCAGCCCCAAAACTTCCACTCGCTCCTTTTGAGTCCCGACAACAAGCCCCTAGAGTCCAGCACTCTCAAGCGCCTCAAGGAGATCTTTGCCCAGCACGATTGCCGCACAACAGCACTTCATGTTCTGCAGATGGACTGCCAGGTGAGGAGACATTTCCTGTGGCTCCCAAAGAGAGATGGTCTGCTGAAGCATTTGTTAAAATGTAACTCAGTGCAGAGGCAAATCTAATTCAGTAGGCTTACTAACTATAGGAGGCAGGCCAATATTCTTGTTAGACTCCATAAAGGGAATTCAGTTTGTATCCATTATACAGAGAACTGTAAAGTCTCACCGTGGAAACTTTAATCTTTTTGTGTTCTCTGCTGAGCAGAGGATACTCCTCCTTAAAACAGTAGGTCCAAGATTTGGCAGGGATAGAATCATAGAATCCAAGAGTTGGAAGAGACCTCATGGGCCATCCAGTCCAACCCCCTGCCAAGAAACAGGAATATTGCATTCAAATCAACCCTGACAGATGGCCATCCAGCCTGTTTAAAAGCTTCCAAAGAAGGAGCCTCCACCACACTCCGGGGCAGAGAGTTCCACTGCTGAACGGCTCTCACAGTCAGGAAGTTCTTCCTCATGTTCAGATGGAATCTCCTTTCTTGTAGTTTGAAGCCATTGCTTCGTGTCCTAGTCTCCAGGGCAGCAGAAAACAAGCTTGCTCCCTCCTCCCTGTGACTTCCTCTCACATATTTATACATGGCTATCATATCTCCTCTCAGCCTTCTCTTCTTCAGGATAAACATGCCCAGCTCCTTAAGCCGCTCCTCATAGGGCTTGTTCTCCAGACCCTTGATCATTTTAGTCGCCCTCCTCTGGACACATTCCAGCTTGTCAATATCTCTCTTCAGTTGTGGTGCCCAGAATTGGACACAATATTCCAGGTGTGGTCTAACCAAAGCAGAATAGAGCATGGGTAGCATGACTTCCCTAGATCTAGACACTATGCTCCTATTGATGCAGTCCAAAATCAATTATAGGATAGAGAGAACCAGTTTGAATCTATAATTTAGAAAATTTACTTTTGTAACTCCCAGATTTCACCAGCTAGTGTTTCCAAGCTCTGTTATAATTCATAGTATTAGATAGAGTTTGAGGTGACCTGCCTTTTTCTGTGGATTTTATTAATTTAAGAGTAACACTGTCACCTAGTTATGCAATGTAGAATAATGGGACTTCAGTCAATCATTTACTGGCCACCTTTCTGCTGCAATGGGGCCCAAGGTGGTTCATTAAAGACTAGGTTAATACCTAATAATATAGTTTTAAAAATAATTAACATAATCACATTTAAAACAGTATAATTGCAAAAGTTTGAAAATAAATAATCACACTCCAGTAAGAAGCCTTCCTATGATTATACATTAAAAGCCTGCTTAGACAAAATGTATTTGCCCGCCAGTGAAAAGAGAGCAGTTAGCGTGCCAGCCTAGCCTTCTGTGTAAAGGCATTTTGGAGCAGCCACTGAGAGGGCTCTCTCCATGTCCTCACCAAGTGAGCCTGTAATAGTGCTTGGCAAGGGAAATCACTGTTGTTCCACCCCGTGAAGACCCAGGGCAGGCAGAGTAACGGTGATGTTTTTTCTGCATATATGTGCTTAGTTCTTCCATATTAAGGCAATAAAACTGTGTTTCTTTAAAGTGGTAAGCTTCTCAAAAAGGTTTTTACAGAAACCTAGGAAATCCTTAGAGAAAATAAAACATGAATTGTGACCATGTGTGTAGATTATCACAGTGAGAAAGAAGCAGAGAAGGTCATCTGGTCAACCTCTGTTGGTTCATTTGGAAAGAGGATGGGGAATGTTCTTTGTTGCAGCTCTCTGTGATAGTCAGCAAAATAGTTTGCTTCCTAAATGTTTTGATGGCTCAAAACATCTTTGAATCAAAAATGGATATTTATGATGCCATAAGCCAGGCGTAAATACTGAAATTCACATTACTGCAACTGAGAGTCTACCCAAGAACCCACTTTAGAAGCCATTCATAGGGATTTTCAGCCCCAAAACTTCCACTCGCTCCTTTTGAGTCCCGACAACAAGCCCTTCGAGTCCAGCACTCTCAAGCGCCTCAAGGAGATGCCAAGCCAGAGACTGAGCTAAGATGCCTCGAACTTTCTCATGGCAGAAAATTATGTTGCTTATACCTGCTGGATCCAAAGTACCTTTCTGCTGGGAAGTGATAGCATGCTTTTTCACTTAGTTCCCTGCTCACCAGTGCCTCGGAAATCTCAAATTTGGTGCTGCCATCTAGTGTCCAAGGTGTTGCATCAGGAAATGTGTCTGTGACAAAGAACATCATGGCTATGTCACTTGATGCAGGATTTTGGTTATTTATTTACCATTGGTGCTTGAGGGATCACTTGATGTTTTTCTTTTGCAGCCGGCACAGCTGCTTTCTATAGCAAGCAGTTTTTCTAACTTACCAACCTTGTGGGAAGGATGTGCGCCAGCTGCGCCTGTACCTTGGGAAGTCTGACTTGGCCACGGTGGTCCACGCTCTGGTTACATCCCGTATAGACTACTGCTACGCTCTCTACGTGGGGTTGCCTCTGAAGACTGCCCGGAAGCTGCAATTAGTCCAACGAGCGGCAGCCAGATTACTAACAGGAGCGGGGTACAAGGAGCATACTACTCCTCTGTTGCGCCAGCTCCACTGGCTGCCAATTAGCTTCCGAGCACAATTCAAAGTGCTGGTGTTGACCTATAAATCCCTAAACGACTCCGGCCCAGTTTACCTGTCCGAATGGATTCTCCCCTATGAACCATCAAGGTTGTTAAGATCTTCTGGAGGGGCCCTGCTCTTGGTCCCACCACCCTCCCAATCGCGTGTGGTGGGGACGAGGGACAGGGCCTTCTTGGTGGTGGCCCCTTGGCTCTGGAACTCTCTCCCACTGGAGATTAGATCTGCCCCTTGTCTCCTGACTTTTAGAAAACTGGTGAAAACCTGGCTCTGGAATTTAGCATTTGATGAATGAGTCAATAACTCCTGACCACACGGATGGATGGCAATGAATTGTGACTTCATTGTGACGATTTGCCATTATGTAATTATATGATTGTATTTTAATGTTTTAGTGAATTATGGGATGTGATGTTTTAAACTACTGTTTATGAATCTTTTGTTGTGAACCGGACTGAGTCCCTCTGCGGAGGTTGAGAAGACCGGTATATAAAAGTTCTAAACAAATAGATAGATAAATAAATGTAAGCTGCAAGAGAAATTTCCCTGGGAAAAAGGTGGAAGGAAGGGCTCCACTATCTCCACTTCTAATCCATTGTCCCATCCATTCCTCAGGCTGCCAAAATCATTGGGGTCTCCAAGGAGCAGCGACGAGCAATGGGGGTGAGCTCAGGCCTGGAACTCATCACTCTGCCTCAGGGGCATCAGTTGCGCCAAGACTTGCTGGAAAGGTATTGCGTTGTGTATGTGTTGTGGCTGGCTATAGGTGTGTGGTGGCTAGTGACACTGCCTAAGAGGAGGGTGTAGTTTTTAGTTCAGTTGCTTCTAAGAATCAGTTTTCTGAGGCTGAGGTGCATGTCAGGGTAATCAGTTCAATGAGAATATTACAAAATTTCCAGAAGAACTTGTTGGGAGGTGGAGCAGTTATTAAAACACTTTAAATAATTAAAGGGGGTATCAAATTCTAAGTGTTATTTCGCCAATATGTAGGAGAAAATCTAATGGTCAAATTTGAGCATACTATTTTATGAATTAGAGTAATTTGTATTGTCGAAGGCTTTCATGGCCAGAATCACTGGGTTGTTGTAGGGTTTTTTTTTTTGGGCTATATTGCCATGGTCTAGAGGCATTCTCTCCTGACATTTTGCCTGCATCTATGGCAAGCATCCTCAGAGGTACAGAGGTCTGTTGGAACTAGGAAAAAGGGTTTATATATCTGTGGAATGACCAGGGTGAGACAAAGGACTCTTGTCTGCTGGAGCTAGCTGTGAGTGTTTCAATAGATCACCTTGATTAGCATATAATGGCCAGATAATGCCTGGAGCCAACTTTTGTTGAGAGGTGATTAGATGTCCTTGTTTGTTTCCTCTCTGTTGTTGTGCTGTTCCAATTTTAGAGATTTTTAATACTGGTAGCCAGATTTTGTTCATTTTCATGGTTTGTAGCCCGAAAAAAAACCCCTACAACAACCCATTAGAGTAATTTTTTTCTTAGTATCACAATCTAAATCTTGTTGGTTAATCCCAATTGTTGACAATGAGTCAGCACATTGATAAATCTCTTTAATCTAGCAAATCCACTATAATTGGGACTTTAAGATTCAGTCCAGTGTCTTGAAATATACAGGGTTTTCCTCTTCAGTCAAATATATTTAGCACTGGCTGGTGTGTATTTACTTCTATTCCTTGTACCATGGCTCCCCCTGGTGCCACACAGAGTGCTAGTGATGGAGAAGATTTAAAAACTTTCAATTATGTAGTTTTCACTGGATTGTTATAGGTTTTTTCGGTCTATATGGCCATGTTCTAGAGGCATTCTCTCCTGACATTTCACCTGCATCTATGGCAAGCATCCTCAGAGGTAGAGGTCTGTTGGAACTAGGAAAAAGGGTTTATATATCTGTGGAATGACCAGGGTGGGACAAATGACTCTTGTCTGCTGGAGCTAGGTGTGAATGTTTCAACTGACCACCTTGATTAGCATATAATGGCCTGACAGTGCCTAGAGCAAACTTTTGTTGAGAAGTGATTCGATGTCCCAGATTGTTTCCTCTCTGTTGTTTTGCTGTTGTAATTTTAGAGTTTTTTTAATACTGGTATTTATTTTATTATTTTATTTACAGCATTTATATTCCGCCCTTCTCACCCCGCAGGGGACTCAGGGCGGATTACAGTGTACACATATATGGCAAACATTCAATGCCAATTATAACATACAACATATACAGACACACACAGAGGCTATTTAACTTTTTCTGGCCGCTGGAGAGCTATCGCTTTCATCGTCCATCTGCGACACTGATGAAGTACTTCCGCATTCCCCGCATGCTTTTTTGCTGGAGTGCTTTCCTGGAGTCTTTTTTATGGCCTCATAAATTAGTTAATTTAGCCTCCCCACACTTTAAAGTGGTACCTAATTTTCCTACTTGACAGATGCAACTGTCTTTCGGGTTGCAAAGGTCGACAACAGGCTACACAATTGGTTGGAAACCCACTCCAACCCGGGCTGGCTTCGAACTCATGACTTTTTGGTCAGAGTGATCTTAATGCAGCTGACACTCAGCCAGCTGCGCCACAATCCCGGTGCCAGATTTTGTTCATTTTCATGGTTTCCTCCTTTCTGTTGAATATGTCCACATGCTTGTGGATTTCAATGGCTTCTCTGTGTCGTCTGACATGGTGGTTATTCGAGTGGTCCAGCATTTCTGTGTTCTTCAGTGTTGCTACCTTCCTTGTTTGTGGCTTGTTGGCATTTTTGTGAGAGTTGGTGGAGATTGAGGTTTCTAAACAGAAATGCCAGTGGCTACCTCAGTTGGTTGGAAGTTGGACTAGATATGTCTTTGAGTCCCTTCCAACTCGGTTTCCACAGCTATTCCCCTTTTGCTATTGTTATGTACGTTCCAGTTGGCACTGATCTATGGCAATCCTCTCCTAGGGTTTTCTTGGCAGGATTTACTCCAAGGAGTTTTAGCATGACATCTTACTCTTGAGTGAGACCTGCTCTAAGCCAGCAAGTGGGTTGACTAAGCAAATATTTCCCAGAGTACCAATCCAACACAACACCACACTAGCTGTCCTTTCCATACTTCTAGGGAAAAGTTTTGGAGGAAAATATTCTTAAAAGGTGCTTTGTTTGGGGAAAGGCAGCTGCCTCCTCAACATGATCAAGATCCCTGTCTTCCTTGTCAACCTTCAGGCACCACACCATCACTCTGGGCATTGCTGTGGACATCCTCGGTTGCACAGGAGCAGTGGACGAGCGGGCAGCCACTTTGAGCAAGATTATCCAGTTGGCGGTTGAACTGTGGAGGTCAGCTGGAGACCTCTTTGCCTTCTCGGCTGTGATGAAAGCCTTGCAGCTACCACAGGTGAAGAATGGGTGTGGGGAAGGAAAGAAAGAAAGAGGGGCATAGTCTCAAGGCACTTGTTTGATTTTTCTGGACATCAGATGGGTGGTATGCAAAAAAAAAAAAAGCATAGGTATAATTTTCTTCCTCAGAAATAAGGTTTTAATGAAATGTATGGATATGCCACCTCCATTCAAAGCTGCATCTTTCATATTGGAGCTTTCCAGGCTCTAATCTTCCAGGTGTTTTGGACTTCCCAGAATTGGCCAAGGTACCTGAAGCATTTGGGAGTTGAAATCCAAAATACCTGGAGGATTAGAGTTTGGGAAACTGTTTTAGATAGGACATATTTGATTTCTGGTCACATTTAACTTCAACTGTTGGCACTTTGAGACAGGGTTCTTGCAATTTGTAGTGAAAACATGATCAAGGGTCTGGAGAACAAGCCCTATGAGGAGCTGCTTAAGGAGCTGGGCATGTTTAGCCTGAAGAAGAGAAGGCTGAGAGGAGATATGATTTTATTGTTCATTCGTTCAGTCGTCTCCGACTCTTCGTGACCTCATGGACCAGCCCACGCCAGAGCTCTCTGTCGGCTGTCACCACCCCCAGCTCCTTCAAGGTCAGTCCAGTCACTTCAAGGATGCCATCCATCCATCTTAGCCATGTATAAATATGTGAGAGGAAGCCACAGGGAGGAGGGAGCAAGCTTGTTTTCTGCTTCCCTGAAGATCAGGACACGGAACAATGGCTTCAGACTACAAGAAAGGAGATTCCATCTGAATATGAGAAAGAACTTCCTGACTGTGAGAGCCGTTCAGCAGTGGAACTCTCTGCCCCAGAGTGTGGTGGAGGCTCCTTCTTTGGAAGCTTTTAAACAGAGGCTGGATGGCCATCTGTCAGGGGTGATTTGAATGCAATATTCCTGCTTCTTGGCAGGGGGTTGGACTGGGTAGTCCATGAGGTCTCTTCCAACTCTTTGATTCTATGATTCTATGCCCACGTCTTCCATGTAGAATTTTATCTTGTAAGGGGAAAAATGAAGACAAAAGGGAAAAAAGGGAAAATAAGGGAGAGTTGAAATGAGTTGAAATGTCACTCTAAGGCAGGTTTCCCCAAACTAAGGCCCGCCCTACCCATCTCCCACCCTAAATTTCAGATTTAGAGTCTCCCTAAGTCTGAAACGTCTTGAAGACATATGACAACAACTGGGTTAAGTTTGTTCTTCCTTTAAATATTGTATTTTCCTTTCATTTTTTGCATTATAAATAATAGGCCTGGGCAATGCATGGTTCTAAATGGTTCTAAAGTACTTACAAAACTAAAATTCTGGTGGTGAAAAATTCAAAATTCTAACAAAACTCTCAAAATTTCATTATAAATGGCAGTTCCTAATTGTTTGTCATAAAAATCGACAATAATGAAATAATATTTAAATTTTGAAAGTTTTGTTAAGAGTTCTGAAACTGCAAGTCGCTTCTGGTGTGAGAGAATTGGCCGTCTGCAAGGATGTTGCCCAGGGGACGCCTGGATGATTTGATGTTTTTATCATCCTTGTGGGAGGCTTCTCTCATGTCCCCGCATGAGGAGCTGGAGCTGATAGAGGGAGCTCATCTACCTCTCCCCGGATTCGAACCTGCGACCTGTCGGTCTTCAGTCCTGCCGGCACAGGGCTTTAACCCACTGCGCCACCGGGGGCTCCAGCCTAATAAATAAGATATATGCAGTGTGCATAGTAATTTATTCATGTTTATTTCAAACTATAGTCCATTCCCCCAACAGTTTGAGAGACCATGAACCGGCCCCTAGGCTTAAAAAGTTTGAGGAACCCTGCTCTAAGGTCAACAGAACAATGCAGTCTAGTAGTGGCGATAAAAATTATGTAAAACTGTCAAGTCGAATTGCTTGAAAGCATCATGTATTCCTACTGAGCAGCCTATTCCTTGCAGGTGGAATTTCATGCGGGATTTTCTTGTAAGCCTTGCTAATACATAAGACTACTTGGGTGTCATTGCCACAGTGTATAAGGCCTTGTTCTCTCCCAAGGCTAGCTGTTCACAGTCTCAAATTCCCATATCCTGTACCCTATAATAATAATAAATTTATTTATACCCCGCCACCATCTCCCCAATGGGGAATCGGAGCAGCTTACATGGGGTCAAGCCCGGACAACATATTACAACAAAATAAAACCAGAGCATAAACAATAAACAACATCATCAAAATTACATAAAAGGGAAAAAAGGAAAAAAAAAACCACAGTCATAAAGTATCATTCCAATAAGCACAATCACAATAACAATGGTTGGACCACATGTACAAGATAAAACGATTAAAAGACTCTAATGAGATAAAAGTGGGAGCAAGTTATTTGCAGGGAACTCATAAAAACACACATAGTTGTGAAGCTAAACTTCCCAATTGGAGGGTGTGTATTCCAGTGGGAAGAGCGTTGAGGGGTGCAATGGTGTCATATTATGCACCTACACGCCAAAGGCGCAATGGAAGAACCAGGTTTTAAGGTTCTTTTTGAACGTTTCTAGTGAAGGGTCTTTCCTGATCTCTCCAGGTAATGAGTTCCAAAGTCGGGGAGCCACAGAGGAGAAAGCTCTCTCCCTTGTGCCCACAAGATAAGCTTGTGAGATTGGTAGGGGTGAAAGGAGGGCCTCCCCTGAAGAGGGCCCGGGTTGGTACGTGGAGAAAGATACGGTCATGAAGGTAGGCAGGTCCCAAACCGATTTTTTTTGTCGTATCAGGAGAGACCTGAGAAACTGCAAGTTTCTCCTGTTGTGAGAGAATTGGCCGTCTGCAAGGACGTTGCCCAGGGGACGCCCGAATGATTTGATGTTTTATCATCCTTGTGGGAAGCTTCTCTCATGGCCCTGCATGAGGAGCTGGAGCTGATAAAGGGAGCTCATCCGCCTCTCCCCGGATTTGAACCTGCGACCTGTCGGTCTTCAGTCCTGCCGGCACAGGGGTTTAACCCACTGCACCACCGGGGGCTCCTTTGTATGTGATAACCTGTACCTTGAATTGGGACCAGAAAATAAATGGCAGCCAGTGGAGCTCCTTAAACATGGGAGTCGACTGCTCCCTATAGCTAGCCTCAGTTATTAATCTGGCTGCCGAACGTTGGACAAGTTATAATTTCCGGGCCGTATTCAAGGGTAGCCCCATATAGAGTGCATTGCAGTAGTTCAGTCTAGAGGTAACTAAGGCGTGGACCACCGTGGTCAAGTCAGACTTCAAGAGGTATGGTCGCAGCTAGTCTTATGCCAAGCTTTTCCAGAGTGGAAATTTGAAAAAAAAATTGATTACCTAGCTGAATTAGGCGAACTATGACTAGTTCTGCTTTATAATTATTTCTAAACAAGTAATAATATGAAGTTCAAGCAGCAGTGTGCTCAAAAGAAATTGCTTTCCTTAAGTAGATACTTATTGTTGGAGCAGGGAGGTTATGGCCTTCCAGCTGTTTTTGGTTTCTTGCCCAAATTATTACAGATTATTCAAAGGTTCCCTGTCCCTGTTTGTTTCCATTAAGCTTCAGAATTTCACTAAATTATTTTCTCAATTGGGGTGACATGGACCCGGGATAGTAAATTGAGTTATTTTTCTCTTCCACCTGGTATAGATCACACGATTGGAACAAACATGGAAGCACCTACGCCAAAGCTACACCCAGAGTGCCATCATCTTTGAGAAAGAGCTGAAGCCTCTCATGGGGCGCCTCAACCGGGCTGAAGGTGAGGTGTAATAGACTTTGCTTTCATTTTGACTCCAACAAGCAAGGAAGAAACAAGGGCTAGTTTGGTGTAATGGTTTGAGCATTAGACTATTTTCACAGGCCACTGTGATGTGCACAAGCGACGGACCTAGACCAAATTTGGCACACATAATCCCCATGACCCACTTTACGTGCTGGTGCGGTTTGGGGGAGGTGGACCACTGATTATAGGAATTGTAGCACTTTAAAATTCTTGGGCAACCACAGAACACTGCGGCCCCCACCAATGACAGATCAAGACCAAACTTGGCACACAGAGCCCCCATGACCCACTCTACATCCTGGTGAGGTTTGGAAGAGGACGGATCATGGATGATGGGACTTGAAGTACCTCTACTCACTTCCCAAGACTGCTGCGACCCTCATCCAATGACTGATCAAGATCAAACTTGGCACACAGAGCCCCCATGACCCACTCCACATCCCAGTGCACCTCTAGACTGGACTGCTGCAATGCACTCTACGTGGGGCTGCCCTTGAAAACGGCCCAGAAATTTCAGATGATCCAACAGGCAGCAGCCAGGTTGTTAACTGGGGCGCCTTACAGGGAGCAGTCATCCCTCCTGTTCAAGGAGCTCCACTGGCTGCCATTCATCTACTGGACCCAATTCAAGGTGCAGGTTCTTACCTACAAAGCCCTGAATGGTTTGGGACCCGCCTACCTGCGTGACTGCATCTCTGTATACGAACCCACATGATCTCTTCATCTGGAGAGGTCCTGCTCTCGATCCCACCAGCATCGCAGGCGCGATTGGTGGGGACAAGAGAGAGGGCCTTTTCGGTGGTGGCCCCTCGACTCTGGAACTCACTCCCTAAAGACATCCGACAGGCTCCAACTCAGGAGGAGCTTGAAGACGTGGTTGTTCCTGTGTGCCTTCCCGGAATAATGATCCCATAGCACTTTGTCCCTCCAAAGCACTTTATACTTTTAGGTCTGCTCGTATGTCTTCCACAAACGCCACTATCACCTTTTCGTCCATGCCTCAGCACTATTCCAATTTTAATTTTTTACATTTGGCCTTCCCACAGTTTTAACTGTATGTTGTCTTATTGATAATGTTATATGTTTATTGTTTATGTTCTATTTTAATTGCTTGTATTGTTGTGATTATTGCCTGTATTGTTGTGTTTGGGCTCGGCCTCATGTAAGCTGCACCGAGTCCTTTGGGGAGATGGTAGCGGGGTACAAATAAAGTGTTATTATCATTATTATTATTATTATTATTATTATTATTATTATTGTGGGGCTTTGTTAGATCTATTTGTATGAATAGCTGCACTTGATTTGTTTTGTTGTGTGCTGCCTTGGTTTCTGTATTAGCAAAAAGCAGGCTATAAATTAAATAAATACTGTAATGCTTGAAGATTTTGCATGTAAGGACACCATGGCAGGCTGGTTCAAATGAAAGTGGTACACATGGTTCGGGTTTTGTGTGCACCACCAAGATTTCCTACAAATTAAATCCTGTAAGGGAAAAAGGTGTACACAACCAGCTTACCTCCACTGTGTAGTTGATCCTTCTTTCTCTAGCCCACAGGGAATTCAGTTGCCTCCCCAAAGGAGGCTGCAGTGGCTGGATGTCTTCTAGTTCAGCGTTTCTCAACCTGGGGGTCGGGACCCGGGGGGGGGGGGGGGTCACAAGGAGGTGTCAGAGGGTTCACCAAAAACCACTAGAAAACACAGTATTTTCTGTTGGTCATGGGGGTTCTATGGGGAATATTTGGTCCGATTCTGTCATTAGTGGAGTTCAGAATGCTCTTTAATTGTAGGTGAACTATAAATCCCAGCAACTACAACTCCCAAATGTCAAGGTCTATTTCCCAAAAACTCCACCAGTGTTCACATTTGGGCATATTGAGGATTTGTGCTAAGTTTAGTTGAGATCTATCATTGTTTGAGACCACAGTGCTCTCTGAATGTAGGTGAATTACAACTTCTAAACTCAAGGTCAATGCCAGCCTGACCCTTCCAGTATTTTCTGTTGGTCATGGGAGTTCTGTGGGCCAAGTTTGGTTTGATTCCATCGTTGGTGGAGTTCAAAATGCTCTTTGATAGTAGGTAAACTATAAATCCCATCAACGATAACTCCCAAATGACAAAATCAATCCCCGCCAACCCCACCAGTATTCAGATTTGGCCGTATTGGGTATTTGTGCCAAATTTGGTCCAGTGAATGAAAATACATCCTACATATCAGATATTTACATTACGATTCATAACAGTAGCAAAATTACAGTTATTAGGTAGCAACGAAAATAATTTTATGGTTGGGGGTCAGCACGACATGGAAAAACTGTATTAGGGGGGTCAAGGCATTAGGAAGGTTGAGAAACAG
Source organism: Anolis sagrei (assembly GCF_037176765.1). Classification (NCBI taxonomy): domain Eukaryota; kingdom Metazoa; phylum Chordata; class Lepidosauria; order Squamata; family Anolidae; genus Anolis; species Anolis sagrei. The sequence goes on along the minus strand of NC_090022.1, from coordinate 171,169,116 downwards.
TGTTCTAGACAGACATGTGAATCTATGTTCTTCCTGTGCCCTTGCAGTTAAGGCTTTCTGTTGTGCCATGAAGCTCAAGACCTGAAAGTTGGGCTTCAGTTCACTGACTCATTTATGCAAAGGATCTATGACAATTCCTTTTCTCTTCCCCACAGGGAATTCAGTCTCCTCCCCAAAAGAGACTGCAGTTCCCCACATCCTGCCCCTCCTCAGCCTTATGGAAGGAGAAGAATTGTGGGGGGACAGTGGAGAAACGTGTGATGTCCTTCTAAAAATGTTAGAAGCTGGCCGCTTCATTGCCACCAACGCCAATGCCTTTAGAGTCAGTGCTGAGGCTAAACTCCAAGGTAGGACAACTCTTGGGTTGTTGTAGGTTTTTCAGGCTATATGGCCATGTTCTAGAAGCAGTCTCTCCTGATGTTTTGCCTGCATCTATGGCAAGCATCCTCAGAGGTTGTGAAGACAACTCTTGTCGGGAATAATCTGCTTTGCTCAACTGAGCATATCTTACCAGGCAACTTCTGGAGTTGAGACTGACTGTTCCTTCCTTTGATGTATCTCTGAAGTTGTTCCTGCCAAAATACACGGGGCTGTCTCCTTTTACTTGCATAGCAAAGTAGGCCTAACTGAGAGAGTTTCAGAGCTGCGCATGAATTCATACTTGTGCTTTTTATATCCAAATGCCACCCAACAACATCTGCTCTAATTCTCTGCAATTGTCCTCAGAAGCACTTTACTACCCATTGGGTTGGTCTCCCTACGCCCAGTGTTTATTTTAAAATTTTAAATTTATTACATCTGGCCCAGCCATAACATTTTAAATTCTCTGTGTATTGTTTATATGTAAGGTATATTAATTGTACTGTTTATTTGCTTGCTGTTTTGTTTTTACTGATGTGTTGTTGGGCTTGGCTTCATGTAAACCACCCCGAGTCCCCCTGGGGAGATGGTGGCGGGGTATAAATAATTATTATTATTAACACTTTGTCTGCACCACCCATGGCGGAAGGTTGCTGCTTGAGGAATTAGTATTGCTTTTGCTCGCCATCTTCATCTTGGTCAGATGGGTTCAAGCTGGCCTTTGGTGGCATTATCCTCCATGGCGGTGATACCATTAACATCTCCTTCAATTGCAGATGCAGAACCCATTTCCCCTGCATTGGCTTTAATACAGTAGAGAAGGCACATGAAATTTGTGTTGTCCTAAAGTCAACTGAGAGTAAACTTCTTGAATGCATGAAACTTACATAACTCTGAATGTATTTGTTTCTTATAGATTCGGTGGGTCTGCTTTAGTTTGGATTAATGATCATGTTTAGGCAAAGTGAGAGAAATGTGTAGCCATCCAGATGTTGCTGATGTGTCCCAAGTTGACACTTGCTTAGTATTCCTGGTTTTCAACCTAATAGATGTGTATAGCCAGCCCTCTATCTCCACAAATTCTGCATCCACAGCTGCAACCATCTGTGACTTGCCATTTTATGTAAGGGGTGCCATTTGAGTACACCGTTGTATACAATAGGACTTGAACATCCACAGATTGTGGTATACCAACCCCCAGCAGATACCAAGGGTCCACTGTATGTAAATGAGTCGCAGCCAGTTGAAGGAGAAAAGAACTGTATTAGATTGGAGCATATTATCACTCATTTGTGCATTTGTGTCAAGTCTAAAACAGAATCACAAAGTTGGAAGAGATGTCATGGGCCATCTAGTACAACCCCTTGCCACCCAGGAAAAGCACAATGAAAGCATCCCCAATAGATGGCCATTCAGCCTCTGTTTAAAAGCCTCCAAGGAAAGAGCTTCCACCAGGCTCTGAGGCAGGGAGTTCCACTGTTGAACAGCTCTTATGGTCAGGAATCATAGAATCAAAGAGACCTCATGGGCCATCCAGTCCAACCCCTGCCAAGAAGCAGGAATATTGCATTCAAATCACCCCTGACAGATGGCCATCCAGCCTCTGTTTAAAAGCTTCCAAAGAAGGAGTCTCCACCACACTCCAGGGCAGAGAGTTCCACTGCTGAACGGCTCTCACAGTCAGGAAGTTCTTCCTAATGTTCAGATGGAATCTCCTCTCTTGGAGTTTGAAGCAATTGTTCCGCGTCCTAGTCTCCAGGGCAGCAGAAAACAAGCTTGCTCCCTCCTCCCTGTGGCTTCCTCTCACATATTTATACATGGCTATCATATCTCCTCTCAGCCTTCTCTTCTTCAGGCTAAACATGCCCAGCTCCTTAAGCCGCTCCTCATAGGGCTTGTTCTCCAGACCCTTGATCATTTTAGTCGCCTTCCTCTGGACACATTCCAGCTTGTCAATATCTCTCTTCAATTGTGGTGCCCAGAATTGGACACAATATTCCAGGTGTGGTCTAACCCAAGCAGAATAGAGGGGTAGCATTACTTTCCCATATCTAGACACTATGCTCCTATTGATGCAGGCCAAAATCCCATTGGCTTTTTTTGCCGCCACAAAAACTGTGAGAGCCGTTCAGCAGTGGAACCCTCTGCCCGGAGTGTGGTGGAGGCTCCTTCTTTGGAAGCTTTTAAACAGAGGCTGGATGGCCATCTGTCAGGGGTGTTTTGAATGCAATATTCCTGCTGCTTGGCAGGGGGTTGGACTAGATGGCCCATGAGGTCTCTTCCAACTCTTTGATTCTATGATTCTCTGGAGCTGTAGTGTGCTGTACTTTCCACTAACTGGATGGTATTTCATAGTTGCAGTGACAGGAGCTATGATGATTTTGGGGACAGTCCTTGTCTGTGTGACACTCTTTAGGTTTTACGGATCCTTCATTTTATTGTCTTTCCTCCATTCAGGTTTCCAAGCTACTCCAGAGCTCCTGGAAGCATTTCAGACAGAATTCTCCCTTCGTTTATTCTGGGGCAGCAAAGGAGCCGAGGCAGGCCGGGCTGAGAGACACAGGAAATTTGAACAGATCCTGACTGTCCTTTCTCAGAGACTAGACTAAAAAGCTCATGGAAGACTACTTTAATTCCTCTAGGAATGGAAAAAAGAAACAAAGGGAATAGCTCCCCACTGCTGGAAGGAAATGCACACTGAGCTGAAACCTGGGAGTGTGCCAGGCACTGAATGGTGTAGAGGGTGTTGTTTGCAAGGAGCTGAACACTCACCAGAAATACAGACACTTTCTACAGGAGAAAAAAAATGGCCTTCTTTCCATAGCACCAGGACAGAAATGATGGTGCATTCCTCTTAAACGTGGTGCCTTCTTTTTTGCTAATACTGTCGGGTTCTGCAAAGGACCAGGAAAGGAATAGCCAGCCCTTGATCGGTATGTGGTGTGGAGAGTACCACTGTCTCTACCTGCTGTAGATCAGAAGCTTGGTGGGCTAAGACTACTAGCAATGGCCTTCTTTCCATAGCACCAGGACAGAACGTGGTCCTCTTAAACGTGGTGCCTTGTTTTTTGCTAATACTGTCGGGTTCTGCAAAGGACTCAGAAAGGAATAGCCAGCCCTTGATCGGTATGTGGTGTGGAGAGTACCACTGTCTCTACCTGCTGTAGATCAGAAGCTTGGTGGGCTAAGACTACTAGCAGAGGCCCAAATCTGCCTTGGTAGCAATTGTGTGCATGGATTGTAAGAGTGGAAACAATGACTACTTTGGAAAAGACAGTTTGGTTTAGTCAGTCAGTCAGTCCAGAAAAGCTAGTCACACAAACAAAGGTTCTCAGCTGCTGACAGAGTGGCGGATGAAGAGAACTGAGGCAGTGGCCCCGCCCACCTGCTACTTATACTCACAAGGGGAGAGTGGGCGGGGCTAACCACCAGAAAAGTTTTCAAATCTATCTAGAAGGTTCCGAAGCTGTCTGCTCAGGTGCAGAAACTACCATATGTGCGATTCACAGTTGACCACGATGGGAAAACAATGACTACTTTGGAAAAGAATGGGATACGTTGCATCCAGTGGCGGCCCTAGGTAATTTTCAATGGTAAGCAAACAGTATTTTGGTGCCCCCCCCCCCCAAACCAATCACTGATATATATATTTTCTGTTCGTTGTGGGAGTTCTGTGTGCCATATTTGATTCGTTTCCATCATTGGTGGAGTTCAGAATGCTCTTTGATTGTAGGTGAACTATACATCCCAGTAACTACAACTCACATATGTCAAGGTCTATTTTCCCCAAAGAGCGCCTCAAGAGCGCCCCTGAGCAAAATCAACTATACTGCAAAAGCTTACTTTGCATAATGGGTTGAGCCGCCCCTGGTTGCATCTCTATTAACAGTCTGTGGTTGCAGTTCCACATGTCGACAGTAGTGTTGTTTTCTTTTAAAAAGCAAGTTGCTTTGTGACACTTAAGCACCTTAAGGAGTATACGTAGAAAACGGAATGCACTTTAAAGTGGGGCAGAGTTTGGGCTTTCGTGATCTCCTTTTGTTTCCCAATCGAAAACCTAGAATCCCGCAGCTGGACTTAGATATTAAGTCCAGATATCCCAAGAAGCGAGAAGTAGTACTGAAGAACAATATCTCTTGGAGCATTTGCCCAGTCTAGGTTTAGGTACCAAAAATGGGGTGCGACCATAAATCTCTTATCTCCTCCCTTTTCTACATTTCAGGAACTGAATTTAGGAGACAGACAGGCTTTTTGTTATTGCATAAATGAACCAATTGGCAGTCGGAAGCTGCTTCTAGCCTACATGCTTTTTCTTAACATAGGAAGCTGCCTGTAACTTCTCAATGGTAAAGGAACTTCAAATTACATGGTTTGCTGATGCATTCTCAAGACAATATAAGTCAGGGGTCCTCAAACTAAGGCCTGGGGGCCGGATGTAGCCCTCCAAGGTCAATCCCAATCCCATTGGCTTATTTTTGCCGCCACATCATATTGTTAGCTCATATTTAACTTCTTGTCCATGACGATTCCAAGATCCTTTTCACACGCACTGCTCTCAAGCCAGGCATTGTCCCCCATTCTGTATCTTTGCATTTTGTTTTTCCTGCCTAAGTGGAGTATCTTGCATTTGTCACTGTTGAACTTCATTGTATTAGTTTTGGCCCATCTCTCTAATTTGTCAAGATTGTTTTGAATCCTGCTCCTGTCCTCTGGAGTATTGGCTATCCCTCCCAATTTGGTGTCGTCTGCAAACTTGATGATCATGCCTTCTAACCCTTCATCTAAGTCATTAATAAAGATGTTGAATAGGACCGGGCCCAGGACAGGACCCTGCACCATTAAACAGAAAATAACACTTTCGAACCAGGAACAGAAAAAAAAAATCACATTTTGTTACATAGTGTAATCTACCCCCAATTGGCTGAGTAGAGTGGGATCTGGTGAAATGAACAAAAAAAAAAAAACAGAGGCAGGCAATAGTCCTCCAGCAATTGAATGACAACATACACACTACAATCTAGCATTTTTATAAACATCTTGAAAAACCCACACTTCGGAGGCCAGAGAAACAAAAAAAAAAGTCAACCGTACAGGCACCCACAAGTTACGTCTGTCTACTATTTACATAAAGTGTAAAAAGGCACCTGGAAATACATTCTACATCTCCAGAGCAGGGCTCGGACCCCTTCTACTCTGTCCACCAATGCACAATGGAGTTAGGGCCAGGGAGAGGGTTGGCTTTTACTGATTATGTGAACAAAAAGCTAAACTGAGTGGTAAAATAAAGTTGGTCACTGTACAAAAAAAGCGAATTCATTAGCATCCTCTTCTTTAAAAACACACAAATATGTAAGTGGGGGTGGGAATGGAGGATGGGGCAGGAGAAAGCCAGGACACACTGACCTCCCTGATAGTAAAGGCTTTGAGGGAAGAGCGGGGGAAACAAACTTTTTGTTCGGAGCAGGCACTTTGTAATGGTTGAATGGGCCAGGCCAATCAGATCCAGGGAAAATTAAAGTGCATTTCATGGGAAAATGACCTGGATGTCCTCTGATGCCAGTATGGCATCTGGCCTGTCTTCTACATGAAGATCCTGTCAGTGGTACTTGCACCATAGGATCTATGGCAGGTGATGTGCCCTGCTATGCAAATATTCTCACTCCCTCACCACCTCCATCCCTAACCACACACAATAGGAGAACCCAAAGGCAGACATAGCAGCAACTGTGAGGGTGAAAGTTAAAGACTTTCAACCCAGCTTTCTCCAGACTCATGCTTGGCACCCTAATGCATCAGGAACAAACACACATATGCCCCCTTTCTCAGCGCATGGACACAGTCCCATCCATGTAGAATCGAGCAGTAACAGATCTAGAGGATACAGCTCTGCTCTGACCAGCTTGGCATATGGAAGGGAGGGGAAGTGAGTGTTACTACCACACGGGGGGAAAAAGAGGGATTGATGGATCCATGTTCATGTGCCATAGGGCTGGGAGGAGAGGTGGCTCTCCTTTATGTAAAACTGTAACTTTGCCACAGGAGAGAAGGGTGGCACTCTAGTGTATGTTTCACAAGGAGTATAGTGTAGCTTTGCTTGCCCTGGGGGAGGGGGGAATAATGAGTGGTTGGGTGCCTGGACAAGAAGGTCACTCCCCCTCTTGTGCTCTTAGCCAAGACCATGCTTTGGGTAGGCTACAACCTACTTTTCTTCTATTCAACAAGACAGCTATTCTTGTCTCCCACAGCTCTGCAGTGATGCTTTAAGCACGAGGTTCCTTCCTTTCATGGCGCTCATACACAGTGGGCAATGCAGTTTTGACAACACCACGCCTCTGTCTCTCCTCGTGCCCTGATGTTGTCTCCAAGCTGCAACTCTTGGGATGCCAAAGCCAACTTTCTCCCCACTCAGTTTACATTCACCCGCAGGTAGGAGGTAGGGACGTAACCTTCGCCCCCTTTGCTTCGCCGAACACGTGTCCATCCATCACCTTTGTCTTCCTCCATCAAGCTGAGCTCTTCGCCCTCCATCATGGAGATTGTACCCTCACTGGAACCTGGAAGGGAAAGCAACACTGATAAAAAGATGTGTTCAGTGAAACCACGGTCAACCAGAAGGCAGATCCATATAAATATGCAGATACTCCGTAGCACAGCAGCAGGGAGACCCTTACCATTTTCAAGCCTGGAAGAGCCAGGAGCAACCTAGGCAGACAGAACTACACGGTGAGGCAACATAACTTCTTTTTTTTTAATGCGCGCCATTCAGTTGGTTGAAGACGTAGCGGAGCGCTAGTGGTCTCGTTCAAGAGGTAGGTAAAGGTAAAGGTAGTCCCCTGAATTAAGTCCAGTCATGTCTGACTCTGGGGTGTGGTGCTCATCTCCATTTCTAAGCCGAAGAGCCAGCGTTGTCCGTAGACACCTCCAAGGTCATGTGGCCGGCATGACTGCATGGAGCGCCCTTACCTTCCCGCCGGAGCGGTACCTATTGATCTATTCACATTTGCATGTTTTTGAACTGCTAGGTTGGCAGAAGCTAGGGCTGACAGCGGAAGCTCACGCCGCTCCCCGGAATCGAACCTGCGACCTTTTGATCAACAAGCTCAGCAGCTCAGTGCTTTAACCCACTGTGCCACCGGGGGCTCAAGAGGTAGGAGTATAATAATAATAATAAATAATAACACCTTATTTGTACCCCGCTACCATCTCCCCAAGGGACTCGATGCGGCTTACATGAGGCCGAGCCCAAATACAACAATACAAGCAAAACAACAACAGTACAAGCAATTAAAATAAAACCTAGATAATAAAATATACAACATTATCAATAAGACAACACACAATTAAAAACAGTGGGAAGGCCAAATGTAAAGTTAAAATGGAAATAATGCTGGGACATGGATGGAAGGTGATAGTGGCTTTTGTGGAAAGGCATATGAGCAGACCTAAAAAAAATATAAAGTGCTTTGGAGGACAAAGTGCTATGGGATCATTATTCCGGGAAGGCACACTGAAACAACCACGTCTTCAAGCTCCTCCTGAAGACTACCAAGGTTGGTGCCTGTCTGATGTCTTTAGGGAGTGAATTCCAGAGTCGAGGGGCCACCACCGAAAAGGCCCTCTCTTGTCCCCACCAACCGCGCCTGCGATACTGGTGGGATCGAGAGCAGGGCCTCCCCGGATGATCGAAGGGATTGCGTGGGTTCATATACAGAGATGCGGTCATGCAGGTAGGTGGGTCTCAAACCATTCAGGGCTTTGTAAGTGAGAACCTGCACCTTGAATTGGGTCCGGTAAATGAATAGCAGCCAGTGGAGCTCCTTGAACAGGAGGGTTGACCGCTCCCTGTAAGGCGCCCCAGTTAGCAACCTGGCCGCTGCCCGTTGGATCATCTGAAATTTCCGGGCCGTTTTCAAGGGCAGCCCCACGTAGAGTGCATTGCAGTAATCCAGTCTAGAGGTGACTAAGGCGTGGACCACCTTAGCCAGATCCGCCAGGTTTGGGCCTCTGTCCTCATCCAGACAGCTACAGCGGTCAGGCACTCGTCTAGCACTCGAGGGGCTTCCTTGGAGTTAGGTGGAAAAGAGTAGTAGAGTTGTGTGTCATCTGCATAGAGATGGCACCCAACTCCAAAACTCCGCATGACCTCTCCCAGCGGTTTCATGTAGATGTTATAAAGTTTTGTCCTGACACAATTGAGTCGCCATCATGCATTGGAACCATGAGGAGCGTGCTTTTGCCGTTGAGGCCTACTTTTTGAGCGGATTTGGAGTGGACGGCCCACTCTCCAGATTTGGCCCCTTGTGATTTTTTTCTATGGGTTTTTTTTAATCCCGTGTTTATGTGAATTGTCCAAGGATCCTACCAGATTTGAAGACCAACATCCAGGAAGAAATTGCCAACATAACGCCTGCTATGCTGGCAAGAGTCATGACAAACGCCAGAAATCGGTTTACTCAGTGTATGGAGAATGGGGGACGTTACCTACCTAATTTGATCTTCAAAACTATGTAAAACAAAACTTTAGGTATGCGCCTACATTATAAAAAAAATAATCTGATTCAGACAATGGGTTTTATTAAGTTTTGAAAAAAGGAAGTTATGCTGCTGCACCTTGTATAGTATAGTATAGTATAGTATAGTATAGTATAAGTAAAGGTAAAGGTTGTCCCCTGACATTAAGTCCAGTTATGTCTGACTCTGGGGTGTGGTGCTCATCTCCATTTCTAAGACAAAGAGCCAGGGTTCTCCATAGACACCTCCAAGGTCATGTGGCTGGCATGACTGCATGGAGTGCTGTTACCTTCCCGCCGGAGCGGTACCTATTGATCTACGCACATTTGCATGTTTTCGAACTGCTAGGTTGGCAGAAGCTAGGGCTGACAGTGAAGCTCACGCCGCTCCCTGGAATCGAACCTGCGACCTTTCGGTCAACAAGCTCAGAAGCTCAGCTCTTTAACCCACTGCACCACCGGGTAGTATAGTAAAATTAATATAATGTATTGTATATAAAATATATATTATATATTGTATATATTATATACAATATATACAATATATTATATATATATTGTATATATATTTATAATATTATAACATAGTACAATATAATAATAATAAGATATTATAATTATATATTTTACATTACATGCAATATTACTAATAATATTACAATATAATGGTATATTACGATATAGCAATATATAATATTGATATTGTATGATGCTAATAATATATAGTGTACGTGTGTGTATGTATGTGTATATGTATGTGTTTGTGTGTGTGTATATATACATATACATAAATATACATATATACATATATATATATACATATATATACATACACACACACACACACACACACATATATATATAGTAAGCCGCTCTGAGTCCTCTTTGGGGTGAGAAGGGAGGAATATAAATGTAAATAAACAAACAAATAAACATGGAAACCTTGCTGAGTGCTTACCTTCAAACTGATAGAGGGCCACGCAGGTGCCGACAGGTGATACCAAATCCTCTTCAAAGTCCTCATCAAACTCTGTGTAGATGGGCTGGTTGAGTGTGTCCTGGCTCTCGTCAGAGCGAGTGGTCTCAGGGCTGTCAGGGGAAGACAAACCAAACAACCAGTGTCCTGGGAGGTGTCACCAGAAGGCCTGGTGTCCAGCACTGGCTCTCCAGTTAACCAAAAATTCAGGCCTGCTGGGCTTCATTGTGAACTTCCAGTGAGAAATGCTTTTAATAGGAAGGGGTAGTCACCAAAAAATCAGTACAAATGAAAGTCTCCTTGGCCCCATAACCTTCTGATAAATGGGTTCTTCCATAGATATGTAAAAGATACACTCATGCCGCTTCCCGGATTCGAACCTGCGACCTTTCGGTCAACAAGCTCAGCAGCTCAGCGGTTTAACCCATTGTGCCACCTAGGGATACAGAGATTCAAGTGCTTAAAGCATGTCTACTCTTCTGTCCATACAGAGGGGTTCTTCCCAATGATGCCAAGCGCAGCCACTACAACTCCTGTATTCCCCAAACCCAGCTCTCACCTGTCCTTCTCATGGGAGCAATTGTTGTTGTTCAGGGCACTGGCATGATCCAAATGTCGGCTGTAGCGCGTGACTGTATCAGGCCGGTTACTCAGCATCCTGTTCTCTGCATCTGCCAGCCAAGCCTACATGGAGACAAAGATATGGGTGAGGGAGAATGGACTATTTAGCAGCAAGTAGCCTTACCACAGCTGTAGCTTCTTGAAGGCTGTGGAAAAATGGTTCTGACTTCCTTCATGATTTAACTCTCTACATGTTCTAATTACATGACCTTCAGGGCAGTTTGAAGATGCTGTGCTGTTTGAATGTATAATCGGTGTTTAAATGCGTTATTGAAAATATGTTTTTCAAGTATTTTTAACTATTTTAGGCATGTTTTTGATATTAGATATTATATTTTAGAAAATAATGGCTGTAGCAAATTTCTAAAAATATTATAAATTTATTTGAATTACATTCTAGGCCAAAGGCAAGACATACATTAAATTGAACTGAATGGTAGCATGATCCAGAGTCTGCTCTTGAGCCTCTCTTGTGCATTTTCCGGTGAGTAATTCCATATATTGAGATGATTATGAGCTGGTAAATCCCTAGGTCAAATTCAACGTCAGCTCCAATTGTATGAAGATCCAAAGAAGAAGAAGAAGAAGAAGCAGAAGAAGAAGAAGCAGCAGATGAAGGAGGAGGAGGGCGACTCCCAAATTCAGACAGACAGAGTTTTGGAGCTGAATACTCCTGACCTCACAATTGTGTTAAAAAACAATGTATGGATTGTCAATGTTCCAATCTCAGGTGACAGCATGATTGCAGAGAAACAACTAGAAAAGCTGACACGGTATGAGGATTTAAAGATCGAACTGCAAAGACTCTGGCACAAACCAGTAAAGGTGGTCCCAGTGGTGATCGGCACATACTGTTTGCTTGCCGTTGAAAATTACCTAGGGCCGTCTCTGCATGGATTTTCCTTTGAAAATGTCTTAAACTCGAGTGAATGGTAAAATATGTTATACTTATTTTGTACAAGTTGCCATCTGCATACATATCTAGACATGTTTCATTATTTCTGATTGTATATTTTCTGATTATATATGAGATTGTGTCAAGTAATTAACAAAAAATAAAGAAAAAATACAGCAAAAATAAAATACAAAATGCAGACAACAAATATTACATCAGAATAAAATACATACAGTAGCAAAATAAAATAAATAAAGCAAATTGACATACTATAAAATCAAACACAATGGGCATCTAAACAAGGCCGTGCCCTTCAACCTCAGTCTGAAAGAAGTGAAATGTGCAAGCTGAGAATGCCTTCACTCTGACATTACCATCATTTGAAAGAAATATGAAACCCAGAGATGGTGAAAGCTGGACAACAACTCCCTTCATTCCTCACTATATAGGCTGCAAGGAGATAAAGAAAGCCCCACATAACTGGCTTAACAGCAGAACCCTCATTTTAACCACAAAAAGGCTACACCGGCCCAATTTTTCAAAGCTTCAGCTACTTCCACTGCCCAATTAGTGATATGGTCTTTAGTGACCTATTTTACAGGGCTACAGGAAGAAACATAAACATATAAACACAGTTGACCCTTCATATTGGTGGGTTTACCTTTTGTTGATTAATATGGACTCCAGGTCCATCAATATTGCCTTACGGTCAACTTCCACTGGATGTTGATCATAGAGTTTCACTGGAGGACCTAGAGATTCCTAAAAATACTATCTTATGTTAAAAAATTACCTTTTATTTGTGTTTTTTCCTACTTTTCGCACGGGCCTCTGCCCCTAACTCTAGCAAATGTATAAATAAATTTATAGGGGTTTATTAGCTTCCTTCCTACTAACAATTGCTGCCCAAACTGAGGTACAAATATGGGTAACCTGACAACATATAGGCAGCAGGCTACAGAATAAAACTAGAATATTATGTGTGTGTATACACACACATAATATGCCAGTTTTACGGGTGTGTATATGTATGCAAAGTGTTTCACCTAATTCCAAGGAGGCCTCTCAGGTGCTGGACAAGTTCCTGGCCGCTGTTTCTATCTGGATGAGGAAGAACAAGCTGAAGATCAATCAACAAGACAGAGGTCCTCCTGGTCGATCGCAAACCGGATCAGGGTATAGGGTGGCAACCTGTGTTGGACGGGGTTACACTCCCCCTGAAGCCACAGGTCTGCAGTTTGGGAGTCCTCTTGGATTCATCGCTTACGCTTGAGGCTCAGGCGTCAGCGGTGTCCGGGAGGGCTTTTGCACAATTGAGACTCATGCGCCAACTGCGACCGTACCTCGCAAAGTCTGATCTGGCCGGGGTGGTCCATGCCTTGGTCACTTCTAGATTGAACTACTGTAATGCGCTCTACGTGGGGCTGCCTTTGAAAACGGCTCGGAAATTTCAACTGGTCCAACGGGCATAAGCCAGGATGTTAACTGGTGCTCCTTACAGAGAGAGGTCAACCCTCCTGTTCAAGGAGCTCCACTGGCTGCCGTTTATCTTCCGAGCCCAATTTAAGGTGCAGGCGCTTACCTACAAAGCCCTAAACGGTTTGGGACCATCCTACCTGCGTGACTGCATCTCTGTTTATGAACCCACGTGCTCACTTCGTTCATCCGGAGAGGCCCTGCTCGTGATTCCGCCTGCATTGCAGGCGCGGTTGGTGGGGACACGAGACAGGGCCTTTTCTGTGGTGGCCCCCCGACTCTGGAACACCCTCCCAAAAGATCTTAGACAGGCCCCTACCCTAGCTGTCTTTAGAAAGAACTTGAAGACCTGGCTGTTCCGATGTGCCTTTCCAGAATAGGAAACTCCAATAACAAGTCCCAGAAGCACTTTATTAAGATTGCTGCACACTGCACTTACCCTATAATCCTTACATATCACCTGTCACATCAGCACTTTTAATTCTGTACCCATTACTCTGGCCCGGCCCAGTTTTATAGTGTCTTGATGTATTGCTTATTGCTTGTTGTTTAATATTGCTTTAACTGTTTTTAATTTGCTTTAGGTTTTGTATTGTTATGTTGTGTTTTGAAGCCTTGGCCTTTGTAAGCCGCATCGAGTCCTTTGGGAGATGCTAACGGGGTACAAATAAAGTTAATAATAATAATAATAATTTTGAAAACTGAGCAAAGCACTGAATAACTGTTTAGTTCAGAGTCATTGGAAGGACATCCTTGACTTGGGATGCAGCCACATCTGGGATATGGGCATGATGCTTGAATAACTGCAAGGAAAAGCACACCAGACACACACAAGATAGACCATTCTCCCCCCTCAAGCCCTTACTTCACATTTCTGGATTTCTAGGTGCAATCTCTCAATGTTGCCCAGAGTCTCTGAAATCTTTGGCTCAAGACTACTTGGGTCTCCCATCTGTGGTGTCTTCTGATAAACATCTTTCATTTTATTTAAGGCATCTCTGGAAGAAGGAAGAAGAACAAGAGTAGGTTATTGGGAGGGACAAAGACTTTTTGCACTGTGCTGATTCTTAAGGAAGTTTATGTATTTATGTAGAGCTTTTATAACCCGGTCTTCTCGACCTCCGAAGAGGGACTCAGACTGGCTAACAGCAGGAAATTCATACACAAGTAGGATAAATATAATAGCATCGTAATACATTAATACATAAAATACATTAAAATACAGATCATACAATTACAAAAAGTTGGCCTGAAGCATTTGGAGTAGAATGAACCCACGCTCATATGACTTCTTGGTTCACCGAGGAGCTGGCAGCGATGAAGCGAAAGAAGAGGAGGCTAGAGTGCATGTGGCGCCAGAACCCCACCAATCAAGTCCAAACACATCTGAATGCCTTTCTAAGGTCCTACGGTGTGGCAATAACGGCGGCTCAGAAAACATTCATCACAGCCAATATTGCATCCGCGCAGAATCGTCCAGCTGAGCTTTTCCGAGTTGTCAGAGGTCTGTTAAATCCGCCAAAAAGCGAGATCTCTGATAACTCGGTGGCTCGCTGTGAAGCATTTGCTCGATTCTTCGCGGATAAAATTGAGCGGATTCGGTCGGGTTTGGATGCCATGTTAACGGCAGTCTCTGGGGATGTAACGAGAGCATCTGCTTGTCCAGTTTTGTTGGATTCTTTTCAATTGGTTCAGCTTGAGGATGTGGACAGGATCCTTGGAGAGGTGCGACCCACCACATGCATCCTAGACCCCTGCCCTTCCTGGCTGATCAAGGAAGCCAGAGGGGGTTTGGCAGGGTGGGTGAAGGTGATGGTTAATACCTCCTTACAGAAAGGAGAGTTTCCAGCAAGCTTAAAACAAGCTATTATAAAACCGCTGTTGAAGAAACCATCACTGGATCCCACCCAATTCGACAACTATCGGCCAGTTTCCAATCTCCCCTATTTGGGCAAAGTCATGGAACATGTGGTGGCAACACAACTCCAGGGGTTTCTGGTAGACACTGATTATCTAGATCCGGCACAGTCTGGCTTTAGGCCGGGACATGGAACTGAGACAGCCTTGGTCGCCTTGGTAGATGATCTGCGCAGGGAACTAGACAGGGGGAGTGTGTCCCTGTTAGTTCTGCTGGACCTCTCAGCGGCCTTCGATACCGTCGATCACGGTATCCTTCTGGGACGCCTCATGGACATGGGGCTCGGGGGCACTGCTCTGCGGTGGCTCCGATCCTTCCTTGAGGGTCGGTCTCAGAAGGTGTTATTGGGTGACACCTGTTCGGCCCCACAACCGTTGTTGTGTGGAGTCCCACAGGGTTCAATTCTGTCCCCGATGTTATTTAACATCTACATGAAGCCGCTGGGGGAGATCATTCGGAGTTTCGGAATGAGATGTTATCTCTATGCAGATGATGTCCAAATCTGTCACTCCTTCTCACCTGTCACCAAGGAGGCTGCCCAGACCTTGAATCGGTGCTTGGCTGCTGTGTCGGACTGGATGAGAGCTAACAAATTGAAATTGAATCCAGACAAGACAGAGGTCCTACTGGTCAATCGTAAGGCCGAACAGGGTATAGGGTTACAGCCTGTGTTAGACGGGGTTACACTCCCCCTGAAGACGCAGGTTCGCAGCTTGGGAGTGATCCTGGACTCATCGCTGAGCCTGGAACCCCAGGTCTCAGCGGTGGCCGGGAGAGCTTTCGCACAATTAAAACTTGTGCGCCAGCTGCGCCCGTACCTTGCGAAGTCGGATCTGGCCACGGTGGTCCACGCTCTTGTCACATCCCGGCTGGATTACTGCAACGCACTCTACGTGGGGTTGCCTTTGAAGACTGCTCGGAAACTTCAACTAGTCCAACGGGAGGCAGCCAGATTGCTCACCGGAGCGGCATACAGGGAGCATACCACCCCCCTGTTATGCCAACTCCACTGGCTGCCGATCCAATTCCGAGCACAATTCAAGGTGCTAGTTTTGACCTACAAAACCCTATACGGTTCCGGCCCAGTGTATCTGTCTGAACGGATCTCCCTCTACATCCCACCTCGGAGTCTCAGATCTTCTGGGGAGGCCCTGCTCTCGACCCCGCCTTTATCACAAGTGAGACTGGCGGGGACGAGGAGCAGGGCCTTCTCAGTGGTGGCCCCCCACCTGTGGAACTCGCTCCCCGGGGAGATCAGATCAGCGACCTCCCTTCTCTCATTCAGGAAAAAGCTGAAAACTTGGATGTGGGACCAGGCTTTTGGAAACTCTGGCAGCTAAAAAGAAAGACCATAATGATGGGCAAATAATGAAGAAACCTATTGGACCTATGGAATGCGAAATATTGACCATGAGACTGTTTATTGTTGTGATATTGTTGTGCTATTGTGCTATATATTGATGTTTTAATCTGCTAATTGTTTAATTATTGTAACTGTTTTTATATTTTGTATGTATTTGGATAAGGGCATCGAATTCTGCCCTCTTTTTGTAAGCCGCCCTGAGTCCCCCCTCGGGGGTGAGAAGGGCGGGGTATAAGTAGCAGAAATAAATAAAATAAATAAAATCTGCTATTGGCTTGTACTGCCCTCCAAATACCATTTGGTTTGGCTTAATCCTTTGTTCCCACTCAGACACACATGACAATATCCCAACTTTCCAAAGAGTCTTGTTGTACCCATCAGGTACATGATGACACAATGGCAACAGTCTTGGACAGCAATGGCTCCCAAAGTGACCCATTTAAGGTGGAATCAGGTGTCAAACAGGGATGTGTTATTGCCCCAACTTTATTTTCCATCTTCATCGCTATGATACTTCACCTTGTTGACGGGAAGCTTCCCACCAGAGTGGAAATCATCTATCGGACGGATGGCAAGCTATTTAACCTCAGCGGACTGAAAGCCAAAGCCAAGGTTACATCAACATCAATTATAGAACTCCGGTATGCTGATGACAACATCGTCTGCGCGCATTCAGAAGAAGACCTACAAGCCACTCTAAACAGCTTCGCAGAAGCATACAAGAAGCTCAGCCTGTCATTGAACATTGAGAAAACCAAAGTGCTCTTCCAGCAGTCACCAGGCAATCCCTCTCCAATGCCAGAAATACAGCTTAATGGTGTAACACCACTGGAGAAATTAGACTGTTTAGCCGGTATTGCACCACCTGACACCGCTGGGAAGTAGCAGCCAATAGTGAAAGGACCAAGGCAGTGACATCTCCAGCTCATCCCTTGTTTGGGTATCAGCCAGCACGTCAATGACTTAAATCAAGAAATAGTTTTCTAAGATCTACAGAGACACTCGCTGGAACACCTCCGCAAGCATGAGTCCAAAAGTGGCAGGCTCAAACCCAGAACCTCAATCAGTGGCTGATACCAAATGAGAGACTCCCTCCTAGACACACAAAAAACTGGGCGACTTGGAAGGCGCTGAACAGACTGCGCTCTGGCACCACGAGATGCAGAGCCAATCTTAAGAAATGGAGCTACAAAGTGGAATCCATGACAAGTGAGTGTGGAGAGGAGCAAACCGCAGACCACCTATTACAATGCAGCCTGAGCCCTGCTACATGCACAATGGAGGACCTCCTTGCGGCAAGACCAGAGGCACTCCAAGTGGCCAGATACTGTTCAAAGGACATTTAATCAACTACCAAGCTTGCAAACTTTGTGTTTTGTCTATCTGTTTGTTTGTTTTGTTAAAAATGTAATACAACTGTCTGGTGGCTCCTGACACGAAAGTAAATAAATAAATAAATGGTGTAACATTAGAAAATGTTGACCATTTCCGCTACCTTGGCAGCTACCTCTCCACCAAAGTCAACATTGACACTGAAATTCAACACTGCCTGGGCTCTGCGAATGCAGCATTTTTCCGAATGAAGCAGAGAGTGTTTGAGGACCAGGACATCCGTAGGGATACCAAGGTGCTTGTTTATAGAGCTATTGTCCTCCCAACCCTGCTATATGCCTGCGAAACGTGGACAGTCTACAGAGGTCACATGCAACTCCTGGAACAATTCCATCAGCGCTGCCTCCGGAAAATCCTGCAAATCTCTTGGGAAGACAAGCGGACAAATGTCAGCATGCTGGAAGAAGCAAAGACGACCAGCATTGAAGCAATGGTCTTCCACCATCAACTCCACTGGACTGGCCACTTTGTCCGGATGCCCGACAACAGTCTCCCAAAGCAGTTGCTCTACTCCGAACTCAAGAATGGAAAACAGAATATTGGTGGGCAGGAAAAGTGATTTAAAGATGGGCTCAAAGCCAACCTTAAAAACTCTGGTATAGACACTGAGAACCAGGAAGCCCTGGCCCTTGAGCGCTCCAGCTGGAGGTCAGCTGTGACCAGCAGTGCTGTAGAATTCAAAGAGGCACGAATGGAGGGTGAAAGAGAGAAACGTGCCAAGAGGAAGGCGCGTCAAGCCAACCCCGACCAGGACCGTCTTCCACCTGGAAACCAAGGCCCTCACTGCGGGAGAAGATGCAGATTTAGAATTGGGCTCCACAGTCTCTACGGACCCACCGACAGAACGCCAGGCCTTGGAGGACCATCATCCTCGGACTACAAGGGATCGCCTAAGTAAAGTAAGTAAGTACCCATCAGGTTTTGTGGAGTGGAACTAACTTATCACCGACAACATTACAACGAACATTACATTTTTATTTATATAGAAGATTAATTTCAGTTCTGTTTTGTTTGTATGGGTTCTGTCTTTTCTCCAATTCGAGACAGTGAACGCTGTCTCTGTTTCTCACCTCTGATCTATCTCTTTCTGTAACTCCCGGTTTCTTTCTTTGATCTTCTGCTGGAGCTTTTTCCTCCTCTGCTCTGGCGGCAGGTGGCTAAAGTCTTCCGTGATCACAGTCTGGCAAAAAGAAAAAGACACGTATGACTTTCTTCCTTGCTCCTCTTGGATGTTTCCATGCTTTGTCCTACTGACCTATAACACCCTCCTACATGCTGATCTCCACTCTGCTTAAGGCACATTACCCTCCATAATCCATAACTAAGAGTCTGGAGAAGGCAGCAATCCTCTCAGGACCTGGGACCTGACATTGCATCAGACCTATCGACCTTTGAGGACAGGAGAAGTCAAGCAGAGGTAACCAGTAGTACTTTCAAGCCTCCAAAGGACTTCAAAGTATGGCCTCAACAGACCTTAGAATCATAGAGTTGGAAGAGACCTCATGGGTCATCCAGTCCAACCCCCTGCCAAGAAGCAGGAATATTGCATTGTTGAAGGCTTCATGGCTGGAATCACTAAGTTCTTGTGGGTTTTTTTTCGGGCTATATGGCCATGTTCTAGAGGCATTTCTCCTGACGTTTCGCCTGCATCTATGGCAAGCACCCTCAGAGGTGAGGTCTGTTGGAACTGGGAAAAATGGTTTATATATCTGTGGAATGACCAGGGTGAGACAAAGGACTTTTGTCAGTTGGGCTAGGTGTGAATATTTCAACTGAATATTGCATTCAAAGCACCCCTGACAGATGGCCACCCAGCCTCTGCTTAAAAGCTCCCAAAGAAGGAGCCTCCACCACACTCCGGGGCAGAGTGTTCCACTGCTGAACGGCTCTCACAGTCAGGAAGTTCTTCCTCATGTTCAGATGGAATCTCCTTTCTTGTAGTTTGAAGCCATTGTTTCGTGTGCTAGTCTCCAGGGCAGCAGAAAACAAGTTTGCTCCCTCCTCCCTATGACTTCCCCTCACATATTTATACATGGCTATCATGTCTCCTCTCAGGCTTCTCTTCTTCCGGCTAAACATGCCCAGCTCCTTAAGCCGCTCCTCATAGGGTTTGTTCTCCAGACTCCTGATCATTTTAGTCACCCTCTTCCTGCCTCCATTAATGTGTTCTGGGTTTTTTAATAATGCAAAACAGCAACATGAAGCAGTGTGACCTTGTGCCTTAGATAGTTTAGCTACCCTCACTTTGCAATAGCTGAAGCTACATTTGAACTGGGGGGTTCCCAACACACAGTAAGATTATTGGCCTTCTGGTTGGGTAACAAAACCATCCACCCAAAGACTGGTCAGAAAAGGAGGCCAATAATCTTATCAGTCATTGGCTGTGAGCCAGCTAATGATATCTCAGGTAAGTAATAATAATAATAATAATAATAATAATAATAATAATATTGTCGAAGGCTTTCATGGCCGGAATCACTTGGTTGTTGTAGGTTTTTTCGGGCTATATGGCCATGGTCTAGAGGCATTCTCTCCTGATGTTTCGCCTGCATCTATGGCAAGCATCCTCAGAAGTAGTGAGGTCTGTTGGAACTAGGAAAAAGGGTTTATATATCTGTGGAATGATCAGGGTGGGACAAAGGACTCTTGACTGCTGGAGCTAGGTGTGAATGTTTCAACTGATCACCTTGATTAGCATTTGATTGCCTGGCAGTGCCTGGAGCAAACTTTAGTTGAGAGGTGATTAGATGTCCTTGTTTGTTTCCTCTCTGCTGTTGTGCTGTTGTAATTTTAGAGTTTTTTTTAATACTGGTAGCCAGATTTTGTTCATTTTCATGTTTTCCTCCTTTCTGTTAAAATTGTCCACATGTTTGTGTAATAATAATAATAATAATAATAATAATAATAATACTTTATTTATACCCTGCCACTATCTCCCCAAGGGGACTCGGGGCAGCTTACATGAGGCCAAGCCCAACAACACATCAGTAAAACAACAAAGCAGTAAGCAAATAAAGCAATACAATTAATATAACTCACATATCAACAGTAACACACAAAAATAGTCTGGTCTTTTAGGACTTGATCATCTTGCCACCTTTTGTCTATGGCTGTAACCCCGAATCCCATCAACTTTGCCCTTGGGTTGTGGGTTGAATATCAGAAATTTGGTAAAGTCCCACTATGCAATAGGCGATGGGATACCATATTCTTCTGATCTTGGGAGGGTTAGCCAATACTCCAGAGGAAAGGAGCAGAATTCAAAACGATCTTGACAGATTAGAGAGATGGGCCAAAACTAACAAAATGAAGTTCAACTGGGACAAATGCAAGATACTCCACTTAGGCAGGAAAAATGAAGTGCAAAGATACAGAATGGGGGACAATGCCTGGCTTGAGAGCAGTACGTGTGAAAAAGATCTTGGAGTCCTCGTGGACAAGAAGTTAAACATGAGCCAACAATGTGATGTGGCGGCAAAAAAAGCCAATGGGATTTTGGCCTGCATCAATAGGAGCATAGTGTCTAGATCTAGGGAAGTAATGCTACCCCTCTATTCTGCTTTGGTTAGACCACATCTGGAATATTGTGTCCAATTCTGAGCACCACAATTCAAGAGAGATATTGACAAGCTGGAATGTGTCCAGAGGATGGTGACTAAAATGATCAAGGGTCTGGAGAACAAGCCCTATGAGGAGCGGCTTAAGGAGCTGGGCATGTTTAGCCTGAAGAAGAGAAGGCTGAGAGGAGATATGATAGCCATGTATAAATATGTGAGAGGAAGCCACAGGGAGGAGGGAGCAAGCTTGTTTTCTGCTTCCTTGGAGAGTAGGATGCAGAACAATGGCTTCAAACTATAAGAGAGAAGATTCCATCTGAACATGAGGAAGAACTTCCTGACTGTGAGAGCGGTTCAGCAGTGGAACTCTCTGCCCGGAGTGTGGAGGAGGCTCCTTCTTTGGAAGCTTTTAAACAGAGGCTGGATGGCCATCTGTCAGGGTTGATTTGAATGCACTATTCCTGCTTCTTGGCAGGGGGTTGGACTGGATGGCCCATGAGATCTCTTCCAACTTTTTGATTCTATGATTCCTTAGTTCCTTGATTCCCAAATTCCTCAAATCAAGCACCTCAGCCAGGGGCCAACTGATTTCCACAGTTGTTTCTGGGGAGAAGTCTATCCTACATTGGTTTGTCCATGACTAGGCATGTTGCTGAAGTCATAGCATGGCTGGGAATTATATGACCCTAATACAGTGCTGATTCTACAGGTAGTGTTGGGCTAAAACAGTGGTTCTCAGCCTGTAGGTCCCCAGATGTTTTGGCCTTCAACTCCCAGAAATCCTAACAGCTGGGATTTCTGGGAGTTGTAGGTCAAAATACCTGGGGACCCACAGGTTGAGAACCACTGGGCTAAAACATCACTGGCTAAGGCTGCTGGGACTTGCAGACCAGCAATATCTGGATGACCACATGATTCCCATCCCTGTCCTCCTGGATGTAGTTTGGCCTAGGTGGGTGGTTTAATTTGACCATCTTGGACTATGTTTACTATGTGACCATCTTGGACCATTTTGGTCTCCTGTTTTTGAGACCATCATGGCTTCATGATGCACAGGACTGGGTTGCTTTGCTCTGGCTGGAAGGCTGCCTTCTTATTCCTTCCACCACAAAAAAATCAGTACTAGTTATCAAATAAAAAGCCAACATATCTGAATAATGGGCCCATAGTATAGTCAAAGGCTTTCATGGCCGGAATCACTGGGTTGTAGGTTTTTTCGGGCTATATGGCTATGTCCTAGAGGCATTCTCTCCTGACGTTTTGCCTGCATCTATGGCAAGCATCCTCAGAGGTAGTGAGGTCCGTAGTCTCTGAAGAAAAGCAGCAACTAAGCCTACCTCCAACTTCTATCCCGAGTAAGGCTTCATGGAAGAGGGCATAAAAAGCTATCTTTTCTCATGGTTGCAGACACACAACTTCTGACTCCAACGCTTGTGGTTACATTTGGTTTTTGTTGCAATCTTGAGGCTTACAGTCAGTATAATATACTTGGTTTACTTTTCTGAAATAGACTTTCAATGTTTCACATTCACAAACATGTTACTTGCTTTACACACTCTTGACTGAAATTATTTTCTGACTAAAGCACCACTGGCTTTCTTTATGTTCCTAAAACTTGAGCTCTATTTAGCTAACTACTTCTATATATATATCAGAAGTCTTTAACACATCTTCATACGTGCTTATTTCTAACTGGATTTCCTAACTCTTTTCTCTCACAGAAGTTCCTAACTGTCTCTCACAAACAGGAATCCCTAACTCCCTTCACAAACAGCAATCCCTAACTAACTCTTTTGACTCTCTAACTGCCTATTTTTAAACCTTGGCTCCGCCCCTTTGGAATGTTCAGCTCTTCTCTCTCCCCAACTGTCATTTTAGCCTAGCAACCTTTTCAAATCCTGGGCCTACGCTAATCTGCATATGACCAATCGGCTGCCATATGCAAATGAATCCTATCTCTGCTGTTGCTACCCTGTCTGTGCCTATTCTTCCCTATCTGCCATATGTAAACATAGAGCTATACACCAAAAATTTAACATAGAGTAGCAATTTCGCTACACCCTGTCTCTCGTTCCCATCAGACGCACCTGTGAAGGTGGCGAGACCGAGAGCAAGGCCTCTCCAGACGATCTTAACACTCTTGATGGTTCATAGGTGAGAATACGTTCGGATAGGTAAACTGGGCCGGAACCTTATAGGGTTTTGTAGGTTAAAACCAGCACTTTGAATTGTGCTCAGAAGCTAACTGGCAGCGAGTGGAGCTGGCGCAACAAGGGAGTTGTATGCGCCCTGTACCCCGCTCTTGTTAGTAACCTGGCTGGCGAGCATTGGACTAGTTGCAGCTTCCGGGCAGTCTTCATAGGCAATCCCACGTAGAGAGCGTTGCAGTAGTCTATACAGCAGTGGTTCTCAACCTGGGGTCCCCAGATGTTTTTGGCCTTCAACTCCCAGAAATCCTAACAACTGGCAAACTGGCTGGGATTTCTGAGAGTTGTAGGCCAAAAACATCTGGGGATCCCAGGTTGAGAACCACTGCTATACAGGATGTAACCAGAGCGTGGACCACCATGGCCAAGCCAGACTTCTCAAGGTATGGGCGCAGCCGGCACATAAGCTTTAACTGTGCAAAAGCTCTCCCGGCCACCACTGAGACCTGGGGTTCCAGGCTCAGCAATGAGTCCAGGATCACTCCCAAGCTGCGAACCTGCGCCTTTGGGGGGAGTGTAACCCCGTCAAGCACCGGCATAGGGTGGTCCTATGCCCTGTTTGGTCTTACAACGGACCTTTTCTCGAGACCTTGAGGCTAAAAACACAAACTCAGAGGAGATGCCTTAACAGAAAAGGGGCCACCACAGAAAAGGCCCTGTCTGTGTTAAAATAGCTGTTTCTGTGCCAATATGGCATATCTAAATCACAGCTTGTGAAGTTTTTGGATTAAGGCTCCCAGAAGTCCTAGTAGTCATGTCACTGTGGGTTTCTGGGAGATGAGATCCAAAAAGACACCTTCTCAGGCTCTGGCCTAAAGGGAGCTAAACTGAGCTGATTTTCCAATGTGCACTTTCTCTTCCCAGTAATCTGCTCACTACCAAACAATGGCTATATTGAAGACATAACCGAGGGCTGTGATTTTCTCCCTGGCAAGAGCCTTTAGAAGCAGCAGACGCACGAGGTGGATTTAGCAAACGAAATCATCCACTTACCCCCCGTTTGAGGCTGCGGAAGGACGTGATGCGGGGTTTGACTGTCTTATTGATCTCGTTCAAACAGTAAGACAAGGGGTCACGGGTGAATTTGGGGGATGGAGGTCCATTGATGGCAGATGAGGAAGGGGAAGATAAAGAGGAGGGGCAATTTAAGGGGGAGAAGGGAGGGGGCGGGAGCTAGCGACAGACAAGGGCCGTGAACAAGAAACGTAAACACACACAGAAGAATGGGGAAAAAAACTCTGTAAGAAAATAAAAAGGCACGCGCACACACAAAATCCCAAACAAGAACAAGGAGAATTACAGTACATTCCATCTATACTGCATATGTTTACAACAGGAAGCAAACCGGATGGCCGATTTTGACCTTTTGGGGTAACCTTTTGCCCTTAAAAGCAAGTTTACTTCCTACGTGTACTGCCTACCTCATTCACCTGACTAGACAATCTGGCAAGACCAATATAACAGGAATGCACTGTAATAGACAAAATAAAAACAAAAACCAAGAATACGAAGCGGAGGAAGAAGGTAGGAGGCAGCAGCATGAGCTACAGAATAGCATCCCACAACCAGGGAGCGCAGCGGAGAGAATGAAAAAGGCAAAGATGCATGGGGACCCCTTGTTGCAATAAGTTCTAGAAAGAATCGAAAATTCCTGCTCCTATGATTTCCAACCTGTGTATGTGAAGGGCTAAATTGACCCTAAACAGGCCCGTAGCCAGGATTTTGATTCGGGGGGGGGGGGGGGGGCTGAGTTTGATCTGGGGGGACTGAGTCTGAGTGAAAGAGGGTCTACCTTAGCAAACCTTTTGTATCGTTACCCCAATACCCCCATGCATATGGGATATATTGAGTATGGTGATCAGATCATGATATGAATAAACATAACAGTTTAAATAATGCACCAGTAAGGCCTTTTCGCGGACCACCATGAGAATTTGGGGGGGGGGGGGTCTGAAGCTGACCCTAAACCTAAGTGCCACATATAGTCCTGAGTATGAAGGGATGTAGCGCTGGTATTGAGAAGAGAAGCTATTCTCCTGTCACGACCTATCACGAAGTTTAAGATCTTCAGGAGAGGCCCTGCTCTCAATCCCACCACTATCGCAAACATGGTTGATGGGGACGAGAGACAAGGCCTTCTCAGCAGTGGCCCCCTACCTATGGAACGTCCTCCCTAAAGATATCCGATTGGCCACCTCCCTCCTGTCTTTTAGAAGGAAAATCAAGACCTAGTTATGGGACCAAGCGTTTGATCAGTGAGCAGCAAGTGGAAGAAAATCACACAACTTATGGCAAGGAATTGACCCAGACTGGTTTTTGGATTTTGATTTTAATGGATGTGTCTTAATTAATTGTTTTAATTGTTGTTTTAATGTATTGTCGAAGGCTTTCATGGCCGGAATCACTGGGTTGTTGTAGGTTTTTTCGGGCTATATGGCTATGGTCTAGAGGCATTCTCTCCTGACGTTTCGCCTGCATCTATGGCAAGCATCCTCAGAGGTAGTGAGGTCCGTAGTCTCTGAAGAAAAGCAGCAACTAAGCCTACCTCCAACTTCTATTCTGAGTAAGGCTTCATGGAAGAGGGCATAAAAAGCTAGGCAAAAGGGTTTATATATCTGTGGAAAGATCAGGGTGGGACAAAAGACTCTTGTCTGCTGGAGCTAGGTGTGAATGCAGACAAGAGTCCTTTGTTTCACCCTGGTCATTCCACAGATATATAAACCCTTTTGCCTAGTTCCAACAGACCTCACTACCTCTGAGGATGCTTGCCATAGATGCAGGCGAAACGTCAGGAGATAATGCCTCTAGACCATGGCCATATAGCCCGAAAAAACTTACAACAACCCACTGTTGTTTTAATTTTTTGATTGTACTGTGATTGTTTCTATGATGCTAGCATCGTATGATGCTTTTGTTAGGCCGCCCTGAGTCCCCTTTCAGGGGGGAGAAGGGTGGGGTATAAATATAGGAAATAAATAAATAAATAAAATATTCGGAAGCTTTGAAAGCGCCGGCCAGAGGGAGCAGGAAAACTAGAGAAGCTTCTGAGAAGTAGAGGCCCCATTCCCTCATCTCTCTTCTCTCTGTCTCCATTGAGACCCCTCCGCCTCCCCCCCGCCAATACACACACTTCTCACACCTTAGCCCCAGACCCCTTCCCGAGAAATTGTGTTTTATGCATTGGTTGGAAGTCATGCCAAAAATGAATTCATATTCCAAATATGCACAATGTAATATTATCTAGATTATGTGATTTTAATTAATGTTACTGTTTTTAACTTTGCTATGTATGATGATTTTATATTATATTACTGACTAACTGTACCTACCACGCGTTGCTGTGGCCAACCTTCCCTCCCTCTTTCTCTCCTTCCTTTCCTCTACTTCTTTCCCTTCCTATTTATCTTCTTCTTTCTTCCATCTCTACCTGTTTCTTTCCTCCATTTCTTTGCTCTTTGGTTACATCTTTCCTTCTTTCCCTTTCACTTTTTTCTTCCCTTCTCTCCTTCCTTGTTTCTCTCCCTTTCTTTCTTTCTTTCTTTCTTTCCTTCCTTCCTTCGTTCTTTTCTTCCCTCCTTCCCCTTTTCCCTCCTTCATTCCTTCCCCCTTTCCCTCCTTCTCTCATTACTTCTTGACAGTCCCTTCCAACTCTATTCTGCAAGTCTATTTAATTTGTATTATATAGTAATATATAATAGTAACGTATTATATAGTAATGTATATAACAATATATAAAATATTGTATTTATATCTTACATAGAAAGAAGGAAAGGAAAGGAATGAAAAAGGAAGGAAGGAAGGAAGGAAGGAAGGAAGGAAAAGGGAGGGAGGGAGGGAGGGAAAGAAGGGAAGGAAGGAAAGGAAAGAAGGAGGGACAGGAAGGAAGGAAGGAAAAAGGAAGGAAGGAGGGAAAGGAAGGAGGGGGTGAAGAAAGGAGGGAGGGAAGGAAATGAAGGGGAAGGAAATGAAGAAAGGGAAAGGAGGAGGAAAGGAAGGGAGGGTGGAAGGAAAAGAAGGAAAGGAAGAAGGAAGGAAGGACAGGATGGAAGGGAAAGAGGGAAAGAAGGAAAGGAAGGAGGGAGGGACAGGAAGGGAAGGAAGGAAGAAAAGGGGGGAGGAAAGAAGGGAAGGGAGTGAGGGAGAGAAGGAGTGTGGCAGAGGGAGCTACCTCCCGGTCTGGATGTTAATAGAAGAGAGAGAGTTAAATGTGTGCTCGTGTTGCCGGAGACAGATCTACAGAAATGAGAGAGAAGGAGAGGGAGGAAAGAAAGAAGGAGTTGGAGGAGGAAGAAGGGAGCAGGATGCAGAGGAATGGGAGAATTCAAAAATAAAACTTGTTTCTGCCTTGTCAAAGGCTTTCATGGCTGGAATCACTAGGTTCTTGTGAGTTTTTTCGGGCTATAGAGCCATGTTCTAGAGGCATTTCTCCTGACGTTTCGCCTGCATCTATGGCAAGCATCCTCAGAGGTAGTGAGGTCTGTTGGAATTAGGACAATGGGTTTATATATCTGTGGAATGGCTGGGGTGGGGCAAGGAGCTCTTCCCTGCTGCAGTTAGGTGTGAATGTTAGCTAATCACCTTCATTAGCATTTGAAGGCCTGCCTGAGCCTGGGAAACACCTCCCAGCAACAGATTTTCCCAGGCTCAGGCAGGCCTTCAAATGCTAATGAAGGTGATCAGCTAAACATTCACACCTAACTGCAGCAGGGAAGAGCTCCTTGCCCCACCCCAGCCATTCCACAGATATATAAACCCATTTCTCCTACTTCCAACAGACCTCACAACCTCTGAGGATGTTTGCCATAGATGCAGGCGAAACATCAGGAGAAATGCCTCTAGAACATGGCTCTATAGCCCGAAAAAACCCACAAGAACCTTGTTTCTGCCTCTTTCTTTCTTTCCTCCTTCCAGCAGTGAAGGGAGGGAGGCAAGGAAGAGTTGGTGAAGAAGGCAACAGTCTCTCTTCCTTCCTCCCTCCCTCCCTCCTGCCTGCTGCTTCCACCGGGCATCTTGGAGGAATTGGAGGCGACGAAAGGGGGGGGGGGCAGCCAAGAGGAAAAGGCTGCTGCTTCTGCTGGCAAAGGAGGGACTTAGGAGCCCATCCACCATCTTCCTCCTTTTCTTCCTCACTCCTAAAGCGGTGGTGGTGCAGTTTCTGATGAGGAAGGAGAGGAAGTGGAGGAGGACAGTGGGTAGGCTCCTAAAGTCCCTCCCCCACCCGCCGGCCTTCCTCGCGCAAGACTCCACCTCCACTCCCATGGTGCCCATTCTCACTTGTGTGTGCGTGTAGCCATGCACGCGTGTCTGGCTCCTCATGCTTTAGCAGCCGGCTGGGTGTTTCCTCGCGAGGAGGAGGGGGCGTGGCCATGGGTCTCTTTGTGGGCAATGCAGTTTCCCCTTTGTGAACATGTAGTTCAGAAGTCCTTTCTGCCTTTTTGTTTTCATGGTTTTTTTTTGAGTGGAGAACATACATTGGGTTGTTAGGTGTCTTGTGTCCAAATTTGGTGTCAATTGGTCCAGGGGTTTTTGAGTTCTGTGAATAGCACAAATGAACATTTCATTTTTATTTATATAGATACTAGCTTGGGGACCCGCCGTTGCCCGGGTTATTAGAGAAAGTGGTAATGGCGGTTCTGTATGCCAAGTTTGGTCTTTATTGGTCTTTGGATAACGGCTGCATTATTTTCAGGAAGTGAGTGAAGGTACTTGAAGTCCCATCATCCATGGCCCATCCTCCTACAAACAGCAGCAGTTTATAGAGTGGGTCATGGAGGCTCTGTGTGCCAAGTTTGGTCTTTATCAGTCATTTTTTGGACATGTGGACCTTTCCCCGAAAGGTCCACATGTCCAAAAAATCAGTCATTAGATGAGGGTGGCAGTGGTGTCAGTAAGTGAGTGAAGGTACTGCAAGTCCCATCATCCAAAGTCCATCCTCTTTCAAACTGCACCAGGATGTAGAGTGGATCATGGGGGCTATGTATGCCAAGTTTGGTCTTGATTGGTCATTAGAAGAGGGTTGTAGCAATCTTCGGAAGGGAGTGGAAGTACTTGAAGTCATTAGAAGAGGGTTGTAGCAATCTTCGGAAGGGAGTGGAAGTACTTAAAGATATTGTGGCATTGAATTGCTGCCTGTGTTAGCTGCCCTGAGTCCCCCCTCGGGGGTGAGAAGGGCGGGGTAGAAATGGTGTAAATAAAAATAAATAAAAGCTTCTCTAACAACTTAATGTTAAAGTTAACCTTAATATTTTGGAGACCACTTACACTACCGCTAAACGATGTAACCAGGTTTTCCCATCGTGGTCAACTGTGAATCGCACATATGGTAGTTTCCACCATATATGCGAATTCACAGGTGGCCACTCGGGAAACTACGATTACAGGTAAGCAACCTATATTTATTCCCAGTTTTAAAAAAAAACCCAGAAAGGTCCACATGTCCAAAAAATGTGTGATGGTCACTAATTGGACATGTTTCCGTTTGGCTAAAATGTATGTTTTCCACAAAATGACAAGTGATTTTTTTTTTCATGTCTTCAAAATTTCCAGAAATTTCATAATTCTAAGCTCATGTGCAAGTTGTAAAGGAGCTACTTTGAGAAATAAGTAGGAAAAGCAAAGACCTGCTGAAGTAAAGCTTGGACCTTTTCCATAACCATCTGCAGCGTATAAACACAGAGGTCAACTAGGGACTGGAGGGGAAAGCAACACCCGTCTCTGAATGAGAGGCACAGCTGGGAATTACTGTCCCAGGGACAAAGATATTTGCAGCCTTCATAGTGGGAGGCCATGAAGTGCAGGAAGCCGGAGAGAGGCAAAAAAGGGTTCAAGAAACCAAGAGAGCTGCCAAAAAGTATTACCCACAGGGGGGGAAAAAACCTATATTCTTGGAAAGCACTGGCGAGGCCCAGAAGGTTGGAGGAGAAAGCTTTTTCATGAGGACTAGTACAAGCAGCCAAAAGGAGACAGGAGGCAGCCAGAGCAATGGAGAAAGCAATGGCACCTTGCCAACTGGCATGGAGTATGCCTCACTCGCTGAGCAAACTGATCACATCTCCAGGGTTTGATAGGCAAGGCTTACCATGATAACACTGGCCAACACACATTTTGGTGTCTCGAATGTTAGCCCTCTTTCTGGGTATATTTGACCTGCTGATTCCAAAGATGGCACCAGTTATCCTCCATCAGCTCTAGTATTTGAGGTACAAAACATATAGAATCAAAGAGTTGGAAGAGACCTCATTGGCCATCCAGTCCAACCCCCTGCTAAGAAGCAGGAATATTGCATTCAAATCACCCCTGACAGATGGCCATCCAGCCTCTGTTTCAAAGCTTCCAAAGAAGGAGCCTCCACCACACTCCGGGGCAGAGAGTTCCACTGCTGAACGGCTCTCACAGTCAGGAAGTTCTTCCTCATGTTCAGATGGAATCTCCTCTCTTGTAGTTTGAAGCCATTGTTCCGCGTCCTAGTCTCCAAGGAAGCAGAAAACAAGCTTGCTCCCTTCTCCCTGTGGCTTCCTCTCACACATTTATACATGGCTATCATATCTCCTCTCAGCCTTCTCTTCTTCAGGCTAAACATGCCCCGCTCCTTAAGCCGCTTCTCATAGGGCTTGTTCTCCAGACCCTTGATCATTTTAGTCGCTCTCCTCTGGACACATTCCAGCTTGTCAATATCTCTCTTGAATTGTGGTGCCCAGAATTGGACACAATATTCCAGGTGTGGTCTAACCAAAGCAGAATAGAGGGGTAGCATTATTTCCTTGGATCTAGACACTATGCTCCTATTGATGCAGGCCAAAATCCCATTGGCTTTTTTTGCCGCCACATCACATTGTTGGCTCATGTTTAACTTGTTGTCCACGAGGACTCCAAGATCTTTTTCACACGTACTGATCTTTTTCACACGTACGTATATGCCATCTACCAGTTGTCATCTGCTCACCCATAGCCGGTATTATATCACCTGACATCCGCCAGGAAGTAGCAGCCAATAGTAAAAGAACCAAGGCAGTGACATCGCCGGCCCACCCCGTTTGGGTATCAGCCAGCACGTCAATGACTTACTGTATATACTCGAGTATAGTTTTTCAGGCCTTTTTTGGGCTAAAAAAGTCCCTCTCGGCTTATACTCGAGTCAAGGTTATTTATTATTTTACTCTGTTATAGATACGTAATAAATGTATTATTATTATTATTATTATTATTATTATTATTATTATTATTATTATTATTATAGCTTGGAACCCCAGATCTCTGCGGTGGCCGGGAGAGCTTTTGCACAATTAAAACTTGTGCACCAGTTGCACCCGTACCTTGGGAAGTCGGATCTGGCCACAGTAGTCCACGCTCTTGTTACATCCCAAATAGATTACTGCAATGCACTCTACGTGGAGTTGCCTTTGAAGACTGTTCGGAAACTTCAACTAGTCCAGTGGGCGACAGCCAGATTAGTCACCGGAGCGTCATACAGGGAGCATACCACTCCTCTGTTATGTCAGCTCCACTGGCTGCCGATCCAGTTCCGAGCACAATTCAAAGTGCTGGTTTTAACCTACAAAACCCTATATGGCTCCGGCCCATCTCCAAACGCATCTCCCTCTACATCCCACCTCGGAGTTTGAGATCTTCTGAGGAGGCCCTGCTCTCGATCCCACCTCTATCACAAGTGAGATTGGTAGGGACGAGGAGCAGGGCCTTCTCGGTGGTGGCCCCTCACATGTGGAATTCACTCCCCGGGGAAATTAGGTCATCGACATCCTTCCTCTCTTTCAGAAGGAAAGTAAAAACATGGTTGTGGGACCAGGCTTTCGGGCAATCTGGCAGTTAGATAAGGACAATGACGACCAGAATCGATAGTACTTGACAATGTGGAAGGAATTTACAGACTCTGAGATGGCGAATGCTGAGCATTAGATTGTTTTTCCTGATTTTGATGTATATACTGACTGTTTTAATTGTTATAATTGCTGTTTACATGTTTTATCCATTGTTATGTTTATGCTGGCATCGAATTGTGCCTTTGTAAGCCGCCCTGAGTCCCCCCTCATTATTATTATTATTATTATTATTATTATTATTATTATTACGTTTATTATTTTACTCTATTTATTTTTATTGGAAGGGTACGTAAGCACATTTACATTGAAGAAGGTCAGAATGGTTTAATCAGAGTTGAACAGTCTTACCTTAAATTACAGTTTTATGTAAATATTCAAAAACATATTTGGCTTATATTCGGGTCGGCTTATACTCAAGTATATATGGTAAATCAAGAAATAGTTTTCTAAGATCTACAGAGACACTCGCTGGACACCTCAGCAAGTGAGAGTCCAAAAGTGGCAGGCTCAAACCCAGAACCTTAATCAATGGCTGGTACCAAATGAGAGACTCCCCCCTGGGCACACAGAAAACTGGGTGACTTGGAAGGCTGACACGATAAATAAATACCCATAGAAAACCATGATAACTTTATCTCATAAACTAGAGCTGACAGTTTACCCAATACAATTTTCTGAATCAGCACCCCAAATAACTCCAGGAACAAGCCTAAAAACCAAGACACCAAGAAAAACAATTAGGGGCGTTGGCCTGTGTAATCTATGCCATACAGCACACTTTGCTGTTGTACTTACCACGTGGTTTCCTGTATTGAACCCTCCCCATTAATGTACTCCTACTTAATTTCCAGAGTTATCTAGAGAACCCAGAAGCTCAGAGGACCAAAAACACCCACCACCCTTTCTCCTCTATGTTGGTCCCAACCTTATTTTTCCTGCTGAAGGGCCAGCGTTTTCCCTTGTTCTTGCTCAGCAGGCGTGGATCCAGTCGGCCATCTAGGGTGCCACGGGGATTGCCGAGGCTGCTATCGGATGAAGTGCGGTTGATTGGCTGGCTGAAGTCTTCAAAATCCATGTCTGCTGGCCTCTCGAAACCAGATTTGTGCAGTTCAATTAGGATCTGGGAATCCTGAGAGAGAGAAACATCCTTCTGAGTGGCCCTCAAGAATAAAACCATGTGAAAGATCCACAAACCAGCTTTAAATCACAGCCAAGCATACACATAGCATGCTTTGGAGGCTTTTAAACAGAGGCTGATTTAAAAACAATTTTTTACTGATGAGCAATCAGCATTTGAGGCCCAGGTTGTGGCGCAGCTGGTTGGGAGTCAGCTGCATTAAAATCACTACTGACCGAGAGGTCACGAGTTTGAATCCAGCCCAGGTCGGAGTGAGCTTCTAGCCATTTGTCTAGCTTGCTGTCGAACTTTGGAGCCCAAAAGACAGATGCATCTGTCAAGTAGGAAATTTAGGTACTGCTTATGTGGGGAGGCTAATTTAACTAATTTACGACACCATAAAAATCACTAGCAGTGTGCAAAAGAATGAGGAAGTACTCCATCAGTGTCACAAATGGATGGTGAAGCGACAGCTCCCCTGGTGGCCAGAATTCAAAAAGCATATCCTCATGAAGATGGAAAGTTATATAGCCTCTGTGTCTCTATCTATTAGGCTTGAGCGGTTTCGTTCGTTAATTTTGTAATTCGTTATTAATTCGTATTTAAATTAGCTTACGATCCAATATTGAGCCATGCAGGACTACTGTGAGGAGTAATTAAAAATCGAAACAATTTTCCAATTTATTTTGTATTGTTTCATAATTGTTTCGTAATTGTTTCATAATTGTTTCGTAATTATTTCCGTATGTCTGGTGCAAGTTTTATAGTTGTTGTTTGATTTATCAGTGATAAAAAATAAATTATCACACCAACAGTCAACAACAGAGGGAGAGGGAAGGTTCAGAAGTTCCCCCTGTCCCATCTGGAGGGTTTTTTAGCATATTGCGCAATCGCGTCCGCCATTAACAAATCGATTCGTAATTTTACGAAATTTCGTATATTTCGAACTTTTTTAAAGGAAAATTTCAGAATTCTTTAAAAAAACGAAACGCAAGGCCCCCCCCTAAAAACGAAACGAGTTTAGAACCAAATTTTTCCGTAGTTACCCAAGCCTACTATCTATATATGTTGTGTTTCTGACACTGAATGTTTGCCATGTATACGTGCATTGTGATCCGCCCTGAGTCCCCTGAGGGGTGAGAAGGGCAGAATAGAAATACTGCAAATAAATAAATAAATAAATTTGCAAGGATTGCTAAACAGGCCGATTGTCCTTTTCGTGGAGTACAGATGAAGCATTTTCGACAGAGTTACCTGTAAACCCTGGACGTTGTTGTTAACGTATCTGTGTGTATATATACATAAAATATTTATAATATTATAATGTAATGCAATATAATAATAATAATAATATATTATAATTACATATTTATATTACATGTAATATTACTAATAATATTACGATATAATGGTATGGTGCAATATAGCAATGTTTAATGCTGATATTGTACTATGCTAATAATATAATATATTATATGTCATATAGACCTTGTAAGCTGCTCTGAGTCCCCTTTGGGGTGAGAAGGGTGGCATATAAATGTCATAAATAAATAAATGGCTGGTGTTCAGAAACCATTTACCATTGTCAAATATTTTGCAATCTCAATACTAAGCTAAGGGGACCCTATTTCAGGTTGGGACCCACAGTTTAAGAAACAATGAGCTAGACAGTTCTAGCCTGGTATTTTTTTGGATGCTTTCAACTACAGAATTCGTGATATTGTAAAGATACTGGAACTTAGTTCCTTCTGCCTGCATGGTTTGCCCTCTATCACTAAATGATGTTTCTGCTCCAGAAAGCAACGCACTTGCTCAAAACGGCCATGCTGGCTAGGAATAGTTTGGAGAGACATCACGAAGGCGAGAGGGGGCACCTACTTTACCCATTCCCATTAGGTGGCACGCAATCTATTTTTCCACCTCTAAGCCACTGGGCAGAATGGAGGAAGTACTACAACCCATTACGCAGACACCCACGTGTTTCTCATCAACCACGTCTGCAGCTCCTTTCATGCCTTCCAGGCACTTGCCAATGATGGGTGTAACCTGCTGCTCTGTCTCTGAGAAGATGCTATAGCCTTCCTTGAGACGCCGCGTCCTCCGTTCATCCATCTCCTGCAGTTTCTAAAGGAAGGAGAAATGAAGAATGTAAACCTAAATAACAGTCTGACTTCAAATATTAGTAAAGAAGGCCATGGCGCCATCTTCTGCCACTGTGTAGTTTAAGTAATACAACTGTCAGAATGAAGATAATTTTCTGTTTATTTATTCTGTTCACCTTAAAGCGGGCTTGTCCAACATGTGGCCTATGGGACATAAACTTACTTTAAACATTCATAGTAATAATAATACAATATTATAATTATAATTATATATTTACATTGCACGTAATATTACTAATAATATTACTAATAATATTACAGTATAATGGTACCTCTCCCCCCCAGCACTAACTGCCGCTATAGGCCAGAGTGAAGAGAGAGGGGCCAGGGGACAGTTCCATTGGTAGGAAGAATAAGGCCGAATTCGACAATGTGTAAGACTGAGTTAGAACTGGTCATTTTCAAAGGCTTTTTGAAACCACCAGGTCTTCAAGCTCTTACGAAAGGAGGGGAGGGATGGGGCCTGTCTTATTTCCCTTGGAAGGGTGTTCCGGAGGTGTAATAAGAAATTCAATGTGCAAATTTGATAAATGAGAATTTAATAATGATGTGTGGGAATGAACGGAAGAATGGAAGGATGTGTGGTTGGAATTAATAATTTTGGAAACGCCAGTATAATATTAAGGCCTGCAATGACTAACTACCTGCTTGCTGCTTTGTGATTAAAACCTGTTAATGAGATCTGAAGAGTAAACTCTGATAAGAATGGGACAGTGATAAAGGAAATGTTTGCAACCTTCCTTATGTTAAGAAGGAAGTTAACATAAGATCAACACCAATCAAGAAGATCAACATCTGGCCAGGAAACTGGGATGGATCCAGGATGGAAGACGTCTATCATTAATTTACAACTTTGGGACTACATCAACAGAATTTTCCTATAAAAGACCAAATCTAATAATGCTCAAATCGTGGCAGACCGAGGAGTCTGTTCCACCCGCCATGCTCTGCTCCATGGAAGGAGAGAGATGGTGTATTCAGATAGTGGCAGATCTGCACGGGAGCAGTCTGGTCACTTTGGGGCTTCTTTCTCAAGGGAAGAGGAAGAAGTGCGCTTTTGGAGTCCTGGATTTAGTGCAGGGAATCAGGTTCTGCTGTATGGAAAACAGAGATCTGGTCCTTGGCACTGTTCTTAGGGAAAGAAGTTTTGGCATTTCAGCGTTTTGAAGTTTTGGCATTATGGAAGTTATGGAACTATGCATTGGTAGGCTGCAGGAAAGCAGGGTTTGGCCTAACAGGTGCTTCCCCAAGGAGGGAGAAAGGATATGGTAATATTTGGATGCATGTGGATGAATGTGTATACATGTGGTGTGAATGCTGAGTGAAAATGTAATTCCCCTATGTTTGTTTGTTAACCAATGTAATTGTGAATCCAATGTAGTTGCATAGAATCTGTATGTTTGTATGTCCAATGTCAGTTCTTTGACTAAATGTTTTCTATAATCTGATATACCTTCTCACACTGGAAATTGCAATAAAAAGAACCTATGCTTTAAAATCATTGAAAAGTCATTCATGACAGAGGCGGGGGGCCACCACCAAGAAGGCCCTCTCTCTCGTCCCCACCAACTGTCGTTGTGACGGCGGTGGGACCGAGAGGAGGGCCTCCCTGGAAGATCTTAAAGTTATATATTTTAAATATGTTATATTTTAAATATGTTATGTTATATATTTTAAATATGTTATGTTTTAACCATGTAATCCACCTCGAGTCCATTTGGGGATATGGAGGTGGGGTATAAAAGTAAAGTTGTTGTTATTCCAATGTGGTCTAGGGAAGCCAAAAGGTTGGGCACCTCTGCCTTAAAGACAACAGGTACAGCTAGATTCCACATTTAAAAAATTAGAGCTCCCAATATCAGTACCTGTTCAATGTTTTCTCTTGTTGAAATGTTATAGAACAGGGGTCCTCAAACTTTTTAAACAGAGGGCCAAACTATTGGAGGGCTGGATTATAATTTGAAAAAAAATGAATTCCTATGCATACTGGACATATCTCATTGTAGTGCAAAAAAACACTTTAAAAATTCAATAATTAAAATGAAGAAGAATTATAACAATTATAAACTTATTAGTATTTCAATGGGAAGTGTAGATCTGCTTTTGGCTGATGAGAGAGGATTGTTGTTGTTGAGTACCTTCAAGTAGTTTTAGACTTAAGTTGACCCTGTGCGAGGGCTGGGTAAATGACCTTGGAGGGCCGTATTCGGCCCCCGGGCCTTAGTTTGAGGACCCCTGTTATAAAACATTACATCACATTGCATAAATCTTACAATTCAAAAAATATATATTGACAGCAATTCCTCCCCTCGTTCCAAAAACCCTTTTAACTACAACTGAACCTTTGAACTAAATCTCTCCTCTGCCTCAACCAAAAGTTGAGCTATTGATGATATTTTAAATGCAAGTATGTGGTAATCCACATACCCGCACTATATTTTGGGGAAGATCTTTGGTATAAGGCAAAGAAGAGCAAAGAGAGAGGGAAAGAGAAATAGAGAATCACATACTAAGGAGTGATCTAGCACAAGCAGGAACAGGTTGGAGCAATTTTCCTAATTGGATGATTTCAGTTTATCAAGTGTCTACTGCCTAGTGTAACATTCATTGGACTGTAATCTGTAAAGACATAATTGGTATGGGCTGACTTTAAACTGGCGAGGACAAATTTTGATTGGCCAGACCATGAATAGACTTGTTTATTTTTCAATCTGCAATGGAAAAAGCATCAAAAGATCTTTCAAAACAGACCTATCTTATTTATGATTCGTAACTCTGATTTATTTATTAAGTGGATGTGACAGAAGGAGTGGTCATACTCTGGTGGGTCAGCAATAGCACTGACTCCTGTCAACTCCAACTCAACTCTGCCCACCAAAAAGCCACCGGCACATCTGCTGCTGTAGCAAATTCAGCAGCTGGGGGCAGGGAGTACTGTGGGTCAGTAAATCAGACAAGGAAAACATGAAAACACAAATTACGAACTCTTTCGTTTTTGGAATCCAGTTCCATATGTTGTTGTTCATTCGTTCAGTTGGTTCTGACTCTTTGTGACCTCATGGACCAGCCCACACCAGAGCTCCCTGTCGGCCGTCCCCAACCCGAGCTCCTTCAAGGCCAATCCAGTCACTTCAAGGATTCCATCCATCCATCTTGCCCTTGGTCGGCCCCTCTTCCTTTTTCCTTCCATTTCCCCCAGCATAATTGTCTTCTCTAAGCTTTCATTTCTCTTCAAGTACTTCATCTTTGCCTCTAATATCCTCCCATCCAATGAGCAGTCGGGCTTTATTTCCTGGAGTATGGACTGGTTGGATCTTCTCGCAGTCCAAGGCACTCGCAGAACTTTCCCCCAACACCACAGTTCAAAAGCATATATCTTCCTTCGTTCAGCCTTTCCTAAGGTCCAGCTCTCACATCCATAGGTGACTACGGGGAATACCATTCCTTTAACTATGCGGATCTTTGTTGCCAGTGTGATGCCTCTACTCTTTACTATTTTATCGAGATTTGACATTGCTCTCCTCCCAAGAAGTAAGCGTCTCCTGATTTCCTGGCTGCAGTCTGCATCTGTATGGGGGACAATGCCTGGCTCGAGAGTAGTACGTGTGAAAAAGACCTTGGAGTCCTCATGGACAACAAGTTAAACATGAGCCAACAATGTAATGTGGTGGCAAAAAAAGCCAATGGGATTTTGGCCTGCATCAATAGGAGCATAGTGTCTAGATCTAGGGAAGTAATGCTACCCCTCTATTCCACTATGGTTAGACCACACCTGGAATATTGTGTCTAATTCTGGGCACCACAATTCAAGAGAGATATTGACAAGCTGGAATGTGTCCGGAGGAGGGCGACTAAAATGATCAAGGGTCTGGAGAACAAGCCCTATGAGGAGCGGCTTAAGGAGCTGGGCATGCTTAGCCTGAAGAAGAGAAGGCTGAGAGGAGATATGATAGCCATGCATAAATATGTGAGAGGAAGCCACAGGGAGGAGGGGCAAGCTTGTTTTCTGCTTCCCTGGAGACTAGGACGCGGAACAATGGCTTCAAACTACACGAAAGGAGATTCCATCTGAACATGAGGAAGAACTTCCTGACTGTGAGAGCCGTTTAGCATTGGAACTCTCTGCCCCGGAGTGTGGTGGAGGCTCCTTCTTTGGAAGCTTTTAAACTGAGGCTGGATGGCCATCTGTCAGGGTTGATTTGAATGCAATATTCCTGCTTCTTGGCAGGGGGTTGGACTGGATGGCCCATGTTGGCTCTTCCAACTCTTTGATTCTATGATTCTATGTAGTCATCTTTGCACCTAGAAATACAAACCCTCTACGTTTTCTCCCTCTATTTCCCAGTTGTCAATCATTCTTGTTGCCATAATGTTGGGTTTTTTGAAGTTTAACTGCAACCCAGCTTTTGCGCTTTCTTCTTTCACCTTGATTAGAAGGCTCCTCAGCCCTCGCTTTCGGCCATCAAAGTGGTGTCATCTGCATATCTAAGGTTGTTAATGTTTCTTCCAGCAATTTTCACCCCAGCCTTGCATTTGTCAAGCCCCGCACATCGCATGATGTGTTCTGCATACAAGTTAAAAAGGTTGGGTGAGAGTATGCAGCCTTGCCGTACGCCTTTCCCAATCTTGAACCAGTCTGTTGTTCCGTGGTCAGTTCTGACTGTTGCTACTTGGTCCTTGTACAGATTCCTCAGGAGAGAGACAAGGAGGCTTGGGATGCCCATCCCACTAAGAACTTGCCACCATTTATTATGATCCACACAGTCAAAGGCTGAATAGTCAATAAAACAGAAATAGATGTTTTTCTGAAACTCTCTGCCTTTCTCTATTATCCAGCGGATATTGGCAATTTGGTCTTTGCTAAACCCAGCTTGTACATTTGGTAACTCTCCATGTATTGCTGGAGTCTTCATATAACCAGTTTCATATAACCAGTTTGAAAAGAGATGGTTACATCAATTTAAAACAATTTTAATTATTTGATAGTCTTTAACAGACAAAAGCACACACCGGGGGGGGGGGGGGGGGCAAAGTCTACTGGGTTTGTGGCGCAGTTGCATTAAGATCACTCTGACCAAAAGGTCATGAGTTCGAAGCCAGCCCGGGTTGGAGTGGGTTTCCAACCAATTGTGTAGCCTGTTGTCAACCTTTGCAACCCGAAAGACAGTTGCATCTGTCAAGTAGGAAAATTAGGTAGTACCTTAAAGTGTGGGGAAACTAAATTAACTAATTTTATGAGGCCATAAAAAAGACTCCAGCAAAAAGCATGCGGGGAATGTGGAAGTACTTCATCAGTGTCGCAGATGGATGATGAAAGCGACAGCTCCCCTGGCGGCCAGAAAAAGTTAAATAGCCTCTGTCTATGTCTGTATATGTTGTATGTCAAAATTGCCATTGAACGTTTGCCATATATGTGTACACTGTAATCCGCCCTGAGTCCCCTGCGGGGTGAGAAGGGAGGAATATAAAAGCTGTAAGTAAATAAATAAATAAATACTGGGAAGGAATACTAATAAAAGAGACCTAAAGGAAAAGTAAGGTGACTTCCACCTTCTTTCGTGTAACACCTCAGAACTGGCCTGAAACCAAATCAAGGGGAACGTCCCCTCTGCTTTTTCTCTTTCCTCAACGCGGAACATTGACAGATGGAAAGAGTCAAACTCTTATGACACTTGGAATCCTTTCCTCAGATGAGAGAAGCCTTCCTTGAGATGAAGGATTGCAGTAGTCCAGGATGGATTTATGAACAAAGAGAGCTGTCATGGACTGACAGTCTAACAACATTTGAAAATACCCATGGAGAATTTCTTCTGCTATAAGGGTAGCTCCAGAGGGATTTATGAGCCCTGCTAACTTGGGGTTTACTGATTCCATTTCCTCTCTGGCTGTTTTGCTAGAGGATTTTGTACTTTCACTCTATATTTGTGATATTTTAAGATCGCAGTGCAAAACTGACTTGAAATTACTATTTTATTATGACTTTGGGGTTTGTTGCAAGTTGCCTTGAGGGACTTCTTAGTGTAGAAGAGGAGCAAAACCATGTCTAAACTTAAGAAAAAGTAGAAGCTATTTAAAAGGCATACATTGAAGATCTGTGGCATCTCCAGGAAGTAGAATTGGCTCTGATTGTGGTTGAATTTCTGCAGATATGAAGCGTATTCATTCTTGCTCTCCTCAGCCATGTGGCTACGTAGATTGGCCTGCTGCTTTGCCTGGAAAAGATTTTTAAAATAGATTATTGGGATGATAATGTCACAGTAAACTCTACAGCAGGGGTCCTCAAACTAAGGCCCGGGGCCCCTCCAAGATCATTTACCCGGCCCTCTCTCAGGGTCAACCTAAGTCTGAAATGACTCGAAAGTACACAACAACAACAATCCTATCTCATCAGCCAAAAGCAGGCCCACACTTCCCAATGAAATACTAATAAGTTTATATTTGTTAAAATTGTTTTTCATTTTAATTATTCTATTGTTTTTAAGTGTTTTTTGATTTATAAATAAGATGTGTGCATGGGAATTCATTCATTTTTTTTTCCAAATTATAATCCGGCCCTCCAACACTTTGAGGGACTGTGACATAGCCCTCTGTTTAAAACGTTTGAGGACCCCTGCTCTAGAACGTGGCCATATAGCCCGAAAAAACCTACAACAACCCAGTGATTCCAGCCATGAAAGCCTTCAACAATACAGCAATTTTATTATTTGCAACTTTTCACCTTTCTGTGTTCCAGTCCCAACAAAAGTGAAGAACTGACTGTACACTGTGATATTTTTCCAAATAGATTGAAACAATTTACACTTTGAGGCCAAGCAGCCTCCTTATCCAAAAGGTTTACAGGGCTAGATCTGCTTAGATTGAACAGCAGGAAAGGACAAAGAACTCTTGACTGTTGGAGATAGGTGTGGACAAGTGCTACTCCACTTAGGCAGAAAAAATGAAATGCAAAGATACTAAATGGGGGACAATGCCTGGCTTAAGAGCAGTACATGTGAAAAAGATCTTGGAGTCCTCGCGGACAACAAGTTAAACATGAGCCAACAATGTGATGTGGCGGCAAAAAAAAGCCAATGGGATTTTGGCCTGCATCAATAGGAGCATAGTGTCTAGATCCAGGGAAGTCATGCTACCCCTCTATTCTGCTTTGGTTAGACCACACCTGGAATATTGTGTCCAATTCTGGGCACCACAATTCAAGAGAGATATTGACAAGTTGGAGGGTGACTAAAATGATCAAGGGTCTGGAGAACAAGCCCTGTGAGGAGTGGCTTAAGGAGCTGGGTATGTTTAGCCTGAAGAAGAGAAGGCTGAGAGGAGATATGATAGCCATGTATAAATGTGTGAGGAAGTCACAGGGAGGAGGGAGCAAGCTTATTTTATACTTCCCTGGAGACTGGGACGCGGAACAATGACTTCAAACTACAAGAGAGGAGATTCCATCTCAACATGAGGAAGAACTTCCTGACTGTGAGAGCTGTTCAGCAGTGGAACTCTCTGCCTCGGAGTGTGGTGGAGGCTCCTTCTTTGGAAGCTTTTAAACAGAGGCTGGATGGCCATCTGTCAGGGGTGATTTTAATGCAATATTCCTGCTTGGCATCCAGTCCAACCCCCTGCCAAGAAGCAGGAATATTGCATTCAAATCACCCCTGACAGATGGCCATCCAGCCTCTGTTTAAAAGCTTCCAAAGAAGGAGCCTCCACCACACTCCGGGGCAGAGAGTTCCACTGCTGAACGGCTCTCACAGTCAGGAAGTTCTTCCTCATGTTCAGATGGAATCTCCTCTCTTGTAGTTTGAAGCCATTGTTCCGCGTCCTAGTCTCCAGGGAAGCAGAAAACAAGCTTGCTCCCTCCTCCCTGTGGCTTCCTCTCACATATTTATACATGGCTATCATATCTCCTCTCAGACTTCTCTTCTTCAGACTAAACATGCCCAGCTCCTTAAGCCGCTCCTCATAGGGCTTGTTCTCCAGCCCCTTGATCATTTTAGTCGCCCTCCTCTGGACACATTCCAGCTTGTCAATATCTCTCTTCAATTGTGGTGCCCAGAATTGGACACAATATTCCAGGTGTGGTCTAACCAAAGGGGTAGCATGACTTCCCTGGATCTAGACACTAGACTCCTATTGATGCAGGCCAAAATCCCATTGGCTTTTTTTGGCGCCACATCACATTGTTGGCTCATGTTTAACTTGTTGTCCACGAGGACTCCAAGATCTTTTTCACACGTACTGCTCTTGAGCCAGGCATTGTCCCCCATTCTGTATCTTTGTTTTTCCTGCCAAAGTGGGGTATCTTGCATTTGTCACTGTTGAACTTCATTTTGTTAGTTTTGTCCCATCTCTCTAATCTGTCAAGATTGTTTTGAATTCTGCTCCTGTATTTCTCATTGTATTGTCAACATCCGTCTATGTTTACTGTGCCTCAGGGGAGCGTGCTTGCCCCATCCATGTTCAACATCTACACAAATGACCAGCCACCGCCAGAAAGGACAGAGAGTTTCATCTACGCTGATGATCGTGCCATTACTGCTCAAGCAGGGAGCTTTGAGATGGTAGAACAGAAGCTTTCCGAAGCTCTAGGCGCTCTTACTGCCTATTACAGGGAAAACCAGCTGACCCCCAACCCATCTAAAACACAGACATGTGCCTTTCATCTCAAGAACAGACAAGCATCCCGAGCTCTGAAGATCACCTGGGAAGGAATCCCACTGGAGCATTGCAGCGCACCCAAATATCTGGGAGTCACTCTGGACCGTGC
Source organism: Anolis sagrei (assembly GCF_037176765.1). Classification (NCBI taxonomy): domain Eukaryota; kingdom Metazoa; phylum Chordata; class Lepidosauria; order Squamata; family Anolidae; genus Anolis; species Anolis sagrei. The sequence goes on along the minus strand of NC_090022.1, from coordinate 171,124,967 downwards.
TCTTACCTACAAGAAGCACTGCCTGAACATCAAGCAAAAAGTGGGTGCTAGAAACAATATCATACGAAAGCTGACTGGCACAACCTGGGGATCACAACCAGATACAGTGAAGACATCTGCCCTTGCGCTGTGCTACTCTGCTGCTGAGTACGCATGCCCAGTGTGGAACACATCTCACCACACTAAAGCAGTGGATGTGGCTCTTAATGAGACATGCCTCATTATCACGGGGTGCCTGCGCCCTACACCACTGGAAAAATTACACTGTCTAGCACCACCTGACATCCGCCGGGAAGTAGCAGCCAATAGTGAAAGGACCAAGGCAGAGACATCTCCAGCTCATCCCCTGTTTGGGTATCAGCCAGCACGTCAACGACTTAAATCTAGAAATAGTTTTCTAAGATCTACAGAGACACTCGTTGGAACACCCCAGCAAGCGAGAGTCCAAAAGTGGCAGGCTCAAACCCAGAACCTCAACCAATGGCTGATACCAAATGAGAGACTCCCTCCTGGGCACACAGAGGACTGGGCGACTTGGAAGGCACTGAACAGACTGCGCTCTGGCACCACGAGATGCAGAGCCAACCTTCAGAAATGGGGCTACAAAGTGGAATCCTCGACATGCGAGTGTGGAGAGGAGCAAACCACTGACCACCTGCTGCAATGCACCCTGAGCCCTGACACATACACAATGGAGGACCTTCTTGCAGCAACACCAGAAGCACTCCAAGTGGCCAGATACTGGTCAAAGGACATTTAATCAACTCTCATACTCAGAAATGTAACATAATTTGACTGGTTGTTCTGACACGACAAATAAATAAATATGTTTACTTTTTGTCTATGTCATTCACCAATAAAAATAAATTGTATGTATGTATGTATGTATGTATGTATGATCAAATGAACAGAGCTCCATTACTGGGCATCAGCATAAGGGATTCTGAAGACTGGTCTCAACTTTCAATGCAAAATTACTTCTGGGGTCTGCTAAACACCAAGGAAGTTGGAAATGCCACCTCTTTCTGGGGAAACTCTGACCTTCTCCACATCTGCCTTGGTGGCATTGATGTCCTGGTCCAGTTTTTCAGCTGTCAGGACAGCTTTCTCAGCCTCCCTGCAGTCGCGTTCAAACTTGCGTTTGCTCTGCAGGGAAAATAGTAAACCAAGTGAGATAGATTAATGGGATCACACACTTATACTGTTAATTCAGCTCTCAGTGCCTCGCATCACTCAAACCTATGTGATTAATCTCCACAGCACAGATAGGAATCAACACTCCCCCAAAATAAGCAAACGATTTGATTAGCCAATTTGGGCTTCTAAATATGAGCTGGAATAGAAAAATGGCAAAGGCTGCTGACTTTGCTTTTAAAGCATCATAGAAATAACAACAAACATAAAGTACTTCAAATAAGAGAAGAGAAGCTTGCAGAATTACAATCTATAGACATAAGCAAACATTTACTCAAGGAGTGGGTGGAGAGAAGCTTATTAGTTCTGCTTATGTGAACACAAAGCAAAGGTGTGCAAACAAATATCTAAGGGACACTTTACTAACATATATAATTAAACTATGAAGAGAAAGACATCAATTATTTTTCTCAATGTCCTGTTGTTCTTTTTTAAAAAATAATTTTTATTTGGTACTAGCTGTCCCCTGCCACGCGTTGCTGTGGCCCAGTCTGGTGATCTGGAAAATAAAGTAATGAGAAAGTGTTGGTTTCTAATATATGTAATCCCTTTATGCTTGTGGGTAAACAGTGTTTCTTGTTGTTTCTTTGTCAGTGTTGATGTGGAGAGTGTCTAGTTTGCCTACTCTGGAACATGCAACATATCATAGTCCTTCTTTAAGGGTCTCTTTCAAATCTATGATACTATGTGTGTGTGAGAGAGAGAATCATATCTATCTATCTGTCTATCTATCTATCTATCTATCTATCTATCTATATCTATATCTATGGCTGGATGGCTCTTTGTCAGGAGGGGTCTGATTACATTTTCTTGCCCTGGTGAAGAGAGTTGGACTGGATGGCCTCAAGTATTTTCTGTTGGTCATGGGGGTTCAGTGTGGGAAGTTTGCCCCATTTCTGTCGTTTGTGGGTTTCACAATGCTCTTTAATTGTAGTGAACTATAAATCCCAGTAACTACAAATCCCAAATGTCATGGTCTATTTCCTCCAAACTCCATCTGTGTTCATATTTAGGCATATGGGATTTTTGTGTCAAGTTTGGTCCAAATCCATCATTGTTTGAGTCCACAGTGCTCTCTGGATGTAGGTGAACTACAACTCCCAAACTCAAGGTCAATGCCCACCAAACCCTTCCAGTGTGTTCTGTTGGTCATGGAAGTCCTGTATGCCATGTTTGGTTGAATTCCATCATTGGTGGAGTTCAGAATGCTCTTTGATTGTAGGTGAACTATAAATCCCAGCAACTACAATTCCCAAATTTCAAGGTCTATTTCCCTTAAACTCCTTCTGTGTTCATATTTGGGCATATGGAATATTCGTGCCAAGTTTGGTCCAGATCCATCATTGTTTGAGTCCACAGTATTCTCTGGATGTGGGTTAACTATAATTCCCAAACTCAAGGTCAATGTCCACCAAACCTTTCCAGTTTTTTCTGTTGGTCATGGGAGCCCTGTGTGCTACGTTTGGCCCAATTCCATCATTGGTGGAGTTCAGATTGCTCTTTGATTTTAGGTAAACTATAAATCCCAGCAATGACAATTTCCAAATGACAAAATCATTTTTTTTTTAGTGGAGGACATAAATTGGACTGTTAGGTGTCTTGTGTCCAAATTTGGTGTCAATTCCCCCAGTGGTTTTTGAGTTCTGATGGTAGCACGAATGAACATTACATTTTTATTTATATAGATAAAGAAAAAAAGTATAATTTCCAAGTAAAGTGGGGGAACATATTATTTTGAAGAAAAGTGGGAAAGTAAGAGGATAGAGGTGAAGAAGAAAAAGGAAAGAAAAGAAAAGAAAAGAAAAAGAAAAAGACAAAAAAGGACACACACACACACACACACACACACATATATAATTATATTAAAGATAAAAGTGAAAATAAAAATGAAAAAATAAATATAAAGTTACTTCCTTCTAATCCTAAACGGGTTCAACTTTATTGTCTATGTGATCTTTCTGAATTTTTCTTGATTGTCCACTCTTGTCCACAACCCTAATAATAATAATAATAACGATCTGTCAACTGCAAAAGGCCACCTTACTTGGATCTGCATGCATCATTCGAAAATATATCACACAGTCCTAGACGCTTGGGAAGTATTCAACTTATGATTTTGTGATACGAAATCCAGGATATAGATCTCGTTTGCTGTGACATACTGTGCTTTTGTGTCAATAATAATAATAATTAGGTTCTTGTGGGTTTTTTCGGGCTATAGAGCCATGTTCTAGAGGTATTTCTCCTGACGTTTCGCCTGCATCTATGGCAAGCATCCTCAGAGGTAGTGAGGTCTGTTGGAATTAGGACAATGGGTTTATATATCTGTGGAATGGCTGGGGTGGGGCAAGGAGCTCTTCTCTGTTGGAGCTAGGTGTGAATGTTTCAACTGACCACCTTCATTAGCATTTGAAGGCCTGGCTGAGCCTGGGAAAATCTTTTGTTGAGAGGTGTTAAGATGTGCCTGGTTGTTTCCTCTCTGCTGTTTTGCTGTTGTAATTTTAGAGTTTTTTAATACTGGTAGCCAGATTCTGATGCTAATGAAGGTGATCAGTTGAAACATTCACACCTAGCTCCAGCAGGGAAGAGCTCTTTTCCCCACCCCAGCCATTCCACAGATATATAAACCCATTGTCCTAATTCCAACAGACCTCACTACCTCTGAGGATGCTTGCCATAGATGCAGGCGAAACGTCAGGAGAAATGCCTCTAGAACATGGCCCTATAGCCCGAAAAAACCCACAAGAACCTAGTGATTCCAGCCATGAAAGCCTTCGACAATACAATAATAATCATAATCATAATCATAATAATCTTTATTTATACCCCGCCACCATCTCCCCGATGGGGACTCGGGGTAGCTTACATGAGGCCAAGCCCAAACAACAAATTACAGCAAAATAAAACCGAAAATGCAAACAATAAACATAACGATATGAAATTACAATAAACACAATCACAGTGACAATGGGCGGGCTACATGTAATGATTAAAAGAAAAACTAATTAAAAACTGATTAAAAACTCAGGAGAGATAAAGGAGAAGCAGGTTATTTGCGGGGGGGGGGGGGGGGGGGGCTCATGAAAACGGGGGTTGTGGAATCAAACTTTCCCACAAGAGGAAGGGGGACGTATACTCCAATGAGGTTGTATACCTACTCACCAAAAACTCATTGCAACCCAGTGATTCCGGCCATGAAAGCCCTCGACAACACAGGTAAGAGGTTCTTGGAAACATCCAAAGATCATACATCCAAAGTATGATCTTTGGAAACATCCAAAGATCATACTCTGTGGCCAAGGCCTAAAGTCAAGCTATAGTGCTTGCTTTACATAAGATGTGAACTTTTCTATTCTCTTCCCTTGGCCACACCCACCAATCCCAAAGGTTGTTTTAAAGACTGGATAGAGGAAACATCTTTGGAATAAAAAACTCCTTTCTGTGCTTTCGTCACATCCTCATCCATGAAATGCTTGAAGAATTCTATGGGGAACAATGATATCCACAGCTGTGTTCCTACTCTGAACATTGGCCAAATCAATAGAAATAGTTTTAGGCCTTCCAAAGTTACGGTCCCGCCAAGCTTATGTCCACTGTGTCCAGAATTAGGCTAACGTTGAAAACACACATGCAAAATTTGGAGAAACTCACATTTTCAAGTTGCTTAAAGGAGTTCTCCAGCTGCTGTTGAGCCCGTCGGCCCTCTTGCAAGTGCTAGAAAAAGAAGGAAAGAAAAAGAAATGAAATGAAAGCTTTCATCAGAAGAATCTCAGTATGATTTTTAGATCCCCACCAAATGTTTTCCACCTAACTCCAAGGAAGCCCCTCGAGTGCTGGACGAGTGCCTCACCGCTGTGGCTGTCTGGATGAGGACGAACAAGCTGAAGATTAATCCCGACAAGACAGAGGTCCTCCTGGTCCATCGTAAACCAGGGTGGCAACCTGTGCTGGACGGGGTTGCACTCCCCTTGAAGTCACAGGTTCGCAGTTTGGGGGTCCTCCTGGATTCTTCACTTACGTTTGAGGCTCAGGCATCGGTGGTAGCCGGGAGGGCCTTTGCGCAATTAAGACTCGTGCGCCAACTGCAACCGTACCTCGGGAAGGCGGATCTGGCCAAAGTGGTCCACGCCTTAGTCACCTCTAGACTGAACTACTGCAATGCACTCTACATGGGGCTGCCCTTGAAAACGGCCCGGAAATTTCAGATGATCTAACGGGCGGCAGCCAGGTTTTTAACTGGGGCTCCTTACAGGGAGAGGTCAACCCTCCTGTTCAAGGAGCTCCACTGGCTGCCATTCATCTACCAGACCCAATTCAAGGTGCAGGTTCTTACCTACAAAGTCCTGAACGGTTTGGAACCCGCCTAGCCGCGTGATCGCATCTCTGTATACGAACCCACACGATCCCTTCGATCATCCGGAGAGGCACTGCTCTCGATCCCACCAGCATCGCAGGCACGCTTGGTGGGGACGAGAGAGAGGGCCTTTTCGGTGGTGGCCCCTCGACTCTGGAACTCACTCCCTAAAGACATCAGACAGGCTCCAACTCTGGCAGTCTTCAGGAGGAACTTGAAGACGTGGCTGTTCCAGTGTGCCTTCCTAGAATAATGACCCCATAGCACTTTGTCGTCCAAAGCACTTTACATTTCTTTAAGTCTGCTCGTATGCCCTTCCACAAACACCAGTTTCACCTTCCATTCATATCCCAGCATTATTTCCAATTTTAACTCTACATTTGGCCTTCCCACTGTCTTTAATTATGTGTTGTTTATTGATAATGTTGTGTATCTTATTGTTTATGTGTTTTTAATTGCTTGTACTGTTGTTATTATTGCTTGTATTGTTGTGTTTGGGCTTGGCCTCATGTAAGCCGCATAGAGTCCCATGGGGAGATGGTAGTGGGGTACAAATAAAGTGTTATTATTATTATTATTATTAATAATAACAGAAGTACCTCAAAAAGATCCACAAGCTACCTACAAGTTCAGGAATCATAGCATAGCCATTGCTACCAGGCTTCCTTTACATAAAATAAAATTTAGCTTAATGTTGGACCCCTCAATACTTCAAATATTCTTTGTGAACAAAATATTTCACCAGAATTTTTAGAATACCTATGAAAGAAAAAGAGCCAAATTTATTAGCATCTAGTCATCAAGCAAAAAACAAGATAGGGCTTTTGTAAAATTAATAGATGCTCAAAGACAGAATTTCAACAAGTGTTGCTTGCCCACCATGCCCACCTCCTGCAATAAAAGTGATAGAGCAAAAAGTTGAGATGCCAAAGAGTGTTTAGGCGTCTAAATGATATATTTATATTGATTAGGCTTGCTGTTTAAGATTATGCTGTCTAGATATAATATTTATGTCTTTTTTCCTGAATTGCTGTCAACAGGGAGCTCTGGCATGGGCTGGTCCATGAGGTCACGAAGAGATGGAAACGACTGAACGAATGAACAACAACAACAAGGGCGGGGGGAAAGTGCCTCATGAGGATGTAGCAGTAGTTGTGTTATTGGACCTCACAGCAGCATTTGATATGGTTGATCACAATCTATTGACCCACCGCCTAGCCATGACTGGGGTTAGAGGGATACCCCTTAAATGGGTGTCCTCCTTCCTCCAGAATCGGGGACAGCGTGTGGCGAGGGGAGGGAGGGTTTCCGAGAGATCTCTGCTAACTTGAGTGGTCCCGCAGGGAGCTATTCTCTCTCCTCTACTATTTAACATCTATATGCGACCGCTTGCCTGACTGGTGCAAAGCTTTGGGATACCAGTATGCTGATGACACTCAGCTCATTCTGAGGATGGAGGGCCGGCCGGACTCTGTACCCGAAAATTTCCATCAGTGCCTTGAGGCCGTTACTGGATGGTTGTGTGCCAGCAGGTTGAGGGTGAACCCAGCGAAGACGGAGATCCTTTGGCTGGGCCGTCCGGGTGGGAGGGAGGTCCAGCTGCCTAGCCTGGATGGCGAGACACAACGTCCGTCATCTTCTGTAAAAAGTCTTGATGTCTTATTGGACCCTCTGCTCACAATAGAGGCCCAGGTCTCTGCTGTGAGCAGATCTGCGTTTTTCCATCTGCATCAGGCTAGGCGACTGGCTCCCTACCTATCTAGGAATGACCTGGCTACGGTGATCCAGGCGACGGTCATCTCGAGGCTTGACTACTGTAACGCCCTCTACATTGGCCTTCCTTTGTCAGTGATCTGGAAACTGAAGCTGGTGCAAAATGCGGCGGCTCGTCTTCTCGCCGGGGTGCCGGCAAGGTGTCGTATCACCCCAATTCTACAACAGCTGCACTGGCTACCGATTGAGTACCGAATCACTTTCAAGGTGCTGGTACTAACTTTTAAGGCCTTATATGGTCTGGGGCCGGCGTACCTGAGGGCCCGCTTATCCCCCTACCAACCCCAGAGATTACTTCGGTCTGAAGACCAAAATTTGCTTGAAGTCCCCAACATCCGGACTTATCATCTGTCCTCTACTAGGCAGAGAGCCTTCTCGATTGTGGCCCCTTATTTATGGAATGCCTTGCCAGCTGAAACCCGATCTATCCGAGACCTACTTGCTTTTCGGAAAGCCTGTAAAACCTTTCTCTTCTGACAAGCTTTCGATGGGTGAATAACTCGGGACTATGTCTGTTCTTGTTATTATTGTATTCTAAAGTTAAATGTATTGTTTTAATTTACTGCTGTAAACCGCTCCGAGCCAAATTGGGAGTAGCGGTATACAAGTCAAATAAGTAAATAAATAAATAAAAGCTGCCAAGGTAGGGACTTGCCTAATTTCACCAGGCAGTGAGTTCCAGAGCTGAGGGGCCACAGCAGAGAAGACTCGCCTTCTTTGGAAGCTTTTAAACAGAGGCTGGATAGCTATCTGTCATGGACACTTTGTGCTTTTCCTGCATGGCAGAATGGGGTTGGACTTGATGGCCCATGTGGTCTCTTCCAACTCTATTATTCTATGATTCTACATCACAATATGAATGCCAGCCCTCTGGCACAAATACATCTCCAAACTGTTGGTTGGCCGGTGAGAATGGGGGTAGCATTGAAATATGTAGAGGAACACAGTTTTGTTCCTTAAAGCCAAGGGCAAAATGATCAGGACCCAATTTGTTCCTGATTCACTCTGGATATTTTGTAGCTATTATTATTTATTATTTAGAGCTTTTATAACCCAGTCTTCTCGACCTCCGAAGAGGGACTCAGGCCGGCTAACAGCAGAAAATTCATACACACATAGAATAAACACAATAGCATCATAATAAATTAATACAAAAATACATTAAAATACAGATCATACAATTACAAAAGCCAGGTCGTCAGAGTAAAATCACAAATTCATCACCATCCGCCAGTGTAGTCAGCCGTTATTGACTCAATCATCATTCTGCAAATGCTATATTCCAAAGCCAAGATGTTACCAGCTTTCTGAAAGTCAGGAGGGAAGGGGCAGATCTAATCTCCAACGGGAGAGAGTTCCAGAGCCGAGGGGCCACCACCGAGAAGGCCCTGTCCCTCGTCCCCACCAAACGCGATTGCGAAGGAGGTGGGACCGAGAGCAGGGCCCCTCCAGAAGATCTTAACAACCTTGATGCATTGTTATTTGGCACAACTTAGGATTTCTTTACCAGTTTCCTCTCCTGCTTGAGCTCCTGTGAATACTTGGCAAGCTCCACGCAGATCCGTGTCAGAAGGTTCTCTGCAACGATCTCTCGCTGGCCGGCAAAGTCGTTTAGTTCTTTCACCACCTGAAGGAAGGCCTGGTATTGACAGAATCTGCAATGTGAAAGAAAAAAACAGGAAATGCTTGTGATTATACTCTTGACCTGAGACACAAGGATCTACTGCCTCTTCCACTGCCACTCACATCCTCGTCCCATGCAGAGGTGGGATAATGACTCCATTTTCCTCACCCCTCAAGCACAATACTGGGGTTTTAAACCAGTGTTTCCCTCAATGCTTAGACACTGTTGTCCCTGTGCTTGCCACTGTAGTTATATCTCCATCTCTTGTCATTGCTGACCTTGCCCCTTAGGGACTAAAAAGTGGAATAGGCTAAGTTAAAAGATACTAGGCTTGTTTGAGAAATGTAGGGGGATGTAGGGGGCACTGGTGGTTCGATTCTAATTCTGATTTTCACAGAAAAAAACTGTTCAAAACTTTTCGAAACTTCTGAGACTTCCGAATCCTTTCGTTAATGGTTTGAAAGTGTTATTTCCTGTTTCATTGGGTGTTCTTTACTTTGAAAGTAGTTGTTTTACTCCAGGAGTGGGGAAAAGCAGCAGGAGGAAATTTAGCCTTCCCTGGTTTAAAACTGGCTTCTCTGGCTTGAGGCAGAAGCGGGGAAAGCAAAGGGAGCAAATTCAGCCTTCCCCGGTTTAAAACTAGCTTCTCTGGCTTGAGGCAGAAGCGGGGAAAGCAAAGGGAGGAAATTCAGCCTTCCCGGGTTTAAAACTGGCTTCTCTGACTTGATGCAGAAGCGGGGAAAGCAAAGGGAGGAAATTCAGCCTTCCCGGGTTTAAAACTGGCTTCTCTGACTTGATGCAGAAGCGGGGAAAGCAAAGGGAGCTAATTCAACCTTCCCCGGTTTAAAACTAGCTTCTCTGGCTTGAGGCAGAAGCGGGGAAAGCAAAGGGAGGAAATTCAGTCTTCCCCGGTTTAAAACTGTATTCTCTGGCTTGAGGGAGAAACGGGGAAAGCAAAGGGAGGAAATTCAGCCTTCCCTGGTTTAAAACTGGCTTCTCTGGCTTGAGGCAGAAGCGGGAAAAGCAAAGGGAGGAAATTCAGCCTTCTCCGGTTTAAAACTGTATTCTCTGGCTTGAAGCAGAAGCCGGGAAAGCAAAGGGAGGAAATTCAGTCTTCCCCGGTGTGCAGAAGTCATTGATACTGTGTATATGTTTAACTGTTAGAATATATTCGTGTTGGTAACAGTGGCTGAAAACTAGAGTTAACTGGTTGTATCCACAGGAGGTTGCCGAGGAGACCAGGCAGGAGAGTGAGAACTGGGCGGAGCCAAGCAAGAAAATGTTATCTGCGTATTTGAAAAGAAGCAGTTCAGTTGAGAGTTTAGAGTTGAGAGTCAGAGTTAGCAGTTGAGAGTGGAGAGTGGAGAAGCAGTGTGTGTGAATAGCCGGAGGTTTCTTCAGTCTAGGAAGGCTGAAGGGAGAAACCTAAATAGTTTCTTTAGTCAGAGAGGACTAAAGGGAGCTCGTTTAGATCACTAGTCAGGAAAGGACTAGAGATCTGGGATTTGATCAAGAAGAGATCAAATTGGAAGGCCATTCACATTAGGAAACATTGTTTAATAAAGTGCTTCTCCTCAGTAAAAGTCAATCACAAGTTGTGTCATCTAGAAGAATGAACTGTATTGCAAACCAAGTGTTAATCAAAGTTCAAAGCTATTCAGAGTTATTTAACAGCCTGCAACCATACGCTTTGAACATAATAAACTTATTAACTTTTGTTGAAGACCGTGTCATCTCCATTAATCTGCGTCTGGGGAGCCAGTTCTCATAGGCGATACCTCACGTTGGTAGCAGTTACCTTAATTTACAAGTAATAATTGGCCTCCCCTATAACAAATTCTTATCAACAATTGAGGCCTGCGATTAATTACATCCATAATCATCCACACCTGTATAATTGGTGGCAGAATTTAAGAACAGTCTGTGCAATTGGTGACAGCGGGTGGGTTCTTTAAAGTTAAAAACCCTATACCCTGTCTGTTGTTGGATTTGCAGCACTTTCGCAATTGGCACAATTGTACAACTGGTGCGTGCAGACTTCGCACCCAGTTTAAAACCGGCTTCTCTGGCTTGAAGCAGAAGCGGGGAAAGCAAAGGGAGGAAATTCAGCCTTCCCCGGTTTAAAACTGGCTTCTCTGGCTTGAGCCGAGGCCAGGGACCAGAATCATTTCCGACTCACTTCCTGAGTCAGAAGAAAAATGGCGAGACTAGCTTCGGAAGGGCAAAGGGACTTCCAGTTTCCTAAAAAGTTCAAAATCGCTTCAAAAAGGTAATTTTTTCTGAATTTATTCCGAATTACGAAGATTCTGACTGGACCGAACCATGCCTACAAGATACTGCTATAACATTCTGCAAATATAGTGAGACCTTTGGATCAGCGGGATCCAGATCTGTGATATTCATCAACCGTAGATCATCATGTCCCATATTAGTAAATGGTGGTGATGTGAAAACAGATATGCTTTAATAATACAGGACATGATTGTTTGCATGATTGTTTGCCTTTTCATATCAGTAATGGGTCCCAGAACTGAGCCTTTGCAGATAAGCTGGGACCACTGTATCAGCTGACAGAGTAGAAAGAAATGAAAAATGTAGTCAAAAAGCCCAACGATGGTACAGGTCCCTCTGGAACACTAGAAAGAAAATCTTGGCTCTCTCATCAGATGACTTGGCAGATAGGAACAGATCTAGCAAAATGAATAATTTCCAGCAATCACATAGTTCCTCACTTTCTTCTTTTAACTTTCTTGCTGTAGTTACCAGAAAGCTTAGTCATCACAAAGGCATATGGAGGGGATTCCCTGCCCACAACAAAACGAGGAAAGTCCTTATTATATAACTGATTTGAATGACTTAGAATCATAGAATCATAGAATCATAGAATCAAAGAGTTGGAAGAGACCTCATAGGCCATTCCAGTCCAACCCCCTGCCAAGAAGCAGGAATATTGCATTCAAATCACCCCTGACAAATGGCCATCCAGCCTCTGCTTAAAAGCTTCCAAAGAAGGAGCCTCCACCACACTCCGGGGCAGAGAGTTCCACTGCTGAACGGCTCTCACAGTCAGGAAGTTCTTCCTAATGTTCAGATGGAATCTCCTCTCTTGTAGTTTGAAGCCATTGTTCCGCGTCCTAGTCTCCAAGGAAGCAAAAAACAAGCTTGCTCCCTCCTCCCTGTGGCTTCCTCTCACATATTTATACATGGCTATCATATCTCCTCTCAGCCTTCTCTTCTTCAGGCTAAACATGCCCAGTTCCCTAAGCCGCTCCTCATAGGGCTTGTTCTCCAGACCCTTGATCATTTTAGTCGCCCTCCTCTGGACACATTCCAGCTTGTCAATATCTCTCTTGAATTGTGGTGCCCAGAATTGGACACAGTATTCCAGATGTGGTCTGGACTTCTTCTGACAATAAAACTTTTGACTTAACTAATCCTGAGGAGTGAGGTTGAATGGGCCTTAAGAAGCATTGCTAACAACAAGGCAGCAGGAGATGATGGGATCCCAGCTGAACTGTTTAAAATCTTAAAAGATGATGCTGTCAGGGTGATGCATGCTATAGGCCAGCAAATATGGAAAACACAAGAATGGCCATCAGACTGGAAAAAATCAACTTATATCCCCATACCAAAAAAGGGAAATGCGAAAGACTGCTCCAACTTCCGTACAGTGGCCCTTATTTCTCATGCCAGTAAGGTAATGCTCAAGATTCTGCAAGGAAGACTCCAGCAATACATGGAGCGAGAGTTGCCAGATGTTCAAGCTGGGTTTAGAAAAGGCAGAGGAACGAGAGACCAGATTGCCAATATCCGCTGGATAATGGAGAAAGGCAGGGAGTTTCCGAAAAACATCTATTTCTGATTCATTGACTATTCTAAAGCCTTTGACTGTGTGGATCATAATAAATTGTGGCAAGTTCTTGGTGGGATGGGCATCCCAAGCCACCTTGTCTCTCTCCTGAGGAATCTGTACAAGGACCAAGTAGCAACAGTCAGAACTGATCACGGAACAACAGACTGGTTCAAGATTGGGAAAGGCGTACGGCAAGGCTGCATCCTCTCACCTAACCTTTTTAACTTGTATGCAGAACACATCATGCGATGTGCGGGGCTGGATGAATGCAAAGCTGGGGTGAAAATTGCTGGAAGAAACATTAACAACCTCAAATATGCAGATGACACCACTCTGATGGCCAAAAGCGAGGAGGAGCTGAGGAGCCTTCTAATCAAGGTGAAAGAAGAAAGCGCAAAAGCCGGGTTGCAGCTAAACGTCAAAAAAACCAAGATTATGGCAACAAGAAGGATTGACAACTGGGAAATAGAGGGAGAATATGTGGAGGCTGTGACAGACTTTGTATTTCTAGGCGCAAAGATTACTGCAGATGCAGACTGTGGCCAGGAAATCAGAAGACGCTTACTTCTTGGGAGGAGAGCAATGTCCAGTCTCAAGAAAATCGTAAAGAGTAGCGACATCAGACTGGCAACAAAGATCTGCCTAGTCAAAGCCATGGTATTCCCTGTAGTAACCTACGGATGTGAGAGCTGGACCTTAGGAAAGGCTGAGCGAAGGAAGATAGATGCTTTTGAGCTGTGATGTTGGAGGAAAGTGCTGAGAGTGCCTTGGACTGCGAGAAGATCCAACCAGTCCATCCTCCAGGAAATAAAGCCCGACTGCTCATTGGAGGGAAGGATACTAGAGACAAAGTTGAAGTACTTTGGCCACATCATGAGGAGACAGCAAAGCCTAGAGAAGACAATGATGCTGGGGAAAGTGGAAGGCAAAAGGAAGAGGGGCCGACCAAGGGCAAGATGGATGGATGGCATCCTTGAAGTGACTGGATTGACCTTGAAGGAGCTAGGGGTGGTGACAGCCGACAGGGAGCTCTGGCGTGGGCTGGTCCATGAGGTCACGAAGAATCGGAGACGACTGAACGAATGAACAACAACAATTCTGCACCAAAAATAGTCAATTCAAACATATTATTGTCAAATACCCCCCTCCCCCCGTCTTTTAGGTGTCAGAAATCAAACTTATACAGTCGACAGAAACATACTGAAATACAAAAACCTCATTTTTGTACCTCATTTTGTAACATATATCCATATCTTGAATGGAAACTCCCTTTTCCATGGTTACAGTGGCTAGGGCCAATGAGAACTACAGTCTATAATCTGGAGACCATGGCATGGACTATCTTTGTGCCAGATCTTGTTCATAACTTGGGCACTGCCTGTACCATTATGCAAATACAGGTATTCCAAAAATGTTTTAAAATCAAAATTCAAAACAATTTGGATACCAAGCATTTTGGATAAGGGTTGGTCAACCAGAAATGACTTCCTGCATATTTATTAAGTTTCAAAAGTATGAAGAGGAACCAGAGTTTCAGCAGATACTGCTTGTTACCTGGTTGAGTGACACTTAACACCTGCTTAATTCCATCTTCTACTCAACCATTAAAGGTACCCCCTCCAGTTTTCACTTGATGAATACTAAATGATACTGAGGACACTGAGAATAGGGCTATACTAGCAGAACCATCGGGAGGAGCCCCCGTTGGCACAGTGGGTTAAAGCACTGAGCTGCTGAGCTTGTTGATCGAAAGGTCGCAGGTTCGATTCCAGGGAGCGGTGTGAGCTTCCGCTGTCAGCCCTAGCTTCTGCCAACCTAGCAGTTTGAAAACATGCAAATGTGAGTAGATCAATAAGTACCGCTCCGGCGAGAAGGTAACGGTGCTCCATGCAGTCATGCCGGCCACATGACCTTGGAGGTGTCTACGGACAACGCTGGCTCTTCGGCTTAGAAATGGAGATGAGCACCACACCCCAGAGTCAGACATGACTGGACTTAATGTCAGGGGACTACCTTTACCTTTACCTTTACCAGCAGAACCATCGGAGCCCCTGTGCCGGGGAGAGGCGGATGAGCTCCCTCTATCAGCTCCAGCTCCTCATGTGGGGACATGAAAGAAGCCTTCCACAAGTATGATAAAACATCAAAACATCCGGGCGTCCCCTGGGCAACATCCTTGCAGACGACCAATTCTCTCACACCAGAAGCGACTTGCAGTTTCTCAAGTCACTCCTGACATGACAAAAAAAAATCAAAACCATCAACACACACTGCTTAGGGCAATATATCCTAATCCATGACATAACCACTTCCTATATGCCATTTCCTGACTAAATTGTTTGAATCACTAACACTGAAGGGCCAATAGTTTGCCCAGGCTTTGTTAAAAGAAAGTTCGGAAACAGCCAAATTAATATATGTGTGATCAAATCAAGCTTCCTACTTTGACTCTGGATCTTCTCGTGTAGTTCTCTTGGGGAGATGCTTTTTTACAAGGTTCCTGCAAAAGAGGAAAAGAAAGAGAGAAAGTATGAATGAATACATAACTTGAAGAAAATCCACAAACTGAACCATATATTTATTCCTCACTCCATTCCCTAGGACATGAATTACATCACATATAAGTTCCAGCCTTCGTCTGCTCCCCTTAATCCTTCCAGCTTCGCTGCATAATAGGACCGGTAGGGTCAAATAGATGAAAAAATAAACATTTTTTGAGATACAGGGTTAGTCAAAATGCATAGGCCAATAAGCCATTCAATTCAATGGCTTATTGGCCTATGCATTTTGACTAACCCTGTATTTCAAGAAGTTGCTTGAATCAAAATAATTTGTCAGGGGAAATGCCAATACACAGACTCAAACAACTAATCACCCTATTCATTTCAAATATGACAAAATGTTTAATTAAATGGATAATGATTTGTAACAACCAATTTTCAGCAATATTGGATACTCAGTTGATGGCTATCACACATCACATTATGGAAAATGTTTCCCTGCAACCTTCTTAAGAAGAAAATTGCCATTCATGAAGTGTTGGACAGTGAAAACTAATACCCCAGAGCTTCCGCTGTCAGCCCTAGCTTCTGCCAACCTGGCAGTTCGAAAACATGCAAATGTGAGTAGATTAATAGGTACCGCTCCGGCGGGAAGGTAACGGCGCTCCATGCAGTCATGCCGGCCACATGACCTTGGAGGTGTCTACGGACAACGCTGGCTCTTCGGCTTAGAAATGGAGATGAGCACCACACCCCAGAGTCAGACATGACTGGACTTAATGTCAGGGGACTACCTTTACCTTTACCTTTAACAATTCCTTGAGATGTCAGATCTACTTGTAGTGATACCTGGTCATGATTACATCCTATATATATATTACCCCAACACACTCAATGTGTGCCTTGCAAACTGTTTGGAAACATCGGTGGGTCTAAAATGCTGAGGCCAGGCTGTTTACTGGGACTGGATCTAGAATCTAACTCATTTGTTGAAACAGTTCCAGTGATTACAAGTTCCTTTCCAAACAGAATTCAAAGTGCTTTGGGGTCCAGAACACATCTCCTTGTAGAACTCCCCTCCTAAGTTTTAAGATCTGTGGAGGACAGCTTTCTCTTCATCCACAACTATCAATTTGTAAAATTAATCCTATTTTAATATTTATATGCTAGAGATTTTTAATCGTATTTTTAAACTGCTGAACTCTGCTTTGTGACTCAACTACAGAGATAAAAGTGGGATGATGGTGGTGATGATGATAATATTTATTTATTCATTTATTTATTTATTTACAGCTTTTATATTCTGCCCTTCTCATCCCGCAGGGGACTCAGGGCGGATTACAGTGTACACATATATGGCAAACATTCAATGCCAATTTTAACATACAACATATACAGACATACACAGAGGCTATTTAACTTTTTCTGGCAGCCAGGGAAGCTGTCACTTTCATCGTCCATCTGCGACACTGATGAAGTACTTCCACATTCCCCGCATGCTTTTTTTGCCAGAGTGCTTTGCTGGATCTTTTTTATGGCCTCATAAATTAGTTAATTTAGCCTCCCCACACTTTAAGGTGGTACCTAATTTTCCTACTTGACAGATGCAACTGTCTTTCAGGTTGCAAAGGTCGACAACAGGCTACACAATTGGTTGGAAACCCACTCCAACCCGGGCTGGCTTCAAACTCATGACCTTTTGGTCAGAGTGATCTTAATGCAGCTGACACTCAGCCAGCTGCACCACAATCCCTATAAGACTACTCCCGCCGTATAGGACTACTCCCATGCATAAGGCTACTCCAGCGTATAAAAGCGAGGAGGGATAAAAGCCTAATTTTCCCCGGGGAGCAAATTCTACAGGCGGTGGACCACCACCTAGAAGGCCCCACCCCTCGTCCCCGTCAATCGCGTTTGTAATAGAGGCAGTGACGAGAGCAAGGCCTCCCCAGAATATCTTCAGCTCCTAGATAGGATGTAGAAGGAGATACATTCGGACAGGTATGCTGGTCCGGAACCGTATAGGGTTTTATAGGTCAAGACCAGCACTTTGAATTGTGCTTGGAACTGGATCGGCAGCCAGTGGAGCTGATATAACAGCGGGGCGGTACGAGATGGCATGAATTGCAACAAAATAGGTCTTGCTACCCCAGCCACAGGTTCCAAATGCCTCTATAACAGTGGTTCTCAACCTGTGGGACTCCAGGTGTTTTGCTCTTCAACTCCCAGAAATCCCAGACAGTTTACCTGCTGTTAGGATTTCTGGGAGTTGAAGGCCCAAACATCTGGGGACCCACAGGCTGAGAACCACTGCATATTATTATTATTATTATTAATTATTATTATTATTATTATTATTAACTTTATTTATACCCCGCTAACATCTCCCGAAGGACTCGATGCGGCTTACAAAGGCCAAGGCCACCAACAAAACAACAGCATAACAAATACAACAATAAAACTCATAAAGCAAATAATAAAGCATCAAGCAAAACAATAAAACACTAAAAACAATGACACCATGATGCATTTAAAACCTAAGGCCTGGCCAAATGTAATGGTCAAAGGGATCGTGTGGGTTCATATATGGAGATGCGGTCACACAGGTAGGCAGGTCCAAAACAGTTTAGGGCTTTGTAGGTGAGCACCTACACCTTGAATTGGGACCGGAAAATGAACAGCAGCCAGTGGAGCTCCTTAAACAGGAGGGTTGACCTCTCTCTGTAAGGAGCACCAGTTAACAACCTGGCCATCGCCCGTTGGACCAGTTGGAATTTCTGAGCCATTTTCAAGGGCAGCCCCATGTAGAGCGCATTACAGTAGTCCAATCTAGAGGTGACCAAGGCATGGACCACCCCGGCCAGATCAGCCTTTATGAGGTACGGTCGCAGTTGGCGCATGAGTCTCAATTGTGCAAAAGCCCTCCCGGCCACCGCCGACGCCTGAGCCTCAAGGGTAAGTGATGAATCCAGGAGGACACCCAAACTGCGGACCTGTGACTTCAGGGGGAGTGTAACCCCGTCCAGCACAGGTTGCCACCCTATACCCTGATCCGGTTTACGATCAACCAGGAGGACCTCTGTGTTGTCGGGATTAATCCTCAGCTTGTTCATCCTCGTCCAGACAGCCACAGCGGCCAGGCACTCATCCAGCACCTGAGGGGCTTCCTTGGAGTTCGGTGGAAAGGAGTAGTAGAGTTGTGTGTCATCTGCATAGAGATGGCACCTAACTCCAAAACTCCGGATGACCTCTCCCAGGGGTTTCATGTAGGTGTTAAAAAGCATGGGAGACAGAACAGAGCCTTGCGGGACCCCACAGGTCAAAGGCCAGGGGTTCGAGCAGGCATCTCCCAGCTTCACCTTTTGGGATCGACCCTCCAGGAAGGACCGGAGCCACGACAGGACCGTGCCCCTGAGACCCATCCCAGAGAGTCGTCCCAGAAGGATACCATGATCGATGGTATCGAAAGCCACTGAGATGTCAAAGAGAACCGACAGAGTCACACTCCCCCTGTCCAGCTCTCTGCAGAGGTCATCCACCAAGGCAACCAAGGCCGTCTCGATGCCATGGCCAGGCTTGAAGCCAGACTGTGACTGATCCAGGTAATTGATGTCATCTAGAAAACCTTGGAGTAATTTCAGAGAAAGGACAAGAGCAGGACAGCACTTGCTGTGCAAACACTTTTAGTTATTTCCCAGGGGGAAGAGTTGAAGGCCTGTGTGTAAAGCAGTTCCACTCGAGGTGGAAAATTGGACGCCATGTACTTTTTGTCTTTTGCGATTCTATGACTCAAGACTGGAGAAAGAGCCAGGCAAGTAACCCTTGATTTAATCCAAAGAGTCAAGCACTCAGAAGGGGGAAGGGAAACAGAGTCACCAATTATGAAGCAACGTCACCGGCAATTCCAGGAATCAAATGGGAAGTAAGGTTTTAGCCGAGACCTACCTGGCAGACGGAGTACTCAAGGATTCCTGGGGGGTGGGGGTGAGGAGGAAGGTGAGTGGGAAGAAGGCCAATTTAGTCTGGGAAGAGCATGAAAAAAGGCCTTTTGTTCCCTTTTGTGTTGCCTACAAATCAAGAGTAGATCGATGCCAGCAGACTGGTGGGGAATGAAGGGAGAGGAAGAAAGGAGTCACGGCTAAAGAATCCAGCCAAAGGGAGACAGAGACTTGGATGACTCCTGAAGCAGCTGGACAGCTAGAAGTTTTAGACTTTCTGGATCATGGAATAACAGAGCTTTTTGATCAACTTCAAGGATACTTGGAAAAAGGTTCCTTCGGGATCAATCTTCCTATGAAAAGGAAGAAACTTTTGAGAAAACAAGAAGTACTGAGAAAACAGCAAGCAGGATTTAAAGGTAAGGGAGAGCGAGGAACACAAGTGCTTCCTTGAAGACTGGACAAAGCTATCTGACTCAGTGATTTTTTTTTTCGTGTCAGGAGCGACTTGAGAAACTGCAAGTCATTTCTGGTGTGAGAGAATTGGCTGTCTGCAAGGATGTTGCCCAGGGGACACCCGGATGTTTTGACATTTTACCATCCTTGTGGGAGGCTTCTCTCATGTCCCTGCACAGAATCATAGAATAATAGAGTTGGAAGAGACCTTACGGGCCATTCAGTCCAACCCCCTGCCAAGAAGCAGGAATATTGCATTCAAAGCACCCCTGACAGATGGCCATCCAGCCTCTGTTTAAAAGCTTCCAAAGAGGGAGCCTCCACCACACTCTGGGGCAGAGAGTTCCACTGCTGAACGGCTCATGTTCAGATGGAATCTCCTTTCTTGTAGTTTGAAACCACTGTTCCACATCCTAGTCTCCAGGGAAGCAGAAATCAAGCTTGCTCCCTCCTTACTGTGACTTCCTCTCACATATTTATACATGGCTATCATATCTCCTCTCAGCCTTCTCTTCTTCAGGCTAAACATGCCCAGCTCCTTAAGCTGGGCATGGGGAGCTGGAGCTGACAGAGGGAGCTCATCCATGTTCTCCCTGGATTCGAACCTACGACCTGTCGGTCTTCAGTCCTGCCAGCACAAGGGTTTAACGTATTGCGCCACCATTCTGTGAATGAAGACAGGAGCAGAATTCAAAACAATATTAACAGAATAGAGAGAACTGGCCAAAACTAACAAATGAAGTTCAACAGGGACAAATGCAAGATACTCCACTTAGGCAGAAAAAAATGAAATGCAAATATACAGAATGGGGGACAATGCCTGGCTCGAGAGCAGTGCGTGTGAAAAAGATCTTGGCGTCCTCTTGGACAACAAGTTAAACATGAGCCAACAATGTCATGTTGCGGCAAAAAAAAAGCCAATGGGATATTGGCCTGCATCAATAGGAGCATAGTGTCTAGATCTAGGGAAGTCATGCTACCCATCTATTCCGCGTTGGTTAGACCACACCTGGAATATTGTGTCCAATTCTTGGCACCACAATTGAAGAGACAAATTGACAAGCTGGAATGTGTCCAGAGGAGGGCAACTAAAATGATCAAGGGTCTGGAGAACAAGCCCTATGAGGAGCGGCTTAAAGAGATGGGCATGTTTAGCCTGAAGAAGAGAAGGCTGAGAGGAGATATGATAGCCATGTATAAATATGTGAGAGGAAGCCAAAGGGAGGAGGGAGCAAGCTTGTTTTCTGCTGCCCTGGAGACTAGGATGCAGAACAATGGCTTCAAACTACAAGAAAAGAGATTCCATCTGAACATGAGGAAAAACTTCCTGACTGTGAGAGCTGTTCAGCATTGCATATATATTATTTTTAATATATATTAAAAATAATCCTGCCTGTTCAGAGCAATTCAAAGGCTGGGCCGAGAATAATAATAAAACCACCAAAAGCCTTAAAATTAAAAAAAAAAACATGAAAGTTTAATGGGGTATGGGCCCTGTGGGGAGTCTGTCCTCATAGCTCAATTCACTTCTTCGGGCCACATGAACCCAGAGAAGTGAAGAGGACACCCATCCCCTTCCCAACCAGCCCACCCCAAACCTTAAAAAAAATGTAAACCGTATCAAGTCGCTATGAGGCTGCTCTAGCAACCTTCCTGTTTTTTTTGTTTTGTTTTTGTTTTTTTTGTTTTTTTGTTTTTGTTGTGTCAGGAGCAACCCGAGAAACTGCAAGTCGCTTCTGGTGTGAGAGAATCGGCCGTCTGCAAGGACGTTGCCCAGGGGACGCCCGGATGATTTTGTTGTTTTATCATCCTTGTGGGAGGCTTCTCTCATGTCCCCGCATGAGGAGCTGGAGCTGATAGAGGGAGCTCATCCGCCTCTCCCCGGATTCGAACCTGCGACCTGTCGGTCTTCAGTCCTGCCGGCACAGGGGTTTAACCCACTGCGCCACCAGGGGCTCCAACCCTCCTGGTGCATAAACAGGATGCACCAGGAGGCTGGGGGGGGGGGGGGGGGAGAGAAGCAATTACCCACAGTGAATAAAAGAATTCTAAGTGTGAACCATTTTCAATGTGCAATACAGTGGCGCAGTGGGTTAAAGCCCTGTGCCAGCAAGACTGACAGGTCACAGGTTCGAATCCGGGGAGAGTCCTGATGAGCTCCCTCTATCAGCTCCAGCTCCTCATGCGGGGACATGAGAGAAGCCTCCCACAAGGATGGTAACACATCAAAACATTCGGGCATCCCCTGGGCAATGTCCTTGCAGACGGCCAATTCTGGGCATGAAGACAGCAATTATTACTTTTTATCACCAGCACGTGTGTGTCCTCTAGACACGTTGTAGTCCGCAAATTACATTAAGTCAAGGAGGATGGGTTTAAGCAGCCATGATAATTACCAAAGCTACATCTTACAGTGGTGAATTTCATAATTATTCATGGTGAAATTCCCTTTGCCTGTCTTCAATGCACTATTAAATGAATTTCGTTGTTGACTCCGAGAGGGAGAGAACAGTCTGTTCCTATCCACTGGTCATGAATTTATGAGACACTGAAGAACAGCCCAAAAGGAGTCCAAGTTTTTAATTCTTGATCAGTGCTATGCAAACACTCTTTTTCCATAACCAAGCATAAACTGAATTCGGGGTTATGTCATCTCCCCTTCTTTTGCTTTATACCCAAGCCCTAAAATTTAAACTTTTAGGGCTTCATACCACCTGCATCCATATAAATAAACATGTAATGTTCGTTTGTGGGATTAACAGAACTCAAAAACCACTGGATGAATTGACACCAAATTTGGACACAAGACACCTAACAACCTAATGTATGTCCGTCACTCAAAAAATTGATTTTGTCATTTGGGAGTTGTAGTTGCTGGGATTTATAGTTCACCTACAATCAAAGAGCATTCTGGACCCCACCAATGATGGAATTGAACCAATCTTGGCACACAGGACTCCCATGACCAACAGAAAACACTAGAAGGGTTTGATGGGCATTGATGTTCAGTTTGGGAGTTGTAGTTCACCTACATCCAGAGAACACTGTGGACACAAACAATGATGGATCTCGACCAAACTCTACACAAATACTCAATATGCTCAAATGTGAACACTGGTGGAGTTTGGGGAAAATATATTCTTGACATTTGGGAGTTGTAGTTCCTGGGATTTATAGTTCACCTGGAATCACAGAACATTCTGAACCCCACCAACCAGGGCTGTAGCCAGAAAAAAAATTCAGGAGGGGTTGAAATTTGGGGGGGGGGGGGTTTGAAAATTTCGCGGGGGGTTGAAACCTGCCTCCTAGCTCACGCTGAAGCAAAGAGCACAGCAGGGGGCAGAGCAGTCTTCAATAGTCTGCAGCTCTGCCCCTGTCAACCACCTCCACCAAGTCTGGCCTCCTTAATGAGAACATTCAACACACACACCCCACAATGACAGTAATAATAATAATAATAATAATAATAATAATAATAATAATCCTTTATTTGTACCCCGCTACCATCTCCTGGAGGACTCGGTGCGGCTTACAAGAGGCCGAGCCCAAATACAACAGTAAAAACAACAACAACAATACAGCAAAATAACTCAAAAACAAGGCAATAACATTAACAACACACCACGATGCAATTAAAATCTGTGGCAGGGCCAAATGTAATAATTAAAATTAAAAAGTGCTGGGCATGACCAGGTGAAAAGGGTAGGTGTTTGGAGGGGGATGGGCATGCAGTTATCCTGGCTAGGGCTTGCCTGATGTCCTAAGGGAGAGAGTTCCAGAGTCGAGGGGCCACCACCAAGAAAGCCCTATCCCTCGTCCCCGTCAATTGCACTTGCGACGCAGGTGGCATCGTGAGTAGGGCCTCTCCAGATGAACGAAGAGATCGTGTGGGTTCGTACATAGAGATACGGTCACGCAGATAGGCGGGTTCCAAACAGTGCGAATAAATTGTCAATATTTGCCTGAGAGAGTGCTTGCAGTTCTGGAGGGACTTTTAATTTTTTGCATCTCATAGACTTAGCATGGAGATTTGGTTAACCAGTTAAAATTCATGAGTAAGCCAGGTTTTAAAAAAAATCTGAAACATTTCGGGGGGGGGGGGATTGAACCCCTAACCCCCCCCCCTCGCTACAGGCCTGCCACCAACTATAGAATTGGGCCAAACCTCCCACACAGAACCCCCATGACCACCAGAGTGGGCCACAGAAATGTGTGGCAGGGGACGGCTAGTACCTAATAATAATAATAATAATAATAATCTTTATTTATACCCCACCACCATCTCCCCAATGGGGACTCAGAGCGGCTTACATGGGGCCAAGCCCGGACAACAAATTACAACAAAATGAAACCAGAGCATGAACAATAAACAACATCATCAAATTACATCAAGAAAAAAAATTATAAACACAGTCATAAAATAACATTCCAATAAGCACAATCACAATA
Source organism: Anolis sagrei (assembly GCF_037176765.1). Lineage (NCBI taxonomy): Eukaryota > Metazoa > Chordata > Lepidosauria > Squamata > Anolidae > Anolis > Anolis sagrei. Next base: position 171,100,825 of record NC_090022.1, on the reverse strand, counting down.
ACAATGTGCGGGCCACATGTATAGGATAAAAACGATTCAAAGACTCTAATGGGATAAAAAATAGGAGCAAGTTATCTGCAGGGAACTCATAAAAACACACATAGTTGTGAAGCTAAACTTCCCATTTGGAAGGCATGTATTCCAGTGGGAAGAGCGTTGAGAGGTGCAATGGTGTCATATTGTGCACCTACTCGCCAAAGGCACAGCGGAAGAGCCAGGTTTTAAGGTTCTTTTTGAACGTTTCTAGAGAAGGGTCTTTCCTGATCTCTCCAGGTAATGAGTTCCAAAGTCGGGGAGCCACAGAGGAGAAGGCTCTCTCCCTTGTGCCCACAAGGCGAGCTTGTGAGATTGGTAAGGGTGAAAGGAGGGCCTCCGCCGAAGATCTATGGGCCAGGATTGGTACTTGGAGAAAGATACGGTCATGAAGGTACCTACCTCAATTGCTTTGCATATGACTGCTCGATCTCTGTCCGCTCTTTCACAAACTTGACATATTTGTCCATCAGATCCAGGCCCCACTGTGTGTGCCGCTCGACTATGTCAAACTGATCCTGGAAGAAGGAAGGGAGAGGGATCATTACAAAATTGAGTTTGGCAACATGTTCTATATTTGTTTCCCAAAGCCTGAGACACAAAAACACATTTCTCAAGAAGATAGTAAAACTACATCTTGCAAAGTTGCAAGCTGCCAGGGCCAAAAAGTTTGCAAAATCTGTGTTTTCTTTAAATCTGTTTGTTTGTTTTGTTCTGTTAGAAATGTAATACAATGGTATGGTTGCTGATGACACGATAAATAAATAAATAAATAAATGATAGGGACAAAGTATGATAGTCTCAGTTTAGTCCTCTCAGCTTCTAGAAAAATATCAGGCTTGATTGTTCCAATTTTTTTAAAGTTGCCTTTGGTCTCTTGGCAGAGGAAAAGCAGAATATAGAACAATACATCATCTTTCATAAGAGGTCAGGTTCAGACCAGGAATGGAGAGGACCTGGCCCTGCAGATGTTGTTAGAACGAATGTTCCCATCAAACCCTACCACTGATTAATTTGTGATAAAATTGATGGAAGTTGCAATCCAGACCTACCCTGCTCTCTAACCTTTCCAAAGCATTCAATGTTGTTTTTTATGTCATGACATTTGTTTTTAGTGTTGTGTGCCTTCAACTTGTTTCTGGCATTTGGTGACCCTCATGCAACACTGTCATAAGATTTTCATAGCAGAATTTGTTTAGAAGGACTTTGCCTTCCTATGAAGTTGAAAAAGTGTGACTCGTCCAAGGCCACCCTGGACATTTCCATGGCAAGTGGGGATTTGAACCCTGATCTCTAGAGTTGTAATTGCTAATCAAATCATTACACAATTCTGGTGCTCCATCAAGGACTTCCTCCGTAATTGGTGTAACAAAGAATTGGAGGCAATGCTATCAATGTACTGATGATGATGATGATGATGATGACGACGACAACAACAACTACTACTACTATTACTGCTACTACTACTTTATTTATATCCTTTGGGCTGATATGGGCAGGATAGAAAGGGTATAAATAAATAAATAAATAACTATCCCACCACAATCTCCCAAAAGGAACTTTGGGCAGCTTACAGCTTAGTTGTAAGCTGTAAGCTGCCCCAGGACTGTGGCACAGCTGGCATTAAGATCACTACTGACCGAAAGGTCATGAGTTCAAAGCCAGCCCACATCGGAGTGAGTGTCTGACCAATTTGTGTAGCTTGCTGTCAACCTTTGCAGCCCAAAATTCCAAAGTGGTCAATTCAATTTACGTTGCTAAATCAGTTTAGATCACAACAGTTGCATCTGTCAAATAGGAAATGTAGGTACCACCTATGTGGGGAGGCTAATTTAACTACTTTACGATGCCATAAAAATCTCCAGCAAGCCAGCAAAGAATGAGGAAGTGCTTCATCACTGTCACAAACAGACGGTGAAGCAACAGCTCCCCTGGTGGCCAGAATACCCTCATGAAAAGTGGAATGTTAAATAGCCTCTGTGTGTCTGTCTATATATGTTGTGTGTAATCCGCCCTGAGTCCACTGCAGGGTGAGAAGGGTGGAATATAAACACTGTAAATAAATACGGAGCAGCACATAATGATGTCTCACAAAACACATAAAATACACCAGCATGCATAAGTATAAACAGAGGCAGCCCAAGGTAATTTTCAATGGCAAGCAAACAGTATTTTGGTGCCCCCCTCACCACCAACCAATCACTGATATATATGTTCTGTTCGTCATGGGAGTTCTGCGTGCCATATTTGGTTCAATTCCATCATTGGTGGAGTTCAGAATGCTCTTTGATTGTAGGTGAACTATACATCCCAGTAACTACAACTCGCATATGTCAAGGTCTATTTTCCTCCAAGAGCGCCTCAAGAGTGCCCCTGGGCAAAATCAACTGTACTGCAAATGCTTACTTTGCATAATGGGTTGAGCCGCCCCTGAGTATAAATAACAACACCATTTCACATAAAACAACATTTAGAGAAATTAATTTAAAAAACCACAATACCATGTATTGGTATTGTGGTTTTTTAAACATTTTCATGAAGGAAAATGTTTTCTATGGATCTATGTGAAGTATCTCTTCCCAATAATCTTTTGGTACGTAGCTACTATGAGTGGGCAGTGAAGGGGTGTTTGAGCTGCAGACTCATCCAAAAAATTCCAAAGTGGCCAATTCCATTTACGTTGCTAAATCAGTTTAGATCACATCATATCTTGCCACAGATGGAGGCGAAACATCAGGAGAGAATGCCTCTAGAACATGGCCATAAAGCCCGAAAAAACCTACAACAACCCAGTGATTCCTGCCATGAAAGCCTTCAACAATACACACAACATATCAGTTTGGATCACAACACATCAAGCTATTTTGTCTGCCTTCAACCTCACAAAAAAACAGCCACAAATGTAGTCTTTATGCCCAATATTCAGATAGATTGATAACAAAGACACAGAACAATGGCTTCAAACTACAAGAAAGGAGATTCCATCTGAACATTAGGAAGAACTTCCTGACTGTGAGAGCCGTTCAGCATTGGAACTCTCTGCCCCCGGGGTGTGGTGAAGGCTCCTTCTTTGGAAGCTTTTAAACAGAGGCTGGATGGCCATCTGTCGGGGGTGCTTTGAATGCAATTTTCCTGCTTCTTGGCAGGGGGTTGGACTGGATGGCCCATGAGGTCTCTTCCAACTCTATGATCCTATTATTCTAAGGGTGCAACACAGGTTGCAGAACAGGAATGCTGTATATCTATTCTTCCCCACCATTCCCCATAACATCAGCCAAACTAGTTACCCTTTTTACTATGTTATCAACTGAGTTGTGCAACAAATCTTTCCTTAGCCAACCTCAGATGTCTGACTTGCAATCATGTTACCTTAGGTTTAAGGCTTAGGAATCTCATTAGTCTGTTTTGAGAACATCCGTAATGAAGTCGTCAATCCTGAATATTTTAATATTAAAAAACTGAATATATTAAGTTGTCCTATACTGAATGAAGCCATCTAACGCAGAGTGTTTTACATCTACGTGGCAGGTTTCTCTCTCACACACACTAATGTTTAATTAATTGTAATCACACAGACAGTTCATCAGTAATCCATTAGTAACATCCATGACTGCTTATGGCATATGATTAACACTGACTTCAAAGACTTGACCAAAGTATACACATACTCTCTTACTTTAAATCCCCAGCCACTAATAGTAGCTTTTAAGGAAACATTCTGGCAGGAGTTTGCTTCACATAAGAGTGGGCAAGACTTTATGACAACTTTGTAGAGTTCAGCTCAGCTGGTGTGTCATCTTTTACTTCCTCAACTTGGCACACAATATGTGCCAACCTGCAATTTGGGCATGGCTGAGGAAGCTTTCCGGCATAGTAGCACTGCAGCTTTCAATTGCATACATGCCTGTATGCTGGAGGATGGTAAGAACACTAACTCCACCTCAGACATCAGAAGAGCTGCAAGACCAAGAACAAGGCACGAGAGTAAAGACAAAGATCCACCCAGAGGAAAAGTGTTCTTGCCATACATCAAGGGGACCACTGACCACATATGGAAGCTGATGAGGAAACACAACATACAAACCATCTACAGACCCACCAAGAAAATCCAACAAATGCTACGTTCAGCAAAGGACAAGAGGGATCCTCTCACTTCTGCAGGAGTCTACCATGTACCATGCAGCTGTAGACAAGTCTACATAGGGACCACCAAACGCAGCATTGGCCAAACATGAATCAAGGGACATGAAAGGCACTGCAGACTACTTCAACCAGAGAAGTCAGCCAAAGCAGAGCACCTGATGAACCAACCTGGACACAGCATTTCATTTGAGAACACAGAAATGCTGGACCACTCTCACAACCACCATGTCAGACTACAAAGCCATTGAAATTCACAAGCATGTGGACAATTTCAACAGAAAGAAGGAAACCGTGAAAATGAACCAAATTTGGCTACCAGTATTAAAAAACTCTAAAATTGCAACAGCAAAACAACAGAGAGGAAACAATCTGGGACATCTAATCACCTCTCAACAAAAGATTTCCCCAGGCACTAACAATCCACACCAAACAACAGCCAGGCCATCAAACGCTAATCAAGGTGGTCAGTTGAAACATTTGCACCTAGCTCCAGCAGACAAGAGTCCTTTGTCCCACCCTGGTCATTCCACAGATATATAAACCCTTTATCCTAATTCCAACAGACCTCACTACCTCTGAGGATGCTTGCCATAGATGTAGGCGAAACGTCAGGAGAGAATGCCTCTAGAACATGGCCATATAGCCCCCAAAAAACCTACAACAACCCACTAACTATACTGTTTCAAAGCCTCTTGGGATATACAGTATTGCAAATACTTAGTGGTCTGCTGTTAAAATGTAACTATACAGTATTGCATTATATAGGATGATTCCAGTACTTTGCTTGAAACCCACAGCAAGCCACAAACTCAGAGGCAACAGGCTAAGTTCCGAATTTACTTTAGTCAATGTGTCTGCTCCAACCATATTCTGTGACTTGCACTCTTTCTTTTCCCTCTTTTACATGTTCTGTATAACTCCAGGACAGGAACCGAGACAGCCTTGGTTGCCTTAGTTGACCACGGTATCCTTCTGGGACGCCTCGCCGGAATTGGCCTGGGAGAGTCGCACCCAGAAGGTGTTGTTGGGTGACTCCTGTTCAACTCCACAACCATTGTCTTGTGGGGTTCCTCGGGGCTCAATACTGTCCCCCATTTTGTTTAACATATACATGAAGCCACTGGGGAAGATCATCTGGAGTTTTGGGGTGTGGTGTAATCTGTCACTCCTTCCCACTTTCTACTAAGGAGGCTGTTCAGGTCCTGAACCAGTGCTTGGCCACTGTGACGATCTGAGTGAGAGCGAACAAATTGAAACTGAATCCAGACAAGACAGAAGTACTCCTGGTCAGTTGTAAGGCCGAACAGGGCATAGGGTTACAACCTGTGTTGGATGGGGTAGCATTCCCCCTGAAAGTGCAGGTTCGCAGCTTGGGTGTGATCCTGGACTCATCGCTGAGCTTGGAACCCCAAGTTTCGGCAGTGACCAGGGGAGTATTCACACAGCTAAAACTTGTGCGCCAGCTGCGCCCGTAACTTGGGAAGCCTGACTTGGCCACAGTAGTCCATGCTCTGGGCATTGAATTGGTAGCAAACTGGCAGCCAATGGAATTGGCGCAACAGAGGAGTTGTATGCTCCCTGAGTGCCGCTCCTGTTAGTAACCTGGCTGCCGTCCGTTGGACCATTTGAAGCTTCCAGACAGTCTTCAAAGGCAACCCCATGTAGAGCACATTGCAGTAGTCTATACAGGATGTAACCAGAGTGTGGACTACCATGGCCAAGTCAGACTTCCCAAGGTATGGGAGCAGCTGGCACACAAGTTTTAATTGTGCAAGTGCTCCCCTTGTCACCACCGAAACCTGGGGTTCCAGGATAAGCCAAGAAGGGATTCAAGCCCTAGCCTCCAGATTTGTAGTCCAAAACTCAAGCCACTACACCATGCTGGCTCTAAATATCTTGTGTAGGGTCACTGCCATTTTCTTACTATCACTGCTTTGTCAATAACAAAGAGACAAGAAATACTTTAAAGAGTATAGTGCAAGCCTTCAAAGCAAACAACTCAACAAAGAATGCCACTTTCCAGGGCAGTCCCATGTTTTCACTCAAATACATCAAGAAATAGTTTTCTAAGATCTACAGAGACACTCGTTGGAACACCTCAACAAGCAAGAGTCCAAAAGTGGCAGGCTCAAACCCAAAACCTCAATCAATGGCTGATACCCAATGAGAGACTCCCCCCTGGGCACACAGAAAACTGGGCAACTTGGAAGGTGCTGAACAGAATGCGCTCTGGCACCACGAGATGCAGAGCCAACCTTAAGAAATGGGGCTACAAAGTGGAATCCACGACATGCGAGTGTGGAAAAGAGCAAACCACAGACCGCCTACTGCAATGCAACCTGAGCCCTGCCACATGCACAATGGAGGACCTTCTTGCGGCAACACCAGAGGCACTCCAAGTGGCCAGATACTGGTCAAAGGACATTTAATCAGCTACCAAAGCTTGCAAACTTTGTGTTTTGTTTGTTTGTTTGTAAAAAATGCAATACAACTGTTTGGTTTGCTCCTGACATGATAAATAAATACTCAATGTATTGTCGAAGGCTTTCATGGCTGGAATCACTCAGTTCTTGTGGGTTTTTTCGGGCTATATGGCCATGTTCTAGAGGCATTTCTCCTGACGTTTCACCTGCATCTATGGCAAGCATCCTCAGAGGTGAGGTCTGACGTCACCTCTGAGGAAGCTTGCCATAGATGCAGGCGAAACTTCAGGAGAAATGCCTCTAGAACATGGCCATATAGCCCGAAAAAACCCACAAGAACTGAATAAATACTCAAATACATTTGTGCTCAGTGCACCAAACAATAAAAACAAACTAAAAAAAAATACAACCCTGTTATATAATAGTAACATCTAGCTTAAGTCTGACAACAAGGCAGTATTTTGGCCAACAGGAAAGCACAAATAATCCTTGCAATGAGCCGTGCGAATCATTGTAATGGCTTGCTTTTCATGCCATTTTCCTGAGTAATTTCATCACTTCATTCTGGACTCTCCCTACAGTACAATGCAATACAGAGACGTGGACAGAGCAAATCATGTATCTTGCCTCAAAAAAGAAATGCAAAATACACAAGCACCTAAAGTGGAAAAAGAAAATCATTTCTTATTCATAAGCCAAGATGAGCTGTTCAAGGGGAGAAGAAAAGGGGCATAGAGTTGTTGGCTACCATCCGTAGTAATTTCTTTATGTACACTTGTGAACACGACTGTCTACAACACAATGACTCATCCAATTCACTTTGTAACTGGAACAAATAATCCAATCTTGCAGTATATCATCTTGTAAGCAGGATGTCCGACAAAAAAACCCAGATATGACAAATATGCAGGCATCGTATGTCTATTCCCAATACACAGAGAAAGAAGAGCTTTTCATACACCACAATTATAGTGTTATGGTTCCATACTTTAATGTTATGTTGTTTATTTTCTTGTAATTTTCTATTTTTTGTATTGTATTTTGTTGTTCAGGCTTGGCCCCATGTAAGCAGCTCCAAGACCCGTTGGGGGAGATGGTGGTGGGGTATAAATAAACATTATCATCATCATCATCGTTATTATTATTATTATTATTATTATTATTATTATTTTAGCTGCTCTAAGAAAAACCTTGGGAATTGTAGTTTGGTTGAGAATTCTAAATATCCTTCCCAAAACTGCAAATCCCAGAATCCTTTAGGATGTTGCCATAGCACCAAAGGCGTCCCTAGGTAATTTTCAACAGTAAGCAAAAAGTATTTTGGCACCCCGCACCCCCAACCAATCACTGATATATATTTTCTGTTCGTCATGGGAGTTCTGTGTGCCATATTTGGTTCAATTCCATCATTGGTGGTGTTCAGAATGCTCTTTGATTGTAGGTGAACTATACATCCCAGTAACTACAGCTCACATATGTCAAGGTCTATTTCCCCCCAAGAGCACCTCAAGAGCGTCCCTGGGCAAAATCGACTATACTGCAAATGCTTACTTTGCGTAATGGTATAGTAGCACTATGACTGTGTAGTGTGAATGTCCCCAGCATTACTGTTCAGCCATTGAGGGGTTTTTATACTTCTTTAGAGTAAATCCTTTAACATAGTTGGCAACAGTAAGCAAATCTAAGGCAGTTCCCCTCTTGTGGCATTTACTACAAGAGGGATTAATTTCATGGACAATAATTTTTTAGGAAACTAATTGAATTCACACATCCCCGGTGGCTCAGTGGGTCAAACCACTGAGCTGCTAAACTTGTTGACCAAAAGGTCGCAGGTTCGAATCCCGGGAGCGGCGTAAGCTTCCGCAGTCAGTCTCAGCTTCTGCCAACCTAGCAGTTCGAAAACATGCAAATGTGAGAAGATCAATAGGTACCGCTCCGGCGGGAAGGTAACAGCGCTCCATGGAGTCATGCTGGCTGCATGAACTTGGAGGTGTCTACGGACAAAGCTGGTTCTTCGGCTTAGAAATGGAGATGCGCACCACACCCCAGAGTCGGACATGACTGGACTTAATGTCAGGGGAAAACCTTTACCTTACCAAAAGTAATTGTTTGTTAATGTGTTATTCTCATAAAGTACTCAAAAAGTACTGTATATACTTGAGTATAAGCCTAGTTTTCAGCCACCTTTTTAGGCTGAAAAAGCTCCCCTCGGCTTATACTTGAGTCAAGGTTATTTATTATTTTACTTTGTTATTAGTATTAGTTTTATTACATTTATTATTTTACTTAATGTGTTATTACTATTATAACAATATTTTACCTTATTATTATTATTATATTTATTATTTTACTCTATTATTATTATTACATTTATTATTTTACTCTATTATTATTGGAAGGATATGTAAGCACATTTACATTGAAGAAGGTCAGAATAATAGTTTAATCAGAGTCGGGCAGTCTTATCTTAACTTACATTTTATGTAAATATTCAAAACCATTTAACCTGCTGATTCCTCAATTACTGTATATACTCGAGTACAAGCCTAGTTTTTCAGTCTTTTTTTAGGTTGAAAAAGTCTCCCCCGGCTTATATTCCAGTCAATGTTATTTATTATTTTACTTTGTGGTTATTATTATTATTATTATTACATTTATTTTTTATTATTACATTTTTTTATTTTACTCTATTATTGTTACATTTATTATTTTACTATATTGTTATTGCATTTATTATTTTACTCTATTATTACTGTTATTACATTCCAATATTTTACTTTATTATTATTATTATTATTATTATTTTACTCTATTATTATTGGAGGATATGTAAGCACATATCAGAATAATAGTTTAATCAGAGTTGGGCAGTCTTATCTTAAATTACATTTTATGTAAATATTCAAAAACATTTAACCTGCTGATTCCTCTATTAATATACTTTTATTGATATCTATTTTTATTTTGAAATGTACCCATAGCGGTTACATTTCCCAACCTTGGCTTATACTCGAGTCAATACGTTTTCCCAGTTTTTTGAGGTGCCTCGGCTTATATTCGGGTCAGCTTATACGGTATGCATACAATTTATCAGGGGAGTTGTATCGGAAAATGCATGTACAATACGACCCCTGTATCCACATGGAATGCATTCCAAGATGTCCCTGTGGATACCTGAAACCGCAAACAATAGCAAACCCTATATATGTATTGTGCTGGGGCTGGACGCATATCATAGAACCACATCTAGAGCATATCATAGAACCATATGACGCATATCATAGAACCACATCTAGAGCAAGCATGGGCAAACTTCGGCCCTCAAAGTGTTTTGGACTTCAACTCCCAGAAATCCAAAACACCTGGAGGGCCGAAGTTTGACGATGCCTAATGTAGCTACAGTGGTCCACGCTCTTGTTACATCCCGAATAGACTACTGCAACGCACTCTACGTGGGGTTGCCCTTGAAGACGGTCCGGAAACTTCAACTGGTCCAGTGAGCGGCAGCCAGGCTGTTCATTGGGGCGACATACAGAGAGCACACCACCCCTCTGTTGTGTCAGCTCCACTGGCTGCCGGTTCAGTTCCGAGCCCAATTCAAGGTGCTGGTTTTGACCTACAAAACCCTGTACGGTTCCGGTCCAGCGTATCTGTCCAAACATATCTCCCTCTACATCCCACCTCGGAATTTAAGATTATCTGAGGGGGCCCTGCTCTCGACTTCACCGCTTTCCCAAGCGAGGCTGGTGGGGACGAGGAGCAGGGCCTTCTCAGTGGTGGCCCCTCACCTGTGGAACTCACTCCCAGTGGATATCAGGGCATCGACATCACTCCTGTCCTTCAGGAGGAAGGTAAAGACGTGGTTGTGGGACCAGGCCTTCGGGCAACCTGCTAACTAGGAAGGACAACCAGACAAATAGGACCGGCAGGACTGATAAATGCAGACTGATAAATGTGGAAGGAAACTCTGAACTATGAGATAGAGAACATTGACCGGCAATAAGGAGTAATTGGTTTGTATCGGTTTGTATGAAATTTTATTGGTTTTATTGGTTTCAGTGGGTATAGATGTAATGTATTGTTGTTGTTTGCTAATTTGCGTTATTCCGTTTTATTGCTGTTGTACGTTACGGGCATCGAATTGTGCCTTGGATGTGTAAGCCGCCCTGAGTCCCCTTCAGGGTGAGAAGGGCGGGGTAAAAGTAAACCAAATAAAATAAATAAATAAAAATAGAGACACCCAAAATATTTTCAGGGGGATATTTTTTGGAGCGTGGATAAGTAAATCCATGGATATCCAATCCATGGGTATCATTGTCATACTGCAGTAGGAAAAGCTGTATATCAAAATAAATTGAATATTATGTGAAGTTTTAATGACTGAAGACTGGTCCAGTAATGGGAACAAATAGATTTTGAGATGAATATGTACAAACTTGACAGAAATTAGATCTGTAAAGGAAGCTGCTGCAAGGAAACCAGGAACCTCTCAAAGTCTGCAATCCAAATAAACTACTTTATGGTACAAGCTCTACATGTTGAGGAAAGGGAGGTAGAAGTGCTAGTCTGGAACTTGAGGAATTTGGCCAAAGTCTCCTGTTAATCTATATGCACACTGCAAGCAGACCTTTAGACAGAAATTGTGCAACTGCTGGGTAAATAACAAGAGAACATCAATGCAACAGAAGCAGAAAGGGGTTAAAGACAAATGATCTGGAGCTGAATTCCTAAGCACATTTTTTTTCTCAGAATAGGAAGGCAGGCTTAGTTTTACGTAAACAGGCTTAAGAACTGTGCTATCAGTTTGTGAAATAATTTCAATGAAATGTTAAAAATGTGCTAAGCACTTGTCAAGTATTCCTTGTGCCCTTGCGTGCATTGCTCAAAATGCAAAAAGGTTGGAAACAGGTTTAATTCCAACCTATTTCTGACCAGGTGTATCTCTGTAAAACATGTTTCTGTATTAAGATACAAATATTTTGTAATACTTGAGAAAAGTAAAAAAAAATTAAAAGGAGCCTGGAATATGGGTACTAGGAATATTTATTTATTTATATACGACATTTATAAGCCGCCCTTCTCACCCCGAAGGGGACTCAGAGCGGCTTACAAGGTATATATACATAATATATATTATTAGCATAGTACAATATCAGTTTTAAATATTGCTATATTGTACTATATCAATTATACTGTAATATTATTAGTAATATTACATGTAATGTAAATATATAATTATAATATCACATTATTATTATTAGTAGTATTATTATATTGCTTTACATTATAATATTATAAATAATATATATATATATATATATATACACACACACACACACACACACACATACATACATATATACACACACATTAAATATTATATTATATTATATTATTAGAATAGCACATAGAATATGGGTCCAATTCTGGGCACCACAACTGAAGGGAGATGTTGACAAGCTGGAATGTGTCCAAAGGAGGGCAACTAAAATGATCAAGGGTCTGGAGAACAAGCCCTATGAAGAGCGGCTTAAAGAGGGAATGTTTAGCCTGAAGAAGAGAAGGCTGAGAGGAGATATTATAGCCATATATAAATACGTGAGAGGAAGTCACAGGGAGGAGGGAGCAAGCTTGTTTTCTGCTGCCCTGATAACAAAGACACGGAACAATGGCTTCAAACTACAAGAAAGGAGATTCCATCTGAACATGAGGAAGAACTTCCTGACTGTGAGAGCCGTTCAGCAGTGGAACTCTCTGCCCCGTAGTGCGGTGGAGGCTCCTTCTTCGGAGGTTTTTAAACAGAGGCTGAGTAGCCATCTGTCGGGGGTGCTTTGAATGCTTCTTGCTTCTTGGCAGGGGATTGGACTGGATGGCCTATGAGGTATCTTCCAACTCTATGATTCTACCATAAAATCCAGATAACCATATCTAAGAAACTAGAGCTGATGCAGTCTATCCAATGTAATTTTCAGATATGAATTCTAGATTTTAAGAAAGCTGATTTCAGTAAACCAGGGAAATGGTGAAAGGAGTTCAGTGAGATGGTGAAGGCACAATTTTGAACAATTCTAATGAGGAAAAATGCGGGAAACTACAATATTTAAACAGACATAAATATGATAAACTACAACCATTACTGGATGGCCCATGAGGTCTCTTCCAACTCTGTGATTCTATGATTCTATGGCTCTAATGTAAGACCTGGATTGAAAATCAAAATCAACAGCACAACAACAGAGAGGAAACAAACAAGGACATCTAATCACATCTCAACAAAAGTTTGCTCCAGGCACAGTCGGGCCATTGTATGCTAATCAAGGTGGTCAGTTGAAACATTCACACCTAGCTCCAGCAGACAAGAGTCCTTTGTCTCACCCTGGTCATTCCACAGATATATAAACCCTTTTTCCTAGTTCCAACAGACCTCACTACTTCTGAGGATGCTTGCCATAGATGCAGGCGAAACATCAGGAGAGAATGCCTCTAGATCATGGCCATATAGCCTGAAAAAAGCTACAACAACCCAGTGATTCCGGCCATGAAAGCCTTCGACAATACAATATAGGAATTCTTTTGGGATATTCCAACAACTGGACTTTTAACACAGAGAGTATGTTTCCTACTACAAAAGTGAAGAAACTGGGAAGTTTCAACAGCAGAACAAAAGATCTCCCTAAAAAGTTATTAGATTGTAAGACTGCCATCTCATTGACCAAGAGCATATGGCCCCAGAACACCCAAACTGGCTTTGGACACATCTTCCATTGCCATATGTAGCCTACAGGTTCAAATTCTCTGGTTCACAACCTACACGTCAGCCTTTCTCTGTTCAAGTATCTACATGCAACAACTTCCCAAAGCACTGAGGACAGAGAGATGAAAGGAAAGGGAAGGTGGCCCCTAGGACTTTTACTGACCTGGCCCTCACTCTAAAAGCATTCCAGCAGCAGATTGTTCTAACCCGCTAAAGTCTGCCACCCATTCGTTCCGTAGTCTGGCTGGAATGAGATGTTCCTCAAGATAATATAGCCATTCAAGTACAAGCATAAAAGTTCTCGTGATAATTTTGCATAATTAAAGAATGTTAGGTGAGTGACTGCTCAGCACCTCAAATTCCATCTGAATAACACAACATTCTTTTTCAGGAAAGGTTATCTATCTATTTATATACTAGCTGTACCCTGGCCACGTGTTGCTGTGGCCTCAGAAAACAGGAATCCCGGACATGAAACAATCTGGGCTAGAGAACACCTCCCCACAAAGATTTCTTGTAGGCAGGAAGAAGCCAGGCTTTTAAGCTGACAGGCTATTCAAAGGTTATGAAGGTAGGCAATGTATGTGTATATGTATATGTGTATATATACATATATACACATATACATGTGTATATATGTGTATATACTGTTAGCATCCTGGCTGCTGAGCGTTGGACCATTTGGAGCTTCCAAGGAGTCTTCAAAGGCAACCCCACGTAGAGAGTGTTGCAGTAGTCTATACGGGATGGTGACATAGGAAATCCTGATGATGTATATATGTGTATATTTGTGTGTGCTTGTGTATATGTATATATGTGTGGTTTGCATGTGTGTATATATATGTGTGTCTGCATGTTTATGTATGTGCATATGTATATGTGTGTGCATGTGTATAGATGTATTATGTATGTGTAGGTGTATATATATATGTATGTATGTGTATATGTATATATGAGTGCATATGTGTTTGTGTAGATATCTGCATGTGTGTGTTGTTTGTATATGTGTGTAGGCCTGGGCTTACTTGGGCCCTCCAGACATTTTGGACTTCAGTTCCCACAATTCCTAACAGCCAGAACAGCATGGCTGTTAGGAATTGTGGGAGTTCAAGTCCAAAATGCTCTGGTTACATCCCGTATAGACTACTGCAACGCGCTCTACGTGGGGTTGCCTTTGAAGACTATCAGGAGGACCCATTGCTTGCTTCTTTGCTCCGTCTGTCCTTCTCCCTCTCCCTCCCTCTCCTCTCTCTCTCTCTCTGAGAAGGCTCTCTAAATGCTGCTTTTCAGAGCCGCTTTGCTGGGCTGTTCACTGAGTGCCACTCCTGTTAGCATCCTGGCTGCTGAGCGTTGGACCATTTGAAGCTTCCAAGGAGTCTTCAAAGGCAACCCTACGTAGAGAGTGTTGCAGTAGTCTATACGGGATGGTGACATAGGAAATCCTGATGATGACATAGGAAATCCTGGAACCATTTTGAAACTCAGACGGTGATTACACAAACCTCAGAATGATTACACAAACCTTCTTTCATGTGCTTTTGTGGGTGTTTGCTGTGGGCCTTCACAATTTGAAGCTAGCTCCATTAAATAATCAGTGAAGATGGGGCTTATATCACCTCTACATTACAACTACATACTAGGGTTGAATGAAAAGTAATGCCTCCACCATCATAACTCCTCAACAGATGGCAGTAGTGGTATGCGGCAGGTACTGGCTTGTTCAGTAGACTCTCCTCTACAATTCTATTTGGGTGGGAAGCCTTAGCATTGAATGGTTGTGTTGTTAGAGTGCGAAGTATAGAACCCTGCGCAGACAGTTGGTTAATGCGACTTAAACAATGTGCAGTCATTAAATTCTTGACAGAAGAAGGTGTCATTCCAAAGAAGATTCATCAGAGAATGCAAACTGTTCTTGGTGATTGTGTTGATGTGAATACTGTGCATTGTTGGGCAAGTAAGTTTAAAGATGTTGAGGTGGGATCATTTGACTTGCATGACAAACGAAGATTTGGACGTCCTGTGACAGCAACCACCGAGTTTCATAAGCGAAAGGTTGACAGATTAATTCAGGGCGATCGTCTTAATAATAATAATAATAATAATAATAATAATAATAACAAACCTTTATTTATACCCCGCTACCATCTCCCACAGGACTCGGTGCGGCTTACAAGAGGCCAAGCCCAATAAGAGTGAGTCTTATCACTCAGAGAGAAATTTCAAGTATAATCAGCATTTCACAAGAACGTGTTGGTCACATTATTGCTTTGCTTGGCTATCGGAAGATCTCTGCACGATGGATGAGAAAACTGAGATGCTAGTTGCGCAAACAGGGTTGGGAGGACAATAGCTCTATAAACAAGCACCTTGGTATCCCTACGGATGTCCCGGTCCTCAAACACTCACTGCTTCATTCTGAAAAATGCTGCGCTCGCAGAGCTCAGGCGGTGTTGTATTTCGGTGTCGATGTTGACTTTGGTGGAGAGGTGGCTGCCAAGGTAGCGGAAATGATCAACATTTTCTAATGTTACACCATTAAGCTGTACCGCTGGCATTGGAGAGGGGTTGGCTGGTGTCTGCTGGAACAGCACCTTGGTTTTTTCGATGTTCAATGACAGGCCAAGCTTCTCGTATGCTTCTGCGAAGGTGTTTAGAGTGGCTTGTAGATCTTCTTCTGAATGCGCACAGACGACGTTGTCATCAGCATACTAGAGTTCTATAACAGATGTTGTTGTAACCTTGGTTTTGGCTTTCAGTCTGCTGAGGTTGAATAGCTTGCCATCTGTCTGATAGATGATTTCCACTCCGGTGGGAAGCTTCCCATCAACAAGGTGAAGTATCATAGTGATGAAGATGGAGAATAAAGTTAGGGCAATAACACATCCCTGTTTGACACCTGATTCCACTTTAAATGGGTAAATGTTGAAACTACAAGGCAAATGATGTGCACAACAGAAGCTCATGGTAACTAAAGGGACATCAGAGGTATCAGCTGACGAAAGCAAGCAGTACTTTGAAATACGAAATCTTTGGGGGAAAAAGACGTCGCTGAGAACAAGATGTTGCTTCCAGGGAATTGGACATCTGGTAGGAAGAGATGGCTGGTTGGCTGGCCAGCGAATGAAGGCTTGGCCGAGAACAAGCCTTGAGTTGGGATCCTCCCAGAGCTCAGATCCTATGGGGGGATTACAAGAGGAAATACCGATCCTCCCACTCACAGCAGCATTCAGAGGGAAAATAACTGGAAGGAGGGCAGGATGTTTACTGAGTATAAATCCCATCACAAAAGAAGACTGCTAAATAGAAGACAGCTTGTCCTAGGAATGAATAGAAAACATACCGGTCTAGGATGAGCTGGAACCAAAACAGGCAGGATGCAAGCTGTCCAGAAGTCAAACAAATGCATCTGTACATCTGGCCACAGTAGTCCACGCTCTGGTTACATCCTGTATAGACTACTGCAACGCGCTCTACGTGGGGTTGCCATTGAAGACTGTCCGGAAGCTTCAAATGGTCCAACGAATGGCAGCCAGATTGCTAACAGGAGCAGCACTCAGGGAGCATACAACTCCTCTGTTATGCCAACTTCACTGGTTACCAGTTTGCTATCGGGCACAATTCAAATTACTGGCTTTAGCCTATAAAGCCCTAAACAGTTCTGGCCCAACTTACCTATCTGAACGCATCTCCCCTTATGAACCATCTAGGACAGGGGTCCTCAAACTAAGGCCCGGGGCCCGGATGCGGCCCTCCAAGGTCATTTACCTGGCCCTCGCTCAGGGTCAAGCTAAGTCTCAAACGACTTGAAAGCACACAACAACAACAACAACAATCCTATCTCATCAGCCAAAATTATGCTTAGACATCCAAATGAAAACTGAAGTCAGTGTGACAATGGGAAAGAAAACAATGGGAAATAAAACATGGGACACTTCCATACAGGCCTTAAATCAGCCCGAGGGCCGGATACAGCCCTCCAAGGTCATTTACCCAGCACTTGCTCAGGGTCAACCTAAGTCTCAAATGACTTGAAAGCACACAACAATAATCCTATCTCATCAGCCAAAAGCAGGCCCACACTTCTCATTGAAATACTAATAAGCTCATATTTATTAAAATTGTTCTTCATTTTAGTTATTGTACTGTTTTAAAGTGTTTTTCTCTCTACAAATATGTGCCATGTGCATAGGAATTCATTAATGTTTTTTTCAAATTATAATCTGGCCCTCCAACAGTTTGAGGGACTGTGACCTGGCCCTCTGTTTAAAAAGTTTGTGGACCCCTGATTTAGGACCTTAAGATCATCTGGGGGGGGGGCTCTTGTTACCGCCTTCGTCACAGGTACGTTTGGCGGAGACGAGTGACAGGGCCTTCTTGATGGTGGCCATTTGGCTATGGAACGCCCTCCCTATAGATATTGGACCTTTTAACATTCCGGGAAAAAAGTCAAGACATGGCTTTTTGATAAAGCATTTGCAAATGCAGAGTATTTAACATAGGACAACAGAACGAGACCAGACAACATTTTTAACAAAGAGACACTATGGATTTATATTTTACTAGCCGGTCCCTGCCACGCGTTGCTGTGGCCCACATGGGGGTTCTGTGTGGGAAGTTCAGCCCAATTCTATCGTTGGTGGGATTCAGAATGCTCTGCGATTGTAGGTGAACTATAAATCCCAGCAACTACAACTCCCGAATGTCAAGATTCCATTTTCCCCAAACTCTACCAGTGTTCACATTTCTGCATATTGAGTATTCGTGTAGAGTTTGGTCCAGATCCATCATTGTTTGAGTCCACAGTGATCTCTGGATGTAGGTGAACTACAACTCCAAAACCAAAGGACACTGCCCACCAAACCCTTCCAGTATTTTCTGTTGGTCATGGGAGAACTGTCCACCAAGTTTGGTTCAATTCTGTCGTTGGTGGGGTTCAAAATGCTCTTAGATTGTAGGTAAACTATAAATCTATAAATCCCAGCAACTACAACTCCCAAATGACAACATCTTTTTTTTTTTTTTTAGTGAAGGACATACATTGGGTTGTTAGGTGTCTTGTGTCCAAATTTGGTGTCAATTCGTCCAGTGGTTTTTGAGTTCTGTGAATACCACAAACTAACATTACATTTTTATTTATATAGATTTATTCTGTTTAGTTTTTATTATATTTATGTTTTAATTGTATTTATGATATTGTATATATTGAATTTTACCCTGTAAACTGCCTTGAGTCGCCTGTGGGCTGAGAAAGGCGATATACAAATAAAGTAAATAAATACATGTGTGTTTAAACCCTCTCACCACACCTACACACATACACACACCAGCCAAGACCCTGGTTCTTGTTCTACCATGAGGAGTCCACTATTGCTCCACTTTCATTCAGACAGGGGAAGGTACTGCCTGTCCAACTTTGGAAGCAGCATAATTTTGCTTGAAGACCTCACTGTTTCAAATGAAGGGCTGTATCAAGCTAGGTGCTTTGTTTCATATCATAGAGTTGGAGGAGACCACAAGCATCATCCAGTCTAACACCCTGCCATGCAGAAATCAAAGCACCTGAAGTAATTATATGACCTGTAGTAATTATATGTTCTTACTCCAGGTAACTGCTCTCAGATTTGTCTTTGAGGAACTGTCTACGAAAGCTTGCAAATACTGGAAATGTGCCATATATATATATAAATGTAATGTTCGTTTGTGCTATTCACAGAACTCAGAAACCACTGGGGCAATTGACACCAAATTTGGACACTATCTCCCTAACAACCCAATGTATGTTCTCCACTCAAAAAAAACAATGAAAACAAAAAGCAGAAAGGACTTCTAAACTGCATGTCCACAAAGGAGAAACTGCATGTCTACAGAGACCCATGGCCACACCCTCTCCTCCTCCTCGCAGGAAAACAGCCGGCCGTTAAAGCCAGGCGCACGTGCACGGCCACACACACACACACAAGCGAGTGGAGTGGAGGTGGAGGCGCGCCGCATGCAGCCCCTTCTCTTCCCCTCCTATGTCAGGAGAGGAGTCTCCTCCTCCTTTCCCTGTTGGAAAGTGCTAGCAGCAGCAACGGAGTGCTCCACGCAAGGAAGAAGGGGAGGAGGAGGAGGAAGTGAGGAAGGTCCACAGTGCTTGAATGAAGGACCTTCCTTCTCTCCCTCCCTTCCCTTCTTTCCTCCCTTTCCTCCTTCTTTCCCTTTCTTCATTTCCTTCCCCTTCATTTCCCTCCCTCCTTTCTTCATCCCCCTACTTTCTTTCCCTCCTTCCTTCCTTCTCCTTCCTTCCTGTCTCCCTTCCTGTCCCTCCTTCTTTCTTTTCCTCCCTCCCTTCTTTCCCTCCCTCCCTTCCTTTTTCCTTCCTTCCTTCCTGTCCCTCCTTCCTTCCTTCTTTCTTTCCTTCTTTCTTTGTAAGATATAAATACAATATTAAATGGAAGGGATAGTCAAGAAGTAATGAGAGAAGGAGAGAAAGAGGGAAGGAAGGAAGGAGAGAAGGAGGGAGGGAAAGAAGGAAAGAAAGAAAGATAGAGAAGCAAGGAAGGAGAGAAGGAAATAAAAAAAGTGAAAGGGAAAAGAGAGGGAAGGAAGGAGAGAAGGAACAAAAGATAGGGAGGGAGGGAGGGAAGGAGGGAAGGAAGGAAGTAACCAAAGAGCAAAGAAAGGGAGGAAAGAAACAGGCAGAGATGGAAGAAAGATGAGAGATAGGGAAAGAAAAAGAGGAAAGGAAGGAAAGAGGGAAGGGAGGAGAGAAAGATGGAGGAAAGGCTGGCCACAGCAACACGTGGCGGGTACAGCTAGTGTGTGTGTGTGTGTGTATGCTTGAAAGAGAAGCCAGCCAAAAATAGGAACATAAGGGCAGATGACAAGAACTGCAAGACACAGTCAAACCTGCAGCTCTGTCAACAATCACAGCAGATAATGATGAAGAAATGTTTTCGTCCAAAATTAAGGCACTAAAATTCTGTAATTATCTCCGAGGCATCTCTGGGGATCCCATGCCAAACTGCACTGTAGAAATTGAATTTACCTTCCCGCAACCCCACAACCAATTCCTGTAATCTGGATGTCACTGCATGAGTCATGATGTGCTTTTCTAACCCCCCGATAGGCCTCATATATGTGGTTACTAAACTGGAACCAGTGATATGGAGCAGAAAATTCTTCTCTCCCAAATTTTTCCCATGTAAAACTTTCCATTTCTAAAAAGGCATTGTTTCATCAAATTTAATTAGTAACATAATGAATAGAAACAATAGCATTTAAATAGGGCGGCTTCGAAGTTGTAATTAACTTTGCTCAGGTGACTATTCTCCAAGAGCATGCATGCATATATAATTCAAAGAGGCAATGCTCTTTGGGCGCATTGAAATTAGCATGTTGACAGTTTTCAAAGCTTTTTGTTTCCCTTTATAGTTAAATAAAGAATCTAATGACAATGTCTGAAAATACTTAGTTTCTTCTTGTTTCTGTGTCAGTGTTGATGTGGGGATTGTCTGGTTTGGTTACTCTGAAACATGCAACATATAATTGTCCTTCTTGGGGTTCCCTTCAAATCTATGATATTATATATCTGTGTGTGTATGAGAATCATATATATCTAGGTATATCTATGGCTGGATGTATCTTTGTCAGGAGGGCTTTGATTACGTTCTCTTGCCCTGGTGAAGGGAGTTGGACTGGATGGCCTTGAGTATTTTCTGTTGGCCATGGAGGTTCTGTGTAGGAAGTTTGCCCCAATTCTGTCGTTGGTGGGGTTCGGAATGCTCTTTGATTGTAGGTGAACTATAAATCCCAGTAACTACGACTTCCAAATGTCAAGGTCTATTTCCCCCAAACTCCATCTGTGTTCATATTTGGGCATATGGAATATTTGTGCCAAGTTTGGTCCAGATCCATCATTGTTTGAGTCCAAAGTGTTCTCTGGATGGAGGTGAACTACAACTCCCAAACTCAAGGTCAATGCCCACCAAACCTTCTGGTGTTTTCTGTTTGTCCCAATTCTGTTGTGGGAGTTCTGTCATGGGAGTTCTGTGTCCCAAGACTGGTTTAATTCCATAATTGGTAGTGTTCAGAATGCTCTTTGATTGTAGGTGTACTATAAATCCCAGCAACGACACTTCCCAAATGACAAAATCAATTTTTTGAGTGAAGGACATTCATTGGGTTGTTAGGTATATTGTGTTCAAAATTGGTGTCGATTGGTCCAGTGGTTTTTGAGTTATGTTAATCCCACAAACGAACATTACATTTTTATTTATATAGATGTTGCAAGTCGCTTCTGGTCACTTCTGGAGTGAGAGAATCAGCCGTCTTCAAAGACGTTGCCCAGGGGACGCCCGGATGTCTTACCATCCTGTGGGCAGCTCAAGCAGGGAGCTTTGAGATGGTTGAACAGAAGCTCTCCAAAGCTCTAGGTGCTCTTATTGCCTATTACAGGAAAAACCAGCTGATTCCTCATCCATCTAAAACACAGACATGTGCTTTTCACCTTAAGAACAGACAAGCATCCCGAGCTCTGAGGATTACCTAGGAAGGAATCCCATTGGAGTATTGAAACACACCCAAATATCTGGGAGTTACCCTGGACCATTCTCTGACCTACAAGAAGCACTGAATGTATATCAAGCAAAAAGTGGGTGCTAGAAATAATATCATATGAAAGCTGATTGGCACAACCAGAGGATCACAACCAGATACAGTGAAGACATCTGCCCTTGCACTATGTAACTCTGCTGCTGAGTATGCATGCCCAGTGTGGAACACATCTCACCACGATAACTACCACTATTCACTTTTCCACATAATCACCAGACAATTGAATACATTTCTGCCAACAATGAACAAGTTTTCTGAAGCCGTCATGGAAGAAATTGACACTCTGTTTCCGCAACCCATCGTGCACAGATCTTCCGATAGCCAATAATGTGACCCACACATTCTTGAGAAATGCAGATTATGCTTGAAATTTCTCTCTGAGTGATACGACGATCGTCCGGAATCAATCTGTGAACCTTTCGCTTGTGAAACTCGGTGGTTGCTGTCACAGGACGTCCAACTCTTTGTCATGCAAGTCAGATGTTCCCACCTCAACGTGACCGCATCTCCGTATACGATCCCACACAATCTCTCCGATCATCTGGAGAGGCCCTGCTCACGATCCCACCTGCATCGCAAGCACGATTGGTCGGGATGAGGGACAGGGCCTTCTCCGTGGTGGCCCCCCGACTCTGGAACTCTCTCCCCAAGGACATCAGACAAGCCCCAACGTTGGCAGTCTTTAGGAAGAGCTTGAAGACGTGGTTGTTCCAGTGTGCCTTCCCAGAATAGGAAACTCCAAGCATCATGTCCCAAATGCACTTTACTAGAGATTTAAGATTGTCTGCACGTTGCACCTATCTCCAAAAACCTATCCATTTCACCTGTCATGTCCAGCATTTTTAAAAATTTTAATCATTACATTTGGCCCGACCTTAGTTTTAAATGGGCCGTGGTGTTATTGTTTAATGTTTACTGCTAGTCTTTTAATGTTTATTGTTTTGTTTTTATGAGTTTATTTATTGTTGTATTTGTTATGCTGTTGTTTTATTGATGTGTTGGGCCTCGGCCTCTTGTAAGCCGCACCGAGTCCTTCGGGAGATGTTAGCAGGGTATAAATAAAGGTTTATTATTAATATTATTATTATTATCTTGAAACTTACTCGCCCAACGACACACAGTACTCACATCAACACAATCACCATAAAAAGCTTGCATTAACTGATGAATCTCCTTTGGGGTGACACCTTCTGATGTCACGAATATAATGACTGTCCGTTGCTTAAGTTGCATTGACCGACCGTCTGCACAGGGTTCCATACTTCGCACTTTAACAACACAACCATTCAATGCTAAGGCTTCCCGCCAAAATGGAACTGTAGAGAATAGTCTACTGAACAAGCCAGTACCTGCCGCAAACCAGTACTGCCATCTGTTGAGGAGTTACGAAAGTGGAGGCATTACTTTTCATTCAACCCTTGTACTTCCAGCATAATAAAAGATCCAATGCTCTATGCTTAGCTAGCAATGAAAAACTTCAAGAGTGCTCCCCAGGATATCAGACGTGCTGTCAATCCTGAAAACAGTTTCCCCACCATTTCTTTATTTGAAAACAGAATGGTCCAGAAGAGCTTCCTTTCATCACTGTGGTCACAAGAAGTTCCTGTGGCCAATTTTAGAAGAACCCAGATTTTTCTGGCTTAGATCCTACTGAGATAATTAATTTTGATCCTGCCTCCATTGTCCTCTGTTGCAGGAAGATCAACTGATTAATGGACGCAGCAAGCCAGCTCCGGGCAAAGGAGGATCAATGTGGCATCCAAGCCAGCCCTGTCCTTTGCAAAATTAGAAGACTTTCCAGTGGCCGTAGAAGTTTGCAATCTGCCTAATCCTGAGCTTCTCACTTTCTTACAAGCGGTCTATCCTTCATGCACTCATAAACAATCTCCAGTAATCTTGGCAAGTCTCTGGGGCTTTAATCTTCTCCTTGCATGCACCCAGCAACCTCCATTGCTCCCAGTCATACATGCAACCATTTAACTCTCCAACACACAGTGATGAATGATATCATTGCCAAGGGCAGGCAGAAAAATGACAGCGAGCAGATTCATAGCAGCAGACAGCAAAAAGTCTTCCCTCTGCTCTGAAAAAGTCCGTGCCTCTCCCTCAGCTCTGAACTCCTTAGATCACGGGTCCACAAACTGTTTAAGCAGAAGGTCGGTTCTGGGCACCACAATTCTAGACACCACAATTGAAGAGAGATATTGACAAGCTGGAATGTGTCCAGAGGAGAGCGACTAAGATGATCAAGGGTCTGGAGAACAAGCCCTATGAGGAGCGGCTTAAAGAGCTGGGCATGTTTAACCTGAAGAAGAGAAGGCTGAGAGAAGACATGATAGCCATTAGGGCTGGGTGGTTTCGTTTCGTAATTTCGTAATTCGTTAAAAATTCGTTATTTTTTTAATTTTTTTGGTTACGAAGCGATAACGAACCATTCAGGAGCATCTAAAAAACGAAACGAATTTTTCAATTCGTTTCGTAATTGCTTCGTATTTGTTTCGAAATCGTTTCGAAATCGTTTCGTTATTATTTCCGCATGTCTGGGGCAAGTTTTATAGCTGTTGTTTGTTTAATCAGTGAAAAAATAAATAAATATCACACCAACAGTCAACAACAGAGGGAGAGGGAAGCTTCAGAAGTTCCCCCTGTCCCATATGGAGGTTTTTTAGCGTATTGCGCGGTCGCAATGGATGAGCCTCACCCTGGGAAAACCACCTTCGTGATCATGGTGTCTCCCCTGCCAGGTAAATATTATCCAACTGTATGTCCCCCAACAGAAATGATATTCTGACATCCCTCTTGCAAGGGCAGGAAAGATCCAACATAATCAGAGTAAGCCTTTTTATTCTGAAAGCTATTAAGAAAAGAGCAGATTTCCTGAAAGAAAAACCAGGAAAATAAGATTCCGACTATAAATTGAAGGTCAGCTGCTGTCCTCACCTTTTTGCCTTGTTTTTTTACTGATGTTCTGTCAGGTTTTACAATGTATTGTAATGTAATATAGCTGAGTCATGCACTGCTAATAAGCTTCTATTGGAAATGCTGAGTCATGCATTAACTGTATATAGCACTTCATTTAGGGAATGTGTTCTGGCCTAGTCCAGGTGATTGTGAATGATGCAATCCTGGGTCCGAGTTAAGTTAATGAGTTGGGAACCAATCAGAGATTGCTATGTGTAATTGTATAGAATTGTATATAAGGAAGTCATGTAGAGTGTATACTCTCTCCATGTGCTATGATGCTGTTCGTCAAAGGCTCTATGTAATTCATCATCATTATCATCATTTAATAACTTATTAATCGCCCTCCATCTGAGAATGCTCCAAGCGATTTACAGCTAAATTACAAAAGATAAAATACATTAAAATCAACAGTGATCGAATGCTCTAGTAAAAAGCCAGGTCTTAAGTGCGAGAGTAAAAGGCCCTAAGTCACACATGGCTCTCATGTAGGTCGGCAAGGAATTCCACAAGGCAGGGGCAGAAATAGAAAAAGCCCTGCGTCTTTTAATTGATTAAAAGAACCTGTCTGCTAAGACAAGATATAACCGTGTGCTGTGGTAAGTTTGTAGTGTCATCTAGATTGGAGGGGAAAACAATAGTAAAACTGACAATGGCCTGGCATGTGCTCAAGTATCTGTAAACGAGACACAGTTTGTGGGAGCAGTTGACTGAAAAAACTGTGCAGGAAGAAGCTACTGGAAAGCGCTGAGGTTGTGCAACTGATCTGCTGTTGAATTGTGAAATTAATCTCAACATGTTCTATTTTGAAATGGTCATATGACTGATCAAATAAATAAATAAAAAAAATATTATTATAGGTCCACAAACTGCTTAAGCAGAAGACTGGTTCTGGGCACCACAATTCTGGGCACCACAACTGAAGAGAGATATTGACAAGCTGGAATGTGTCCAGAGGAGAGCGACTAAGATGATCAAGGGTCTGGAGAACAAGCCCTATGAAGAGCGGCTTAAAGAGCTGGGCATGTTTAGCCTGAAGAAGAGAAGGCTGAGAGGAGACATGATATAAATATGTGAGAGGAAGTCATAGGGAGGAGGGAGCAAGCTTGTTTTTTGCTGCCCTGGAGACTAGGATGCAATGGAACAATGGCTTCAAACTACAAGAAAGGAGATTCCATCTGACCATGAGGAAGAACTTCCTGACTGTGAGAGCCGTTCAGCAATGGAACTCTCTACCCCGGACCTCAGATTTGTGCTGGGGCATCTACAGTTTTCTAGGGAGATCACTTCTCTAGAGATTGGTAAGTCCTCCTGTGGCAGTGGTTCCCAACCTTTGGCCTCTAGTTGGTTTGGACTTCAACTCTCAGAAATCCCAGCCAGCTTACCCGCTGTTAGGAATTGTGGGAGCTGAAATCCAAAACACCTGGAGGACCAAAGGTTGAGAAGCACTGTCCTGTGGGATTCTATGGTCAACTTCAGCTAGATGACCTAAAAATTCCTAAAGAGGTGTTGTATTAAGTTAAACAACAATATTTTATTGTTTTTTCCACTTTTGCAAGGGTTATGTGTCCCTAACACAAGTGAATGTGTAAGGCCAACTACAGTAATAAATATTTCCTCCATGGAAGCATCTATCAAGGACAGAAGATATATATATAGATATAGATATATATATATATATACACACACACACGGGTCCCATAAAAGTAAAAAATATATATGAATAATTATTTTAAATATCTTTAAATTATTTCTTGTCTGTTGTAATTAATTAATTGTAGAGTTGCACCAGAGGACCTATAAATTCCTAAGGTAAAGGTTTTCCCCTGACATTAACTCCAGTTGTGTCTGACTCTGGAGGTTGGTGCTCACCTCCATTTCTAAGCCAAGAGCTAGCGTTGTCCATGGACACCTCCAAGGTCATGTGGCCAGCATAACTGCATGGAGCGCCGTTACCTTCCCACCAGAGCAGTACCTATTGATCTGCTCACATTTGCATATTTTCGAACTGCTAGGTTGGCAGAAGCTGGGGCTAATGACAGGAGCTCACGCCACTCCATGGATTCGAACCTGCGACCTTTTGGTCAGCAAGTTCAGCAACTCAGCATTTTAACCCACTACACCACTGAGGGTTCCTAGAGAACATTTCAATTAAATCCATGAACAAACTTGCAAAAGTCAAAACCACAAAAGTGAGAAAGGGGGCATATAAATATTATAAACTAGCTGTACCATGTGTTGCTGTGGCCAACCTTCCCTCACTCTTTCTCTCCTTCCCTTTCCTTCTCTCCTTCCTTCCTTCTCTTCCTCTTTCCTCCCTCCCTTTTTCTTTTCCTTCCCTTTCTCTTTCTTCCTTCTCTGCCTCTTTTCTTCCTTTGCTTTTTGCTTCCATCTTTCCTTTTGTCTTTCCTTCCTTCCCTCCGTCTTTCTCTCTCTTCTTCCTTTGCTTCCTCTTTCCTTCCTTTCCTTTTTTTCTTTCCGTCTCTCCTTCCTTCTTTCTCTACCCATTTCTTTCCACCCTTCTTTTCCTCTTTCTCTCCTTTCTTCCTTCTCTACCTCTTTCCTTCCTTCCTTTGCTTTTTTGCTTCCATGCTTCCTTCTCTCTCTCTCTCTCCCTTTTCTTTCTTTCTTTCTTTCTTTCTTTCTTTCTGTCCCCCTTCCTTCCTTCCTTCCTTCCTTTCTGTATGTCATTTATCTTTGTTGTTTTTTTGGGGGGGGGGGGTTAAGTCCTTTCCACTGATTTTTTTTGAGGGGGGGGGGGTTATGAGTGATAGACACTCCTTGATCTGTTAGGAGTCTTGTGTCCAAAATTCGTGTCATTTAGTCGTGCCATTTATATAGATTTCGAAATGGGCATTCTACCTGGGGGTTTTCCCCTGGTATTAATGCTTTCTAAACATCTACAAACAAAAATCTCACTTCAACATGCAATTTTTGGATTCAACTAAATGGCAAACTCCTTTATAGTAAATTTCTTCCCACCTTGCTGCTACCACAATCTGTAGTGGATAGAAATCTGGATTTCGAGATAGAAGACCTGGGTTCAGATTCCACAATTTTGATAGGCTATCTATGGCTTAACAAAAGAAGCATGGCAACAACACTGGCTTATTTTAGAACACAGGGAAAACTAAAATGATGTCAGCTTCACAAATTACATAGTGTTATCCAAATAATAAGAAGCAGAAGCAAAGCAGTCCCACACCATGTTTCCCGGAACAGCTGGTCCTATTCAGGTTAACGCAGGGAAGGGCAAAAATATGAATTCAGTTCATTCAGTTCAAAAAGATGCTTGGAAGTGCATAAACAACGCCTGGCAAATCCCCAAAGTCAGCTGAATCTGGATAAGACTTCCAGCAGCAAATGGGCTGCTAAACATTCTTTCCAATTTCTACAAGATTTGTGTAATTACTTCTGCCAGAATGTTGTAATGCACATAAACTAATACAGAATTTAGAAGACTTGGATTTGGGTGAAGAATTACACTTTTTTGAGTGCCTGCACAAAGAGGTGAATGGTCTGTAGCCGGGGGGGGGGGGGGGGGGGGCGTAGGGGTTCAACCACACACACTCCCACCCAAATTCATTAGTAAACCCAATTCATTAGTAAACCTGGGTTTTTTTAAACCTGAAACAATTGGGGTAGGAGTGTTGAACCCTTAAAACCCCTCGCGCCACTCTGGACACAGGCCTGGGATAGCATGTTATGTTATTCTGTGACACATCAAATGTATGGAGGGGTTGAATGATGGATCACGACACGTATCTTCCCCTATAAACCATCAAAGGACTTTAAGATTATCTGGAGAGGCCCTTATTTTTCCTACCAATTACCCAGCTCATTTCCCCTAATAGGCCCCGGAAATAATAATAATAATAATAATTATTATTATTATTATTATTAACTTTATTTGTACCCCGCTAGCATCTCCCGAAGGACTCGATGCGGCTTACAAAGGCCAAGGCCTCAATACACAACATAACAATACAAAACCTAAAGCAAATTAAAGCAATATTAAACAACAAACAACAAGCAATAAACAATACACCAAAACACAATAAAACTGGGCCGGGCCAGAGTAATGGGTACAGAATTAAAAGTGCTGATGTGACAGGTGGTATATAAGGATTATAGGGCAAGTGCAGTGTGCAGTGTGCGGCAATCTTAGTTCTAATAAAGTGCTTCTGGGACGTGGTATTGGAGATTTCCTATTCGGGGAAGGCACGTCAGAACAGCCAGGTCTTCCAAGTTCTTTCTAAAGACTGCCAATGTAGGGGCCTGTCTAAGATCTTTGGGAAGGGTGTTCCAGAGTCAGGGGGCCACCACAGAAAAGGCCCTGTCTCGTGTCACCACCAAACGCGCTTGCAACGCAGGCGGGATCACGAGCAGGGCCTCTCCAGATGAGCGAAGTGAACGCGTGGGTTCGTAAACGGAGATGCGGTCACGCAGGTAGGATGGTCCCAAACCATTCAGGGCTTTGTGGGTAAGCACCTGCACCTTAAATTCGGCTCGGAAAATAAACAGCAGCCAGTGGAGCTCCTTGAACAGGAGAGTTGACCTCTCTCTGTAAGGAGCACCAGTTAACATCCTGGCCGCCCCCCGTTGGACTAACTGAAATTTCAGAGCCGTTTTCAAGGGCAGCCACACGTAGAGCGCATTACAGTAGTCCAATCTAGAGGTGACCAAGGCATGGACCACCCTGGTCAGATCAGCCTTCGCGAGATACGGTCGCAGTTGGCGCACAAGTCTCAATTGTGTGAAAGCCCTCCCAGACACCGCCGACGCCTGAGCCTCAAGTGAAAGCGATGAATCCAAGAGGACTCCCAAACTGCGGACCTGTGGCTTCAGGGGGAGCGTAACCCCGTCCAACACAGATTGCCACCCTATACCCCGGTCAGGTTTACGATCAACCAGGAGGACCTCTGTCTTGTCGGGATTGATCTTCAGCTTGTTCCTCCTCATCCAGATAGACACAGCGGCCAGGCACTCGTCCAGCACCCGTGAGGCCTCCTTGGAATTGGGTGGAAATGAGTAGTAGAGTTGTGTGTCATCTGCATAGAGGTGGCACCTAACTCCAAAACTCTGGATGACCTCTCCCAGCGATGAGATGAGATAGGATTGTTGTTGTTGTGTGCTTTCAAGTCATTTCAGACCTAGGTTGACTCTGAGCGAGGGCCGGGTAAATGACCTTGGAGGGCCGTATCCGGCCCTCGGGCCATACTTTGAGGACCCCTGAAGTAGAGTAATAGGAAGAAGGAAAATATTAAGTAAAATAATAAGAAAACAAAATAAAAAGAAAGGAAAAAATCTCATCTCAGATACAAGACTTAAGATAAGAATGTAGCGAGAAGTTACAGGAATATTATACTAAAAGAATACAAGCTTCCTGTGAAATGGACTGGAAGCTTACCCTCCCCCCCCCCCCCCCCAACTTATCCTCATTCCCCATTCCACACCCCATTCTTACCAAACCCCATCGTAGCTCCATGTTTCTTTTTTCTCTATTTTTCTTCCCCCACTCCCTCCTTCGTACTCTACTCCACTTCCCTTCCCTTTCCCCGTTTCCATATCTTAGTCCGACCCTCTCCCATTCCCCCCACCCCCCACCCCCATGGTGTTATGACGTATGGTACTCCACTTAGGCAGAAAAAACGAAATGCAAAGATGCAGAATGGGGGACAATGCCTGGCTCGAGAGCAGTACATATGAAAAATATCTTGGACTCCTCGTGGACAGCAAGTTAAACATGAGCCAACAATGTGATGTGGCGGCAAAAAAAGCCAATGGGATTTTGGCCTGCATCAATAGGAGCATAGTGTCTAGATCTAGGGAAGTAATGCTACCCCTCTATTCCGCTTTGGTTAGACCACACCTGGAATATTGTGTCCAATTCTGGGCACCACAATTCAAGAGAGATATTGACAAGCTGGAATGTGTCCAGAGGAGGGCAATGATCAAGGGTCTGGAGAACAAGCCCTATGAGGAGCGGCTTAAGGAGATGGGCATGTTTAGCCTGAAGAAGAGAAAGCTAAGAGGAGATATGATAACCATGTATAAATATGTGAAAGGAAGTCATAGGGAGGAGGGAGCAAGCTTGTTTTCTGCTTCCCTGAAGACTAGGATGCAATGGACCAATTGCTTCAAACTGCAAAAAAGGAGATTCCATCTGAACATGAGGAAGAACTTCCTGACTATGAGAGCCGTTCAGCAGTGGAACTGTCTGCCCCAGAGTGTGGTGGAGTTTCCTTCTTTGGAAGCTTTTAAACAGAGACTAGATGGCCATCTGTCAGGGGTGCTTTGAATGCAATATTCCTGCTTCTTGGAAGGGGGTTGGACTGGATGGCCCATGAGATCTCTTCCAACTCTATGATTCTATGATCCTATGGTTGTAAAATATTTGAAATAAAGATTATTAGCTATGCGCATGACCCAAATCTGAACCACTTTGGCTAGCAATCTTTTCAGGAACCAACCTTCACTTCCACTTCCTGCTTCTGCTTGTTTGAAAGCGCAGGCAGTGAAGAATGCAGCCAGCCTGGTTTCCCCAGTTGGGAAAGAAAAAATCAATTTGGCAACACCCAGAGAAAAGATGGCAGATGTATGCTTGAATGTGTGATTTGGAGGGGCGGGGGGGTTGATCTTAAAATCTTTTGCAAAGTATCAGGAAAGATGCACAGACAAAAAATGAATAAGGAATGAGGAAAGTACTGAAATTTCCCCATTTCTGAACTATTAATATTCGTTTGTGGGATTAGCACAACTCAAAAACCACTCGACGAATTAACCCCAAATTTGGCCACAAGACACCTACTAACCCAACGAGTGACCATCACATACACAAAAAAATTAATGTTGTCATTTGGGAGTTGTAGTTGCTGGTATTTATAGTTCACCTACAATCAAAGAGCGTTCTGAACTCCACCAACAATGGAGTTGAACCGAACTAGGCATACAGGACTCCCATGCCCGACAGAAAACGCTAGGTTTTGGTGGGCATTGACCTTGAGTTTTTAAAATGATCAAGGGTCTGGAGAACAAGCCCTATGAGGACCGGCTTAAAGTTGTAGTTCACCTACATCCAGAGAGCACTGTGGACTCAAACAATGATGGATCTGGACCAAACTTGGCATGAATATTCCATATGCCCAAATATGAACACAGATGGAGTTTAAGGGAAATAGACCATGACATTTGGAAGTTGTAGTTACTGGGATTTATAGTTCACCTACAATCAAAGAGCATTCTGAACCCCACCAATGACAGAATTGGGGCAAACTTCCCACAATGAACCCCCAGGACCAACAGAAAATACTTAAGGCCATCCAGTCCAACTCCCTTCACCAAGGCAAGAAAACGTAATCAAAGCCCTCCTGACAAAGAGCTATCCAGCCATAGATATAGATGGATAGATATGATTAACACACAAAGAGATATAGTATCATAGATTTGAAAGGGATCCCAAGAAGGACAATTATATGTTGCATGATTCAGAGTAGGCAAACCAGACAATCTCCATATCAACACTGACAAAGAAACAACAAAAAATACTGTTTACCCATAAGCATAAAGGAATTACATATATTAGAAACCATTACTTTATTTTCCAGATCACCAGACTATGCCACAGCAATGCGTGGCAGGGGATGGCTAGTTTTTATATAGCCCCAACTACTTCTGACCAAGAAAACATGACTCCATGTGTAAAAGGAGAAGTTATTTCATCGTCAATAGCCTGTGTCCCCTCCTCCATCAACCAGATGCTCAGGAAGGCTGAATCCCAGAGTGTTGTTACAGTTCTTGTTGTTGAACTATCTATACTGCAGATGGTAGGGCTTGAGGCAGGAAATCCAAATGTTAGCCTAGTGATATAAGAGTAAAAAAAAATACTGCACTTTCATGCCACTCTAAAATCTCCTGCCCAAAGCAGAATTATGAGAGTGGCTTGAGAGCTAAAGCTAAGAGAACAGTAGCTTGCCTAAAGCCATTAAATTAATTCATGACTGGCATGAAATGTGGCAGCGGGACCATAGGTTCATTTTTAAAATGATGCCAATGAGCATTTGCAGCATGCAGAAAAATACTGGCAACAGCAGCAAAAGATCCTTCAGATTTTAAATTCTAAGTCAGGCTTTAACAAATCTTGGGGTCCTCGTGGATGACAAGTTAAACATGAGCCAACGATGTGATGCGGCGGCAAAAAAGCCAATGGGATTTTGGCCTGCATCAATAGGAGCATAGTGTCTAGATCTAGAGAAGTAACGCTACTCCTCTATTCTGCTTTGGTTAGACCACACCTGGAATATTGTGTCCAATTCTGGGCAACACAATTGAAGAGAGATATTGACAAGTTGGAATGTGTCCAGAGGAGGGCGACTAAAATGATCAAGGGTCTGGAGAACAAGCCCTATGAGGAGCGGCTTAAAGAGCTGGGCATGTTTAGCCTGAAGAAGAGAAGGTTGAGAGGAGACATGATAGCCATGTATAAATATGTGAGAGGAAGTCACAGGGAGGAGGGAGCAAGGTTGTTTTCTCCTCCCCTGGAGACTAGGACGCGGAACAATGGATTCAAGCTACAAGAAGGGAGATTCCATCTGAACATGAGGAAGAACTTCTTGACTGTGAGAGCTGTTCAGCAGTGGAACTCTCTGCCCCGGAGTGTGGTGGAAGCTCCTTCTTTGGAAGCTTTTAAACAGAGGCCAGATGGCCATCTATCAGGGGTGCTTTGAATGCAATAGTCCTGCTAATTGGCAGGGAGTTGGACTGGATGCCCCATGAGATCTCTCCCAATTCTATGATTCTAGGATTCTATGAGGGAGCGAACTTGTTTTCTGCTCTCCTGGAGACTAGGATGCAATGGAACAATGGCTTCAAACTACAAGAAAGGAGATTCCACCTGAACATCAGGAAGAATTTTGTGACTGTGAGAATTGTTCAGCAGTTGAACTCTCTGCCCTGGAGTATGGTGGAGTCTCCTTTTTTGGTGGCTTGTAAACAGAGGCTGGATGGCCATCTGTCAGGGGTGCTTTGAATGCAGTTTTCCTTCTTCTTGGTAGGGGGTTGGACTGGATGGCCCATGAGGTCTCTTCCAACTGTATGATTCTATGATTCTATGAAATCACCACCACATCTGAGCACCTGTCTGATGGAGTACCATCCAATACCAGAAGTGAACTATCGAAAATGAAGTACCTCTCAGTTCAAATATACAAATAGGCTGTGATGGAAAGGAATACCAAAGTACAAGAAATGAGGAGGAAATTATTGCACAAATGGTATCGCACATCCTGCCAATTAGCATACTACTATAAAAAGGGGAGTAGTCAATGCTGGCATGGATGCCACCAGAAAGGGCACTTTATGCACATGATGTGGGAATGTGAATATGTACAAGATTTTTGGCAGACTATACAAGATGAGTGAAATCAAATACTAGGAAGTAAGTGGGTCATAGAGCCCCCGGTGGCGCAGTGGGTTAAAGCACTGAGCTGCTGAGCTTGTTGATCGAAAGGTCGCAGGTTCGATTCCGGGGAGCGGCGTGAGCTTCCGCTGTCAGCCCTAGCTTCTGCCAACCTAGCAGTTCGAAAACATGCAAATGTGAGTAGATCAATAGGTACCGCTCCAGCGGGAAGGTAACGGCCCTCCATGCAGTCATGCCGGCCACATGACCTTGGAGGTGTCTACGGACAACGCTGGCTCTTCGGCTTAGAAATGGAGATGAGCACCACACCCCAGAGTCAGACATGACTGGACTTAATGTCAGGGGGACTACCTACCTTACCTTTTAAGTGGGTCATAATAAAGGAAACGGCGGTACTAGGGAAAAGAAAGGAAACGGGAAATAAAAGAAGCACTAATAGAACGTGCACAAGCAGTAATAGTATTAGGGTGGAAAGATAAATCAAAATGGACAATAAATAAATGGTACCACTATATGGTGGAGCAAATGGAATTTGAAATTATAAATGTGAAATTAAATGATTTAAAAATCAACGAAAATAGAATGAGAGAAATGGAAGATAGATGGACAAGGGTAAAGAACTATATTATGAATCATTCCGGAGATGAAGCCATAAGAAATAAGATACAAATGTTATATAGCATACAGGATGGAAATGTATAAAGATAAAGATATAATGATTGTCTCAAAAAGAAATGAATATGTGAAAGAAAATAATTCTCATGTTGGTGGTGGGAATTGTAAATGTTTTGTGTGTGCACGGTATGCATTTTTTTGTATTGTAAAAATAAAAATTCGTTTAAAAATATACAAATAGGCTATCAGGTGGTAACTGAAGTACGTTTCTCAGCCATTTGAAGGGAGAAGAGTAATAGTAACAGTACTAACATCTATGCATGGTTCACCATGAGGAGGTTTTCTAGCTGTGTAGGAGACAGTTGAGATTATCCAGTTGAGATTATTATACCATCATGGTCAGCTTACATGAAACCTATCTTGAATGCAAATATGCAGCTGACCCCTACACTCCCAAAGTTTTAATGTTTTGGGCTTCAAAATTATTAATAAATATTTGCTTAGTGGTCATCCAGGAATGGAAAAAGCAAACCACCCAGCAACAAAAGCCCCCTTTGTGCTTTCTAAAAGGAAATATCTTACAGTTTGAGCTGCTTTATGAAGAGGAACCATTTCCAGTTTGCAGCCAGTTGCAGTCAAGGCCAAGCCATAGGAGGGCAGGGCTGTCCTGGGCCATTTGTGGGTCAGTCAAATATTTTCATGCTCAAACACCGTCAACTGTATCATAAATGAGTAGTATTAGAATTGCTAACTGAAATTATCAAGACTTTACCCTAAATAAAAAATACCATACGCATGTCCAATAACACCTGGTGTCAACTATGTAAAGTAGAAGCCCTTTTATTTATTACAGTCATCATCATTAGCAATACTAGTAGTTCTCTGAATAGCTAACACATATATGACCCATGTGTATCAACCATCATTTGCTAATGTAAAAAAAGCCCTTTTGATCAGTAGCAACTAAGTCCAAGAGTGAAAGCAGTTCAACTTCCGGGAGATTAATATCACTCACCAACACACGTTGCGGTGCCTCAAATGTTATCCCTGATTTTGGATACATCTGAAAATGGGCATGATTTTTCCTCTATTTGTTCTAGTTATTCAGACAAAGAACATATTATTAATTTATTTACGACTTTTAGATGCCGCCCTTCTCACTCTGAAGGGGATTCAGAGCGGCTTACAAGTAAAATGTAAATACATTATATTATATTATTACCATAGCACAGGGGTCCTCAAACTAAGGCCCGGGGGCCGAATGCAGCCCTCCAAGGTTATTTACCTGGCCCTCGCTTAGGGTCAACCTAAGTCTGTAATGACTTGAAAGCACACAACAACAACAACAATCCTATCTCATCAGCCAAAAGCAGGCCCACACTTTCCATTGAAATACTAATAAGTTTATATTTGTTAGGATTGCTCCTCATTTTAATTATTGTATTGTTTTTAAGTGCTCCTTGCACTACAAATGAGATATGTGCAGTGTGCATAGGAATTCATTCATGTTTTTTTCAAATTATAATCCGGCCCTCCAACAGTTTGAGGGACTGTGACCTAGCCCTCTGTTTAAAAAGTTTGAGGACCCCTGCTTTAGAGACTAGAGCACCTAAACATTAGGAAAAAGTTCCTAATGACAAGAGATCTTTGACAATAGAATATGCTGCTTTGGAGTGTGGACGAGCCTTTTTCTCTGATGGTTTTGAAACAGAGGCTTGATGGCCAACAGCCGGGAATGCTTTGATTCTACATATATTCCTGCATGGCAGAAAGGGGTTGGACTGGATTGCCCGTGGGGTCTTTGCCAAGTCTAGGATTCTATGTATGCTACAGGCTAAGAAGTTTCTATGCCCTGGGGCCAGAGATGGATGAGGGGCAATTTGGAGACAAACCTGCGAGCACAGTGTCTCCAGCCCTCTCGTTGCAGCGACACTGACTGACGCCTGGAATGCACTTCGCCAGCCTGGAAAAACAGAGGAGGAATTCTAATGAGGCCAACCTCGAACTGAGTCATGGGATTCCATTGTTCTGGCAACCCCAGACTAATCAGCTCTCTCATCCCCTCGCCCCAAAGGCTGGATATGTGGCTTGAGCTTCCAAATGAGGTTCTGCGATGCTGGAAAGTTACTGCAAAAAAGGTATAAGATATTAAGGGGCTCAATTTAAAGCAGCTTTAATCTAGAAACTTAAACAAGTGCTTGGCAAATAAGAAACTCATTCTGAGCAAGCAGGATGGTGCAAACAAAATGAAATGACGTCTGTCAAAAGTGCCTAATAGTCTGTGTATCCCTGGAGGTAATATTATACTCAATATTTTTAATAACGTGGTGCATAAAACTAAGTTTGTGTCTGCTGAATGATCGGAAAGTAAAGGTGTTACAATCACTGCCATCCATATAGAACTACGAGGGGTATTTTTTAAGTAAGGTCCGCTGGAACATAAGTACACAACGAAAGTTTGTGTCAAAAAAGTAAATTTATTTTCAGAAAGTACATACTTCACTCTATTTTTCGACATAGCTGCCAAGTTTGTTCAAACACTTATCATACCTCTGAACCAATTTTAAAATACCCTCTTCATAAATCCTCGCTTCAACTGAAGCCACCAAATTGTCTGTAATCAAAGAAGGGTGACCGGAGCGGTCCTCATCATGGACGTTGTCACAGCCATCTTTGAATTGTCGTACCCACTTACGCACTTTGCTTTCACTCATAACAGTATCACTGTACACTTCACAAATCTGTCGATGAATTTCTGCAGCAGGCAGGTTCCTTGCTGGCAAAAACCATATCACTGAGCGAACCTCACATGCGGCGGGTGAGTTGATAGTCTTAAACATTTTTAAAGCACAGAACAGAACCATACAGGTTAGCTACAGAGCGGAAACCAAGCACAGTTGTTCCCGAGGCATGCCGGTACACGACACACATGCTCGTTGCGGTATCATCATAATCATCATCATTTAATAACTTATTAATCGCCCTCCATCCGAGAATGCTCCAGGCGATTTACAGCTAAATTACAAAAGATAAAATACATACATACATACATACATACATACAAAAATTAAAAATCAACAGAGATCGAATGCTCTAGTAAAAAGCCAGGTCTTAAGTGCGAGAGTAAAAGGCCCTAAGTCACGCATGGCTCTCATGTAGGGCGGCAAGGAATTCCACAAGGCAGGGGCAGAAATAGAAAAAGCCCTGCGTCTGGTCCTTTCCAAGTGCACTTCTCTAGTAAACTACTAGTGTCTACAAGTGTCTACAAGAAAATGGACCTTACTTTAAAAATACCCCTCATATTTTGAAGTTTGGAGATTTTTGAATTTCAGAATTCCTGGTGATCAATGCTCAATTTATATAAAAAATATCACAGCTAGGCCCTGAAATCCGACTGCTCTAATGGTTACTGCTGCACATGACTGCACCAATGGCATTCACATACAAATGTTTTTGTTAACAGAAATATAAGTGAATTTTCACCAGTTTCCATATGGAATGGTGCAGTGGAGAGAAGCAATGGGAATGAAGGAGTGTTGCCAACTCTGGAGAAACAACAAAGTTGTCGAGTTATCTTGAAACCCTTAAAAGCAGAGTTTATCACCTATTTCTTCAAACAATAGGATTTTTAGATACTCTCAAAATCCAACAAAGATCACAAGGGAGACTGTACTCACTGCACTCATACATTTTTGGCTCCTTACATTTTCCAAACAGACCCTACAAGTTATAATGTACCAAATTTCATTCAGGAATCTCAATGTGGGAAAAAGACATTTTGTTATAAGTAAAGACACAGCAAAATGACAAGTCTGTAAGTCGATTCACATGACCAGAAGCAGTTATAGTGAGAATACTGACAGTTGAAAACACTATCAAGACATCCCTCAAACATATCAATGTGCAAGTGATTGTGTTAGATCACTATAGGAAGTAGAATTTGGGTTAGGGTTGTGTGGGTTTTCAAGACATGTAGAACCGGGACTGTGGCGCAGCTGGCTGGGAGTCAGTTGCATTAAGATCACTTCTGACTGAAAGGTCATGAGTTCGAAGCCAGGCCCGGGTCAGAGTGAGCTTCCGACCAAAATTGTGTAGCTTGCTGACACCCTTTGCACCCTGAAACACAGCCGCATCTGTCAAGTAGAAAATTTAGGTACCACTTATGTGGGGAGGCTAGTTTAACTGATTTGTGAGGCCATAAAAATCTCCAGGAAGTATGCAAAGAAAGAGGAAGTACTTCATCGGTGTCACAAACAGACAGTGAAGCGACAGCTCCCCTAGTGGCCCGAAGCTGGATTGTTAAATAGCCTCTGAGTCTATATATGTTGTGTGTCTATGGCATTGAATGTTTGGCATGTATATGTACATTGTAATCCGCCCTGAGTCCCCTGCGGGGTGAGAAGGGCAGAGTATAAATACTGTACATACAAATAAATTAATTAATAAAGGCAGAATGAAGGGAGTTGGACTAGATGGCCTAATTTACGAGGCCATAAAAAAAGACTCCAGCAAAGCACTCCAGCAAAAGCATGCGGGGAATGCGGAAGTACTTCATCAGTGTCGCAGATGGATGATGAAAGCGACAGCTCCCCTGGCGGCCAGAAAAGTGGAATATTAAATAGCCTCTGACTGTCTGTGTATATGTTGTGTGTCTTTAGCATTGAATGTTTGCCATATATGTGTACATTGTAATCCACCCTGAGTCTCCTGCGGGGTGAGAAGGGCGGAATATAAATACTAAATAATATAATAAATAAATAAATAAATAAACTCACGAAGTAAAACCCAGCACTAAAACGGATTAATAATCTTTTGCATAGGAAATCAATGCAAACTATATAAATAAAAATGTAATGTTCATTTGTGGGACTAACATAACTCAAAAACCACTGGACGAATTAACACCAAATTTGGACACA
The DNA here is from genome assembly GCF_037176765.1 of Anolis sagrei. NCBI lineage: Eukaryota > Metazoa > Chordata > Lepidosauria > Squamata > Anolidae > Anolis > Anolis sagrei. The sequence goes on along the minus strand of NC_090022.1, from coordinate 171,060,964 downwards.
AGACACCTAAAAACCCAATGTTTGGCCTTCACTCAAAAAAATTGATTTTGTCATTTGGGAGTTGTAGTTGCTGTGATTTACAGTTTACCTATAATTAAAGAGCATTCTGAACCCCACCAACGATGGCACTGAACCAAACTTAGCACACAGTTCTCCCACGACCAACAGAAAATACTGGAAGGTTTTTTTGGTGGGAAGTGTTCTTTGGTTTTGGAGTTGTAGTTCACCTACATCCAGAGATCACTGTGGACTCAAAACAATGATGGATCTTGACCAAACTCTACAAGAATACTCAATATGCCCAATTCTGAACACTGGTGGATTTTGGGGAAAATAGAATCTTGACATTTGGGAGTTGTAGTTGCTGGGATTTAGTTTACCTATAATCAAAGAGCATTCCGAACCCCACCAACGATGGAATTGAACCAAACTTGGCACACAGTTCTCCCATGACCAACAGAAAATACTGGAAGGGTTTGGTGGGTAGTGTCCTTTGGTTTTGGAGTTGTAGTTCACCTACATTCAGGGATCACTCTGTACTCAAACAATGATGGATCTGGACCAAACGCTACACGAATACTCAATATGCCCAAATGTGAACACTGGTGGAGTTTGGGGAAAATAGAATCATGACATTTGGGAGTTGTAGTTGCTGGGATTTATAGTTCACTTACAATCACAGAACATTCTGAATCCCGCCAATGATAGAATTGGACCAAACCTCCCACACAGAACCCCCATGTGGGCCACAACAACGAGTGGCAGGGGACGGCTAGTAACTAATAATATTCAATAAGGCGGCTAGCTAAAACAATACACATCCTGAATCTAAATCCATCTATATCACATATTCAAAAAACTCTGAACCCCCAAATCTCCAGAAACATCTCAAATTTATCTCTGCAAAAAAAGCATTCACAGAGATTAATCATGAAGGCCAGAGCCAGAAGAATTGCAAACACCCACACTAACTAAACATGATGCCACCACCTAAGAATACTTTCCTCCAGCCCTGATGAAGTAACAGCCCCAGTTTTATCTAGTGAAACGTGAAATGTCTGAAGTTGTAATTGGATAAAGGACATGCAGGATACAAGCAAGACAGCATCACAGGCACTGAAACATTGGCATCACTGCAAAGCTTGTTTTTCTACAGTTTTTTTTTTCTTTTGGATCCAGGCCATGTCATGTGGGAGGGGATTACAGGAAGAGAGAAGGGACAGAACAAGGCACGCATCCCCACATGATACACAGCTCTCCTCTGAAGAGCTGTACAGAATCTTGCCTTCTTTGAAAGTCGCTTGGCAAGTTGGCCACGGAAACCCCTACTGCTTCTCTCTCAATTCTAAGCTGCTGATCATTTGGAAGGGGCATTAAAACAGAAGGGCATTCAAAGTTACCCTTCGAAGCTGGCATTTGCTGCATGATGCTCTTGCCAAGTCACTACTTCCACCATGGATTATTTTTAGGATTCAAGGAGGTTGAGTGGCACAGAAAGGCGAGAAGTTCAGGCGTAAATCCAAGGCAGGGCAGCTGTTGTAAAGAGTGGAGATTTAAAAGAGAAATAATAGACCCGTTAAACCTTTCAGTTCACGTTGCAAGCCATTCTTTCCACCAGTCCACATCTTTCAATCCAAGGACCACGGACAGGTATCCTGCAGAGCACACTGGAACCTACCCATCAATCTATATAAATAAAAATGTAATGTTCGTTTGTGGGATTAACACAACTCAAAAACCACTGGGCGAATTGACACCAAATTTGGACACAAGACACCTAACAACCCAATGTATTTCCTTCACTCAAAAAATTGATTTTGTCATTTGGGAGTTGTAGTTGCTGGGATTTATAGTTCACCTACAATCAAAGAGCATTTTAAACTCCACCAATAATGAAACTGGGCCAAACTTAGCTCAAAGGACTCCCATGATCAACAGAAAACACCAGAAGGGTTTGGTGGGCATTGACCTTGAGTTTGGGAGTTGTAGTTCACCTACATCCAGAGAGCACTGTGGACTCAAACAATGATGGATCTGGACCAAATTTGGCACGAATATTCTATATGCCCAAATATGAACACAGATGGAGTTTGGGAGAAATAGACCTTGACATTTGGGAGTTGTCGTTACTGGGATTTATAGTTCACCTACAATCAAAGAGCAAGCTGAACCCCACAAATGACAGAATTGGGGCAAACTTCCCACACAGAACCCCCATGACCAACAGAAAATACTTAAGGCCATCCAGTCCAACTCCCTTCACCAGGGCAATAAAACGCAAACAAAGCACTCCTGACAAAGAGCCATCCAGCCATAGATATAGATAGATATGATTCACACACACATAGAGATATAGTATGATATAAAGGGATCCCTAAAGAAGGACAATAATATGTTGCATGTTCCAGAGTAGGCAAACCAGACAATCTCTACTCACAAAGAAACAATAAGAAGTACTGTTTATCCACAAGCATCAAGACATTACATATATTAGAAACCAACACTTTTTCATTACTTTATTTTTGAGATCACCAGACTGGGCCACAGCAACGCATGGCAGGGGACGGCTAGTCTATATAAATAAAAATGTAATGTTCGTTTGTGGGATTAACACAACTCAAAAACCACTGGGCGAATTGACACGAAATTTGGACACAAGACACCTCTCAGGCCAACGAATGACCATCACTCATAAAAACGCTGAAAAACACAGCGGAAGAGACTTAAAAAGCTAAAAAAAAATAAAAAATACACTACAACACATGCACATAGCCACATTGTTCCCCTGACATTGAGTCCAGTCATGCCCGACTTGTGATGGGGTTGGTGCTCATCTCCATTTCTAAGCCCAAGAGCGGCATTGTCCGTAGACACCTCCAAAGTCATGTGGCCGGCATGACTGCATGGAGCACCATTACCTTCCCCCCAGAGAGGTACCTATTAATCTACTCACATTTGCATGTTTTTGAATTGCTAGGCTGGCAGAAGCTGGGGCTAACAGTGGGAGCTCATGCCCTTCCCCAGATTCAAACCTGCGACCTTTCGGTTAGCAAGTTTAACAGCTCAGCGGTTTAACCCACTGCGACACTGGCGGCTTCGGCATAAACACATGTGTATTTATGCATAACCACATGAATACACATATACACAAATATATAAACACACATATACACATATATAAACACACAAAACACATATACACAGACTGGGCCACAGCAACGTGTGGCAGGGGATGGTTAGTATAAATGAAAATGTAATGTTCATTTGTGGGATTAACAGAACTCAAAAACCACTGGACGAATTGATACCAAATTTGGACACAAGACACCTAACAACCCAAGGTATGTCCTTCACTCAAAAATTGATTTTGTCATTTGGGAGTTGTAGTTGCTGGGATGTATAGTTCACCTACAATCAAAGAGCATTCTGAACCCCACCAATGATGAAATTGGGCCAAACTTAGCTCAAAGGACTTCCATGACCAACAGAAAACACCAGAAGGGTTTGGTTGGCATTGACCTTCAGTTTGGGAGTTGTAGTTCACCTACATCCAAGAGAGCACTGTGGACTCAAACAATGATGGATCTGGACCAAATTTGGCACGAATATTCTATATGCCCAAATATGAACACAGATGGAGTTTGGGGAAAAGAGACCTTGACATTTGGGAGTTGTAGTTACTGGGATTTATAGTTCACCTACAATCAAAGAGCATGCTGAACCCTACAAACAACAGATTTGGGCCAAACTTCCCACACAGAACCCCCCTGACCAACAGAAAATACTTGCCATCCGGTCCAACTCCCTTCACCAGGGCAAGAAAACGCAAACAAAGCCCTCCTGACAAAGAGCCATCCGGCCATAGATATAGATAGATATGATTCACACAGAGAGAGAGAGAGATAGTATGATATATTTGAAAGGGACCCCTAAAGAAGGACAATAATATGTTGCATGTTCCAGAGTAGGCAAACCAGACACTCTCCACATCAACACTGACAAAGAAACAGCAAGAAATACTGTTTACCCACAAGCATAACGACATTACATATATTAAAAATCAACACCTTCTCATTATTTTCCAGATCACCAGACTGGGCCACAGCAACGCGTGGCAGGGGATGGCTAGTATCAAAATATAATAAATACACTACTTACAAACATGTTTATTTCTATGGGTGATTCTGAGTTGGGTGGATGCCACTGCAAAACTAAATACATTAACCAGGTCTGACTTAACCGAACTAGTCAGCAAGTATATAATTTTTTCTCTTAAGGCTAGCTTCAGGCTCTAAACATCACAGCAAACATTTATCTCTTTGATTATCATATAATTTACAGTGTACTATGTAATGTATTATGCCTTCGGCCACTTGGTTTCCTCATATACAGAGGAAAATATTCTTATAGCTACCTTCTATAGCGATTAAAAGAGCAATTGCTGAGGATTAACTTTTACAAATAGTTTAAATAACGAATTGTACGGGAGAAGATAATCCTGTAAATAAACTGGTTCCAAATATTTGGAGAAACAGGAGAAAACTGTATTTCAGGGAGAGGATAACCCTGTCTAGAAATGGTTGACACACTTTCAACCCTAGGTTAGGACCCTTAATGGGAAGCACCTCTGTCTTACCTGGATTGAGTTTCAATTTGTTTTTCTTCATTCAGCCCATTACCCAGGCATTCATTTAGAGGAGAAACACTATATATCGCTAAGGTTGTTTTTGGAGGCATGCAGAATACATTTGGGTGTCATCAGTGTACTGACAGCACCCCGCCCCATGTCTCCAGATGATCTCTCCCAGTGTTTTCATGTAAATGTTAAAAAGCACTGAGGACAGAATGGCACCTTGTGGAATGCCACATAACTTCTCCTTTTTTGAGGACCAGCTGTACCCAAGCTCCACCATCTGAAACCCACTTGGGAGGTATGATGGGAGCCACTGCAACACAGTTTCTTTGATTCTTAGCCACTCCATTTATTCCAGAAGGATAACATGGTCAATGGTACCAAATGCCGCTGAGAGACCTAGAAGCACCAACAGGGATATACTCCCCCTGTCAGCGTCAACATACACCTCATCCACTAAGGCAACCATAGCAGTCTCTCTATATCCTGCTCTGAAGCCGGTTGGAAATGGGTTAAGGAAGTGTGTATCATCCAAGACTGCCTGGAGTTGGAGACCAACTGCCTTCTCAATCACCTTGCCCAAAAAATAATAATAATAAACCTTTATTCAACCCCGCTACCATCTCCCGCAGATGCAGACTGTGGCCAGGAAATCAGAAGACGCTTACTTCTTGGGAGGAGAGCAATGTCCAGTCTCGATAAAATAGTAAAGAGTAGAGACATCAGACTGGCAACAAAGATCCACCTAGTCAAAGCCATGGTATTCCCTGTAGTCACCTACGGATGTGAGAGCTGGACCTTAGGGAAGGCTGAGCGAAGGAAGATCGATGCTTTTGAACTGTGGTGTTGGAGGAAAGTGCTGAGAGTGCCTTGGACTGCGAGAAGATCCAACCAGTCCATCCTCCAGGAAATAAAGCCCGGCTGCTCATTGGAGGGAAGGATAGTAGAGACAAAGTTGAAGTACTTTGGCCACATCATGAGGAGACAGCAAAGCCTAGAGAAGACAATTATGCTGGGGAAAGTGGAAGGTAAAAGGAAGAGGGGCCGACCAAGGGCAAGATGAATAGATGGCATCCTTGATGTGACTGGACTGACCTTGAAGGAGCTGGGGGTGGTGACGGCCGACAGGGAGCTCTGGCGTGGGCTGGTCCATGAGGTCACGAAGAGTCGGAGATGACTGAACGAATGAACAACAACCATCTCCTGCAGGACTCGGTGCAGCTTACAAAAGGCCGAGCCCAATTACATCATTAAAACATAACAACAATACAACAATAAATAACTCATTACAAAGCAAAAACAATACAGTAATGACACGACGCATTTAAAAACCTGTGGCAGGGCCAAGTGCAAGGGTTAAAATTAAAAATGCTGGCCATGTCCAAGGGAAATAGGATGGATATTTTAGGATAGGTAGGCGTGCAGACAATTCTAAGTTTCTCATAAAGTGCATTTGGGACATATTGCTTAGGGTTCCTTATTCTGGGAAGGCACACTGGAACATCCACGTTTTCAAGTTCCTTCTAAAGACTGCCAATGTTGGGGTTTGCCTGATGTTCTTGGGGAGGGAATTCCAGAGTCACGGGGCCACCACTGAAAAGGCCCTGTCCCTCGTCCCCACCAATCGCGCTTGCGATGCAGGTGGGATCTTGAGCAGGGCCTTTCTAGATGAACGAAGAGATCGTGTGGGTTCATATACAGAAATGCGGTCACGCAGGTAGGTAGGTCCCAAACCGTTTAGGGCTTTGTAGGTAAGCACCTTCACCTTGAATTGGGCCCGGTAAATGGAGCTCCTTAAACAGGAGTGTTGAGCTCTCCCTGTAAGGAGCACCAGTTAACAGCCTGGCCGCCGCCTGTTAGACCAACTGAAATTTCCGGGCCGTTTTCAAGGGAAGCCCCACGTAGAGTGCATTACAGTAATTCAATCTGGAGGTGACTAAGGCATGGACCACCCTGGCCAGATCCGCCTTCACGAGGTACAGTCGCAGTTGGCGCACCAGTCTCAATTGTGCAAAGGCCTTCCCGGCCACCGCCAACGCCTGAGCTTCAAGCGTAAGTGATGAGTCCAGGAGGACACCCAAACTGCGGGCCTGTGATTTCAGGAGGAGTGTAACCCTGTCCAGCACAGGTTGCCACCCTATACCTCAATCTGGTTTACGAGCGACCAGGAGTACCTCTGTCTTGTCAGGATTAATCTTCAACTTGTTCCTCCTCATCCAGATAGCCACAGCGGCTAGGCACTCGTCCAGCACCCGAGAGGCTTCCTTGGAGTTCGGTGGAAAAGAGTAGTAGAGTTGCGTGTCATCTGTGTAGAGATGGCATCCAACTCCAAAACTCCGCATGACCTACAGGTTTCATGTAGATGTTAAAAAGCATGGGGGAACAGAATGGAGCCTTGCGGGACCCCACAGGTCAAAAGCCAGGGGTCTGAGCAGGCGTCTCCCAGCTTCACCATCTGGGAATGGCCCTCCAGGAAGGACTGGAGCCACGACAGAACCGTGCCTCCAAGACCCATCCCAGAGAGTCGTCCCGGGATGGGTCTTGGAAAGAAAGTCAGTCTATAATTACTGAACTCCAGGGGATCCAGGAAGGGCTTTCTCAGCAGTGGTCTAACTACTGCTTCTTTTAAACTGGATAGAAAGAAGTAGGCTTGGGCGGTTTCGTTCGTTAATTTCGTAATTCGTTATTAATTCGTATTTAAATTAGCTTACAATCCAATATTGAGCCATGCAGGAATAGTTTGAGGGGTAAATTAGATTCGAAACAGTTTTTTCAATTTATTTCGTAATTATTTCGTAATTATTTCGAAATTATTTCGTAATTATTTTCGCATGTCTGGTGCAAGTTTTATAGTTGTTGTTTGTTTCATCACACCAACAGTCAACAACAGAGGGAGAGGGAAGCTTCAGAAGTTCCCCCTGTCCCATTTGGAGGTTTTTTTAGCATATTGCGCAATCGCGTCCGCCATTAACGAATTGATTCGTAATTATACGAAATTTCGTAAATTTCGAAAATTTTAAAAGGAAAATTTCGGAATTCTTTAAAAAACGAAACGCGATGGACCCCTAAAAACGAAACGAGTTTAGAAACAAATTTTTCCGTTGTTACTCAAGCCTAGAAAGAAGCCATTGAAATACACAAGCATGTGGACAATTTCAACAGAAAGGAGGAAACCATGAAAATGAACAAAATCTGGCTACCAGTATTAAAAAAAAAACCTCTAAAATTGCAACAGCACAACAGAGAGGAAGCAGGCAGGGACATCTAATTACCTCTCAACAAAAGTTTGCTCCAGGCACAGTCAGCCGATTGTATGCTAATCAAGGTGGTCAGTTGAAACATTCATACCTAGCTCCAGCAGACAAGAGTCCTTTGTCTCGCCCTGGTCATTCCACAGATATATAAATCCTTTTTCCTAGTTCCAACAGACCTCACTACCTCTGAGGATGCTTGCCATAGATGCAGGCGAAACGTCAGGAGAGAATGCCTCTAGACCATAGCCATACAGCCCGAAAAACCTTCAACAATACATGAAAGCCTTCGACAATACACCTGAATATTATTATGCTGAGATATTGGGTTTCAGTTCATAATATCAGGACAGATCTCTCAGGCTGCAAACAGAATCAGGTTCCAATACAGTCTGCATCACAAATCTCCTTTTCCCAAACCATTTCCCCCTCATAAGAATACCTAGGAAAAGATGGAACAACTCTGGTTTAAGGCAAGTGCTCAATTCAGCCAAGCAAGACCAAAAAAAAAGCCTTCAGGAAAATCAGTGTCTTTTCACTGAAGTCATGCCAGGGCTTTTATCACCAAGATAAAGGTCTATAACATTACTAATAAAGTTGCTCAATAGAAACAAAAGTCAAACACAATGGCACTAATCCTATCAACAAGAGCTACCTAGAATGACCAGATTAGAAAAAACCCTGAGATTACATACTTGTAGGTCAGCCACAGAGCACCAGTGGCGTCACACAGGGAAGTATATTGGGGTGTGGAGAGGGATATTATTTACCAAAACCAAGCAAAAAGGAAAGGTAGCGGTTTGGAAACCAATATTTATTCGAGGTGTGCAACATTTTTATCTTTACTGTTTTTAAATGATTTCAGAATTTCAAAACCTTTTTTTTTTTTGTCGTGTCAGAAGTCACTTCTGGTGTGAGAGAATTGGCCGTCTGCAAGGACGTTGCCCAGGGGACGCCTGGATGATTTTGATGTTTTTATCACCCTTGTTGGATGCTTCTCTTATGTCCCCACATGAGGAGCTGGAGCTGATAGAGGGAGCTCATCCGCCTCTCCCCGGATTCGAACCTGCAACCTGTCGGGTCTACAGTCCTGCCAGCACAGGGGTTTAACCCACTGTACCACCGGGGGCGCAACATGAAGACATGTTAATAGTATTTTATTAAGTTATCATCTGGTTTAAAGATTTATCTTCTTGTTTCCCATGTTGAAAAAAAGTGAGATATAAATAAAATAAATTATTTTTATGACTCAGGCTATTTGGTTTTCTCGGCAGTACTTAAAAAATGAAATAAATATTTAAAGCCTTTCCTATAACAGGCTGCCTTGCCCAAATGCCTCCTCAAGTCCGACTTTTCCTGAGGTTTTCAGCATTGGATCATATAGAGTTCTCCACATTTGCTGGGGTTAGGGACAGAGAATCTCTGCAAAAGTGGGGAAACCATGGATTTTTTTTTTTGAAAAAATTTTTACATGAGAAAACACTTTTATACGATTCTCTAGTTCAGGGGTCCTCAAACTAAGGCCGGGGGCCGAATACGGCCCTCCAAGGTCATTTACCTGGCCCTCACTCAGGGTCAGCCTAAGTCTGAAGCGATTTGAAAGCACACCACCACCACCACCACCACCACCACAACAACAACAACGGGTTGTTGTAGGTTTTTTCGGGCTATATGACCATGGTCTAGAGACATTCTCTCCTGACGTTTCGCCTGCATCTATAGTAAGCATCCTCAGAGACGTTTCACCTGCATCTATGGCAAGCATCCTCAGAGGTAGTGAGGTCTGTTGGAACTAGGAAAAGGGGTTTATATATGTGGAATGACCATGGTGGGACAAAGGGCTCTTTTCTGCTGGAGCTAGGTGTGAATGTTTCAACTGACCACCTTGATTAGCATATAATGGCCTGACATTGCCTAGAGCAAACTTTTGTTGAGAGGTGATTAAATGTCCTTGTTTGTTTCCTCTCTGTTGTTGTGCTGTTGTAATTGTAGAGTTTTTTTAATACTGGTAGCCATGGTAGTTGTGAGAGTGGTCCAGCATTTCTGTGTTCTCAATTTGCTGTGTCCAGGTTGGTTCATCAGGTGCTCTGCTATGGCTGACTTCTCTGGTTGAAGTAGTCTGCACTGCCTTTCATGTTCCTTGATTCGTGTTTGGGAAATGCTGCGTTTGGTGGTCCCTATGTAGACTTGTCCACAGCTGCATGATACACGGTAGACTCCTGCAGAAGTGAGAGGATCCCTCTTGTCCTTTGCTGAACATAGCATTTGTTGGATTTTCTTTGTGGGTCTGTAGATAGTTTGTATGTTGTGTTTCCTCATCAGCTTCCCTATGCGGTCAGTGGTTCCCTTGATGTATGGCAAAAACACTTTTCCTCTGGGCGGATCTTCATCTTTATTCTCGTGGTTTGTTTTCGGTCTTGCAGCTCTTCTAAGAACACAGAAATGCTGGACCACTCTCACAACCATGTCAGACTACACAGAGAAACCACTGAAATACACAAGCATGTGGACAATTTCAACAGAAAGGAGGAAACCATGAAAATGAACAAAATCTGGCTACCAGTATTAAAAAACTCTAAAATTACAACAGCACAACAACAGAGAGGAAACAAACAAGGACATCTAATCACCTCTCAACAAAAGTTTGCTCTAGGCACTGTCAGGCCATTATATGCTAATCAAGGTGGTCAGTTGAAACATTCACACCTAGCTCCAGCAGACAAGAGTCCTTTGTCTCACCCTGGTCATTCCACAGATATATAAACCCTTTTTTCCTAGTTCCAACAGACCTCACTACCTCTGAGGATGCTTACCATAGATGCAGGCGAAACGTCAGGAGAGAATGCCTCTAGACCATGACCATATAGCCCGAAAAAACCTACAACAACCCAGTGATTCCAGGCATGAAAGCCTTCAACAATACCTTGAACAACAACAAACCTATCTCATCAGCCAAAAGCAGGCCCACACTTCCCACTGAAATACTAATAAGTTTATATTTGTTAAAATTGTTCTTCATTTTAATTATAGTACTGTTTTAAAGTGGTTTTTTTGCACTACAAATAAGATATGTGCAGTGTGCATAGGAATTCATTCATTTTTTTTTTCAAATTATTATCCAGCAGTTTAAGGGACTGTGAACTGGGCCTCTGTTTAAAAAGTTTGAGGACTCCTGCTCTAGTGGATGTTGACTACTAGTCATATCACTAGAAAAATAGTCTTTTCGTATTAATCAAATCAATGAATAATCAGATCTGCAAGTCAAACCTTCAAATGTGAAGGGTTGGCTGTACAGAATGCCTACTGGAACTACAGAACATGCATTACCAGATCTCTTAACATTCTCTATTTTAGAGTTCAAAGCATTAAATGGCAAATCTTATCCATGAGATAAAATAGCAGTTAAGTTTATCTAAATTAGAAAAAGGAGGACTGGTCTCATTTATTAAAGAAGAATAGATGGGAAACTCCAGTCTCCCTAACAATCTGTTTCTAGCCTCATACTGGCCATTTTTTTAAAATAAGAGAACTTCAAACACAGGATTTCAACAGGAAATGGATGAGCAAGAATTCATCAAGAGATTTAACTCTTATCTCCTGTGACTTGAATAGAGACAAAAGTTTTTATCTTCCTTTGTATGTTAGTCAACCTAACAATGCAGAGGTGTGTGTGTGTGTACTAACACCCTACTCCTATTTGTCAAATGGCTGCTACTAGGGGCAATGAGTCTATGTTCTCTCTCCCAGTCTTAAACCTGTCCCTTCCCCGTAATTGTATTTCCACCTGTTGAAAGTAACCCAGACTTTGAATTGAGGGAGCTCGGCTGCATGACATCTCCCTGAGGATGGGAACCTCTACAAGCAAGCCAGTAGTTGGTTTAGGAAGGCATCTGCTGGTGGCTCTGAAGTCCACCAAGGTTGCCTCACTCAACCTTGAAGGTGAAGACAAGAACAAAGTCAGATGTGACTGAGCAGGAGGCTGTCCTTCCCAAACTTTTGAAGTAGATACTGCTCAGAACACAACAATGCCAAGGGGAAGCGACTGTGGGGTACAGAGCCATCATGTTGTCTACATGCACTACTTAACTCTCAGCCAGAGGCGGCCCTAGGTAATTTTCAATGGTAAGCAAACAGTATTTTGGCGCCCCCCCCCCCCCCCCCAAAATCAATCACTGATATATATTTTCTGTTCGTCATGGGAGTTCTGTGTGCCATATTTGGTTCAATTCCATCATTGGTGGAGTTCAGAATGCTCTTTGATTGTAGGTGAACTATACATCCCAGTAACCACAACTTGCATATGTCAAGGTCTGTTTTCCCCCAAGAATGCCTCAAGAGCGCCCCTGGGCAAAAGCAACTATACTGCAAAGGCTTACTTTGCGTAATGGCTTGAGCCGTCCCTGCTCTCAGCAGTCCTCATCCCTTGATATCCTGGCTAAGGCTGATGGGAGTTGCTATTCAGCACCATTTGGACAGGTGCACTTTGCCCAACCTACTATATAGCTCATGTAAATGATGGCTTATGCCTCCCATCTAGTAAATCCAGCCTTAAGTGGCTTGGAATACCATACCAACATACGGCCTATATACAGGAAACTATGGAAGACATTTGCACTCAACAACACTGTGTTGAAAATGGTGAATGACAGATTACTTTAATCCAGCAAAGCAACTGAGGAGAACACAAGAGACCTGTCACAAATGAATCATTTCCAGTGAGATTCATAGTCAACCTGTGCCACTCACTATAATACACTCCTTGGCAATAGTGAAGGCGTATAAGGCAATTTCTCTTTTCATGGCCTGCACAACCATTTCAGATGTGAGACTTCTTCTACAGCTTGTGCTGGGGAAAGTGAGATAATCATCTTCAAGGCACTATAGGAATGGCAGAGGAAGGATGACAGATTCTTGATGAAGCAGTACAGTACAGATGTTTCTGAACAGCTATACAGAGATTTCTCTCTTGAATTGCTGTGCATTCTGCAAACAAAGTGCAGTGACCACAGAATGCAAGCTCTCTCCAGCAAATATAAATGTCAGCAGGCCATGAAGACATTGATTTAAATTATAGCTTGAAGCACTGGCTGAACATCTTGCCCCATATTTCATGGATTTCTGAAATATCACATCCTCATAGAATAGTTGGATGAGACCACATAGCCGATCTAGTCCAACCTCCTGTCATGCAGGAAAAGCATGATCAAAGCACCCTGATAGATGGCAATCCAGCTTCTGCTTAAGGAATCATAGAATCATAGAACCCTAGAGTTGGAAGAGACCTCATGGTCCATCCAGTCCAACCCCCTGCCAAGAAGCAGGAATATTGCATTCGAAGCACCCCTGACAGATGGCCATCCAGCCTCTGTTTAAAAGCTTCCAAAGAAGGAGCCTCCACCACACTCTGGGGCAGAGAGTTCCATTTCTGAACGGCTCTCACAGTCAGGAAGTTCTTCCTAATGTTCAGATGGAATCTGAACAGAAAACAGGCCTGCTCCCTCTTCCTTATAACATCCTTTCAAATATTTAAACATGGCTATCATGCCTCCTCTCAACCTTCTCTTCTGCAAGCTAAAAGTCCCCAGTTCTTTAAGACACTCCTCATAGGGATTCATGGTCTCCAGACCTTTGATCATTTTAGTTGCCCTCTTCTGGGCACCTTCCAGCTTGTCAATATCTCTTTTAAATTGTGGTGCCCAGAACTGGACACTATAACCCTTTTGATGCAGCCCAAAATCTCATTGGCTTTATTAGCTGCTGCATCACACTGTTGGCTCATGTTCAACTTGTTGTCCACCAAGACTCCCAGGATCTTTTTCAGATGTACTACTGTCAAGCCACACATAGTGCATTTTTCCTTGTTGAAGAATTCTCAGATATTATTGCCAGTGGTTCTGAAATGACTTCTGCTGGTTCCTTCAATACTCTTGGATGTAGTTCATCTGACTCTGGTGACTTGAATTCTTTGAGTAGCCAGGTATTCCTGGACTACTTCTTTACTTATTTTGGGTTACATTTCCCCTATTCTCTTATCCACTCCATATAGCTCAGGTTGAAAATCGATTTCCTTTTGGGAGAAGACAGAAGCAGCTAGCAATTGAGACCACCTCATAGATCCTCTAAAGCAGAGGTCCTCAAACTAAGGCCCGGGGGCTGGATACGGCCCTCCAAGGTCATTTGCCTGGCCTTCGCTCAGGGTCAACCTAAGTCTGAAATGACTTGAAAGCACACAACAACAACAACAACAATCCTATCTCATCAGCCAAAAGCAGACCCACACTTACCACTGAAATACTAACAAACTTATATTTGTTAAAAATGTTCATTTTAATTATTGTATTGTTTTAAAGTGTTTCTGCACTACGAATAAGATATTTGCAGTGTGCATAGGAATTCATTCATTTTCTTCATTTTAATAATTGTATTTTAAGTGTTTGTTTTTTGCACTACAAATAAGATATGTGCAATGTGCATAAGAATTCATTAATGGTTTTTCTTTTCTTTTTTTTCTTTTTCTTTTTTCTTTGTCACATTATAATCCAGCCCTCCAACAGTTTGAGGGATTATGACCTGGCCCTCTGTTTAAAAAGTTTGAGGACCCCTGCTCTAAAGCAAAACACTTGAGTCTTCCCTACTGTGCCAGGCTTGATGCAGTATATATTGGATTGTTCTCACAAACTAGTCCCACTTTTTCAAAAGTTGTTCTCCCACACTAGTCCATGTCTTAGGTGACTAAGGCATGGACCACCCTGGCCAGATCCGCCTTCACAAGGTACAGTCGCACTTGGTCGCAATCCTGATGAGATAGGATTTTTGTTATTGTATTGTCGAAGGCTTTCATGGCTGGAATCACTAGGTTCTTGTGGGTTTTTTCGGGCTATAGAGCCATGTTCTAGAGGCATTTCTCCTGACGTTTCGCCTGCATCTATGGCAAGCATCCTCAGAGGTAGTGAGGTCTGTTGGAATTAGGACAATGGGTTTATATATCTGCGGAATGGCTGGGGTGGGGCAAGGAGCTCTTCCCTGCTGCAGTTAGGTGTGAATGTTTAGCTGATCACCTTCATTATCACCTGATGAACCAGCCTGGACACAGCATATTATTTGAGAACACAGAAATGCTGGACCACACCAACAACCACCATGTCAGACTACACAGAGAAGCCATTGAAATCCACAAGCATGTGGACAATTTCAACAGAAAGGAAGATACCATGAAAATGAACAAAATCTGGCTACCAGTATTAAAAAACTCTAAAATTACAACAGCAAAACAGCAGAGAGGAAACAACCAGGCACATCTTAACACCTTTCAACAGGGGATTTTCCCAGGCTCAGCCAGGCCTTCAAATGCTAATGAAGGTGATCAGTTGAAACATTCACACCTAGCTCCAGCAAGGAAGAGCTCCTTGCCCCACCCCAGCCATTCCACAGATATATAAACCCATTGTCCTAATTCCAACAGACCTTACTACCTCTGAGGATGCTTGCCATAGATGCACGCGAAACGTCAGGAGAAATGCCTCTAGAACATGGCTCTATAGCCCGAAAAAACCCACAAGAACCTATTGTTGTTATTGTTGTGTGCTTTCAAGTCATTTCAGACTTAAGTTGACCCTGAGCAAGGGCCAGGTAAATCACCTTGGAGGGCTGTATCCGGCCCCCGGGCCATAGTTTGAGGACCCCTGGTCTAGAATAATGGGAGCTGTGGTTTTACAAGGTCTCTAGCCTTCTCTGCCAGAGAGTGCTGGTTCCTCCCCAAACTACAGCTCCCAGGAGTCCATAGAACTGAGCCATAGCAATTAAAGGGGGGCCAACCTTCATTAATTCTTGAGTGTAGGTGCACTCCAAGGCACTGATTCTGCTACTCGGAGTCTGAGAGTTAGAAAGCCTTTTGGAAGTGGCTAGAATTAATGACAAGCAAGCCAGCAAGCAGGCGGCTTTCTTACCAAGAGGCCCAGCCCTCCCACTCCATCCTAAATTACTCAATCTTTGGCGTCCTTCGACCCCACTCCCCAGGGGGATCCAGTTTCCTCCACTTCACAGTCAAAACACACATCAGCCTCTCCACCTCGATTCCTTCCCCTCCCTCGCCAAGGCCCTAAACTGCAAGCCAATCGCCATAGCAACTAAAGGCTTCACTCCAACAGACTAGGCCGGCTTTGAGTTGGAAGCAGGCGCAGAGACACACAAACACAGACACGCACATGTACACACACGGAGGGTGGTGGAGGAAGAAAAAGGAGTAATGTCAGGTGAACAGGTTCTCGACAACCGGGGCATGCAGCCACAAGCCGCCGTTTATTTATAACCTACTCTTCTTACAATGGTATTTAGAGTGGCAAGACCAGAATGAGACTAAGAGATTAAACGAACCCTGAGCTGCCCAATGACAGCACAGGGACAGGCAGTCCCGGGGTTGACAACAATATAGCTTCTATAGGTGTGTTCCTAAGTTGAATCTGTATGTAAGTCAGAACACGTATGTCTTTAAAGTGTAACTCTAGCCTATCTATATAAATAAAAATGTAATGTTCGTTTGTGGGATTAACAGAACTCAAAAACTACTGGGGGAATTGACACCAAATTTGGACACAATACACCTATCAGGCCAACGAGTGACCATCACTCAAAACAATTGATTTTGTAATTTGGGAGTTTTTGTTGCTGAGATTGATAGTTTGTTTGTTTTTTTGTCGTGTCAGAAGCAACTTGAGAAACCGCAAGTCGCTTCTGGTGTGAGAGAATGGGCCATCTGCAAGGACGTTGCCCAGGGGACGCCCGGATGAATGGATGTTTTTATCATCCTTGTGGGAGGCTTCTCTCATGTCCCCGGATGAGGAGCTGAAGCTGATAAGAGGGAGCTCATCCACCTCTCCCCGGATTCGAACCTGCGACCTGTCAGTCTTCGGTCCTGCCAGCACAGGGGTTTAACCCACTGCGCCACCGGGGACTCCTATTTATAGTTTACTTGCAATCAAAGAGCATGCTGAACTCCACCAATGATGGAATTAGAATCATAGAATCAAAGAGTTGGAAGAGACCTCATGGGCCATCCAGTCCAACCCCCTGCCAAGAAGCAGGGATATTTAAAAGTTTCCAAAGAAGGAGCCTCCACCACACTCCGCTGTTTGAGAGTTCAGTTTTCCCTCAGCTGTTTGAGAGTTCAGTTACTAGAGATCTGGTTAAATGAGAGTCCACTGTATATATGTGTTGGGTTTCCTTTGGAAAACCTGGAGGCTTCATCCAATCGGGCACACAGGAAGTTGCTTCAGCAATGTGGATTCGGTTTGATGGTGCTGACACATCAGCTGTCTATTAGATATTCGATAATAGGGGGGGGGGGGGGTGACACAATACTGGGTGTTGGTTCATATGAACTCATCATTGCCACACTCAAAAGTGGAAGCTGTACTCACCCTCAGCTCCCTGGATAACACTGGGAATATTCTTTAGGGTTGCACATGGGTTTGGTGAGTATTACCAAAAGATTTTTTTAAAGTCAACACATTAAAGAACCCGCAAAGAAGACAAGAATGTGAACAATTTGAATGATAAATGCAATGCCCCAAAAGTGCTCACTGTCTCTCAGTTCCTTCCTTAGCTATGGCAGAGGGATTCCTAGCAGAAATTCATTAAGGAACAGCTATCTGAAACTTCACTTTCTGAACCAATAACCTTGGAGTCAGAGTGGGGGGGGGGGGGGGGGGGGGGGGATGACAACGACACACATTACTTTCTTTATTCTCTCGTGCAAACGCTGAATTTATTTATTTATTTACTAGCCGTTCCCTGCCACACATTGATGTGGCCCACATGGGGGTTCTGTGTGGGAGGTTTGGCCCAATTCTATCGGTGGGGTTCAGAATGCTCTGTGATTGTAGGTGAACTATGAATCCCAGCAACTACAACTCCCAAATGTCAAGATTCTATTTTCCCCAAAATCCACCAGTGTTCCCATTTGGGCATATTGAGTACTCATGTAGAGTTTGATCCAGGTCCATCATTGTTTGAGTCCACAGTGATCTCGGGATGTAGGTGAACTACAACTCCAAAACAAACCCAACACATATATACAGTGGAGATTCCACCTGAACATTAGGAAGAACTTCCTGACTGTGAGAGCCATTCGGCAGTGGAACTCTCTGCCCCAGAGTGTGGTGGAGGCTCCTTCCTTGGAAGCTTTTAAGCAGAGGCTGGATGGCCATCTGTCAGGGGTTATTTGAATGCTATATTCCTGCTTCTTGGCAGGGGGTTGGACTGGCTGGCCCATGAGGTCTCTTCCAACTCTTTGATTCTATGTTTCTATTCTATGTTTCTAAAGGACACTGCCCACCAAACGCTTCCAGTATTTTCTGTTGGTCATGGGACAACTGTGTGCCAAGTTTGGCTGAATTCCATCGTTGGTGAGGTTCAGAATGCTCTTTGATTGTAGGTGAACTATAAATCCCAGCAACTACAACTCCCAAATGACAAAATCATTTTTTTGAGTGAAGGCCATACATTGGGTTGTTAGGTGTCTTGTGTCCAAATTTGGTGTCAATTCCCACAGTGTTTTTTGAGTTCTGTGAATATCACAAACGAACATTACATTTTTATTTATATAGATTTACTCCATTTATATACCGCTTTTCTCAGCCCTCGGGCGACTCAAAGCGGTTTCTAGTAACAAAATTCAATGCTTGAACATCATAAAACAGATTAAAACAATTAAAAACCATAGCATCAATATACAACATTATAAAGTCAATACTACATAACTCATGGCGTCTCTTAATTAAAATCAAGATCCAATCTCGTCATCCAGTCGTTTCATTTTCCAATAGTTCTTACACTGCCTTTTCGAATGCCTGCTTGAATAACCACATCTTAACTTTCCTACGAAATGCTAACAGAGAAGGGGCCGATCTAATATCTCTGGGAAGGGCGTTCCATAGCCAAGAGGCCACCATCGAGAAGGCCCTGTCTCTCATCCCCGCCAAACGTATTTTTGACACAGGTGGGATCGAGAGCAGGGCTTCCCCAGACGATTTTAACGTCCTAGCTGGTTCATAGGAGGAGACGCGTTCGGACAGGTAAGTTAGGCCAGAACCGTTTAGGGCTTTATAGGCTAGAATTGTGCCCGGTAGCAAACTGGCAGCCAGTGGAGCTGGCGCAACAGAGAAGTTCTATGTTCCCTGAGCACCACTCCTGTTAGTAACCTGGCTGCCGCCCGTTGGACCATTTGAAACTTCTGGACAGTCTTCAACGGCAACCCCACGTAGAGAGCGTTGCAGTAGTCTATATGGCAGGGGTCCCCAAACTACGGCCCACGGGCCCCTTCTGGCCCGCCAAGGGCACTTATCCGGCACGCGGAGTAGGAGCGCCCCCCACACACTGTGCCCCTCCCTTGGCTGGCTCACGCTATCCGTCAGGCCCGATGAACAGCGTGAGCCAGCCAAGGGCAGCTGCTCCTCACGGCCTACTCTTGTGTAAAGCACCTCGCGAGGTGCTTTACACGCGATTAGGCCACGCGGTGCTGCTCCTCCCTTGGCAGGCTCACGCTGCCCATCGGGGAGGCTGCCCCAGCACTCCATGCAGTCATGCCGGCCACATGACCTTGGAGGTGTCTACGGACAACGGCGGCTCTTTGACTTAGAAATGCAGATGAGCACCACACCCCAGAGTCAGACATGACTGGACTTCATGTCAGAGGAAAACCTTTAACTAGAAAAATTGTGGAAGATCCGGGTGGGAGAAAGAACTCTTGTCTGTTGGAGGTAGGTATCAATGTTTCAATTGGCCACGTTCATTACCATTTCATAGCCTGACACTTTTAGGGAGAGGTGATTAGCTGGCCCTGATTGTTTCTTGTCTGGAGTTCCCCTGTGTTTGAGTGTTGTTCTTTATTTACAGTTATAATTTTAGAGTTTTTTTAATAGTGGTAGCCAGATTTTGTTCAGACTAGAAATAGGAAGATTTCCCATTCTCTGCTCCTGGAATTACTGCCTAAAGAGGGCTAGAAAGAACCCCCTCTAAGGGCCCTTCCACACAGCAAAATAAGATATGTGCAATGTGCATAGGAATTTTTTAATTGATTTTTTTTTTTAAAAAAAACTATAGTCTGGCCCTCCAACGGTCTGAGGGACAGTGAACTGGCCCCCGGTTTAAAAAGTTTGAGGACCCCTGCTATACGGGATGTAACCAGAGTGTGGACTACCATGGCACAAAACCGAAATTAGTGGGGGGGAAGTGATTAAAAAAGAGATTCTGTGAGAGATATTGACAAGCTGGAATGTGTCCAGAGGAGAGCGACTAAAATGATAAAAGGTCTGGAGAACAAGCCCTATGAGGAGCGGCTTAAGGAACTGGGCATGTTTAGACTGAAGAAGAGAAGGCTAAGAGGGGATATGATAGCCATGTATAAATATGTGAGAGGAAGCCACAGGGAGGAGGGAGCAAGCTTGTTTTCTGCTTCCCTGGAGACTAGGACGCGGAACAATGGCTTCAAACTACAAGAGAGGAGATTCCATCTGAACATAAGGAAGAACTTTCTGACTGTGAGAGCCGTTCAGCAGTGGAACTCTCTGCCCCGGAGTGTGGTGGAGGCTCCTTCTTTGGAAGCTTTTCAACAGAGGCTGGATGTCCATCTGTCAGGGGTGATTTGAATGCAATATTCCTGCTTCTTGGCAGAATGGGGTTGGACTGGATGGCCCATGAGGTCTCTTCCAACTCTTTGATTCTATGATCTAACTAATATATGTATATACACACACACACAAAATCTACAAATGTCTGTCAGGGGAAGTACCCTCTATGACTATTAAAAACAGTACCATCACCCCCAAATATGCCTACAGCACAAAATATCAGTTTATTCATACAAAGCCATTTCCTGGAGATTTTCATTTCTGGTTTCAACGCTATGAAGTGTTCACCACTTTCTTCATGCTCCATGCACCTATTAGGAGGAGGATCTAACTTTAGAAGAACAAAACAAAATTGTATCCAAGTCAACACAAACAAAAAAAGGAATGGCGGTTACTGCCAGAAAGTCAGCTGGCTTTAAGAAAATGCCAACATATTAACAGGAAATGCCGCAGGCTTAAGTGGCCAAGGATGGCTGTGGGTTTTTCTTTTTTCTTTTGTAGATAGGGCAAATATGCCAGCTTCAGAGGGGAATTTTATCGAATATCTAATAGACAGCTGATGTGAGTGTCAACACCATCAAACAGAATCCACATTGCTGAAGCAACTTCCTTTACTATTTTCAAATGAGCAGTGAGAAGAAATGAAGCAAAGTCACCCCATATTACAAATGTATTTTAGACCAGGCGGTTCAGTCCAAAGTGCCCTTGCACCCAGGATACTCAAAACAAGAAAACTGTGTAAATAAAAACAAGACAGTAAATAAAAACAAGACATCTGAACATTAGGAAGAACTTCCTGACTGTGAGAGCCGTTCAGCAGTGGAACTCTCTGCCCCGGAGTGTGGTGGAGGCTCCTTCTTTGGAAGCTTTTAAGCAGAGGCTGGATGGCCATCTGTCAGGGGTGATTTGAATGCAATATTCCTACTTCTTGGCAGGGGGTTGGACTGGATGGCCCATGAGGTCTCTTCCAACTCTTTGATTCTATGATTCTTGTGGGTTTTTTCGGGCTATAGGGCCATGTTCTAGAGCAGGGTTTCTCAACCTTCCTAATGCCGCGACCCCTTAATTCAGTTCCTCAAGTTGTGGCGACCCTCAACCATAAAATTATTTTTCTTGCTACTTCAGAACTGTAATTTTGTTACTGTTATGAATCATAATGTAAATATCTGATACACAGGATGTATCTTCATTCACTGGACCAAATTTGGCAAAATACCTGATACACCCACATTTGAATACTTGTGAGGTGGGGGGGGGGGGGGGATTGATTTTGTCACTTGGGAGTTGTAGTTGCTGGGATATATAATTCACCTACAATCAAAGATCCTTCTGAACTCCACCAAAGATCATTCTGAACTCCCATGACCAACAGAAAATACTGGAAGGGTTTGGTGGGCATTGACCTTGAGTTTTGGAGTTGTAGTTCACTTACATCCAGAGAGCACTGTGGACTCAAACGATGATGGATCTGGACCAAACTTGGCACGAATACTCAATGTGCCCAAATCTGAACACTGGTGGAGCTTGGGGAAAATAGAGCTTGACATTTCGGAGTATAGTTGCTGGGATTTATAGTTCACCTACAATCAAAAGCATTCTGACCCTCACCAACGATAAAATTGGGCCAAACTTCCCACACAGAACCCCCATGACCAACAGAAAATACTGTGTTTTCTGATGGTCTTTGGCGACCCCTCTGGCACCCCCTGGCGACCCCTTTAGGGGTCGCGACCCCCAGGTTGAGAAACACTGTTCTAGAGGCATTTCTCCTTGGCTATCGGACGAGAAATGCCTCTAGAACATGGCCCTACAGCCCGAAAAAACCCACAAGGAGAAATGCCTCTAGAACATGGCCCTATCGCCCGAAAAAACCCACAAGAACCTAGTGATTCCAGCCATGAAAGCCTTCGACAATACAAAAAAAACAAGATAGCTACTCCCCTATTCCTTACAAAACAGCAATGATGTGTTCAGGTGGTAAACCTCTTTATATGCAATAATATATTTATTTTGACATCCAGAACTACAATCAGTGGGACTCACTCCGAGGTTAAGTACGAGGGTTGAATGAAAAGCAATGCCTCCACCTTCATTACTTGGGTTTGGATGGCAATACGTTAATAAATCAAATGCAGAAATAATCCTTAGAACGTGTTCTTTAACTACCACTTTCACTTTTCCATATAATCGCCAGACAATTGGACACATTTCTGCCAACAATGAACAAGTTTTCTGAAGCCGTCACAGAAGAAGTCGACACTCTGTTTGCGCAACCCATCATGCACAGATCTTCCGATAGCCAAGCAAAGCAATAATGTGACCCATATGTTCTTGTGAAATGCCGATTATGCTTGAAATTTCTCTCTGAGTGATATGACGATCGTCCTGAACCAATCTGTCAACCTTTCGCTTGTGAAACCCGGTGGTTGCTGTCACAGGACATCCAACTCTTTGTTTGTCACGCAAGTCAAAGCAAATCAAATCATTTATTTCGGTCATTGACCAGCACAGGAAATAGAGTCACATTTTCATACAAACTTGGTATGTTTGGTACATTAAAAATATAACTACTGGAGCACAATTTGGGTGAGGGAGCGGAAGGGGAAACAGGGTAAAAACATACAATGCCAGATCCATCACCAAATTGTAGATTCAGGGAAGAAGATTACTGGACAAACAGTTAACTTTTGGGACTAGTCATGCAAGTCAGATGTTCCCACCTCAACATCTTTAAACTTACTCGCCCAACGACACACAGTACTCACATCAACACAATGACCATAAACAGCTTATTTATTTATTTATTTACGGTATTTATATACAACTTTTCTCACCCCTGACTCTCAGGGACTGACTCTCTGATGAATCTCCTTTGGGGTGACACCTTCTGCTGTCTATACGTTGCTTGAGTTGCATTGACCGAACATCTGAGCAGGGTTCTATATGTCGCACTTTAATAACACAACCATTCAATGTTAAGGCTTCCCACCAAAATGGAACTGTAGAGGAGAGTCTCCTGAACAAGCCAGTACCTGCCGCATACCAGTACTGCCACCTGTTGAGGAGTTACAAAGGTGGAGGCATTATTTTTCATTCAACCCTCATATATGATATATGGGATTTTAAAGTAAGAAAAATGTAAGAAAGCAAAAGATGAAAGATGCATCTAGACTTAATTCAGTTTGACATCCTGTTCACTGCTGTGGCTCAATGCTACAAAATCGTGGGAGTTGTAGTTTGGTGAGATGCCAACACTCTAATACAGAATGCTGAAGACCTTGTAAAACTACAGCTCTCATGATCCACAACACTTAGTCAGGCCCTACAAATATTTGTTATTCTCTTTTTAATAATTTGTATTCAATGAAAAATAAAATTAAACAAGAAAGGAATTTTGGAGATATATCAACACTACAAGTCTACAATGAAAAGTGTATTAGAATCATAGAATCATAGAATCAAAGAGTTGGAAGAGACCTCATGGGCCATCCAGTCCAACCCCCTGCCAAGAAGCAGGAATATTGCATTCAAATCACCCCTGACAGATGGCCATCCAGCCTCTGCTTAAAAGCTTCCAAA
This sequence comes from Anolis sagrei, assembly GCF_037176765.1. NCBI lineage: Eukaryota > Metazoa > Chordata > Lepidosauria > Squamata > Anolidae > Anolis > Anolis sagrei. The sequence continues at coordinate 171,036,875 of NC_090022.1, read as the reverse complement.
GAAGGAGCCTCCACCACACTCCGGGGCAGAGAGTTCCACTGCTGAACGGCTCTCACAGTCAGGAAGTTCTTCCTAATGTTCAGATGGAATCTCCTCTCTTGTAGTTTGAAGCCATTGTTCCGCGTCCTAGTTAAAAATACAAAAGCTAAACACACAGACTCACATACATGTGAAAACAAAACAAATAAGCAAAACGGATCTATACACTTCCCGTTCTCTAACTGATCATAGAATCCTAGAGTTGGAAGAGACCTCATTGGCCATCCAGTCCAACCCCCTGCCAAGAAGCAGGAATATTGTGTTCAAATCACTCCTGACCGATTGCCATCCAGCCTCTGTTTAAAAACTTCCAAAGAAGGAGCCTCCACCACACTCCGGGGCAGAGAGTTCCACTGCTGAACGGCTCTCACAGTCAGGAAGTTCTTCCTCATGTTCAGATGGAATCTCCTTTCTTGTAGCTTGAAGCCATTGTTTCACGTCCTAGTCTCCAAGGAAGCAGAAAACAAGCTTGCTCTCTCCTCCCTGTGGCTTCCTCTCACATATTTATACATGGCTATCATATCTCCTCTCAGCCTTCTCTTCTTCAGGCTAAACATGCCCAGCTCCTTAAGCCGCTCCTCATAGGGCTTGTTCTCCATACCCCTGATCATTTTAGTCGCCCTCCTCATGATGATTAGAGTAAAGTAATTTGGGGTCATTTCAGTGCTTGTACTATAAGTAATTTGGCACACAGGCTATTCACTATGAACTGTAGAGAGTTAAAAGAAACTTCAAAACAGAAATAAAATGGAAAGCAGACAATAACAATAGAACATGTTAAAGAAACAAACAATATACTGCCAAACACAAACAAAACTGGCTGGATGATAAATACTAGATTGTTTGCTCCCACCCAGTTCACCAATATAAACAAGACATTTTCATTTCTATGCATTAAAAGACACATGATCTTCATTTAAGGGTGAATAATACATCCTAGAGACCACACCCTGATCCCACACAGAAGAGCATGAACAACAGACAACAAGTTATACTGATCAGATCTAGAGAGGAAAAATACAGACCTCTTCATCTTCTGCTTCAAAGAGCAATGCTACAGAAGGTAAAACTATGTTGGTAAACAAGTTATTGATTTATTTATTTAGAACTTTTATATACCAGTCTTCTCGACCTCCAGAAAGGGACTCAGGCCAGTTTACAACAAGATCCATAAACAGTAGTTTAAAAACATCACACCGCATGACACACTAATACATAAAATACATTAAAAGCAATCCTATAATAAAATAAAGCCAAGTCGTCCAAAAATGAAATCACAATTCATTACCATCCGTCCATATGGTCAGAAGTTCTTGACTCACTCATCAAATGCTAAATTCCAGAGCCAGGTTTTCACCAATTTTCTAAAAGTCAGGAGAGAAGGGGCAGTTCTAATCTCCAATGGGAGAGAGTTCCAGAGCTGAGGGGCCACCACCGAGAAGGCCCTGTCCCTCGTCCCCACAAGATGCACTTGCAAGGATGGTGGAACCGAGAGCAGGGCCCCTCCAGAAGATCTTAACAACCCTGATGGTTCATAGGGGAGAATCCTTTCGGACAGGTAAACTGGGCCGGAGTCGTTTAGGGATTTATAGGTCAACACCAGCACTTTGAATTTATTTATTTACCTTACTTATATACCGCTGTTCTCAGCCCGAAGGCGACTCACAGCAGTTCACAACAAATACGAACAGCAAAAATTCAGTGCAATTGTTATCTACTTTTTTAATATTCATGCCACTTAGGCAGAAAAAACGAAATGAAAAGATACAGAATGGGGGACGCCTGGCTCAAGAGCAGTACGTGTGAAAAAGATCTTGGGAGTCCTCGTGGACTGGGGAAAATGGAAGGAAAAAGGAAGAGGGGCTTTTTTTTGTTGTGTCAGGAGTGACTTGAGAAACTGCAAGTCACTTCTGGTGTGAGAGAATTGGCCGTCTGCAAGAACGTTGCCCAGGGGACGACAGGATGATTTGATGTTTTTATCATCTTTGTGGGAGGCTTCTCTCATGTCCCCGCATGAGGAGCTGGAGCTGATAGAGGGAGCTCATCCGCCTCTCTCAAGATTTGAACCTGTGTCCTGTCGGTCTTCAGTCCTGCCGGCACAGGGGTTTTACCCACTGCGCCACCGGGGGCTCGGAAGAGAGTCTGACCAAGGGAAAGATGAATGGATGGTATCCTTGAAGTGACTGGCTTGACTCTGAAGGAGCTGGGGGTGGTGACGGCCAACAGGGAGCTCTGACGTGGGCTGATCCATGAGGTCATCAAGAGTCGGAAACGACTGAACGAGTAAACAACAACAAGTACAAAATATAAACCCAGCAAAAAGGTAAATACAGATAGTAGATGCAGTAAACAACTGCTTAGCATTTGCCGCCTATCAGCAAATCAAATGGTGGGAAAATAGTTTGTATAAATTCACCTGAAGTTATTTAGACTATAGAATACTTCCTCAACGCCCACTACAAGCAACATTCCTAGGTGGAGAAAAAGCATGCTAAATGACAGGGCTATATAGCAGAACAATCACATACACACGGACATAACAGGTTCGCAGCTTGGGTGTGATCCTGGATTCATCGTTGAGCCTGGATCCCCAGGTTTCAGCGGTGACCAGGGGAGCATTTGCACAGCTCAGGCTCGTGTGCCAGCTGCGCCCGTACCTTGGGAAGTCTGACTTGGCCACGGTGGTACACGCTCTGGTCACATCCCGCCTTGACTACTGCAACGCTCTCTACGTGGGGGTGCCCTTGAAGACGGCCCGGAAGCTTCAGCTAGTCCAGCGCGCGGCAGCCATGTTACTAACTGGAGCAGGACGCAGGGAGCATACAACGCCCTTGCTGTTCCAGCTCCACTGGCTGCCGATCTGCTACCGGGCCCAATTTAAGGTGCTGGTGTTATCCTACAAAGCCCTAAACAGTTCCGGCCCAAAATACCTTTCGGACCGCATCTTGGCCTATGAGCCCACGAGGACCTTGAGATCGTCTGGGGAGGCCCTTCTCTCGATCCCGCCTGCCTCACAGGCACGTCTGGCGGGGACGAGAGAGAGGGCCTTCTCAGTGGTGGCCCCCCGGCTGTGGAACACCCTCCCTGCTGACATCAGACAGGCGCCCTCCCTTATGTCCTTCTGTAAGAGCCTGAAGACATGGCTATTCGACAAGGCATTTAATTAAGTGCTACAGTAACTGGAAATGACAACTGGAACGGAATATGACTACGAGACGGATTATGATTCTACGATAAGACGAAGCGGATTATTTTAGTGTAATTAGATGTCTGTGTAATAGTGATATGTTAGTTTTTGTCATGTTGGCTCATTGTAAACTGTCTCTTTTTGTATATTGTACACCGCTGCGAGTCGCCTCAGGGCTGAGAGCGGCGGTTAATAAATGCAGCAAATAAATAATAAATAAATAAATAACAAACACACAAAGTCTTGCTGCACATGATAGTTGATGTACCTGGAAAAAAAAGCCATGGTTGAATTTAGGAGGCGTAAACACTTCTGCCTTGGTAGTATTAGCAACATACACAGTTTGCATGGTTTTTCCTACAGGCAAATGCTATCAGTGCAAGTAATTAACTAAATAAGAATCAGATTGTGGGTTGAAAACAAAACAAGCAGCCCCAAACTACATCTACGGATCTCAACAACAATTCAAGAAACTGCACTGTAGACATACGTTTATAATTAAGGATAATCATACATGATAAGAACTTAATCTCCTAATAGCTCTCAAAGTGAGACCAGAATGCAGGATAACAAACCCAGTGAGTAAACTCATATTAAGTGCTGTAGAAATGAGAGGAATCAGTTCAGTTGCAGAGCCAGCAGTGTTTCTCTAATGTTGTTGATATGGCGCACCCTCAAGTTGTTTCCAATTTGGGTGCCCCTGAGGGAACTCTATCATGGGGCTGGTTGACCTTAAGGCAACTCTATCACTGGCCGGGTGTGACATCCCCAAAGTCACCCAGGCAATTTCCATGGCGGAGGGATTTGAACCCTGGCCTCCATTATCGTAATCCAACACTCAAATTACTACTACACGCTGGCTTTTCATTTCCTTGCAAGGATAGATGCAAGGTTAGATGCCATAAATAGCCTGCCCTACTCCAGAAACCCAGGCGAGTGTTAATCTCTTCTCTAACTAGATTAGACACATCGGTTTTGCCAAAGGGGTGACAAAGACACCTTTAGGATCCTGTATCTTCCATGAGCAAAAACTAAGAAAGATGCAAAAGAAAGGGCTGATTATTATAGGATATTATTATTATTATTATTATTATTATTATTATTATTATTGGTGCCCCCGGTAGCACAGTGGGTTAAAACCTTGTGCCGGCAGGACTGAAGATCAACAGGTCGCAGGTTCGAATCCAGGGAGAGTGCGGATGAGCTCCCTCTGTCAGCTCCGGCTCCCCATGCAGGGACATAGAATCATAGAATCAAAGAGTTGGAAGAGACCTCATGGGCCATCCAGTCCAACCCCCTGCCAAGAAGCAGGAATATTGCATTCAAATCACCCCTGACAAATGGCCATCCAGCCTCTGCTTAAAAGCTTCCAAAGAAGGAGCCTCCACCACACTCCGGGGCAGAGAGTTCCACTGCTGAACGACTCTCACAGTCAGGAAGTTCTTCCTAATGTTCAGATGGAATCTCCTCTCTTGTAGTTTGAAGCCACTGTTCCGCGTCCTAGTCTCCAAGGAAGCAGAAAACAAGCTTGCTCCCTCCTCCCTGTGGCTTCCTCTCACATATTTGTACATGGCTATCATATCTCCTCTCAGCCTTCTCTTCTTCAGGCTAAACATGCCCAGTTCCCTAAGCCGCTCCTCATAGGGCTTGTTCTCCAGACCCTTGATCATTTTAGTCGCCCTCCTCTGGACACATGATTCCAGATGTGGTCTAACCAAAGCAGAATAGAGGGGTAGCATTACTTCCTTAGATCTAGACACTATGCTCCTATTGATGCAGGCCAAAATCCCATTGGCTTTTTTTGCCGCCACATCACATTGTTGGCTCATGTTTAACTTGTTGTCCACGAGGACTCCAAGATCTTTTTCACAAGTACTGCTCTCGAGCCAGGCGTCACCCATTCTGTATCTTTGCATGAGAGAAGCCTCCCACAAAGGATGGTCAGGGGTGCTTTGAATGCAATATTCCTGCTTTCTATGGGGTTTTTTGAAAACCCGTGCTTATGTGAACCGTCCAAGGACCCTACAAGATTTGAAGACCAACGTCCAGGAAGAAATTGCCAACGTAACGCCTGCTATGCTGGAAAGAGTCGTGACAAACGCCAACGTCAGTGTATGGAGAATGGGGGACATCACCTACCTAATTTGATCTTCAAAACTACATAAAACAAAACTTTAGGTATGCGCCTACATTATAAAAAAAAATCTGATTCATACAATGGGTTTTATTAAGTTTTGAAAAAAGGAAGTTATGCTGCTGCACCCTGTACGTTTCCAAATCTTTTGCTTGAGCTCAGGTTTTGACAAAAGTATTAGCTGACTTCGCCTAACACGAAAGTCTTCTGTATGTAGTATGAAAACTATGACTGGTATCTTACATTCAAAACCAGACCCAGCTGCATTGTTATGATTACATTTTTTGTCCTCTAAAAATTCTATCCTTTGCTGTATTCTACTTGGGCACAAATTAATTCTTTACCCATTCACCAACCATTTTCACTTAAAGTATCACAAGACAAGGAAAAGGATAGACTCTTGAATCAAAATATCGCCAAAGATTTCTTGAGGAAGAGTACTCCTGAACAGATGATCTAATCCAGCCAACTAGTTTATGATATTTATTTATTTACTAGCCGTCCCCTGCCATGCATTGCTGTGGCCCACATGAGTGTTCTGTGTGGGAGGTTTGGCCCAATTCTGTCATTGGTAGGGTTCAGAATGCTCTGTGATTGTAAGTGAACTATAAATCCCAGCAACCACAACACCCAAATGTCAAGATTCTATTTTCCCCAAACTCAACCAGTGTTCACATTTGGGCATATGGAGTCTTATTGGTCCAGATCCATCATTGTTTGAGTCCACAGTGATCTCTGGATGTAGGTGAACTACAACTCCAAAACCAAAGGCCACTGCCCACCAACCCTTCCAGTATTTTCTGTTGGTCATGGGAGAACTGTGTGCCAAGTTTGGTTCAATTCCATCGTTGGTGGGGTTCAGAATGCTCTTTGATTGTAAGTGAACTATAAATCCCAGCAACTACAACTCCCAAATGACAAAATCATATTTTTGAGTGAAGGACATACATTGGGTTGTTAGGTGCCTTGTGTCCAAATTTGGTGTCAATTCGTCCAATGGTTTTTGAGTTCTGTGAATGCCACAAACGAACATTACATTTTTATTTATATAGATTTACTATATTTATATACCGTCCCTCTCAGCCCAGAGGCGACTCGGAGCAGTTCACAAATTGGCAACAATTCGATGCCTCAACAATTATAACAAATAAGAACAATCAAAAATTTATGTTAAAAATAATAGCATGTGATATAAAAAAAATTAAAACCGTACAAAGCTTTAAAACATTATCGTGAGCGTCTCCATGTCAAATCATTATTCCATTGCATTATCAATTAGTTCCTTAATTTCGTTTAGCTATGCCGTATTTGGGAAGGCCTGCTCAAAAAGCTAGCTTTTCACCTTTTTTCGAAAAGTCAGGAGGGTGGAGGTTGATCTTATATTTCTAGGCAGGGCATTCCAAAGTCGAGGGGCCACCTCTGAGAAGGCCCTGTCTCTCGTCCCTGCCAGACGCATCTGTGAAGAAGGCGGGAGCGAGAGCAGGGCCTCCCCAGAAGATCTTAACATTCTAGATATTTATTATTTATTTATTTACAGCTCTTATATTCCGCCCTTCTCACCCCGCAGGGGACTCAGGGCGGATTACAGTAAACACATATATGGCAAACATTCAATGCCAGTTTGACAGACAACATTTAACAGACAAATACACCGAGGCTATTTAACTTTTTTCTGGCCGCCAGGGAAGCCGCTGCTTTTCATCGTCCATCAACGACACCGAAGAAGTTCTTCCGCATTCCACATTCCCCGGAGTCTTTTTTCTTTATGGCCTCATAAATTAGTTAAATTTAGCCTCCCACACAAGGTGGTACCTTATTTTCCTACTTGACAGATGCAACTGTCTTTCGGGTTGCAAAGGTCGACAACGGGCTACACAATGGCTGGACACTCACTCCAGCCCGGGCTGGCTTCGAACTCATGACCTTTTGGTCAGAGTGATCTTAATGCAGCTGACACTCAGCCAGCTGCGCCACAATCCCGGTGCGCAGCTGGCTGAGTTCATAAGGAGAGATACGTTCGGATAGGTAAGTTGGACAGAAATCCGTTTAGGGCTTTATAGGTTAAAATCAGCACTTTGAATTGTGTCCGGAAGCATACAGGCAGCCAGTGAAGCTGGCGCAACAGAGGAGTTGTGTGCTCCCTATTACCACCCTGGCTGCCGCTCATTGGACCATTTGCAGCTTCTGAACAGTCTTCAAAGGCAACCCCACGTAGAGTGCGTTGCAGTAGTCTATACGGGATGTGATCAGAGCATGGACTACCGTGGCCAAGTCAGACTTCCCAAGGTACGGGCACAACTGGCACACATGTTTTAATTGTGCAAATGCTCCCCTGGTCAATGCCGAGACTTGGGGCTCCAGGCTCAGCAATGAATCCAGGATCACACCCAAGCTGCGAACCTGCGCCAACCTTTAGGGAGTCTACCTGGAGGAAATGAATGAATGAATGAATGAATGCAAACACAAGAAAACGAGAACATCCAACAGAACCTATGCGTGAAACTAACATCTCAGTACTTTGAGGTGATATCTTCATCTTGTAGGTACTTGTCCAATCCTTCTCTACATCATCCAAGTATGTAGTAGTGATTAAATATTATGGAAGGAACCCTTCCCTTTTCTGTTTTAAGCCCTCCAGTTTCGCTTCACTGGATGAGCCTGGCTTCCAGTATCATAAGACACAAATGCTTTTCCATATCCACTTTCGTCAAAACGTGAATAACTTTACCTCCATTATGTTAGTACTTGGATGCTCCAGGCTATATTTCAGAGCAAAGAACTGGCACAACCACTTCGGAACATACGTGGACTTCAAAAGCCCTTTGAAATTCATGGGGTTGCCTTAAATCAGGGGTCCCCAAACAAAGGTCCGCAGACCGAATGTAGCCCTCCAAGTGCACCGGGATTGTGGGTGCACCGGGATTGTGGCGCAGCTGGCTGAGTGTCAGCTGCATTAAGATCACTCTGACCCAAAGGTCATGAGTTCGAAGCCAGCCCAGGTTGGAGTGGGTTTCCAACCAATTGTGTGTAGCCTGTTGTCGACCTTTGCAACCCGAAAGACAGTTGCATCTGTCAAGTAGGAAAATTAGGTACCACCTTAAAGTGTGGGGAGGCTAAATTATTTATTTTTTTTATTTACTTACTTACTTACTTTATTTGTATACCGCTCTTCTCAGCCCTTAGGTGACTCAGAGCGGTTTACAACAATTTAGGTATACACAATACAAAATCATTAAGCATTTAAAAGCAATAGCATCACAAATCATTAAACATCAATATCAATACATCACTACATCAATATAACAAATCCATCAGGTCTCATCAATGAAATCAGAATCCAAACTCGTTATCCAATATTCCGTGTTCCAATAGTCAGTCAATCAATCACACTGCTAAGTCGAATGCCTGTTCAAACAGTCAGATCTTTACTTTCCTCCGGAATGCCAGCAAGGTGCGGGTCGATCTAATATCTACAGGAAGGGCGTTCCACAGTCGAGGGGCCACCACTGAGAAGGCCCTGTCTCTCGTCCCCGCCAGCCGTGCTTGTGAAGCTGGCGGGATCGAGAGCAGGGCCTCCCCAGACGATCTTAATGTCCTAACTGGTTCATAGGAGGAGACGCGTTCAGACAGGTAGGTCGGGCCAGAACCGTTTAGGGCTTTAAAGGCTAAAGCCAGCACTTTGAATTGTGCCCGGTAGCAAATTGGCAGCCAGTGGAGCTGGCTCAGCAGTGGAGTGGTGTGCTCCCTGAGTGCCGCGCCTGTGAGCATCCTGGCTGCCGATCGTTGGACCATTTGAAGCTTCCGAGCAGTCTTCATAGGCAACCCCACGTAGAGAGCGTTGCAGTAGTCTAAACGGGATGTGACTAGAGCATGGACTACCGTGGCCAAGTCAGGCTTCCCAAGGTATGGGCGCAGCTGATTTATGAGGCCATAAAGAAGATTCCAGCAAAGCATTCCAGCGAGGAAGCATGCGGGGAATGCAGAAGTGCTTCATCAGCGTCGCAGATGGACGATGAAAGCGACAGCTCCCCTGGCGGCCAGAAAAAGTTAAATAGCCTCTGTGTATGTCTGTATATGTTTGTACGTCAAAAATTGGCATTGAACGTTTGCCATATATGTGTACATTGTAATCCGCCCTGAGTCCCGTGCGGGGTGAGAAGGGCGGAATATAAAAGCTGTAAATAAATAATAAATAAATAATTTGCCCACCCCTGGCCTGAACTTAAAACTTAGGGTTGCCCTAAGTCTGAAACAACTTGAAGGCACACAACAACAACAATTAACTTGACTCAGTTCTTGTGGGTTTTTTCGGGCTATATGGCCATGTTCTAGAGGCATTTCTCCTGACGTTTCGCCTGCATCTATGGCAAGCATCCTCAGAGGTGAGGTCTGCTGGAACTGGGAAAAAAGGGGTTTATATATCTGTGGAATGACCAGGGTGAGACAAAGGGCTTTTGTAAGTTGGGCTTACAAAACTTGACTGTCTCATCATCCAAAAGCAGGTCCACACTTGCCACTGAAACACTGGTAAGTTTAAGTAAAGGTAAAGGTTGTCCCCTGACATTAAGTCCAGTCATGTCCGACTCTGGGGGTTGATGCTCATCTCCATTTCTAAGCCGAAGAGCCGGCGTTGTCCATAGACACCTCCAAGGTCATGTGGCCGGCATGATTGCATGGAGCGCCGTTATTTTAAATATATGTGCTATTGTGGTTTTTAATGCTTATATTGTGGTTTTTAATAGTTTTTAATGCTTATATTGTCTTGTTAATTTTATGTTTATGCTGTTTTCTTTGTTATGTATTAATTCTGTCACTTGGAAACTGCTCTGAGTCTCCTTGAGGAGATAAAGCGGTATATAAATAAAGTTTTGTTGTTGTTGTTGTTGTACCTTCCTGCCGGAGCGGTACCTATTGATCTACTCACATTTGCATGCTTTCAAATGGCAAGTTGGCAGTAGCTGGGGCTGACAGTGGAAGCTCATGCCGCTGCCCGGATTCAAACCTGCGACCTTTCGGTCAACAAGCTCAGCAGCTCAGAGCTTTAACCCACTGCGCCACTGGGGGCTCCAAGTTTATGTTGGTTAAATTGTTCTTCATTTTAAATATCATATTGTATCTTATGTGCACTACAAATAAGATAATGTGCAGTATGCATAGAAATTTGTTCATACTTTCTTCAAACTATAGTCTCCCCCCTCCCCCAACAGTCTGAGGAAACGTGAACCAGCTCACCACTTATTTATTTATTTACTTACTGTATTTGTATACCACCTTTCTCAACCATATCGGCGACTCAAGGCGGTTTCCAACAAAACACTATACAACAGTCGGGTTGTATGTTCCCTGAGAGCCGCTCCAGTTAGCAATCTGGCTGCTGTCCGTTGGACCAGTTGGAGCTTCCAGACAGTCTTCAAAGGCAACCCCACGTAGAGAGCGTTGCAGTAGTCTATATGGGATGTAACGAGAGCGTTGCAGTAGTCTATACGGGATGTAACAAGAGCGTGGACTACCATGGCCAAGTCAGACTTCCCAAGGTACGGGCGCAGCTGGCGCACAAGCTTTAATTGTGCGAATGCTGCCCTGGTCACCGCCGAGACCTGGGGTTCAAGATCATACCCAGACTGCGAACCTGCGTCTTCGGGGAGGGGGGGTGTAACCCTGTCCAACACAGGTTGTAACCCCATACCCTGTTCGGACTTACGACTGACCAGGAGTACCTCTGTCTTGTCTGGATTCAATTTCAATTTGCTTAAAAAGTTTGAGGACTCAGCCTTACGTTTACAGGCAACTTGAAGGCACATACATCATGTCTCCTCTCACCCACCTTCTCCTGCTGCTTAAGAACCACGACATTGTATTCTGTGCCCACGGGGGGCTACTCCGGCCCACTTTAGCTGTCCTTTTCTGAACCTCTTCCAGCTGTACAATAGTCTTTTTGAGATGCAGTGACCTGAACTGTACACAGAATTCCAAGTGTGGGTGCAGCATAGTTTTGCTTAATTCCAGTTCCTTTGCTAATGATCAATGTTTTTTCCCCTTAGACTATCCACTACAACCCCAAGATTTCTTTCCTGAACCAGTCTCTGCCACCTCGGCCTCATAAGCATGAAGTTAAGAGCTTTTTTGGTCCCAAAGACACACAAAAAAACCCTATCATATTTATGTATATTGAATCACATTTCGAGAACATTCTTTCTTACTGCTCCACAATCCTTTTTTATTTGTTTGTCTTAATCATCCTCAGGAATGTGGTGTCATCAACAATCATACTAATGGCTGAATATGCTTGCCCAGTGTGGAACACATCTCACCACGTTAAAACAGTGGATGTGCATCTTAATGAGACATGCCGCATTATCACAGGATATCTACGCCCAACACCGCTGGAGAAATTATACTGTTTAGCCAGTATTGCACCCATAGAATCATAGAATCAAAGAGTTGGAAGGGACCTCATGGGCCATCCAGTCCAACCCCCTGCCAAGAAGCAGGAATATTGCATTCAAATCACCCCTGACAGATGGCCATCCAGACTCTGTTTAAAAGCTTCCAAAGAAGGAGCCTCCACCACACTCCGGGGCAGAGAGTTCCACTGCTGAACTGCTCTCACAGTCAGGAAGTTCTCCCTAATGTTCAGATGGAATCTCCTTTCTTGTAGTTTGAAGCCATTGTTTCGCGTCCTAGTCTCCAGGGAAGCAGAAAACAAGCTTGCTTCCCTCCTCCCTGTGGCTTCCTCTCATATTCTTTATACATGGCTATCATATGCAGATGCAGACTGTGGCCAGGAAATCAGAAGACGCTTACTTCTTGGGAGGAGAGCAATGTCCAGTCTCGATAAAATAGTAAAGAGTAGAGACATCACACTGGCAACAAAGATCTGCATAGTCAAAGCCATGGTCTTCCCTGTAGTCACCTACGGATGTGAGAGCTGGACCTTCGGGAAGGCTGAAGGAGCTGGGGGTGGTGACGGCCGACAGGAAGCTCTGGCGTGGGCTGGTCCATGAGGTCACGAAGAGTCGGAGACGACTGAACGAATGAACAACAGCAACATCATATCTCCTCTCAGCCTTCTCTTCTTCAGGCTAAACATGCCCAGCTCCTTAAGCCGCTCCTCAAAGGGCACCCAGCCAATAATGAAAGGACCACCTGACACCCAGCCAATAATGAAAGGACCAAGGCAGTGACATCTCTGGCCCATCCTCTGTTCGGATATCAGCCAGCAAACCAATGCCTTAAATCAAGAAATAGCTTCCTAAGATCTACAGAGATACTTGCAGGTATACCTCAGCAAGCGAGAATCCAAAAGTGGCAGGCTAGAACCTCAATCAGTGGCTGTGGCCAGATGAGAGACTCCCTCCTGGGCACACAGAAGATCTGGCGACTTGGAAGGCACTGAACAGGCTGCGCTCTGGCACCATGAGATACAGATCTAACCTTAAGAAATGGGGCCACAAAGTGGAGTACACGACATGTGAGTGCGGAGAAGAGCAAACCACAGGCCACCTACTACAATACAACTTGGAGCCCTATCACATGTGCAATGGAGGACCTTCTCACAGCATCACTGGAGGCACTCCAAGTGGCCAGCTACTGGTCAAAGGACATTTAATCAACTACCAAGCTTGCAAACTTTGTGTTTTGTTTGTTTGTTTTGTTGGTTTGTTAAAAATGCAATACAACTGTTTGGTTTGCTCCTGACACGATAAATACATAAATAAACTCCAAGTGGCCAGTTTCTGGTCAAAGGACATTTAGCATAATGTCAAGTTTTTAACTTTGCTTGTATTTTAAATACATTTTAACTATAGAATCATAGAGTTGGCCATCCAGTCCAACCCCCTGCCAAGAAGCAGGAATATTGCATTCAAATAACCCCTGACAGATGGCCATCCAGCCTCTGTTTAAAAGCTTCCAAAGAAGGAGCCTCCACCACACTCCGGGGCAGAGAATTCCACTGCTGAACGACTCTCATCAAAACATCCAAGCGTCCCCTGGGCAACGTCCTTGCAGACGTCCAATTCTCTCACACCAGAAGCGACTTGCAGTTTCTTAAGTCGCTCCTGACATGACAAAAAAAATCTTTCCACATTTTGATTTTTAAAATACTGCATTTTATCAATTCTAAGACACAATTGATTCCAAGATGCACACTAATTTCAGTATCAACAACAAAAAAAGTCACACGCACACACATATTCACAATTCAGACACAATTTTTCAATATGGGGGAAAAAATGTGTCTTAGAATTGCTGAAAATCAGTACTTACAAATCTGTAAGAGGCACTCCTTTCTCAATGATAGCTAAGCTTGCTCCTGAGTTTTTGTGGAAGAACTGTCTTATAACAACGTCTTGTGCAAATTCAAGTAAACAATGTTTACTCGGCAATCCCAACCAAATGTTTATTGGCACTCCCCTGGCAGCAACAAAATTGGCCTGCAAATGTATAATCAAACCAAACAGACTATAGACATCTCGCCGGCAAGAGCAAAACAGCACACAGCTCCAGGCCTCCTCGGCGTACACAGTGTTGCTGACGAAACTGGGGCACGCAACTCAAAAATCACAACACAACCGTCCAATCTTGGGACCCTGGTGGTACAGGAGTAGGGCCTAAACTCCCCAAGTTTGTCCGCAATTCAAAGAGAGTGCGTAGCTCACAAATCACTGTCATCAAGACATGCAAAACACCATGATTCTACTTTTCCCTCTGTCTCTCCCTCCCCCACTCCTCTGATAAAAGAGACAAAGTGTTTCTGGGACTGGCCGAAAAGATAAGTGTCCCCATTAATAGTATGGAGGTCTTGTGATGGGTGTAACTCCAGCTTTCGAGATTGAAAAAATGTGAAAACAAGTCTGCTTCCTTTCACTTGAGCTGGCTCTGCTTGGGGAAAAGAAAATTACATCTGTGCTAATAATAATAATAATAATAATAATAATAATAATAATAATAATCAACTTTATTTCTACCCCGCCACCATCTCCCCGGTACTGTGATGCTATGATACTGTGAACCACCGCCTCCTCCTGAGAAAAATGTATAATATCACAAAGGACTACCACCTCACCCGCCTCATAGGAAACCTGCTACAAAACAGGAGCTTTTTTGTTGAGTTCCAGGGCCAGAGAAGCAGATGGCGGAAACAGAAGAACGGCCTGTTTCAGGGGAGTGTGTTTGCTCCATCCATGTTCAACATCTAGACAAATGACCAGCCACTGCTAAAAGGGACAGAGAACTTCATCTATGCTGATGATCGTGCCATCACCGCTCAAGCAGGGAGCTTTGAGATGGTAGAACAGAAGCTCTCCGAAGCTCTAGGTCAGTGCTTCTCAACCTTGGGTCCCCAGATGTTTTTGGCCTACAATTCCCAGAAATCCTAACAGCTGGTAAACTGGCTGGGATTTCTGGGAGTTGTAGGCCAAAAACATCTGGGGACCCAAGGTTGAGAAGCACTGCTCTAGTTGCTCTTACTGCCTACTACAGGGAAAACCAAGTGATCCCTAATCCATCTAAAACACAGACATGTGCTTTTCATCTCAAGAACAGACAAGTATCCTGAGCTCTGAGGATCACTTGGGAAGGAATCCCACTGGAGCATTGCAGCGCATCCAAATACCTGGGAGTCACTCTGGACCGTGCTCTGACCTACAAGAAGCACTGCCTGAATATCAAACAAAACGTGGGTGCTAGAAACAGTATCATACGAAAGCTGACTGGCACAACCTGGGGATCACAACCAGACACAGTGAAGACATCCACCCTTGTGCTATGCTACTCTGCTGCTGAGTATGCATGCCCAGTGTGGAACATATCTCACCACACTAAACCAGTGGATGTGGATCTTAATGAGACATGCCGCATTATCACGGGGTGTCTGCGCCCTACACCACTGGAGAAATTACACTGCTTAGCCGGTATTACACCACCTGACATCCGTCGGGAAGTAGCAGCCAATAGTGAAAGGACCAAGGCAGAGACATCTCCAGCTCTTCCCTTGTTTGGGCATCAGCCAGCACGCCAACAACTTAAATCAAGAAATAGTTTTCTAAGATCTACAAAAACACTTGCTCGAACACCTCAGCAAGCGAGAGTCCAAAAGTGGCAGGCTCAAACCCAGAGCCTCAATCAATGGCTGATACACAATGAGAGACTCACCCCTGGAAACACAGAAAACTGGCCGACTTGAAAGGCGCTGAACAAACTGTGCTCTGGCACCATGAGATGCAGAGCCAACCTTAAGAAATGGGGCTACAAAGTGGAATCCACAACGTGCGAGTGTGGAGAAGAGCAAACTACAGACCACCTGCTGCAATGCAACCTGAGCCCTGCCACATGCACAATGGAGGACCTTCTTGCGGTAACACCAGAAGCACTCCAAGTGGCCAGATACTGGTCAAAGGACATTTAAACAACTACCAAGCTTGCAAACTCTGTCTTTTGTATATTTGTTTGTTCTGTCAAAAATGTAATACTCGTGTTGCCTGACACGATAAATAAATAAAATAAATCTCCCCGATGTGGACTCGGAGCGGCTTACATGGGGCCAAGCCCGGACAACATAATACAGCAATGAAATCAAAGCATATACAAGAGACAACAACAACATTATCAAAATGACATTAAAATAATAATAATAATAATAATAATATAAATAAATAAATAATACACATATTCCCTTTACAAGCAGATTGCATATCCCATCAAGTGAGGTGGGAAGGCCACGAATTGGAAGTGGAGCCCACCTATGCCCTCTCGAAAAGAAAAAAGGCACATGGGGGGCAGAGAAAGGAAGGAGAGAGAAGACAGCGAGCCAAGGACAGAAATGCATTCAGGAGAAGCTCCTACACTGTAGAACGGATGCAGTTTGGCACCACTTTGAACTGCCATAGCTCCATCTGAAGAGGTGTCCTTTGGTGAGGCACCAGTATGGTAGAGAAGGCAAAATACTTGATAAATCTCAACTCCCATGATTCCATAGCACGCAGCAATGGCCTTTCAAGTGGTGCCAAACTGGCTCAAGGCTACAGAACCCCGGGAGTTGCAGTTCAACCAGGTCTTCAGCCTTCGCTGACAAAGTGTGCTGATTCCTCATCAAACTACACCTCTCTTGATCCCGTAGCATGGAACCATGGCAGTTGAATGTGTGTGAAAGTGCATTCATTCTGCAGGAAGGGAGGGAGGGAGGGAGGGAAGAAGGGAAGGAAGGAAGGGAGAGAAGGAAGGGAAGGAAGGAGGAAAAGAAGAAGGAAAGAGGGAAGGAAGGTGGAGGGAGGAAGAGAGGAAGGAAGAAAGAAGGAAAGAATGAAGGACAGAAGGAAGGAAGGAAGGAAGGAAGGAAGGAAGGAAGGAAGGAAGGAAGGAAAGGAGGTGAGGAAGGAAGGTGAAAGAGTGAGGAAGGGGAGGAGGAAGAAGAAAGGAAGGAAAGGAAGGCAAAGAAGAAAGGAAAGAAGGAAGGGAAGGAAGTGAGGAAGGAAGGTGAAAGAGAGGGGGGAAGAGAGGAAGGAAAGAAGGCAGGAAGGAAGGCAAGAAGGGAGAAGGGAGGAAGAGAGGAAGGAAGGAAGGCAGGCAGGCAAAGAAGAAAGGAAAGAAGGAAAGGAAGGAAGGGTGAGGAAGGAAGGTGAAGGAGAGGGAGAGGGAGAGAGGAAGGAAAGAAAGAAGGGAGGGAGAAGGGAAGGAGAGAGGAAGGAAGGAGGGCAAAGAAGAAAGGAAAACAGGAAGGAAGGGAACGAAGTGAGGAAGGAAGGTGAAGGAGAGGGGGAGGGAAAGAGGAAGGAAAGAAAGAAAAGGAGGGAAGGAGGCGGGAAGGAGAGAGGAAGGAAGCCAAAGAAGAAAGGAAAAAAGGAAGGAAGGGAAGGAAGTGAGGAAGGAAGGTGAAGGAGAGAGGGAGGGAGAGAGGAAGTCAGGAAGGCAGGCAGGCAGGCAGGCAGGCAGGCAAGGAAGGAAGGAAGGAAGGAAGGAAGGAAGGAAGGAAGGAAAGGTGAGGAAGGAAGGTGAAGGAGAGGGGGAGGAAGAGAGGAAGGAAAGAAAGAAGGAAGGAAGGAAAGAAGGGAGGGAGAGAGGAAGGAAGGAAGGAAAAGAAGAAAGGAAAAAAGGGAGGAAGGGTGAGGAAGGAGAGGGGGAGGGAGAGAGGAAGGAAAGAAAGAAAGAAGGAAGGAAAGAAGGGAGGGAGAGAGGAAGGAAGGCAAAGAAGAAAGGAAAAAAGGAAGGAAGGGAAGGGTGAGGAAGGAAGATGAAGTAGAGGGAGAGAGGAAGGAAAGAAAGAAGGAAGGAAGGAAGGAGGAGGAAGGAAAGTGAAGGAGAAGGAATGAGAGAGGAAGGAAAGAAGGAAGGAAGGAAGAAAAGGAAAGAAGGAAGGAAGGAGGTGAGGAAGGAAGGAAAGAAAGAAAAAAGGAAGGAAGGAGGTAAGGAAGGAAGGGAAGAGGGAGGGAAGGAAAGCGGGAAGGAAGGGAGAGAAGGGGGAAAGGAAAGAGAGCGAGGGAGAGAGAGAAGAGGGCGAGCCAAGGACCGGGGAGGAAGAGGAGCATTTGGGGCGGAGTGGGGAAGGGAACTCGAACAAATCCGTGCCTGGGAAAAGCCAAAGCTTTGAAGGCAAGAGCAGGGCGCCTGGCGAGGGCTTGCTCAAGAACCTGGGCGAGGGAGGCGAGGCAGAGTGGCTGGAAGGAAGCCGAGGGAAGAGGGCCAAAGTCTGGGGGTGGCGGGGGGGGAGCGGGGCGAGGGCGCTGGGCGCAGAGCCCCCCCCAGAGCAGGGGAGCAGGGAGCCCGCCCAAAGGAAGCTTACCCATAGCTCCGTGCCCCAGTCCATGCTGGCAGCAGCCGCGTCCTCCCGAAGCCCCAGCCGCTTCCACCGCCCTCCCGAGAAGGAGTCCCACTCACTCCCGGGGCCCCACCAGCTCCGCCGCCTGCCCCGGACACGCCCCGAGCGGCGGCCTTAAAGGCGCAGGCAGGCCCGAGCCGGGGCTGCCTTGCCTGGCCAAGGGGAGGCCCTCCCTCAATCTCTCCCTCCCTCCCTTCCCTTTCCCAAGAGGAGAGCCATGCCAATGGAGGGGGCTCCGTCCTTGGGG
Source organism: Anolis sagrei (assembly GCF_037176765.1). Taxonomy (NCBI): domain Eukaryota; kingdom Metazoa; phylum Chordata; class Lepidosauria; order Squamata; family Anolidae; genus Anolis; species Anolis sagrei. The sequence continues at coordinate 171,018,454 of NC_090022.1, read as the reverse complement.
AGGCAACTTCCAAACTCTCCTTCTCTCTTCCTTTCAAAGCTCAGCACCACCACTTGGGCTCATTGGGAATCAACAGTCTCTTTGGGGGAGCCTGGATCCTTGGGCTTCAAAGCCTGTTGAAAGGTGGTGGTGGGGGGAGCTATTCATGACCAGAATCACTGGGTTGTTGTCAGTTTTCCGGGCTCTCTTGCCACCTTCCAGAAGCATTCTCTCCTGACGTTTCGCCCACATCTATGGCAGGCATCCTCAGAGGTTGTGAGGTTTGCTGGAAACTAGGCAAGGGAGGTTTCTATATCTGGGAAGACCTGGCCCTTGAGCATTCCAACTGGAGGTCAGCTGTGACCAACAGTGCTGTGGAATTCAAAGAGACACAAATAGAGGGCGAAAAAGAGAAGTGTGCTAAGAGGAAGAAGGCATGTCAAGCAAGCAGAGGTAATTTTCAACGGTAAGCAAACAGTATTTTGCCCCCCCCCCCCCCACAACCAATCTTCTATATAAATAAAAATATAATGTTAGTTCGTGCTGCCATCAGAACTCAAAAACCACTGGGGGAATTGTCACCAAATTTGGACACAAGACACCTAAGAGTCCAATTTATGTCCTTCACTCAAAAAAAATTGATTTCGTCATTTGGGAATTGTCGTTGCTGGGATTTATAGTTCACCTATATAAATAAAAATGTAATGTTCGTTTGTGGGATTAACATAACTCAAAAACCACTGGATGAATTGACACCATATTTGGACACAAGACACCTAACAACCCAATGCATATCCTTCACTAAAAAAAATTGATTTTGTCATTTGGGAGTTGTAGTTGCTGGGATTTATAGTTCACCAGCAATCAAAGAGCCTTCTGAATCCCACCAACGATGGAATTGAACCAAACTTGACACACAAGACTCCCATGACCAACAGAAAAAACTGGAAAGGTTTGGTGGACATTGACCTTGAGTTTGGGAATTATAGTTCACCCACATCCAGAGAGTACTGTGGACTCAAACATTGATGGATCTGGACCAAACTTGGCACGAATATTCCATATGCCCAAATATGAGGGAATAGACCTTGACATTTGGGAGTTGTAGTTGCTGGGATTTATAGTTTACCTACAATCAAAGAGCATTCTGAACTCCACCAATAATGGAATTGGGCCAAACTTAGCACACAAGACTCCCATGACCAACAGAAAAAACTGGAAAGGTTTGGTGGACATTGACCTTGAGTTTGGGAATTATAGTTCACCCACATCCAGAGAGCACTGTGGACTCAAACAATGATGGATCTGGACCAAACTTGGCACGAATATTCCATATGCCCAAATATGAACACAGATGGAGTTTGTGAGAAATAGACCTTCACTTTTGGGAGTTGTAGTTACTGTGATTTATAGTTCACCTACAATCAGAGAGCATGCTGAACCCCACCAATGAGAGAATTGGAGCAAACCTCCCACACAGAACCCCCATACTTAAGGCCACCCAGTCCAATTCCCATCACCAGGGCAAGAAAAGCTCTCCTGACAAAGAGCCATCCAGCCACAGATATTGATAGATATATATGATTCACATACACTCAAATATAGTATTATAATTTGGAAGTGACCTCTAAAGAAGGGCAATTATATGTTGCATGTTCCAGAGCAGGCAAACCAGACAATCTCCACATCAACATTGACAAAGAAACAACAAGAAATACTGTTTACCCACAAGCTTAAATATATTAGAAACCAACACTTTCACATTACTTTATTTTCCAGACTGGGCCACAGCAACACGTGGCAGGGGACAGCTAGTCAACAATAAATTAAACACATGTAGACTAAAATACATAAAAGTCAGTTCATCAAGATAAAATCATGTCCAACTCAGTCCACATATGTGGTTGACTGCACTGAAATGACCCCAAATTACTTTACTCTAATCATCATGAGGAGGGCGACTAAAATGATCAAGGATCTGGAGAACAAGCCCTATGAGGAGCAGCTTAAGGAGTTGGGCATGTTTAGCCTGAAGAAGAGAAGGCTGAGAGGAGATATGATAGCCATATATAAATATGTGAGAGGAAGCCACAGGGAAGGTCAGGAGGGAGGGAGCAGAACTGATCTCAATCGGGAGAGAGTTTCATAGCCCAGGGGCCACCCCATAAAAGGCCCTGTCTCTCATTCCCACCAGACGCAACTGCGAGGGTGGTGGGACTGAGAGCAGGGCCCCTCCAGAAGATCTGAACAGCCTTGATGATTCATAGGGGAGAATATGTTCAGATAGGTAAACTGGGCCGGAGCCATATAGGGTTTTGTAGATTAAAACCAGCACTTTGAATTGTGCTCAGAAGCTAATTGGCAGACAGTGGAACTGGTGCAACAGAGGAGTTGTGCGCTCCCTGTACCCTATTCCTGTTAGAATCACAGAATCATAGAATCAAAGAGTTGGAAGAGACCTCATGGGCCACCCAGTCCAACCCCCTGCCAAGAAGCAGGAATATTGCATTCAAATCATCCCTGACAGATGGCCATCCAGCCTCTGTTTAAAAGCTTCCAGAGAAGGAACCTCCACCACACTCCGGGGCAGAGAGTTCCACTGCTGAATGGCTCTCGCAGTCAGAAGGTTCTTCCTCATGTTCACATGGAATCTCCTTTCTTGTAGTTTGAAGCCATTGTTTCACGTCCTAGTCTCCAAGGAAGCAGTAAACAAGCTTGCTCCCTCCTCCCTGTGGCTTCCTCTCACATATTTATACATGGCTATCATATCTCTTTTCATCCTTCTCTTCTTCAGGCTAAACATGCCCAGCTCCTTAAGCCGCTCCTCATAGGGCTGGTTCTCCAGACCCTTGATCATTTTAGTTGCCCTCCTCTGGACACATTCCAGCTTGTCAATATCTCTCTTGAATTGTGTTGCCCAGAATTGGACACAATATTCCAGGTGTGGCCTAACCAAAGCAGAATAGAGAGGTTGCATGACTTCCCTATATCTAGACACTATGCTCCTATTGATGCAGGCCAAAATCCCATTGGCTTTTTTTGCCGCCACATCACATTGTTGGCTCATGTTTAACTTGTTGTCCACGAGGACTCCAAGATCTTTTTCACACATACTGCTCTCGAGCCAGGCATCGTCCCCCATTCTGTATCTTTGCATTTCGTTTTGCCTTCCAAAGTGGAGTATCTTGCATTTGTCACTGTTGAACTTCATTTTGTTAGTTTTGGCCAATCATCTCTCTAATCTGTCAAGATGGTTTTGAATTCTGCTCCTGTCCTCTGGAGTATTGGCTATCCCTCCCAATTTAGTGTCGTCTGCAGTCTTTTTTTTTTTTTTTTTTTAATTAATTTTTTATTAAATTTTTTAAATGAACATAGAAAGACAATAGAAAACAATACAGGTCATTCAACCGCACTATGACATTCATAATCCACATTGATCCTATCTAGCTAACTACCTAACATAGATCCTCTAGTACAAAAAACATACGATACAATACAAACATATTTAAAAACAAGTGGCTTGCTGCCACTATTGGACCTCCATCTCTCTCTACTACTGCATTTCTGTATAAAATTTCTCTCTTGCTATTCGTACATTAGTCTTGTATGTTTTCTTTGTCCTAAGGAGCCCTATCTTATCTTACTATAACTTCTTACTTAGGCATACATAAATGTTTCTTCTCGCATATCGAAAGAGTTCTATACATTTCCATTATATTTTCTATCGCTTAACTTTCCTGTGGTTGTTGCTATTTCTAAGCTATTTCAATTCCTCGTAGTCTCCTGTATAAGTCCTGTGTCTTGTTTTTATTTGTAGATATTAAACTGTTAGCAGATTTATCTTTTTTCCCCGAAGCCATTCTCTGACCGGGGTCCAGTTCGTTGGAGATATAGGCATGTTGCGTGAGGCTGACAGGATATACGTTAGATGGTCTGCGTTCATTATATCTAGTATTTTCTCTATCCACTCTTCCTCCGTTGGTAATGTCTTTTGTCTCCAGACCTTGGCCAGTAATAAGCGGGCTGCCGTTATTAGGTGGATGAACAATTTTTCTACCCCTTTGTCCCCCATCCCTCCTGTTAGTCCTAACAGGAAGCATTCCGGTCTAAAAGGGATATTTTTCTTTATTATTTGTTGGCACTTCTCGTGTATTAGTTTCCAAAAGTTGTTAATTCTCACACAGGACCACCACATGTGTCTATAAGTCCCTTTCTGTTCTCCACATTTCCAACATGTATAGCACATCTGTTTGGAAAACTTCGCTATCTTAGCTGGGGTTAAATACCACTGATGCGTCATTTTCACCCAGTGTTCTTTCAGATAGTAGGAATAGGAATAGTTTGTTTTACTGTTCCATACTAGACTCCACTCCTCTAAAGAGATGGATCGCCCTATTAATCTAGCCCAGTTTATCATATATTCTTTAACGCGTTCTCCCTCCGTAGACCATTCTAGTAATATCTTGTATGCTTTTGTGATATATTTTTTAGGGGAGTCCAGGAGCCTATCCCAAGCTGTCGGGTTTTCCATAAAGCCTAGTTGGTTGTCTTTTTTAAAGTGTTCTTTCAACTGCCAATGTTGTAACCAGGTGATGTTGTTATACTGCGTTTTTAGTTCATCCTGAGTCTTAATCCTAATTTCCTTTCTTTCCCTGAGTAGTAGATCTTTATATGTGGGCCATAAGCCCCATCCCAGTTCTCTCCTTTGGTGAGCCTCGAGAGGGGAGACCCAGAGCGGTGTCTTGGGGTACATCCTATCTTTGTATTGGTCCCAGACCTTTAGTAGAGCCGATCGGATAAAGTGGTTACGAAAGTTCTTTTCCACTTTTGCTTTGTTGTGCCATAAGTAGGCATGCCACCCAGTTCTTAGGTCGTGGCCTTCTAGAGTTAGTAATTTTTTGTTCTTTAATAATATCCAATCTTTGATCCACTCTAAGCAGCTTGCTTCAAAATATAATTTTAAATTTGGCAGTCCCAATCCTCCTCTTCTTCTTTCATCTGTCAGGTTTGTCATGTTAATTCTAGGTTTTTTGTTATTCCACACAAACCTTGAGATGTCCTTGTTCCAATCCGTAAATAACTGCTTCTTTCTAATTATGGGGAGGTTTTGAAACAAGTGCAACATCTTGGGAAGGATGTTGGATTTTACTACCGAAATTCTACCCAGTAATGATAGTTTCATGTACTGCCAGTCTTTCAGATCTTTCTTTATTTCCCTCCATTTCACTTCATAGTTATTTTTTAAGAGTTGAGAGTTTTTAGCTGTTATATAGATGCCTAGGTATTTAATTTTAGGTGTTATATGTAAGCCTGAAAGTTTCATGAGCTTCTCCTTTCTTTCTTTGGGGATATTTTTAGTAAGTATGTTAGATTTTGATTTATTAATTCTAAAGCCTGATACTTCGCCGAATTTCTCTATCTTGTCAATCCACTTTTTGATATTGTTTAGGGGATCTTGTATTGTGCAGATCAGATCGTCAGCGAATGCTCTGATTTTAAAGGACTCTTTTTGGATGGTTACCCCTTTCAGTGTGTTATCTTCTCTAATCTCATTTAAGAGGATTTCAAGCGCCAGGATAAAAATTAGTGGCGATAGGGGGCAGCCCTGTCTCGTGCCTTTTCCAATGTCAAGGTTTTCTGAGTCCTGTCCGTTTACTCTTATCTTGGCTTTCTGATCTGCATAAATGGCTTCTACAGCGTTCAGGAAATTGCATCCGACATCCATTTCTCTAAATATTGATTTAAAGAAGGACCAATTAAGGTTGTCGAAAGCCTTCTCTGCGTCCACCGATAGGATTGCCAGTTCCTTTTGAGGATGGGCTTCATGATATTCTATGATGTTTAAGATATTTCTAACATTATCCTTCATTTTCCTATTCGGTAGGAATCCAGTCTGTTCTTCCTTTATCCATGAGGTTAAAAACCCTTTCAGCCTGTCCGCTAAGATAGTCGTGAAGATTTTATAATCACTGTTTAAAAGCGAGATTGGCCTATAGTTCTTTACACTGAGGGGGTCCAATCCTTCTTTAGGGATCATAACTATGTTGGCCTCCTTCCAGGAATCCGGCATATTACCAGTATGTAGGATTTCGTTCATGACTGATCTCAGGTTTGGAATAATGACTTCTTTTAACTTTTTATAATACAACATTGACATCCCATCTGGGCCAGGTGATTTCCTGGTGTCCAGCCTCTTAATTGCTCTCTCTACCTCCTCTATTGTGATGTCTTTGTTTAGAGATTCTCTCTGGGATTCTGACAATCTCTCTATATTTTGTTTCCCCAAATATTCGTTAATCTTTTCTCTGCTTATCGGGTCTTTCTTGTATAGTTTTTTATAGAATTTATGAAACTGGGCTATTATTTCCTCGTTCTTGGCAAAGACCTTGTCTCCTTCCATGATTTGGGTAATATTCTGTGCGCATTTTTTCTTTTTAATTCTTCTCGAGAGCCATTTCCCCACTTTGTTTGCATTTTGGAAGGAGTCCTGTCTCACAAATATTAAGTTTCTTGCCATTTGGTCCAGTTCTAGGTGTTCTTTTTGCTTGTTCAGTAGTTTTAGTTCTAATTTAATTTTCTCATTCTTTGGATGTTTTTTAAATTGTTTCTCAACCTCTTCTATTTTATCATTTATTTCCTTCTCCTTTTGCTGTTTTTGTTTAAATTTCCTGCTGTTTTGTTGAATGAATATACCTCTCATGTAGGCCTTACTGGCATCCCATACAGTATTTTTAGCTATATTACCCGTATTGTTTAGTTTGAAGAATTCTGTCAGGATCTCCACATTTCTTTTGATATCTTCCTCAGTTCTCAATAGGTTTTCGTTTAATCTCCACTTTTTCCTTTTGTTTTTTTGATTTATAACTATTTCTATAGGGCAGTGATCTGAGTATTGTCTCGGTAGAATTTGTATTTTACTGACTTTCCCTATAAGTGTCTTTGTGGCCCAAGCCATATCTATTCTTGTCCACCTTTTATGCCTATCGGAGTAGAAAGTGTAGTCCCTTACGTTCTTATTGTGGGTTCTCCAAATATCCTGTAAACCGAGATCGGCTTGTATTTTTAAAAAGGACTCTGGGAGTTTCCCTCCTCTATCTTTCTTCTTTCCTTTTTCTCTTATGCTTTTGTCTAGGTTTGAGTCCAAGACACCGTTGAAATCCCCCAATAAGACAAGATCATCATATTCCTGTTCTATTAATAAATTCTTAAGTTTATTAGCAAATTTATTTTTCACCCCATTTGGGGCGTATATGTTACAGAACAGTCCTTTCCACCCTGCTTTTTCCACCATCACCCCTATCATTCTGCCCTCTGTGTCTTTAAATACTTGTCTTGCTGGTATTGTCTCCTTAACATATATCACGACACCTCTTTTTTTTTCAGCTGATGATGAGTAAAATGTCTGTAATCCTTTTTGGGTGAGATGTGCCACTTGTTTTTGGGAGATATGTGTCTCCTGGAGCGATATTAGGTCGTACTTCCCTTTTTTGATGTAATTAAAGATCTTCCTTCTCTTGTCGGGGGAGTTCAGGCCGTTAATGTTATTAGATATACACTTAAGACTCCACTCCATCTCTGGTTTCATTTCTGTTGACCTCCTTAACTCTTGCCTCCTTAGCGTCCGGTTCCCACTCCGTCGGCTCCTCCCCCTGCGGCGTACCTCCCGGTGATGTTAATCTTGCTCGCTTAACTCCTTGTTTTTGTCCTGTTTCTCTTTTTAGCCTCTTGTAGAAATCTTGCGCCTTTTCTTCTGATGTTATCCAAAACCGCTCACCTTTGTATGTGGCCATTATCCCTTCCGTTCTTTCCCAGCGGAATCTTATATTTAGTTGTTTTAGTTCTTCCGTCAAAAATAAGTATTTTTTCCTTTTTTGTAGGGTGGTTTGGGGGATCTCTTTCATTATGGCGATTCTTCTGCCTTTATAAGATATATGACTCTGGTTGTTACTTCTGAGGATTCCATCTCTGGTTGTCTTTTTACTGAGGTGTACTATGACGTCACGATCCACCTTGTTTTTCTTAGCGAAATTGGTAGATATGCGGTACACCCGGTCAATCTGATTTTCTAGTTCTTCCTTTGGTCGCCCTATCAGGTCCGCAGTTAATTCTACCACAATGTTTCTTATATCTTCTTTTGGATCTTCTATTATATTTCTATATCTGAGTTGAAATTCTAGTTCATTGGCTTCCATTTTTTCTTGTTGTTTTTCCAGTCTTGCGCTTCTTTCTGTCAGCTCAACCAGTCTTTTCTCATGTTGTTCTTGTTTGTGTAGCATTTCTTGTTTTTCTGTCTTCATTTCTTTCATTTCTTGTTTGAATGTTTGTATTTCTTTTTTCATTGTATTTAATTCCTCTGTCATCTCTTTTCGCATTTTCTGAAGTTCCCCTTGATGTGCATCTTGTTTTTCTGACAGTTTTTTTAGGTTCTCCTGATGTGTATCTTGTTTTGCTGAGATTTCTTTTACCTCTTTTAGGATCTCTCTCAAGATTGATTCTTCTATGATTACATTCTTTTTATTTGTGCCGGTTGTTGGGGTAGTTAGTTTCTTTTCTACTTCCTTTTCCTTATCCCCTTTGTCTCCTTTTTCTCCTTTTTCTCCTTTAATTTTTGGTGTTGACATTTTTACTCTTATTCTTGCTCCTATTCCCGCTCTTCCTCTGGTTTCTCCCTTCTAGTATCTATTTGTCCAAAATGCCGTATTTATAGTGTTGTGAAGTTTTCCTAGGACGTCTTCTTCTTCTTTGTTCCTTCCTGTCTTCCCCCTCCTCTGTAGACCGATGCTAATAATTTTTTATATATTTCTATTGTTTTTGTTACTTATTTATTTTTAAAAATAATATATTTATAAATCCTATGTACTTACTCTTCTTCCTGATCTCTTTAATCGGTTCTCTCCATGGCACTGCGGGGCTTTCTTCCTCTTTGCTCTTTGCTTCTTTGTTTTCTTCTTACTCCTTGTCCTCTTCCTCTTCCTCCACTTTTCTTTTCTTGATCTCTTATTCTCTTTCTTTCTTTATTTCTTTCCCCCCCCCTTGTTTCGGCTTTTTTTTCCCCTTCTCGCGCCAAATCTCGCTGTCAAGTCTCGCGGTTTTCGCCGCGCTATGCAGTTCTCGTGTCCTCTCGCGGTAGTCGAGCTCCGCGCGTCCTTGCCGCGGCTTCACAGGTGCGCGTGCGAAAGAAGAAGTCCTGTGCAGCTGGAGGTCAGCTCAGAGTAAGATTGGATATCTTGAATCTTGAGTCCTTCAATTATCTTTGTTATCTTAATTGCTTTAATTACTTTGATTATCTTTGTTTGAATTTGTGGCTGAGCTTAATAGGAAGATTTATTGGCTACAGATGATGTTTACATAGCAATCCGGACCTAGTCTGTTCTTTTGATTACGTCCCCGGACTCCAGCGTCTTCCGCGTCCTCCCTGGGCGGGTTTCGCTGTCGGGTTATATTTTTATTGTCTTTTATTTGTCCTTATATTAATATTGTATACTGTGTATATTGTATGGGCCCCAATTGGTGTGCCAGACGAATCAGGCGCGTGGCTGGGGGATGAAAGGGGAGGGGTTTTTCAGGAGAGGTCTTTTAAGAATCTTTCAGAGAATTTTCCTTTCCCGTTTTCTTCTCCTTTCCCGTTCCCAACACTCCAACACACCATACATTCTAAGAAACGCCAACCTCTAATATAAATTGCACAAGATAGCACAGGGTGGCCCCAAGCCTCTCCGGGCAATTTAACTTCTTTCCAACATCAACACTGCCGATAGTGTCAGCAACTCCAAACAAAAAAGTGGTAAAATAGTAGTGGTCACAACAGACCATTCAAAGTCAGCTTACTTGCTCACTTGCTCAGCACCAGATAGGGTGTCTTGCTCCTCCTTCGTTCCTTTATTCTTGATAATTCTTAGAAATAACGAGGTAAAGAGAGTGTTTACTCACAACCTCTTGTTGCATGCTTCTTCCACAGCAAAGGCGTGGGTGGCGGCAAAGTGCCGGAACCCGCTTTGTCAGCCGGCCGGCTAGCGTTTCGGCGATCGCTACCCTGTGGGGGCCACTACCGGGTCTATCTGCCCCCCTCCCTTGAGGGGAGAGGGGAATTTAGACCATCGGCTGGCACCCCTATGGGTTTCGCGTCCTTCCCAGACTCCATCCGCTGGTCAGGGGGAGCCCAAGGCTCTCCACATCACCCGAAAAAAACGCTGAGGCTTGAAGAGCTTGAGGAGCTCTCAAAACCACCGTCTTGCCGCCATGGCTCCACACCGGAAGTCCCGAAAGGGATTTTCCTTTGAGGTAAAGCAAAGAAACTTTGCTTTACCACTCACTCCCGGGGCCCCACCAGCTCCGCCGCCTGCCCCGGACACGCCCCGAGCGGCGGCCTTAAAGGCGCAGGCAGGCCCGAGCCGGGGCTGCCTTGCCTGGCCAAGGGGAGGCCCTCCCTCAATCTCTCCCTCCCTCCCTTCCCTTTCCCAAGAGGAGAGCCATGCCAATGGAGGGGGCTCCGTCCTTGGGGAGGCAACTTCCAAACTCTCCTTCTCTCTTCCTTTCAAAGCTCAGCACCACCACTTGGGCTCATTGGGAATCAACAGTCTCTTTGGGGGAGCCTGGATCCTTGGGCTTCAAAGCCTGTTGAAAGGTGGTGGTGGGGGGAGCTATTCATGACCAGAATCACTGGGTTGTTGTCAGTTTTCCGGGCTCTCTTGCCACCTTCCAGAAGCATTCTCTCCTGACGTTTCGCCCACATCTATGGCAGGCATCCTCAGAGGTTGTGAGGTTTGCTGGAAACTAGGCAAGGGAGGTTTCTATATCTGGGAAGACCTGGCCCTTGAGCATTCCAACTGGAGGTCAGCTGTGACCAACAGTGCTGTGGAATTCAAAGAGACACAAATAGAGGGCGAAAAAGAGAAGTGTGCTAAGAGGAAGAAGGCATGTCAAGCAAGCAGAGGTAATTTTCAACGGTAAGCAAACAGTATTTTGCCCCCCCCCCCCCCACAACCAATCTTCTATATAAATAAAAATATAATGTTAGTTCGTGCTGCCATCAGAACTCAAAAACCACTGGGGGAATTGTCACCAAATTTGGACACAAGACACCTAAGAGTCCAATTTATGTCCTTCACTCAAAAAAAATTGATTTCGTCATTTGGGAATTGTCGTTGCTGGGATTTATAGTTCACCTATATAAATAAAAATGTAATGTTCGTTTGTGGGATTAACATAACTCAAAAACCACTGGATGAATTGACACCATATTTGGACACAAGACACCTAACAACCCAATGCATATCCTTCACTAAAAAAAATTGATTTTGTCATTTGGGAGTTGTAGTTGCTGGGATTTATAGTTCACCAGCAATCAAAGAGCCTTCTGAATCCCACCAACGATGGAATTGAACCAAACTTGACACACAAGACTCCCATGACCAACAGAAAAAACTGGAAAGGTTTGGTGGACATTGACCTTGAGTTTGGGAATTATAGTTCACCCACATCCAGAGAGTACTGTGGACTCAAACATTGATGGATCTGGACCAAACTTGGCACGAATATTCCATATGCCCAAATATGAGGGAATAGACCTTGACATTTGGGAGTTGTAGTTGCTGGGATTTATAGTTTACCTACAATCAAAGAGCATTCTGAACTCCACCAATAATGGAATTGGGCCAAACTTAGCACACAAGACTCCCATGACCAACAGAAAAAACTGGAAAGGTTTGGTGGACATTGACCTTGAGTTTGGGAATTATAGTTCACCCACATCCAGAGAGCACTGTGGACTCAAACAATGATGGATCTGGACCAAACTTGGCACGAATATTCCATATGCCCAAATATGAACACAGATGGAGTTTGTGAGAAATAGACCTTCACTTTTGGGAGTTGTAGTTACTGTGATTTATAGTTCACCTACAATCAGAGAGCATGCTGAACCCCACCAATGAGAGAATTGGAGCAAACCTCCCACACAGAACCCCCATACTTAAGGCCACCCAGTCCAATTCCCATCACCAGGGCAAGAAAAGCTCTCCTGACAAAGAGCCATCCAGCCACAGATATTGATAGATATATATGATTCACATACACTCAAATATAGTATTATAATTTGGAAGTGACCTCTAAAGAAGGGCAATTATATGTTGCATGTTCCAGAGCAGGCAAACCAGACAATCTCCACATCAACATTGACAAAGAAACAACAAGAAATACTGTTTACCCACAAGCTTAAATATATTAGAAACCAACACTTTCACATTACTTTATTTTCCAGACTGGGCCACAGCAACACGTGGCAGGGGACAGCTAGTCAACAATAAATTAAACACATGTAGACTAAAATACATAAAAGTCAGTTCATCAAGATAAAATCATGTCCAACTCAGTCCACATATGTGGTTGACTGCACTGAAATGACCCCAAATTACTTTACTCTAATCATCATGAGGAGGGCGACTAAAATGATCAAGGATCTGGAGAACAAGCCCTATGAGGAGCAGCTTAAGGAGTTGGGCATGTTTAGCCTGAAGAAGAGAAGGCTGAGAGGAGATATGATAGCCATATATAAATATGTGAGAGGAAGCCACAGGGAAGGTCAGGAGGGAGGGAGCAGAACTGATCTCAATCGGGAGAGAGTTTCATAGCCCAGGGGCCACCCCATAAAAGGCCCTGTCTCTCATTCCCACCAGACGCAACTGCGAGGGTGGTGGGACTGAGAGCAGGGCCCCTCCAGAAGATCTGAACAGCCTTGATGATTCATAGGGGAGAATATGTTCAGATAGGTAAACTGGGCCGGAGCCATATAGGGTTTTGTAGATTAAAACCAGCACTTTGAATTGTGCTCAGAAGCTAATTGGCAGACAGTGGAACTGGTGCAACAGAGGAGTTGTGCGCTCCCTGTACCCTATTCCTGTTAGAATCACAGAATCATAGAATCAAAGAGTTGGAAGAGACCTCATGGGCCACCCAGTCCAACCCCCTGCCAAGAAGCAGGAATATTGCATTCAAATCATCCCTGACAGATGGCCATCCAGCCTCTGTTTAAAAGCTTCCAGAGAAGGAACCTCCACCACACTCCGGGGCAGAGAGTTCCACTGCTGAATGGCTCTCGCAGTCAGAAGGTTCTTCCTCATGTTCACATGGAATCTCCTTTCTTGTAGTTTGAAGCCATTGTTTCACGTCCTAGTCTCCAAGGAAGCAGTAAACAAGCTTGCTCCCTCCTCCCTGTGGCTTCCTCTCACATATTTATACATGGCTATCATATCTCTTTTCATCCTTCTCTTCTTCAGGCTAAACATGCCCAGCTCCTTAAGCCGCTCCTCATAGGGCTGGTTCTCCAGACCCTTGATCATTTTAGTTGCCCTCCTCTGGACACATTCCAGCTTGTCAATATCTCTCTTGAATTGTGTTGCCCAGAATTGGACACAATATTCCAGGTGTGGCCTAACCAAAGCAGAATAGAGAGGTTGCATGACTTCCCTATATCTAGACACTATGCTCCTATTGATGCAGGCCAAAATCCCATTGGCTTTTTTTGCCGCCACATCACATTGTTGGCTCATGTTTAACTTGTTGTCCACGAGGACTCCAAGATCTTTTTCACACATACTGCTCTCGAGCCAGGCATCGTCCCCCATTCTGTATCTTTGCATTTCGTTTTGCCTTCCAAAGTGGAGTATCTTGCATTTGTCACTGTTGAACTTCATTTTGTTAGTTTTGGCCAATCATCTCTCTAATCTGTCAAGATGGTTTTGAATTCTGCTCCTGTCCTCTGGAGTATTGGCTATCCCTCCCAATTTAGTGTCGTCTGCAGTCTTGATGATCATGTAGTTAGTAGTCTGGCTGCCGAGCGTTGGACTAGTTGCAGCTTCCGGGCAGTCTTCATAGGCAACCCAACGTAGAGAACGTTGCCGTAGTCTATACGGGATGTAACCAGAGCGTGGACCACCATGGCCAAGTCACACTTCCCAAGGCAGTGTGGACTCAGATAACCCAGTTCAAAGCAGATATTGTGGGATTTTCCACCTTAGTATTCTGGAATATAGGACTGTGTGGAAGGGCCCTTGATGGCAAACAAACTGCAGCAAAATGTGAGTATAGTATTGCAGCCTTCATTTAACTCCAGGTTCTAGAAGCAGATTTGGGCAACCAGGCAGCAGACAGCTGATGCCATCCTTCTGTGATGTCCCAAGACAAAACTTCAACTCAACAGTGAACTCAAACCCCTCTGTCAGCAAAAATCACACTAACTCTCGAGGGCAGTGAATGTAAACACCAGCTTTCCAGACTCGTGACCTCAGGAAATTTCACTTCCTTTTAAAATTGAGCTTCGGAATCGGTCAGCATCAGAAGGAAATCCTACTTTGTCGTGAAAAGTTTGTCTGCAAATATACTATAGATTGCATGGCTGTGTGTGTGTGGTGTTGCGGGTGGGTGCTCAGACTCCTATAGTGTTGTCATGGTAAACAGGGAGGGCGGGAGCAACTAGGGAAGTGCCCGTGACTCAGAGAGAAAACTATGCTGAGTAGTAAAGATTTCTCTGTCTTCCTCCCCAGAGCTGATGTTCAGGATCACTTACCCTTTAACACTCATTAACCACCCTGTTTGCCATCACAGCCGACTCAATCAACTGTGGCAGCCCCTTCCATCCTTTTGCTGCAAACCCATGAGGTTTCTTCTCCAGATTAATGATTAAAACAAGATGTTGGTAATGAGTTTCAATCTAATCGAAGAGACTAAGCCAAGACCACAGAGGGTGGCAAGGAAAGGGCAAGCCTTTGCTTTACTTGAAGCAGCCACAGGTCTCTCGCCGCTTCTATTGCCACAAAGCAGGGCTTCTGGCTGGTTTGCATTCTGGATTTTTAAATGTGTGTGCACATCTATATCTTGTATATAATTAATTTAAATCATTTATACTCTGCTCTTTAGCTAACAAGGCTTGCAGGGATAAATTACAAAATAGGTATTTATTTATTTACTAGCTGTACCCACCACGCGTTGCTGTGACTAACCTCCCCTCTTTCTCTCCTTCTTTTCCTCCTTCCTTCACTCCCTCTTTCCTTCCTTCCTGTCTTTCCTTCTCTTCTTCCTTCCTTCTCTATCTCTTTCCTACCTTCCCTCTTTTTCTTTCTCTTCTGCTGTCTCTCTTTTCTTCCTTCTATCTTTCCTTCCCTCTCTCTTTCTCTACATCAGGGGTTCTCAAACCTTTTAAACAGAGGGCCAGGTCATAGTCCCTCAAATTGTTGAAGGGCCGGATTATAATCTGAAAAAAAACATGAATGAATTCCTATGCACACTGCACATATCTTATTTGTAGTGCAAAAAATTAAAAACAATACAATAATTAAAATGAAGAACAATTTTAACAAATATAAATTTATTAGTATTTTAATGGGAAGTGTGGGCCTGCTTTTGGCTGATGAGATAGGATTGTTGTTGTTGTTGTGTGCTCTTGAGTCATTATAGACTTAGGTTGACCCTGAGCAAGGGCCGGGTAAATGACCTTGGAGGGCCGCATCCGGCCCCCGGGCCTTGGTTTGAGGACCCCTGCTCGACATCTTCCCCCCTTCCTTCGCTCCCTTTCCTTCCTTCTTTCCCTTTTTTCTTTCCTTTTCTCCTTCCGTCCTTCCCTCGTTTTCTTTCCCTCCTTCTTTCTCTCCTTTCTTCCTTATCTACCTCCTTTCTTCCTTCCTTCCCTTCCTACCTTCTCCCTTTCCTTCTTTCTTTCCCTCCCTCCTTCTTTCTTTTCTTTTCTTTCTTTCTTTTTTCTCCCCTTCCCTCTCTCTTTCTTCCCTTTTTACTGTATTGCATTTAGCTTTTTTGGGGCTTTTAAAGTCCCTTCTGCTGTGTTTTCCAATGTTTTTATGAGTGAAGGACATACATTGGCCTGTTAGGTGTCTTGTGTCCAAATTTGGTGTCAATCCCCCCAGTGGTTTTTGAGTTCTGTTAATCCCACAAACAAACATTACATTTTTATTTATATACTAGCTGACCCCCTGCCATGCATTGCTGTGGCCCACATAGGGGTTCTGTGTGGGAGGTTTGGCCCAATTCTATCGTTGGTGGGGTTCAAAATGCTCTGTGATTGTAGGTGAACTATAAATCCCAGCAACTACAACTCCCAAATGTCAAGATTCTATTGTCCCCAAACTCCACCAGTGTTCACACTTGGGCATATTGAGTATTTGTGTAGAGTTTGGTCCAGATCCATCATTGTTTGAGTGCACAGCGATCTCTGAATGTAGGTGAACTACAACTCCAAAACCAAAGGACACTGCCCACCAAACCCTTCCAGTATTTTCTGTTGGTCATGGAAGAACTGTGTGTCAAGTTTGGTTCAATTCCATCGTTGGTGGGGTTCAGAAGGCTCTTTGATTGCAGGTGAACTATAAATCCCAGCAACTACAACTCCCAAATGACAAAATCAATTTTTTTTAGTGAAGGACATGCATTGGGTTGTTAGGTGTCTTGTGTCCAAATTTGGTGTCAATTCGTCCAGTGGTTTTTGAGATATGTTAATCCCACAAACGAACATTACATTTTTATTTATATAGATTTACGACATTTATATGCCGCCCTTCTCACCTCGAAGGGGACTCAGAGCGGCTTACAAGTAAAAAGTAAATACAATACATTATATTATTATCATAGCTCAATATTAATATTATATATTACATTGTACAATAACATTATCCTGTAATATTATTAGTAATACTACATTTAATATAAAATATATAATTATAATATCACATTATTATTAGTAGTATATTGTATTACATTATAATATTATCAATTCAATAATAGTGGGTTGCTATAGGTTTTTTCGGTCTATATGGCCATGTTCTAGAGCAGGGGTCCTCAAACTACGGCCCGGGGGCCGGATGCGGCCCTCCAAGGTCATTTACCCGGCCCTCACTCAGGGTTAACCTAAGTCTGAAACGACTTGAAAGCACACAACAACAATGACAACAATCCTAACACATGAGCCAAAAGCAGGCCCACACTTCCCATTGTGATACTAATAAGTTTATATTTGTTAAAATTGTTCTTCATTTTAATTATTGTATTGTTTTTAAGTGATTTTGGCACTACAAATAAGATATGTGGTATGCATAGGAATTCATTCATTTTTTAAAAAATTATAATCTGGCCCTCCAACAGTTTGAGGGACTGTGACCTGGCCCTCTGTTTAAAAAGTTTGTGGACCCCTGGTCTAGAGGCATTCTCTCCTGACGTTCCACCTGCATCTATGGCAAGCATCCTCAGAGGTAGTGAGGTCTGTTGGAACTCTTGGAACAGTTTCTCCCCGTAGAGGTGTTCGATGTATTGTCGAAGGCTTTCATGGCTGGAATCACTGGGTTGTTGTAGGTTTCTCCCTCTCTATGGGGAGAAACTGTTCCAAGAGTCGTCTGCATACTTGATGATCATGCCTTCTATCCCTTCATCTAAGTCATTAATAAAGATCCTGAACAGGACCGGGGCCAGGACGGGACCCTGCTTGTGGCACTCCGCTCGTCACTTCTTTCCAGGATGAAGAGGAAGCATTGGGGAGAATCACCCTCTGGGTTCGTCCACTTAACCAATTACTGATCCACCTCACCGTAGTTTTGCCTAGCCCACATTGGACTAGTTTCCTTGCCAGAAGGTCATGGGGGACCTCAGACAAAAAAAAAATCAGGAGTCTAGACTTAAGCCTGCCCTGTATGAATGGGCATTACTACTTAATGCCTTCTTTGCCTCGGTCTATCACAAAAAGAGAGTCTTCAACCTCAGCAAGATAGAGTGGATGAGGGATTGGAGGACATCCAACCCCAAATTGGGAAAGAAGTCGTCCAGGAATACCTGGCCGCTCTAAATGAGTTCAAGTCCCCAGGGCCAGATCAACTACACCCCAGAGTATTGAAGGAACTAGCGGAAGTCATTTCGGAACCATTGGCAACCATCTTTGAGAGTTCTTGGAGAACGGGAGAAGTTCCAGCAGATTGGAGGAGGGCCAATGTGGTCCCAATCTTCAAGAAGGGAAAAGAGGATGACCCAAACAACTACCGTCCGGTCAGCCTCACGTCGATACCGGGCAAGATTCTGGAA
The DNA here is from genome assembly GCF_037176765.1 of Anolis sagrei. Taxonomy (NCBI): domain Eukaryota; kingdom Metazoa; phylum Chordata; class Lepidosauria; order Squamata; family Anolidae; genus Anolis; species Anolis sagrei. Next base: position 171,000,403 of record NC_090022.1, on the reverse strand, counting down.
AAGATTGTTAAGGAAGCGGTCTGCAAACACTTAGAAACAAATGCAGTCATCGCTAATAGTCAACATGGATTTATCAAAAACAAGTCATGCCAGACTAATCTGATCTCTTTCTTCGATAGAGCTACAAGCTGGGTAGATGCGGGGAATGCCGTGGATGTAGCGTACCTGGATTTCAGTAAGGCCTTCGACAAGGTCCCCCATGACCTTCTGGCAAGGAAACTAGTCCAATGTGGGCTAGGCAAAACTACGGTGAGGTGGATCTGTAATTGGTTAAGTGGACGAACACAGAGAGTGCTCACTAATGCTTCCTCTTCATCTTGGAAAGAAGTGACGAGTGGAGTGCCACAAGCAGGTTTCTGTCCTGGGCCCGGTCCTGTTCAACATCTTTATTAACGACTTAGATGAAGGGCTAGAAGGCAGGATCATCAAGTTTGCAGACGACACCAAATTGGGAGGGATAGCTAATAGTCGAGGACAGGAGCAGAATTCAAAACGATCTTGACAGATTAGAGAGATGGGCCAAAACTAACAAAATGAAGTTCAACAGTGACAAATGCAAGATACTCCACTTTGGCAGAAAAAATGAAATGCAAAGATACAGAATGGGGGACAATGCCTGGCTCGAGAGCAGTACGTGTGAAAAAGATCTTGGAGTCCTCGTGGACAACAAGTTGAACATGAGCCAACAATGTGATGTAGCGGCAAAAAAAGCCAATGGGATTTTGGCCTGCATCAATAGGAGCCTAGTGTCTAGATCTAGGGAAGTAATGCTACCCCTCTATTCTGCTTTGGTTAGACCACATCTGGAATATTGTGTCCAATTCTGGGCACCACAATTCAAGAGAGATATTGACAAGCTGGAATGTGTCCAGAGGAGGGCGACTAAAATGATCAAGGGTCTGGAGAACAAGCCCTATGAGGAGCGGCTTAGGGAACTGGGCATGTTTAGCCTGAAGAAGAGAAGGCTGAGAGGAGATACGATAGCCATGTATAAATATGTGAGAGGAAGCCACAGGGAGGAGGGAGCAAGCTTGTTTTCTGCTTCCTTGGAGACTAGGACGCGGAACAATGGCTTCAAACTACAAGAGAGGAGATTCCATCTGAACATGAGGAAGAACTTCCTGACTGTGAGAGCCATTCAGCAGTGGAACTCTCTGCCCCGGAGTGTGGTGGAGGCTCCTTCTTTGGAAGCTTTTAAACAGAGGCTGGATGGACATCTGTCAGGGGTGATTTGAATGCAATATTCCTGCTTCTTGGCAAGGGGTTGGACTGGATGGCCCATGAGGTCTCTTCCAACTCTTTGATTCTATGAGTCTACTGTCTTCAGCCCCACTGAAGCTCCTCGCGTCAGCAGCTCCCTCAGCGGGCCCTAACTTACCTGTCATGGCTTCCAAACCACCAGCAAGGCCTCTGAAAAAGAAGGCAAAAAAAGACCAAAGGCAAGGAGCGCCAAGATGGCTGACAGGCTCCCTCAAAACGCCTCAGCCCTGTGAAATGGGCGGGAACCGCATCTGTAGTGGTTAGTCAGGCCGGTTTGCGCACATCTCCTAATGTGCAAGGAGACAGTGTACTACCTCTAGTGGAGCCTTAATTGCTATTATAACAGCCAATGGAAATGGCCTTGCTAGAAACAGCGCATGCGCAGGACACGGGCCTGGCTCAGGATGAGCCTGTGATGCTCTCGATGCTGGCGCTTGCGGTATCGGCGGCACCTGATCTCAAGGGGACGGTAGTGCTGGTCACTGTGCGATTCAGTGACCACTATTGGGGAAATGGACATCCATATTCAACTACACATTTCTACATAACACTGGAACTGTCCATACATTGTTTAAATAAGCCATTTCCCTTACATGTCATTGACAGTGAGGCAGACCAGGCATGTAGCCGGGGGGGGGGGGGGGGGGGGCTTGAGGGGCTTCAGCCCCCCCCCCCCCCCGAAATTCTCATGGTGGTTCACGGAAAGGCCTTACTGGTGCATTATTTAAACTGTTATGTTTATTCATATCATGATCTGATCACCATACTCAGTATATCCCATATGCATGGGGGTATTGGGGTAATGATACAAAAGGTTTGCTAGGCTAGACCCTCTTTCACTCAGACTCAGCCACCGCCCCCCCAAAACCCCCCTGAAATTTTTTTAGCCCCCCCCCCCCCCCGAAACGAAATCCTGGTTACGGGCCTGAGGCAGACATATAGAACTAAACATCTATATCTATATAATAAAAGTGAATGTTTGTATGCGGAGAGAGGGTGGTGTACGTGGCAGCTTTCTGATTGGCTGCCAATTTCACAGGCCACTATGACCAGCACGGGTGACGGACCTGGACTAAACTTGGTACACCTAACCCCCATGATCTCCTTTATGTCCTTGTGCAGTTTGGGGGAGGATGGATCATGGATGATGGGATTTGTATTACTTTCAAATGCTTGGGCACCCATAGACCACTGCGGCCCCCAACAATGACAGATCAGAACCAAACTTGGCACACAGAAACCCCATGACCCACTCTACATCGTGGTGCAGTTTGGGAGGGGGCAGACCATGGATGATGGGAATTGCAGTGACTTCATTTACTTCCAGAGACCACTGAGACCCACACCAATGCCGGATCAAGAACAAACTTGGCACAGAGTGCCCCCATGACCAACTTTACATCCTGGTGCAGTTTGGAGGAAGATGGATCATGGACAATGGAACTTCCAGTACATTCATTAATTTCCTGAGACCACTGCGACCCAACCCAATGACAGAACAGGACCAAGCTTGACACCCCCCATGACCCTCTCTACATCCTGGTACGGTATGGAGGAGGATAGACCATGGATGATGGGACTTCCATATTGGAGGTGTAGTTCACTCACACCCACTAAACTCAGCTGACATTGGATCTAGACTAAACTTGGAGCACAGAAAAACAATGGCTTTCCCAAATAACCCAGGCACCTCTGGGTTCTCAAGCTAGTATAGAACTAAAACAGAGATACTTCTTTGTTAAAACTGAAGAAATGCAGAGACTTAAAAATCACATTGTCTTACTATGTAAGTAGATTTTAATTTGTATATTTTAATAATTGTTCCTTTTTACAGAAGCATTTGTCCTTCCATCAACTCAACTTTTTCTGTTTTTTCATGAGTGCTGATACATGTGCGTCTATGTGTTGTGTAACTTCAAGTTGTTTCACATTTAGGGAACCTTAAGGTGAATCTACCACAAAGTTTTTCTAAGGATTGGTGATTTAAGAGAGGGAATGCCATTCGTCTGAGGCCGAGAGAGTGTGACTTGTCCAAGGTCATTCAGTGGGTTTTTTAAGGCTGAGCAGGAATTCAACCCCTGGTATCCTGAATATGCTACTTCTCGGTTGCTGGTTTGTCAAAACTAAAGAGGCATTTCCTTTGCTTTTCAGCAGCTGATAGAAGCTCGGTTTCTCCAAACAGTGCTAAACTTCCTCCCAGCTCTGAGCAAATCTTGCTTTGTATTGCCAAAAGGTAAATGGAGTTGGCAAATCAGATGTAGATGCAATCTGGAAGTGCTATTGAGTCAGACTAATTTTAGTGAGCTGCCAGTATTTCTTCTGTATCAAGTGTCACATTCACAAGATCAAGCTCATGGCCCGACGTTTTGTGGGTGTGTGCTTCAAGTTGTTTACAACTCTAAGGCAAAAGAATTGCAGTGTTTTCTTGCCAATTTTTTTTCAGAGGTGGGTTGCCATTATCTTCTTCCGAAGATAACTTGCCTGAGGTCACTCAATGGATTTTCACGCCCAGTCAAGGATTTGGACTCGTCTCCAAGACATCTCCAAGAAGCTGCCAGTATGTGATGTCAGATTAAAATGTTTCTTAATGCATTCATACTACACAATTATAGCAGTTTCAAACCAAAGTGAACTACTCTGGCTCCATCCTCTGAGATTTTAGAATTTGTATTTTTGTGAGAAACATACAATTCTCCCCCAGATCGTTGCTATGCTGATGTTCAGGAGAGCAGACTGTGGGTGCATCTACACTGTATAATGAATGTAGTTTGTCACCACTTTAACTGCCATGGTTTGTTTTTTTTATCGTGTCAGGAGCGACTTGAGAAACTGCAAGTCGCTTCTGGTATGAGAGAATTGGCCGTCTGCAAGGACATTGCCCAGGGGATGCCTGGATAATTTTTTTGATGTTTTTATCATCCTTGTGGGAGGCTTCTCTCATGTCCCCGCATGAGGAGCTGGAGCTGATAGAGGGAGCTCATCCACCTCTCCCCGGATTTGAACCTGTGACCTGTTGGTCTTCAGTCCTGCCGGCACAGGAGTTTAACCCACTGTGCCACCGGGGGCTCCACTGCCATGGGTTAATACTATGGAATCACGAGAGTTGTAGTTTTACAAGGTGATTTAGCTTTCTCTGTCAAAGAAATGTTGCCACATAAACACCATGATAAGATTGCTTTGGGGTCATCGTATGTCAGAAATGACTTGGAGGCACATAACAAGAGTGTGAATATTGCTTATTAGGCATGCACAATCCATGGTTCTAAATAGTTCTAAAATACTTACAAAACTAAAGTTCTGGTGGTGAAAACTAGGGGGCGTTGGTGCTTTGCTTCTACAGTGTTGCTAAAGTTCTGGAGATGAAACTAACACAACTTTCAAAATTACATTATAAATGGCAGTTCCTAATAGGTCATGTCATACGAGGGGTATTTTTTAAGTAAGGTCCGTTTTGTTGTAGACACTAATAGTTCGCACGCATACTGCAACGAGCGCATGCGTCGTGTACCGGCATGCCTAGGGAACAACTGTGCTCAGAAATTCACCGACAGATTTGTGAAGTGTACGGTGATACTGTTATGAGTGAAAGCAAAGTGCGTAAGTGGGTCCGACAATTCAAAGATTTTTATTATTGTTATTGTGAAGCGCCTGTTCTCACGAATCCTCGCTTCAACTGAAGCCACCAAATAGTCAATCAAAGAAGGGCGACCGGAGCGGTCCTCAGCATGGACGTTGTCACGGCCATCTTTGAATTGTCGTACCCACTTACGCACTTTGCTTTCACTCATAACTGTATCACCGTACACTTCACAAATCTGTCGATGAATTTCTGCAGCAGGCAGGTTTCTTGCTGACAAAAACCGTATCACTGAGCGAACCTCACATGCGGCGGGTGAGTTGATAGTCTTAAACATTTTTAAAGCACAGAACAGAACCGTACAGGTTAGCTACAGAGCGGAAACTGAGCACAGTTGTTCCCGAGGCATGCCAGTACACGACGCACATGCTCGTTGCAGTATGCGCGCGAACTACTAGTGTCTACAACGGACCTTACTTAAAAAATACCCCTCGTAAAAATCACTAATAATGAAATAATAATGACATTTTGAAAGTTTTGTTAAGAGTTCTGAAATTTTCACCATCAGAACTTTAGCAACACTGTAGAAGCAAAGCACCAGCGCCCCCTAGTTTTCACAACCAGAACTTTAGTTTTGTAGGTACTTTAGACCCATTTAGAACCATGGATTGCACATGCCTACTGCTTATAAACGAAGTCAAAAGATACTTCAGAAGGAGCATGACATAGCTACCTGAGTGTTGGACTAAGCTTCAGATCCCTTCTCACTCATGGCAGCCCACAGGGTATATGTGGGTAAGTCATACTATGTCAAGCTTAGAGTAAGGCAATGGCAAACCCATTCTGAATAAAATTTGCTAAAAAGCCCTAAATAGGGTCACAAGTTGGAGAGTGCTTAACAACAATACTAGAAACAGAAAACAAAACTTCTTCAACTGAGGATCCGACACATCAAAAATACACTTATATCGCTAAGCATGGTATGTTTATTAAACCAGTATGTTTCTTTTTCTCCGAGATGCTCGAGGCTGTTTTATTGAGGGATTTCCCCATTTTATTTAATTCTCACAATTATCCCGTGAAGCCGGAAAACACAGTGGTTGCTCCAAGAGCATTAGTGCCACATCTTGGTCAAAAAGGGAATTTGAACACAGCTCTCCCATGGCCCCCTATGTTGCATCAACAGTATTGTCACACATTTTAAAAGAAACCTAGTAAAGCAACATGTTCCCCCCCCCCCCCCCCCGTCACAGCAAAATGAGGGGGCTTCGTAGAACTCAAAGTGGACATTGCTTCAGGACTGCAGAAATCAATTCCATAAAAATGGGGTGCTATTTCTAACATCCTGCAGAATTGATACTATGGTAACATCTCGGTTAGCTGTTTTTGGCAGGCTAAAGGCATGAGTTAGTTGTTAGATACCAGGCTAAAGAAATAACCCTAATTACTAATCTGGGATTGATTTTTAAAAAGAAATAAAAATTAGTTAACAAAATGTGGGTACAAATTGCCTCCTTGGAAGTGATTTTTTTCCCTTTCTCTCTTCTTGCACTGTGGGGAATATTTTCTTCTAAGGCCATTCCCAGTACATGCAAACCAATGTGCTGAAATTTTGCCTTTTGCTTCAAAATCGTGCAAATGTGAACATTTAACCAATCAGTCTGGTATGCTGTATGACCAAGGTGTAATTTATTGGATCCATCTATGGGCCCCTAGTGAGTGCAGAGAAATCTGATGGTGCCCTTGAATTTTCTTCACCTTGAGAAATACAACTGGGCACAGCAACAAAAAATTAAATCTAGGTTGTTGTAGGTTTTTTCGGGCTGTATGGTCATGGTCTAGAGGCATTCTCTCCTGACATTTCGCCTGCATCTATGGTAAACATCCTCAGAGGTAGTGAGGTCTGTTGGAACTAGGAAAAGGGGTTTATATATCTGTGGAAAGACCAGGGTGGGACAAAGAACTCTTGTCTGCTGGAGCTAGGAGTGAATGTTTCAACTGCATTTGGATTGTTATTGGTGGCCCAATAATTTGTACTGTATATGTGTTTTTTATGCTTTTAAACTGAATATTGTTGATTTTTGTAGTGTTGTAAACCGCGTTGAGTCGCCGATTTAGGCTGAGAAATAGCGGTATACAAGCGCAGCAATAAATAAATAAATAAATAAACTGACCACCTTGATTAGCATTTGATGGCCTGGCAGTGCCTGGGGGGATCTTTTGTTGAGAGGTGATTAGATGTCCTTGTTTCTTTGTTCCAGCCTGGTCATTCCACAGATATATAAACCCTTTTTCCTAGTTCCAACAGACCTCACTACCTCTGAGGATGCTTGCCATAGATGCAGGCGAAACATCAGGAGAGAATGCCTCTAGACCATGGCCATACAGCCCAAAAAAACCTACAACAACCCAGTGATTCAGGCCATGAAAGCCTTCGACAAAGAAAATCTACCTCATAAGCATCACCAGCAAACCCCATCACTACAATTTTTGCACACCTCTGATGGGACTTCAGGGGGCATTATGACAAATATACTTTGATGTTAGGTGACTGCTAACTTTTCTAGTTAGCAGTTTTCAAGCCCTAGTTGCTGTGGGTTCACAATAAGCTTCCTTGATGGTTTAATTTATCCGTTACTGCTTGATAGTGCCAACTTTAGATGTATGACAACTAGGTCTGGAATGCCTAGTTGTCATACATCTTTGTTTAAGGGCACTTGGAACTTGGAAATGTTATTTATTTGGGCAACTATTCCCAGAATCCCCAACATTGCTTTGGCTAGCAAAATCTGTTAGCTGGCAGATTCCAGGAGTTGTAGCCACCAATTTTCCAAGCTCTGTGATATTACACTTTCACCTGGGATATTTTTGTTGCATATTTAGAATTGCTTGGATATAGACATTTATTGAAATTAGGGATGCCAGACTGCTGCAAAAATGGGGAAATTGTAATTAAAAATACTGCTACTTTGCCTGGGAGAACATCACTCTAGGTCAGGGGTCCTCAAACTTTTTAAACAGAGGGCCAGGTCACAGTCCCTCAAAGTGTTGAAGGGCCAGATTATAATTTGAAAGAAACATGAATGAATTCCTATGCGCACTGCACATATCTTATTTGTAGTGCAAAAAACACTTAAAAATACAATAATTAAAAAATAAGAAATATAAGATACTAACTTAAATAAAAGGAATTAACCTCAAATGAATGAGAGAGAGAAGAAATGACCTAAGAAGAAATAGAGAGAAATCTAAGGAAGAGGGAAAAGGATGACACCTCATAGAAGTTACTCGGGAAGTCATGAAAAGATCTCATCTTTTTTTTCCTCTTTCTCTTTTTTTGTATATTTTTTTACTGCACTTTTTTTCTTTTTCTCTTCCCTTTTAAAAATATTTTTATTGATTTTAAATTTATGTTGTGGAAAACTTAATAAAGATATATTAAAATTACAGTAATTAAAATGAAGAACAATTTTAACAAATGTAAACTTATTAGTATTTCAGTGGGAAGTGTGGGCCTGCTTTTGGCTGATGAGATAGAATTGTTGTTGTTGTGTGCTTTCAAGTCATTTCAGACTTAGGTTGATCCTGAGCGAGGGCCCGGTAAATGACTTTGGAGGGCCGTATCCGGCCCTCGGGCCGTAGTTTGAAGACCCCTGCTCTAGGTTCTCCAGCATGACTTCTGACAAAAGTTGACACTGCCAGTATTTAAATGTAATGCATTTTTAAAATTATGTAATATAGATATTGTTGTTAGCATTTGAATACCATTTTTCCAACAAAGGTGGAAAATTCTAAATTATACCTTCTCACAAGGTATTTGTGGAAAATATTTGATAAATAGAAAATGACTTGATTTTTTATTAAAATATCAATTAGATTCAAAGCAAGGAGTTGCTGTAAATAACTATTTATTTAACAGACTACTGCGTATTTAAATGTGCAAAACTAAGTGTAATTCATAGACCATCAAATGGGAAAATGTCCCACTGAACTGCACGGGATTTAGTTCCAAGTATTCATGCAACAGGATTGCAATACTGGGCCATGTCTTGTCAAAGCTTAAAATTCTTTTAGATTTGGTAAGAAACACCTCTTCCAACCCTCTGCATCATATGAATACTTGCTCTGCGGAATAATTCAGATTGCCTAATTGGTTTGCTTTTCCGTAGGTTTCTACCTCCTTATTCCATCCATAATGAAAGAAGGTTTGAAGACACCGGGGGGGGGGGGGGGGGGGCAAAAGAAACCATCGCAGAAATGAAAGAGTCCTATTCAGGGTCATTTCATTTCACAGAATCATAGAATCATCGAGCTGGAAGTGATCTCATGGGTCATCCAGTCCGACCCTATGCCAAAAAGCAAGAAAACTGAAGTACAGTTTTAGTACAGTTTCATGCTACTCTTGGTCTAAGGAGCTCAGGTAAGAATATATAATTCTTCCTTACTCTTCTTTGCACATAGACCTGTGAGATCCATGTCAGACTAACAGCTCAAGGGGATGACACTGCCGTCAGAGCAGAGAATTGAATGTGGGCCTGTTTGGTATACACCAAACACCATTCCACATGCTATACTAGCTGTGAAGCCATGCCCTAGGTCTGTAGACTATCCAATCCAAATTATAGGCTTTTGAGTCCCTTGCAATACAGCCAAAAAACAAAACAAAACAAAAACCCGTCAGCATAAACTGGATTTTTTGAAGATATTGCTGCACTAGTGACTTTCTGGTTTACACAACTGTGTGCAAGTGCGCAGGCTCTGTCAATGTGTTCCTTCAACGTCCTCCATCATGTTGGACTCATTCCCCTCCTCCTTCTGGCTTTATTTAGTTGTGTTTACATTGCTTTTCCAAAGTTGTTTCAAAAACCAAAAAATTGTATCTTACTCCTCTGCCCATGTTTTCTTGCTCCAATCTCCCAGTCTTCATTTTCTACCTGCGTTTTTTGCTCCCTGCTCCCTTTTCATTCTTGCATTATTGGTCCCTTAATTTCATTTTCAGAAGGAAAAAAAATGTGCTTAACTATTTCATCCGTTTTTACTTTTTCAACATATATTTTTTTTTGTTGTGTCAGGAGTGACTCCTGGTGTGAGAGAATTGGCCGTCTGCAAGGACGTTGCCCAGGGGACGCCTGGATGATTTGATGTTTTTATCATCCTTGTGGGAGGCTTCTCTCATGTCCCCGCATGGGAAGCTGGAGCTGATAGAGGGAGCTCATCCGCCTCTCCCCAGATTCGAACCTGCAACCTATTGGTCTTCAGTCCTGCTGGCACAGGGTTGGGACTCTACTTGGCAGTAGAGCTGAAAAAAGTTAATTTAGTGGACCAGGCTATCTAGAATCTCCAATGTCATAGTCCTAAAGGATTCTGGAAAAGTCCCTAAAATTAACTTATCTAAATTCTGATTCTCAGAGTCACTTGAAGAGTGAACTGGAATGGTCAAGAATTGAGAAATCGCTTACAGCAAGAATTCTGCACATCTCTCATTGGGAGCATGTCTCCCTGTTATATTTCTTTTTAGAGACGCATAAAACTATTGTGAGAGTCACTTAGCACATGATGTAAATCAAGGGAGCAGATGGAGATTGTCGAATTCAAGACCATAACACATGAGTTCGCACACTGTGGTGTCTCCTTTAGATTTGGAGGAGATGCCACAGCTGAGTTACAAAGCTGACAGAGCATGGATATATAATTTTCTTTTGCTTATACAGTGTGCAGCAGCATAACTTCCTTTTTTCAAAACTTAATAAAACCAATGGTATGAATCAGAATTTTTTTATATAATGTAGGCGCACACCTAAAGTTTTGTTTTATGTAGTTTTGAAGATCAAATTGGGTAGGTGACATCCCCCATTCTCCATACACCGAGTAAACCGATTTCTGGCGTTTGTCATAACTCTTTCCAGCATAGCAGGCGTTATGTTGGCAATTTCTTCCTGGACGTTGGTCTTCAAATCTTGTAGGGTCCTTGGACAGTTCACATAAACACAGGATTTAAAAAAAACCCCATAGAAAAAAATCACAAGGAGCCAACAGTCCGGCCACTCCAAATCCCCCCTAATTGAGAAGAGGCGCTCTGGGAAGTGTTCCCTCAAAACAGCCATCGATGCTCTTGAAGTGTGTGCAGTTGCACCGTCTTGTTGGAACCAAATGTCCCCAAAATCCAACCCATCTAGTCGTGGGGGAAAAAAAATCCTGTAACATGTTTACATACCGGTCCGAATTCACTGTCACTACGACTTCATTTTCCTCAAAGAACCAGGGACCAATAATTCTAGCTGAGGAAACTGCACACCATACTGTGATTTTAGGTGAATGCAAAAGCCTTTGATGCAATTCTCGAGGATTGTTGTCAACCCAGTAGCGCGTTTTGTTTGTTGACGGATCCACACAAATGAAAATGGGCTTCATCACTAAAAAAAACAATAGTGTCCTCAGGAACGACTTTGAGAAGAACCTCACACATGTTCCTCCGAGAATTGAAGTCACGCTCAGAAAGTTCTTGCACAATCGCCATCTTGTAAGGATGGAAATGAAGATCATCATGAAGAATTCTCCTCACAGAACGATCGGAAAGTCCAAGGGCAGGCGCATGTTTGCACGCAGAACGCCATGGTGATCACAACATTGAACCTCTCAATGTTCTCAGGGGATCTAATGGGCCGAGGGACTCCAGTTCTTCGTCTTGTCGCACTTGCATTTTGTCTGATAGTAGTGACCCACATCACAATTGATTTCCAGTCCAGGACAGGGGCCCATGGGGTTAAATTAAAGCGAATCCGAAAGGTGCGCTGGGTTGCGATCACATAACATCCACTCGAAAAGTAGGCCTCAACGGCAAAAGCATGCTCCTCACTGTTCCAACGCATGATGGCAACTGAACTGTGTCAGGACAAAACTTCATACTCCCACCTCTCGAACGAGACCACTTGCGCTCTGCTACGTCTTCAACCGACTGAATGGCACGCATTTTAAAAAAGGAAGTTATGCTGCCGCACTCTGTATAAAGAAATATTCAGAAATATGATACACCTAGGTTATGCTGCAGTCAAAAGTGGTACAGCCCAGTATGCCAGCATCTCATTCTAACTCAGCATACAGCACAATATGTGGAACTGCTCAAGTAGGCAGCTAGAACGCGGAAGGCTGGGAATTGACCTTTTTCAAGATGTTTGTGGTTTTGATTCTCATCTCTCCCTAAAAAAAAAAAAACCACACACACACACACATATAATTATGTAAGGGGGGTTTCAGGAATTATCATCCAGTCAACTCTTACTGCTTGCCCAGGTTACACAAAATAATCCTTCAGGTCACTTCTGGTAATGAAGTATCAGAGGTGACCCGATGCTGAGGCAAGTCACACGCAGAGCATTTGGATATTTCATTCCAACATGATGATTTTGTTTGAGCTCATTTACTGGTGGGAATTTGGAATCTCTCCATAGGAGCCAACAATGTATCTGCTCTGTTGCCTGAGGTGGTGGTAGTATGATACTGATGTTGAAATGGCATCCCATTCTCCCTCCTTGACATAGGTGGAACAAAATACCCTGGAAAGAGGTCTTGGGCAAGAAGGAAATGAAAAAGCATGGCCTTACTATCAGGCTGTGCCCCAGGGATCAGTTCTGCCTGCCTGCAGTCTGCCGCTGTAAGACATCTTCTAGAATATAGTGTCTGAGGTAGGAGACAGCTCCTTGCCTCATAAGAGTGCTACCTCTGCATCCAGTGTGTGAATGCAGTCCCTGTAGCCATGGATAGTCTTGACGCTAAACTCTTTAGGAAGCTGGACGTGGGTCATGTCCTCTATCCTGGGAATGACAGGTCTCAGAGGTGGAGGTGTCCATCTCTTTTCAAGGGGACTTGTTATAATCCATGTCCCGCCTCTTCCTCCACTGGAGCATTTTGAGGAGGCTGAGGCTGGCTTTGAAGAGCCGATCGTGCTGGAAGATCATCTGATGAAAGGCATTCAGAGGCAGGTTCCCACTGGGGTCAGCATGTTTGAGGGTGGTAATGGGAGTATAGAGGCTGTTGGTCTGATACCGAAAAGGAGGCTGGTCAGAGGTGATCACTTTCATCGTATGCTGCAGAGAAGGAAAATAATGGACAAGGTTAGAAATGCAGCAAACAACCATCTTACTTTATTTATTTATTTATTTCTGGCATTTTTACCCTGCCCTTCTCACCCCCTAGGGGGGACTAAGGGCGGCTTACGTCCGGCACAATTCGATGCCAACAATTACAATAAAAATGCAAAATAACAATAAACACAATAGTTAAAAACATACTATTAGTACAATATCGCTAAAAAGCCAATCTACAGCCCGCGTTTATTGAGTTCTAAAATCCGTCAATCCATTTAGCATTACCATAATCCTTTCCAACTCTAGTCATCATTACTTTGTTAATCTGCCAAATTACCCAAATGCCTGGTCCCATATCCATGTCTCCAGCTTCCTTCTGAAGGAGAGGAGAGATGTTGACGACCTGATTTCCCCGGGGAGTGAATTCCACAGGTGAGGGGCCACCACTGAGAAGGCCCTGTCCCTCATCCCCACCAGCCTCACTTGTGATAAAGGTGGGGCCAAGAGCAGGGCCTCCCCAGAAGATCTTAAACTCCGTGGTGGGACATAGAATAAGATACGTTTGGACAGGTACACTGGGCCAGAGCCATATAGGGTTTTACAGGTCAAAACCAGCACTTTGAATTGTGCTCGGAACTGGATCGGCAGCCAGTGGAGCTGACATAGCAAAGGAGTGGTATGCTCCCTGTATGACACTCCAGTGATTAATCTGGCTGCTGCCCGTTGGACTAGTTGAAGTTTCCGAACAGTCTTCAAAGGCAACCCCACGTAGAGCGCGTTGCATAATCTATTCGGGATGTAATAAGAGCGTGGACCACTGTATCCAGATCAGACTTCCAAAGGTACGGGCGCAATTGGCACACAAGTTTTAATTCTGCAAAAGCTCTTCCAGCCACCGCCAAGACCTGGGGTTCCAGGCTCAACGATGGCGAAGCATGGCCACCATGTTATTATTTAGTAGGCAGTACAAGAAGACTATTGTATAGGATAATAACATTCCTGAGTAAAGTTTAAAGTCAAGTCTTCAATATGAGCAAGGCAATAGAACCTGCCTTCCAGTATCTCTGGAATTAAAATGTTTTGGGGGACATGTAACTTTTGTTGTTAATGCTGCTGTTGGATATTAAAAACATTAATAACACGGGTTAGTTTTTTAAAGAGTTTGTACCTGTCCTTTACGCAAAGGTGCACTTCATTGGTTATGTACAACATTAGTCAAGGAAAAACTAAATGAATAGTGGGCTGCTGTCTCATTATGCCAAATTGTAGGGTGAACCCGGATCAAGGACACTTCTGGTGGAAACATGGATTAGCAAGCTGCATTCTAGCAAGATGGTTAGAACATAGGACATGTTCCAGCAAGCTTCAAATGGTCCAGATTGGCAGCCAGGTTACTAACTGGAGCGCAGTTCAGGGAGAGAACCACTCCTATGCTGCGGCAGCTCCACTGGCTGCCAGTCTGCTTCCGAGCTAAATAAAAAAGTGCTGGTTCTTACCTTTAAAGCCCTAAATGGCTTAGGTCCAGACTATTTGACAAACCGCATCTCCCTCTATAGACCAACTCGGACACTGCGGTCATCGGAGGAGGTCCTCCTCTCAGTTCCACCCCGTCCCAAACATGGCTCGTGGGAACAAGAGAAAGGGCCTTCTCTGTGGTTGCCCCACACGTCTGGAACTCCCTTCCTAAGGAGTTAAAGATGGCTCCCTCCCTCCCTGCTTTCAAAAAACAGCTAAAGACATACCTTTGCTCTCTGGCTTATAAGGAGGAGGAATAGTAGTTGCTAAACGGTTCTGGCCCAGCCTACCTATCCAAACGCATCTCTTCCTATGAACCCTCCAGGAAGTTAAGATCATCTGAGGAGGCCCTGCTCTCGATCCCGTCTGCTTCCCAAGCACGCTTGGCAGGGACGAGAGACAGGGCCTTCTCTGTGGTGGCCCCTCGGCTGTGGAACTCCCTGCCTAGGGATATTAGATCAGCCCCCTCCCTCCTGACCTTTCGTAAGAGAGTGAAAACCTGGCTCTTCAAGCAGGCATTCGGAACCCCGGAATAATCAAGCTTGAGATGGAGAATGACCCAGGAACGGTCAAGACAATGAAACGGATGAGGATTGGAATGAGAGGATATAGCTCTTTTTAAATTGTTATTTTTTGTCTAAATGCACTTAATTGTTTTTGCTTTTGTATTGTATTGATGGCATCGAATTGTGCCGATATGTAGACCGCCCTGAGTCGCCTGCGGGCTGATATGGGCGGGATATAAGTGATGTAAATAAATAATAAATAAATAATACTACTACTATTATACCTCTGATTAATAGCTGCCAACTGTATCTGTGCCCTGCTTACTCCAAAGAAATGGGAAATCAATGTTTCCATTTGATATTGGATGTTTTGTCTTATGTCTGTTATAACAGGCTGTGCTTTTTACTTAATTTTAGTTTGTTATCATTCATATTTTTATGTTGGGTTGTATAAATTTTGTTAGCATGGATGTATTGTTGTTGTATTTGGGCATTGAATGCTTGCCTTTTATGTTTGGAATCCGCCCTGAGTCCCTCTGGGGAGATAGAGCGGAATATAAATAAAGTTGTTGTTGTTATTATTATTATTATTTGAAACACAACAAGATGAGTCCACAGCAAACAAGATGAGTCCACAGCTGGCTGTTGTATTGGATCACACTTCCCAAATGTCTAGGACTGTTTGATGTATCAGTAAATAATGTGCAGATTCCAATAAGGTGGCCTTCTGCAGCTGGCAGATGGTAATTTTGTTGGCGCCAATTGTGTTTAAGTGCAGGCCAAGGTATTGAGGCACTGCACCCGGTGTGCCGATCACCACTGGGACCACCTTGACTGGTTTGTGCCAGAGCCGCCGCTGCCTCTTCCTCTGCTGCCTCTTCCTCTGCCTCCTCCTCCTCCTTCTGGCCTGGTGCAACCCCACTCCAGAGGGAGAGACAGAGAAACGCCACTGATGCAAGCGGCGAGGGGCTTTGCACAAGGCCAGGCCAGGCTGCACAGGCCGGAGAAATGCCCTCGGCAGGCCGCATGTGACCCACGGGCCTTAGTTTGAGGACCCCTGATCTAATCTATCTACCTTGAGGATTACTGGGAGCTCCAGTCCAGGAATAGAAAATTGGAAATGTGCAGGGAATGGGATGCTCTCAAAGGAATCCAAGGAGAATAAAGCTTGTAGCTTGGAAGCAGTACATTTGGATCGTCCTCCTCTCCTAAAGCGCCTGGTCTAGGGGATGCTGGGAGCTGTAGTCCAGAAGAAAGTGTGGCTATGCTATTGTGTGCTTTGTTCGCTAGGGGGAGTAGTTTTTGTGCATGTGCTGTAGCGTCTTTTTGCTTTTTTGGCCTTTTAAGTCCCTTCCGCTGTGTTTTTCAGTGTTTTTATGAGTGATGGTCACTTGTTGGCCTGATAGGTGTATCATGTCCAAATTTGGCGTCAATTCATTCAGTGGTTTTTAAGTTATGTTAATCCCACAAACAAACATTACATTTTTATTTATATAGATTTGGGTTGATTGTCTTCAACCAAAGGACAGGAAGTAAATACAACAGGGTGGAGGAAATAGCATAATTAGGAACAAATATTTTATACATATTAGGAAACATTAAGAAATGAGGCGAGGATAAGCATTGCCCGTGTATGGAAAAATAAGGATACAGCAATCTTTAATTCGTGGATTAATAAGGCCATGGATATTATGAATATGGACTTGTTAACACAGAAAATAAGGAAGAATAGAATAACAGTTGATGGCACTGATTGAAACAAGTTCATAAACTTTTTAAAGAATAATAATTATAAATATTGTTAGAATGGAAAGGAAAGAAGAATCCCGAAGTGACGACAATGTAGGCTACAGGCCAACTAGTAATTTAAGATATGTTAGGAACGAAATTAAATATATGTTTGCTTGAAGATCCTGGAAGTTAAGGGGGACTCTATATGTATGTGGATGTATTGTGTCATAGGGTGGTAGAGGGTGGTGGGATAGGGGTAAAATTTGTCTTTGTGTCTGGGTCAGGTAGGTAGGTAGGTAGGCAGGCAGGCAGTGGCAAATACATATTACGAAATTAGGCTTTGATAAGTACGTAAGATTTTAGTATACACAAATGGAGGTGTTTAGCCACCAATTATAGTTATAGTAGTAGTAGACATTTTAATATAAGTGTGTGTTTGGATGTTTGTCTTGTATGTTGATATGTCTGTGTTGTTCAATTTTTTTACTTCAATAAAAATGATTTACTTAAGAAATTATATGTTTATATATGTTATTATTATTATTCTTATTATTATTATTATTAAACTTTATTTGTACCCTGCTAGCATCTCCCGCAGGACTCGATGCGGCTTGCAAAGGCCAAGGCCTCAACACAACAACAGCAAAACAATAACAATACAATTTATAGATGTTTTATTATTTTTCTTTTTGTTAAATGTGTATATTAGAAATTAAAAATATTTAATGTTAAAAAAAACAAATAAAAACAAACATAATCCCACTGGAACACCCATCAAATTAGGAAGTGTCTGTAATAGTACAAGGACATTCTTCAATTCTGTTCCACAAAATTGCTCTTGGACTACATCTTGTTTGTATGATAATTTCAAAAACTATACTATGGGTGTAACTATCAGGCAAACTCCAAAAGCCACATGATTCCTTGTGCAAGCTTTTGAAACACACAAGGATACTCTTGCACAAACGTTAACAATGAATACGCTGCTCTATTATCTGTTTGAAAAATTTACAGTGTACATAGCTTGCAGTCAAGAACTTCAAGCTGAAATTTACGTGGCCTGTCATGTTGTGGCCAGTCCTGGATGGAGTTCTCTAATGTTCCCAAAGTTGCTACCAGATGGTATGGCTCTTGTTTTATTGTGAGTTTTTATCCTTTTCTCCCAAGACTGGGGAAGGAGGCAGTTTGCAGTAAAACAGATTTAAAACAAACAAAGAACAATTCAAATATGTAAGCATGATCACATTTAAATGCGCAACCTAAACATGCAGATCCCAGTAAGGTGGCCTTCTGCAGCTGGCAGATGGTAATTTTGTCGGTGCCGATTGTGTTTAAGTGCAGGCCAAGGTATTGAGGCACTGCACCCGGTGTGCCGATCACCACTGGGACCAACTTGACTGGCTTGTGCCAGTAATAAAAAACCTTACTCATTGATCAGTCAGTGACCAAATATGAAAAGCTTGACAAAGTAAAATCAGCTTTTTCTGATGATAAAAAATAAAGGAGGGGGTTGTCTTAACCTCCCTTGGGTTCTGAAGTATCTCTTTCTTTCTTATCTCTCTTGTTTCATTCTGGTTTCCAGTATAATTAAACTGGACTCTGCACACACTCACTTCCCTGTTTCTCTGGTATGTTTCTAAGTCTCAGACGGGCTTACAAAGCATATGTATGCTCTCTCACTTTTGTTGTTGTTGTTCATTCGTTCAGTCGTCTCCGACTCTTCGTGACCTCATGGACCAGTCCACGCCAGAGCTCCCTGTCGGCCATCACCACCCCCAGCTCCTTCAAGGTCAGTCCGGTCACTTCAAGGATGCCATCCATCCATCTTGCCCTTGCTCGGCCCCTCTTCCTTTTACCTTCCACCTTCCCCAGCATCATTGTCTTCTCTAGGCTTTGCTGTCTCCTCATGATGTGGCCAAAGTACTTCAACTTTGTCTCTAGTATCCTTCCCTCCAATGAGCAGCCGGGCTTTATTTCCTGGAGGATGGACTGGTTGGATCTTCTCGCAGTCCAAGGCACTCTCAGCACTTTCCTCCAGCACCACAGCTCAAAAGCATCGATCTTCCTTCGCTCAGCCTTCCCTAAGGTCCAGCTCTCACATCCGTAGGTTACTACAGGGAATACCATGGCTTTGACTAGGCGGATCTTTGTCGCCAGTCTGATGTCTCTACTCTTTACTATTTTATCGAGATTGGACATTGCTCTCCTCCCAAGAAGTAAGCGTCTTCTGATTTCCTGGCCACAGTCTGCATCTGCAGTAATCTTTGCACCTAGAAATACAAAGTCTGTCACGGCCTCCACATTTTCTCCCTCTATTTTCCAGTTGTCAATAATTCTTGTTGCCATAATCTTGGTTTTTTTTATGTTTAGCTGCAACCCAGCTTTTGCGCTTTCTTCTTTCACCTTGATTAGAAGGCTCCTCAGCTCCTCCTCGCTTTCGGCCATCAGAGTGGTGTCATCTGCATATCTGAGGTTGTTAATATTTCTTCCAGCAATTTTCACCCCAGCTTTGAACTTTTCACTTTTTGCACTCTCACTTTTACTTTCTGCAATTCAGTCCACCCAACAGATGGTAACAGCTCAGTGATCACCCACTGACTTCATGCATCTTCCACCTCAGCTGCTACTCAGTTTCGCAAGAAGTAGCGCCCTTTCCTGAAATGGTTTCTATCTTCAGTTTCTGTTTACTAAAAAATATTCATCAGCCTTTCATATATATTAAGATTCCCCATCAGCAACTACATCGAAGTACCTGAGAAATTCACATCTCTCCTGCCATAATACCATGGCATTTTTTCTGGAATACTGTTCAGCCATCCCTCCCTCCACTTTTTTTTTTTTTGCTGGTGTTCTTTACTGTGACTATATCCCAGGGGTCCTCAAACTTTTTAAAAAGAGGGCCAGGTCACAGTCCCTCAAAGTGTTGGAGGGCCAGATTATGATTTGGAAAAAAAAACATGAATGAATTCCTATGCACACTGCACATATCTTATTTGTAGTACAGAAAACACTTTAAAACAATACAATAATTAAAATGAAGAACAATTTTAACAAATATAAACTTATTAGTATTTCAGTGGGAAGTGTGGGCCTGCTTTTGGCTGATGAGATAGGATTGTTGTTGTATTGTCGAAGACTATCTTTGAGGATGCTTGCCATAGATACAGGCGAAACGTCAGGAGAGAATGCCTCTAGACTATGGCCATATAGCCTGAAAAAACCTACAACAACCCAGTTGTTGTTGTTGTTGTCTGCTTTCAAGTCATTTCAGACTTAGGTTGACCCTGAGTGAGGGCCAGGTAAATGACCTTGGAGGGCCGTATCTGGCCCTCGGGCCGTATTTTGAGGATCCCTGATATAGACCAACAATTTCTAGTATACACTTTTGCTATTATAAAACCAAACTAATGGGGACAGTGAAGTGTTGCATAATTACACCTGCCTTAAGAGTAATGTCCTTATTTAGATCTCCAGTCAGCCACTTCCTCCAAACAGTGCATCCCACTCCCCTGCCCCAAGGTATTGGAAGAGTAAACAACCTATTGTCGAAGGCTTTCATGGCCGGAATCACTGGGTTGTTGTAGGTATTTTCGGGCTATATGGCCATGTTCTAGAGGCATTCTCTTCTGACATTTCACCTGCATCTATGGCAAGCATCCTCAGAGGTAGTGAGGTCTGTTGGAATTAGGAAAATGGGTTTCTATATCTATGGAATGACCAGGGTGGGACAAAGAACTCTTGTCTGTTGGAGCTAGGTGTGAATGTTTCAATTGTCCACCTTGATCCTCTGAGGATGCTTGCCATAGATGCAGGCGAAACATCAGGAGAGAATGCCTCTAGAACATGGTCATATAGCCCGAAAAAACCTACAACAACACAGTAAACAACCTATTGACCGTGGTTAACATTACAGCACTTGTCTGTCTGCTGCTTTCTGTGGGCTAAAAGGCATCCTACCTCTGCCACTTCCTCTGGAGATTGTCCCAATGCGGTGAAGACCTCCTTGGAGTAGGACATGTAGAAGCCTTGAAATATATCCAGTGTGTCTTTATCTAATCCAGAGAGATCCATGTTGGCTGCTTCTTCATAAAGCTTCCTCTCAAACTCTGTTATAACTGGCCCAGGTTCAATCAGACTGATGCTGTGGAATGAAAGAAGAAGGTGATTTTGGAAGTTGTTCCTTCTCTATGTCCCCTCCCCACACCACAGCCAACCCACGATTAAGCCTAGCCACCCAGGAATCTGACAGCAAATAGGCCTCTGGCATCCAGGGATGATATTTCTGCTTTGCGACTATTCTGTCTAGAATTAATGAACACAACAAGTTGTTGAATGCGCAGATTAGAGTTCTCATAAGCTACAGTGGCCATTTGATCTTGGGTTGACAACTTCAGCTGTGAAACACACAGAGCAACACATTCACCCACCCAATAAGTTAAACTATATCGTAATTCAGAATCTGTCTTTTCATGACTTTTCTGGACTATAACTCCTTAAAGTTATAACTCAACTTTCTTGGAAATGCATTCTACAACAGTAACCAGTTTCGATCTCTGCTCTCAATTAAATCCCCTCCTTTTTCAACCATTTATCTACCAGTAACCGACACCGAACCATGTAAGTAGAATAAGCCTAGATTTAACCTAGATTTAACACATACACATACTTTTCGATATATCGAAAGATTCCTCTACTTCAGTGGTTCTCAACCTGTGGATCCCTGGATGGGATGGGATGGGAGGTAACTGGTGTGGCTTGAGTTTTTAATAGTAAATATTTTTATTTATTTATTTATTTATTTATTTATTTATTTGACTTGTATACTGCTACTTCCAATTTGGCTTGGAGTAGATTACAGCAGTAGATTAAAACAATACAATTAACTTTAAAATACAATAAAACAAGAACAGATATAGTCCCGAGTTATTCTCCCATCGAAAGCTTGTCAGAAGAGAAAGGTTTTATAGGCTCTCCGAAAAGCAAGTAGGTCTCGGATGGTTCGGGTTTCAACTGACAAGGCATTCCATAAATAAGGGGCTATGATCAAGACGGCTCTTTGCCTAGTAGAGGACAGATGATAAGTCCGGATGTTGGGGACTTCAAGCAAATTTTGGACCAAAGTAATCTCTGGGGTTGGTAGGGGGATAAGCGGGCCCTCAGGTACGCCGGCCCCAGACCATATAAGGCCTTAAAGGTTAGTACCAGCACCTTCAAAGTAATCAGGTACTCAATCGGTAGCCAGTGCAGCTGCTGTAGAATTGGGGTGATATGACACCTCGCCGGCACCCCGGCGAGAAGACGAGCCACCGCATTTTGCACCAGCTTCAGTTTCCGGATCACTGACAAAGGAAGGCCAATGTAGAGGGCGTTACAGTAGTCAAGCCTCGAGATGACCATTGCCTGGATCACCGTAGCCAGGTCGTTCCTAGATAGGAAGGGAGCCAGTCGCCTAGCCTGGCGTAGATGGAAAAACGCAGATCTGCTCACAGCAGAGACCTGGGCCTCCATTGTGAGCAGAGGGTCCAATAAGACACCAAGACTTTTTACAGAAGGTGACGGACGTAGTGTCTCGCCATCCAGAGTAGGCAGCTGGATCTCCCTCCCACCCGGATGGCCCAGCCAAAGGGGGTTCGCTGGGTTCACCCTCAACCTGCTGGCACGCAACCATCCAGTAACGGCATCAAGGCACTGATGGAAATTTTCGGGTACAGAGTCCGACCGGCCCTCCATCCTCAGAATGAGCTGAGTGTCATCAGCGTACTGGTGGCACTCAAGCCCAAAGCTCCGCACCAGTCGGGCAAGCGGTCGCATATAAGTTAAATAATAGTTAAATAATAGAGGAGAGATAATAGCTCCCTGCGGGACCGCACAAGTTAGCGGAGATCTCTCGGAAACCATCTTTCCCCTCACCACATGCTGTCCCCGATTCTGGAGGACAGCATGTATTAAATATAGTATCCTAGAAGAGAGTAAAGAAGCCTAAATGCTCTTAAGGCACCAGATTCCACTGATATTGAAAGCAAAATATGTTAGGCTTTATCATTACATGAGTTGGGGATACAAGGAATACCAGGGTATGTGAGTACAAGCTATACATCAGAGCAAAGAAGCGGCATGCAAGACTGGAGGGCTATTGTTGTCATAAATTCCCAGACGGTTTGAAAGCGCAAGCGTGCACACATGCACATAGTAAGGAGAGGACCTTTGGACTATCCAATGAAGAGATCAATCTACATGCACATTATTATTATTATTGTTGTTGTTGTTGTTGTTATGTTTATTTATACCCCGCTTTTTCTCTCCACAAGGAGACTCAGAAATTTCGCTAGCACATAGAAACCTTTTTAGTTAAAGAACCATTTGTTCAATCAGTCTCATTTGTTTAATTGGTCTGCACTGTAATCTGAATATGCTTTGAATGATTGTTATCTATTTTTATCTACTTTTATTGGATTGCTGCACTCTTTTTAGTGTGCAAAGGAATCTTGTAACCTTAGAGACTAACCGATAGAAGATGAAGTTGGTACTTCAAGTCTACTTCCTAAAATGTATGGAGGGAAGTGCCTAGGAACTGACCTTTATGGCCTCTGTGTGTGAAAGGCAACACTTTTGAGCAGAGGCGGCCCTGGGTAATTTTCAACGGTAAGCAAACAGTATTTTGCCCCCCCCCCCCAAGCAATCACTGATATATATTTTCTGTTCGTCGTGGGAGTTCTGTGTGCCATATTTGGTTCAATTCCATCATTGGTGGAGTTCAGAATGCTCTTTGATTGTAGGTGAACTATACATCCCAGTAACTACAACTCGCATATGTCAAGGTCTCTTTTCCCCCAAGAGCGCCTCAAGAGTGCCCCTGGGCAAAATCAACTATACTGCGAATGCTTACTTTGCGTAATGGGTTGAGCCGCCCCTGCAAATACCTGGAGGACTAAATTTGGGAACCACTGCTCTAATTACGCCATTCCCTTGGCTCTCAGTAGCCTGATAACAAACTCTATTGCAGTGGTTCTCAACCTTACTAATGCTGTGACCCCTTAATGCAGTTCCATATGTTGTGGTGACCCCCAACCATAATATTGTTTTCGTTGCTACTTGATACCTGTTATAAATCGTAATGTAAATATCCGATATGCAGGATGGATTTTCATTCACTGGACTAAATTGAGCACAAATACCCAATATGCCCAAATGTGAATGCTAGTGGGGTTGGGGGAGGATTGATTTTGTAATTTGGGAGTTGTAGTTGCTGGGATTTATAGTTCACTTATAATCAAAGAGAATTCTGAACTCCACCAGCGATGGATTTAGACTGAACTTGGCACACATGACCAACAGAAAACACTGGAAGGGTTTGGTGGGCATTGACCTTTGGGAGTTATAGTTCACCTATATCCAGAGTGCACTGTGGACTCATGCAATGATGGATCTGGACCAAACTTGGCACAAAAACTCAATATGCCCAAATGTGAACACTGGTGAAAATAGACCTTGACATTTTGGAGTTGTAGTTGTTGGGATTTATAGTTCACCTACAATCAAAGAGCATTCTGAACTCGACCAACAATAGAATTGGGTCAAACTTCTCACACAGAATCCTAATGACCAACAGAAAATACTATGTTTTCCGATGGTCTTTGGCGACCCCTTTGACACCCCCTCGCGACCCCCTCAGGGGTCCCGACCCCCAGGTTGAGAAACACTGCTCTATTGCAACCCCTTCTCACTGGTAAGGCAATCCCAGCCACTGTATTTGTCAAGCCCAATCCTAATACTCACTTGATCCCAAATTTCAGAGCCTGCAGAGCCAGACTCTCACAGAAACCTTCCACAGCGAATTTGGAGGCTGAGTAGATGTCGTTGAAAAGGAGACCTGTTGGAAATAAAGCACATTTGGGGAGGGGAGGGGAAGAGAGAAGAATTACCCATAGAGGAGAGTTTACTCTTCTGTGTCTCTAGAGCTAGGCACACAAAAAGAATGCTTTACACCAAAAAAGAGAAGGAATTTGCCCGTCAGAAGTAGAGCCCTCTGCTTTCTTACTATCCCTGCTGCTGTGCTTTTGATAACAGCCCCACATACAGGAATTAAGCAGGTACAGTTTTTTCTTACTGGAATATAAAAAGAGTATATCACCTGTTAATTTTTTGCATGCTGGACTAGGCCATTAAGAAGTGGCAGACCTACTCAGACAGCGGGGAATTAACTCATCATGCACATTCTGAGGCAGGAAGTTGATCTTTTGAACACTTCAGGCTTCAAAGAATTTCATTCATGAATGAGCCATTTATTTTATGGGCAGCAATTTAATAGCCCAGACAGTTTAACAGAGGGCAAAAAACAACAAAAAGATTAATCAATTTGCAAAGCAAGTTTAACATGATAAAGACAGGATAGACAGAATAGAAATGAAGATTTGGGGTTCAAAGAAAATTATTTTTTTATTTATTTGCTTTTGTTTATTTTATTTATTTATTATTTAATTTATTATTTAATTTATAATTTCATAGAATCATATATCATAGAATCAAAGAGTTGGAAGAGACCTCATGGGCCATCCAGTCCAACCCCCTGCCAAGAAGCAGGAATATTGCTTTCAAAGCATCCCCAACAGATGGCCATCCAGCCTCTGTTTAAAAGCTTCCAAAGAAGGAGCCTCCACCACACTCCGGGGCAGAGAGTTCCACTGCTGAACGATTCTCACAGTCAGGAAGTTCTCCCTCATGTTCAGATGGAATCTCCTTTCTTGTAGTTTGAAGCCATTGTTTCGCATCCTAGTCTCCAGGGAAGCAGAAAACAATCTTGCTCCCTCCTCCCTGTGGCTTCCTTTCACATATTTATACATGGCTATCATATCTCCTCTCAGCCTTCTCTTCTTCAGGCTAAACATGCCCAGCTCCTTAAGCCGCTCCTCATAGGGCTTGTTCTCCAGACCCTTGATCATTTTAGTCACCCTCCTCTGGACACATTCCAGCTTGTCAATATCTCTCTTCAATTGTGGTGCCCAGAGTTGGACACAATATTCCAGGTGTGATCTAACCAAATGAGAATAGAGGAGTAGCATTACTTCCCTAGATCTAGACACTATGCTCCTATTGATGTAGGCCAAAATCTCATGGGCTTTTTTTGCCGCCACATCACATTTATTATTTGATTTATTATTTATTTAACTTATTATTATAATTTATTTTTTATTTATTTGTTTTATTTATTTGGAGAAATTACACTGTTTAGCTTATATTGCACCACCTGACATCTGCTAGGGAGTAGCAGCCAATAGTGAAAGGACCAAGGCAGTGACATCTTCGGCCCACCCCGTTTGGGTATCAGACAGCACACCAACGACTTAAATCAAGAAATAGTTTTCTAAGATCTACAGAGACACTCGCTGGAACACCTCAGCAAGCGAGAGTCCAAAAGTGGCAGGCTCAAACCCAGGACCTTAATCAATGGCTGGTACCAACTGAGAGACTCCCCCCTGGGCACACAGAAAACTGGGTGACTTGGAAGGCGCTGAACAGACTACGCTCTGGCACCACGAGATGCAGAGCCAACCTCAAGAAATGGGGCCACAAAGTGGAATCCACGACATGCAAGTGTGGAGAAGAGCAAACCACAGATCACCTGCTGCAATGCAACCTGAGCCCTGCCACATGCACAATGGAGGACCTTCTTGCGGTAACACCAGAGGCACTCCAAGTGGCCAGATACTGGTCAAAGATAATTTAATCAACTACCAAGTTTGCAAAATTTGTGGGTTTTTTTAATCTGTTTGTTTTGTTTTGTTCTGTTAGAAATGTAATACAATGGTCTGGTTGCTGATGACACGATAAATAAAAAAATAGAATACCAAGCCTGCAAACTTTGTGTTTTGTTTGTTTGTATGTTTGTTTGTTTTTAATGCAATACAACTGTTTTGATTCGCTCCTGACACGATAAATAAATATTTGTTTGTTGTATATGTATGCTGCCCATCTCCCAGATAAAACTGAAGATTAGAAAGAAAGCTTTCCACATTCTGTGCATTTCAACATCTTTAGATCAGAAATATGAAGATTTCTGTGCTTTAATATGAAATACAGAATTCAGGAATAGTAAATAGTTCAGGAGTGGGCAACTGTATAGAGATCAAATGTTCCCCCCTGACCCATTCCTTACAAGTCACCAAAACAAAAGTATTTCGGCTAATACGGTATTCTCAAATGCTTGAAGTTTTTTTTTCATTTTTTGTGTGCGTGAGGGGATTCTGTATGGTTTAGGACACACATTTCTCAATACTGTCCTGCATTTTTAATGGGAAGAGGTGGGAGTGTTAGGGGACTTCTGAGGGGCTTCAGCATCTAGAAGAGTATTGTTGAAGGCTTTCATGGCCGGAATGACTGGGTTGTTGTAGGTTTTTTTCGGGCTGTATGGCCATGTTCTAGAGGCATTCTCTCCTGATTTTTCGCCTGCATCTACGGCAAGCATCCTCAGAGGTAGTGAGGTCTGTTGGAACTAGGAAAAAGGGTTTATATATCTGTGGAATGATCAGGGTGAGACAAAGGACTCTTGTCTGCTGGACCTAGGTGTGAATGTTTCAACTGACCACCTTGATTAGCCTATAATGGCCTGACAGTGCCTAGAGCAAACTTTTGTTGAGAGGTAATTAGATGTCTTTGTTTGTTTCCTCTCTGTTGTTGTGCTGTTGTAATTTTAAGAGTTTTTTTAATACTGGTAGCTAGATTTTGTTCATTTTCATGGTTTCCTTCTTTCTGTTGAAATTGTCCACATGCTTGTGGATTTCAATGGCTTCTCTGTGTAGTCTGACATGGTGGTTGTGAGAGTGGTCCAGCATGTGGATACTCCACCTCAAACATCAGAAGAGCTGCAAGACCGAGAACAAGCCACGAGAATAAAGACGAAGATCCACCTAGAGGAAAAGTGTTCTTGCCATACATCAAGGGAACCACTGACCGCATAGGGAAGCTGATGAGGAAACACAACATACAAACTATCTACAGACCCACCAGGAAAATCCAACAAATGCTACTTTCAGCAAAGGACAAGAGGGATCCTCTCACTTCTGCAGGAGTCTACTGTGTATCATGCAGCTGTGGACAAGTCCTGAGAAGGGTGACTAAAATGATCAAGGGTCTGGAGAACAAGCCATATGAGGAGCGGCTTAAGGAGCTGGGCATGTTTAGCCTGAAGAAGAGAAGGCTGAGAGGAGATATGATAGCCATGTATAAATATGTGAGAGGAAGCCACAGGGAGGAGGGAGCAGGCTTGTTTTCTGCTTCCCTGGAGACTAGGACGCAGTGGAACAATGGCTTCAAACTACAAGAAAGGAGATTCCATCTGAACATGAGGAAGAACTTCCTGACTGTGAGAGCCATTCAGCAGTGGAACTCTCTGCCCCGGAGTGTGGTGGAGGCTCCTTCTTTGGAAGCTTTTAAACAGAGGCTGGATGGCCATCTGTCAGGGGTGATTTGAATGCAATATTCCTGCTTCTTGGCAGAGGGTTGGACTGGATGGCCCATGAGGTCTCTTCCAACTCTTTGATTCTATGATTAAGTCTACATAGGGACCACCAAACGCAGCATTGCCCAAACACTAATCAAGGAACATGAAAGGCACTGCAGACTCCTTCAACCAGAGAAGTCAGCCATAGCAGAGCACCTGATGAACCAACTTGGACACAGCTTATTATTTGAGAACCCAGAAATGCTGGACCACTCTCACAACCACCATGTCAGACTACACATAGAAGCCAATGAAATCCACAAGCATGTGGACAATTTCAACAGAAAGGAGGAAACCATGAAAATGAACAAAATCTGGCTACCAGTATTAAAAAAACTCTAAAATTGCAACAGCACAACAACAGAGAGAAACAAACAAGGACCTCTAATCACCTCTCAACAAAAGTTTGCTCTAGGCACTGTCAGGCCATTGTAGGCTAATCAAGGTGGTCAGTTGAAACATTCACACCTAGCTCCAGCAGACAAGAATCCTTTGTCCCACCCTGGTCATTCCACAGATACATAAACCCTTTTTCCTAGTTCCAACAGACCTCACTACCTCTGAGGATGCTTGCCATAGATGTAGGCGAAACGTCAGGAGAGAATGCCTCTAGACCATGGCCACATAGCCCGAAAAAACCTACAACAATCTAGAAGAGTGCTTGGTGGTTGTGTTTAGCCCACCCTTAATTTAGTGTAAAGACTCAAATTTAGCTAAACACCTTGTTGGATAAATGCATTAAAATGCCTCTATGGTACCAGGAATAATTTTCTGCACCAATAATGTTATCTTCCATTTCTTTCCTTGCAGTTGCTTTCCTTACTATGCAAGGCTAGGCTTGCTTGCATAATGTGTCTTGATTTTTTTTATCCTGTAGCAAAGAAGCAGCTTAGCATGGAAGCACATACTTTGCATTCAAAAAGGTCCAGGTTGAAATGTCAGATAAAGCTGTGCAATCAGTTTGAAACCTTGATACATCTTCTGCCACCAATTAACATAGACCAGAGATTGGCAGCTTGGCAGCCTCTGAATGTAATACTAAAAATAAAAACCTCCTAATCTTTAATGCAGCCCTTCTACTGAGCCAGGTGTCTGGTTCATCTAACTCAGCACTGTCTAAAACAAAACAAGGGCAAACTTTGGCCCTCCAGGTGTTTTGGACTGGAGTAGGCTGTTAGGAATTGTAGGGGTTGGAGTCCAAAACACTTGGAGGGCCAAAGTTTGCCCGTGCCTGGTCCACACTGTGCCCCTATATGTTTTCGACTATAAATTCCATTGCATCAATCGACGTAGCGTGGTGAAAACAGAAGAACAGCCTGCCTCAGGGACTACCACTCGCCCGCCTCATAGGAAACCTGCTACAAAACAGGAGCTTTTTTGTTGAGTTCCAGGGCCAGAGAAGCAGATGGCGGAAACAGTAGAACGGCCTGCCTCAGGGGAGCATACTTGCTCCATCCATGTTCAACATCTACACAAATGACCAGCCACTGCCAGAAGGGACAGAGAGCCTCATCTATGCTGATGATCGTGCCATTACTGCTCAAGCAGGGAGCTTTGAGATGGTTGAAGAGAAGCTCTCCGAAGCTCTAGGTGCTCTTACTGCCTATTACAGGGAAATCCAGCTGATTCCTAATCCATCTAAAACACAGATATGTGCTTTTCAACTTAAGAACAGACAAGTATCCTGAGCTCTGAGGATTATCTAGGAAGGAATACCACTGAAGTATTGCAGCACACCCAAATACCTGGGAGTCAGTGCTCTGACCTACAAGAAGCACTGCCTGAATATCAAGCAAAAAAGTGGGCACTACAAATAATATAATACGAAAGCTGACTGGCACAACCTGGGGATCACAACCAGACACAGTGAAGACATATGCCCTTGTACTATGCTACTCTGATGCTGAGTATGCATGCCCAGTGTGGAACACATCTCATGATGCTAAAACAGTGGGTGTGACTCTTAATGAGGCATGCCACATTATCACAGGGTGTCTGCACCCTATACCACTGGAGAAATTTCACTGTTTAGCCAGTATTGCACCACCTGACATCTGTCAGGAAGTAGCAACCAGAAGTAAAAGGACCAAGGCAGTGACATCTCCAGCTCATCCCCTGTTTGGGTATCAGCCAGCACATCAACGACTTAAATCAAGAAATAGTTTTCTAAGATCTACAGAGACACTTGCTGGAACACCTCAGCAAACGAGAGTCTAAAAGTGGCAGGCTCAAACCCAGAACCTCAATCAATGGCTGATACCAAATGAGAGACTCCCTCCTGGGTGAAAAATGGGCGACTTGGAAGGCGCTGAACAGACTGCGCTCTGGCACCACGAGATGCAGAGCCAACCTTAAGAAATGGGGCCACAAAGTGGAATCCTCGACATGTGAGTGTGGAGAGGAGCAAACCACTGACCACCTGCTGCAATGCAACCTGAGCCCTGCTACATGCACAATGGAGGACCTTCTTTCAGCAACACCAGAGGCACTCCAAGTGACCAGCTATTGGTCAAAGGACATTTAATCAACTACCAAGTTTGCAAACTTAGTTTTGTTTGTTTGTTTGTTTGTTTGTTAAAAAATGCAACTGTTTGGTTTGCTCCTGACACGATAAATAAAATCGACGTAGCTATAGATTACAGGAGATGAAGGGAACATTTGAAGGTCAACAGGCTTCCTATTCCTAGTGTAAACATTACTAATGTTTTGACTCGACAAAAGGGATGCATCAAATATCACAAAGGCAAGACACAATATCACAAGACTTGAGGGCCCTTTTACACAGCTACAGAACCCAGAATATCAAGGCAGAATAACCCACAATATCTGCTTTATTTATTTATTTATTTAGTCAAACTTATATGCCGCCACTCCCCTGGGGCTCGGAGCGGCTTACAAGAACAGGCTAAAATCTAACACAATTTTAAAACAATTTAAAACAATT
Organism: Anolis sagrei; assembly: GCF_037176765.1. Lineage (NCBI taxonomy): Eukaryota > Metazoa > Chordata > Lepidosauria > Squamata > Anolidae > Anolis > Anolis sagrei. The sequence goes on along the minus strand of NC_090022.1, from coordinate 170,969,289 downwards.
TAAAAACAGCTTTGAACTGGAATATCTGAGTCCACACTGCCATATATCCCAGTTCAAAGCAAATTATGTGGGATTTTATTCAGCTGTGTGGAAGAAGCCTGAAAAATAGTTATTGTTACAAGGTCGCCCTGTGAGATATTAGGACAGATCAATACTGCCCAAATAGACAAATGGCACCCTTCCTATCATGACCCTAAGGGTCATGTTTTTTTGCTGTTATAAGAAGCCATTGAAATCCACAAGCATGTGGACAATTTCTACAGAAAGGAAGAAACCATGAAAATGAACAAAATCTGGCTACCAGTATTAAAAAACTCAAAAATTACAACAGCAAAAAAACAGAGAGTAAACAATCAGGCACATCAAATAACCTCTCAACAAAAGATTCCCCCAGGCACTTCCAAGCCGTTCAATGCTAATCAAGGTGGTCAGTTGAAACATTCACACCTAGCTGCAGCAGACAAAAGTCCTTTGTCCCACCCTGGTCATTCCACAGATATATAAACCCATTTTCCTACTTCCAACAGACCTCACTATCTCTGAGGATGCTTGCCATAGATGCAGGAGAAACATCAGGAGAAAATACCTCTAGACCATGGCTATATAGCCCAAAAAAACCTACAACAACCCAGTTTTGACCTCTACTTGTGGCTTATCTTGCATTCTTAATTATCAGGAGGTTTTTTGTGGGAATAAAGATGGGTTAGCGTAAGGAATATCTTATTTTCCATCTGGCAGAATAATTCAGGAAAACCTATTTATCTAGAGATTACCTATGAAAAGTTTTGGCAAATAACATGTTTTTCCTAGAGAAACCAATCTGGAGGTTTAAAAACAGAAAACTGGCAGGCTGAGGACTAACGTGAAGTGCTGTACAAAGGTTTTAGGGGGTTATCTCAAAATAAGTAACCTTATTCTAGTGAGCAGGAGTGGGAGGAATGTGACAGAACAACATATGGCTCAAACACAGAAGATACCAGATTCAATCTTTGGCAACTCCATTGAAAAGGATCTCAGCAAAACTGAAGACAACTCTTCCTCCACTAGAGTCCTTGAAAAGATGTTGCCAAGCATAGTCAGACTTAATTTAGTGAAATGGGAGAAAAACAACAGCACATAATTTATAAGGTTTGCGGTTCTGACCTAGCTTACTTGTCCGAATGTATCTCCCTCTACGATCCACCTTGGAGTCTAAGATCATCCCCGGGGAGCCCTGCTCTCAATCCCACCCTCCTCGCAAATGCGAGTGGTGGGGACAAGAGGCAGGGTCTTCTCACTGGTGGGCCCCCGTCTGTGGAACACACTCCCCAGTGAAATTAGGTGGGCTCCATCTCTCCTTTCCCTTATGGTTTCGGGACCAGGCATTTGGGTAGCAGCCTTAACAGTAATTGTAATGATTCATGAGAACTAATAAAGGACAGGCTTTGGACTGGGTCTCTGGATGCTGAATTGGACTTGGATGTGGTTATATTGTTGTTAATAATGTTTTAAAATGTGTTGGATGGGGTCACACACCCCCTGAAGATGCAGGTTCGCAGTCTGGGTGTGATCCTGGACTCATCGCTGAGCCAGCTGCGCCCATACCATGGGAAGTCTGACTTGGCCACGGTAGTCCATGCTCTTGTTACATCCCGTATAGACTACTGCAATGCTCTCTACGTGGGGTTGCCTTTGAAGACTGTCCGGAAGCTTCAACTGGTCCAACGGACGGCAGCCAGGTTGCTAACTGGAGCAACGCTCAGGGAGCATACAACTCCTCTGTTGCGCCACCTCCACTGGCTGCCAGTCTGCTACCCGGCACAATTCAAAGTGCTGGCTTTAGTCTATAAAGCCCTAAACGGTTCTGGCCCAACTTACCTATCTGAATGAATCTCCCCTTATGAACCTTCAAGGACTTTAAGATCATTTGGAGAGGCCCTGTTCTTGGTCCCGCCATCATCACAAGCACGGCTGGCGGGGACGAGAGACAGGACCTTCTCAGTGGTGACCCCTCGGCTATGGAACGCCCTTCCTAGGGAGATCAGATCGGCTTCTTCGCTCCTAGCATTTCGGAAGAAACTTAAGACATGGCTATTCGAGTCGCGGACATAAGAACGGAATAACTACATAATGGGACTGAGTATTTATTGAATTATGTTTTATTACAGTGTTATGATTTTAGTGATGTTGATGTTTTATATTGTAATTGTGTTCTTAGTGGCATTGAATTTTGCCTTGTAAACTGCCTCGAGTCGCCAGAAGGCTGAGAGGGGCGGTATACAAATATAGTAAATAAATAAATAAATGGATATTTTATAACTTAATGTTTTATCTAATGTTTAATGTGTGTTATATTGTTTTGCTTGTATGTGCCGGCATCAAATTGTTGCCAGTTGTAAGCCGCCTTGAGTTGAGAAGAACAGGGTACAAATGTTTGAAATAAATAAAAAAAATAAATAAAGGAAAGAAAGATTATCCCTGCTTTGTGCATTTCCACTCTCCTCCTCCTCCCAGCCAGTTAATGTTTGCTGTTTAGAAGACACCGTAACAAACCCCATCCCCTCATAGCTGAATTTCACCTTGCAAACCCAGGACGCTGCTCATCACTACCACGTGTCCCTCCTTTCGTTTCTTCATGTCAGGGAAGACTTCCTTGACAAGACGTACCAAGCCAAAGAAGTTGGCATCAAAGAGGTGCTGCATTGAAGCCAGGCTTTGGCTTTCAACTGGACCAATCATGCCCAGTCCTGCATTGTTCACTGCAAAAGGAGATAGCAATAGGTTAGCAATGGTAAGCAAGAGAAAGTGAGTATTCCCAGTGTGGGTATACCTACATAGAGAAAACGAGAAGGAGACCCATTCTGTAACTCCCCACAAATACCATAGGCCTAGTTACATTATGCGATTATACCACTATTATCCCAACAACCATGGTTCCATCATATGGAATTTGGGGACTGCCAACTGAGGGAAGGACATACACAAACATACCTTTTTATTGCGAAGATTGGGAAAATTACCGTATATTCTGGCATATAAGACGACCCCCAACTTTTCCAATTAAAATATAGAGTTTGGGATATACTCGCCGTATAAGACTACCAGATTCAAGGATGATGCTTGAATCTGGAACGATGCTTGGTCTGAAGATGCATCCAGGCGCGAGGTTCTTAAGGCCGAGAAATCTGTTACGTGACATGACTGCTGGCTTTGTTTGCATTTCTCTCAGTCTAGCTGACCTTCGTAAACTTTGAGATTCTCCCCTGCTCTGCCAAATCTGCCCTTTCATATCCTCATTAGAGAGACCAGGTGTCAGATTCTCTGGAGAGCTACCCTGGGCGCCCTGGACGCCTGCAGCTTGCTCCACCCTTCACTTACACCTTCCCAGTGGGGCGCCCCTTCACCTCACCATCGGGACCGCATTAAGTTCACGATGAATGGATTTTCTTCTACCGTACTTGTACAGTGTCGCCCTTAATGCTTTCATACAGTCGCTGCATACGGAAGGGACGTGGCCACTGCCATTTTTTAGCTCCCCCCACAATATGCAGCAACCACAGATTCCCCAATCCGGATTGGAAGTTTCAGCACCCACTCTATGGGACAACACCCGGTGTATAAGACTACCCCCACATATAAGACGACTCCCATGCATAAGGCTATTCCCGCATATAAAACAACCCCCGCGTATGAGACAACCCCTGACTTTGAGAAGATTTTCTTAGATTAAAAAGTAGTCTTATATGCCAGAATATACGGTACTTTAAAATCCAGAATCCTCTACAAGCCCCTGTCAGCTATGGGAAGAATCTTTGGAGCTGTAATTAAAAAAAACTTGTCTAAGTTCTCTTCACACATGGGCTTTTGTGTGATAAAAGAAGCTGCCTGGATTGCCTCAGACAGTCAAGCTGCTAAAAAGATTAGTCATCTCTTAGCATTTCCGTTGCCTGGATATGTCCAAATGGCTCAATGGAGAGCTAGAAAATGAGACATGGATGTAAAATGGTGTAAAGGTTGGTTGGAGCGATCACAGCTCAGGCTGAGGCATATAGATGAGAAATCAGATTGGAGACAAAATGTGTCAGTCTGGGCAGCGTTCTGAGAGAAAATTTTGCCACCACATGCCCGAGACTGCGCTGCCACCCAAAATACATTATTTTGACATTCTTTCAAAACTGGAAGTGATTTCTCATTTGGGAAACAACAGCAACCAATAATACCAGACACGTGTACACACAAAAAGGAGTGGAAATTATGAAGCACTTCAGAGCTTGCGGAGTTGCAACGCCCAGCTTTCCTCACCATTGCCCAGACTACCAAGGGTTGTAAGGGCTTGCAAGTCCAATAACATCAGAATAACTAAATGTTTCTGTTCTTACACTAATGCAAGCCCCACCCTGACTCCTTTTGGCATAGAACTGCTCATGGAGGCAATCACAATTTGTGATAATCTCTTTAAAGGGGACCAATTTCTGGCAGAAGGAAATCTGGGTAGGCTTTTGGGCCACCTAAACAAAAAGACTTGGGGCAGAAAGACAGGTCACATGATTTCCATCATTTATGTATGCCTGAAATAGCCCAGGAAGGAAGAAATTGTTCTCCAGTCCACGAGACACTTGGATTCCCATCAAACTCATCAGAGACAGCCAAGCTGGACCAGTCATGAAACAGGCACCCTTCATTTATTCTACTGTGGGCTCTCTTTTAACCTCTGGGTTAATGTAAGTATTCTAAAGGGTTTAGTAATCTGTAAATAAGAGTTCATGGGTGAAAGCAATTAAGGGTGGAGCTATGCAAGACATAGGTTGCAGCTGGGTGTTTGTGGATATAAGGAGCGAGCCTTGGAAATGATCTTTGGGAGAAAATATTGTCATATTTTGGTGGTGGATGCTGCTGGTTTTCCCCCCAGGTCTGTTGGATTTTCGGTATCCTGACCCGTCTCCTGTTATCTTGGAACCCTGGAACCTTGAACCTTTGGACTTGCTTTTTTAAAAATATATTAATCATCTTTATTATAGACTTTTTCAAATTACAATGAAAGAGGGGGAATAATAAGGTTGGGGGGAAAGAAGCAAGAAAATCTAGAGAAGAATTGGGGGAGCAATAACTGGGGGAAAGGATGGGTAGGTTGAGGCGAAAAGGGATTTTGGGGAGAGGCGTGTGGGGGAGTAAGGGAAAAGGGAAGAGATAAAGGATTGAGATTTCGTCCGATTCGATCCACAGAGGGATCATTCTGAATTGTTTTCCTTCTTTGTATTCCTTCACTAAATATTTCTGGTTCATTTTTCCCCCCTTCTTTTTATTTTATTTACTTTGGAGTTTCACTTCATTCTGCAAATATCTTCTAAGTGGATACCAGTTAATTTGATTCTTTTTGTTTGCATTCTTCAATATTTGCGATAGTTTGTCCATATTCATATACTCAACTATCTTGAATACCCAGTCTTCTATTAGCAGGGGGTCCTTTTTTTCCATTTTTGTGCCACTGTAATTCTTGCAGCAGCAGATAGATAAAGTAACATTTTCTCTTCATTTTTTCCCCATTTCAAAATTTATTACATTTATTAAATAATATTCTGGTTTCATATCATATTTGATATTTATGATTTTTTGAGTGTATGTACTAATGTCCAAAATTTCTTAACCATTTTGCAACTCCACCACGAGTGGAAATAAGTTCCTAATTCTTTGCCACATTTCCAGCATTGATTATTATTATTTTTGTAATATTTAGATAATTGTGAGGGTGTTATATACCAGCGGTAAAATGTTTTATACCAACTTTCGATTATATTAACCGCTCTTGTGTATTTTGATTGGATCTTCCAAACCTGCTCCTATTCTTTAAGAAGAATGGGATGTACTTTGGACTTGCTTTTGACTACGGTATAGACTTTCGATCCCTGGACTTTGTTTATTGAACTCTCGGCGTTTGACCACTGGACTGGACCCTTTGACTACGGTGTAGCTTTTGCTATCAGTTTTTGTTTATTCTGTGGCTGAGTGCTATCTTTATGTTTTATATTTTGGTCTATTAAAACAGCCAGCAAGTAAGTGCTGTTTTAATTAAACTTTTGATAAAACTGGGAGTTTGGTTCATCTCTACCTAAATGAGGCAGAGCCCTGGCAACGTGACTCTCTCTCTCTCTCTCTCTCTCTCACTCACACACACACACACACATTTACACACAACCTAAAGATTAACATATTCTTCTGCAATAGCCAGCAGCCCCACACTGATCTTGATGACAATCACTTGACAGGAAAGCGTTACTTCATCTCATCCTTCCCTCTTCTTGGCAATCATGGTTATTTTGGTCTATTAAAACAGCCAGCAAGTAAGTAAGTGCTGTTTTAATTAAACTGTTTGATAAAACTGGGAGTTTGGTTCATCTCTACCTAAATGAGGCAGAGCCCTGGCAACGTGACTCTCTCTCTCTCTCTCTCACGCACACACACACACACACTCATTTACATACAGCCTAAAGATTAACATATCCTTCTGCAATTGCCAGCAGCCTCACACTGATCTTGATGACAATCACTTGACAGGAAAGCGTTACTTCATCTCATCCTTCCCTCTTCTTGGCAATCATGGTTATTTTGGTCTATTAAAACAGCCAGCAAGCAAGTAAGTGCTGTTTTAATTAAACTGTTTGATAAAACTGGGAGTTTGGTTCATCTCTACCTAAATGAGGCAGAGCCCTGGCAACGTGACTCTCTCTCTCTCTCTCTCACGCACACACACACACACACTCATTTACACACAGCCTAAAGATTAACATATCCTTCTGCAATTGCCAGCAGCCTCACACTGATCTTGATGACAATCACTTGACAGGAAAGCGTTACTTCATCTCATCCTTCCCTCTTCTTGGCAATCATGGTTATTTTGGTCTATTAAAACAGCCAGCAAGTAAGTAAGTAAGTGCTGTTTTAATTAAACTGTTTGATAAAACTGGGAGTTTGGTTCATCTCTACCTAAATGAGGCAGAGCCCTGGCAACGTGACTCTCTCTCTCTCTCTCTCACGCACACACACACACACTCATTTACACACAGCCTAAAGATTAACATATCCTTCTGCAATTGCCAGCAGCCTCACACTGATCTTGATGACAATCACTTGACAGGAAATCCCTACCTCATCTCATCATTCCCTCTTCTTGGCAATCATGGTTACAGTCTCTTATCAACTCTATCCCATAATTCAAAATAAGATAGCTGTTTCTCTGCTGCTAAAGTGTAGGGAAACCATGGAAGAGAAAAGTGGATTGAGCATCCTGGGATTGGCAGACCAGATAATTGCCAAATATCACATCTGCTCCATGGAGTGCCCCATTTGTGATGCAGCTGAACTTTGGTATGATCAAAGCCAGCTTATCTTACAGTAAGAGTGGCTTCTCTTGGAATTTTAGCTACCAGGAGAAAAGTTTCATACCAAGAACATCCACTCTGCGGTGAGGGATGCTGTCCACGCAGCGCCGAATTGACTCCTCGCTGGTCACGTCTAACTCCTTGATCTCCAGAGTGTTCTCCAGTACAGGCCCTGCTTGCATCTCGAGAGCTTGCCTCTTTGCCAAATTCCTCATGGTAGCAATAACTTAGGAGGGAACAAATTGTGATGAGATAAGTTTTATGACAAAAAGAATAGGTTTTTTTATTATGAAGATAGCAGAGACAGGGTAGAAAGCGTTAGCTAAGACTTTCTATTTTCTATTTCCCAACCTACCTTGCCTCCCCTATGGCATATTTAACATACTTAGAGGTTCCTATTCATCGAAGGGCTTTCACCCTGGCCCGATGCCACGCTCTCCCATCAGCTGTACTCGAAGGCCGCTACCGGAAGATCCCTTTCCCAGAGAGACTCTGCCCCTGTGACTCGGGTCATGTAGAAACAATAGAACATGTGCTCCTTCAGTGCCCGTTCTACAGGGATATCCGTGCCAGGCTTATCTTACCTCTGATAGACAAGCACCCAGGCCATTCAGGACAATTTTATACTTCCCTGCTACTTGCAGATACTAATTCAGCTACAACCTACAGTGTCGCAAAGTTCTGTGCAGCAGCATACAAAATCCGCCAGGGAATGACTAGTTCCAAAAGTCAACTGTGTGTCCAGTAATCTTCTTCCCTGAATCTACAATTTGGTGATGGATCTGGGCATTGTATGTTTTTACCCTGTTCCCCCTTCTGCTCCCTCACCCATATTGTGTTTTTAGTAGTTATATTTATATTTTTATATTTTTAATGTACCAAACATGCCAGGTTTGTCTGGAAATGTGACACTATTTCCTGTGCTGGTCAATGACCGAAATAAATATTTTGATATTTCCCAACCTTTCTATCCCATTTGTTTCAAAACACTATACACCTGCTTTTATATCCTTCTGTTTTATATTAGAAAAGATTTCTTTCTTTTTCTTCTCTTTTTTTAACATCAAAGAAACATTTTTTGTATTAGATAACAACAGAAGAAGACGTAGATGCAAGGTGTTAAAAATGCCCGTTCTATATCCACTCTTGTACCCTTCCCCATTCCTCATATATTTTGCAATCAAAATTATATGGGAAAAAATAGCCTACTGAGGCTCAAAGTCCCATTAAAAAGCTTCTAATGCTACACTAGTCCCAGAACTTTGCAGTTTTCAAACTGTAGCATACCTTTTATCCCTAAGAGTTAAGAAAGACTAAAAGGAGAAATAGACTCAAGAATGAGGAATCAAATCGCTTCACTCTGCCTCCTTCAATAAGCTGAGTCCCTGCCCTTCTCGGTCTCCAGGCAACTCCTTACCTCGAAATCGCTTCAGCTCATCCCTGGCCAAACGCACTGCCAGGGCCAGTCCAATGCCTGAAGAGCAGCCGGTCACCAGCACATTCCGAACAGCCATATTAGGGCCTAGAAATGGGATAACAGAAGAATAAGAGGAAATATTCTGGGGGGAAAAGAAAACTCACAATGAAAGGGCCACATCCACAGAGATCCCAATTAACTAGATCTAGGGAAGTAATGCTACCCCTCTACTTCGCCTTGGTTAGACCCCACCTGGAATAGTGTCCAATTCTGGGCACCACAATTCAAGAGAGATATTGACAAACTGGAATGTGTCCAGAAGAGGGCGACTAAAATGATCAGGGGTCTGGAGAACAAGCCCTATGAGGAGCGGCTTAAGGAGCTGGACATGTTTAGCCTGAAGAAGAGAAGGCTGAGAGGAGATATGATAGCCATGTATAAATATGTGAGAGGGAGCCACAGGGAGGAGGGAGCAAGCTTGTTTTCTGCTTCCCTGGAGACTAGGACGCAGAACAATGGCTTCAAACTACAAGAGAGGAGATTCCATCTGAACATGAGGAAGAACTTCCTGACTGTGAGAGCCGTTCAGCAGTGGAACTCTCTGCCCCGGAGTGTGGTGGAGGCTTCTTCTTTGGAAGCTTTTAAACAGAGGCTGGATGGCCATCTGTCGGGGATGATTTAGAATCATAGAATCAAAGAGTTGGAAGAGACCTCATGGGCCATCCAGTCCAACCCCCTGCCAAGAAGCAGGAATATTGCATTCAAAGCACCCTGACAGATGGCCATCCAGCCTGTTTAAAAGCTTCCAAAGAAGGAGCCTCCACCATACTCCGGGACAGAGAGTTCCAGTGCTGAATGGCTCTCACAGTCAGGAAGTTCTTCCTCATGTTCAGATGGAATCTTCTCTCTTGTAGTTTGAAGCCATTGTTCCGTGTCCTAGTCTCCAGGGAAGCACAAAACAAGCTTGCTCCCACCTCCCTGTGGCTTCCTCTCACATATTTATACATATTTATATAAGAGGTATAACCTCTTTCACAGAAACCGAACAAAGGGGAGAGGAGGCGGAGTAGCCTTATATGTCAAAAACTCTTATGCTGCAGAAGAGATTCAAGACAGCAATCTGGGAAACCAGCTTGAAATCATCTGGATAAGAATCAAGGGAACTGGGACTCAAAAAGATGTCGTTGTAGGCGTCTACTACAGACCCCCAAGCCAGGAGGAAGAACTTGATGAAGTCTTCTGCCAACAGTTGACCAAACAGGCACAGAGAAGAGATGTAGTAGTCATGGGCGATTTCAACTATCCCGATATTTGCTGGAAAACAAACTCGGCCAAGAGTACAAGGTCCAACAAATTCCTCGCTTGCCTTGCAGACAATTTCATGGTCCAGAAGGTAGAAGAGGCAACAAGGGGATTGGCTACTCTTGATCTCATCCTAACAAATGCGGAGGACCTGATCGATGCGGTCGAAGTGGTAGGATCCTTAGGGGCAAGTGATCATGTGCTCCTGCAATTTGAGGTACAAAGGAAGGCCGAAACTAAGACAAGTCAAACCCGCATTTTGGACTTTAGGAGAGCTGATTTCCAAAAAATGAAGGAAACGCTGAGCAGCATTCCGTGGACACAGATACTAGAAGACAAGGGAGTTACGGATGGATGGGAATTTCTCAAGAGTGAAATACTCAAGGCGCAATTGCAAACCGTGCCAACAAAGAGAAAAAATAGGACAAGTGCAAAGAAGCCAGAATGGATGTCCAAAGAACTTCTAACTGTGCTAAGACACAAAAGAGACATGCACAAGAAGTGGAAAAAGGGAGAAATCACCAAAGAAGAATTCAAACAAATAGCCAACACCTGTAGGGAAAAGGTCCGCAAGGCTAAAGCACAAAACGAGCTCAGGCTTGCCAGGGACATTAAAAACAATAAAAAGGGCTTCTATTCTTATGTCAGTAGAAAAAGGAAAAACAAGGAGGCGATAGGACCTCTTCGCGGAGAAGATGGGGCAATGCCGACAGGGGATAGGGAAAAGGCAGAACTACTTAATGCCTTCTTTGCCTCGGTCTTCTCACAAAAAGAGAGTCTTCAACCTCAGCAAGATGGAGTGGATGAGGGATTGGAGGACATCCAACCCCAAATTGGGAAAGAAGTCGTCCAGGAATACCTGGCCGCTCTTAATGAGTTCAAGTCCCCAGGGCCAGATCAACTACACCCCAGAGTATTGAAGGAACTAGCGGAAGTCATTTCGGAACCATTGGCAACCATCTTTGAGAGTTCTTGGAGAACGGGAGAAGTTCCAGCAGATTGGAGGAGGGCCAATGTGGTCCCAATCTTCAAGAAGGGAAAAAAGGATGACCCAAACAACTACTGTCCGGTCAGCCTCACGTCGATACCGGGCAAGATTCTGGAAAAGATTGTTAAGGAAGCGGTCTGCAAACACTTAGAAACAAATGCAGTCATCGCTAATAGTCAACATGGATTTATCAAAAACAAGTCATGCCAGACTAATCTGATCTCTTTCTTCGATAGAGCTACAAGCTGGGTAGATGCGGGGAATGCCGTGGATGTAGCGTACCTGGATTTCAGTAAGGCCTTCGACAAGGTCCCCCATGACCTTCTGGCAAGGAAACTAGTCCAATGTGGGCTAGGCAAAACTACGGTGAGGTGGATCTGTAATTGGTTAAGTGGACGAACACAGAGAGTGCTCACTAATGCTTCCTCTTCATCTTGGAAAGAAGTGACAAGTGGAGTGCCGCAGGGTTCCGTCCTGGGCCCGGTCCTGTTCAACATCTTTATTAACGACTTAGATGAAGGGCTAGAAGGCATGATCATCAAGTTTGCAGACGACACCAAATTGGGAGGGATAGCCAATAGTCCAGAGGACAGGAGCAGAATTCAAAACGATCTTGACAGATTAGAGAGATGGGCCAAAACTAACAAAATGAAGTTCAACAGTGACAAATGCAAGATACTCCACTTTGGCAGAAAAAATGAAATGCAAAGATACAGAATGGGGGACAATGCCTGGCTCGAGAGCAGTACGTGTGAAAAAGATCTTGGAGTCCTCGTGGACAACAAGTTAAACATGAGCCAACAATGTGATGTGGCGGCAAAAAAAGCCAATGGGATTTTGGCCTGCATCAATAGGAGCATAGTGTCTAGATCTAAGGAAGTAATGCTACCCCTCTATTCTGCTTTGGTTAGACCACAACTGGAATATTGTGTCCAATTCTGGGCACCACAATTCAAGAGAGATATTGACAAGCTGGAATGTGTCCAGAGGAGGGCGACTAAAATGATCAAGGGTATGGAGAACAAGCCCTATGAGGAACGGCTTAGGGAACTGGGCATGTTTAGCCTGAAGAAAAGAAGGCTGAGAGGAGACATGATAGCCATGTATAAATATGTGAGAGGAAGCCACAGGGAGGGGGGAGCAAGCTTGTTTTCTGCTTCCTTGGAGACTAGGACGCGGAACAATGGCTTCAAACTACAAGAGAGGAGATTCCATCTGAACATTAGGAAGAACTTCCTGACTGTGAGAGCCGTTCAGCAGTGGAACTCTCTGCCCCGGAGTGTGGTGGAGGCTCCTTCTTTGGAAGCTTTTAAGCAGAGGCTGGATGTCCATCTGTCGGGGGTGATTTGAATGCAATATTCCTGCTTCTTGGCAGGGGGTTGGACTGGATGGCCCATGAGGTCTCTTCCAACTCTTTGATTCTATGATTCTATGATTCTACATGGCTATCATATCCCTCCTCAGCCTTCTCTTCTTCAGGCTAAACATGCCCAGCTCCTTAAGCCGCTCCTCATAGGGCTTGTCCTCCAGATCTTTTATCATTTTAGTCGCTCTCCTCTGGACACATTCCAGCTTGTCAATATCTCTCTTGAACTGTGGTGCCCAGAATTGGACAGAATTGGATTTGAATGCAATATTCCTGCTTCTTGGCAGGGGGTTGGACTGGATGGCCCATGAGGTCTCTTCCAACTCTTTCATTCTATGATTCTATGAACACCGCGCAGGCACATTGGAACAACCATGTCTTCAAGCTCCTCCTAAAGATTGCCAGAGTTGGGGCATGTCTGATGTCCTTAGGAAGTGAGTTCCAGAGTCGAGAGGCCATCACCGAGAAGGCCCTCTCTCTCGTCCCCACCAATCGCGCTTGCGATGCAGGTGGAAGCGCGAGTAGGGCCTCTCCAGATGATCGAAGAGATTGTGTGGGTTCATACACAGAAATGCGGTCAAAGTGCTATGGGATTCACAGGTAGGCAGGTCCCAAACCGTTCAGAACTTTGTAGGTAGGAACCTGCACCTTGAATTCGGTCCGGAAAATGAATGGCAGCCAGTGGAGCTCCTTAAAGAGGAGGATTGACCGCTCCCTGTAAGGAGCACCGGTTAACAACAGAAAAAGCCCTGTCCCTCGTCCCCACCAAATGTGCCTGCAATGCGGGTGGGATCGCGAGCAGAGGCTCTCCGGATGAATGAAGAGAGCGTGTGGGTTCGTAAACGGAGATGCGGTCACGCGGGTAGGCAGGTCCCTGTTTTTACTTTAATTCTTGTCTAGCAACACTCCACACTTGTCTGGGAAATGTCTGATCCTCTCATTCCTGCAGAGGCATATGCAGAGGATGAGTAAGCTGTGGAGACTGAAAGGGCAGAGCCATAAATTATATTCCCTTGAGCTCACACATACACAAACACTACCTTTCCCAATCCAAGCAGCGATGGTGTCTATTGATACTTGAAAACCACTGCGCTGCCTTATCTGCTCTGTCATGCCATACGTTCATCACAGGATATCTTGGAGACTTGTATCAAGAAGCTTTAGTCAATCACAGCTCCATGCTAAAGGTGTTTGCACATTGCACACAATGAAAAAAAGAAATGGCGAGAAAGGGACACTTATTTTGCATGTAATGGGGCAGGGACAACAATCCCACAGAACATGCAAAATTAAAACATATTTCTCTCACAGTCACAGGTGCAGCTTAGCAGCTGATCTGTGGACAGGACACAAGAAATCTGATTTTGCTTTTACAATCTTAGTACTTCTGCTCTCCAAAGTCTTCATGAGGTTACCTCTTTATTTATTCCTCTGTGTGCCCCCCTCAAGACTGACTTCTTGGTTTCACCTTTCCGTTTCCATCTGCAACCAAAACAAACCCAAGATGTGTAACTGCATTTGTTCATGTACTGATGTAAGACATTTATACCCTCATTTCCAGTTTGCATAGAACATGCATATATCTGTCCCTTGTACAGGGTGAGGTAGCATAACTTACTTTTTTCAAAACTTAATAAAACCCATTGCTTGAATCAGAATTTTTTATTTTTTTAAATAATGTAGATGTTGAGATTAATTTCACAGTTCAGCAGCAGATCGGTTGCACAACTTCAACGCTTTACAGTAGCTTCTTCCTGCACAGTATTTTCGGTCAACTGCTCCCACAGCCTGCAGTCACTCTGGAACCTTTTACATACACTTGAGCACATGCCCGGCCATTGTCAGTTTTACCATTGTCTTTCCCCCAGTCTAGATGATATTACAAACTTGCCACAGCATGCAGTTATATCTTGTCTTTGCAGACAGGTTCTTTTAATTATATATTGCCTTCGACGAACATCACAGCACAAGGAGAAGTATACATTGTACATGACTTCCTTATATACAATTCTGTACCTTTACACAAAGCAATCTCTGATTGGTTCCCAACTCATTAACTTAACTCAGACCCAGGATTACATCATTCAAAATCACCTGGACTAGGCCAGAACACATTCCCCAAATGAAGTGAATGCATGACTCAGCATTTCCAATAGAAGCATATTAGCAGTGCATGACTCAGCTATATTACATTACAATACATTGTAAAACCTGACAGTAGACGTATACCTAAAGTTTTGTTTTACGTAGTTTTCAAGATCAAATTAGGGAGGTGACGTCCCCCATTCTCAATTCTCCATACACTGAGTAAACCGATTTCTGCCGTTTGTCATGACTCTTGCCAGCATAGCAGGCATTATGTTGGCAATTTCTTCCTGGATGTTGGTCTTCAAATCTTGTAGGGTCCTTGGACGGTTCACATAAACACGGGATTTCATAGAAAAAAATCACAAGGGGCCAAATCTGGAGAGCGGGCCGGCCACTCCAAATCCGCTCGAAAAGTAGGCCTCAATGGCAGAAGCACGCTCCTCATTGTTCCAACGCATGGCGACTGAACTGTGTCAGGACAAAACTTTATACTCCCGCCTCTCGAACGAGACCACTAGCGCTCCACTACGTCTTCAACCGACTGAATAGCGCTCATTTTAAAAAATGAAGTTATGCTGCCTCACCCTGTATTTATCCCAGCCCTTCAACTAGGTCACCTCATAGTTGACATTTTTGTGGTCTGCTCTTTTTCATCTACATGACTTTTAAAAGGCCCCAATTTAATCTGATAATATTTAAGAATAGATGTGATTACTTTATTGGCAAAATGAAATAACACTTTTTGCTCTGATTTATCTATGTACATCGCTGGCTTGTAAGGTGTTAAAGATACAGGTACACTTTATTTATTTCGTATCAAAAGCATTTTATAAATTAGTAGAAAAAAATAAAAATAGAAGGCTAAATATCTTTTGACCATAAATAATAATCTATATAAATAAAAATGTAATGTTCGTTTGTGCTATTCACAGAACTCAGAAACCACTGGGGCAATTGACACCAAATTTGGACACTATGTCCCTAACAACCCAATGTATGTTCTCCACTCAAAAAAACAACAAAAACCAAAAGCAGAAAGGACTCCTAACTGCATGTCCACAAAGGAGAAACTGCATGTCTACAAAGAGACCCATGACCACGCCCCTTCCTCCTCCTTGCGGGGAAACAGCTGGCCATTAAAGCCAGGCGCATGTGCATGGCCACACACACACAAGCGAGTGGAGTGGAGGTAGAGGCTTGCCGCATGCAGCTTCTTCTCTTCCCCTCCTATGTCAGGAGAGCAGTCTCCTCCTCCTTTTCCTGTTGGAAAGTGCCAGCAGCAGCAACAGAGTGCTCCACGCAAAGAAGAAGGGGAGGAAGAGGAGGGGGAGGGGGAAGGGGCGAGGAAGGTCCACGGTGCTTGAATGAAGGACCTTCCTTCTCTCCCTCCCTTCCCTTCTTTCCTCCCTTTCCTTTCTTTCCTTTTCTTCTTTCTTTCTCCTTCCTTTCCTTCTTTCCCTCCTTCCCTTCCTTCCTGTCCCTCCTTCCTTTTTCCTTTCCTTCTTTTCCTCCCTCCCTCCTTTTCCTCCTTCTTTCCCTTTCTTCATTTCCTTCCCCTTCATTTCCTTCCTTCCCTCCCTCCTTTCTTCAGCCCCCTCCTTTCTTTCCCTCCTTCCTTCCTCCCTCCCTTCCTGTCCCTTCTTTCTTTTCCTTCCTTTCCCTCTTTTCCTCCCTCCCTTCCTTTTTCCTTCCTTCATTCCTGTCCCTCCTTCCTTCCTTCTTCCTTTCCTTCTTTCTATGTAAGATATAAATACAATATTAAAAGGAAGGGACAGTCAAGAAGTAATGAGAGAAGGAGGGAAAGAGGGAAGGAAGGAAGGAGAGAAGGAGGGAGGGAAAGAAGGAAAGAAAGAAAGATAGAGAAGCAAGGAAGGAGAGAAGGAAATAAAAAAGTGAAAGGAAAAAGAGAGGGAAGGAAGGAGAGAAGGAACGAAAGATAGGGAAGGAAGGAAGGAACCAAAGGGCAAAGAAAGGGAGGAAAGAAACAGGTAGAGATGGAAGAAAGATGAGAGATAGGGAAAGAAAAAGAGGAAAGGAAGGAAAGAGGGAAGGAAGGAGAGAAAGAGGGAGGGAAGGTTGGCCACAGCAACGCGTGGCGGGTACAGCTAGTCAATAAATAAATAAATAAATAAATAAATATTAATACAGGTACACTAAGACTCCATGATGAAATCTGATACACACATCCAAAACACAATTCTATATATCAGGTTTGAATGCCAATCTTTGACATCTCAATGTACCATTTCTATAATGGTGAGATACAAATGGTTTTTAATATATTTTGCCTGACAAAGCTAGTGGAGAATTGGAAGTTTGCATGATGTGTTTTGTGTATTTTGGTTGAATACAGTAATAAAAATATTCTGGGTTTGGTTTTTTTTTTTTGGCCTTGGATTTTGTTTTATTTTATAGAACCCTAGAGGGCATGCATTTATTGGGGATCATTTCAAGAGCGCCACCATATCTGTTTAAATAATATTGTATGTAAAATGACCTTTAGTAAAATGACCACGTGTATAAATGTATATGAAACATCAATAAATGTTATGTTTAGACAGGGATATCATCATGTACATATATTCCAAAATCCCTGTCTTGAACTCCAGATCCTTTGAATGAAATCCACTCACAAAGTAGTTTGGAAACAGATCCATTTATTTCCAGACCCCCCAAAATCCAAAACACTTCTGTTCCCAATAATTGCGGCTAAGGGATATTCATGGCCAAAACTGGGAGTGGATACCTGCAAACACAGTCCCACTACATCAGTGGTTCTCAACCTTCCGAATGCCGTGACCCCTTACCACAATTCCTCATGTTGTGGTGACCCCCAACCATAACATTATTTTCCTTGCTACTTCATCACTGTGATTTTGTTACTGTTATGAATCGTAGTGTAAATATCTGATATGCAGGATGTATTTTTATTCACTGGACCAAATTTGGCACAAATAACAGATGCGCCCAAGTTGGAATACTGGTGGGTTTGGGGGGGGGGGGGGATTGATGTTGTCATTTGGGAGTTGTAGTTGCTGAGATTTATAGTAAAACTACAATCAAAGAGCATTTTGAACTCCGCCAATGATGGAAATGAACCAGACTTGGCACACAGAACTCCCACGACCAACAGAAAATACTGGAAGGCAAAAAATTGGGCTTCATGCAGGAAGAAAACATCTGGGACCAAATTATAAAAATTAAGAAAAAAACAATATCACTTATATACCAAAAACTACTAGAATGGAGTACGGAGGAAGAAAGAATTAAAGAATGTATGATAAAATGGGCTACCAATATAGGAAGATCAATAAATTTGGATGAATGGGAAACTATCTGGAAAAAGAAATTAAAATACACAAAGGCGTATGATCTAAAGGAAAATTGGTTTAAACTATTTTACAGGTGGCACTTAACACCTCAGAAATTGGGAAAATTCTACAAGAATATAAACACAAAATGTTGGAAATGCGGGGAAACAACAGGCACGTACTACCACATGTGGTGGCACTGCAGAAAAGCAAAATTATATTGGAAAGAGATTCAGAAAAGATTACAACAAATATTGAAGATACAAATCCCACTCTCTCCGGAAATATTCTTATTAGGTATAACAAATGACAAAACAGAACAAAATGTGGACAAACTAATGTTCTTAGCAACAACAGTGGCGAGAATATGCTACGCCAGATACTGGAGAAAGGAGGAGATACCGAAGATAGAGGAATGGGAGGCGAAGCTTCTGGAAGTAAAAAACATGGACAAACTAAGTTACCTAATTCAGAAATATAAAGGGAAAATAGAAAAAGAGACAGACTGGACAAGCATAGACGAATACTTTGAACAGA
Source organism: Anolis sagrei (assembly GCF_037176765.1). Classification (NCBI taxonomy): domain Eukaryota; kingdom Metazoa; phylum Chordata; class Lepidosauria; order Squamata; family Anolidae; genus Anolis; species Anolis sagrei. The sequence continues at coordinate 170,950,925 of NC_090022.1, read as the reverse complement.
AATGACTTAGAAATCAAAGATGGGAGGAACGATACTCTCCACGACCTGAAGGAAATATAAAAGTAGCCGAGAAAGGGAATACAAGGAAAGAAGAAAGAAAAGGAAGACTCCTCACGGTAGTCACTCGGAAGGCAGCCCGAAGGAAGGGGGAAACCTCGATTTTTGTCTCTAGTTTCTTTTAATTCACTGCTACACTTTTCCTTGCTATTTATTTCTCACCTCCACACTCCTGCACTTATATCTCCCTATTCTGTCCATCTTTGTCTTACTCTCCCTCTTTCTTCTCATTCCTTTTCCCCTCTTTCTGATTCTCTATACTGTGCTACTTTTAAGCAAACCGCAAATCTTGCGGGTTCTTTTTTAATTACATGTACTTGAAAATTTGAATAAAGATTATTAAAAAAAAAAAAGAAAATACTGGAAGGGTTTGGTGGGCACTGACCTTGAGTTTGGGAGTTGTAATTCGCCTACATCCAGAGAACACTGTGGACTCAAACAATTATGGATCTGGAGCAAACTTGGCACAAATACTCAATTTGCACAAATGTGAACACTGGTGGAGTTTGGGGGAAATAGACCTTGACATTTGGGAGTTGTAGTTGCTGGGATTTATAGTTCACCTACAATCAAAGAGCATTCTGAATCCCACCAATGATAGAATTGGGCCAAACTTCCTACACAGAACCCCCAGGACAAACAGAAAATACTGTGTGTTCTGATGGTCTATGGTGACCCCTCTGACTCCCCCTGGCAACCTTCCCAGGGGTCCCGACCCCCAGGTTGAGAAACACTGCACTACATAGAAACACAGCAGCTCTGGAAAACCCAACAAAGGAGTTGAAAATTCTGGTGCCAGTAACAATCTTGCTTTCCATCACTCCTTAGTTGGGGAGGATCCAAAACATTCCAGCTTGAGAGTCCAGACATGGTAGGGTTTTTTAAATACAACTTGCAGACACCTAAATAGTATCTTTGTTCTAGCTTTCTTTATTGGCCTTCCACTCAACAGCTTGATTCCACCTCTGTTTACTAGTTTCTCCTTTTCTCCTTCAAAGTGGAAATCAGATTAGCTCCCTGTTGTTTAGAAGGGCTTTGAAGAGCTTCCGCCAGGCCATCATATAATCTACTGCTCTTCCTAAGATGGTCTTTTTTCTAATCCACACAGAACATAAACAGCCAAGTTATAGCAAACACAGCTTTGGGATTTCCCTGGGACCCAACTAATTCTTTCCACTTTCAGTAAAAGCATGCTCAGCATGCTCTCCTAATGCATGCAATAATTTGATTCCTTCCTTAAGTACAGATTTTCAATGGGATCCATTAACACTGAGCTATTCTCCCATCCTGAGAGATGACTTCAGTAGGCTTGATTTTTGCAGATCTGATTCAAAATCTTCTCTCTAGGAATTTCTAGGTATGATTCTATGGTCAACTTCCTCTGGTCATGTTGGAGGACTACGAGAGTTCTAGAGTGAATACCTCTCTAGGAATCTCTATGTCCTCCCATCCAATCTATATAAATAAAAATGTAATGTTCGTTTGTGGGATTAACAGAACTCAAAAACCACTGGACGAATTGACACCAAATTTGGACACAAGACACCTAACAACCCAATGTATGTTCTTCACTCAAAAAATTGATTTTGACATTTGGGAGTTGTGGTTGCTGGGATTTATAGTTCACCTACAATCAAAGAGCATTCTGAACCCCATCAACGATGAAACTGAACCAAACTTGGCACACAAAACCTCCATGGCCAACAGAAAATACTGGAAGGGTTTTGCAAGCAGTGTCCTTTGGTTTTGGAGTTGTAGTTCACCTACATCCAGAGATCACTGTGGACTCAAACAATGATGGATCTGGACCAAACTCTACACAAATACTCAATATGCCCAAAAGTGAACACTGGTGGAGTTTGGGGAAAATAGAATCTTGACAATTGGGAGTTGTAGTTGCTGGGATGTATAGCTCGCCTACAATCATAGAGTATTCTGAACCCCATCAACGATAGAATTTGCCCAAACCTCCCACACAGAACCCCCGTGTGGGCCACAGCAACGCGTGGCAGGGGACGGCTAGTTCCAGATAAAGTTGTGCCAGATGATCCAAAGCAGGGGTCCTCAAACTTTTTAAACAGAGGGCCAGGTCACAGTCCCTCAAACAGTTGGAGGGTCAGATTAAAATTTGAAAACAAACATGAATGAATTCTTATGCACACTGCACATATCTTATTTATAGTGCAAAAACATTTTAAAACAATACAATAATTAAAATTATGAACAATTTTAACAAATATAAACTTATTAGTATTTCAGTGGGAAGTGTGGGCCTGCTTTTCGCTGATGAGATAGGGTTGTTGTTGTTGTGTGCTTTCAAGTAGTTTCATACTTAGGTTGACCCTGAGCGAGGGCTGGGTAAATGACTTTTGAGGACCACATCCAGTCCCCGGGCCTTAGTTTGAGGACCCTTGATCTAAAGTATCCTAGAGAGGTATTCTCCCAGGTTAAAAAAAAGCAAACTTTTTATTTACGGTTTTTCACTTTCATGGAGGCCCTTGTCCCTACCACAGCAAATGTGAAGGACTGATTGTTTTAAACATATATGTAATATGGAGAGACAGACTTCCAAGCCCCAGAAAGTGTATATGACAAATATCAAGACCATACAGAGAATTTGAGACAAAGGTAAGTCATGCCAGTACAATTTTTCTGCTGCTTTTGTTAATAGATGGAAGAGCCCCCAATACAATCTACTTGTGGTATGTTATCCCAGGTCACAAACGCCCCCTGCTGCTACAAACTTCAGCATTACAGGATAATCTATAGAAGGAAATCCACTATCAAATAAAACACAAGCTGTTCACAGCTTCACTAGTCCCAGCTGGTATCTGAGGGCCCTTCCACACAGCCCTATATCCCTACCAGAATATCAAGGCAGAAAATACCACATTATATGAATGTAGAGTCAGAAAACCCAGTTCAAAGCAGATATTGTCAAATTTTCTGCCTTGATATTCTGGGATATAGGGCTGTGTGGAAGGGCCCCAAGTATGAATCCACTTTTATTTATTTATTATTTATTTATTCACAGCTTTTATATTCCGCCCTTCTCACCCTGCAGGGGACTCAGGGAGGATTACAGTGTACACATATATGGCAAACATTCAATGCCAATATTTGACATACAAACATATACAGACATACACAGAGGCTATTTAACCTTTCTGGCCACCGGGGAGCTGTCGCTTTCATTGTCCATCTGCGACGCTGATGAAGCACTTCCGCATTCCCCGCATGCTTCCCCGCTGGAATGCTTTGCTGGAGTCTTCTTTATGGCCTCATAAATCAGTTAATTTAGCCTCCCCACACTTTAAGGTGGTACCTTATTTTCCTACTTGACAGATGCAACTGTCTTTTGGGTTGCAAAGGTCGACAACAGGCTACACACAATTGGTTGGAAACCCACTCCAACCCGGGCTGGCTTCGAACTCATGACCTTTTGGTCAGAGTGATCTTAATGCAGCTGACACTCAGCCAGCTGCGCCACAATCCCGGTGCCCTTAAACTTTTGGTTTAAGGCTGAACTTTAAAGGAACTGTCCAGGATACTAGATCCTAATCACAAAAAAGGTTCAATATTTGGACAGATCCCTTAAAATTCAGATTACAGTATGATCCCTCTAAAAGCAGAACAGATCTACATTATTTCACTTAAACACTTCATGGCCTCTTGTAAAAGCTTACACCCTCTTCATGGTAACTTTGTTGTTTTGTAAATTCCAAGCTGCTACGCTAAAGTCACAGAAACAAAGGGGGAAAAGAAAAGATGGCAAACATATGAACTCCATGAATTCTTTTTGTTCTCTTACAATTGAAGTCGAACATAACCCCCCCCCCATAAGAGATAGTAACTTATAGTTTTGCTAAGGGCAAGGATGCCAGGCTGGATAATAAGGGTTAAGCCTTGGTCAGTTTGGTGTGTATCATTTAATCAAGGCTTTATGCTCTATTTTCATATGTCTACAGCAGAAAGTAACCAATTATTTGAATTTTCCCATCTGAGGCACACCTGGGCTCCAGAATGCATTGTCTCCCTTCATCCCGCCTCCCTCCCTTCTGATTCGCTGGAGCGTCAAGGCAGTAAGAGCCTCCTGATAGGCTCTGGCATCCTGCGAAAGCCCTGTGATTGGCCCTGATGCATGGGGGACGGCCAAGTCTCCTCCCAGCTGTTTGCGCGTCAGCCAATCCCCTTCGAGCTGGGTGAGAGGGGGGAGTGGGAATTTTGAAACTCACAACTCTGTATTTTCTATAAAAATGGCCTTTACTTCTGTAACCACATGCTCTGCCTGGTGAATGATTGCTGCTCTGCATCCTTTTCAGCGGAATCGCAAATAAAACATCTCGCTGGCACTTCCTTCAACTTGGTGAGACCTTTTATTGGGAAAAATCAGGGATTGGGTGCTTCTCTGTCTCGCAGGGAAAAAGAACTCTTTGATAAGTCTAATTGGTCTCTGGCTCCTGGCAAAGACCCCTAAATTCCTGCTCTATAACACAATGATCTCTCAAACAGAATGACAGAGAGTTTGTTTTGCTTCCCTTGTAGCATACATTTGGCTTAACTAAAGCTGTGCATGATTCCACTTCCTTGGTAGTCAAGTTGATCAAGACCACAAGGATCTGTTTCCACCTCTAGATTAATATCTGGAGCATTTAGACCAGGGGTCCTCAAACTAAGGCCCGTGGGCCGGATACAACCCTCCAAGGTCATTTACCCAGCCCTCACTCAGGGTCAACCTAAGTCTGAAATGACTTGAAAGCACACAACAACAACAACAACAACAACAACAACAACAACAACAACAACCCTATCTCATCAGCCAAAAGCAGGCCCACACTGCAAGGGTTTGGTGGGCATTGACCTTAAGTTTGGGAGTTGTAGTTTGCCTACACCCAGAGAGCACTGTGGATTCAAACAATGATGGATCTGGATCAAACTCGGCATGAATATTCAATATGCCCAAATGTGAACACTGGTGAAGTTCAAGGAAAATAGACCTTGACATTTGGGAGTTGTAGTTGCTGGGATTTATAGTTCACCTAAAACCAAATAGCATTCAGAAGCCCACCAATGATAGAATTAGGCCAGAAACAGAAAATGACCAACAGAAAATACTGTCTGTGATGGTCTTTGGCAACCCCTCTGACACCCCCTCGCGACCCATCCAGGGGTCCCGACCCCCAGGTTGAGAACCACTGGGTTAGTAGGTGTTTTGTGTCCAAATTTTGTGTCAATTCACCCAGTGGTTTTTGAGTTATATTAATCCCACAAACGAACATTACATTTTTATTTATATAGATTGGTTTCTAATATTATAAAGGTCTTATAGAATTACTGTTTTGTTACTGGAAGAAAACAACACTTTTACATTTCAAGAAATGCATAAAGTAAGGCTCAAATATAGTTGGCTCTCCATATCCATGGATTCTGCACCCACAGATCCCTCCCCCCAGCCAAAAACAAACCTTGAGTTTCCATTTTATGTAAGGGACACCATTTTTGCTATGCCATCATACATAATGAGACGTGAGCATGGGAGGTTCTAGAACCAAACATTGTCAATTGTAATAAATAGTATGATTGCAGGAGAAATCTGAGGACACCTCCAGTTTTGAAGCCCATACCAAGAGAATGAATATGCATGCTGGCTACAAAGAAAAGGACAATTTAGGCAATTAAGGTTTGTCTTCTTGCAAACAGTATTCTGCATAAAGCTGCAAGATCAGCATGTAACCAGGGCCTTTTAAAAAAACTATGGATAATTCTCATTATCTCCAAACCCCCAGTGAAGTTAATCACTGTAATGGAACATTCAGAACCATGCTAACAATTTACTTTCTCTTTATCAGTGTCTTTGTTGGATTTCTATAACATGCCCTCAGAGGCGGCCCTAGGTAATTTTCAAAGGTAAGCAAACAGTATTTTGCCCCCCCCCCCCCCAAAATCAATCATTGATATATATTTTCTGTTCGTCGTGGGAGTTCTGTGTGCCATATTTGATTCAATTCCATCATTGGTGGAGTTCAGAATGCTCTTTGATTTTAGGTGAACTATACATCCCAGTAACTACACTTGCCACACTTGCTCCCTTGCCTGGCCCGCTTTGGGTCCGGAGGCGTGCCTGAAGACCCCAGCGTGTGCACCAAAAGTCACCTCTTCTCCTGACTTTCTCCTCAGCCATTGGGACCAAGAGAGAGAGAGAGAGAGAGAGAGAGAGAGGTGGAGATGCTCCCCTTTCCTAAAGGTAGGCGCAAAAACAAAGGAGGGAGCGGAGGTGGGAGATACCTCCAGCCGGAGGGACTCTCTCTCTTTCTCTCTCTCGGTCCCAATGGCTGAAGAGAAAGTCAGGAGAAGAGGCGACTTTTGGTGCGCACACTGGGGTCTTCAGACAAGCCTCCAGACCCGAAGCGGGCCAGACGAGGCGTCTCCGCCCCTTGGCCCACCCGCGGATTGGGGAGAGGAGAGGAGGCGGGTGGAGCGCCGGGGGATCGGGAAAGGGAGCCCATCATGGGGAAAGGATCGAATGCGGAGAACGATTGAGCGCCGGCTCTGCTTGTGCACCCGGTGGCCGGGTGGAGCAGGAACGAGAGGCGCTAGGCGAGGCTCAAGGGTCCGGCCCCTTTGGGAAGAGGCTCGCCCGGCAGCGAGGCAAGAAAGCCGAGGCTCCCCCCGGACTGCTAGGGCTGTTGTGAGCTGAGGGGGCGCTCCTCAAGTGGCGGTCGAGGGGCATTTACAGAGGTGCCTCTGCGCCCCTGGCAAAAAAAGTGTTCTGTGACCGCTTACTTCGCGTAATGGACGAGGTGCCCCTGCATACCCTTCTTCCAAAGAGAGGCTTCAAGGCACCTCATAATGATATTAAATGAAATAAGATAAGCACAAAATAATATTAATGATTAAAAACAGAATTAAAGTAAAAGAACAAATTAAAACAATTAAAAGCACTACTTAACAGCATATCCCCAAGAAAAGGTACAAGACTCAGCTATAACATAGCCTGTTCACATTGTTTTCAGAGATGTGGAATATACAATCATTCCGATGTGGTCTGAATACAATCCCAGCTGGCTTACTTAATGGTGAGGGATGATGAGACTTCTACTCCAGCAACATACTGAAGGGTTACTAGCATGTCTCATCTACTTTACAGGAAAAGTTTCCTCATATCTCCACTCTCTGAGCTATTGTTTGGCTGTCATACCAATGATCACGTCTTCGTCAAGAGCAACCACTCGAAACAACATTCATGACCCAGAATCAGTTTCCTGGCATAACATTCAACATGGAAAATAAATAACCAAAACTGATTTGGGAACTTCATTGTTTCAGAATTTCTTGCACACAAAAAATCTGGTTCTATTGATTTATACATTATTTCAGAGCATAACCAGGATTCCACTAGAAGAGATTTAAGGTTTCAGAGTATCAAACCCTGTTAGGCAGAAATATACCATGTGTCAAACTAGGAATCTGGAAGAGCAGAGTTCAAATTTCCCCTCAGTCTCGGAAAAAATCTGGCCAAGAAAAAAACTATAACAGGGTCACCACATGTTGGCATCAACTTGTAAACATATAACAATTTGCAAGGGGAAAAATCATGAGGCTATATTTCAACTATAGCTATATTTCAACTTTCAACTATACTTCCCAATGTAAGCTGTGGCATTGTATATTTGCTATGTTATTATTTAATTTTTGTTAATCTGTTGTTACATTTTATGTTGATGTGGTTTGTTTTGGGTTAGGGTGGGATGGATTATTTTGTCTTGGTATAGTTTTTATGGCATTGAATATTTGCCAATATTTGTTGTTAACCACCCTGATCCCCTCAGGAAAATAGGGTGGGATATAAATAAAGTTTATTATTATTATTTGAAACACAACAAGGTGAGTCCACAGCAGACAAGATTACTCTGCTGGCTGTTGTATTGGATCACACGTCGGACACTTCCCAAGTGCCTAGGACTGTGTGATGTATTGGCGAATGATGAGTGCAGATCCCAGTAAGGTGGCCTTTTGCAGATGGTAATTTTGTCAGCGCAGATTGTGTTTAAGTGCAGGCCAAGGTCTTTAGGCACTGCACCTAGTGTGCCGATCATCACTGGGACTACCTTTACTGGCTTGGGTCAGAGTCTTTGCAGTTCGATCTTTAAATCCTCATATCGTGTCAGCTTTTCCAGTTGTTTCACTTCAATCCTGCTGTCACCTGGGATTGCAACATCGACAATCTACACTTTGTTTTTCAACATGATTGTGAGGTCAGGAATATTATGCTCCAAAACTCTGTGTGTCTGAATTCGGAAGCCCCAGACGAGTTTGGCGTGTTCATTCTCTGTAACTTTTTCCAGCTGGTGATCCTACCAGTTCTTTGTCGCAGGCAGGTGGTATTTGTGGCACAATGAATCATCTGAGCAAGGGTGTTATGCCTCTGCTTGTAGTCTGTCTGCGCGATCTTCTTGCAGCAGCTGAGGATGTGATCTATTTATTTATTTATTTATTTATTTATTTTTTGCACTTGTTAACCGCCACTCTCAGCCCGAAGGCGACTCGTGGCGGTGTACAGAACATAGAACATAAAGACAACAGTTACAATAGATCAGGGCCATAACATACATCTTACTAACACACAGCTAATTAAACTAAAAATCCGCTTCGTCTTGTTTGGGTCATAATCAATCTCATGGTCATAATCCATTCCGATGGTCATTCCAAAAACATAGCACTTAGTTGAAGGCCTTTTCGAAGAGCCAGGTTTTCAGGCCCTTGCGGAAGGCCATAAGGGAAGGCGCTTGTCTGATTTCAGCAGGGAGGGAGTTCCACAGCCGGGGGGCCACCACCGAGAAGGCCCGCTCTCTAGTCCCCGCCAGGCGTGCCTGTGAGGCAGGCGGGACCGAGAGAAGGGCCTCCCCGGATGATCTCAAGGTCCTCGTGGTTTCATCTGCTTCCTTGCAGAGTCTACATTTGGGATCTGTTGTCAACTTTTCAATTCTGGCTTTGATGGCATTTTTCTAATGGCTTGTTCTTGGGCTGCCAGAATCAGGCCCTCCGTCTCCTTTTTCAGAGTCTCATTTGTGAGCCACAGCCATGTTTTTTCTTTGTCAATTTGGCTCTCAATTTTTGCCAGAATCTGTCCATGGAGAGCCTTCTTTTGCCAATTTTCTCTTCTACTCTGAATTGTGTTTTTATGATATTTGCTCTTTGTATTTTGTACTTTAAGCAGTTTACTATTGACTTTCCTCAATGTTGGTTCTTGACTGCCTTTCACATAATCTGCCAGTGCATTTTTCTCTTATTGTACAGTTTGTTTCACTTGCAGAAGCCCTCTGCCTCCTGATTTTCTGGGCAGGTAAAGTCTACGCGGGTGTAATGAGTAATGGATTGTCATCAGTTTTCTGTTTTTCTGTCCAGATCATCCAGCTCTGCTTGCGTCCAGTTCACAATTCCAGCCTTGTATCTAATGACGGGGATGGCTCAGGCCTTGATCGTATTTCTGCCATTTAATTTGCTGTTCAAAACCTTTCTGAGTCTTTGGATATATTCTTTGCTGATCACATTTTTCACTTGCCCAGGCTTCAGGCTGATTGCACTTTATGGTTCGTCTGTTTGGCATCTCTATGCCCTCGCTGTGTGTAATTTTCCCTTTCTTTACTGTGGCACATTTGTATAGGCCAAACTCCATACTGATGTCAGTGCTGAAGATTCTGACTGTGTTGGTCAGTGACCCGATTTCTGTTTCTGATTTTCCGTAAAGCTTTAGCTCATCCATGTACAGCAAGTGGGATTTTTTTGGTGAATTTCTTGTTGTTTGGTAGCCCAGTTTTGTTTTCTGTAGAATTACTGACGGTGTTATGCCTCTGCTTGTAGTCTGTCTGTGCGATCTTCTTGCATTTATTCTAATGTCTTGTTCTTGGGCTGCCAGAATCAGGCCCCATTATTATTATTATTATTATTATTATTATTACTATTACTATTACTATTTCTGGGAGAAATGTCTTTTGGAGTGTGATTACATAAACCCTTATTGATTTCATGGACAAAGGGTGATGTTGTACACTTTTTCATCTCAGCATCCACCACAGAAACACCAAGTAGAATTGCTAGTCACCTCTTATTACAGGGAGTTCCCTATTTAAGGACTAAAAAGCCTGTTACTTATAGGATTGCCAGGTGTTCCTTCTTATAAGGAAAGTCCATTATTTGAAGGATGATTTTTTAAGTTTTAAATAGACCAATGCAAAAACAAACCTGTATTTTGGGGTGTGAGCCCTTCATAAGGACAAAAAATGTATGCATCATATAATGTATGAAAATGGGCAATGGAAATTTACAGAGAAATATATAACTAAGTTAACTGAAATCAATATGGTAGATTCTCAAGTTCAGCAGCACCCATGCTGGTTAGCTTAGAATCTACTGTACTTTCATTTGGTATTTAGGCAAAACACAAGCTTGTTAATATTTACAGTAGGACCCTGTATCCATGGGTATTATGTTCCCTGACTTTGCAGATAATAGTAAACCCCACTGAAAGGAAGGGCTTCTGGTCCAAACATATATAAAGTCATGCTGGAGGACTTTAAAAATGCCTAGAGATGACACATTTTGTAAGACAAAGATCAATGAAACAGTGGGTTCAGGAGTCATATTGTAAAACAGTAATCCAAATACAATGGCATTTCAGAGGTGAGAAATTTCCCGGTGGCGATGATGTGATTTGGGACCAGCTCAAATCTTATTTTGGACATTCATTCACGCCTGTTTGTTTGCTCTTGGCATGCTTGACTGTGACTGTGTCTGCACGGCATGTCAGGCTAGACAATGCCTAAACGTAGCAGGGGAACCTTTTAGTTACCGGCTTAATCCGGTTTGCATTGAGTACAATGGACTCTCTAAAGCCCCACATGGAGCGGGGCAGAAAGGCCAGTTCAAAGGGTGCCTGTTGATGCATGTATTATTTGGGGTGGCCCAAGCTGACTCTGTGGTGCAAAACATCTAGTTTATTTTTAAAAAAAGGTAAAAATATGTTCCACAAGACAACCGGAGAAGTACAGCTCCATCTCAAAGAGGGGGTTGTCCTGCTGGTGGAGATACAGGCTGATATCAGGGTTCAAGGAAGAGCTTTCCAAACTATGTGTCATAACCCATTTGTGTGTCAGCTGCAGTGAACATAATGAGAAACCCCAGAGTGAAATCAGCAATAAATCATATTAGGTATATATATATATATACACACACATACATACATACACATATAGAATCATAGAATCAAAGAGTTGGAAGAGACCTCATGGGCCATCCAGTCCAACCCCCTGCCAAGAAGCAGGAATACTGCATTCAAATCACCCCCGACAGATGGCCATCCAGCCTCTGTTTAAAAGCTTCCAAAGAAGGAGACTCCACCACACTTTGGGGCAGAGAGTTCCACTGCTGAACGGCTCTCACAGTTAGGAAGTTCTTCCTCATGTTCAGATGGAATCTCCTTTCTTGTAGTTTGAAGCCATTGTTTCGTGTCCTAGTCTCCAAGGAAGCAGAAAACAAGCTTGCTCCCTCCTCCCTGTGGTTTCCTCTCACATATTTATACATGGCTATCATATCTCCTCTCAGCCTTCTATATACAATGAAACATTTTCATGAGATACGTTGTGTCCCCATACATTGTATGTATGCATGTATCTCTTCTGAGGGGTTGGTTTAACCTCTGCTTTTCCTGTAGAACTGGATGACTGTGTCACGAAATGAAGCATGTCTAGAAATATGTCACATGGAAAGATTAGGAAAGCTCTGATTCAAGGGCACTGACAACTGCTGTCCCCATACATTTTGTAATCAGTTTATGTACGTGTCCCTATTTTTGCGTGTATCCTTATCTTTTCTGAGGAGTCAGTTTAGCCTGTGCTTTGCCCGTAAAACTTATTTATTTATTTATTTATTGCATTTTACTCCGCTCTATTTCTACCCTGAAGGAGACTTTGAGCGGCTTCCAGTTTGACAATAATTAAATAAATGACTGAATGATTGTGTCACGAAATGGCTTTGAAAGGCAGCAGATCACAGGAGCTGTCTTCATAGACCTGTCAGTGGCTTATGATACTAAAAACCACCGCCTCCTCCTGAGAAAAATGTATAATATCACAAAGGATTACCACCTCACCCACCTCATAGGAAACCTGCTACAAAACAGGAGCTTTTTTGTTGAGTTCCAGGACCAGAGAAGCAGATGGCGGAAACAGAAGAACGGCTTGCCTCAGGGGAGTGTGCTTGCTCCATCCATGTTCAACATCTACACAAATGACCAGCCACTGCCAGAAGGGACAGAGAGTTTCATCTACGCTGATGATCGTGCCATTACTGCTCAAGCAGGGAGCTTTGAGATGGTAGAATAGAAGCTCTCCGAAGCTCTAGGTGTCCTTACCGCCTACTACAGGGAAAACCAGCTGATCCCTAATCCATCTAAAACACAGACATGTGCTTTTCACCTGAAGAACAGACAAGCATCCCGAGCTCTGAGGATTACCTGGGAAGGAATCCCACTGGAGCATTGCAGAACACCCAAATACCTGGGAGTCACGGGGTGTCTGCGCCCTACACCACTGGAGAAATTACACTGTTTAGCCGGCATTGCACTACCTGACATCCACCGGGAAGTAGCAACCAACAGTGAAAGGACCAAGGCAGTGACATCTTCAGCCCACCCCGTTTGGGTATCAGCCAGCACACCAACGACTTAAATCAAGAAATAGTTTTCTAAGAGCTACAGAGACACTTGCTTGAACATCTCAGCAAGCGAGAGTCCAAAACTGGCAGGCTCAAACCCAGAACCTCAATCAATGGCTGATACCAAATGAGGGACTCCCTCCTGGGCACACAGAAAACTCGGCAACTTGGAAGGCACTGAACAGACTGCGCTCTGGCACCATGAGATGCAGAGCCAACCTTAAGAAATGGGGCTGCAAAGTGGAATCCACGACATGGAGTGTGGAGAAGAGCAAACCACAGACCACCTGCTGCTATGCAACCCGAGCCCTGCCACATGCACAATGGAGGACCTTCTTGCAGCAACACCAGAGGCACTCCAAGTGGCCAGCTACTGGTCAAAGGACATTTAATAGAATACCAAGTCTGCAAACTTTGTGTTTTGTTTGTTTGTCTTTGTTTGTTTTTAATGCAATGCAACTGTTTTTAGTTCGCTCCTGACACACATCTTTATTAATGACTTAGATGAAGGGCTAGAATGCATGATCATCAAGTTTGCAGACAACACCAAATTGGGAGGGATAGCCAATACTCCAGAGGACAGGAGCAGAATTCAAAACGATCTTGACAGATTAGAGAGATGGGCCAAAACTAACAAAATGACATTCAACAGGGACAAATGCAAGATATTCCATTTAGGCAGAAAAAATGAAATGCAAAGATACAGAATGGGGGACGCCTGGCTCGAGAGCAGCACGTGTGAAAAAGATCTTGGATGCCTCGTGGACAACAAGTTAAACATGAGCCAACAATGTGATGCGGTGGCAAAAAAAAAGCCAATGGGATTTTGGCCTGCATCAATAGGAGCATAGTGTCTAGATCTAGGGAAGTAATGCTACCCCTCTATTCTGCCTTGGTTAGACTACACCTGGAATTTTGTGTCCAATTCTGGGCACCACAATTGAAGAGAGATATTGACAAGCTGGAGTGTGTCCAGAGGAGGGCGACTAAAATGATCAAGGGTCTGGAGAACAAGCCCTATGAGGAGCAGCTTAAGGAGCTGGGCATGTTTAGCCTGAAGAAGAGAAGGCTGAGAGGAGACATGATAGCTCTAAGATCTTCCGGGGAGGCAATCCTCTCGGTCCCATTACTGTCTCAAGCGCGGTTGGTGGGGACAAGGGAGAGGACCTTCTCGGTGGTGGGCCCCCAGCTCTGGAACGCCCTTTCAAGGGAAATAAGACTGGCCCCATCCCTCCCCTCCTTTCTTAAGAGCTTGAAGACCTGGTGGTTTCAACAAGCCTTTGAAAATGACCAGTTCTAACTCAGCCCTACACATTGTCGAATACAGCCTTATTCTTCCTACCAATTACCCTGATCATTTCCTCTAATCGGCCCCGGAATGAACAGCCACAGACCCGTCCCTAATATTATTGTTGCCTGCCCTAGCATTGCACTTAATTCCCGGGCCCCCTAGAATTTTTGGGCTTGCACAAAACTTGGCCCGGCCTTTTAAATTTTTTAATTGCCTTGAACAGGCAGGATTACTTTTAATATATGTGTGTTATGGCAACAACTTTTCTGCTTATATTTTGTTTTGTTAATCTTATGGTTATGTTGTTTTTTATTTGGTATGTTTTGTGATGATACCTGGGAACCGCTTTGAGTCCCCTCGGGGAGATGGAGTGGTATATAAATAAAGTTTTATTATTATTATTATTATTATTATTATTATTATTATTATAGCCATCTATAAGTATGTGAGAGGAAGTAATAGGGAAGAGGGAGCGAACTTGTTTTCTGCTTCCCTGGAGACTAGGACGAGGAACAATGGCTTCAAACTACAGGAAAGGAGATTCCATGTAGACATTAGGAAAAACTTCCTGACTGTGCTTTGAATGCAATTTTCCTGCTTCTTGGCAGGGGGTTGGACTGGATGGCCCATGAGGTCTCTTCCAACTCTTTGATTCTATGATTCTACTAGCCGTCCCTGCCATGCATTGCTGTGGCCAAGTCTGTTGATCTGGAAAATAAAGTAATGGTTTCTAATCTATGTAATTTCTTTATGCTTGTGGGTAAACAGTATTTCTTGTCTCTTTGTCAGTGTTAATGTGGAGATTGTCTGGTTTGCCTACTCTGGAACATGCAATATATCATTGTCTTTCTTTAGGGGTCCCTTTCAAATCGATGATATTATATCTCTCTGTGTGTGAATCATCTATATCTCTCTATATCTATGGCTGGATGGCTCTTTGTCAGGAGGGCTTTGATTAGATTTTCTTGCCCTGGTGAAGAGAGTTGGACTGGATGGCCTTAAGTATTTTCTGTTGGTGATGGGGTTCAGCATGGGAAATTTGCCCCAATTCTGTCGTTTGTGGGCTTCAGAATGCTCTTTGATTGTAGGTGAACTATAAATCCCAGTAACTACAACTCCCAAACGTCAAGGTCTATTTCTCCAAACTCCATCTGTGTTGATATTTGGGCATATGGAATATTTGTGCCAAGTTTGGTCCAGATCCATCATTGTTTGAGTCCACAGTGCTCTCTAGATGTAGGTGAACCAGAACTCCCAAACTCAAGGTCAGTGCCCACCAAATCCTTCCAGGATTTTCTGTTGATCAAGGGAGTTCCGTGTGCCAAGTTTGGTTCAATTCCATCGTTGGTGGAGTTCAGAATGCTCTTTGATTGTAGGTGAACTATAAATCCCAAGAACTACGACTCCCAAATGACAAAATAAAAAAAATTGAGTGAAGGACATACATTGGACTGTTAGGTGTCTTGTGTCCAAATTTGGTGTCAATTCCCCCAGTGGTTTTTGAGTTCTGTTAATCCACAAACGAACATTACATTTTTATTAATATAGATAGATGAAAGAGAGAGGTTCTCAACCTTCCTAATGCCGTGACCCCTTAATACAGTCCCTCATGTTGTGTTGACCCCCAACCATAACATTATTTTCCTTGCTCCTTTATAATAGTAATTTTGCTCCTGTTATGAATCGCAATGTAAATATCTGATATGCAGGATGTATTTTCACTCACTGGACCAAATTGGGCACAGATACCCGATACGCCCAAATCTCAATACTGGTGGAGTTGGGGGGAGGGGTGATTGATTTTGTCATTTGGGAGTTGTAATTGCTGGGATTTATAGTTCACCTACAATCAAAGAGCATCCTGAACTCCACCAATGATTGAATTGAATCAAACTTGGCACACAGAACACCCATGACCAACAGAAAATACTGGAAGGATTTTGTGGGTATTGACCTTGAGTTTGGGAGTTGTAGGTCACCTATATCCAGAGAGCACTGTGGACTCACACAATGGTGGATCTGGACCAAACTTGGCACAAATACTCAATATGTGCAAATGTGACCACTGGTGGAGCTTGGGGAAAATAGACCTTGACTTTTGGGGAGTTTAGTTGCTGGGATTTATAGTTCATTACAATCAAAGAACATTCTGAACTCCACAAACGGTAGAATTGGCTCAAACTTCCCATATGTGAACAAATGTGAACACTGGTGGAGCTTGGGGAAAATAGACCTTGACTTTTGGGAGTTGTAGTTGCTGGGATTTATAGTTCATTACAACCAAAGAACATTCTGAACTCCACAAATGGTAGAATTGGCTCAAACTTCCCATATGGAATCCCCATGACCATCAGAAAATACTGTGTTTTCTGATGGTCTTTGGTGACCCCTCTGACACCCCTTCGCGATCCCCTCAGGGGTCCCGACCCCCAGGTTGAGAAACACTGATATAGATAGATGAAAAAGAGAGGAAAAAATGAACCCTGTAGATAGAGGACGGAGAGAATTTCCTGCAGAGCCATGAGAGGAGAGATGTATGTACTAGGGCTGGGTGGTTTCGTTTTGTAATTTCGTAATTCGTTAAAAATTCGTTATTTTTTTTGATAACGAAGCAATATTGAACCATTCAGGAGCAACTAAAAAACGAAACGAATTTTTCCAATCCATTTCGTAATTGTTTCGTAATTGTTTCGTTATTGATTCGTAAATGTTTCGTTATTATTTCCGCATGTCTGGTGCAAGTTTTAGGGTTGCTGTTTGTTTTCTCAGTGAAAAAAAATATAATTATCACACCAACAGTCAACAACAGAGGGAGAGGGAAGCTTCAGAAGTTTTTTTTAGCGTATTGCGCGATCGTGGCAGCCATTAACGAATCGATTCGTAATCGATTCGTAATTGTTTTATGATTTCCGAAATTTCGTAAATATCGAACTTTTTTAAAGGAAAATTTCGGAATTCTTTTAAATAACGAAACGCAAAAAAACCCCCTAAAACGAATCAAGTTTAGAAACAATTTTTTCCGTGTTTGGACAGCCCTAGTATGTACGTGTCCCTCTCTCTGCTGAGGGGGTCAGTTTAACCTCTGCTTTTCCAGTAGAACTGGATGACTGTGCCACGAAATGATGCAGTTGAAACTATGGAATGCTCCTCTGGTTCAAGGGCATCCAAATGACTCTTCCTCCCTCATCCTGGAACAAGAAACTCCTTCGGTTTCCTGCTTCTCCGCCCCCCCCCCACCCCCATACCAATTTTTGACTACCTCAAACAGGTCCATTCTGGGACTTTCCCTGCCTTGAGGCTCCCGCGATGGCAAACCCCATGCATGCCAGACGGCGGGGCGATTAGTGGGCCACGTCACCAGGGTGGAGGGCGGGGGGGAGGATTAGAGCTTGTCCACAGGGCGCCATGAGGAAGGGAGGGAGGGGAGGCGGGGGAGGGGAGCCCTTGAGGGTAGGGGTCACCCTGGAGTGCGCGCGTTCCCACCCTGGAGAGCGCGCGATCCCACCCTGGAGAGCGCGCGCTCCAGGGCGCGAAGGGCCCCCGCCTCTCTTCTCCACCTCAGCGCCACCCTTCCTCTCCGGCTGGGGACCTGCGCGGGGGGCGCCCTTCAGGGACAGGGCGGAGCTCCTCCCTCCCCTCCAGCCGGAAGACTCACCTGCAGGCGTTGGCAGGGCAGGACCCTTCCCCTTCTGCTCCCCGCCTCTTCCCAAAGCAGCCCCGCTCGTCTTTCCTCCGAAGCGCCGGGTCGGGCAAGAGGAGGGCCCGCCCGCCTGCCCGCTCGCCCGCCTCTTTGGCCCGGCCTGCCCCTCCTACCTGCTGCTTCGGCGCCCAAAGGAGCCCCGCCTTCGCTCGCTGCCTGGCGAAGCACGCTGGGCCTTGTAGTCCTGCTTCTCCTCCTCCTCGGGAAGCCTCCTGAGGCCCACACCGCTGAAGAAGGGCCTTTGGAGGGATGCCTGGCTCAAGCTGGACCAGGACTGACCCAAGATGAATGCCGTTTGGGACCCCGTCTATACCATCGTCTAATCCTGTTTCTCATCCCTGATTGTCTGCTTTGAGCTGGATTCTACGGCAATCTAGGCCCCTTCTACACGGCCATATACAATCCAGATTATCCACTTTGAAGTGGGTTATCTGGCAGTGTAAACTCATATGTAGGCCCCTTCTACACGGTCATAGAATCCTAAAGTTGGAAGAGACCTCATGGGCCATCCAGTCCAACCCCCTGCCAAGAAGCAGGAATATTGCATTCAAATCACCCCTGACAGATGGCCATCCAGCCTCTGTTTAAAAGCTTCCAAAGAAGGAGCCTCCACCACACTCCGGGGCAGAGAGTTCCACTGCTGAACGGCTCTCACAGTCAGGAAGTTCTTCCTCATGTTCAGATGGAATCTCCTTTCTTGTAGTTTGAAGCCATTGTTCCGCGTCCTAGTCTCCAAGGAAGCAGAAAACAAGCTTTGGATAGTATAGGAAAGAGTTAACACTCTTACGAAACACTCATACGAAAGCTGACTGGCACAAACTGGGGATCACAACCAGATACAGTGAAGACATCTGCCCTTGCGCTGTGCTACTCCGCTGCTGAGTATGCATGCCCAGTGTGGAACACATCTCACCACGCTAAAACAGTGGATGTGGCTCTTAATGAGACATGCTGCATTATCACGGGGTGTCTGCGCCCTACACCACTGGAGAAATTACACTGCTTAGCCGGTATTGCACCACCTGACATCCGCCGGGAAGTAGCAGCCAATAGTGAAAGGACCAAGGCAGAGACATCTCCAGCTCATCCCTTGTTTGGGTATCAGCCAGCATGTCAACGACTTAAATCAAGAAATAGTTTTCTAAGATCTACAGAGACACTCGCTGGAACACCTCAGCAAACCCAGCACCTCAACCAATGGCTGATACCAAATGAGAGACTCCCCCCTGGGCACACAGAAAACTGGGCGACTTGGAAGGCGCTGAACAGACTGTGCTCTGGCACCACGAGATGCAGAGCCAACCTTCAGAAATGGGGCTACAAAGTGGAATCCACAACATGCGAGTGTGGAGAAGAGCACACCACTGACCACCTGCTGCAATGCAACCTGAGCCCTGCCACATGCACAATGGAGGACCTTCTTGCAGCAACACCAGAAGCACTCCAAGTGGCCAGATACTGGTCAAAGGACATTTAATCAACTACCAAACTCACAAATTTTGTATTTTGTCTGTTTGTTTGCTTTGTTCTGTCAGAAATGTAATATAATTTGACTGGTTGTCCTGACATGATAAATAATAAATAACACTCTTGTGACCTTTGCTTTGCGGTCTGTGGCCTTTTTTTTACCTCAGTTTACATTCCTAAGGATTTTGAAAAATTTGACTTGTTGTGGAATTGGTACTAAAGCTTCAGTTGAGACACCTTTTCCCCATGATGACTCTTTCAGGAGTGGATTTCCCTTCCTGGGGGTAGATTTCTCTCACTTCCTATTGTCTTATCCCCATTCTTAACCATGAATTGTTTATAAATCAGATGTTTGTAACTTGGGAATTGCCTGTAACTATATACCAGGGTCACATAAAAAAAAAACCCTTCGGCCAAAAGGGGTCACGAGCGGAAAAGTTTAAGATGCCCCTGTCAACAATACTATCAGATAATTCCATTTTTGGTGAAATTATTAAGGTATATTGAGGAATAGGAAATGCAAGCTGGATTTGAAGACACCCAATTTAGCCACAAAAGGGAAACCCTAAAACAAGATCAATGACTAGAACCCCTTCTACACTGTCATATAATCCACATTCAGGGATCGTCATGTTGGCCAAGCAGCCAAATACAACAACATCCAAAAATCCTAGATTTGAAACCAGCAAATATATGCGTTTGTCCTGCCTAAAGCTGAGAGCAACTTACAGCCCATTAAAATTTCATCCTCTATCCCCTTGCATCCCTGCTTGGAATGTGACAAGCACAAGCAGTGTTGTTAATGAACCTGCACACACACACACAAACCCAAAGAAAGAGCCTGTGGACGGAGACATGGCCATCATGCTGTTTCCACACAGGAAGAGCTCTTGAACTTATGAAAAGGTTGAAAGCACATTAGAGATTCCAGGAAATGCATAACAGGAGGCGCTGAGGAGTCTCATTACAGCTGTAAGAAACAGTTGGTTATCTTTCATCCTGGTCTGATCAAGGATATGAAAACAGACCCCTGAAGAGAACGACCAGTTCCCCTCCCTATTTTGAGGGTTAACGCCTTGTGGGACATGACCAAAGGAGCCTAATCTCTCTTGCTTGTGTTGTTACTTATGCACTTCTGAGAATCACTTACTGATTCTTTTCAAGGGCTACATACCAGTGGTGGGTAAGATCAAGGCAAAAGGTGGGGCCAAAAATGCCACCACATTTTAGTTCAGCTCTTAAAATCAGTAGCAAAGCATTAGGAGAGGAACCTTTTAAAACAGGTTATTTATTTATTTTATTTACTTATTTGACTTGTATACCGCTACTCCCAATTTGGCTCGGAGCGGTTTACAGCAGTAGATTAAAACAATACAATTAACTTTAAAATACAATCAAAACAAGAGCAGACATAGTCCCGAGTTATTCACCCATCGGAAGCTTGTCGGAAGAGAAAGTTTTTACAGGCTTTCCGAAAAGCAAGTAGGCCTCGGATAGATCGGGTTTCAACTGGCAAGGCATTCCATAAATAAAGGGCCATGATCAAGAAGGCCTAGTAGAGGACAGATGATAAGTCCGGATGTTGGGGACTTCAAGCAAATTTTGGTCTTCGGACCGAAGTAATCTCTGGGGTTGGTAGGGGGATAAGCGGGCCCTCAGGTACGCCGGCCCCAGACCATATAAGGCCTTAAAGGTTAATACCAGCACCTTGAAAGTAATCCGGTACTCAATTGGTAGCCAGTGCAGCTGTTGTAGAATTGGGGAGATACGACACCTCGCCGGCATCCCGGCGAGAAGACGAACCGCCACATTTTACACCAGCTTCAGTTTCCGGATCACTGACAAAGGAAGGCCAATGTAGAGGGTGTTACAGTAGTCAAGTCTCGAGATGACCGTCGCCTGGATCGCCGTAGCCAGGTCGTTCCTAGATAGGAAGGGAGCCAGTTGCCTAGCCTGTCGCAGATGGAAAAACGCAGATCTGCTCACAGCAGAGACCTGGGCCTCCATTGTGAGCAGCGGGTCAAATAAGACACCAAGACTCTTTACAGAAGGTGACGGACGTAGTGTCTCGCCATCCAGGGTAAGCAGCTGAATCTCCCTCCCACCAGGATGGCCCAGCCAAAGGATCTCCGTCTTCACTGGGTTCACCCTCAACCTGCTGGCACGCAACCATCCAGTAACGGCCTCAAGGCACTGATGGAAATTTTTGGGTACAGAGTCTGGCCGGCCCTCCATCCACCAGTCGTCAGCGTACTGATGGCACTAAAGCTCAAAGCTCTGCACCAGTCAGGCAAGTGGTCGCATATAGATGTTAAATAATAGAGGAGAGAGAATAGCTCCCTGCGGGACCCCACAAGTTAGCTGAAATCTCTCGGAAACCATCCCTCCCCTCACCACGCGCTGTCCCCGATTCTGGAGGTTCTGAAAACCTATATGAAAACTGAGGCCCCTTCCACACAGGTGAATAAAATCACACATTTTCTTCATTTACTCAACTCTCATTTTGATTCCCTTCTTTTTAGATACAGTACAGGAGAAAACATGGAGGCCGTGACAGAATTTGTATTTCTAGGTGCAAAGATCACTGCAGATGCAGACTGCAGCCAGGAAATCAAGAGACACTTACTTCTTGGGAGGAGAGCAATAATCAATCTTGATAAAATAAAGAAGAGTAGAGACATCACACTGGCAATGAAGATCCGCATAGTTGAAGCAATGGTATTCCCTGTAGTAACCTATGGATGTGAGAGCTGGACCATAAGGAAGACTGAGCGAAGAAAGATAGATGCTTTTGAACTGGGGTGTTGGAGGAAAATTCTGTGAATGCCTTGGACTGCGAGAAGATCCAACCAGTCCATACTTCAGGAAATAAAGTCCGACTGATCACTGGAGGGAAGGATAGTAGAGGCCAAGATGAAGTACTTTGGCCACATCATGAGGAGACAGGAAAGCTTAGAGAAGACAATGATGCTGGGGAAAATGGAAGGAAAAAGGAAGAGGAGCTGACCAAGGGCAAGATGGATGGATGGCATCCTTGAAGTGACTGGATTGACTCTGAAGGAGCTGGGAGTGGTGACCGCCAACAGGGAGCTCTGGTGTGGGCTGGTCCATGAGATCACGAAGAGTTGGAAGAGACTGAACAAATAAACAACAACAGACAGGAGAAAAGGAGTCCACCGAGGTCTGCATTAATATAGTCTAATTCAGTTCTCACCCACCTTTGCACCTACAATGCAGCTACTCAAGGACAGAACAGAACCATACTGCATTGCAACTAAAGACTGTATGACTGAAGCATTGTTCTTTAGTTTTTCCTTTGATGACACTGTAAGGTTTATTGTGAGAATCAAATATTTCTCTGCAGGCTTAAGGGTGTCCCACTCCCTCAGTCCACACAATCACAGTGGTTTTATGGCAGACTTAGCATTCCAGTGTAATCCCTCTACAGCAGAAGTGTCAGATTGCAGCCCTCCAGATGTTTTGGACTCCAACTCCCAGAAGCTCTAGCCAACTTGTCCAATGGCCAGGAATTCTGAGAGCTGAAGTCCAAAATACCTGAAGGGCCATAAATTTGACAGTGGTACTCTATAGAGATACCCGGAGGGCTAGATTTCGTCCCAGGACCTGAGGATGCTTCCCACTCTGCTCTAGGCCAGTGGTTCTTAACCTGTGAGCCGTGGACCACCAGTGGGCTGTAAAGATGAAAATCTGGTTGGCAGGCCTCCTTTCTATTTATTTATTTTATTTTATTTATTTTATTTCTGCTCTTTTCATGCTACCTGCCACTCTTTCCCTGTCACTGACCATGGCATATATTCTGTATCAGAAACTAGAGCTGATGAGCTGATCATTGACCATAATAAAGTGAACTTGAGCTTGAACTGGAGCTGATGTGGTCTGTCAGATGCAATTTTCTGAATCAGCACGCCAATAACCAAACTGAATCTAAAGTTGGCCAAAACCTGATTTGTAACCCTTTTGGTACTAATGCTGGTACTAATGCTGGGGAATGGTCCTAGGTCAAAGTGGTCTCTGGTCAAGAGCTCCCTGGTCAAGAGCAGATGAGCTGGTCATTGACTATAATAAAGTGAACTTGAGCATGAACTAGAGCTGATGTGGTCTGTCCGATGCAATTTTCTGATTCAGCACCCCAAATAACCAAACTGAATCTAAAGTTGACCAAAAACTGATTTGTAACCCTTTTGGTACTAATGTTGGAGAGTGGTCCCAGATCAAAGTGGTCTCTGGTCAAGAGCTCCCTGGTCAAGAGCAGATGAGCTGGTCATTGACTATAATAAAGTGAACTTGAGCATGAACTAGAGCTGATGTGGCCTGTCCAATTCAATTTTCTGAATCAGCACTCCAAATAACCAAACTGAATCTAAAGTTGACCAAATCCTGATTTGTAACCCTTTTGGTACTAATGCTGGAGAATGTCCTAGGTCAAAGTGGTCTCTGGTCAAGAGCCGATGAGCTGGTCATTGACCATAATAAAGTGAACTTGAGCTTGAACTAGAGCTGATGTGGTCTGTCCGATGCAATTTTCTGATTCAGCACCCCAAATAACCAAACTGAATCTAAAGTTGACCAAAAACTGATTTGTAACCCTTTTGGTACTAATGTTGGAGAGTGGTCCCAGATCAAAGTGGTCTCTGGTCAAGAGGTCTCTGGTCAAGATTTTTTTTTCATTATTTGTACCCCGCTAGCATCTCCCGAAGGACTCGATGCGGCTTACAAAGGCCAAGGCCACAATATACAACATAACAATACACCTAAAGCAAATTAAAAACAATTAAAGCAGTATTAAAAACAACAAGCAATAAACAATGCATCGAAACACGATAAAACTGGGCCGGGCCAGAGTAAAGGGTATAAGATTAAAAGTGTTGATGTGACAGGTGATATGTAAGGATTATAGTGCAAGTGCAGTGTGTAGTGTGTGGCGAACTTAATTCTAATAAAGTGCTTCTGGGACTTGGTATTGGAGATTTCCTAATCAGGGAAGGCACTTCGGAACAGCCAGGTCTTCAAGTTCTTTCTGAAGACTGCCAATATAGGGGCCTGTCTAAGATCTTTGGGGAGGGTGTTCCAGAGACGGGGGGCCACCACGGAAAAGGCCCTGTCTCGTGTCCCCACCAATCGCGCTTGCGACGCAGGTGGGATCATGAGCAGGGCCTCTCCAGATGAACATAGTGAACGCATGGGTTCGTAGACAGAGATGAGCTGATCACTGACCGTAATAAAGTGAACTTGAGCTTGAACTAGAGCTGATGTGGTCTGTCCAGTGCAATTTTCTGAATCAGCACCCCAAATAACCAAACTGAATCTTGTTGTTCATTCGTTCAGTTGTTTCCGACTCTTTGTGACCTCATGGACCAGCTCACGCCAGAGCTCTCTGTTGGCCGTCACCACCCCCAGCTCCTTCAAGGTCAAGCTAGTCACTTCAAGGACCCATCCATCCATCTTGCACTTGGTCGGCCCCTCTTCCTTTTTCCTTCCATTTTTTCCCAGCAAACTGAATCTAAAGTTGACCAACAACTGATTTGTAACCTTTTTGGTACTAATGTTGGAGAGTGGTCCCAGGTCAAAGTGGTCTCTGGTCAAGAGGTCCCTGATCAAGTGATACCTGGCCAAGTGGTCCCTGGGCAAGCAGTCCCTGGGAACCACTTGACCAAGGAAAAGGTTGGGAACCACTGCTCTAGACAAATAGCTCCAAATAAAGCAATTGTGCAATGCCTCCATCTTCTCTTCATGCAATTCAACACAAGTAAGAAAAAGGAAGAAACAATAGAAAACCTACCAATGGAAGACAACAACCCCACCCCCACCCCAAATATTTTATGATGAAAGAAAGAAACTGCACAGTAAAAGGACTGTCTGGAGATCCTCTCTCTTTCTCATCTGTCTGCAACACTTCCTTTGAATTGTCACCCGCAAAATGGGCTTGATATAACATGAGCATGTTGGAAAAAATAATGATAAATTCTTTGTTGTGTATCAGAACCAGATGGCTTACTTCCAAAGCTCGCTAAGAACTCAAGAAATGAGCTCCCCTTTA
The DNA here is from genome assembly GCF_037176765.1 of Anolis sagrei. Lineage (NCBI taxonomy): Eukaryota > Metazoa > Chordata > Lepidosauria > Squamata > Anolidae > Anolis > Anolis sagrei. The sequence continues at coordinate 170,925,641 of NC_090022.1, read as the reverse complement.
AACATTGGCATGGAAAACATACTGTTTTCCCATTCAGTTAGCAAAAGAGACAGTGAATTGCCCACTCATTTTTAAGAATATAGAAATGCAACCAAGAGCAAAGGAAAGTTGTTTATGGTGGTGAAAGCTTTTTGAAGAAGCAGGCAAGCAGTTTTAATGTTTCAAAGAGGGCATATATAGCACCAGAATGACACTGGGATATTTTTTTTCGTGTCGGGAGCATTGACATGAGAGATGCAAAATAAGCAATGGCAGCCTACTCTATCTGTCAGGTGCCTCAGGTAAACTCGAAAGGGCAATTTTGGAGGGCATTATAATTCCATGAACAGTCAGCAAAATCATCCTAAGCAGATGACACTGGTTCTACAGAGACAGTCGCTGGAACACCTCAGCAAGCGAGAGTCCAAAAGTGGCAGGCTCAAACCCAGCACCTCAATCAATGGCTGATACCAAATGAGAGACTCCCTCCTGGACACACAGAAAACTGGGCGACTTGGAAGGCGCTGAACAGACTGCGCTCTGGCACCACGAGATGCAGAGCCAACCTTAAGAAATGGGGTTACAAAGTGGAATCCACAACATGCGAGTGTGGAGAAGAACAAACCACAGACTACCTGCTGCAATACAACCTGAGCTCTGCCACATGCACAATGGAGGACCTTCTTTTAGCAACACCAGAGGCACTTCAAGTGGCCAGCTACTGGTCAAAGGACATTTAATCAACTACCAAGCTTGCAAATTTTATGTTTTGTTTGTTTGTTTGTTTAAAATGCAATACAACTGTTTGGTTTGCTCCTGACACGATAAATAAATAAATAACTAGACAGACCATTCAAAAAACCATGAAGGCAACATGGGAAGTATAACATTGCAATAGCCAGATGGTGACATAATCTGTAACCTTTAGTGATTGGACTGAGTATGGAAACTGCCACAGATACTTGTATACAAGTCAAGGGCAGATTTTGGGACCAGAAGTACGGATTTTGATATGATGCACAGATAAGTTGAAGGTCATTCTGCAGACAGCCATCCCCAGCCATTACTGCCATTTTCTTGGCCAAGCATTCAGAAAGGTATTTTGCTACTCGATTCTGCGAAGAAGTGTTTTTTATAAGACTTAATACTGTACCTTAACTTCTGTATGTTCTGGTACAGCTGTACCAGGAGCTCCAATTTTGTTTGCTTTGCATTAAATGTTTGTTTTTTTTTTTGCAGTCCTAGGTTTCAGGGACTCTGCAGATAGGTGGCTTCTTTTGGTTGCAGTTATAGGGCAAGCCACCTGTCCATCATTATTAAGTTTTGGTCCCGCCCCTTGCTCAGGGCAATTGGGAAGGGAAGGGAGCCATTTTTAGTTAGTCTCAGCAAGGAAAGCTATGTACAGGATGTGTGTAAAGCTTCCCCTGTACAAAAGCTTCAACCTTTAAGAATTTCCAGGGTTACAGAAATTCCAACAGAAACAGAAGGAAAAGAGTCTCCAAAGACTTTCCAGGGAAACAGCCCTAAAAATCAAAGAACTCCAGCTGAAGAGACTACAGGCCTTGCTGGTAGGTCCACTCGGTGCTTTGAGACGCAGTTCAACCCGGTAGTGGTGCCCACATCAGTTAGGTTTAGGTTTACAGTCAGCCTGGGAGGTTAAAAAGGGGATTTTCCTTTAAAATAAAGAAGTTATTGAAGACAGTTGCCTGTCCTTCATGGGCAAGATTAGGAATTCACCAGTTACCTAAAAGCTTGGAATTATTTGCTTAACTTTACTGAAGACAAGAGAAGTTTCTGTTTGATTGTTCATTAATAAAAGACTTTGTTGTACTTTTCAAGCCATCTAAAGACTTTTTGTGGTGGAAACCTCTGAGAACTTCTCTTTGGGCCCCCTGGCTTCCCGTTGGGCAAAGGCTGCACGTCCTGTTTTAAAGACAACTATTTACAAGCCCAATGCGCAACAGAACACTGTATGTGTGTGTGTATGTGTATAAACATGTGTGTGTACACACACACATATATATGGGAACCAAGGTGGTTCACAAACAATAAAATGAAGTGAACAAAAACCATTGCAATAAAATAAAACAATTTAAATATCACAAGTTTTAAAATCCTACAGATTAACTACCTATTTAGCCTACTCAAATATAAGATTAGACACCTAAATTTACCACAGAAATCTGGGAAAACTTATTGACTTGAGTTTAAGCCAAGGGTGGGAAATTCAGCAACTACTGGTAAATTTCAAAATAAAAATAGATATCAATAAATTTCCATTAATTGAGGCATCAGTAGGGTAAATGTTTTGAAAATTTACCATATTTCAAAGAAAAACAGTAAACTAGCTCTGTAAGTGGAAAAGTAGGGTCAACAAAAACAATATATCAATAATAACTTAATAATAATAATAATAATAATAATAATAATACATTTAGCTTGTATTCCACCCTATCTCAGGCCAGCTTCCAAAATAGTAATAGGCAAACATTCAATGCCTATATAAACAATGCAGAGCTAGATATAGATCTATAAATATATATACTAATTTCACATATGCATTTTGCCCTGGAATGTTTGCAAACCCTCTCTCTATATATGTGCATTTCCTTCCTCCAGTATTTGCAAGCCCTATATATCTATGTTTATATCAATCTAGACATTGTGTGTGTGTGTGCGCGCACACACATTTTCTCTGCAATATTTGTAAGCCCTTTATATCTATATTCATATCGATCTAGACATGTCTACATATAATTCTGTACGCATTTCCCCCTGTAATATTTGCACACCCTATATATCTAATATATATATATATATATATATATATATAGAGAGAGAGAGAGAGAGAGAGAGAGAGAGAGATCTATATATAGATAGTTATATCTATATAGGATTTGCAAAGATTTGTAAACATGTGAGGGGAAAATTAATATATAAAATTATTATGCATGCGAACTACCAATTGTGTTTAGTACAACAGGAATAAAAAGTGGTCACCAACTAAAGACAGAATTTTGTGAAAGAAATTGCCATTGCGATAACTAGAATTATAGTATTATTTTGAATATGGAATAGTATTGTGCCTTGTAAATTAAAAAAAAACAAGTGGAAGACAAAGAGTACATTAAGTATGCTGAAGTTATTAATTATTTACAGTATTTTCTGGTGTCAGTGTCTGCTGACTATGGATGTTATTCCAGAGCTGCCCAGCATCAGGCTTCTTGAACAATAGATGTAACAACAACAACAACAACAACCACAACAACAACCACAACAACCACAACAACAACAATAACGAAGCAAATTTGGTCTACACAGATTTTAGAGGATGGTATATGCTAATAACTCATAAAATAGAAGGTAAAATTTGGATATGTGGATTATTAAGCCTCGAGAGGAGCAGAAAACATGGGGGGACCCAAAAAATGGTAGATTAACAAATCTTTCTGAAACTTTACAGAACATGTTGTCTCATTGTGCAGAAATTCAAAAACTTTTTACAATCCTATAAATCAGATCTGAAACTTGGTAGACTTAAAGTTGCCTACAAGTGTACCAAGTTTCAACCTGATAGCCATAAAAATGACAGAGAAACCTATCTCAAAAATTCTCCCATTGCTGCGTTGTTGTAGGTTTTTCAGGCTATATGGCCATGTTCTAGAAGCATTCTCTCCTGACGTTTCACCTGCATCTATGGCATGCATCCTCAGAGGTTGTTACGTCTGTTGGAACTAGGAAATTTGGGGTTATATATTTGGGTGCTGCGTTTGGTGGTCCCTATGTAGACTTGTCCACAGCTTCATGGTATACGATAGACTTCTGCAGAAGTGAGAGGATCCCTCTTGTCCTTTGCTGAATGTAGCATTTTTTGGATCTTCTTAGAGGATCCTCTCATTTCTGCAGGATTCTACCATATACCATGCAGCTGAGGACAAGTCTACATAGGGACCACCAAACGCAGCATTGCCCAAACACGAGTGAAGGAATATGAAAGGCACTGCAGACTACCTCAACCAGAGAAGTCAGCCATAGCAGAGCACCTGATGAACCAACCTGGACACAGCATATTATCTGAGAACACAGAAATGCTGGACCACTCTCACAACCACCATGCCAGACTACACAGAGAAGCCACTGAAATCCACAAGCATATGGACAATTTCAACAGAAAGGAGGAAACGATGAAAATGAACAAAATCTGCCTACCAGTATTAAAAAGTCTAAAATTATAACAGCAAAACAAAACTCAAACACAGGGCAACTCCAGAGAGGAAACAATCAGGGACAGCTAATCGCCTCTCAACAAAAGATTCCCCCTGGCACTAACACTAAAAAACTGCCAGGCCATTAAATGCTAATCAAGGTGGTCAGTTGAAACATTCACACCTAGCTCCAACAGACAAGAGTTCTTTGTCCCATCCTGGTCATTCCACAGATATATAAACCTAAATTTCCTAGTTCCAGCAGATCTCACAACCTCCGAGGATGCAGACGAAACGACAGGAGAGACTGCTTCCAGCATAGGGCCCCATAGCCCAAAAAACCTACAATAACCCAGTGATTCCAGCCATGGAAGCCTTCGACAATGCACCTCCCATTGCTGCTAATGGAACAAATCTTAACAAAACAACTACGAAGCTTCGGCGATTCAGATTACGAATCGGATGGCTTTAAAACGCAGCAGATCACAGGAGCTGTCTTCATAGACCTGCCAGAGGCTTATGATACTGTAAATCACCGCCTCCTCCTGAGAAAAATATATAATATCACAAAGGACTACCACTTCATCCACCTCATAGGAAACTTGCTACAAAACAGGAGCTTTTTTGTTGAGTCCAGGGCCAAAGAAGCAGATGGCGGAAACAGAAGAACGGCCTGCCTCAGGGGAGCGTGTTCGCTCCATCAATGTTCAACATTTAAACAAATGACCAGTCACTGCCAGAAGGGATAGAGAGCTTCATCTATGCCCATGATGGCGAACCTATGACACGTGTGTCAGCACTGACATGCGTAGCCATTTTCGATGACACACGGTTCCAAGCGGCCACATACAGAGAAGATGGGGCCGCATCCCAAGAAGGACTTTTTATCCTCGGCTCCTATATCAGCATTTTTCTATAATGCCGAGATATATGGCATTATAGAAAAAGCAGGTAAGTTAAATAATTAGTTTTTGGTTTATTAAATACAGTTATATATTACAATAATATATTTTTGTTATTAAACTATAAATATCATGAAATTATGGTTTTTTCTCGAAGTGACACCCCACCTGAGTTATGCTCATTTTTTTTTTGGCAAGTATTGACACACCAAGCTCAAAAGATTGCCCATCATGCTGATGATTGTGCCATTACCGCTCAAGCAAGGAGCTTTGAGATGGTTGAACAGAAGCTCTCCGAAGCTCTAGGTGCTCTTACTGCCTATTACAGGGAAAACCAGCTGATCCCCAACCCATCTAAAACACAGACATGTGCCTTTCACCTCAAAAACAGAGAAGCATCCCGGGCTCTGAGGATTACCTGGGAAGGAATCCCACTGGAGCATTGCAGCGCACCCAAATACCTCGGAGTCACTCTGGACCGTGACCTGACCTACAAGATGTACTACCTGAATATCAAGCAAAAAGTGGGTGCTAGAAATAATATCATACAAAAACTGACTGGCACAACCATTTGTCAGGGGTGATTCGAATGCAATATTCCTGCTTCTTGGCAGGGGGTTGGACTGGATGGCCCATGAGGTCTCTTCCAACTCTTTGATTCTATGATTCTATGATTCTAACCTGGGGATCACAACCAGACACAGTGAAGACATCTGCCCTTGCACTATGCTACTCTGCTGCTGAGTATGCATGCCCAGTGTGGAACAAATCTCACCATGCTAAAACAGTAGATGTGGCTCTTAATGAAGCATGCCGCATTATCATGGGGTGTCTGCGCCCACAACACTGGAGAAATTACACTGTTTAGCCGGTATTGCACCACCTGACATCCGCCGGGAAGTAGCAAACAATAGTGAAAAGACCAAGGCAGTGACATCTCCAGCTCATCCCCTGTTTGGATATCAGCCAGCATGTCAACGACTTAAATCAAGAAATAGTTTTCTAAGATCTACAGAGACACTCGCTGGAACAACTCAGCAAGCGAGAGTCCAAAATTGGCAGGCTCAAACCCAGAACCTCAATCAATGGCTGATACCAAATGAGAGACTCCCTCCTGGGCACACAGAAAACTGGCCAACTTGGAAGGCGCTGAACAGACTGCGCTCTGGCACCACGAGATGCAGAGCCAACCTTAAGAAATGGGGCTACAAAGTGGAGTCCTTGACATGCGAGTGTGGAGAGGAGCAAACCTTAGACCACCTGCTGCAATGCAACCTGATACCTGCCACATGCACAATGGAGGACCTTCTTGCCATAACACCAGAGGCACTCCAAGTGGCCAGATACTGGTCAAAGGACATTTAATCAACTACCAAGCTTGTAAACTTTGTGCTTTGTTTGTTTGTTTGTTTGTTAAAAATACAATGCAACTGTTTGGTCTGCTCCTGACACGATAAATAAATAAGCTGATGTTCCATTTTGTTTTTTTAAAAGATGAGTTTGTTGGAAAATATAATTTTTCCCCCAAACCCCATGAACTTGAGGATGCCACATGCGTCTCAAGAGGATCAACCTTCTATGACACAATTCTACAGCTAGATTTATTTTAAACCCAAACTAGGAAATGTGAAAATTTTTACTTGGCATTCTTTTGGAGCTTCAGACAACATAATGAACTAATTGAAGTTTGCAGATTACTGCCACCAGATGGCGCCAAAGCCTTTCTAAAGCTATCCTCCAGTGCCATAAAGCTGATCTTAAGAAACCAAGTTTTGGCTGATCCAGAGAGGAAGATTTTTTGATGTTACAGAGTCAATGCAGAACAGAACCCCACCGGCCTCCCAAACATACTGATAGCATACCACTTTTAGAAAGGGAAGAGGAATTGATACCACCCTCCAATCCCTTGATTTCGGAAGCACAATCAAAAGCATGACAATGTATTGTCGAAGGCTTTCATGGCCGGAATCACTGGGTTGTTGTAGGTTTTTCCGGGCTATATGGCCATGTTCTGGAGGCAATTTTTCTCCTGACGTTTCTCAGAGGTGAGGTCTGTTGGAAGTAAGAAAAGCATGACAGTTCCACAGTCTACCCACAGAGTACCAAGAACCAGCAGATTCCTCAGAAGAGTTGACAACCCTCCTAAGAGATAAAACCTGAGATCCAAAAAGAAGAAAGAATGAACTGCCAAATTTGCCCTGCTTGGTTTTTTTGGGGTTTGTTTTTTTTTTGTCGTGTCAGAAGCGACTTGAGAAACTGCAAGTCATTTCTGGTGTGAGAATTGGCCGTCTGCAAGGAGCAGATGTACACTGCTGAACAGCCCCTCTGGTCTGAACCAAAGCAAGTGTTTTTGGCTACCCCAATCACTGTTGGGGTTCAGCCTGAGTTTGAACTTGAACCTGATTCTCTGTTTGTTCCTCCTGATGCTAATGAAAGTATATTTACTCATGCTAGTGGAAATGTACCTTTTGATGCCAATGCTCCTGAAATTAGTGAGGAAGAAACTGCTGTAGGTTTGGAAAATGCCAATGTTCCTGAAATTAGTGAGAAAGGAACTTCTGTGGATTTGGAAAATGAAAGTACCAGTGTTCATGAGAATGTTTCAGAGGGAGACCTTGAACTTTCCCTCCCTTCTGCACCTGTTAACTGTAATGACAACAGAAGGGGCCAAATTTGGGAAGACAGAAGTAAATCACTCAGTTTGCGTCGATCCTCCCGAATTCAAGAATTAAAAACATTGGCTTCAAAACAGAAGGGCGGTTCACGGAACCCATTCTTGAGTTTTAATTGCAATACGCCGAGCTGATTATCTCAGTTCAGGCATCGTTTCAGAATTGATGAAGACCTTGGCAGTTCTCCCGGTTCCCTGGCCATAGTCTGGGAAGATTTCTAGGATATCAAGTATGGTTAGTGGATTGCTAACAGAATCCAGTATTTCCCAGTGAGGCTTTGGTTTTGCTTTGTCCATTTAAATTCATGTTTGCTGATTTTGCTGTGGCTTTTGACTTGCATTTTTCCTTTATTTTGTAACCATTTTTCTTCAATAAAAAAGGATTGTTTTTCACAGCCAAGTGTGGTGGATACTAGGGCCTCGTTCCCTGCTCTGGATTGCAACAATCACATTGAAAGTTGAGGGTTTTTAAAGTGTGGGTACATTACTCCCATATGAAGCAAGCACCAGCGCCAGGACCAGAATGACAAGCTGAACAATTGGCACTGCTTAAAATTAAAATTAAAAAGGAAAATTGGTTGGCCACCATTTTGGGATTCTCTGTCCGACTGTTGACCAGAAGAAAGGAATAACTAGTCAAATATATAAGATAATAATTGAAATAAAGGAAGGAAACACAAAAAATAACATCGTCAGGGAGGTCTGGCAAGAAGACTTAGGGATAAAAATAAATGAAATAGAGTGGCAACAATTATGGAGACAAAGACATCTAAAAAAATTATCAATATGGGTTAAAGAAAATTATTATAAGTTAATATGGAAATAGTATCTAACACCAGTAAGATTAGCACACATAAATAAAAATTATTCAAAAAATTGTTGGAGAGGGTGTCAAGAATCAGGAACATATATACATATGTGGTGGCAATGTAAATATGTAAATAATTTTTGGGGGAAAGTATTTAGAGAAATAGAAGATATAATGAATACTAAAATAGAGAGAAGTCCTGGTATAGCTTTATTATCATTATATAACAATAAACAATTGAAAAAAGAGTAGAAAGAAGCGATAACAAATTTATTAACAATAGCAAGATTGCTTATAGCAAGAAACTGGAAAAGAGAAATAAATATACAAATAGAGGAGTGGTACAAGGAAGTATGGAAATTGGCAATAAATGATAAACTGACATGTATATTAAAAGTTAAAAGAGGTATATGGAAACAAAGTGATTTTGATGATGTATGGAGAAAATTTATTGTAAAAGGATTAAAAAATAAAGAAGGAAAGTTACCGCCACAAGAAGAATTGAGATTTTGGACAGACGACATGTAAAAGTTGTGGCTTGAGAGAGGGGGAGGGGAGCACAGCGGTGAGGAATAGAAAATATGTTTAAGCAGAATAAGAATACTAGATGACAAAGTATGTTAGGTGTATTGAATAATATGTATCTGCTATAAAACAAATGTATAACAAATGTATTAACTATGATAAAATAATAACAATTATTTTTTTAAAAAAACTAGCCGTCCCCTGCCAGGCTTTGCTGTGGCCCAGTCTGATGACCTGGAAAATAAAGTAATGAGAAAGTGTTGGTTTCTAATATATGTAATTTCTTCATGTTTGTGGGTAAACAGTATTTCTTGTTGTTTCTTTGTGGAGATTGCCTGGCTTGCCTACTCTGGAACATGCAACATGTCATTGTCCTTCTGTAGGGGTCCCTTTCAAATCTAAGATACTATATTTGTGTGTGTGTGTATCATATATATCTATCTATATCTATGGCTGGATAGCTCTTTATCAGGAGGACTTTGGTTACATTTTCTTGCTCTGGTGAAGGAAGTTGGACTGGATGGCCTTAAGTATTTTCTGTTGGTCATGGGGGTTCTGTGTGGGAAGCTTGCCCCAATTCTGACGCTCGTGGGGTTCAGAATGCTCTTTGATTGTAGGTGAACTATAAATCCCAGCAACTACACGTTCCAAATGGCAAGGTCTATTTTCCCCAAGCTCCATCTGTGTTCATATTTGGGCATATGGAGTATTCATGCCAAGTTTGGTCCAGATCCATCATTGTTTGAGTACACAGTGCTCTCTGGATGTAGGTGAACTACAACTCCAAAACCAAAGGACACTGCCCACCAAACCCTTCTAGTGTTTTCTGTTGGTCATGGGAGTCCTGTGTGTTTGGTTCTTTGGTGGAGTTCAGAATGCTGTTTGATTGTAGGTTTATTTATTTATGACATTTTTATCCCGCCCATTTCAACCCGTAGGTGACTCAGGTTAACTATACATCTCAGCAACTGCAACTCCCAAATGACAAAATCATTTTTTTAGTGATGGTCACTCCTTGGGTTAGTAGGTGTCTTGTGGCCAAATTTGGCAGCAATTCATCCAGTGGTTTTTTAGTTATGTTAATCCCACAAACGAACATAACATACATATACACATACACACACACACACACATATATAATGGGCTGGTCCATGAGGTCACGAAGAGTTGGAAGCAATTGAATGAATAAACAACAACAAAAGCATGTTGTTGGGGCAGAATCTTTCTATCTATCTATCTATCTATCTATCTAGGGCAGAATCTATCTATCTATCTATCTATCTATCTATCTATCTATCTATCTATCTATCTAGATTCTGCCCTAATAACATGCTTGGCCCAGTGCTTTTGTTGTTGTTTATTCATTCAGTTGCTTCCAACTCTTTGTGACCTCATGGACCAGCCCACGCCAGAGCTCTCTGTCAGCCGTCGCCACCTCCAGCTCTTTCAGAGTCAAGCCAGTCACTTCAAGGATGCCACCCATCCATTTTGTCCTTGGTCGGCCCCTCTTCCTTTTTCCTTCCATTTTCCCCATCATCTTTATCTTCTCCAAGCTTTATTGTCTTCTCATGATGTGGCCAAAATACTTCATCTTTGACTCTAATATCCTTCCTTTCAATGAGCAGCCGGGCTTTATTTCCTGAAATATGGACTGGTTGGATCTTCTCATGGTCCAAGGCTAGAAGACAACATATAGATTTGTCCCTATGATGAATACTCCTTCTGCTGTGCCACTTGCAAGACTTGGTTTTTCGAAATACTCTGGCACCTAAGACTTTGACTTCAAAAATCGACTTGTACTGAGTATGCCACAACCACTCGCCAGGGAAACTAATATCCTAGACTTTGATATACATCAGACTGGCAACAAAGATCCGCCTCGTCAAAGCCATGGTATTCCCTGTAGTCACCTACGGATGTGAGAGCTGGACCTTGGGGAAGGCTGAGCGAAGAAAGATCGATGCTTTTGAGCTGTGGTGTTGGAGGAAAGTGCTGAGAGTGCCTTGGACTGCGAGAAGATCCAACCAGTCCATCCTCCAGGAAATAAAGCCCGACTGCTCATTGGAGGGAAGGATACTAGAGACAAAGTTGAAGTACTTTGGCCACATCATGAGGAGACAGCAAAGCCTCGAGAAGACAATTATGCTGGGGAAAGTGGAAGGCAAAAGGAAGAGGGGCCGACCAAGGGCAAGATGGATGGATGGCATCCTTGAAGTGACTGGACTGACCTTGAAGGAGCTGGGGGTGGTGACGGCCGACAGGGAGCTCTGGCGTGGGCTGGTCCATGAGGTCACGAAGAGTCGGAAACGACTGAACGAATGAAGAACAACAACTTTGGCTCATGTTCCAATTCAAATCTGGACTAGCATTCCTAACTTTGGGGGGGGGGGGGGGGGGTTAGGATCCTTGTTTTCTGGAAATTGGTGGGAAAAGATTGGATTTCTCATATTATGCACTGTTGGAGGTTTAATTTTCATTCCTTGTTTAATTACTTGTATTCAATACCTCATCTCCAAAACATGCCAAAAAATGATGATTCTCCAATCCATACCTGCAGAATGCATCCAGTTATTAGAGGCATCTAATCTTTGAAAAATGAAAGAGGGGGGATTTAGGAGTCTAGAGGGTCTGATTAATAAATGTGAATAATGTCTTTTTAATCACGTAGAGAAATCACACTGAAGGGCTTGTTTGAGACAAAATAGCGAATGGAAAATGCAAAGCCAGAGAGAAGCCTTACACAAGGGGGCGGAGAGGAGAAAACTTCCTAACCAAAGCAGTAGGCATCAGATGAGAGCAATAGGCACCAGATGTAAGGAAGAAAGCTCAAACAGAACTTTAGAAAGTTCAAACAGAACTTTAGAAAGTTCAAACAGAACTTTAGAAAGTTCAAACAGAACTTTAGAAAGTTCAAACAGAACTTTAGAAAGCTCAAACAGAACTTTAGAAAGTTCAAACAGAACTTTAGAAAGCTCAAACAGAACTTTAGAAAGTTCAAACAGAACTTTAGAAAGTTCAAACAGAACTTGATGGCCTGGATGACTCATAAGCAGGAAAGGAAATTGTTGTTACTGAATTGCTTACTGAATTGTTGTTGTAAATCTATATAAATAAAAATGTAATGTTCGTTTGTGATATTAACAGAACTCAAAAACCACAGGAGGAATTGACACCAAATTTGGACAGAACACAGCATTCAGAACAATCTATGTCCTGCACTCAAAAAAATTTATCCCAAAAAACAGTAAGACCTTAAATTTTAAAAGAGAACACTGCGCATGTGTCCAAACCCATTCTCTTCTCCCCACCCCCGCCGCACGAGCACAGCCAGCGTGAGAGGCACCAATGGCATGCCCAACTGGCAAACAGGCGAGAAGGCGCCCTGCAGCCATGGCAGAAAAAAGGGGCGGCGCTGGGTGACCGAGGCCTGCCTCCAAAGCGCCTCTGGCCCGCCTGCTCCACGCCTGGCTCCCAGGATCCTTCCTTAGAATCAAAGAGTTGGAAGAGACCTCATGGGCCATCCAGTCCAACCCCCTGCCAAGAAGCAGGAATATTGCATTCAAATCACCCCTGACAAATGGCCATCCAGCCTCTGCTTAAAAGCTTCCAAAGAAGGAGCCTCCACCACACTCCGGGGCAGAGAGTTCCACTGTTGAACGGCTCTCACAGTCAGGAAGTTCTTCCAGATGTTCAGATGGAATCTCCTCTCTTGTAGTTTGAAGCCATTGTTCCGCGTCCTAGTCTCCAAGGAAGCAGAAAACAAGCTTGCTCCCTCCTCCCTGTGGCTTCCTCTCACATATTTATACATGGCTATCATATCTCCTCTCAGCCTTCTCTTCTTCAGGCTAAACATGCCCAGTTCCGTAAGCCGCTCCTCATAGGGCTTGTTCTCCAGACCCTTGATCATTTTAGTCGCCCTCCTCTGTACACATTCCAGCTTGTCAATATCTCTCTTGAATTGTGGTGCCCAGAATTGGACACAATATTCCAGATGTGGTCTAACCAAAGCAGAATAGAGGGGTAGCATTACTTCCTTAGATCTAGACACTATGCTCCTATTGATGCAGGCCAAAATCCCATTGGCTTTTTTTGCCGCCACATCACATTGTTGGCTCATGTTTAACTTGTTGTCCACGAAGACTCCAAGATCTTTTTCACACGTACTGCTCTCGAGCCAGGCGTCACCCATTCTGTATCTTTGCATTTCATTTTTTCTGCCAAAGTGGAGTATCTTGCATTTGTCACTGTTGAACTTCATTTTGTTAGTTTTGGCCCATCTCTCTAATCTGTCAAGATTGTTTTGAATTCTGCTGCTGTCCTCTGGATTATTGGCTATCCTTCCAGCGCCCAGGCAAGAGGTAAAGAAGGGAAGGACGAGAAGCAGCAGAGAAGAAAGGAGAGAGGGAAAGAGGGAGGGAGAGAAAGCAGGAAAGACAGAAGGGCAAAGGAAGGAAAGGGAGAGAAGGAAGAAAGGAGAGAAAGAAGGAAAAGAAAAGAAAAAAGAGGGAGGGAGGGAGGAAAGAGAGAAGGAAAGGAAAAAAGGAAGGAATGAAGGAAAGAGGGAGAGAAGGACCAGGATTGTGGCGCTGCTGGCTGAGTGTCAGCTGCATTAAGATCACTCTGACCAAAAGGTCATGAGTTCAAAGCCAGCCCAGGTTGGAGTGGGTTTCCAACCATTGTGTAGCCTGTTGTCGACCTTTGCAACGCGAAAGACAGTTGCATCTGTCAAGTAAGAAAATAAGGTACCACTTTAAAGTGTGGGGAGGCTAAATTAACTAATTTATGAGGCCATAAAAAAGACTCCAGCAAAAGCATGCGGGGAATGCGGAAGTACTTCATCAGTGTCGCAGATGGGCGATGGAAACGACAGCTCCCCTGGCGGCCAGAAAAAGTTAAATATTGGAAGAAATGTAAGAATAGAGGAATGGGAGGAAATTTGGATGAAGAAATTAAAATATACGTACGCAACGGACCTAAAGGAAAATTGGCTAAAAATGGCACATAGGTGGTATGTAACACCGTACAAATTAGGCAAATGTTCCAGCATACCTTCCTTCTTTCTTCCTTCCTTCTTTCTGTTGGAAATGCAGAAAGAAGGAAGGTACGCTGTTCCACATGTGGTGGACATGCGAAAAAGCAAATCTTATTGGAACAAAATACATGAGATAATTCAGAAGATGTTAGGTATAAATATTCATTCAAAACCGAAATTATTCCTGCTGGGTATGACGACATAAAAAATGGGAAAAAAATACGGACAAACTATTATTTCTGCTGACAACAACGGCGAGGATATGTTATGCAAAACTATGGAAGAAGGAAGAAATACCAGACATGGAAGATTGGCTACAAAAAGTGCTCGACATCAGAAATATGGATCGGCTTACATTTTTATTATCAAGAAGTAAGAATAATCCAATACAAGAGACAAATTGGGGAAAAATTAATGAGTATCTAAATGAGACAAAACGTAAGACAAAAAATTAAACAAAGGAAAATAACCCTAGGAAGAAGAAAGGAGAGAAGATATTTTATTCCTATTTTTTCCCTTCTTTGGAATAAAAGTAGGAAGATCAGAAGACAAAGAAAAGAAGAACACCTCCGTCAAGATACTCAGGAAGTCACGAAGATCTTCAATCAACTTTTTTTGGTTTTTTTTTTCTCTTTCTCTTTTTCCTTTTTCTTCCCTTTCTCCCTTTTTTCTTCCCTCTCTTTTCTTTTTTCCTTTTCTCACACACTTTTTTTCGCTATCTAATTTTAACTTTGTCACTCAATAAAACTCAATAAAATATATTTTAAAAAAGAAAAGAAAAAGTTAAATAGCCACTGTCTATGTCTGTATATGTTGTATGTCAAATTGGCATTGAATTTTTGCCATATATGTGTACCCTGAGTCTCCTGCGGGGTGAGAAGGGAGGAATATAAAAGCTGTAAATAAATAATAAATAAATAAATAAAGAAGGAAGGCGAGAGAGAAAGAGGGATGGAAGGTTGGCTACAGCACCTACTAACCCAAGGAGTGACCATCACTCAAAAAATTGAGTTTGTTATTGGGAGTTGTAGTTCCTGGGATTTACAGTTTACCTACAATCAAAGAGCATTCTGAACTCCACCAACAATGGAATTGAACCAATCTTGGCACACAGCACTCCCATGACAAACAGAAAATACTAGAAGTGTTTGGTGGGCATTGACCTTGAGTTTGGGAGTTGTAGTTCACCTACATCCAGAGAGTACTGTGGACTCAAACAATGATGGATCTGGACCAAACTTGGCACAAATGTTCCATACACACAAATATGGACACAGTTGGAGTTTGGGAGACATTGACATTTGGGAATTGTAGTTACTGGGATTTATAGTTCACCCACAATCAAAGAGCATTCTGAACTCCACCAACAATGGAATTGAACCAATCTTGGCACACAGCACTCCCATGACAAACAGAAAATACTAGAAGGGTTTGGTGGGCATTGACCTTGAGTTTGGGAGTTGTAGTTCACCTACATCCAGAGAGCACTGTGGACTCAAACAATGATGGATCTGGACCAAACTTGGCACGAATGTTCCATAAGCCCAAATATGGACACAGATGGAGTTTGGGGGACATTGACATTTAGGAGTTGTAGTTAATGGGATTTATAGTTCACCTACAATCAAAGAGCATTCTGAACCCCACCAACGACAGAATTGGGACAAACTTCCCACACAGAACCCCCATACTGAAGGCCATCCAGTCCAACTCCCTTCACCAGGGCAAGAAAATGTAATCAAAGCCCTCCTGACAAAGAGCCATCCAGCCATAGATTAGATAGATAGAAATGATTCACGCACAGAGAGATATAGTTTAGATTTGAAAGGGACCCCTAAAGAAGGACAATTTCCATGTTGCATGTTCCAGAGCAGGGAAACCAGACAATCTCCACATCAACACTGACATAGAAACAGCAAGAAATACTGTTGACCCACAAGCATAAAGACATTACATACATTAGAAACCAACACTTTCTCATTACTTGATTTTCCAGATCACCAGACTGGGCCACAGCAATGCGTGGCAAGGGACAGCTAGTAGCTAATAAGAAAGCACCAGAACATGAACAAAGGAAAAGAGGAATGGGAAAAGAAATTGTGTGTGTATACATGCTGGAAACTCTTTGACTATAAAAACCCCTTGAGCTACGATTTCAGAGTGTTGTGCTTTCCTCAGCCGACCCAATGGACATGCTTGCAAATAAATCTATTCATCTCCTCGCTTCTCAGTGTGTGATTAGAGAAGACCCTAGAGCAGGCATGGGGAACCTTCGGCTCTCCAGGTGTGGTGGACTTCAACTCCCACAATTCCTTGTGCTGTCTTTAGCCTACAAAGCCTCAAGGAATTGTGGGAGTTGAAGTCCACCACACCTGGAGAGCCGAAGGTTCCTGACCCCTGCCCTAGAGGTTCTGGGGTTTGCCCTTTTAAAAGGGTCACTGCAACTGAGTCCCAACAACAGCAAGAGTTTGTGCAGACTGCATGTGTTGGCCCCAATTTAGGAGGCAACCTCTGGCAGTGAGACCAGAAGAAACCTGTTGGCAGAAACCCAGACAAGTGCTAAGTCTGAGCTGCCCCTTGTGAGTCCCTGCTGCAAGCATACAGATCAGCCCCAATTAGAATCAGCAGCAAGGTAAGAAGAGTGATTTCAGCCAAGGAAGGTTTTATTATCTGCAGATACGATCCTAGCTTGTGATACATTCACAAAGAAGCTAGAATAGCCAGAAAACAGAAATACAGCTTCTTTTATACACAACTAGCTGTCCCCTGCCATGCATTGCTGTGGTGATCTGGAAAATAAAGTAATGAGAAAGTTTTGGTTTCTAATATATGTAAGGGCGACTAAAATGATCAAGGGTCTGGAGAACAAACCCTATGAGGAGCGGCTTAAGGAGCTGGGCATGTTTAGCCTGAAGAAGACAAGGCTGAGAGGAGATATGATAGCCATGCATAAATATGTGAGAGGAAGCCACAGGGAGGAGGGAGCATGCTCGTTTTCTGCTTCCTTGGAGACTAGGACGCGGAACAATGGCTTCAAACTACAAGAGAGGAGATTCCATCTGAACATGAGGAAGAACTTCCTGACTGTGAGAGCCGTTCAGCAGTGGAACTCTCTGCCCCGGAGTGTGGTCGAGGTTCCTTCTTTGGAAGCTTTTAAACAGGGGCTGGATGGCCATCTGTCAGGGGTGATTTGAATGCAATATTCCTGCTTCTTGGCAGGGGGTTGGACTGGATGGCCCGTGAGGTCTCTTCCAACTCTTTAATTCTATGATTCTATGATTCTAATTTCTTTAGCCTTGTAGGTAAACAGTATTTCTTGCTGTTTCTTTGTCAGTGTTGATGTGGAGATTGTTTGGTTGCCTACTCTGGAACATGCAACATGTAATTGTCATTCTTTAGGGGTCTCTTTCAAATCTAAGATACTATATCTCTCTGTGTGTAAATCATATATATCTATCAGGGGTCCTCAAACTAAGGCCCGAGGGTCAAATGCGGCCCTCCAAAGTCATTTACCCGGCCCTCGCTCAGGGTCAAGCTAAGTCTGAAACGACTTGAAAGCACACATCAACAACGACAACAACAACAACAATCCTATCTCAACAGCCAAAAGCAGGCTCACACTTCCCATTGAAATACCAATAAGTTTATATTTGTTAAAGTTGTTCTTCATTTTAATTATTGTATTGTTTTTAAGTGTTTTTTGCACTACAAATAAGATATGTGCAGTGTGCATAGAAATTTATTCATTTTTTTTTTCAAATTATAATCTGGCCCTCCAACAGTTTGAGAGACTGTGACCTGGCCCTCTGTTCAAAACGTGTGAAGACCCCTGATCTATATCTATGACTGGATGGCTCTTTGTCAGGAGGGCTTTGGTTACATTTTCTTGCCCTGGTGAAGGGAGTTGGACTGGATGGCCTTAAGTATTTTCTGTTGGTCATGGGGGTTCTGTGTAGGAAGTTTGCCCCAATTCTGTCATTGGTGTGGTTCAGAATGCTCCTTGATTGTAGGTGAACTATAAATCCCAGTGACTACAACTCCCAAATGTCAAGGTCTATTTCCCCCAAACTCTATCTGTGTTTATATTTGGGGGAGGCCCTCCTTTTGCCCCTTCCTCCATCACAGGCTTGACTTGTGGAAACGAGGGAGAGCCTTGCCCGCTGTGGCCCCCCGACTTTGGAACTCATTGCCTGGTGAGATTAGGCAAATCCCGCCTTAGCAGCCTTCAAGAAGAATCTCAAAATCTGGCTTTTCCGGTGTGCCTTTGGAGAATGATCATTTACCTCTTTTGTTGCTCCCCTCATAATGTTGTCCTCATATTGCACTTTCCTCCGCCTGTCCGAAGGCCTGCCTCCTCTATTCCGTCCCCTACAAGCTTCTCCCTTACAAACATCTCTTTTTCATTTTTATCTCATCCAGAATTTTATCATTTTATGTTGTACATTTGGCCCGCCCATTGTGATTGATTTCTCAAAGTATTATTTTGCATTGATTTATTGTATTCCTATGTTTTATTTATTTTAATGTGATGTTAGTTCTGTTGTTCTGCTTTTATTTTGCTGTAATGTACTACTGGGCTCAGCCTCATGTAAGCCGCCCTGAGTCCCCTTTGGGGAGATGGTGGCGTGGTATAAATAAAGTTTTTTATATTTATTATAAACTAGCCGCCCCCTGCCATGTGTTGCTGTGGCCCAGTCTGGTGATCTGGAAAATAAAGTAAGGAGAAAGTGTTGGTTTTTAATGTATGTAATTTCTTTATGTTTGTGTTGATGTAGAGATTGTCTGGTTGGCCTACTCTGGAACATGCAACATATAATTGTCCTTTCATATCTATCATACTGTTTCCATCAGTGCCTCGAGGCCGTTACTGGATGGCTGCGTGCCAGCAGGTTGAGGGTGAATCCAGCAAAGACGGAGATCCTATGGCTGGGTCAACCGGGCAGTGGGGATATCCAGCTGCCTACCCTGGATGGCGAGGCACTACGCCCGTCATCGTTGGTACAGAGTCTGGGAGTCCTTTTGGACCCTCTGCTGGCGATGGAGGCCCAGGTCTCAGCTGTTAGCAGAACCGCCTTTTTTCATCTGTGGCAGGCTAGACGGCTGGCCCCCTACCTGTCCAGGGACGACCTAGGTACGGTGATCCAGGCTACGGTCATCTCAAGACTGGACTACTGTAACGCCCTCTACATTGGCCTTCCTCTGTCGGTGATCTGGAAGCTCAAGTTGGTACAAAACGCAGCTGCTCGGCTTCTTGCGGGAATTCCGATGAGATGCCACATAACACCAATCTTACTACAGCTGCATTAGTTACCAATTGAGCACCGGATCACTTTCAAAGTGATGGTACTCACCTTTAAGGCCTTGCATGGTCTGGGGCCGATGTACCTGAGGGACCGCCTCACTCCCTACCAACCCCAGAGATCCCTCCTTTCTGAGGACCAAGACCTATTGGAAATTCCCAGTGTCAAGACCTTGCGTCTAACAGCAACCAGACGCAGAGCCTTTACAGCAGTGGCACCATCGCTCTGGAATACTTTGCCACCTGAAGTCCGTGCTTTGCGGGATTTATCAGCTTTATCAGGGCATGTAAGACATATCTATTTCGACGGGCCTTTGATCTCTGATTGTTTTTAAACTGTTTGAAATTGTTTTTAAATTATGTTAGATTTTAGCCTGTTCTTGTAAGCCGCTCGAAACTCCAGGGGAGTGGCGGCATATAAGTTCAAATAATAAATAAATAAAAATAAATAAATACTGTGTGTGAATCATATCTATCTACCTATATCTATGGCTGCATGGCTCTTTGACAGGAGGGCTTTGATTATGTTGTCTTGCCCTGGTGAAGGGAGCTGGACATGTTGGTCATGGGGGTTCTGTGTGGGAAGTTTGCCTCCATTCCGTAGTTGGTAGGATTCAGAATGCTCTTTGATTATAGGTGAACTATAAATCCCAGTAACTACAACTTCTAAATGTCAAAGTCTATTTCCCCCAAACTCCACCTGTGTACATATTTGGACATATGGAATATTTGTGCCAAGCTTGGTCCAGATCCATCATTGTTTGAGTCCACAGTGCTCTCTGGATGTAGGTGAACTACAACTCCCAAACTCAAGGTCAATGCCCACCAAACCCTTCTAGTGTTTTCTGTTGGTCATAGGAGTCCTGTGTGCCACGTTTGGTCCAATTCCATCATTAATGGCGTTCAGTATGCTCTTTGATCATAGATGTACTATAAATCCCAGCAACTACAACTCCCAAATGACAAAATCATTGAGTAAAGGGCATACATTGGGTTGTTAGGTGTCTTGTGTCCAAATTTGGTGTCAATTTGTCCAGCGGTTTTTGAGTTCTGTTAATCCCACAAACGATCATTACATTTTTATTTATATATAAGACTATTATAGTTTGTAAAACTGTTTGAGCAGGATGGAGATTACCAATGCCCATTAGACCTTTTGGGCGATGCTCCTAAAGTAGCTCTTTTAAAGACCCTTAAATTCATGGCTCTTTAAAGGCTCCTCCCGTCAATTGCAGTGTACTTGGCAGGACTACAACTCACATTACATATCTGGAGTTAAATACTTCTAGAGGGCACCGGCTCTGAGAAGCTGTACTACCAAAATTAGTGCATGCTCATATCATCTGTACCTTGGGAAGTCGGATCTGGCCACAGTGGTCCACGCTCTTGTTACATCCTGATTAGATTACTGCAATGCACTCTATGTGGGGTTGCCTTTGAAGACTGTTCGGAAACTTCAATTAGTCCAGAGGGAGACAGCCAGAGTACTCACCGGAGCGTCATACAGGGAGTATACCACCCCTCTGCTATGTCAGCTCCACTGGCTGCCGTTGTGCAGTTCTGAGCACAATTCAAAATGCTGGTTTTGACCTACAAAACCCTATACGGTTCCGGCCCAGCGTATCTGTCCGAACGGATCTCCCTCTACGTCCCACCTCGGAGTTTAAGATCTTCTGGGGAGGCCCTGCTCTTGGCCCCGCCTCTATCACAAGTGAGATTGGCGGGGACGAGGAGCAGGGCCTTCTCAGTGGTGGCCCCTCACCTATGGAATTCACTCCCCGGGGAAATTAGATCAGCAGCATCCCTCCTTTCCTTTAGAAGGAAGTTAAAAACATGGATCTGGGACCAGGCGTTTGGGCAATCTGGCAGATAAATAAAGGAATACGACAACGGATAGGAATAGACAATGTGGAATGAAGCATGGACTCTGAGTTGGCGAACGCTGAGCACGAGATTGGTTATTGATTGTGATATATATTGATTGTTTTAATTGTTATAACTGTTTACCTGCTGTTTTTATGCGTTTTTGTATTATTGTGTAGGCATCGAATTGTGCCTGTTTGTAAGCCGCCCTGAGTCCCCTCTCGGGGGTTGAGAAGGGCGGGGTAGAAGTACTCGAAATAAATAAATAATAATATTAAAGCAAGATGACTGTCCTCAAACTGATATATTTTGATGACAGGAGCTTATGTCCAAGGGAAGCCACGTAGATCCTCATATCTCACCAATGTACAGTTTCAGTTTGATAACTGCAACTACAAACTTCCAACAGAGAGAAGTGTGTATATAGAGTGAATTATCAATGTTTCAGGCTGTAGTGTAAAAATGTCATGGAACAATTTAAACTAGTCAGTCCCCGAGTTACAAACTTACAAATGACTCGTAGTTAAAAACAGGTGTGAGACAACAGGAAGCGAGAGGAATCTACCCTCGGGAAGGGAAATTCAGTCTTGAAAGGATTATTATAGAGAAAAGGTATCTCCACTGAAGCTTTATCCTCAATCCTTGTTTCCACAACAAGCCATTTTTTTCATAATCCAATTATCACCGGGACAGAAGGTGAGGTAAAATCTTCTGAATTAGGGCACAGACAGAAAAACAAATACCACAGGGGTGTTAACCCTTCCCTATGCTATCCAAAGCTAATTTATATGTTTGGCTGGAGTTGCACTTAAAATGTACCTATTCTAACTTATAAGGATACTAGAGACAAAGTTGAAGTACTTTGGCCACATCATGAGGAGACAGCAAAGCCTGGAGAAGACAATTATGCTGGGGAAAGTGGAAGGCAAAAGGAAGAGGGGCCGACCAAGGGCAAGATGGATGGATGGCATCCTTGAAGTGACTGGACTGACCTTGAGGGAGCTGAGGGTGGTAACGGCCGACAGGGAGCTCTGGCGTGGGCTGGTCCATGAGGTCACGAAGAGTCGGAGACGACTGAACGAATGAACAACAACATTCTAACTTATAAACAAATACAACTGAAAATCAAACCATTTGTATAGCTTGTCCAGAAAGGCTTAAGTTTCAGAGAGAAAAGGAGTATAGCTGATGTGCTAAAGAGGTGTAAAGAATCATAGAATCATAGAGTTGGAAGAGACCTCATGGGCCATCCAGTCCAACCCCCTGCCACGAAGCAAGAAAATCACATTCAAAGCATCCCTGAGAGATGGCCATCCAAAGAAGGAGCCTCCATCCCACCCCTGGGCAGAGAATTCCACTGCTGAACGGCTCTCGCGGTCAGGAAGTTCTTCCTCATGTTAAGATGGAATCTCCTTTCTTGAAGCCATTGTTCCGCGTCCTAGTCTCCAGTGAAGCAGAAAACAAGCTTGCTCCCTCCTCCCTGTGGCTTCCTCTCACATATTTATACATGGCTATCATGTCTCCTCTCAGCCTTCTCTTCTTCAGGCTAAACATGCCCAGC
The DNA here is from genome assembly GCF_037176765.1 of Anolis sagrei. Lineage (NCBI taxonomy): Eukaryota > Metazoa > Chordata > Lepidosauria > Squamata > Anolidae > Anolis > Anolis sagrei. Next base: position 170,902,796 of record NC_090022.1, on the reverse strand, counting down.
TCCTTAAGCTGCTCCTCACAGGGTTTGTTCTCCAGACCCTTGATCATTTTAGTCACCCTCCTCTGGACACATTCCAGCATGTCAATATCTCCCTTCAATTGTGGTGCCCAGATTGGACACACTATTCCAGGTGTGGTCTAACCAAGGCGAAACGTGGACTGTCTACAGATGTCACATGCAACTCCTGGAACAATTGCATCAGCACTGCCTCTGGAAAATCCTGCAAATCTCTTGGGAATACAAGCAGACAAACATCAGCATGCTGGAAGAAGCAAAGACCACCAGCATTGAAGTGATGGTCCTCCGCCATCAACTCCACTGGACCAGCCATCTGGAAACCAATGTCCGACCACCTTCTCCCAAAGCAGTTGCTCTACTCCGAACTCAAGAACGGAAAACGGAATGTTGGAGGACAGGAAAAGAGATTTAAAGATGGGCTCAAAGCCAACCTTAAAAACTCTGGCATAGACACTGAGAACTGGGAAGCCCTGGCCCTTGAGCGCTCCAGCTGGAGATCAGCTGTGACCAGCAGTGCTGCAGAATTTGAAGAGGCACGAATGGAGGCTGAAAGAGAGAAACGTGCCAAGAGGAAGGCGTGTCAAGCCAACCCCGACTGAGACCGCCTTCCATCTGGAAACCAATGCCCTCACTGCGGGAGAACATGCAGGTCAAGAATAGGGCTCCACAGTCACCTATGGACCCACAAGAATACTGATCCTGGAAGACTATCCTATTCGGCCAATGAGGGATCACCTAAGTAAGTAAGTAAGTAACCAAGGCAGAATAGAGGGGTAGCATGACTTCCCTAGATCTAAACACTATGCGTCTATTGATGCAGGCCAAAATCCCATTGGCTTTTTTTGCTGCCACGTCACATTGTTGGCTCATGTTTAACTTGTTGTCCACGAGGACTCCAATATCTTTTTCACATGTACTGCTTTCGAGCTACGTGTCCCCCATTCTGTATCTTTTTATTTCATTTTTTTCTGCCTAAGTGGAGTATCTTGCATTTGTCCCTGTTGAACTTCATTTTGTTAGTTTTAGCCAATCATCTCTCTAATCTGTCAAGATCGTTTTGAATCTTGCTCCTGTCTTCTGGAGTATTGGCTATTCCTCCCAATTTAGTGTCGTCTGCAAACTTGATGATCATGCCTTCTAAAGAGAATGGGAAGTCACTGTAACAAAATTAGTATTATGATTGTCAGCAGGAATATCCCAGTCCCAAACCACCCTATTTGCAAACATTGCTACAGCCTAATCTTGGGAACAAGGAAGTCATGTAGGTAGAGTGAAGGAAGGTACAGAACTGGGAAAACATTTATCAAAATCATAGAATCATAGAATCAAAGAGTTGGAAGAGACCTCATGGGCCATCCAGTCCAACCCCTTGTCAAGAAGCAGGCACATTGCATTCAAATCACCCCTGACAGATGGCCATCCAGCCCCTGTGTAAAAGCTTCCAAAGAAGGAGCCTCCACCACACTCTGGGGCAGAGAGTTCCACTGCTGAACGGCTCTCACAGTCAGGAAGTTCTTCCTCATGTTCAGGTGGAATCTCCTCTCTTGTAGTTTGAAGCCATTGTTCCGCGCCCTAGTCTCCAAGGAAGCAGAAAAGAAGCTTGCTCCCTCCTCCCTCTCACATATTTATACATGGCTATCATATCTCCTCTCAGCCTTCTCTTCTTCAGGCTAAACATGCCCAGCTCTTTAAGCCGCTCCTCATAGGGCTTGTTTTCCAGACCCTTGATCATTTTAGTCATCTTCCTCTGGACACATTCTAGCTTGTCAATATCTCTCTTGAATTGTGGTGCCCAGAATTGGACACAATATTCCAGGTGTGGTCTAACCAAAGCAGAATAGAGGGGTAGCATGACTTCCCTAGATCTAGACACTATGCTCCTATTGATGCAGGCCAAAATCCCATTGGCTTTTTTTGCCACCATATAGGAAAAGCCACAACATAGCAATACTGTATATTATTTAGCAACGCCATGAGTCAGCTCAATATTTTGTCATGCTGGCCACTCCACCCACCTCAGTCTAACACCAACAGAGTAATTTTTGAAATTGGAAAGCGTCAAGGGAGAAATTGTCCAGCTGGGTTCACTGGACAGTGTACAGCAGCCACTCTGAACCATCTTGCAGAGAAAGACACCATGTGTTAAAAATTATGTTTCTATCAAGGCAACACACTCTCATTGAACTCCCCCACCCCTATCTTGAGATATCTAGTGAGGCATTCAGATTTGGGAACCTTAGGAAAAAGGAAAGGTGTCTTGTGCAGCTACAGCTATGCAGCGAGGGCATATGGCTCACTAGTGTGAGTGGTCCAGGTAGCCTTGCATCCCTTCCTTACAGCCAGCCTACTATGAAGCACAATATTTTTCTTGCTGCCATTTTATTATTTTAAAATATTAGATGAGTGGAAGGATGGGCAAGAGGAGACACATGGATAAAAAGACTAGTCAAGAAGTAGTGTGACCACCTTTTGGCCACAAATTTAAGGGAGATTTAGTTGTGACATATTTTAGTGTATTTTTAGTGGTGCTGCATCACTCCAGCATCATTCATGGAATCATAGAATCATAGGGCTGGAAGAGACCACATGGAATATCTATTCCAACCCCTTGCAATGTGGTAAAATCACATTCAAAGCACCCCAACAGATGGCCATCCAGCCTCTGTATAAAAGTCTCCAAAGAAGGAGTTTCACCAGACTCCAAGGCAGTGAGTTCCACTGCTGAACAGCTCTTACAGTCAGGATGTGCAGGTACAACTGTACCAGGAGCTCCAATTTTGTTTGCTTTGCATTGAATGTTTGTTGTAATCCTAAGTTTCAGGGACTCTGCAGATAGGTGGCTTCTTTTGGCTGCAATCATAGGACAAGCCACCTGTCAATTATAGTTAGATTCCCTGGTCCTGCCCCCTTTTTGGGTTTTAGAGGGAATAGGAGCCATTTTGGGTTCAGTCCACACAGAGAAGCCTTCCATGCAGGACATAATACCAAGAGCACCTGTAGAAAGCTTCGTCTTCTACGGCTTGGCTGGGGAGATATACAGCCTACAGCCTGACCGGGGTTGTACAGCCTTACAGTTCCTTTGCTGAAGGACTTCAGTCAGCCATCACGGAAACCTGAATTCCTTTTCCCCTGGAAGTCTACAAAGCTCTGCTTGGTAAGGGTCACTTGCGGAAGCCAGAAGCAGTTGGTACCGGGTGCAGGGGCTCCACACCAACAGAGACAAAGACAGACTGCCCAGATTAGAAGTTAAGGATTTCCCCATTAGTTACAGTTAAGAAGATAGTGCCTGTTCCCTGTGGACAAGATTGAGAGAGAGCCAATAGACTGTTAAGAAAGCCTTAAAGTACCTGTTTGTTTTCATTAATAAAGAACTTTTTTGAACCTTTAAGCAATCTAAAGACTCTGTTTTAAGGAAATCCAAGGGCCTTTAATATGAAGCAGCCCCGGCGTCCCGTTGGGCACACTGAATTTATGTCCTGTCTACAGTCTTATGCACAGGCCCAGCGTGCGACAGCACACAGGAAGTTATTCCTAATGTTCAAATCTCCTTTCCTGTCATTTGGACCCATTGCTCCATTGAGTCCTAGGGTTTTTCCACACAGCCATATAACTCAGAACATTAAAGCAGATAATCCACAATATCTGCTTTGAACTGGATTATCTGAGTCCACACTGGGTTGTAGATTGTTTGTAGGTTGTGTTTCCTCACCAGCTTCCCTATGCAGTCAGTGGTTCCCTTTTCCTCTGAGTGGATAGAATAATAGATTCATAGAGTTGGAAGAGACCTCCTGGGCCATCCAGTTCAACCCCCTGCCAAGAAGCAGGAATATTGCATTCAAATCACCCCTGACAGATGGCCATCCAACCTCTGTTTAAAAGCTTCCAAAGAAGGAGCCTCCACCACACTCCGGGGCAGAGAGTTCCACTGCTGAACGGCTCTCACAGTCAGGAAGTTCTTCCTCATGTTCAGATGGAATCGCCTCTCTTGTAGTTTGAAGTCATTGTTTCGTGTCCTAGTCCCCAGGGAAGCAGAAAACAAGCTTGCTCCCCGTGGCTTCCTCCCACATATTTATACATGGCAGAGAGTTCCACTGCTGAACGGCTCTCACAGTCAGGAAGTTCTTCCTAATGTTCAGATGGAATCTCCTTTCTTTGTCTTTCCTCTTGTGGCTTGTTCTTGATCTTGCAGTTCTTCTGGTGTCTGTGGTGGAGTATCCATTTATTTATTTATTATTATTATTTATTTACAGTATTTATATTCTGTCCTTCTCACCCTGCAGGGGACACAGGGTGGATTACAATGTACATATACAATGTACATAGCAAACATTCGATGCCATAGACACACAACATATAAAGACAGACACACAGAGGCCATTTAGCATTCCAGTTTTTCTTCATGAGGGTATTCTGGCCACCAGGAGTGCTGTCGCTACACCGTCCATTTGTAACACTGATGAAGTACTTCCTCATTCTTTGCATGGTTGCTGGAGATTTTTATGGCATCGTAAATTAGCCTCCCCGCATAAGCGGTACCTAAATTTCCTACTTGACAGATGCAACTGTCTTTCGGAGCTGGAAAGGTTGACAGCAAAGTACACAAATTGGTCGGAAGCTCACTCCGACCCAGGCTGGCTTCAAACTCATGACCTTTTTTTGGTCAGTAGTGATCTTAATACAGCTGACTCCCAGTCAGCTGTGCCACAGTCCCGGTGCTCCATTGTCCTGTAAAGCCCAGTTTAGGTGGTTCCGTTCGTCTTGGAGGAGGTGGGATTCGCAGATTCTTTTTGCACGGTCTGCCAGGGCTTTAATGCTGCTTCTTTTTTGACTTGAGTGATGGATGGAATTTTTATATAGGTATATAGTTGTTGATCTGGCTGCAGATGATTAGGACATCTAGAAATGGCAGTTTCCCTTCATTTTCTTTTCCCATGATGAATTGGATGTTTGGGTGGATGCTGTTAAGGTGGTCCAGGAACTGAGTCCACACTGCCATATAATCCAGTTCAATGTGTAGAAGGGGCCCTATTTATTTATTTATTTATTTATTTACGACATTTATATGCCGCCCTTCTCACCTCGAAAGGGACTCAGAGTGACTTACAAGATATATATACATACAATATATTATATTATTAGCATAGTACAATATCAGTATTATATATTACTATATTGTACTATACAATTTATTGTAATATTATTAGTAATATTAAATGTGATATAAAATATAGAATTATAATATATTATTATTAGTAGTAATATATTATATTATATGCCCTAGTCTCCAAGTAGCAGAAAACAAACCTGCTCCCTCTTCCTTGTGACACACTTCCACATATTTATACATGGCTATGACCCTACTGAAGCCAATAAAGAACTTTTGAAGTTTTGTGTGCTAGGAAATTAGTTGCAGAATCTGTGTAATTTAATTTGGATTTGCTTCTTATTCCCAGTTCACATATGAAAAAATGTATTATTTTGCTGAAGATAGCTGTCTTTTTTTCTAATACAAATACTGTACTAACTTGGAGCGAGACAAAACATCGAAATGTCTCCTCTCAACCATCTCTCCTGGATGCTAAACATACCCAGCTCTTTAAGACGCTCCTCATGGGGTATTAAACAAAACAATTACTTATTATCTGTCAGTGAAACTTTTTTTTAAAGAAGGCTGCCCAACAGCCCCCATCTTCACTTTTTCTCCCTGTCCTCTATCTAGCTGGATGTTTTTTTCCTCTCAGCATCAGCATGGGATGATTGTGAAACAGGACAGAAGCACAAAATTCAACCTGGCAAATTTGGTCCCCTACTGCAGGTTGATGAAATACAAAACCAAAGTCTGAAATGGTAGAAGACACCTGAAGAATGGTAGAAGATATCAGTGGAGTCTCAAGAAAGGAGGGGTCCTTCCAGACAGGCCCTATATCCCAGGTTTTCTCTTTATCCCAGATAAATCCAAGAGTGACAGGCTTGTTGTGAGAGCTGTTCAGCAGTGGAACTCTCTACCTCGGAGTGTGGTGGAGGCCCCTTCTTTGGAAGCTTTTAACGAGAGGCTGGATGGCCATCTGTCGGGGGTGCTTTGAATGCAATTTTCCTGCTTCTTGGCAGGGGGTTGGACTGGATGGACCATGAGGTCTCTTCCAACTCTAGGATTCTATATTCCAGTTCAAAGTGGAAAATGTGGGATTTTATTTAGCTGAGCGGAAGGGACCTAAGAGCCCTCCCACACAGCCCTATAACCCAGAATATCAAGGTAGAAAATCCCACAATATCTGCTTTGAATTGGGTTATCTGAGTCCACACTGCCATATATTCCAGTTAAATGCAGTTATTGTGGGATTTTCTGCCTTGATATTATAGGTTATATCATTGTTTCTTAACCTGGGGGTCGGGACCCCTGAGTGGGTCACGAGGGGGTGTCATAGGGGTCTCCAAAGACCATCAGAAAACACAGTATTTTCTGTTGGTTATGGGGGTTCTGTGTGGGAAGTTTGGTCCAATTCTATTGTTGGTGGGGTTCCGACTGCTCTTTGATTGTAGGTGAACTATAAATCCCAGCAACTACAACTCCCAAATAAAAAAAAAAATCTTTTCCCAATCCCACCAGTATTCAAATTTGGGCGTATTGGGTATTTGTGCTAAATTTGATCCAGTGAAGGAAAATACATCCTCCATATGAGGTGGATCTGTAATTGGTTAAATGGACGAACCCAGAAGGTGCTCACCAATGCTTTCTTTTCATCTTGGAAAGAAGTGACATGTGGAGTGCCGCAGGGTTCTGTCCTGGGCCCGGTCCTGTTCAACATCTTTATTAATGACTTAGATGAAGGGTTAGAAGGCATGATCATCAAGTTTGCAGACGACACCAAATTGGGAGGGATAGCCAATAGTCCAGAGGACAGGAGCAGAATTCAAAACGATCTTGACAGATTAGAGAGATGGTAACCCCCAACCATAATATTGTTTTCATTGCTACTTGATACCTGTCATTTTACTACTGTTATAAATCGTAATGTAAATATCCAATATGCAGGATGGATTTTCATTCACTGGACTAAATTGAGCATAAATACCCAATATGCCCAATTGTGAATGCTAGTGGGGTTGGGGAGCGGGAAGGAATGATTTTGTAATTTGGGAGTTGTAGTTGCTGGGATTTATAGTTCATTTATAATCAAAGAGCATTCTGAACTCCACCAGTGATGGATTTAAATCAAACTTGGCACACAGAACTCCCATGATGATTAGAAAACACTGGAAGGGTTTTGTGGGCATTGACCAGAGTGATATAAGTGATTCACTTATATCCAGAGGAGTGCTGTGGATTAATGCAATGATGGATTTGAATCAAACTTGGCACGAATACTCAATATGCCCAAATGTGAGCACTGGTGGACTCTGGGAAAAACAGACCTTGACATTTGGGAGTTGTAGTTATTGGGATTTATAATTCACCTACAATCAAAGAGCATTATCTGCTTGACCAACAATAGAATTGGGTCAAACTTCCCACACAGAATCCCAATGACCAACAGAAAATACTATGTGTTGTCGAAGGCTTTCATGGCTGGAATCACTCAGTTCTTGTGGGTTTTTTCGGGCTATATGGCCATGTTCTAGAGGCATTTCTCCTGACGTTTCGCCTGCATCTATGGCAAGCATCTTCAGAGGTGAGGTCTGCTGGAACTGGGGGAAAAAAGGGGGTTTATATATCTGTGGAATGACCAGGGTGAGACAAAGGGCTTTTGTAAGTTGGGCTGGGTGTGAGTCTTTCCACTGACCACCTTGATTAGCATACCATGGGCTGACTGTGCCTGGAGCAAACTCTTCTTGAAAGGTGATTAGCTGTCCCTGCCTGTTTTTCTCTCTGCTGTTTTTGCTGTTGCAATTTTAGAATTTTTTTTTAATACTGGTAGCCAGATTTTGTTCATTTTCATGGTTTCTTCCTTTCTGTTGAAATTGTCCACATGTTTGTGGATTTCAATGGCTTCTCTGTGTAGTCTGACATGGTAGTTGTTGGTGTGGTCCAGTATTTCTGTGTTCTCAAATAAAATGCTGTGTCCAGGTTGGTTCATCAGGTGCTCTGCTATGGCTGATTTCTCTGGTTGAAGTAGTCTGCAGTGCCTTTCCTGTTCCTTGATTCGTGTTTGGGCAATGCTGCGTTTGGTGGTCCCTACGTAGACTTGTCCACAGCTGCAAGGTATACGGTAGACTCCTGCAGAGGTGAGAGGATCCCTCTTGTCCTTTGCTGAATGTAGCATTTGTTGGATTTTCTTGGTGGGTTTGTAGATTGTTTGTATGTTATGTTTCCTCATCAGCTTCCCTATGCGGTCAGTGGTTCCCTTGATGTATGGCAGGAACACTTTTCCTCTGGGTGGATCTTCATCTTGACTCTTGTGGCTTGTTCTTGGTCTTGCAGCTCTTCTGATGTCTGAGGTGGAGTATCCATTGGCCTGGAGAGCCCAGTTGAGGTGGTTCAGTTCATCTTGGAGGAGGTGGGGTTCACAGATTCTTTTTGCACGGTCTGCCAAGGCTTGAATGGTGCTTCTTTTTTGACTTGGGTGATGGTTGGAGTTTTTATGTAGATATCTATCTGTGTGTGTGGGTTTTCTGTAAACGGTGTGACCCAATTGTTGATCTGGTTTACGGATGACTAGGACATCTAGAAAAGGCAGTATTCCTTCCTTTTCTTTGAGGATGCTTGCCAACCCTCTGAGGATGCTTGCCATAGATGCAGGCGAAACGTCAGGAGAAATGCCTCTAGAACATGGCCATATAGCCCGAAAAAACCCACAAGAACTGAGTTATATTTATATTGTTAATGTACCAAACATGCCAGGTTTGTATGGAAATGTGACACTATTTCCTGTGCTGGTCAATGACCGAAATAAATGTTTTGATTTGATTTGATTTGAAGTAGCAGCACAAATAATGTTGTGGTGGGGGTCAGCACAACATGAGGAATTGTATTAAGGGGTCAGGGCATTAGGAAGGTTGAGAAACACAGGGTTCTATGCCTGTGCGGAAGCGGCCTTCGTTTGTCCAGGCAGGTTGAAATTGAGGCAAGCCAAGCCGAGCCATCTCCCTGGGCAACGCAGCCGAGGTGGACGAAGCCCTCCGCCGCGCCGAGTGCGCATGCTCCGTCGCCTCGCCCTCTCCGCTTCCCTCTCCCTCTCGATTCCAGGCGGTAGGAGGAGCTCGCGCCCCCCAATTGTTCCAGATCCGGGACTTCAGGCGCCTCTGCCCCTGCGCTGAGGGCATCGCGGCGCGGTCCTCGGGGAGCGTTGAGAGAGAGCGGCGCTTCTGGCTTCCCCCCTTTTGGCGCGAGCGGAAGAAAGACGCCGCCGCCGCCTCAGGTTCCCGAGCCTGCCGCCGGCTCCAAGGGATGGAGGCGCCGGCGTCGGCGTGGTGGGCCGGGGTCTGCCTTTGCCCGGGCCGGCGGCAGCGGCGGCGCAGCGGTCTCAGCAACAGCGGTGGGCACTGAGTGAGGCGCAGCCGCAGCGGCGTGGGGCGCGCGCGTCAGGGGCGCAAGGCTGGCTGTCGGGGCGCGCGCGCGGGAAGGGTGGGCGCGCGGCCTCCTTCTGGACCGGGCCTGGGCGGCGCTGCGGGACTCCATCCTCAGAGGTAAGCAAGGAAGACTTGCGTCGCGCGCCCCTTCCCTCGCGCGCCCCTCCCTCGCGCCTCCCTCATCTGTTGTGTGTAACCCTCCCTCCTCTTCAGCTTGTGCTCAGAGGCTCGTGGGGCGTCTGGACGGCGGAGGGTGGGCGATGGCGGTCCTTCTGCGTTGGGCTGAGCCATACTACCTCCCCCTCCTCTTCCTCCTCCTCCTCCTTTCGCTGCTGCAGCAGCCGCCTTTCCCTCTCGCCTGGCAGGTGATGGCAGGCCTCTAGGATGCAGGGCAGGCGCACATCCTCCATGAGGGAGCCGAGGCGCTCCCTTCCTCGCTTCCAGGTAAGCAGCGAGCTTCCATCTTTCGGCTGAAGAAATGCAGCGCGCCCCTCTCCCTCCCTCCCTCCCCTGGCGCAGGGAAAGCAAGGAAGGCAGGGGCCTCTCCTCCTCTCCTCCTCTCCCCCTCTCCCCCTCCCCTCCCGCGCCATTTCCTCAGTGACAGAGCGAATGGATGCCTTTCTTGCCCAAGGCGCGCATCGGTTTGCTTCCGCGAGGAGCCTCCCCGCCATGACAGCTCTCCAGCCTTGGCCCTACCTGGCCATGGGTGCCTCATTAGCAGGCTGGGATTCAGTGTCGCCCATAGCAACCGCGCCGCTTACCCCCCCTTTCCCAGAAAGGTTACGTCTCCCAGATGCTTAGATCTCCAGTTGCAAAGACAAGAGGCTGTTATCTCTGCACACGGAGAAAGAGGGAGGAAGGATTGACAGTTCCGCTCAGGAGGAATTCTCAATGGAAGATGAGGCAAGGGACGGTCAGGGGAATATCCACAAGCCACAGAAGGCATCCGCTTGGCTTGGTAATCATCCAGGAAGAATGGACAGCGGTCTTCCTCTTCTTGCTGTTGCTATTGGTAATGTAGGGCCCTTCCACGCAGCCACATAACCCAGAAAATCCCACAATATCAGCTTTGAATTCGGTTGTCAGAGGGTACTTCCACACAGCCACATAACCCAGAACATCGAGGCAGAAAATCCCACAATATCAGCTTTGAATTCGGTTGTCAGAGGGTCCTTCCACACAGCCACATAACCCAGAACATTGAGGCAGAAAATCCCACAATATCAGCTTTGAATTCGGTTATTAGAGGGTACTTCCACACAGCCACATAACCCAGAACACCAAGGCAGAAAATCCCACAGTATCAGGTTTGAATTCAGTCGTCAGAGGGTACTTCCACACAGCCACATAACCCAGAACATCGAGGCAGAAAATCTCACAATATCAGCTTTGAATTCAGTTGTCAGAGGGTCCTTCCATACAGCCACATAACTCAGAATATCGAGGCAGAAAATCCCACAATATCAGCTTTGAACTCAGTTATCAGAAGGTCCTTCCACATAGCCATATAACCAAGAATATCAAGGCAGAAAATCCCACAATATCAGCTTTGAATTGGGTTATCAGAGGGTCCTTCCACACAGCCACATAACCCAGAATATCAAGGCAGAAAATACTACAGTATCAGTTTTGAACTCAGTTATCAGAAGATCCATCCACACAGCCATATAACCGATAATATCAAGACAGAAAATCTCATAATATCTGCCTTTCCCTGTGGAAGGGGCCACAGAGTGGACAGCTTTCTTCCTTTTCTTGCTGTTGCTATTAGTAATGTAGTGTCCTTCCACACAGCCATATAACCCAGAACTTCAAGGCAGAAAATCCCACAATATCTGCTTTGAACTCAGTTATCAGAAGGTCCTTCCACATAGCCATATAACCGAGAATATCAAGGCAGAAAATCCCACAATATCAGCATTGAATTCAGTTATCAGAGGGTCCTTCCACACAGCCACATAACCCAGAATATCAAGGCAGAAAATCCCACAATATCTGCTTTGAATTTAGTTATCAGAGGCTCCTTCCACACAGCCACATAACCCAAAACATCGAGACAGAAAATCCCATAATATCTGCCTTTCCCTGTGGGCCACAGAGTGGACAGCATTCTTCCTCTTCTTGTTGATATATTAGTAATGTAGGGCCCTTCCACACAGCCATATAACCCAGAACTTCAAGGCAGAAAATCCCACAATATCTGCTTAAACTCGGTTATCAGAGGGTCCTTCCACACAGCCATATAACCCAGAACATGAAGGCCAAAAACCCTTCAATATCTGCTTTGAACTCCGTTATCAGAGGGTCCTTCCACACAGCCACATAACCCAGAATATCAAGGCAGAAAATCCCACAATATCTGCTTTGAATTTAGTTATCAGAGGCTCCTTCCACACAGCCACATAACCCAAAACATCGAGACAGAAAATCCCATAATATCTGCCTTTCCCTGTGGGCCACAGAGTGGACAGCATTCTTCCTCTTCTTGTTGATATATTAGTAATGTAGGGCCCTTCCACACAGCCATATAACCCAGAACTTCAAGGCAGAAAATCCCACAATATCTGCTTAAACTCGGTTATCAGAGGGTCCTTCCACACAGCCATATAACCCAGAACATGAAGGCCAAAAACCCTTCAATATCTGCTTTGAACTCCGTTATCAGAGGGTCCTTCCACACAGCCACATAAACCAGAACATCAAGGCACAATATCTGCTTTGAACTCAGTTATCAGAAGATCCTTCCACATAGCCATATAACCGAGAATATCAAGGCAGAAAATCCCACAATATCAGCTTTGAATTCGGTTGTCAGAGGGTCCTTCCACACAGCCACATAACCCAGAATATCAAGGCAGAAAATCCCACAATATCAGCTTTGAATTCAGTTATCAGAGGGGCCTTCCACGCAGCCACATAACCCAGAATATCAAGGCAGAAAATCCCACAATATCTCTTTGAATTGGGACATCTTAGTCCACACTGCCAGTTCAGTGCGGATTTTATACATGTGGGATTGTATTCAGTTATGTGGAAGGGGCCAAAGACTGGACAGTGTTCTTCCTCTTCTTGCTGTTGCTTTGAGTAATGTAGGGCCCTTCTACACAGCCATACAACTCAGAACATCAAGGTCAAAAAAACCCTACAATATCTGCTTTGAACTTGGTTATCAGAGGGTCCTTCCATGCAGCCACATAACCCAGAACATCAAGGCAGAAAATCCCACAATATCAGCTTTGAACTCAGTTGTCAGAGGGTCCTTCCACATAGCCACATAACCCAGAATATTAAGGGAGAAAATCCCACAATATCAGCTTTGAACTCGGTTATCAGAGGGTCCTTCCACACAGCCACGTAACCCAGAATATCCAGGTAGAAAGTCCCACAATATCTGCTTTGAACTGGGATATCTGAGTCTACACTGCCAGTACAATGTAGATTTTATACATGTGGGATTGTATTCAGCTATGTGGAAGAGGCCAAAGAGTGGACAGCATTCTTCCTCTTCTTGCTGTTGCTATTAGTAATTTAGGGCCCTTCCACATAGCCATATAACCCAGAACATCAAGGCAGAAAATCCCACAATATCAGCTTTGAACTGGGTTATCAGACGGTCCTTCCACACAGCCATATAACCAGAATATCAAGGCAGAAAATCCCACAATATCAGCTTTGAACTGGGTTATCAGACGGTCCTTCCACACAGCCATATAACCCAGAACATCAAGGCCAAAACCCCCTCAATATCTGCTTTGAACTCCGTTATCAGAGGGTCCTTCCATGCAGCCACATAACCCAGAATATCAAGGCAGAAAATCCCACAATATCAGCTTTGAACTGGGATATCTGAGTCCACGTGGCCATATATTCCAGTTCAAAGTAGATAACATGGGATATTTTTCAGCTATGTAGAAGGGGCCAAAGAGTGGACAGCAGTCTTCCTCCTCTTGCTGTTGCTATTGGTCATAGAGACTTATAGGAGCCCCCATTGGCACATTGGGTTAAACCCTTGTACCAGCAAGACTGAAGACCAACAGGTCGCAGGTTCAAATCTGGGGAGAGCGTGGATGAGCTCCCTCTAACAGCTCCAGCTCCTCACGCAGGGACATGAGAGAAGCCTCCCACAAGGATGGTAAAAACATAAAAACATCCAGGCATCCCCTGGGCAACATCCTTGCAGACGGCCAATTCTCTCACACCAGAAGAGACTTGCAATTTCTCAAGTCACTCCTAACATGAAAAAAAATAGACTTATGGCAACCCCATTGGAGGGTTGCTTGTATGTGCACGGGACCTGTGTGTGTGTGCGTGTGTGTGAGAGAGAGAGAAGGGTTGACTTATAGAGGCCAAATTATTGGGACTGACAATTATTTCCATGCCCCAAAGGAAGGCCAGCTTGTTATTTTCCTCAGAGCAGCGTTTCAACAGCGCCCCATTAGCCATGCATGTAAATGGTCCATCATGCCCTCCCCCCATTTGCTTTTGCAGGAAAGGCAATACTCCAGGCCAAGGCTTGTTTAAAAAACAGAGGTGGATGTGCTTTTGATTTTGTTCCCCTCTAAGGTAAATCAACTGCCTTCCCATTTCTCTATCTGTTGTGTTGCTGCCACTGAGGTGATGCAATCCCTCTTTTGTGGTTTCAGCTGCTGGTATTTTGTTTTTTGTTTTGAGTGCTATTCTTTTAATTAGCCTGGCACATTCAAAGGCTCTCTGCTGTATTGCATCCTGTGAAAGAAGTGCAGATGACTGGTATTTGCAATTGATTTGCATTTATGGGTTTGTTTAAACAAACAAAACATTGGTCTACCAATTCATAGAAATGATGTTTAGTTGAAGTAAAGAGAAACACAATTCTTTACAGTGATACATGGATTTTCAGAAGATAGTAGCAAAGCTTGAAAAATTTGTGTCACTTTGTAATGTCTGTGTCTACAAAACTATCTGAGATACATTTTCTGAATAAGTTGCCTTATTCTGTTTCATTTTGGTATTTCTGACTTTGTGAGCTGACAGAATAACATTTATTACTCTTTCTGTGGAATAGAAAATGTACCTATTGAGGCCGTTCTTGAAAGAGGAGATTTGATCCATATCCTTTGTTTCCTGGCAGCCTTGTACATTTCATAGGCCATGATGTCATCAGGAGAATGTCCATCAAGTGTTGTGCTGTATAGCTACAATGAATTAGCAAGGATAGAATCCACAGTCCTGTTAAGCATGCCATAAAGGGATGTGCATTCATGGTACAACCAATGTTTTGAAAGCAAACTATAGCCACATATTAGGTACCAGGAAAATGGGTGTACTTCAGTCACAAAGCCAGCAGTAAACTACGGCTTGCTTAGGTACACAACTGGCATTTTTGGTTTTGGCTCTCTGGCCTAAGGATTTTGAATGGAAAATAAGACATTAAAAGAAAATTCATTTCCCTTGTCAGGGGCTTGAAATCGTCATTATCTATGGAATTTCTAGAGCCAATTATGGAGGAGAGGAGGCAATAGAGTAGTAAGGGCAGGAGACCAGGATGTGTATGCTGGCATAAAGCTAAATATTCACAATATTCTGATACACATGCTTATCCTTGTCATTCATCTGTGCTGGGAGAATCTGCTGGGATCACAGATGTTTTTGCTCTGTAAAAGCTTTTGACAACATATATTTTTGCTCTGCAAAAGTATTCTGACTTGGGGATGATTTTTAATGGCTTTTCAGATTTTAGTACATTATTTGATAATTCTAAACCCACAAATGGAAGCGAGAAATAAGCTTTTTCTGCTGTCTTCTCTCAATTTTTCTGAATTATTAGACTTTCCAAAACACACATGCCAGCATACACATTGGCCTGAATCCTGTTGCGACTCCTCAATACAGACACAATGGGATTTACTGTCTTTGACTCATCATACAACAACCTATATATTGGGATTATTCTAGTTGAGACAGTCTTGTTCTAGAAGCAAGTGTGATTTCAGGCCTAACACTGTCAAATGTTACTGCTATAACACATGTCAAACTCAAGGCCTGCGGACTGCATGCCATGTCATTTTATGTGGCCCTCCAGATGCTGAATTACAACTCTTGTGTTCCTCATCATTAGACATCATGTCTAGAGCTGATGGGAGTTGTGAAAGCTGCAGTTTGTTCTGTTCGGTCAGGAGAGTGGGGGTTGAATTTAGATACAAGGCTTGTGGAAAAGATGTCTGGAGTTAAAATGTCCTTCAGCCTTCCCTCAACCGCACAGCCACAAGTGTTGTTGGGTTGCAGTTCCCATTATCCCCAGTCTGCATGTTGGATAATCAGAAATGATGGGAGTTGTCATTTGGAAACATTTGAGGAGCCAAACTGGGTAAAAACTATAGTGCACCAACTGCTATGTAAAAAAAATATAGTTTTCCCTCTGTATCCACAGAGTCTCCCTTCCCATTTTGTATTCAGTCTGTACCTAAATAACTTTGTGTCTGTTGGGATGTGGGGGGAGCAGTGAGGGTATAAAAAGAAGGGCTGAAATGCTATGGAGAGAGAGTTGCGGAGGGGGGGGGGGAGGAAGAGTCGGGGTCTACATTGTTAAATTGCAGCAATAATATGTTTCATGCTTGTGTCTATGTTTGATGTTTTTATACTTTTAATGGTTTTTATCTGCAGTTATATGTTATTGATTTAGATATGTGATATTTTTATATATATGTGAGGCATTGAATTTGCCATTTATTATGTTGTAAACCGCTTTGAGTCCCCCCGAGGGTGAGAAAAGCGGTATAGAAATGTAGTTAATAAATAATAAAATAAATGAAGTAAACAGCCCGTTCAAGGCAACCATAAGGCTGATGTGATTGTCAGTGAAAATGAGTTTGACACCCTGTGGTATAGCATAAGGTTTATTGATGAGAAATGCTACACAGCAAAGTAGCCCAGCCTTCTTGCTGATAGGGCCCAGCATTCACTCACAACCTGTGGTATAAGTGAGGTCCCAAATAAATTCTACCTTGACTGTCTCTCAGCTGACAGTGAAATCCACTTTCTATTACTGAAACCCTAGAGCTTGAGTACATCCCTTTTAAAATGAGTCCCATGGAAGATAGCTAGGGACCCACAGGTTGAGAACCACTGCTCTACATTAAGGATTCTATCTATATAGTACGTTAAATTTAATATATTCTGTGCAAATGTATCATTTGCTGAGCTAGTCTTGATTTTGTGTCTCTTGCTTCTGAATTCTGTAGAAAGAGATGCCTACTTCTTACCTTTGGAAACCTTCCTTGGGTTGTTTTCATGTCCTTGGTGTTCTTGTTCTTTTCTTTGAATGACGATGTTTTAGATATTCCTTTAGTGTTTGTTCAAACAATAATCTTGGATGACATCTATGTCAGCATGACATGTTTAATATATTTCAAATATATATTTCATAGATAGTAAACATGCCATAAATAGTGTATCCAGTGTATATTAGATATATTGCATTATAAAGAGAGGGTATGGTTCTGCACCATGGATTGGCTACAATGCACCCCGGCATGGTATCATCTCACAAATACTACTTAATTTGTGGTGCAAGTGTCTGAAAGGGCAACTAGCTCTGTTGTGCTCCTGTTGTTTTATGCAGGCATATTGCATTTTCCACAAATAAGCAAAATTAAGTTGTGCATATGAAATAAGAACTAAGTTGGATAATTTCCTTGCTATTTCATTTCATTGCTATTATGTTTCATTTGGGGTGGACAAGTCAGCTATGATTAAATATTTTTATTTTTCCATTCTTCATAATGGAAAAGTTCTGCCATTTTTACTTTTGCACTAGTAAAAGAGAGAAATAACTTGGAAAATGGGACATCCATTCTGTATTAGACATATGCAGGAGTCTCTTTCTGATGGAGGTTACACCCATTATGTCTCAATTCACATAAATTTAGAACTTAGAAGCCATCACTTTTAAAGGACATGGCAACAGATTTTCTCAAAGAGGAAGGCAAAACACCTATAACTTCAATGGAACGTGTTTTCTTGAAACATCTTCTAAAACATCTACTTTTTGCGGCAAAAAAAGTGTCTTGTGGACCATTGAAGATGAACCCATTTTATTTTATATGAAGCAGTCAATTTTATTGGCTGCATGATTGACATGGATATTGAAAGGCGTAAATTAAAAAGTTTATGTTATTGAGGAGCAAAAATCAGTTCCATAGTGCGGTCCTAACTGGCTAACATAGCTAAAGCTGTCCTGAATATATAAAAATACACATATTGAAATTTGTTTTGGATTACCTGTTTTGACAGGCCGAAACATATCTGTTTCGACAGGCCTTTGATTTTTGATATTGCTGTTTTTAAATTGTTTTAAATTGTTTTAAAATTGTGTTAGATTTTAGCCTGTTCTTGTAAGCCGCTCCGAGCCCCAGGGGAGTGGTGGCATATAAGTTCAAATAATAAATAAATAAATAAATAATGTCAATTCAAATTTGTGCCACTATCTTGTTTGTCTTCCTGGGCTAGAAGATGTTTGGAGCTGGTATAACTCACTCCCTTACTCACCCAAATTTTGGTGCTCTTCTTTGTGTCAGATTGTAGTCACTAGAGTAGTTCTGTTGGAATTTTGTTATTTGGGATCAACTGGCTAAAAAGGCCAGAAGAGATTTACACCTAATCTGAATGCCCATTAATTAATTTATTCATTTATTTTATAGCACAGTCTTTTCTTTGTACAGGACCCTATGGCGGGAATATATTTGTGTTAGGGATGTGTTGTGCTGAACAGTAGGCATGTTTGCCATTTATTAATTCTTTCAGAAATTTGGTTCATAATTGTCTTTCAACAGATCGATAGATATTCCATGTTCAGACAGTTGGACAGATCCACTATTTTTTTGCTGCTACTGTTTTTAAAGGCAGGCTTTATAAGTGGGGAATTATACAGAGTACTTGTATTATACAGAGTACTTGTATAAGTACACCTTTCATCTTGTACATGCCACATTACATTACTGTAAAAATTACAGACATATTGTTTCCTGGGCTTTGATTTATTTGGAGTGGGTATGAGAGATGTGAAATATCTATATCTATACATTTGTACTATACATTTAATAAATTAATAAACAAATTAAGAGAGATACAGGGGAGATCTTGTTGTGAACTGTGAGTGGTATGGCTTTCATGTTCACTCTTAATACACAAAATGTCAGTGCTGAGATGGATTGAGGCAGCACAAGACTGCCCTAAGCTACCTCCATGGGGAGACACTGGTCCGACATCTGAAGCCAGTTCACCAGGTCTGGGCATGGGCTTTGTTTTCCACCTTCTTAGCACCCCCATTTGCAGCTAAAATGTCCAAAAAAATTCATCCCTTGCTGGTGCTGCCTGCTCTTTATTTCTGATTTTTCATCATTCAGGGAGCAAAATAGCTTCAGAAGAATGGAGGGGGCTGACTCTTCCCAAACTCCTTTGCTCCTTGAATGAAAAAAAATCAGGAAGTAAAGATTAGGTAGTGTTGGTACGTGGGGATTTTCTGTTGTTTCGGGGAGAATTAGGGATCCTGGGGGGAGGGGGAGCAGGAAGGCACTGCCATCCCGCTTCCCCAGGCTGCCTGGACCCAGTGAGTGCAGGATATCTCTGGGGAAGCGATCCTGGATTCCACATTGGGATCCAGGATAGCAGTCCTCACTGCCCCAACACCGAGAAACATCTGGATCTTGCTGCAAGACTCAAACTTTTCCCAGTGTTTTTAAAACTTGGGAGTTAAGCAAGATTAAGTGGCTTACTCTGCATTCATCAGTATACATTGTATGGACACACCAGGCTAATGCAATTCCCACACTGTGTTATATGCCAGTGAAGATGGAGCCTTAGTTTACCTGGACTCTGGTCCCAGGCTTCAAAGCCTTCTTATTTAACCTTGAATTTAGAAAGTTGTAGGACAACAATAAGTGAAATAGATTTTCTGAATTTCAAACTAGTTTTTCTCCAAGATAGTGAAGAAAGAATAGGAGCAATTGGAAATTAAAATTTCAAGTAGGATAGATCGAAACAATTTTAAGAGGTAAAGCATCCTTTTGTATAGTAGAAGAGATATAAATATGTAGGATGTCTTTGAAATTTGTTATAATTCTTACTGCAACTTATTACAATTTTTCTTCTGAGAGCAACAGGCAGTTTTTAAGGGTAGAATTGTAATATTGTAATTGCATTTTATAAAATGTTGTGTAAATGCATTTCATAAAATGTTATTCTGACAGAATTATTGTCCCATTTTATGTGACTTGCTGAAAGACTAAGTAGTACCGAGAAATTAAACGACTAAAGGTGCACCTACACTGTATAATTAGTGTTTGACACCATTTAACTGGCATGGCTCAATTCTATGGAATCATGGGAGCAGTAGTTTTGCAAGGTCTTTAGCCAAAGAATTATTTTGCCTCATCAAACTACAAATGCCATGATTCCTTAGCATTGCACAATAGCCAAGCTGCATTATTATACAATATATAGATGTATAATTAAATGGCTTTCTTAATTACCTGAGTTATTGAGGGTCTTAATCTGTATGATATACACTGTTTGTCTGCTGTGAAATAGCTAAGAACCCTGACAGATGTGGATTTTGATGTATTTGAAAACAATGATAGAAAGAATGCAATTTGTTGCAAACCATTAACACCAGTAGTGCGAACTGTATTTCAACTCACATTTTCACTGACTGATGCATTCTCATCTTAGAATGAATGATCAGTGAATATTCAAAGAGCAGATTATTCTTATATCTAAGGATGCAGTATTTCCATTACCATTTCAGTAATTAATAGATTAAAAGAACTTTAATTGGCCAATATGTCATTCTAGATTGATTAAAAGGTTAGTCAGTAGTCAATAAAAAGCCAAGTGTCAATAAAAGTTTACTTGATTAAAATGGACTGCCAAAGTTAGATAACTTTTAAAACTATTTTCTGTTACCTGTGTAAACCTATAGTAGATTCCAATTACCTGTGTAAACCTATAGTAGATCAGAAGTTGGTTTCCTTACCCTCTTGCACATTGGAAGTAGTCTTTTCTAAGAAGATGCCTGGAGTTGGTGATGATTTAACATAAGAGCATATTCTCCTTACTTTAAAATTACTGTTACTTCCTCTGATGGTTTCATCTACCAAAATCCATATGATTAACTAACTTGGTTTAATGGACTAAGAGCTGTGGTTATCATAACAGAGAGTATAGTGGAGTGGCTGCGCTTTGTACCTGTTCTTGGTCTGAATAATAGAACCATAGAGTTGGGATAGACCCCAAGGGCCATTCAGCCCAACCCATGCCATGTAAGAATACACTCTCAGAAGATGACCATACTGCTTAAAAACTCAAGAGAAGGAGACACCACCATATTCTGTGGCACCCCACTTCCAAACAGCATTTATCCTCAGGAAGTTCTTCCTAATGTTTAGGTGGAAACTTTTTCCTAGGCTCTAGAGTAGGAGAAAACCAAGTTTGCCCTCTCCTCAAAGTGACATCCTTTCAAATATTTAAACATAGCTATCATATCTCCCCTCAGATTTCTTTTCTCCAAGCTGTACATACCCAGCTCCAGGGCAGTAGCCGGGGTGGGGTGGGTGGGGTGTGGGGTGGGGGTGTTAGGTGTTCAATCCCCCCCCCATTTTTCAGGTTAAACAAATTGGTTTACTCATGAATTTTAACTGGTTAACCAAATCTCCATGCTAAGTCTATGAGAAGCAAAAATTAAATGAGCCCCTCCAGAACTGCAAGCACTATCTCAAGCAAATTTTGTCAATTTATTCACAGTCATTACTTGCAGCAATAGCTGATATAGCGGAAGCAACCAAGTTGTCCCACACACAACAAGTAGGCAAAGCCTAAGGTATGGGTGGGATTTGAAGCTCCTTGTGAAGGAGTTGAGAAAATTGATTTAATTAAGTCTATATAAAATATAGAATGAACCATACTATTTAAATTATTTTGTGATATGGAACTACTTTTCATGATTCGATAAAAAAAGGTCAACCCCCCCCCCCATTTTGTTTTTCTTGTTACGGTCCTTCCAAGATCCTATTTTGCTCCTCATAGGGCTTAGCTTCCAAACCTTTGATCATTTTGGATGCTCTTTGGATGCATATTCTAGCTGGCATCCCACTGATTGCTTGTCTCCAGGCTGAAGAAGAGCCATTGGTCAGCACCCTTTGGATTCTGCCAATCTACCTAACAGTAGCACTGTCCAGCCCACATTTTGTTAGCTTCTTTGTAAGAGTGTCATGGGGAATGTTGTCAAAAGTCTTATGGAAATTAAGATGTGCTACATCCATTCTCTTCACCTAGCAAACTTGTAGTTCTATCAGAAAAAAAGAGATACGGTTAGTCTAGCATGACTTGGTGATTATGACATTCTTGTCTAAGCGCTTACAAATTGTTTAATGGTGTCAGGTTGACTGGGAAGTAATTTTTGGGTCCTCCCCCCTTTAAAAATGGTGACAACATTTGCCTTCCAGTGTTCTTGAACTTCTCCTGTTCTCCAGAAATTCTCGAAGATGATAGCCAGCATTTCTGAAATTACTTCTGCTAGTTCTTTTAATACCCTTTGATGTAATTCATCTGGCCCTGGAGACATAAATTCGTTTAATTAGCCAGATATTCCTGTACTGACTTTTCAACTATTTCGTTCTCTGCTCCATCCACCCCTAAATTGAGCACTGATACCATTTGGGAGATGGAGCCCTCGGTGGCGCAGTGGGTTAAACCCCTGTGCCGCCAGGACTGAAGAATGACAGGTTGCAGGTTTGAATCCGGGGAGAGCGTGGATGAGCTCCCTCTATTACCTCCAGCTCCTCATGTGGGGACATGAGAGAAGCCTCCCACAAGGATGATAAAACATCAAAACATCCGGGCGTCCTCTGGGCAATGTCCTTGAAGACGGCCAATTCTCTCACACCAGAAGTGACTTGCAGTTTCTCAAGTTGCTCCTGACATGACAAAAAAAAAACAAAAAAACAAAAAACCAAAACCAAAAAACCATTTGGGAGAAAATTGAGACAAAGGTGTTCTCTGGCCACTGTTTGCATTTCACCACCACCTGTATGAAGTGGCCCTAACATTTCCTTGTCCTTCCTATTGCTATGAACAGCACCCAAAAGCCCTTTCACTTGTTTTTAGTCTCTCTACTCTGCCTGAACTCGTCCTGAGCTTTGGCTTTTCTAACTTTATCCCTACACATGCTGGTTATTATTTGAATTTCCTTTGAATTATTTTTCCCTTTTTCTATTTCTTGTACATGTCCCTTTTAAATCTTAGCTCAATTAAAAGTTTCTTAGACATCCATTCTGGTTTCTTTAGACACCTCCTGTTTTTCCTCCTGATTGGAACTGGTTGAAATTGTGCCTCCAGCATCTTTATTTTCAGAAACTTCCATCCATCATGAACTCCTTTCTCTTTTGCCATTCCTGACCATGGGGTCATTATCAGTTTTCACCTAACTTTATTGGAAGCTTTCTTAAAGTCTAGAATGGTTGTCTGACTATGTTTGACTTTCCTTTTCTACTCTAGAAGAACGTGATCACTCCCAAGGAACCTGCCACTTCTACCCTATTTACCGAGTCATCATTGTTTACTATGGTCAGATCTAAAATAATTGATCCCCTTGTTACCTGTTCCATCTTCAGGATCATGAAATTTTCTGCAAGGCAAATGAGGAATTTTTGGAACCTGATATTCTTGGCAGAGGTTTTCTTCCAACAAATATCAGGATAGTTGAAATGTCACAGCACTCCTACATCTCTCCTTTCTGAATGTGTGGTCGTCTGTTTAAAAAGGCATCATCCAAATCCTTAGTCTGGTTTAGATTAGTAGATTATCACAATGATGCCCTTAATTTTTACCTATATACTTTCAGCCTTGCTTCAAGGATATATGTCATGAACCTCCTCACAGTTGTAAACATCCTTGCTACTCTTTCTCCTTTCCTGTTGTCTGTTTTTCAGAAATACATTATAACCTATAACCTAATTAGCATATATTCTGGCATATAAGACTACTTTTTAACCCAAGAAAAACTTCTCAAAAGTCAGGGGTCGTCTTATACACGGGAGTCATCTTATACACAGGTGTAGTCTTATACACTGGAGTTGCCTTATATGCTGGGGTAGCACTATGCATGGGAGTCTTCTTATATGTGGGAGTAGTCATATGCCAAGAGTCGTCTTATATGCTGGGAGTCCTCTTATAGAGCGGGTGCTGAAACTTTCAATCCGGATTGGAGAATCTGTGGTTGCTGCATATTGTGGGGGGAGCTCAAAAATGGCAGTGGCCACATCCCTGCCATATGCAGCGACTGTATGAAAGCATTAAGGGCGACGCTGTACAAATACGGTAGAAGAAAATCCATTCATCAGGATTCGTGGACTTAATGTGGTCTCAGTGGTGAGGCGAAGGGGCGCCTCACCGGGAAGGTGTAAGTGAAGGGCAGAGCAAGCTGCAGGCATTCAGGGCGCCTGGGGTATGGAAAAAAGGGACAGAGAGGCACTGGGCCCAGAAAAACACACCTCTTTTACCTGTCTGGCCCACCCTTGTATCCTATTACCATACCTCCTCCTCTGCCTCTCAGATCTCACTCCTGAAGACTGCAGTGAAGCGGTGCAGGTGCGCATGTGCGAGATCTGAGCGGCAGAGAAGGAGGTACAGTAATAGGAAAATTACCATATTGAAATCAAATCTGATGCTTAAAAAAAATTATTTGGTGTGTGTTGGAAGAGATGTAGTCTTATATGGCGAGTATATCCCAAACTCTATATTTTAACTGGAAAGGTTGTGGGTCGTCATATACGCCCAGTCATCTTATATGCCGTAATATACATTCCAATCATGAGACTCATCCCACCAGGTTTCAGTGATGCCAATGATATCATAGTCATTTATTATTATTATTATTATTAACTTTATTTGTACCCCGCTAGCATCTCCCGAAGGACTCGATGCGGCTTACACAGGCCGAAGCCTCAAAACACAATACAATAGAGAACATAACACAACAATAGCAAAGCAAATCAAAACAATAAGCAAAATAACGACAATGGCAGTACATCAAGACATTATGAAAAACTGGTTCGGCCGGCGCACTGGGGTACAAGGGTTAAAAGTGCTGAAATGGCAGGAGGCACGTAGGATTAAAAGTGCGGTGTGCAGCGACGATTAGTTATGCTAAGGTGCTACTAGGACTTGGGGTGGGGATTCCTAGTCTGAGAAGGCACATTTGATTGTATTAAGAGTTCAAGTTCATCTTGTTTATTTCCTATGCTTCGTGAGTTAGTGTAGAGATGCCAAAGAACATAAACCACCACCTGCTTATTTAAGGTTTTTCCTTCTCTTTGTTGAGTTCTTGTACCTTTTGCATAGTTCTTTGTATAATAATTGGAGCATTTTCTCCTGTTAAACTCCTGCCTTTATCAAGAACTGTCTCCCGCCCCCTGATAACTCAGTGTAAAGCACACCTGATCAGATATGTGAGACTCTTAACAAAAGTGTTCCTGCCAACCTCTGTGAGGTACATGCCATTCCTAGTCAAATGTCCAACTTCTTTAAACTTCAGATCATGGTCCAAGAAGCCAAATCATTCCTGTCAGCGCCATCTGTGAAGCCAGTTATTATCCTTCCTTCTTCGGCTGTGTCCTTTTTAGGTAAAGTACATAAATTCCATAAAGGAAACAAATCTCGTTTGATCTTTTAAACTAAGAATTGTCAGCTCAGGTTAGTAATTGGAAGAGAGACTTCCAGTGAATACCAGGTGCTGCAGGCTATATTTCATGGAAAGAACTGACAAAGCCATTTCTGGATATCCTGTGCCTGAGAAAACCTTCTGAAATTCATGGAGTCACCACAAGTCGACAAGAGAGAAATAAACTAACAAGACTCAAAGAAAATAATTGAAAAATTTCAAAAATACAAAAAGCACAGGCAATAAGAGAATTTGGACAGAGGTATCCCAAAGAAGAGCTGAATTGGGATCTCTAGAAATTGACAGAGTGACTTATTTGAAAAGAACATTTTATGAATACAGCACAAAACTTTCATCTACTGCTCTAAAAAAAAGTAACCAAACTAGGAGTTGTATAATCAGGGTGATTTTATTAATAAACCAAGAAATATATCAACTACTAGCCGTCCCCTGTCACGCGTTGCTGTGGCCCACATGGGGGTTCTGTGTGGGAGTTTTGGCCCAATTCCATCGTTGATGGGGTTCAGAATGCTCTGTGATTGTAGGTGAACAACAAATCCCAGCAACTACAACTTCCAAATGTCAAGATTCTATTTCCCCCAAACTCCACCAGTGTTCACATTTGGGCATATTGAGTATTGGTGTAGAGTTTGGTCCAGATCCATCATTGTTTGAGTGCACAGTGATTTCTGGATGTAGGTGAACTACAACTCCAAAACCAAAGGACACTGCCCACCAAACCCTTCCAGTATTTTCTATTGGTCATGGGAGAACTGTTTGCCAAGTTTGATTCAATTCCATCGTTGGTGGGGTTCAGAATGCTCTTTGATTGTAGGTGAACTATAAATTCCAGCAACTACAACTCCCAAATGACCAAATCAATTTTTTGAGTGAAGAACATACATTGGGTTGTTAGGTGTCTTGTGTCCAAATTTGGTGTCAATTCGTCCAGTGGTTTTTGAGTTCTGTGAATATCACAAACGAACATTACATTTTTATTTATATAGATTTATATATTTCTATGCAGATTTATCCTCATCAGAGTTAGAGAATAATTTCAATATAGAAAAATGTGTTGGGAATCTTTCCACAAATTATATTGATAATGAACATAGAGAAATATTGAATACTCCTATAACTTTTACAGAAATAAAATCAACACTAAATCATTTAAAATTTGATAAAGTCCCAGGCGCAGATGGATTTACTTCTGACTTCTACAAAAAATGTACAGACGAATTAACTCCAAATATGCATAGTGTTTAATAAGATACTATTTGGAGGGAAAGTTCCTGATTCTTGGAACAATGCAAAAATAATAGCCATATTAAAACCAGATGACCCTCAAGCTATATCTGCTTATTAAATAAAGATCAATAATATTTACTTCAATCATGACCCGATTAAATACAGTTATTATGTCTTATATACATCCAGATCAAACAGGTTTGTCCCATGTAGGACATTACCAGATTTTATCAGACGAGTTTTAAATCTTATTCATGAAAGTCTATAAAAACCTTAGTAGCTATAATTTCACTAGATACTTTGAAAGATTTTTGTCATATTGAACACAAGTATTTAAGAGAATTGTTAAAAATGAATACTGGAGAAAGATTTATATAAAAAAAAGGTAAAGGATTTTCCCTGCCATTAAGTCCAGTTGTGTCTGACTCTGGGGTGTTGGTACTCATCTCCATTTCTAAGCCGAAGAGCTGGCATTGTTTGTAGACACCTTCAAGGTCATGCATGATTGCATGGAGCGCCATTACCTTCCTGCTAGAGTGGTACCTATTGTTCTACTCACATTTGCATGTTTTCAAACTTCTAGTTTGGCAGAAGCTGGGGCTAACAGTGGGAGCTCACATCGCTCCCTGGATTCGAACCTGTAACCTTTCAGCAGCTCAGTGGTTTAACCCACTGCACCACTGGGAATGTGTGTTTTAGCAAAGTTGTAGCCTGCCTCAAACCATGAGGAGAGATTTATAGACATTATTAAAAAATATACAGTGGAACCTCTACTTAAAAGTCTCTGAACTTAAAAGTGTTTTGCGTTAAGAGCTGTCACTCGGCTTTAGTTTCACTTTAACATAAGAGCTGTGTATTGAGTTAAGAGCTAACACCAGAGCGAGCACTAGCACAAAGAGATTTTGGGTTTCAATTTAAAGGCTTTTGGGCTTCAATTTAAGACACATGTGAATACCTATCTCTTCCGGCAGGCCTACCCAGACAGTTTTAATGATGAATCTTAGCATCGTATATTTAATCTTTGCTTTGTGTATTTTAATATGTATTTTGTGGAAATATGATTTAATACGTGTATTTTAAAGAATGTTTTTAGATGAATGTGTGTTTTAGCAATGTTGTAACCTACTTCAAGCCATGAGGAGAGATGGGCAAGAAATAATAATAATAATAATAATAATAATAACTATTAAGTCACCTTGTGCCTCCGTCCCTCATGCTCTTGTCCATTTGGGAGATTACTGTACACTTTGCTCTTTGCTTTTAGTTGATTTTGTGTGGTTTTTATTCCTGATATGTTTGGCTACATGAAGAGAAGGAGGAAGAAAGAGCAAGAGGGGGCAGCTGCAAGGAGTACAGTATAAAGAAAATGATGCTTCTGCCTCTTCACTTCGTGCATCTTTCACAACTTTATGCCTCTATCATTTCTATTTCTACCAAGTGCAATGTGTGTCCAATGACATGGGTAGGGCCAGATGTGACCTGGGACAGCCCCATGATTGTTATGGCGGCCATGAAGTCCTGAGCCACTCCCAACAGGCTAGTCTGCTCATGGATATTGAAGTCCCCCAGCACTGTTAGCTGATGGGACTTCAACACCGAGGCAGAGACAGCCCAGCTACCTCAGGTAGGGAGACTGTTGAGCAGCGGGGAGGGCGGTGCACCAACAAAATTCCTATTTTGTCCCAAATCTGCAGATTTTGGTTAAACCAAAGTAATATTATATCAATATTGCTGTTAGTTAATGTCTGCCAGAGCCAGATCCTATTTACTGAATCAAAGGCCAAAGACAAATCTATAAAGCATTTTTTTAGAAGGTCCCTGTGTGGTCATTTAATTAAGAGGGGCAGGATAAAACATTGATCAATTGTATTATGACCTTTACAGTAGCTTGCTTGGGGTTAACTGAATATATTATTACTTTCTTCCCAAGCTAACAATTTATGCAGTAGATATTTGGAGAACAGTTTGGAGGCTGCATGCAATAAACAAATGGGTCTATAAATTTTTCTATAGTTTACAAGATCGTATCCATCTAATGACTGGAAGAAACATTGGCCAATGGGATATCTGCAACATGGAACTCATCACTTGAAGCACAATTTAGAAGGCACTCCTCACTCACATGAATCACCAGGAGAGACTGAGTATCACCAAAATAATTTATAGACAGTAATTTGGATTTCAGCAGGTCTGAGGATTTTATTGGTCATATAGACATGACACAATATTCCCTTATTAGCCAATACTCCAGAGGACAGGAGCAGGATTCAAAATGATCTTGACAGATTAGAAAGATGGGCCAAAACTAACAAAATGAAGTTCAACAGTGACAAATACAAGACACTCCACTTTGGCAGGAAAAATGAAATGCAAAGATACAGAATGGGGGATGCCTGGCTCGAGAGCAGTACGTGTGAAAAAGATCTTGGAGTCCTCGTGGACAACAAGTTAAACATGAGCCAACAATGTGATGTGGCGGCAAAAAAAGCCAATGGGATTTTGGCCTGCATCAATAGGAGTCTAGTGTGTAGATCTAGGGAAGTAATGCTACCCCTCTATTCCGCTTTGGTTAGAACACACCTGGAATATTGTGTCCAATTCTGGGCACCACAACTGAAGAGAGATATTGACACACTGGAATGTGTCCAGAGGAGGGCAAATAAAATGATCAGGGGTCTGGAGAACATGCCCTATGAAGAGCGGCTTAAAGAGCTGGGCATGTTTAACCCGAAGAAGAGAAGGCTGAGAGGAGAATGATAGCCATATATAAATATGTGAGAGGAAGTCACAGGGAGCAAACTTGTTTTCTGCTGCCCTGGAGACTAGGCCACGGAACAATGGTTTCAAACTACAAGAAAGGAGATTCCTTCTGAACATTAGGAAGAACTTCCTGACTGTGAGAGCTGTTCAGCAGTGGAACTCTTTGCCCCCGAGTGTGGTGGAGGCTCCTTCTTTGGAGGTTTTTAAACAGAGGCTGGATGGCCCTCTGTCAGGGCTGCTTTGAATGCAATGTTCCTGCTTCTTGGCAGGGGGTTGGACTGGATGGCCCATGAGGTCTCTTCCAATTCTATGATTCTATGGTTCTATATTAACCAGTTCACTCATACACTTTTCTGTATTCATTAAATTGGTTGGAAAAGCAAACCCAAAGCACATGAAACTGTAATTGTTGCTTTGATTATTTGCTTGATTGGATTTATTTCATTAAAGACTTGGTCAGTGAGTGAAAAAGCAATGATTTCGAAGACTCCGTCTACACTGACTATTTAATGCAGCTTCAAACTATCTTCAAAATGCAGTGGTTATGCAAACCATGAAATGTGATGGGACTTCAACGCCGAGCCCAGTAATCAAACACATGCAAAGATGAAAATGAAACATTTAATGCACATCAGTGTGCTGTAGTATAAATCGCATGGTACAGTGAAATTGGCTGTACAATGTAAATCTCTGTGCAGATATTTAGAGTGCTCCACTGATGTACATATCCATATTCTACAGAGCAGAGTTGAAAAAAAGCCCCCACATTCTTTAGCAGGGGTCCCCAAACTACGGCCCGTGGACCGTATGCGGCCCGCCGAGGGCATTTCTCTGGCCTGTGCGGCCTGGCCTGGCCATGCCCACCCGGCGCCGCTCCGCCAATTGCAGACACCCTCTGCTCTGGCTGCTATGCCTGTGTGGGAGGGAGAAGCCTCCCAGGTGGGTCCTCTGCAGAGCAGAGGGGCCGGAGCAGAGGGTGTCCGCAATTGACAGAGCGGCGCTGGGTGGGCGTGGCCAGGGAATGCCGGCATGGTGAAGGCAGGTGAACTACAACTCCAAAACTCAAGGTCAATGCCCACTAAACCCAGTATTTTCTGTTGTTCATGGGAGTTCTGTGTACCAAGACTGGTTCAATTCCATCATTGGTGGAGTTCAGAATGCTCTTTGATTGAACTATAAATCCTAGCAAATACAACCCCCAAACGCCACCAGTGTTCACATTTGGACATATTGAGTACCAGTGCCAAGTTTGATCCCGATCCATCATTGTTTGAGTCCACAGTGATCTCTGAATGTAGGTGAACTACAACTCCAAAACGAAAGGACACTGCCTACCAAACCCTTCCAGTATTTTCAGTTGGTCATGGGAGAAATGTGTGCCAAATTTGGTTCAGTTTCATCGTTGGTGGGGTTCAAAATGCTCTGTGATTGTAGTTGAACTATAAATCCCAGCAACTACAACTCTGAAATGACAAAATCAATTTTTTTGTGAAGGACATACATTGGGTTGTTAGGTGTCTTGTGTCCAAAATTGGTGTTAATTCGTCCAGTGGTTTTTGAGTTCTGTTAATCCCACAAACGAACATTACATTTTTATTTATATAGAAGTGTGGGTTTTTGTTTTTTGATTTGGGGGGGGGGGGGTTGCACTGCAAATAATATATGTGCAGAGTGCATAGGAATTCATTCATGTTTTTTTTCCAAATTATAATCCGGCCCTCCAACAGTTTGCGGGACTGTGACCCGGCCCTCTGTTCAAAAGGTTTGGGGGCCCCTGTTCTTTAGGATTGTCAAGCTACATATTAGGCATGGTTAGGTTCGATCTGAATCTTCGTAAGTTGGAAAGATTTGCTTTTTGAAGCAATTTCGAAGTTTTTAAGGAAACCGGAAGTTCCTTTGCTCTTCTGAAGCTTTTCCGCCATTTCTGTTATGAAGCAGTAAGTGAGTTGGAAATGATTCAGCTTCCCCACCCCCCCTTCTTTCTCAAGCCTTGGAAGCTGTTTTAAACCACAGTGCAATGGCAATGCAGATGACAAGGGTAGGCCGATATAGTCTTGACCCAACTAGGCTGTCTGGACAGCCAACACCACATTGCAGAGGGTTTTGCCCAGTACATGTGGCTGCCATCACTCTGAATCTGGGGCATAGTGCACTGGATTAAGATGCAGGTGTAGACAAAGCCTACATTCAGAGCAATAAATTAGCAAGAGTTGTTTAAAGTAACTCCTTCTTCTAACATAAAAACAGGAAAGCAAGTGGCTTTATGCACTAATTTATTCTCACACAAAGGGCAACTTCTATTTACATTACAGGACTGTAGCTGATCAAACCTCCAAAATGGCAAAATCTCCCTTGATCAAATTAAGGTGTTCTTTGAAGCACATATAATTAAGGCTTTTTTTGAAGTGCATACAATTAATGCAATTTACCAGTTTTTTTCTCTTTTCCAGATTTTGCCCTTAACCCTTCAGTGTTAAGTTCTTGTAGATATAAGTATTGGCATTGTAAACATCTCCTCAAAAATATTGTTAAAAAATCCCAAAACAAACCATATACCCCAAAAGCAAATTCTGATTTTGCGATAGAATCCTAGGATTTGTAGTTTGTTGAGGCACCAACACTAATTTATAATGATGGCTAAAGACCTTGTAAAACTACAATTTTCACTGAGCCATGGAAGTTAAAGTGGATCAGACTGCATTAACTCTACATTGTAGATGTGTTCTTAGTTTATTTAATTCAATTTCTGCTGATGACTTTCTATAGAGATTTAAATTTCCCATGTAGACTAAATAGTATATTTGTCTAGTTTACTTTGATAGTGTCTAGATCTAGAGAAGTAATGCTACCCCTCTATTCCGCCTTGGTTAGACCATACCTGGAATATTGTGTCCAATTTTGGGCACCACAAGAGAGATATTGACAAGCTGGAATGTGTCCAGAGGAGGGCGACTAAAATGATCAAGGGTCTGGGGAACAAGCTCTATGAGAAGCAGCTTAAAGAGCTGGGTATGTTTAGCCTGAAGAAAAGAAGGCTGAGAGGAGATATGATGACCATGTACAGATATGTCAGAGGTAGTCACAGGGAGTAGGGAGCAAGCTTGTTTTCTGCTTCCTTGGAGACTAGGACACGGAACAATGGCTTCAAACTTCAGAGGAGATTCCATCTGAACATGAGGAAGAACTTCCTGACTGTGAGAGCCGTTCAGCAGTGGAACTCTCTGCCTCGGAGTGTGGTGGAGGCTCCTTCTTTGGAAGCTTTTAAACAGAGGCTGGATGGCCATCTGTCAGGGGTGCTTTGAATGCAATATTCCTGCTTCTTGGCAGGGGGTTGGACTGGATGGCCCATGAGGTCTCTTCCAACTCTTTCATTCTATGATTCTATGTTTCTATGTTTCTTTTCCCTCGTTTGATTGTTTTTATATTGTTAAAAGTGTTATCATTCCAATGACAAATAATATGGAAGGTTACACTGAAAACTCCTAATTAGCATTCCCATGATTTTGTTAATTGCAATAATCTTTCTGATATTTTGGCTAATTCTAAACATTTCAAGAAATCTCTATGTATGGCAAAGAATAAATGACTTTCTGTAGTCATGCTATGTGTAAATTTATGTTTTATTTTTCACAGATTATTAAGAACCTTTATCAGTGAAATCTGTGCAAAACATATGGTTTACCATCTGCAAATAACTGGTGGGACCATAAGGCTGAAAAGGTTGTTAGAAATGGTGATGTAAAAATCCCTTGGGTACTTAAGTACTATGGGACTTTAAGTTTCAAATGGTCAAACAATTACAATATGTATGGCAATATCAAGGAAAAGCAGGTTCAAAGATAATGTTATGAAATATTAAGGTCCACAAAGTGAGATCTATCACCCCTTCGAAAAGAAAGTAATAGTGGTTTCAGTAATGATACCTTGAAAACAATTCCAAATGAACCAACAAAACACCCAAATGAAATTGCTTTATGTACTTAGCACAATTACAAAAAGTGATAATTCTTGGAAAGATGTCACATTTTTGAATGATATCTCAATGATTCCAAGGTTCTTGGGTAGAATCCAAATAACTGACGATCCCACAACACCTGGTAAACTGTGAAACCAGCGACAGCAGCAACAAGCACAACAGTAAAAAGAACAAATGTCTGTCGGGTCCAGTGCACTGGTGACATATCAATCACTAGTATCCTCCCACTCTTTCTAGAAACTAGTGTTAAGAGGCATCCCTAGTACAGTTCACATCTCATCTGTGGAATACAAACAAAGCCTTTCCTCCAGCCCACACGTGCTGATAATGTATTTTGTGCCCCAAATTCTAAGCATATGGATGCTTTCCCTTGTAAAGTTAGCCAAGTTTGCTTCTTATATAAAAATACCAATCTTGAATTTTCCCTGATCATATTTATTTTATTTATTTATCGTGTCAGGCAACCGAACAGTTGTATTACATTTTTGACAGAATAAACAAAAAAAAAACATACAAAAGACACAGAGTTTGCAAGCTTGGTAGTTGATTAAATGTCCTTTGACCAGTATCTGGCCACTTGGAGTGCCTCTGGTGTTGCCGCAAGAAGGTCCTCCATTGTGCATGTAGCAGGGCTCAGGGTGCATTGCAGCAGGTGGTCTGTAGTTTGCTCTTCTCCACACTCGCATGTCGAGGATTCCACTTTGTAGCCCCATTTCTGAAGGTTGGCTCTGCATCGTGTGGTGCCAGAGCGCAGTCTGTTCAGCGCCTTCCAAGTCAGCCAGTTTTCTGTGTGCCCAGGGGGGGTCTCTCTCATTGGGTATCAGCCATTGATTGAGGCTCTGGGCTTGAGCCTGCCACTTTTGGACTCTCGCTTGCTGAGGTGTTCCAGCGAGTGTCTCTGTAGATCTTAGAAAACTATTTCTTGATTTAAGTTGTTGACGTGCTGGCTGATACCCAAACAAGTGATGAGCTGGAGATGTCACTGCCTTGGTCCTTTCACTATTGGTTTCTACTTCCTGGCGGATGTCAGGTGGTGCAATACTGGATAAACAGTGAAATTTCTCCAGTGGTGTAGGGTGCAGACACCACGTGATAATACAGCATGCATTGAGTCCATGGTAGTCTCTGGATGTAGGTGAACTACAACTCCCAAAGTCAATGCCCACCAAACCCTTCCAGTATTTTCTGTTGATCATGGGAGTCCTGTGTGCCAAGTTTGGTTCAATTCCACCGTTGATGGAGTTGAGAATGCTCTTTGATTGTAGGTGAACTATAAATCCCAGCAACTACAACTCCCAAATGACAAAATCATAATTGATGGTCACTCCTTGTGTTGTGAGATGTTTTGTTGCCAAATTTGGTGTGATTTCGTTCTTTGGTTCTTTTGTTTTTAAGGTACTCATTACGCACTGAGCATTTTTATATATATAGATAGGGCAGGCCTGCACCCCTCCAGGTGTTTTGGACTTTAGCTCCCAGAATTCCCGAGCACTGGACAAGCAGCCCAGAGTTTCTAAGAGTTGGAATCCCAAATACCTGGAGGACCATAGGTTGTGCAAGCCTGGTGTAGGGGATACTTGGCTCAGCAGAACTCCATCTGAAAATTATCTAGGAATTACTGTTGATCATTGATGTATCTAGGAATTACTGTTGCATCTAATTCAGCTTATAGAAGGATAGTTTCTAAGTCCAAGGAGATAATAGTCTGACTTTATTCTGCAGTGGTCAGACCTCATCTGGAGTACCATATTCAGGGCACCTCATTCTAAGAAGGAAATAGACAATTTGGAGTGGGTTTAAAGGAAGACGGTGAGGATGATAAGAGGTATGACATGTGAGAAGAACTTGAAGGAGTTGACCGTGTTCAGTCTGGTGAAGAGAACACAAGCGCAGTCATTCAATAGCTCAAAGGCTGATAAAAAGAGGAAGGTGCTGATTTGTCCTCGGCCTCAAAACACGGAATTAAATTAAATGGTTTTAAGTTACAGGAGAGAACAATTAGGCTGAACATTAGAAGATCTTCTTTATAGTAAGAGAGTGGTTCAACAATGGAATCTTCAAAAAGCACGGACATCTTCCTGCTACGGATAATCTAGCTGGAGTGTCTTTAGTGAATAGGTGGTTGACCTAATGGCTCATGGGACCCTTCCAACTCTATGATTCCATGAAAGGGGGGGGGGGGTAAGCAATGTGAGATAGAGTAATCCCACCATTTTTATTTCTTTTTAAATAATTGTGACTGCTTGTTTAAATCTGTACAGTATTTAAACTGCAACATTCCAGATCATATAACTGGGAAGGTGTTGTCCATACCTGCTGTTAATGTTGCTAATGTTTGAGACTCTTTCTGGAGTCTCTTTTTGGAGCCCCCAGTGGTGCAATGGGATAAACCGCTGAGCTACTGAACTTGTTGACCGAAAGGTCGCAGGTTCGAATCCGGGGAGTGGCGTGAGCTCCCGTTGTCACCCCCGCTTCTGCCAACCTAGCAGTTTAAAAATTATTTAAAAAAAAAGATGCAGGTGTAGACAAAGCAGATGTGAGTTGATCAATAGGTACCGTTATGGCGGGAAGGTAACGGCACTCCATGCAGTCATGCTGGCCACATGACCTTGGAGGTGTCTACGGAAAACGCTATCTCTTTAGCTTAGAAATGGAGATGAGCACCAACCCCCAGAGTCAGACACGATTGGGCTTAGGGGAAAACCTTTACCTTTACTTTACCTTTAGTCTCTTTAAAGAGAGAAAAAGAAGCAAATAAGAAGCATCATCATAATTATCGTCATCTATCTGGCAATTGCCTTCTAGATCATGACTTGACTTTAAACTAGAGCAGGGGTCCTCAAACTTTTTAAGCAGAGGGCCAGGTCACAGTCCCTCAAACTGTTGGAGGGCCAGATCATAATTTGAAAAAAAAAATGAATTCCTATGCACACTGCACATATCTTATTTGTAATGCAAAAAACACTTAAAAACAATACAATAATTAAAATGAAGAACAATTTTAACAAATATAAACTTATTAGTATTTCAATGGGAAATGTGGGCCAACCTTTGGCTGATGAGATAGGATTATTGTTGTGTGCTTTCAAGTCGTTTCAGACTTAGGTTGACCCTGAGCGAGGACCGGGTAAAAGACCTTGGAGGGCTGTATCCGGCCCCCAGGCCTTAGTTTGGGGAGCCCTGAACTTGAGTCATCACCCCAAAAAGGATAACTTTTGAAGAAATAAGTAATTTAGTATAATATTCCTGTTAGAATTTTCTGTTAGTAGGAATACTGCTATTATTTCAAATTTGCAGACACTCTGAATCGTGTTCCTTTTTATTTGTGATGCTAATCAATCAACAGATTCAATCAGTCATGGTATTTTATGAAATAAAATAGTTGGCTGAAGTAGACATTGATGCTGGAATGAATATCTATCTATCTATCTATCTATCTATCTATAAAAGCTGTCCCCTGCCACGTGTTGCTGTGGCCCAGTCTGTTGATCTGGAAAATAAAGTAATGAGAAAGTGTTGGTTTCTAATATATGTAATTTCTTTATGCTTGTAGGTAAACAGTATTTCTTGCTGCTTCTTTGTCAGTGTGGATGTAGAGATTGTCTGGAATATCCAGATATATCATGGCCCTTCTGTAGGGGCCCCTTTCAAATCTATAATACTATATCTCTCTGTATGTGTGAATCATATATCTATGGCTGGATGGCTCTTTGTCAGGAGGGCTTTGATTACGTTTTCTTGCCCTGGTGAAGGGAGTTGGACTTGGTGGCCTTGAGTATTTTCTGTTGGTCATAGAGGTTCTGTGTGGGAGGTTTGGCCCAATTCTGTCATTGGTGGGGTTCAGAACGCTCTTTGATTGTAGGTGAACTATAAATCCCAGTAATGACAACTCCCAAATGTCAAGGTCTATTTCCCCCAAACTCCATCTGTGTTCATCTTTGGGCATATGGAATATTCGTGCCAATTTGGTCCAGATCCATCATTGTTTGAATCCACAGTACTCTCTGGATGTAGATGAACTACAACTCCCAAACTCAAGGTCAATGCCCACCAAACCCTTCCCGTATTTTCTGTTGGTCAAGGGAGTTCTGTGTACCAAGTTTGGTTCAATTCCATCGTTGATGGAATTCAGAATGTTCTTTGATTGTAGGTGAACTATAAATCCCAGCAACTACAACTCCCAAATGACAAAATCATAATTTTTTGAGTGATGGTCACTCCTTGTGTTGTGAGACATTTTGTTGCCAAATCTGGTGTGATTTTGTTCATTGGTTCTTTTGTTTTTAAGGTACTCAATATGCACAGAGCATATATATATATGCTCTGTGCATATTGAGTACCTTAAAAACAAAAGAACCAATGAACGAAATCACACCAAATTTTATATATATAAAACATTGTGTGAATGTTTTGCAATAGTGTTTGGTAATTTATAAACCTTGATTATTTCAGAACTAGTATTTCACATTTCCTTTGAAAACAGTAATTTTAATCTACCTGTTGATCGACTCCATAAACTAGCTGGCATTGCCTCTCCCCCCTGATGT
Source organism: Anolis sagrei (assembly GCF_037176765.1). Classification (NCBI taxonomy): domain Eukaryota; kingdom Metazoa; phylum Chordata; class Lepidosauria; order Squamata; family Anolidae; genus Anolis; species Anolis sagrei. The sequence goes on along the minus strand of NC_090022.1, from coordinate 170,865,046 downwards.
GTGATGGGAAGTTGCTGCCAACTGAGAGAGAAATACGGTTGATCCCTGTGAAAGCCAACCATTGCATGGTTATCAGCCTCCTCCCAGTAGACTGAAATAAAGGAAAAGTTTCATGAGAACCACCACGCCTCTTAATGTTTCCCCAGCAACAACAAGAGTATCCCTCTCGGCAGCTAAATCAGGAAATCTGAACTGGATGGCCCCCCATATGGGTCTTCTTCCAGGGTCAAACCAAAAATGGGCAAATTGGAAGTCCCTGAACAGACTCAAAAGCAGAGTGGGCAGATCAAAAGACAATGTGGCAAAATGGCACTACCTAGAAGAATACTCCACCTTGTGCAAAAGTGGAGCAGAACAAACAACTCAGCATCTGTACGCTCGCCCACAATGCCCTGCCTCATGCACAGAGGAAGAACTGTTTAAAGCTACAGACAATGCGGTTGCTGTTCCCATTTTTGACTAAATTATTTACCCACTTATGTCCCCTCTATTTCATCAGTTTTATACTTGTTTATTTATGCAATGCTTTTGACACGAAATATAAATGCTATTTTAAGATACTGCTGCTTTTAGAATGAGCTTATGTGATGGGAAATGACACTTTCTTTCAACTTACATATTCAATAGCAATGAAATCTGATGTTGTACCCCCAAAAGTTCAGATCCCAGAGTCAGTCATATTTAATCTGAAGGTTTGGGGGCAGAACATCAGATTTCATGCTATTTAACCATGTAACTCGAAATAAAATGCAATGTACTTGCTAATCACTAGCCTATACTATATATATTAGAGATAAGAAACAGGATTGTGCTGACTTGCATAATGGAGATGCTAAAACCTCTGGGATTGTATTCAGTTTTCATGTTCCATTTTTCACACTATTAACAGGACTTCATGTTAAATGTGAATCAACATGCTGTTGTGTTCCTACTTAACAAGTATTTACATGTATTACCAAGGAAAGCAATACTGAGTAAATTACTGTTAAACCAAAGTGTGACACCGTAGCTGCAGAATGTTTGCTTACATGTTAATTAAACAGCTGAACATGCAGATGAAGTCTCTTGTGGTGAGTGGCTGTTGTGTCCAGGTAGCCAGAACAGGGCTTGTACGTTTATTGAAAGACTAGCTGTCCCTTGCCACGCGTTGCTGTGGCCCATGTGGGCGTTCTGTGTGGAATGTTTGGCCCAATTCTATCGGTGGGGTTCAGAATGCTCTGTGATTGTAGGTGAACTATAAATCCTAGCAACTACAACTCCCAAATGTCAAGATTGTATTTTCCCCAAACTCCACCAGTGTTCACATTTGGGCATATTGAGTATTCGTGTAGTTTGGTCCAGATCCATCATTGAGTGCACAGTGATCTCTGGATGTAGGTGAACTACAACTCCAAAACCAAAGGACACTGCCCACCAAACCCTTCCAGTATTTTCTGGTGGTCATGGGAGAACTGTGTGGCAAGTTTGGTTCAATTGCATCATTAGTGGGGTTCAGAATGCTCTTTGATTGTAGGTGAACTATAAATCCCAGCAACTACAACTCCCAAATGACACACTCAATTTTTTGAGTGAAGGCCATACATTGGGTTGTTAGGTGTCTTGTGTCCAAATTTGGTGTCAATTCGTCCAGTGGTTTTTGAGTTCTGTTAATCCCACAAATGAACATTACATTTCTATTTATATAGATAGGGTGCCTCTTGATCTTGGCCTTTTGTTATCAACATTCAATCTTTGACAAGATAACTTGGACTCTGTTATCTCTATTAGAGGGTTACTGTTCATGGGGTTGTCCAGGGCACTTCCAGACAGCATGAAAATGCGAGTTTTAAATAGAAGACAAAAAATCCAGGGGCCTGAGAGCAGGTCCCCACATAGACCTGTTAGTCCTGGGATTGGGTCCCCCGCCATCCTCACAGACTTCCTTTGTATCAGAACAAGATGGAGGGTGGAGAGGGGACATCCATTATGCTCTGGAACCTTATATTCACACATGCAAATATCTTAATATAAATATAAAGAGATTCGCATGTGAGCATTGAAGTTCAGCACATAACAAAGTGAATTAAAAAAAAACTTTTGCTGGATTTCTCTCTTCTCCCAATAGTTTATTCAAGCTTTGTTTAATATTATAAAATTTAAAATGAAGAGTTTCCCTTTGTGCTTCCTTTAAATCAGCTGTATGTCCATTTCACAGCCCAATCACCTAATCATCTATTTCGGGCTTTTTAAAAGTGGGCATGTGCTGGAGCAGTTTCCACAGGGGGGAGGGAAGGAAATCACGTGTGTTTACAAGAGTGCAGGGATATACAGTTATGTGAATATGCACATTTTCCAGCCAGAATCAGGATTAAAAAGGAACCCTTTTACCCCGTGTATTTTGTCTGTTGCACTGAATGAGTATGGATTTACTGGTAGCGTCATGTAGCCACCCCTCCCCTCTTTTATCCTGTAAGCCGGATCGGGGTATAGGATGGCAACCTGTGCTGGATGGGGTTGCACTCCCCCCTGAAGTCGCAGGTCCGCAGCCTGGGTGTCCTCCTGGACTCATCATTTACGCTTGAAGCTCAGGCGTCGGCGGTGGCAGGGAGGGCCTTCGCACAATTAAGACTCGTGCGCCAGCTGTGACAGTACCTCATGAAGGCAGATCTGGCCAGGGTGGTCCATGCCTTAATCACCTCCAGATTGGATTACTGTAATGCACTCTACATGGGGCTGCCCTTGAAAATGGCCCAGAAATTTCAATTGGTACAACCGGCGGCAGCCAGGTTACTAACTGGGGAGACTTAGAGGGAGCGGTCAACCCCCCTGTTTAAGGAGCTCCATTGGGTGCCGTTCATTTTCCGGTCCCAATTCAAGGTGCAGGTTCTTACCTACAAAGCCCTGAACGGTTTGGGACCTGCCTACCTGCGTGACCGCATTTCTGTGTACGAACCCACACGATCTCTTCGGTCATCTGGAGAGGCCCTGCTTGCACTCCCGCCTCCGTCACAGGCGCGATTGGTGGGAACGAGGGAGAGGGCCTTTATAGTGGCCCCAACTTTGGAACTCACTTCCCAAGGACATCAGGCATGCCCCAACATTGGCAGTCTTTAGGAGGAGTCTGAAAATGTGGCTGTTCCAGTGTGCCTTCCCAGAATAAGGAAAATTCCCAGCAATATGTCCTCAGAATGCACTTTACTACTGGTTTAGGATTGACTGCGCTCCCTCATCTCCTTTAAAACCCTATACCAGATATATCCTACCATGTTCATACCCAGCATTTATTTTTAATTTTTTTTTAAACTATTACATTTGGCCCGGCCATAGGTTTTTAAATCCTTGTGTGTTACTTTTTATTGGTTATTGTTTATATGTGATTTATTTTAATTGTATTGTATCTATTGTTTTTTTATTGCTTTTTGTTTTTATTGATGTGTTGTTAGGCTTGGCTTCATGTAAGCCACTCTGAGTCTCTTGGGGAGATGGTGGCGGGGTATAAATATAGTTTTTTTAAAATTATTATTATTATAAGTTCCGTGTTTTAGGTGCTGTGTAGATGGGCCCTCAGAAGCTCCAGTTAGAGCAGTATACAGCAACCAGATATGTACCTGTTAAAGCCAGGTAGAATTATATAGCACTGATTTTGAATAGGCTCAACTGATTGCTCATTGGCCTCTGAACCTCATTTAAGTTGCTGCTGCTTGCCTTTAAAGTCCTACATGGCATGAGGCAGAAATCTCTCTGCCCAAATAAATCCGCACCTGACGGAAGACTGTCAGGGACCATCTTCTCTATTGTGGTGCCCAAGCTATGGACTACATTGCCATGTGGAGGTGTGACTGGCACCTGTATTGCAATTGTTTTGTTACTAGCTCGAACCCTTTTTCTTGCTATGGCCTCTTAGATGATTCTGTTTTATTAATTTTACTGATTTTCTTTGTCTTGACACAATAGTTAGATTCTGAAAAGTGTTTTGCTATTTCATTGTTTGTTTGTTTTTAGTAATGATATGCAGGCCCGTAGCCAGGATTTTGTTTTGGGGGGGGGGGGGGCTGAGTTCGGTTCGGGGGGGGGGCTGAGTCTAAGTGAAAGAGGGTCTACCCTAGCAAACCTTTTGTATCGTTACCCCAATACCCCCATGCATATGGGATAGATTGAGTATGGTGATTAGATCATGATATGAATAAACATAACAGTTTAAATAATGTACCAGTAAGGCCTTCTCGTGGACCACCATGAGAATTTCGGGGGGGGGGGGGGGGGCTGAAGCCCCCCCCCCCCCCCGGCTACATGCCTGATGATATGAATGAACAGAATTTAAATCTTAAACGAATAGATAAGTAAATAGGAGTTCCACATTTTCTTGACATGTTACATTCCTAGGATATTATACTATGTACTTGTTAAGCTAACTAACTGTCATAAAACAATTCCCATGAAATTTTCAATCACATATCAAGAAGAGTAACAGAGGGGGAATTACAAATTACTGCACTCGAGAAAGGCTAAGGGCTTTGCGTATTTCTAAGGTCTCTCCGATCGTTATTCATTAAATTTGTTCCTGTTAAATGAGTAGAGTTCCAATAAATGCAATATATAGTAATTCAATATTTTCAAGCAGCATTTGTTTGATAGTATATATGGTAAATACATATTGCTATTTTTGGAAATACAATTCAATTGTTGTTTTTCTACCAGTGTGTGGCCCACATGTTTGCATAACAGAATTTGAATATTTAAAACATTCATAGAATCATAGAATCATAGAATCAAAGAGTTGGAAGAGACCTCATGGGCCATCCAGTCCAACCCCCTGCCAAGAAACAGGAATATTGCATTCAAATCACCCCTGACAGATGGCCATCCAGCCTCTGCTTAAAAGCTTCCAAAGAAGGAGCCTCCACCACACTCCGGGGCAGAGAGTTCCACTGCTGAATGGCTCTCACAGTCAGGAAGTTCTTCCTAATGTTCAGATGGAATCTCCTCTCTTGTAGTTTGAAGGCATTGTTCCGCGTCCTAGTCTCCAAGGAAGCAGAAAACAAGCTTGCTCCCTCCTCCCTGTGGCTTCCTCTCACATATTTATACATGGCTATCATGTCTCCTCTCAGCCTTCTCTTCTTCAGGCTAAACATGCCCAGTTCCCTAAGCCGTTCCTCATAGGGCTTGTTCTCCAGACCCTTGATCATTTTAGTCGCCCTCCTCTGGACACATTCCAGCTTGTCAATATCTCTCTTGAATTGTGGTGCCCAGAATTGGACACAATATTCCAGATGTGGTCTAACTAAAGCAGAATAGAGGGGTAGCATTACTTCCTTAGATCTAGACACTATGCTCCTATTGATGCAGGCCAAAATCCCATTGGCTTTTTTTGCCGCCACATCACATTGTTGGCTCATGTTTAACTTGTTGTCCACGAGGACTCCAAGATCTTTTTCACACGTACTGCTCTCGAGCCAGGCGTCACCCATTCTGTATCTTTGCATTTCATTTTTTCTGCCAAAGTGGAGTATCTTGCATTTGTCACTGTTGAACTTCATTTTGTTAGTTTTGGCCCATCTCTCTAATCTGTCAAGATCGTTTTGAATTCTGCTCCTGTCCTCTGGACTATTGGCTATCCCTCCCAATTTGGTGTCGTCTGCAAACTTGATGATCATGCCTTCTAGCCCTTCATCTAAGTCATTAATAAAGATGTTGAACAGGACCGGGCCCAGGACGGGACCCTGCGGCACTCCACTTGTCACTTCTTTCCAAGATGAAGAGGAAGCTATTGTTGAAGTTGTAAATAGGAATTTTCTGGAGGTAAGACATGTTGAATCAGTGGCTGCTACCACTTCTGGGGTGATGTTTACCACCTCAGATTTAAAGGTTTGTCATAAATGCTCAGTTTCTAGAAAAAGATTGGAATAGATTTGCAAATTTGGATATACCATCTGACTAAGCCAGGGGTCCTCAAACTAAGGCCCTGGGGCTGGATGCGGCCCACCAAACTCATTTACCCAGCCCTCGTTCAGGGTCAACCTAAGTCTGGAATTATTTGAAAGCACACAAACAACAACAACAACAACAACAACAACAATCCTATCTCATCAGCCAAAAGCAGGCCCACACTTCCCATTGAAATACCAATAAGTTTATATTTGTCAAAATTGTTAGTCATTTTAATTATTGTATTGTTTTTAAGTGTTTTTGCATTACAAATAAGATATGTGCAGTGTGCATAGGAATTCATTCATGCTTTTTCCCCAAATTATAATCCGGCCCTCCAACAGTTGGAGGGACTGTGACCTGGCCCTCTGTTTAAAAAGCTTGTGGACCTCTGGACTAAGCCTTACTTAACTTCCCTTTGAGCATGGTTTGCTATGCTGTTAGCATTCTTCCATGAATTTTATGGAAAGTGGGTGTGTGTCTTTGCCCTTTCTCTGACATTGTGTACCCGCATAGCACACCTTCTGTCCCATTTATGCATGGACCTAGAATCATAGAATCATAGAATCAAAGAGTTGGAAGAGACCTCATGGGCCATCCAGTCCAATCCCCTGCCAAGAAGCAGGAATATTGCATTCAAATCACCCCCGACAGATGGCCATCCAGTCTCTGTTTAAAAGCTTCCAAAGAAGGAGCCTCCACCACACTCTGGGACAGAGAGTTCCACTGCTGAACGGCTCTCACAGTCAGGAAGTTCTTCCTCATGTTCAGATAGAATCTCCTTTCTTGTAGTTTGAAGCCATTGTTTCAAGTCCTAGTCTCCAGGGAAGCAGAAAACAAGGTTGCTCCCTCCTCCCTGTGGCTTCCTCTCACACATTTATACATGGCTATCATATCTCCTCTCAGCCTTCTCTTCTTCAGGCTAAACATGCCCAGCTCCTTAAGCCGCTCCTCATAGGGCTTGTTCTCCAGACCCTTGATCATTTTAGTCGCCCTCCTCTGGACACATTCCAGCTTGTCTATCTCTCTTGAATTGTGGTGCCCAGAATTGGACACAATATTCCAGGTGTGGTCTAATCAAGGCAGAATAGAGGGGTAGCATTACTTCCCTAGATCTAGACACTATGCTCCTATTGATGCAGGCCAAAATCCCATTGGCTTTTTTTGGCGCCACATCACATTGTTGGCTCATGTTTAACTTGTTGTCCATGAGGACTCCAAGATCTTTTTCACACATACTGCTCTCGAGCCAGGCATCGTCCCCCATTCTGTATCTTTGCCAAAGTGGAGTATCTTGCATTTGTCACTGTTGAACTTCATTTTGTTAGTTTTGGCCCATCTCTCTAATCTGTCAAGATTGTTTTGAATCCTGCTCCTGTCCTCTGGAGTATTGGCTATCCCTCCCAATTTGGTGTCGTCTGCAAACTTGATGATCATGCCTTCTAACCCTTCATCTAAGTCATTAATAAAGATGTTGAACAGGACCAGGCTCAGGACGGGACCCTGCTTGTGGCACTCTGCTCGTCACTTCTTTCCAGGATGAAGAAGAAGCATTGGGGAGAATCACCCTCTGGGTTCGTCCATTTAACCAATTACAGATCCACCTCACCGTAGTTTTGCCTAGCCCACATTGGACTAGTTTGGTTGCCAGAAGGTCATGGGGGACCTGTTGCATTATACAAAACACCCAGGTTAAAGGAGCAGATGAAAGAAGGAATAACTTTGTGGGTTCACAATGCTTAGGGATTAAGTTAAGGTTCTGCAGGAAATCACAAAGGTTTGGAAACCACTGCCCTAAAGGCTTAATTTAGGCATGCTTGATGTAGCAGTTAAAGTGTTGCTGGTATTTTGGAAATTCGTATTCCAAGCCTCACTGGGTATGAAACAATAAAACTGTGTACAAAGCTTAATGTTATCCTATCTACTCATATATTAAACATTGAAAAATCTTTAAGATATATATACATTAAATGTTTAGTATGCTAATGCTTATGCATTATGCTTTGTGAGAGAGGGCGGAATACAAATGAAGTTAAAAAAAAAACATATTCAATATAGATTATACAATCATAGCCCCATTGAGTTGAAAGAGACCGCAAGGGCCACCCAGTCCAATCCTCTGCCATTCAGGAAGACATGACCAAATTACTTCCAACGATTGTCCATCCAACCTCTAAGATGGAGACTCTTATAGATAAAGGTGTCTGTACAAATGTGCTATTTTAAACTAACATTCATTTAGCATTGAGAGCTAATTAATGATGTTTGAGGTTTTACAAGAGCACTGTTGTCTCCCCAAAGAACAACTCTCAGGATTCCATAGCACTGAGCCATGGCAGTGCAAACTGCATGCATCCTCTAGCGTAGATGTACTCTTTTCAGCTGAAGAGAGAGATATCCAACCAGAAAGGAGGAAAATTTGTTTTTTTTTTTGTTGCCAGTCTCCTTCAAAGAAGATTTATGCAGTGATTAATGCAGTAAGACACTGGGCTGGCAAGCTTTCTACCATCTCAGAAAGATTGATATATTGTGTTTCCCATGGGACATCCCATTTTAGGAGACAAGTGTGATAACATCCTTGGTCAAAGTTCACATCAAAATCCATAATTTTGGCTACAAAACCTGCTCTCATCATATACATGAGGTTGATTTATACATGAGATAATTACTGTGTGTGTGTGTGTGTAACATAGGTAATGTATAGGTTATTCAAAACCATTTAACACTTCTCTCTGGTCACACCACAGTAGAATTCCATTGTTCAAGCAAGAGTGGGAACAGGAGCCGAGCTCTGTTATCTTAATCACACCATATTATAGGTGGTTTTGGGGTGATATTATCAGAACTGTTCAGTTTTACAATTTGGATTATTCAAGATAACACCAGCATTTAATCTTTCTTCCTGATGCAGCATTTTTGGAAGTAGAAAGTTTCTAAACTACTGTATTCCATAAAATGACTTGTGTTGGCTTTGGACACTGTAGCAAAATTGCTACTCTATGTTAAATTTTTGGTGTATAGCTCTATGTTTACATATGGCAGATAAGGAAGAATAGGCACAGACAGGGTAGCAACAGCAGAGATAGGATTCATTTGCATATGGAAGCCGATTGGTCATATGCAGATTAGCGTAGGCCCAGGATATGAACAGGTTGCTAGGCCAAAATGACAGTTGGGGAGAGCCGAGCTAAACATTCCAAAGGGGTGGAGCTAAAGTTTAAAAATAGGCAGTTAGAGAGTCAAAAGAGTTAGTTAGGATTTGCTGTTTGTGAGGTACAGTTAGAGAGTTAGGGATTCCTGTTTGTGAGAGACAGTTAGGAACTTCTGTGAGAGAAAAGAGTTAGGAACACCTGTTAGAAATAACAGTAATGAAGATGTGTTAAAGACTTCTGATATATAGAAGCAGTTACTTAAATAGAGATCAAGTTTAAGGAACATAAAGAAAGCCAGTGGTGCTCTAGTTAGAACATAATTTCAGTTGAGTGTGTAAAGCAAGTAACATGTTTGTGAATGAGAAACGTTGAAAGTCTATTTCAGAAAAGTAAGCCAAGTATATTATACTGACTGTAAGTCTCAAGATTTCAACAAAACACAAATGTAACCACAAGCGTTTGGAGCCTGAAGTTATAAATAAACTGTGTTACTTTGTTATACAGAAGTGTGTCTCAGTGCCCTGTACAAAGGTTAAACAGCACACAGAAAGTCCCAGCAAATATAAAAGAAGAAACTGAATCCTTATAAGAGTAAAGAGGTTTTTCTTAAATAAAGAAATAGTCTCCTTCCCTCGCTACAATATAAAATGGTGGCAGCGGTGGGATAAAAAAGGTCTCCCCTGCCACACGATAGTGCCTTTACTCTCCTCACAGATACAAATAAAATGGATAATGATAATACATGATTTTTACATAAGAAAGGCAGACTCGTGTATGCAGCATTTGAAATAAGAATTTTCCCCATAACTGCTATTTTCTTAAGTCTTTCATATTAAACTTTTACTATATCAGGTATTTACTGTTTATTCCCATGGGCCTGAGAAAACCTGAAATTTTTAGAATGAGTGACATGATAATGTTTATATATTCATGCATTGATTTTGCAGTGTGGTGCTTAACTTTTCTTAATCGACTCAATCTGCCTTTACAGAGTTTAGGAATACTAATAATATGATGTAGATTCATGTTTAGTAACAAAAAGAGCTTAGCTGTAGGGGTTTCTATAGCAAAAGGAACAACTGTGAAGAGATTTGGCATATTAGGTTCAATGAAACATGGGAATAAGTTTTCCTATAAACATGCCTGAAGTTGTTGAAGGCTTTCATGGCTGGAATCACTGGGTTGCTGTGAGTTTTCCAGGCTGTATTGCCATGTTCCAGAAGCATTTTCTCTTGAAAACCCAATGCCTGAAGTTGCCAAAGTGAGTTTCATATGGGAGTAATGATTCAGGTCTTGTATTTCAGATAAATGAGCCATTTTATCGGAACAGAATTTGGGGTTGGGTGTAATTTTGAATTTTATAATGATGGAGTTCCAATGCATTAGAAAGAGCTGGCAAATAACATGAAGCAAAAGGAATCTGTTTGGATTTTAGCTATGACATTTAATTGACTCTGGTTAGTATTGAACACAACTGTCTTACATGCAATTCAGTGTGCAATGAAATTTAGGCTGGCCAGCCTGAACAGTCACCTGTGGTACCAAGATGAAAAGTGGTTGGTGCTGTGCTGAGCTCAGTGGGCATGGTATGTGTGTATAGTGGCAAAAAACAAGTGCCCGAAATCTCTTTTTCAAAGTTATATGGCTTGTCTGGTTCCTGTGTACAAAAATGAGTTGTCCAGTTTGATACTGTTTGTTTTGAACTGAACACAGTTTTATTTAGACAAAATTACAGAACACCTTGTTGCACAGAGCGTGTTTTAGCCAAGTCCCATGCAAAAGACACACAGGCAAGATGAAAAAAAGGAACAGAAAAACTTTACTCTTATCAGCAGAGCCATGAACCTGAAGTCCGTGCCTTGCGGGACTTACCAGCTCTCCGCAGGGCATGTAAGATATACCAGTTTACAAAGGCTTTTAATGTTTGATATTGTTGTTTTTAAATTGTTTTAAATTGCTTTTAAATTTTGTTAGATTTTAGCCATTCTTGTAAGCCACTCCGAGCCCCAGGAGAGTGGCGGCATATAAGTTTAAATAATAAATAAATAAATATGTGTTATATGCCCTGCGGAAAGCTGATAAGTCCCGCAAGGCACGGACTTCAGGTGGCAGAGTATTCCAGAGTGATAGTGCCACTGCTGTAAAGGCTCTGCGTCTGGTTGCTGTTAGACGCAAGGTCTTGACGCTGGGAATTTCCAATAGATCTTGGTCCTCAGAACGGAGGGATCTCTGGGGTTGGTAGGGGGTGAGGCGGTCCCTCAGGTACATCGGCCCCAGACTATGCAAGGCCTTAAAAAACTTTGAAAGTGTTTGGAAGCAATCTTAGATCTTTCTCTGGTGAAAAGGTAGAAAATGAATTCAATTAAATAAAAATTTATCCTGGAAAAGAGAAGTTTATACATTAACTTGATAGCTGTGTAAGGATGTCATATTGAAGATAGAGCAAGCGTGCTGCTTCAGTGATTAGGACAGGGTAATGGATTCATATCACAGGAAAAGAGATTCCACCTAAACTTTAGGAATAACTTTCTGTTTCTAAGAACTTTTCGACAGTTGAATATGCTGTTGAGTTGTGGTGGAGTTGCCTTCTTAGGAAGCTTTTAAACAAACTGGGTGATCATTTGTCAGAAGTGCTTCAGTTATGAATTCCTGCATTGCAGGGGGTTGGATTGGATGACCTTGTGGTATCTTCCAATTCTATGATCTCTGAATCTGTAAGACAGCATGTGCTTAAATACAAGACTTCAAGAATTCAGTAAAGAATATTCCAAAGCAGGTTTCTCTGTTTTATAAAATCACATTTAAATGTCTTTAAATAAATTGCAATTCCTCTGTGGACCCAGGGAGAAAATTTATTCTAAAAAATATCTTAACAAATCTCTTTAGATTAGTGGGAATATATTTTATGTTATCTCAGAAGTGAATTTGTTTTGAGAATAATTCAAAGGTCTAACTGAATAACCCAACGGGCTAACTGTCAGAACAAGCAAACACTCAAAACCAAAACAGTTGAGCCTTTGAGCATGTAAGAGATGGAAGTAGAGCAAGAACTGCTGAGGGCAGTGTGGCAGTAGAAGAGTTCCAAGCATTTCTAAGGTTAGGAAATGAACTGCTATTTTCTTATATTGTAGAAGTGTTAAAATGAAGCAAGGCAATCTTTCTACCTTAGATTCATTAATCTTGTACAAAGCCTAGATTTGGAGCCTGTTTCCTTTTTGGAGTGTAGGATCGTCATCTGGCTCCTTCCCCACTTTCTTTGCCCTCTATGTATAGTTCCTGCAAGCAGTGGAGGAATGTGATCCGGCCAATGTGGAATGTTCCACTTTTTATTGTGGTTCCATAATTTAAAACAGTTCTATGGCATCAGGTATGATGCCTACCTGCGTGACCGCATTTCCGTTTATGAACCTACAAGATCTTTTCGATCATCCGGAGAGGCCCTTCTCTCGCTCCCGCCGCATTGCAAGTGTGACTTGGGATGAGGGAGAGGGCCTTCTCTGTGGTGGCCCCTTAGCTCTAGAATTCGCTCCCCAGAGATATCAGGTAAGCCCCCACCCTGGCAGTATTGAGGAAGAGCTTGAAAACTTGACTTCAATGATGGAATGAACAATAATCCATGACCTGACCAAACTCTGCAAAAATGCCCTCTGTAGCTCTTTATTACCTGTTCATGCAACCAAATCCTACTTTATCCCCCAGATCCCCTGTCCTGATACATTACATTGCTCTCTCACCCAGTGTTTTTTTTAATTTAATCCTCTGCAACTGAGCTTGCCCACTGTGATCAATTTTCTGCACTCAAATGTTTTGATTTTATATTGTTTGATGTATATATTATACTAGCCGTCCCCTGCCATGCGTTGCTGTGGCCCACATGAGGGTTCTGTATGGGAGGTTTGGCCAAATTCTATTGGTGGGGTTCAGAATGCTCTGTGATTGTAGGTGAACTATAAATCCCAGCAACTACAGCTCCCAAATGTCAAGATTCTATTTTCCCCAAACTCCACCAGTGTTCACATTTTGGCATGTTGAGTATTTGTGTAGGGTTTGGTCCAGATCCATCATTGTTTGAGTCCACAGTGATCTCTGGATGGAGGTGAACTACAACTCCAAAACCAAAGGACACTGCTCACCAAACCCTTCCAGTATATTCTGTTGGTCATGGGAGTTCTGTGTGCCAAGTTTGGTTCAATTCCATCGTTGGTGGGGTTCAGAATGCTCTTTGATAGTAGGTGAACTATAAATCCCGGCAACTACAACTCCCAAATGACAAAATCAATTTTTTGAGTGAAGGACATACATTGGGTTGTTAGATGTCTTGTGTCCAAATTTGGTGTCAATTTGTCTAGGGGTTTTTGAGTTCTGTGAATACCACAAACGAACATTACATTTTTATTTATATAGATTGGTTCTTGTATTTTATTTTTATTTTATTTGATTTTTTGCTGTGTTCTTCTTGTATATTGTGTTTTTGTTGTATATTGTTTTATTGTATTGTTGGGTTTGGCATCATGTAAGCTGCCCCGAATCCCCTTGGGGAGATAGTGGCGGGGTATAAATAAAGATTATTATTATTATTATTATTATTATTATTTTGACCGTAGTGATAAGCATTAATGGTTTTATAGTGATCAGATGATATCATCCATGTTCACAGTTAATTATTTCAAACTTTTGCTGCAGGTTAACTTGATAGTGGTTTAATATTTTATGTACTTAAAATCTTTGCCATGCTTTTTTGCTGCGTTATCTTTTGAAATGAACATGACAGCATTTGATGTAGGAAGCAATAGTCCAAGTAGTCCAGCAGCTGTATCCATGACTGAGCAGCCCTTTTTAGGACCCACTCTGCTCACCCCACATGGGGAAGGGGTTAGAAAGGTACCCTAACACAGACTGCCTCTCTTATTCCTGAATGGACTGCCCCATTCAGAGGGGACACCACCCTGTGGTCAAAAAAGAAAATGAACTTTGGAACATGGAACATACGGACACTGTTGGGGAACTCAGACAATGAACATCCCAAACGCAGGACCACTATTATTGCAAGAGAGCTGAGGTGCTTTAACATCAATATAGCAGCACTTCAGGAGACCTGGAGAGCAGGAAAGGGACAGCTGAAGGAAGAAAAAGGAGGCTATACCTTCTTATTATTATTATTCCCAAGCTTTGGTCTTCCAGCTGTTTTGGACTTCAGCTCCCACAACTCCTAACAGCTGGTAAGATGGCTGGGATTTCTGGGTGTTGAACTCTAAAACACTTGGCAGACCAAAGGTTTGGAACAACTGTCTTAGAGGGATCCACTAGATATGCAGCATTCCTTTTGTACTCTTTGCCAGACTAATGCCATACTGAGATGGAAATGTCTGAGGTCAGAGTGAAGCCGATAGGAACTTTAGGAGGCACTTCCCCAGGAGGATTTATTTGTCGTGTCAGAGCAACCAGTCCATTATATTACATTTCTAACAGAACAAAGCAAACAAACAGAAAAATACAAAACTTGTGAGTTTGGTAGTTGGTTAAATGTCCTTTGACCAGTATCTGGCCACTTGGAGTGCCTCCGGTGTTGCTGCAAGGAGGTCCTCCATTGTGCATGTAGCAGGGCTCAGGTTGCATTGCAGCAGGTGGTCAGTGGGGACCCTGGGACCCCACCAAAGAGGGATCGCTACTTTGGCGAGCTAGAGAAGCCTAATTTCATTAATTTTATTAAATTAAAATTCAAAATAAAATCTCACCAAAGTCGAAGAAGCGGCACCGAGGTGTTTTTATTAGTGATTCAGCTGAAAAGGATGCAATGTAGCAATCATTTGCCTACAGAGCATACCATTGCAATGATCAGAGACATTTTTATTTTTATAGGGTTTACAGGCTTAGAAGTTTCAAAATTCCCGCCCTCCGCCCTCTGCCTGGCTCGCAGATGATTGGCTGACGTGATAACAGCTGGGAGGAGGCTTGGTTGCCCGCCCTGCATCAGAGCCAATCACAGAGCTCCTCCGCTGCGCAGGAACCAATGGGAGCGCTCCTACCGCCTCAGTGCCTTAGTGAATCAGGAGAAGGGAGGCAGGATGAGGAAGAAACAATGGGCTGGTGAATGGATTAATGGATTTCATGCCTTGGGGCCAGGAGCCAGAGAAATCTGGTCTGCGACGGATGCCCAGCCTATTGTCTTTAAATGGATCTGTGATAAGCGTTGATTACTTTATCTGGGTCTTCCTTTCGCCATCAGATAAGACACAATGAAGAGACTGGGGTGAATGTTTGTCATGGCAAGTTTTGAAAGGAGAAACAGTTTCGGGGGGAAAGACCTTTTGAGGGTCTTCCGCCCCACAGGGTGATGTGATCAAAGGTGCCAAGCAAAACCTTTTCATTGAGCGGACCAGCTCCGAGGCTCAACTTGAGGTTCCCAATTCTATGTTTTTCCATGCACGAGTTATCATGATAAGAGTTCTTTGTGATTGCTAATTGTCCTTTCCACACAGCTGGTAGCTTCTTGATTGATTCCCCCGAGGGGAGGGGGAAAGGGGCAATCAGGTCAGAAAAATATGAGGGAAGAATACATGGAGAAATGTGGGAATCACAAGGAATTTATATCAAACACCTCCCTCTCTCCACCATCCACCGGAGAAATTGATTAAAATAATAATTTCAATAAAACACATGTTCATAGTTCATACGGGGCAATTTCATAAGAGAATATGAGTTCATTAGAGCCAAAAAATAATTTGAAGAAAGTCCAACAGTCACAAAAAAGGGTGCTTGATGATTTTCACTGAGCCAAGGAGTGGATTCCTGCAGCGCCAAGATCGAGTTGGTCTTTGGTCCTTGGGAAACTATAACTCCCTCCAAGGACTGGAGCCCCAAGGCCAGACTCTTCCCCGAGAGCCTCATGGGGTAGCCGCACCGAGTCTTCAGGGCTGGGGCCTGGCAGAGGCAATGGAATGGCGAAAAGTGACAGCGCAGCAGCAACGGAGCCGGCTTTTTGACAATCAGCTGTTTCTTGTAAAATATATTCTTAAAACTTAAATGATTATTCCCCGGGTGTAGAAGCCCAAAATGCAAAAAGCGAGATAGCATATAGTGTTAGAATTAAGCTAGGAAAAATATGCCACCAAAATGGAGGCGATCTGCCATCTCGCGGATACAGGGGCCCCTGGGAGTTTCCGTATCCGTGGTTTGGGGGAGCGCAGATTCGGCCTCCCCGGAACGCCAGGAAGGCATTCCGGCCAGGCCTGCAGTCTCCCGCGGCCTGGAAAAGGTTAGTTTCATTCATTGGGATAGTTTCAGCCAAGAAGAGACACAAAGTATCAAGCTAGAGAGTTAAAAGTTGCAATTTCATTAATCTTTATTTGGGGATTTGTTACAAAGTTGGGGCTTGGTAGGGAAGTGAAAGGGAAGAGCCTACGGCTGTGCAGAGTCCCTGGTTGAGCTTGCTGTTGGGGCACATTTCATCAGTTTAACCCAATCTTTGCATCCAGGAACTGTGGAACTCCCTGCTGCTGGTCACATCAGCTTGAAGGCAGGGGCCTGGGATGCCCTCGATGACAAGAGGCACAAACTTATTGAACTTCAGAACTTCTTGCTGTTTTTGGAAACGGTGAAGACCAAGCAGATGAGACCTTGGCAATGGACAGGAAGTCATAGTCATGTGAGCCAAAGAGGTAGATAGGGCTTCAAGAATTGCCGCCAGATATAGCTTCATGCAAATAGGAACTAATGCAATGTGAAGGAAGAAACAAATGCAAGCTAGTCAACACTGACATCCAAAGTGAATGGCACGACAGGAAAATTGTATTAAGGGGAACCGCTCTTGGCACCATCTATCATCATATCCAAAGGGATGAGGTTATCACTAAAAGCAACTCAGCACTGGAAAATCCCATTGATGGATCTGTGCACCCATGGGGCCAATTTGTTTGAGGTGTGAAAAATGATTGTTCAGTTGTGGTTTGCTGTTTATTTTCACATGGGACTAAAGGGAAGGTTATCTGAGCTAACCTTCCCACAATCAGCTCCTTTCCACACTTGTACTCATTGGGGCATATATTTCTTATTTTGCAGGACACTTTTGTTACTTGTCTATCATAATTAATTAAAACACATGATAGAAAGCACTTGAGGGCTGAGTCTAAAACTCTCAACTCTATCTCAATTAATCATTACAGACGGAGTATTTCTTGACATTTGCCAGACAGACATTAAATTTTTCAACTAATGTTAAAGAAGAAATATAGTACAAGTGCCTACAATGTTGAATAAATTGTTTGGCATTTGGATACAGGTACCAGGTATCACACAGTGGGCCCATTGTATTTGTAGGGCAGTGGTTCCCAACCTTTTGACCACGGACCACTTGACTGGGGTCCACTTTGACCAGGGACCACTCTCCAACACCAGTATCAAAAGGGTTACGAATCAGTTTTGGGTCAACTTTACATTTGGTTTGGTTATTTGGGATGGTGGTTCAGAAAATTGCATTGGATAGACCTTATCAGCTCTAGTTTCTGATACAGAACATATGCCATCCAGTAGTCACCATCTGCTCACCCATAGTAAACCATGCTCGTGAGGCTTGCAGATACATGAATGCAAATGCATTCATGCTCTCTCTCAAGACTTGCAATGTGAACATGTGTGCTCGTGAGGCTGGAGAGCGGCACAAACACATTCATAATCTCTGCTAGCCTGGCAAAGCCGGCAGACAGAGACTGTAAATATGTTCACGTTACTCCTTATTTGTCCCAACAGCTTGTACACATTAAGAATACTCATCAATTGAAACCGATCCAGTGCAATCCCATTGAGTTGCTGGACACTCCATTATCAACTTTTGCTCCAATGATGGCATTTAAGTCAGAATAAGACACTATAATTTTAGAAGAAAATATATTTCATTTCTGGCTATGCAATACTGTCTTTGTAAATGAACCTATTTGAAAAGCATGTAAGAAAAACAGCTGAGAAATGTTTTTATATTTTTTTATTTAGACAAAACAAATCCTACATGCAAACAAATCAACAAAATATTTAAAATACTTTTTCTAGAATAATACTACTACAACCTAAACATAAAAAACCCCAATAACCACAAACAATTTATGTTATTGGGTTGCTGTGAATTTTCCAGATTGTATGGTGATGTTCCAGAAGCATTCTCTCCTGATATTTCACCCACATCTGTGGCAGGCATCCTCAGAGGTTGTGAGATGTCACATAAACGTGGGTGAAACGTCAGCAGAGAATGATTCTGGAACATGGCCATACAGCCCGGAAAACTCACAGCAACCCAGTCATTCCAGCCATGAAAGCCTTTGACAACACAATCTATGTTATCTATTCTAAGGGCTTTACATTCTCTATCTGGTGGTTATATTCTTTCCATTTTCTATACCCTTTTAGTGAAAAGGTGCATCCTTTCGCATATAGTAACACATTTCTACTCCAAAAAACCAGTGATGGAAATTTGGCCCCATTTTTGCTGGAGGAACATAGTGGCCAAAATTGTGGCACTTTGCTTTGTGGCATCTTTGAAAGTTTGGCTGAGAAATGTCAATGGTAACTGAAAGATAATATTGAATGTGTATGTTTCATACCTTGACTCATATTTGGATGATTTGCTTCCCTTCCCTTCACAGAAATAATGAACTGGCATTTTTTTCTTTGATATAATAATTTTATGTTATTGCAGTGTCATCATTTTGTGTTTATCTAAATTTCTCTTTAATGATCAACAGTCTAAAACATTTAATATCTAATTTCTCTTTAAAGACCAACTGTCTAAAAGATTTAAGTCTTTCACAGTGGCTGGTTTTCTTATGCACCTTAGGCCCCTTCTGCACAGCTGTATAAAATCCAGATATCTGCTTTGAACTGGTTTATATGGCCATGTAGACTCAGATAATCCAGTTCAAAGCATATAATGTGGATTATCTTCATTAATATTCTGAATTATATGGAAGTGTAGAAGGGCCCTTAGTCTTGGTCTTAAATCCAACATTATTTATGTCATCAATATACTGGATTTTATTTGCACTGAATATGAATCCTGATAATCTATATAAATAAAAATGTAATGTTAGTTTGTGCTACCGTCAGAACTCAAAAACCACTGGGGGAATTGACATCAAATTTGGACACAAGACACCTAACAGTCAAATTTATGTCCTCCACTAAAAAAAAAATGATTTTGTCATTTGGGAATTGTCATCGCTGGGACTTATAGTTTACCTACAATCAAAGAGCATTCTGAACTCCACCAATGATGGAATTGGGCCAAACTTAGCACACAGGGCTCCCATGACCAACAGAAAAAACTGGAAGGGTTTGGTGGACATTGACCTTGAGTTTGGGAATTATAGTTCATCCACATCCAGAGAACACTGTGGACTCAAACAATGATGGACCTGGACCAAACTTGGCACGAATATTCCATATGCCCAAATATGAACACAGATGGAGTTTAAGGGAAATAAACCTTGACATTTGGGATTTGTAGTTACTGGGATTTATAGTTCACTACAATAAAAGAGCATTCTGAAACCCACAAACGACAGAAATGGGGCAAACTTCCCACACAGAACCCCCACAACCAACAGAAAATACTTAAGGCCATCCAGTCCAACTCTCTTCACCAGGGCAAGAAAATGTAATCAGATCCCTCCTGACAAAGAGCCATCCAGTCATAAATATAGATAGATAGATATGATTCACACACACACACAGATATAGTATCAGAGATTTGAAAGAGACCCTTAAAGAAGGACTATGATATGTTGCATATTCCAGAGTAGGCAAACCAGACACTCTCCACATCAACACTGACAAAGAAACAGCAAGAAATACTGTTTACTCACAAGCATAAAGGAATTACATATATTAGAAACCAACACTTTCTCATTACTGGGCCACAGCAACGTGTGGCAGGGGACAGCTAGTATGATTATATGATTGGGAATTGGTTGTCTGAAACCTCTTCTACACTGCCATACTTACATTATCTTCTTTGAACTGGATTACAATCAATCTTTATTATAGTCCACAGACCCAATTACTCAGCAGAGAAAGTGCACAGCAGATTTGTAAATGGATAAGACCACTTAAAAGCAGGACGAGTGCAATGCAAGATACATATGAACAAGGATAAAAATGCTGCAAATATATACAAGGCAAGTTTCAACCTGGGTCTAATACAGGAAAACTGTCTTATTCTGGCTACCTCAGAGAGAAACTCACATGGGGGAAGTTGTCACCTAGTAAAAACTTTGCATGGCATTTGGTTGATCATCTGTGTAAGTTGCTCAATAGTGTGTTAATAATAGCCAAGCCTGCTTGTAAAAACTGCCATCCTATGATGTGATACATATATTCAACATCCTGATTATTACATGGGTAATGTCTTGCATTGTATGGGGTCCCTGCAAATCTAGCTTGAAGCAATCCAGTTCAAAGCAGATAATTTGGATCTTGTATGGCAGTGTAGAGTAGTTTACTGATGAGGCAGGGTACAAAATGGTGCTGTTCATTGAACATGTTTCTCATTTGAGAAAACTCACAACATAGTAATATGTGCCAGACAAATTTACACTATCCTTAGATCAAGTGAGATTTTGGATAAAAGACCAGGGGGAGATGAGACTACTATTATTAGTAAAATGTGTTAGCAAGAGGATTGACAGGGAAGTAGCTTTTAAATGGCTGTGACATGTGGAGTGGAGAAGGGCAGATGGGATAAAAAAAAATTAGATTGAGATTTGTTGCTGAACTGTGATATTAACTACTACAAGACGCTAAATTTAGTGACTTTAAAGGAATGAGAGTTGTTTGGTAATCAGATTTGAGAATAGCAATAGTTGAAAATGAATGGGATTTCATTTGGGAAAACCTACCTTACAAATCAGAGAGAATACATTGAGAACGCTCCATAAATGGTAACATTTGACATAATTTTGAAGCTTGCCCCTTTGTATTATTTAGATTATTGTAATATATATTTTCAAATAAAGTTAGTGTTCTAAGTATTTATTTATTTATTTACAGTATTTGATTACATTTATCTTTTCCACCCCGAGGGGGTTCTCTGATCTACACAATTTGTCCCGCAGCATTTATCTGTACCCATTACTCTGACCCGGCCCAGTTTTATTGTGTCTTGGTGTATTGTTTATTGTTTGTTATTTAATATTGCTTTAATTGTTTTTAATTTGCTTTAGGTTTTGTATTGTTATGTTGTGTATTGAGGCCTTGGCCTTTGTAAACCGCATCGAGTCCTTCGGGAGATGCTAGCGGGGTACAAATAAAGTTAATAATAATAATAATAATAATAATAATAATTGCATTCATTGCTGCAATGATAGCTTTATTGGTTCCAATTTGATTTTAAGTTGGTCATATTGTATAAGTTTATCCTTTGGAAATAAATTGATTATTTTGTAAATTCTTCCTTTCAATCCCTTAAAATTGATTACATTTATCTTTCTGTTTAAATAACAAGTGTTCTAGGTATGGACAGAGGGGTGCTGGTGCTAGCAACTTTTGTGATTGAAGCGTACACTAAACATCTGTTATGTGAATTGATTGCTTATTCTTTCTTGTGCCTTAGAATCATAGAATCAAAGAGTTGGAAGAGACCTCATGGGCCATCCAGTCCAACCCCCTGCCAAGAAGCAGGAATATTGTATTCAAAGCACCCCTGACAGATGGCCATCCAGCCTCTCTTTAAAAGCTTCCAAAGAAGGAGCCTCCACCACACTCTGGGACAGAGAGTTCCACTGCTCAATTGCTCTCACAGTCAGGAAGTTCTTCCTCATATTCAGATGGGATCTCCTTTCTTGTAGTTAGAAGCCATTGTTCCGTGTTCAAGTCTCCAGGGAATCAGAGAACAAGCTTGCTCCCTCCACTCTTGCTCCTCTCACATATTTATACATGGCTATCATATCTCCTCTCAACCTTCTCTTCTTCAGGCTAAATATGCCCAGCTCCTTAAGCCGCTCCTCATAGGGCTTGTTCTCCAGACCCTTGATCATTTTAGTCGCCCTCCTCTGGACACATTCCAGCTTGTCAATATCTCTCTTGAATTGTGGTGCCCAGAACTGGACACAATATTCCAGGTGTGGTCTAACCAAAGCAGAATAGAGGGGTAGCATTACTTCCCTTGATCTAGACACCATGCTCCTATTGATGCAGGCCAAAATCCCATTGGCTTTTTTTGCCGCCACATCCCATTGTTGGCTCATGTTTAACTTGTTGTCCACGAGGACTCCAAGATCTTTTTCACACGTACTGCTCTCGAGCCAGGCTTTGTCCCCCATTCTGTATCTTGGCATTTCGTTTTTCCTGCCTAAGTGGAGTATCTTGCATTTGTCCCTATTGAACTTCATTTTGTTAGTTTTGGCCAATCATCTCTCCAATCTGTCAAGATCGTTTTGAATTCTGCTCCTGTCCTCTGGAGTATTGACTATCCCTCCCAATTTGGTGTCATCTGCAAACTTGATGAACATGTCTTCTAAGCCTTCATCTAAGTCAGTGGTTTTCAATCTGGGGTCCCCAGATGTTTTTGGCCTACAACTCCCAGAAATCCTAACAGCTGGTAAACTGGCTGGGATTTCTGGGAGTTGTAGGCCAAAAACATCTGGGGATCCCAGGTTGTGAACCACTGATCTAAGTCATTAATAAAGATGTTGAACAGGACCAGGCATAGGACGGAGCCCTGCTTGTGGCACTCCACTTGTCACTTCTTTCCAGGATGAAGAGGAAGCATTGGGGAGAATCACCCTCTGGGTTCGTCCATTTAACCAATTACAGATCCACCTCACCGTAGTTTTGCCTAGCCCACATTGGACTAGTTTGTTTGCCAGAAGGTCATGGGGGGACCTTGTTGAAGGCCTTACTGAAATCATCTTTATCTTCTTATCTTTATCTATTTCCACAGTGCTTTACTGTTCTTCTTTCTATTTTTATCCAAGGTATGGAATCCTCTTCTTTTGAAAATTTTCCTGATTAGACCAATTGGAATGCATCACAGTCGAATTCTACAGTGGGTAGTGATTTTCCCTCCAGTTGTGAACTATTCTAAGATTTCTTGCAATTTTGAAAACTTTGTCTTTCCTATTAACCTAAGGATGGTTTGAAATAGGTAAAATGTGAACTTTGATAACTGATAGCCTGCTCAGTTATGATAACTGGAATGCTGAATATTTTAGATTTTGTTGAATATAGGGAAATATTGGATTGTCGTTCCTATGACAAGATGTGCTGTATCTTTTGTTAAGAAAATGCCAAAATATCTAAATCCTGCAAAACTAATTGATAAATTGGGGGTTTCTTTTAGACCCAATGGGCCTTACTTGGATATTTTTATGATCAATATTTTTATTAATTGTAATGTATTTCGAGCCTTGCATATATCTGAAATGTACTAAAAATTAACAGTAGTTATCCTAAACATCATTTTGTATTTGATAAAAAATAATGTTTTTATACTTTGAGTTTCAACATTTTTCCTTAATTCTGCGAACGATTCGATTGCTAAGGTAAAAATAATAGTAGAGCTTGGGCACCCGTGTTGGGTTCCTCTAGATATTGGGAATTGTTTGGAATTGACACCATTTACCCTTAATGTAGCTCTTACATTTTCATATAACTATCCTGTAATTGCTATAAACCTGTCATCCATATTTGGTTTTTTTTTAGAAGCAGTATCAAATAGCTGTGCTCAACAGTGTCAAAAGCTTTCATTTCATCTACCAGGATTATGGCTATTGGATTCGTGTTCTGACTGTTACAAATTATATTTAATACTCTCCTAATGGAATTTGCTAATGTCCTGTCTGGTAGAAATCCAGTTTGATCTGAATGAGTATATATGTTATAAATTTATCCAGTCTTTGTTCATCCTGATTGAGTAATGTTATAGGTCTGTAGGCTGATGGTGAGTGGGGATCCTATTGATTTAAGTATAGGTGCTATTTTTGCCCTGTCCGTGATTCTGGACTTTTCTTTCCAAATAACATACTTGTAAATGAGTGATTAGGCCATCTGCATTTTTAAAAAATGGTATTCAGGATAAATCACCATTCAGACCTGGTAATTTATCCCATTTTAATTCATCATTTGTATTTTTTTATTTTCTCAATAATTGGGGCATTCAGTAGATCTCTGTGATCATTTGTGATATATTTAATAGACAGTTCCCTTATAAAGTTCTTAACATTAATGCTCCTTTCTATATTTGAGGAATATAGTTCAGCAAAGAAATCTTTGAAGATATTGCTTGTTTCAATTGGATTTGAAATGAGTGCAATTTGCACTTTAATAGAATTTATGCTATTTTATTGAAGGTCTTTTTGAAGAGCATTTGACAGTCATAGTATTTTCTTTAAAAAGATACTTTTTATTTTCCTGATATTCCAACTTGTATTGTAGTTGTTTGAGCTCTTCTTTCATAATGGTTAGTTTTTTTTCTTCATGTCTTAGTCTATATTCCAGTTCTTTTCCTGTTTGCTTATATCTGCCATCTTCACTTATTAATTTCTCTAGCAAAGTTGCTTGGAATTCTTGTTTTTAATTGTTTTAGATAGTCAATTTCCAAATTTCTTTCATATCTACTTTTGTCATATCTTGCTGTTTTTCACTCGCTAGGCATCATCTTGACTTCCCTGTGTCTTTCTCACTTTAATTTTTGAGATTGCTTTCAAGTACTAAATTTTCCTGTGCTCACCAATTTATTATGTCTTGGCATCATTCCTCTTCTATTTGCTAATTATTTCTTGTTCTGTTTCTATTTATCACTCTTAAAGTTAATTATTAAGCAGGGAAGAGAGTGCAAAAGTAAAATTATGGTTCCATTTCCCAGAACGGCAAATTTCTCCTCTCTAAGAGCTCCCAAGGTGATGAACAAATTAAAATGTTACAAAAATAAAATTATTTTAAAACAGGTTAAAATATTCTTTGAAAACACAGAAACACAATCTAAAAACAATTCTACAACCCTTTCCTAAAAACAGATAAATGATCAGTACTTTATTTGACATTTTTCATGTGAATATATGAATTACCAAAAGAGGATGTGGTGGGTTTTCTTGTAGTAGTGTAATGAAAAACAGTGTTAGGTGGCTGGCTCAGGGTCTTTCTGTAAAACAGAGATTTTGTCTTTGTACAGTTTTTTCAACCACCTGTACTTTGAAGAAATGTATAGTTTATTTATGTATTTATTTCTCATATTTATGCCCCATCCTTCTCACCCTGCAGGGGACTCAGAGCGGCTTACAAAAGGCAGGGATTTGATACCACATAAAATACAAACAATTAAACAAAATATATATAATAAAACCAAGAAATTAAAATAATCTAAACACAATATTTAAAACCAATCCAAAACCCAGTTCTTATATATAGTTCCAATATGAAGTCCTGTCAGCCAGTTACTCTAAGATGTTAAGATTCTGTGATTCTGTTTCCAGTCTTCTTGTTGCTATTCTCAGCTCCTGACCTATGAGCTGGAATTTGTTCTGGTGTCCCTTCTAATTCTTTCACATATATGTTTTTTAAATCCTTGGCTTTCTACATATATTTATGATTACCCTTTTTGGTTGAATCTGTAGATAATATCTAGCTTTTCCATCTGAATTGAGAAGCCCCCGGTGGCACAGGAGGTTAAACCCCTGTGCCGGCAGGACTGAAGGCCAAAAGGTCGCAGGTTCAAATCCGGGGAGAGTGTGGATGAGCTCTCTCTATCAGCTCCAGTTCTCCATGCAGGGACGTGAGAGAAGCCTCCCACAAAACATCCGGGCGTCCCCTGGACAATGTCTTTACAGACGGCCAATTATCTCACACCAAAAGTGCCTTGCAGATTCTCAAGTCGCTCCTGACACGACCAAAAAAATTTAATCTGAATTAAATCCCACCTCTTTTGAGCCCATGTTGCATGTGTTTTGAGGGGCTGAGCCGGAGGCTCTTCGGGATGCGCAGTTACAGTGATAGGCTATCCAAGCTGCACAGCTGAGCAGGAGGCTCTTCAAGATACGCGGTTGCAGTGGAAGAGTTGCCAGGCCGCGTGCCAAGTGGGGATCTTTCCAGGCTGTACGTCAGCAGTGGGATTCTCTCTTGGCTACATTCTTCATATACAGGAGGGTGCAGGGCAGGAGCCCCAGACAGTGCTTTGTGAAGTCCTAAGGGCTCCACGGAGCACCGTTTGAGAACTGCTGATTTAGAAGATACAAAATAGAAACCTCATTTTTCACTCATCATTCCCCATTAACTGTGATTTATGTATGAAAATATCAAGAGCCTTTGGATGAATAAAGAAGTGGAAATTTTTACGAACGTTGTCACATTACAACTTAAATTCATTGTGGAAGAAGAACGTATATACTGTAATAAGGAAAGAACGCAAGAGAGATAACTATGCCAACATCTCACACTTGAGAGGAAAGGTGGAGGATTATTCAGATGTACATAATATCACTTAACTGCTGTGTTGTATGTGCTGCCTCTATGCTTTATAAAATCTGTCAAATTACGTATTCTTGGCAGGGGAAGCAGCCAAACAAATGTAAACAGCAATTTTAGAGCCCAGTCCCTAGGATTAAAATTTTGTAAACACTCCAGCTAATTGCATTCTTGTTGTCAATGTACCAAAGGCACCATTTAGCTAAAGCATTTGTTTACTGAATTTTGTTTGTTTAATGAACATGAATCTAGTAATGTTCTGACTGAGGATAGATAGGATCAGCTTGAAATGCAAATAAGAAAGTATGTCTAATGCTGTTAAGTGTTTAGATTACTGGGTACTCTACAAGAAAATAATCTTTTAAGTTGTTTTGGTATGGAATCTGTAACAAAAAGTGCTTATTTCACTGTTTTAAATTCCAAAATGGATGGTGCATTTTGGAATTTGAAGTTGAAAAAAGAATACTCTACTATTCAACAGCACTTATTTCACTGATACAATTTGGAGAATTTATAAAATGTTCATTATGATTAATAATTTGTATGTAAACTTGAAGTTGAAGAAAGAAGGCTATGCTTGGTCTCAATAGATTTGATAGGAATTTTCTGAATGACCTCACAAATTGTGTATCCGATGTCATTCGTTATATTTAGATTCCAAAAAATATGGTACTTGTATGAAATAGAACAAAATAAAGCTTCACTTTAAAAAAGCAGGCTCTGGTGTAAAAACACAAAAAGCTAAAGAACAACTAAAATAAATAAATAGCACAAATACAAATACAATCAGCAGATAATCTGACTTTATGATGGTAACTCCAAAAGGGTTTAATGTGAAAACTTATATTTTGTTAAACTAGAAGATATAATCTACTTATCTTGGTGATATAGCTGGTTTGAAATATCCCAGTTTTTCCTAATTTATTGGTCAGAAGGTCATAGAATCATAGAATCAAAGATTTGGAAGAGACCTCATGGACCATCCAGTCCAACCCCCTGCCAAGAAGCAGGAATATTGCATTCAAATCACCATCCAGCCTCTGTTTAAAGGTTTCCAAAGAAGGAACCTCCACCACACTCCGGGGCAGAGAGTTCCAGTGCTGAACGGCTTTCACAGTCAGGAAGTTCTTCCTCATGTTCAGATGGAATCTCCTCTCTTGTAGTCCTCTAGATGAAGCTTGTTATTCAAAATTAAAAGCCTAACGCGGTCAACAATAAAAACAAATAAAACAAACAGAGAAGTACAAATCAAAACAAACAACAAAGGCCTTGATAGGTAGCTTAGCCCTACTTGCAATCCCAGTAAACCAAACTGCGAGGAGCAGCTTAAAAAGCTGGGAATGTTTAGCCTGCAGAAGAGAAGGCCTCGAGGAGACATGATGGGGGCCATGTATAAATATTAGGCCTGGGTAACAACGCAAAAATTTGTTTCTAAAATCGATTTGTAATTGGGGGTTTTTTTTGTTTCGATATTTAAAATAATTACAAAACTTTCCCAAAAAAAAGTTTCGGTATTTACGAAATTTCGTAAATATTTACAAAACATTTTGTAAAGATGGCGCCCTTTTTTTTTCAATATTTTTAAAATATTTTTTAAATTTAATTATTAATTTAGTAGAATAGGGATTAATTATTATTAATTATTATTAAGGAGGGAAGGCAGGCACTCACTCTGGCAGGCCCTCTCGCTCGCCGCTTGCTCGCCCCTCTCACTCCAGCAGACAAGAGTTCTTCCTCCCACCCTGAACATTATTCCACAGATATATCAACCCCACTTGCCTAGTTTCCAACAGACCTCACAACCTCTGAGGATGCCTGCCATAGATGTGGGTGAAATGTCAGGAGAGAGTGCTTCCGCCCCTCTCGCTCGCCGCTCGCTCGCCCCTCTCGCTCGCCGAATAGGCAATGCTAAGCAAGCTGGCCAATTGCAACATTCAGGCAGGAAGCAGCCAGACCATGAAGCTGCAAGGCCATTCGATGCTCATCAAGCTGGCCAGCTGCAACATTCACGCTTGCCTCCAGCAGACAAGAGTTCTTCCTCCCACCCTGAACATTATTCCACAGATATATCAACCCCACTTGCCTAGTTTCCCAACAGACCTCACAACCTCTGAGGATGCCTGCCATAGATGTGGGTGAAATGTCAGGAGAGAGTGCTTCCGCCCCTCTCACTCGCCGCTCGCTCGCCCCTCTCGCTCGCCCCTCTCAGCAAGCATCGGCAGGCGGCCATCGTATTTCCGAAATGGACGGAAATACAAAATTTTTTGGCGCCTGCCGTTTCGATATTTAAAAACACTTCCAGGTTAAAAAAAATGTTTTGTAATCGTTTCGTAATTCAAAAATTAACGAATTTTTTAACGAATTAACGAAACGAATTGACCAGCCCTAATAAATATGTGAAGGGAAGTCATAGGGAGGTGGGAGCAAGATTGTTTTCTGCTGCCCTGGAAACTAGGACGCGGAACAATGGCTTCAAACTACAAGAAAGGAGATTCCATCTGAACATTAGGAAGAACTTCCTGACTGTGAGAGCCGTTCAGCAGTGGAACTCTCTGCCCCGGAGTGTGGTGGAGGCTCCTTCTTTGGAGGCTTTTAAACAGAGGCTGGATGGCCCTCTGTCGGGGGATGTCCCGGTCTTCAAACACTCTGTGCTTCATTTGGAAAAATGCTACACTTGTAGATCTCAGGCGGTGTTTATTTCAGTGTCAATGTTGACCTTTGTGGAGAGGTGGCTGCCAAGGTAGCGGAAATGGCCAACATTTTCTAATGTTACACCATTAAGCTGTATACCCTAAAATAATGGCCGAGGCAGTGGCAGCAGGGGACTAGTGCCTACAAACCAGGACAGCACTTAAGCACAGTGGATCTCTATCAGGCAAGACCAGAAATTCACTTGTCAAACAGAGACAACTTGATGCCTATCACACAACGCTGGCAATACGAAACCAATGCAACAGCCTCTGTCTACTGAAAAATATTCCTCAGAATCTCAGAGCCAGCCAGGTGACAAGATCAATTCAACATGCCTCACAAGAATGACTTTGGAGTTGTTCACTAATTCCCGCTTACACTAACTCCCTCTTACAGCTGCAGCAATTCACCTACCAGGCATAGATAAGCACTTCTTGGCTAATGAAAGATTCCCCAGCTGTCTTCCCTCAATGCAAATAAGTTTGGTTAAAGAATAAAAAACCCATATATGCATAATTGCTCATGTCGCTCTTCAGGTAGTCTTTTGCCAATTCACACATACACACAGAAGGGGAGGTGGGGACTGCATAGAGCATGTGCATTGAATTTGTGGAGAGGGAGTGGCTCTAGAAGTTTCCAAAAAAGCTCTGCACTTAGGCACACACTGTTTCCCGTGTGTGAGTTTAAAAGACGATAACCCAAACTACAGTTTC
Organism: Anolis sagrei; assembly: GCF_037176765.1. Taxonomy (NCBI): domain Eukaryota; kingdom Metazoa; phylum Chordata; class Lepidosauria; order Squamata; family Anolidae; genus Anolis; species Anolis sagrei. The sequence continues at coordinate 170,835,144 of NC_090022.1, read as the reverse complement.
AGGCAAGCAACCTATTGTCCCCGAACTGGAGTTAAGTTTTACATCAGAAACAGATGCACTAAATATTAAATATGTATACCAAAACAATGAAAAAGTTCATGAAATCCATATACCGTATATTCTGGGGCACAACTTGACTGGGGCTATAAGACAACCCCTCAACTTTAACAAACATAATAGAGAGTTGGGGATATACTCGCCGTTTAAGACGACTCCCCAAACCAGGCACTTCTCACGAGGCCTGGACAGGAAGGAGGAGAGGGGCATAATCAGAAGGGCCTCCGGCGCTCCTCAGGTCGCTCTCCTTCTTCCTGCCCAGGCCTCGCGCGAAGTGCCTCTTCTCCCACGAGACAACGTTGTCTCGCAAGACAAGAGGCACTTCTCGCAAGGCTTGGATAGAAAGGAGAGTGGCCTGAGCAGTGCGGGAAGCAGCCCAGGGGCCCGGCCGCCAACAAAGGAGGCGCCTGGGTCTCAGCAAGGAAGGCAGCCAGGGAGGAAAAACAAGGAGGTGATAGGGCCTCTTTGAGAAGATGGGGCAATGCTGACAGGGGGTAGGGAAAAGGCAGAACTACTTAATGCCTTCTTTTCCTTGGTCTTCTCACAAAAAGAAAGTCATCTTCAACCTCAGCAGGATGGAGTGGATGAGGGATTAGAGGACATCCAACCTCAAATTGGGAAACAAGACATCCAGGAATACCTGGCCGCTCTAAATGAGTTCAAGTCCCCAGGGCCAGATCAACTACACCCAAGGGTATTGAAGGAACAAGCAGAAGTCATTTCCGAACCATTGGCAATCATCTTTGAGAGTTCTTGGAGAACAGGAGAAGTTCCAGCAGATTGGAGGAGGGCCAATGTGGTCCCAATCTTCAAGAAGGGAAAAAGGATGACCCAAATAATTACCGTCCGGTCAGCCTCACCAGGCAAGATTCTGGAAAAGATTGTTAAGGAAGTGGTCTGCAAACACTTAGAAACAAATGCGGTCATCGCTAATAGTCAACATGGATTTATCAAAAACAAGTCATGCCAGACTAATCTGATCCCTTTTTTCGATAAGAGTTACAAGCTGGATAGATGCGGGGAATGTCGTGGATGTAGCGTACCTGGATTTCAGTAAGGCCTCCGACAAGGTACCCTATGACCTTCTGGCAAACAAACGAGTCCAATGTGGGCTAGGCAAAACTACGGTGAGGTGGATCTGTAATTGGTTAAATGGACGAACCTAGAGGGTGATTCTCCCCAATGCTTCCTCTTCACCCTGGAAAGAAGTGACGAGTGCCACAAGCAGGGTTCCGTCCTGGGCCCGGTCCTATTCAACATCTTTATTAATGACTTAGATGAAGGGTTAGAAGGCAGGATCATCAAGTTTGCAGACGACACCAAATTGGGAGGGATAGACAATACTCCAGAAGACAGGAACAGAATTAAAAACGATCTTGACAGATTAGAGAAATGGGCCAAAACTAACAAAATGAAGTTCAATGGGGACAAATGCAAGATACTCCACTTAGGCAGGAAAAACGAAATGCAAAGATACAGAATGGGGGACGATGCCTGGCTAGAGAGCAGTGCGTGTGAAAAGATGTGTCCAATTCTGGGCACCACAATTGAAGAGAGATATTGACAAGCTGGAATGTGTCCAGAGGAGGGCAACTAAAATGATCAAGGGCCTGGAGAGCAAGCCCTATGAGGAGCGGCTTAAGGAGCTGGGCATGTTTAGCCTGAAGAAGAGAAGGTTGAGAGGAGATATGATAGCCATGTATAAATATGTGAGAGGAAGTCACAGGGAGGAGGGAGCAAGCTTGTTTAATGCTTCCCTGGAGATTAGGACAAGGAACAATGACTTCAAACTACAAGAAAGGAGATTCCATCTGAACATGAGGAAGAACTTCCTGACTGTGAGAGCCGTTCAGCAGTGGAACTCTCTGCCCCGGAGTGTGGTGGAGGCTCCTTCTTTGGAAGCTTTTAAACAGAGGCTGGATGGCCATCTGTCAGGGGTGATTTGAATGCAATATTCCTGCTTCTTGGCAGGGGGTTGGACTGGGTGGTCCATGAGGTCTCTTCCAACTCTACGATTCTAGGATTCTATTATTCTAAGGGAGGAAGGATGGGGAGTCTGCCCAGGAGGCCGCCATGAGCCAAGGCAGAGGAGGAAGAGGAGGAGAGCCCGAGGCCAAGGCAGCCATAGTATGTAATTTTATTATTATTTTCATTTTATACTCGGCGTACTAGATGACCCCCAAAATTTTATAAGGTTTTACATGCCTAAAAAGTCGTCTAATACTCCGGAATATTCGGTAGTTAGGTAATACATGAAAATGCTCTAATCAAATGAATATTTAAAAAATTGATTTGAAAAGTGTGCATATTTGGGAAAATGCACATGAAAATGCGTATTAATATTTGTATGGAACAAAAATATATTGCAATAAGAAGTAGAACAAGTATGGGACAGACAGAATAAGTAGCTGCAGAACAACTTTAACAAAATTAAGCATGAGAGAGTCACTCATTTCTAAGTACGAAAAACATATCAGCTTACATAAAACAACAAGATTCCAAGTAAACCTTAGTTTTTAGGTTTCACTGAAAATATAGTATAGGTCAATAAAGTATAGGTCAATACTCTGTATCTGGAGATGCAGCTGTGACAACATAGCAACATATCACAAGCCTAACTTTTAAGCTATGCACAACAATACACTGCAAGGGAAAGCAGCAAGAGTGTCACAGCTGCTTGAAGAGGGCTGGACCAATAATCTCTCATTGGACTGCTGTTTAGTACTGCAGAAATTACTCTGTTGAGTAGCCCCTGCACGATTTAAATGGTAGATGTCAAAGTGCACTGTCAATCATTGCAGTGGGCTTCTGGCATCATAACTACTGAATAGAAATACCAACTACTTTTTTTCCTTTGTTGAAATCAAAGTGGAAAAAGTCTTCGTGAGCTGATAGAAAGAATATTTTGTTACAGTATAAGTACTTAAATCATAAAAATCCTCTTTTCTTCCAAATATTTCTGTCTTTTTTATCTGAACAACCTACCATCAAAATTGTTTGAGGTCAAATTTGCATATAAATTGCATATAAATTTAATGCATTAATACATGACTCTATCGTGTTTGACCAGTGTTTCAGTATCTTAAATTATGTTTATTTTTCATGTCTCCTTCAAAATTCCCAAAAATACATTTTCCTACTACTGTTTCCAATGCCATATAAGGACATTGGCAATATTGCATGTTGCTTCAGTGAGCTCATGTGCTCCATGCACCAAATTATGCATGATGTATTCACTGAAAAGGTGTAGAGTTTTCATCTCTCTGTTTAAAATGTTTAAACTGTGTCTTTGTACAGGAAAAAAGACATTTTCAAAAGATAAGTGTTAATGGGAGGGAGCTTAGAAACTTGTTCGTGGAAGCTTTGTCTCCCTTTACCATTAAGTGTCAGTACATAGCACAAACTTCAATTTTCTGAAGGAGTTTTACGGTTTCATTTTAATAATTTGTTCATTTTTTTTTGGTCGTGTCAGGAGCGACTTGAGAAATTGCAAGTAGCTTCTAGTGTGAGAGAACTGGCCATCTGCAAGGACGTTGCCCAGGGGACGCCTGGATGAATTGATGTTTCTATCATCCTTGTGGGAGGCTTATTTATTTATTTACTATGCTTATATACCGCTGTATCTCAAGCCCAAGGGCGACTCACAGCGGTTCACAAACAGTAAAGACAATAAAAACAGCAATAGTTCAATAAACAATGACAATTAATTTACACATTTTCCATTAATAACTAATAAGCAATCCCAATACACAATTATTACAAACCCCATCCCCAATCGCCTCATCATCCATGCATGATCCAAATTCGTCATCCATTGTTCCATTCCTATGTTCAATTACCAGATTGCACTAAATTACTCAAACGCCTGCACAAACATCCAGGTCTTCAACTTTCTACGGAATGCCATGAGCGATGGTGCCAGCCTAATGTCTGTAGGAAGGGCGTTCCACAGCCGAGGAGCCACCACCGAGAAGGCCCTATCTCTCGTCCCCGCCAACCGTGCCTGGGAGGCCGGCGGGATCGAGAGCAGGGCCTCCCCGGAAGATCTCAAAGTCCGGGTGGGTTCATAGGCCGAGATGCGGTCAGATAGGTATCTTGGGCCGGAACCGTTTAGGGCTTTATAGGCCAATACCAACACCTTGAATTGAGCCCGGTAGCAAATCGGCAGCCAGTGGAGCTGGTGCAACAGGGGGGTTGTGTGCTCCCTGCGCTCCGCTCCTGTTAGGCTTCTCTCATGTCCCCACATGAGGAGCTGGAGCTGATAGAGGGAGCTCATCCACCTCTCCCCGGATTCGAACCTTTGACCTGTCGGTCTCCAGTGCTGCTGGCACAGGGGTTTAATACACTGCACCATCGGGGTCAGTGTTCATTGACAATGGTAAACATTATGAGACATGGCTGACATAGAACTTAAAATTGTATGAATTAAAGAGTCGCAGATACCTTCATGAAAGAATTTCTATTTCTTTCACCAATGTACAAGGTTTTTTTTTCCTACAGATTTAAAACATCACATGTTGTTGTTCATTCATTCATTCATTCATTCAGTCGTTTCTGACTCTTCGTGACCTCATGGACCAGCCCACGCCAGAGCTCCCTGTCGGCTGCCACCATTCCCAGCACCTTCAAGGTCAATCCTGTCACTTCCAGGATACCATCCATCCATCTTGCGTTTGGTCGTCCCCTCTTCCTTTTTCCTTCCATTTTCCCCAATATAATTATCTTCTCTAAGCATTATCTGCAACCAAAAAAGAAAGAGAAGCACCAAAGGCTTTCATGGCCAAAATCACTGGAGTGTTGTGTGGTTTCCAGGCTGTAAGGCTGCGTTGTAGCAGCATTTTCTTCTGACGATTCACCTGCATCTGTAACTGGCATCTTCAGAGGATCTGATGGTGGTCAAGCAAGTGCTTGTGGATTTTAGTGGCTTCTCTGTGTAGTCTGACGTGATGGTTGTTAGAGTGGTCCTGCATTTCTGTGTTCTCAAATAATATTCTGTACCCAGCTTGGTTTATCATGTGTTCTGTTATAGTTGAGTTTTCTGGCTAAAGTAACCTACAGTGCCTCAAAGGCACTCAGACAACCACTTCCAAGCTTGCTAATTGCACCCTTCGCGTTCGTTTAACGGGAAATGGTTCTTTCCTCCCACCCTGGACATTATATACACTCCACTTGCTTGACTACCATCAGATCATCTGAAGAGCCATCCACAGATGCAGGCAAAACATCAGGAGAAAATGCTGCTAGAACACGGCCTTACAGCCCGTAGTTGCAGATTTTTATTTGTCGTGTCAGGGCAACCAGTCAATTATATTACATTTCTAACAGAACAAAGCAAACAAACAAACAGACAAAATACAAAATTTGTGAGTTTGGTAGTTGATTAAATGTCCTTTGACCAGTATCTGGCCACTTGGAGTGCTTCTGGTGTTGCTGCAAGAAGGTCCTCCATTGTGCATGTGGCAGGGCTCAGGTTGCATTGCAGCAGGTGGTCAGTGGTTTGCTCCTCTCCACACTCGCATGTCGTGGATTCCTCTTTGTAGCCCCATTTCTGAAGGTTGGCTCTGCATCTTGTGGTGCCAGAGCGCAGTCTGTTCAGCGCCTTCCAAGTTGTCCAGTCCTCTGTGTGTCCAGGAGGGAGTCTCTCATTTGGTATCAGCCATTGATTGAGGTTCTGGGTTTGAGCCTGCCACTTTTGGATTCTCGCCTGCTGAGGTGTTCCAGCGAGTGTCTCTGTAGATCTTAGAAAACTATTTCTAGATTTAAGTCGTTGACGTGCTGGCTGATACCCAAACAGGCGATGAGCTGGAGATGTCTCTACCTTGGTCCTTTCACTATTGGCTGCTACTTCCTGGCGGATGTCAGGTGGTGCAATACCGGCTAAGCAGTGTAATTTCTCCAGTGGTGTAGGGCGCAGACACCCTGTGATAATGCGGCATGTCTCATTAAGAGCCACATCCACTGTTTTAGTGTGGTGAGATGTGTTCCACACTGGGCATGCATACTCAGCAGCAGAGTAGCACAGCACAAGGGCAGATGTCTTCACTGTATCTGGTTGTGATCCCCAGGTTGTGCTAGTCAGCTTTTGTATGATATTGTTTCTAGCACCCACTTTTTGCTTGATGTTCAGGCAGTGCTTCTTGTAGGTCAGAGCACGGTCCAGGGTGATTCCCAGGTATTTGGGTGTGCTGCAATGCTCCAGTGGGATTCCTTCCCAGGTGATCTTCAGAGCTCGGGATGCTTCTCTGTTCTTGAGGTGAAAGGCACATGTCTGTGTTTGGATGGGTTGGGGATCAGTTGGTTTTCCCTGTAATAGGCAGTAAGAGCACCTAGAGCTGTGGAGGGCTTCTGTTCTACCATCTCAAAGCTCCATTCTTGAGTGGTAATGGCATGATCGTCAGCATAGATGAAACTCTCTGTCCCTTCTGGCAGTGGCTGGTCATTTGTGTAAATGTAGAACATTGATGGAGCAAGCACACTCCCCTGAGGCAAGCCGTTCTTCTGTTTCTGCCATCTGCTTCTTTGGCCCTGAGAGAAGTGACCAGAAGTGACTTGAAATATTTTACAACTTTGATATTGCATTCTTTTACAGTTTCTACATTACTGAATGGCTTCCTTCCCTCCCTCCCCACCCCGCAGTATGTAAGCTACTGATACGTTGCTTCAGTGCCATTATTTCTGTATCTTATTGCTGCTTGAAAGAATTGGTTTTTTTTACTTTTCATCTTTTAATTTCCGCAATGCAACCTTTTAAGTCTCTCCCTCTAATTTAAAATACCTGTGGTCCTTGTTAGTGTTATATCCTGATGAGCATTAAAAATAATGTTGAGAGTTCAATATCACAAAGCAGGCAAATAATCTTCTCTTCAGCAGAAGTAAGATAATATTATGATTCTCAGTTCTCATTTAAAAAAATCTGATTTCTTCCTTCAGTGTTCTCTTGGTCTTCTTTGACATGATAGGGTGTTAAGCAGACAAAAATTTAAAAATAATGTCAGGCTGCGCAACTATTCACAAATTCCACTTGAAACTAACACAATGCACTGTTGTCAAAAGTTTATAACAGACTGGCATACTTGACCGCCATAACTCTTACCAACTGGCCTCGTGCAATTGTGGTACTAGTCAGGCGGTGGAATTGAGAACTAAATCACGAGCATATCAGCTTTTTGGCTTATTAATGTTCTAATTGTCATGCTCTATCTGTTGAAACATATTTTATTTTTTAGTAATTTGAATACAATAATTTAAAAAATAAAATAAAAATATAAAAGATGAACCAAAATCCATATAAATAAAAATGTAATGTTCGTTTGTGGGATTAACATAACTCAAAAACCACTGGATGAATTGCCGCCAAATTTGGCCACAAGACACCTACTAACCCAAGGAGTGACCATTGCTCAAAAAATTATTTTGTCATTTGGGAGTAGTAGTTGCTGGGTGTACAGGAGTTGATTATAAATTGTATGATTTTAACTGTATTTGTGTTTAGATTGGCTGCAGTAATGCTGGAGCGGCCTAAGTCAGAGGAGTCCTCCATGTGCGTTGCCATGGAGACCGATGCAGGAGAGAGGGAAGTGGGAGGAGCTTAGAGGGGAGAGTTTGAAAAAACGACAGTTAAAAAATCAGTTCGGGTTTAGGTTTAGAGGAGTTAGGTTCAGAGGAGTGAGGAGTGAGGAGTTGGGAGAGAAGGAAAGGAAAGGTGGCGGAGTGACTTGTGAAGCAAAGCTTTGAGGCTTTGAAAAGCTGAGTTTGGCTATTGGAAGTTTTTCAGGCTAGTGTAGCCAAATGGTGAAACAGAGCTGGTATTCTTTGAGTCTAAGGAGAGGCTAAAGAATAGTTTACTTAGTATTTGATCTAGGGAGGATCAAACAAGGAAAACATCCCTGTATTGAAACTTTGTCTGAAACAAGTGCTCTACGTCAGAAAGATACTGTGTTACTTGAAAGAATGAACTGTTAAAGTTATAAGTATTATTCCAAGTGCAACAAGGAAAAGTTACATCTTGCAACCACACGCTGTGTACTTAATAAAATTGTTAACTTTTATTTGAAGATTGCCTCAGCTCCGTCTATTCTGTGTCCAAAGTGCCATTTCTCACAATATTACAACTTACCTCACGTGGTGGCAGAAACGCAGGGAAAAGTAACCAAAAATACTACATTCTTCTCTCCAGTCACGCTACAGTATATACAGTGTAATTACTATTAAGTTATTACTTTCTTAATAAAGGAGGAGGTGCAATTGAACAGCCTCCTTTCCAACTTGATGGTAAATTTGGTTCCTAATCGGCAACCTCCATTGCAAATCGGCCAGTTCTTTTAAAATTGGGAACTGGAGTAAAATCTCCTGAATACTGGTTCCTTTCAAATTGGTGGCAACAATAAATCATCCCTCCGCTCCCTTGTTTCTTTTCACTGGGATTTATAGTTCACCAATAATTAAAGAGCATTCTAAACTCCACCAACGATGGAATTGAACCAAACTTGGCACACAAAACTTCCATGAACAACAGAAAACACTAGAAGGGTTTGGTGGGCATTGACCTTTAGTTTGGGACTTGTAGTTCATCTACACCCAGAGAGCACTGTGGCCTCAAACAATGATGGGCATGGACCCATGGTCTGGTTGCCCCCTGACACGATAAATAAATAAAATGGACCAAACTTGGCACGAATATTCCATATGCCCAAATATGAACACTGGTGGAGTTTGGGGGAGTTGTAGTTACTGGGATTTATAGTTCACCTACAATCAACCCATCCTGAACCTCATCAGGGATAGAATTGGGGCAAACTTCCCACACAGAAGCCCCATGACCAACATAAAATACTGTGTTTCCTGGTGGTCTTTGGCGACCCCTTTGACACCCCTCACAACTCTCCCCTGAGGTCCTGACCCCCAGATTGAGAAATGCTGCCTGAAGGAGATCCAGTCCATCTCCCTTCACCAGGGCAAGAAAACATTAAAGCTCTCCTGACAAAGAGCCATCCAGCCATATATATAGATAGACTAGCTGTCCCCTGTCACGCGTTGCTGTGGCCCAGTCTGGTGATGTAGGAAAATAAAGTAATGGTTTCTAATATATGTAATTCCTTTATGCTTGTGGGTAAACAGTATTTCTTGCTGTTTCTTTGTCAGTGTTGATGTGGAAAGTGTCTGGTTTGCCTATTCTGGAACATGCAACATATCATTGTCCTTCTTTAGGGGTCCCTTTCAAATCTATGATACTATATCTGTGTGTGTGAATCGTATCTATCTATATCTATGGCTGGATGGCTCTTTGTCAGGAGGGCTTTGATTACATTTTCTTGCCCTGGTGAAGGGAATTGGACTGGATGGCCTTAAGTATTTCTGTTGGTCATGGGGATTCTGTGGGGGTAGTTGGCCCCATTTCTGTTGCTGGTGGGGTTCAAAATGCTCTTTGATTGTAGGTGAACTATAAATCCCAGCAACTACAACTCCCAAATGTCAAGGTCTATTTTCCCCAAACTCCATCTGTGTTCATATTTGGGCATATGGAATATTCATGCCAAGTTTAGTTCAAATCCATCATTGTTTGAGTCCAAAGTGCTCTCTGGATGTAGGTGAACTACAACTCCCAAACCTAAGGACAATGCCCACCAAATCCTTCTCGTGTTTTCTGTTGGTCATGGGAGTCCTGTGTGCCAAGTTTGTTTCAATTCCATCATTGGCGGTGTTCAGAATGCTCTTTGATTGTAGGTGAACTATAAATCCCATCAACTACAACTTCCAAATGACAAAATCAGTACTTTTTGAGTGAAGGACATAAATTGGATTGTTAGGTGTCTTGTGTCCAAATTTGGTGTCAGTTCCCCCAGTGGTTTTTGAGTTCTGCGAATATCACAAACGAACATTACATTTTTATTTATATAGATATAGTATCATAGATTTGAAAGGGACCCCTAAAGAAGGACAATTATATGTTGCATGTTCCAGGGTGGGCAAACCAGGCAATCTCCACATCAACACTGCCAAAGAAACAGCAAGAAATACTGTTTACCCACAAGCATAAAGGAATTACATATATTAGAAATCAACACTTTCTCATTCCTTTATTTTCAAGATCACCAGACTGTGCCACAGCAACGCGTGGCGGGGGACGGCTAGTGTATTAGTAAAAAAATAAAAGGATTTGTTCTGTAAAATTTGGATTCACTCAAAAGGACCTAGAAGGTGTCAAGGCGGTAGGTTCCCTACCCCTGGTCTAATTATTTTGAATGAAAGCAGAGCAATCCTTTATATCTCTTTGGTCTTATTGCAGTTCTAATTACTCAAAATAGACAATAGCAAACCTGTTGGGAAGGATCTATCTCATTGTCCCCTACTACCTGTCAAATGTAACCGGGATTGTTTTGAGTAGAAATACTTAACCTTATGTTTTCACTTACTTCTAGGTGCTGAATTCTGAATATTGAACAAAAGTGTCGTGCTTGGATTAGCCCAGTCGGTTCCCTCCCTTTTGCATTAAAGTGACTGTCTCCTGGAGGATTATTGGCAGAGAGAAATCTTTTGGAAACATTCCCTCCTGAACTGCCTTGAAGTTTTATCCACAGTCATGTGGTCACTACAGCTGCTGTTCTTCACAGTGTTCTTGGCATCCGCTGTCCATTGTAAGTGTATGAATTGATTTTCCTATTTAGTTTTTGTTGACTGCGACTTTGAAACATATGGAATGGATTAGGTGTCTGGAGCTCTAAAATGAGAAATGTTTGGTTTCAGGCAAACTGTGCTTTGTTTTGAACAATGCTTTGACAAATACAGAGTGCCATCGCTCCGTTTGTGACTGGCAAATGTTCCAAAGAAATTGAACAGTGGGTACATATAGGCAATGTGTCCCTGAGGCTCCTCCCATGGGGTTTATTTTTTCGGAGGAAGGGAAGCTTTGTTTTTGTTGTTGCTCTTGTTGCTCTTTTTCTATGACAGAATTTTCTTTACAAGAACTGTTCAGAAGAGATTTTGCCCTCTTCTGAAGCTGAGAGAGTGTGATTTATTTGGAAAAATTAAAACTAGATCTGATATGTATTCAAGAAATTAGTGTAGGAAAAAAGATGAAAAGCTACTGTTAAATTCAAAATTAGGTAGACCATTTGTTTCTTTGAAAGAGAAAAATAAAAGAGGCTATTATACATGTAGGTAACAAGATTTTGGTTGATGATAAAAAAATCAAGATTTATCATTAGGTAAATATAGAAAAATGGAAGGAGATAAAAAAAAGAAATGGAAAGATGGAAAAATATAAACTATCATTGCTTGGGCAAATAGCGACAGTGAAAATGATGGTGCTTCCCAAAATGATGTTTTTATTTCAAAACCTGCCAATTATTAGGAATATGAAAATTTTAAAAGATTGGAACAAAGATATCAAAAATTCATATGGAATAATAAAAAACCGAGAATCCACCAGGATAACATGATAGAAAGTAAGGAGAAAGGTGGACTGGTAACTCCGGACCTAGGATTGTACCTAGAGGCAAATGCGCTGATTTGGGCTAAAGATTGGGCAAAATTGGAGAAGAAGAGGCTATTAATATTAGAGGGGATAGAATTAAGGGAAGGTTAGCATACTTATATTTGGTATAAAGGGAATAAAAATGAAAAAAAAATTGGTAATCATTTCATAAGATCATCAATTTTGAAGGTTTGGGAAATATACAAAAATAATTTATATAAGAACACACCTCTGTGGGTATCATCTCTGGAAGCTGGTTAAAGACGCTGCATGGGGTTACATGAATGGCCAAAATATAAGGACTTACTAAAAAAAGAAGGAGGAGAAATGATCTTAAAATCGCAACAGGAATTAAACACGGCAGACCAAAAAATCTCCTGGCTAGAATACACTCTTCAACGGAGAAACAGTTTTGGGCCTGAAAATAGCTGTTGTTTTATGATTTTGGGTGCTGAAAACGAAATTGACATTTAAAAATGTATATTGGCTCTAGTTTTTATGATATAAGCAATCACGTGATCACATATGGTTGAAAAAATGCATGTTGCGACTTACACTATGGAAGATTCTAGAATATTCTAGAAAGTTTGATGATGCAGTATTAGTGCCATGTGCAAAAGCCAGAAAGCCCTATATAAGGCCGGACTTCCTTGACTCGCATCTGGATTTCTTTCCATCAAATTGTGGGGCAGTGAGCGACGAGCATGGTGAGCGTTTCCATCAACAAGTTGCCACTATGGAAAAAAGATATCAAGGTAAATGGACTCCGTCAATGCTGTCAGACTACTGCTGGAGCATTGTAAGAGACAATCTTTTCCTTGAATACAAAAGAAAAGTCAAGAGAAGCAAACAAGATAAAAACTAAAGTCATCATTAAATTGACATTTAAACTTTCAGACTTTTCAACTGCATTAGGCCTACTAATATAGTTTCTTGCTGCACAAACATAAACAATAGACTAATTAAATAAATATTTCTCATGTATAAACTATTGGCAATATAATTTGACTAAAATTTAGTAAATATTCACGGTTTATATACATGCAGTAAGGTTAGGCGCATTATCATAATATTAACGAATTACCTATTGTGGAGAAAATTGAAATAGCTGTTGCATAAAAACCACAGCCAATTAACACATTTAATTATTATATTTGAATTCAGCATGTTAAATTTATTAAGAAACGGCACATTTCATTTCCGTAACTGAGAAAAACTGAAAATTTGTAGAACAGTGTAATTAATAATAATAATAAACCTTTATTTGTACCCCGCTACCATCTCTTGCAGGACTCGGTGCGGCTTACAAGAGGCCGAGCCCTAAGTACATCATCAACAAAAACACAACAGGCAGCAATACAATGCAACAATACATAAGTAAACAATAAAACAGTAACAAAAGCACGACACTGTTAAAAACCTGTGGCAGGGCCAAATGAAATAGTTAAAATTCTAAAAATGCTGGGCATGTCCAGGTGAGGTAGACTGGATATTTTGGGAATAGAAAGGTGTGCAGACAATTCTAACTCTCTCATAAAGTGCATTAGGGACAATTGCTTGGGATTCCTTAATCTGGGAAGGCTATCAATATTACAAATAGAAATCTGAACCTTTTTCATTATAATTATGTTAAAATGATCCAAACCAGGGGTCCTCAAACTTTTTAAACAGAGGGCCAGGTCACAGTCCCTCAAACTGTTGGAGGGTCGTATTATAATTGGAAAAAAAAAACCATGAATGAATTCCAATCCACACTGCACATATTTTATTTGTAGTGCAAAACACACTTAAAAGCAATACAATAATTAAAATGAAGAACATTTTTAACAAATATAAACTTATTAGTATTTCAATGGGAAGTGTGGTCCTACTTTTGGCTGATGAGATAGCATTGTTGTTGTTGTTGTGTGCTTTCAAGTCGTTTCAGACTTAGGTTGACCTTGAGCGAGGGCCAGATTAATGACCTTGGAGGGCTGTATCCGGCACCAGGGCCTTAGTTTGAGGACCCCTGGTCTAAACAGAGACTTTAACTTTTTTATAGGTTGATAGGGATAAACATTAATGTTTTAACATTTTTGATATGTGATATTCCTTTAAAGCAATGGCAGAATGATATTTCTCTATTTATCTGGCAAGGCAAGAAACTGAGAGTTTCAAATCAAAGATGTAATAGAAAAAGTAGTTTTGTCCTGCCAGAGTTGAAATTATACTTTAATGCTTGCTATTTAATAATAATAATAATAATAATAATAATAATAAACTTTATTTGTACCCCGCCACCATCTCCCCAATGGGGACTCGGAGCGGCTTACATGGGGCCAAGCCCAGACAACATATTACAGCAATAAAATCAAAACATAAAAAACAAATAACAACAACATCATCAAAGTACATTAATAATAATAAGAGAAAAAAGCAGTCTTAAAATAACATTCTAATAAACACAATCATGATAGCAATAATGACAACAATGGGCAACATGTACAGGATAAAACAATTTAAAAAATGTGATAAGATAAAAAAGGAGCAAGACATTTATGGGGATTTATGAGGTTGAACTTCCCATTTGGGAGGGCGCGAACTCCAGTAACAAAAGCGTTGAGGGGTGCAAGATATCATGGTGTGCACCTACTCACCAAAGGCGCAGCAGAAGAGCCAGGTTTTAAGGTTCTTTTTAAATGTTTCTAGTGAAGGGGCTTTCCTGATCTCTCCAGGTAAAGAGTTCTATTTCATATAGTTAAAAGAATAGTTCACACTGAAAAACAAAAGCTTGTTACAATTAGAAGGTACTGATTTAATGTTTGAACAACTTTTTTTATAGTATGAGATAATTAAAGTGAATACAGATTATAATAATTATGTGAGAGGATGACTGTTGAAAATATGGAATAGATACAAAGCGAGATTTCATTTTGGAATACCCTTTGGAATTCACCACATGAAGTATTAGACAGAAGAGAACCTCGTATAACAAATGATAAACGGTTAACTTATATAAACATCTGCTTGTACTTAAGAAAGGGAGTGAAAGAATTAAACCTAATGAATTAGAAGCTGAAAGGCATAACTTTCAATGGCATCTTTAGAGATAATTTAATGAAAGATTTAAGATGGATAAAAATTATTGGTTTGAAATAACTAAATCCAACTTCGATCTAATGATGATAATTTGATTGCTAGTATGTATACATTGCTAAAAATGAAAATGCCAAGTGGTCTAAACCCTCCCGCCATCATGTTCTCCAATTTTGTTCACATTTTAGCTGTAGCACCGGTCGAGCTTTATACTAAGTTTACCAAAATTTAAGATGTCTAACTGCAATAGTTGCTGATCTAGACCCCCTTATCTGAAGGATAGCCAAGTCAGCATGCACATGACATTTTAGAAAATGAAAATTTTGTGGTCTAATAAAATTGAAACTAAATGTATGAATGGCAGGTTAATTGAAATCCTGTACATTTTTTCTGCTGATTCCATAATTTTAACATTATGAATGCAAAATCCAATCAAACAAGTTGACTCAAAGTGTGCATCAAGTGTGTCACGATGGATTTTGACCAATATTTAGACTGCAACAATCTCCATGCAAACGAAGATATGGACTTGAAACTTTGACCCAACATTATCCCTGTGCTGGACATAATACTGCCAAATTTGCAACTACCCAGCATCTATAACCACCCTACAGGATCTCTTTAAATTTGGCACTTTCAGCACAAATGGTAAAGTTCAAAGCCAGTTATTAAAAAAGAGTCATAGAATCATAGAATTCATAGAATCCTAGAGTTGGAAGAGACCTCATGGGCCATCCAGTCCAACCCCCTGCCAAGAAGCAGGAATATTGCATTCAAATCACCCCTGACAGATGGCCATCCAGCCTCTGTTTAAAAGCTTCCAATGAAGGAGCCTCCACCACACTCCGGGGCAGAGAGTTCCACTGCTGAACGGCTCTCACAGTCAGGAAGTTCTTCCTCATGTCTACCCAAATATGCTTGTGAATAGTATCATTTGAAAGAGAAAAAAATTCTTTATGAAACTGACATGGTTTTTATTTTTGCAGTGTATCCATTAAGTATCAATTTTATCAAGTAAAAGTATGTTATCACATTGAAAACAGCATTCCCATTGCCATAGGGGCCATGCCCGTAAGCTGTTCAGTAACTAGTAGGACCTTGAAGATGCAAAAACATAAATGCACCGAATATAACATACTTTTGTTAAATGTCGTGCACATGCAGACTGGCTACCCTTCAGATAAGGGGGTCTAGATCAGCAACCATTACAGTTAGAGATCTCAAATTTTGGGAAACTTAGTTTAACACCTGTCTGTTGTTACAGCTAAAATTTGAATAAAATTGAAGAACATGATGGTGGGAACTTTTTAAAATTTTACACCTCTTAGCATGGAATGACCCTTAGGTCAAATAATTATGATTACAAAACATTGGTAGATAGTTGCATTTGGATCAATGGATAAAGTTGTAGATGAAAAAATTAAAATTTCTTTGAGTTATAATTTGAAAATAAGCCATTGTGTGTCTTCTTGAGGAAAAAGAAATGTAAGACAGTGTCTTATTTTCAGGGAAACACGGTAACTGTTGGAGACATGATCAAAACAAATATTATAACATATTATAACATATGGTGGACATGTGTAAAAAGGCAAAGAAATGTGGACCTGATAGAGATGCACCAGAGATGTTTTATAATTGTTTTAGTAATCTGTTTAGTTAAAATATGATTATCTGGAGCCCCCGGTGGCCCAGTGGGCTAAAGCCCTGTGTGGGCAGGACTGAAGATCAACATGTTGCAGGTTCGAATCCAGGGAGAGCGCGGATGAGCTCCCTCTATAAGATCCAGCTCCTCATGACATGAGAGAAGCCTGCCACAAGGATGATAAAACATCAAAACATCTGGACGTCCCCTGGGTAACGTCCTTACAGACTGCCAATTCTCTCACACCAGGAGCAACTTGCAGTTTCTCAAGTTGCTCCTGACACAGGCTACCTAACCCTGACTGAAGGGAACCTCTGTGGAGGATGAACTGTTTACAAAACCTGCATTTTTCTTTTACCACTTCAAGTAAGGCTTGGCATGTTTTCAAAGAACCTACCATAACATTAGGATAGAAAAGACACAGCTATTCAACACTTTATTTGGCTCAGCTTTCTCTCCAAAGGTTAACAGTGCCCAACTTAGGAAGGATGGAGCAGATAATGCAGTAGAGGAAATGGAGCACAGAATAGGTAAAAGACAGTACAGGAATATCTGGCTAATCTGAATGAATTCAAGCC
This sequence comes from Anolis sagrei, assembly GCF_037176765.1. Taxonomy (NCBI): domain Eukaryota; kingdom Metazoa; phylum Chordata; class Lepidosauria; order Squamata; family Anolidae; genus Anolis; species Anolis sagrei. Next base: position 170,818,319 of record NC_090022.1, on the reverse strand, counting down.
TCCAGGGCCTGATGAACTACAACAAATGGGTATTTTAAATCTGGCAAAAGTAATTTCAGAATCACTGCCAATCATTTTTGAGAATATCTGGGAAATAGGAGTAGTTTCAGTAGACTGGAGGAAGGCAAATGTTGTCCTCATCTTCAAAAAGGGGGAATAAAGACAACCCAAACAATTACTGCCTAGTCAGCCTGACATCAATACCAGGAAAGATTTTGGAGCAGATCACTAAACAGCCTGTAAGTACTTAGAAAGAAATGCCATACTCAAGGAAAGTCAACATGGGTTTCTCAAAAATAAAAATTTTGCCAGACTGTTTTTATCTCTTTTTTGGATAGAATTATCAGCTTGGGAGAGTAAGAGAATGCTGAGGATATAACTTATCAGTAAGGCCTTTGTCAAGGTTCACCATGACATTGTCACAAAAAAGTTAATAAAATATGTTAGGTGGATTTGGAACTGGATGACCGGCCAAACCCAAAGGGTGCTCACCAAGGGTTCTTCCTCATCCTGGAGAGAAGTGACCAGTGGTTCGCCAAAAGGTTCTGCCTTGGGTCCAGTGCTATTAAGCATCTTTATCAATGACTTGGATGATGGAATAGAAGGCCTGTTTACCAAATTTGCACCACATTGGGAGGAATGCCATTAAGGTCCAAAATGACCTTAATGGATAAGAGGGCTGGACCAAAACTAAAAAACAAACATACCTGAATTTCAATATTAAGCAATGTACGACAATGTGTTTAAGAAATAAAATGAAATGCACAGCTTTCGTGTGATGGCATCTGGCTTGAAAACTGTCAGTGTGAAGGGATCTCAGAGTTTTAGTAGACCACAAGCTAAACCTGAGTCAACAGTGCAATGCGGCAGCTAAGAAAGTCAATTTAATTCTAGGCTGCATTAATAGGAGTGCAGTGTCTAGAATCTGCACAAACTTCCGCGCAGTGGCCCTTATTTCTCATGCCAGTAAGGTAATGCTCAAGATCCTGCAAGGAACACTCCAGCAATACATGGAGTGAGAGTTGCCAGATGTTCAAGCTGGGTTTAGAAAAGGCAGAGGAACGAGAGACCAGATTGCCAATATCCGCTGGATAATGGAGAAAGGCAGTGAGTTTCAGAAAAACATCTATTTCTGCTTCATTTACTATTCTAAAGCCTTTGACTGTGTCGATCATAATAAATTGTGGCAAGTCCTTGGTGGGATGGGCATACCAAACCACCTTGTCTCTATCCTGAGGAATCTGTACAAGGACCAAGTAGCAACAGTAAGAACTGATCATGGAACAACAGACTGGTTCAAGATTGGGAAAGGCGTATAGCAAGGCTGCATACTCTCACCCAACCTTTTAAACTTGTATGCAGAACACATCATACGAAGTGCGAGGCTTGATGAATGCAAGGCTGGGGTGGAAATTGCTGGAAGAAACATCAAAAATCTCAGATATGCAGATGACACCGCTCTGATGGCCGAAAGCGAGGAGGAGCTGAGGAGCCTTCTAATCAAGGTGAAAGAAGAAAGCGCAAAAGCTGGGTTGCAGCTAAACATCAAAAAAACCAAGATTATGGCAACAAGAATGATTGACAACTGGAAAATAGAGGGAGAAAATGTGGAGGCCGTGACAGACTTTATATTTCTAGGTGCAAAGATTACTGCAGATGCAGACTGTGGCCAGGAAATCAGAAAACGCTTACTTCTTGGGAGGAGAGCAATGACCAATGTCGATAAAATAGTAAAGAGTAGAGACATCAGACTGGCAACAAAGATCCGCCTAGTCAAAGCCATGGTATTCCCTGTAGTCACCTACGGATGTGAGAGCTGGACCTTAGGGAAGGCTGAGCGAAGGAAGATCAATGCTTTTGAGCTGTGGTGTTGGAGGAAAGTTCGGAGAGTGCCTTGGACTGCGAAAAGATCCAACCAGTCCAGGAAATAAAGCCCGACTGCTCATTGGAGGGAAGGATACTAGAGACAAAGTTGAAGTACTTTGGCCACATCATGAGGAGACAGGAAAGCCTAGAGAAGACAATTATGCTGGGGAAAGGTAAAAGGAAGAGGGGCTGACCAAGGACAAGATGGATGGATGGCATCCTTGAAGTGACTGGACTGACCTTGAAGGAGCTGGGGGTGGTGACGGCCGACAGGGAGCTCTGGCGTGGGCTGGTCCATGAGGTCACGAAGAGTCGGAGATGACTGAACGAATGAACAACAACAACAAGTGTCTAGATTGTGAGGAATTCCCACTTGCATTGAGGAAAGGGGCAAGCTTGTTTTCTGCTGCTCTGGAGACTAGGAACACAAATCCCAACTACAAACAAGATTGGGACTTACTAATTCATTAGTTGTTATAATGAGGGTATTATTTATTTATTTTGGACTTTCAGAACTAGCAGAATGTTATTAAAAATAGAAGTTTGATTGTACAATAGTATTTAAAGGGAATAGATTAAAAAGAGAGAAATCAGCAGACAGTGGGTGAGAGGCTCGTAGATTAGTCTTTCTGCTGGTTAGTTATAGTTAGTTAGATAGTTTTGTCCTTCTTTGTATGTATTCATACATACAAAAAAAAGTATATCAACAAACTGGAACGTGTCCAGGGTAGGGCGACCAAATGATTCAAAGTTTGAAACCAATTACTATAAGGAGTAAAACTTGGAGTAAAGAAGGCCAAGAGAGGACATGATAGCCACATATAAATATTTGAAAGGATGTCACATTTAGGATAGGGTATGCTTGTTTTCTTCAGCTCTAGAGGCTAGGACAGGGGTCCCCAAACGGTTCTGGCCCAGCTTATCTATCCAAACGCATCTCTCCCTATGAACCTTCAAAGAACTTGAGATCGTCTGAGGAGGCTCTGCTCTCGATCCTGCGTTCTTCACAGGAACGTCCGGCAGGGACGAGAGACAGGGCCTTCTCTGTGGTGACCCCTCGGCTGTGGAACTCCCTGCCCGTGCATGTAGCCGGGGGGGGGGGTCAGGGGTTTCAGCCCCCCCCCCCCCGAAATTCTCATGGTGGTCCGCGAGAAGGCCTTACTGGTACATTATTTCAACTGTTATGTTTATTCATATCATGATCTGATCACCATGCTCAATATATCCCATATGCATGGGGGTATTGGGGTAATGATATAAAAGGTTTGCTAGAGTAGACCCTCTTTCACTCAGACTCAGCCCCCCCCCCCCCCTGAATCAAATTCAGCTCCCCCCCGAATCAAAATCCTGGCTACGGGCCTGTCCCTCCACCCTGACCTTTTGAAAAAGAGTGAAAACCTGGCTCTTTGAGCAAGCGTTTGGAACTTCAGCATGACCAGATAAACTCAAATTGGAATATGAACTAGGAACGGCTAAGATAATGGAACGGTTGAGGAATTGAACAAGAAGACATAGTTTCTATAATTTTTATTGTTTATTGCTTTATGGTTTTTAAATGTATTGTGATGTGATTTTTTTGCTTTTAACCAATGTATGTATTTTTATATATGGCATCTAATTGTTGTGGTTGGTACACCGCCCTGAATCGCCTTCGGGCTGATATGGGCGGGATAGAAGTGATGTAAATAAATAAATAAACAAACAATTTTAAGCTGAGGGCTGGTTCATGGTCTGTCAGACTGTTGGGGGATGGACTATAGTTTGAAAAAATGACTAATTCCTATGCACACTACACATATGTTATTTGTAGTAAAAAAAACATGAAAGAAAAATTCAATATTTAAGATGAAGAACAACTTTAGCCAACCTAAACTTACCAGTATTTCAATGAGTAGTGTGGTTGATGAGATAGTCAAGTTAATTAGGGTGATGGTGGTAGTGGTTGTTGTTGTTGTTGTGTGCATTCAGTCTGACGCGACTGAGGGTGACTCTAAGGCAGGGTCCTCAAACTTTTTAAACAGAGGGCCAGGTCACAGTTCCTCAAAGTGTTGGGAGAGCCGGTTTATAATTTGAAAAAATCATGAATTGCTATGCATATTGCACATATCTCTCTATGAGCTCTCCCCTACAAATAGTTCTGCCCCTTTATCTCACCCTGAGTTTTTAAATTATTTTATGTGCATGCGGCCTGCCCTCTGTCATTATGTTTGGTCGCGATGTTTTATACTTTAATGTTATGTTGCTTATCTTATTGCAATTTGTACTTTTTGTATTGTAATTTGTTGTTCGGGCTTGGCCCCATGTAAGCCGCTCCGAGTCCCCGTAGGGGGAGATGGTGGTAGGGTATAAATAAAATTTATTATTATTATTATTATTATTATTATTATTATTATCTTATTCGTAGTGCAAAAAACACTTTAAAACAATACAATAATTAAAATAAAGAACAATTTTAACGAATATAAACTTATTAGTATTTCAATGGAAGTGTGGGCGTGGTTTTGGCTGATATGATCAGAGATATGATAGCCATGTATAAATATGTGAGAGGAAGCCACAGAGAGGAGGGAGCAAGCTTGTTTTCGGCTTCCCTGGAGACTAGGACGTGGAACAATGATTTCAAACTACAAGAAAGGAGATTCCATCTGAACTTGAGGGAGAACTTCCTGACTGTGAGAGCTGTTCAGCAGTGGAACTCTCTGCCCCAGAGTGTGGTGGAGGCTCCTTCTTTGGAAGCTTTTAAACAGAGGCTGGATGTCCATCTGTCAGGGGTGCTTTGAATGCAATATTCCTGCTTCTAGGCAGGGGATTGTACTGGATGGCCCACGAGGTCTCTTCCAACTCTTTGATTCTATGATTCTATGATGAGATAGGATTGTTGTTGCGTGCTTTCAAGTCGTTTCAGACTTAGGTTGACCCTGAGTGAGGTCCAGGTAAATGACCTTGGAGGGCCATATCCGAACCCCGGACCTTAGTTTGAGGCCCCCTGCCCTAAGGCAACGCTAGCACATAATTTTTGGATCAAGATTTATTCAAAGTGGATTTTTCTTTGTCTTCCTCTGAGGTTGAGAGAGAGTGATGAGTAAAATAACTCTGGATTCAGAGCTACAATCCGAGGTTCAAACTACTATGCCACACATTCTGACTTGCAAACCTTTGTTTGGGGATGCCTAGACTAGGACATGAAGGAATGGATTCAAGCTGCTCCGCAGTGGAACATGCTGCCTGGTGGAGTCTGAAGATTTTTTAGTTGAGGCTGGATGACTATCTGTCAGGAGTGCTTTGATTGTATTTTCCTGCATGGCAGAGGGTTCGAATGGATTACCCTTGTGACTTTTCGAACCCTATGATCCTATTCTAATTTAGCAAGCGATTTGTTAGACACCCTGGGAACAACCACTTTTCATTAGTTCATTTGTGCTGCAACAGAACATTTTATTCAAAGAAAGTCTACTGTAAAAAAACCATATGTAATGTTTAATTTTGCATGGGAAAATCTGAAATGTGGTATACTCATCCTTTTTTTAAAGTTTGCATTTGTGTAAAGACAGAATGTTTTATTAAATATGCCTCTTTGTCCTCTCTCTAGCTTTTAGCCGTGCCCCTGTTCCGATGGCTGTGGTCCGGAGAGAGCTGTCCTGTGAAAGCTACCCCATAGAATTGCGCTGCCCAGGAACAGATGTTATCATGATTGAAAGTGCCAACTATGGCAGGACAGATGATAAAATCTGTGACTCTGATCCTGCTCAGATGGAGAATATCCGCTGCTATCTGCCAGATGCCTATAAGATTATGACTCAAAGGTAGGCATTTTACATTCTTGCCTGGTTGGATTTATGTTAATCTTACTTTCTATTTATGCACTCCGCTGTTTATAAGAGGCTAGATAGACTCTTTCTGCATATTAATGCCAGGCAGCTGTATGCATTTCTAAAATCATTGCGGCAAATGACTCTAACTACCATATTTCACCGATTGTAAGGCACACTTGAATTATACATGTTGTTTGGCAAATAGGCGGAAACCTCCACAAACTGTACATAATATATTTCTGAATTCTGACTGTTAACTGTTCTTCTCAACAAGTTAAAATCAGGCTGTAATTTTAACATTTTATTTAAATTTGTTTGAAATCATTAGGGAAAGGTAAAGGTATTCCAGTCATGCCCGACTTTGGGGTGTGGTGCTCATCTCCATTTCTAAGCCGAAGAGCCAGTGTTGTCCGTAGACACCTCCAAAGTCATGTGGCCAGCATTAGTAGAATATAAATCCATGGCAAAATCAGAGTCGTAAAACTGTTGCAACCCAGATCAGGAAACAAGACCATAAGATTAAATCTACCCCACTTGACTGTGGGAAAAACAATCCCTTTTTATTGATGAAAAATGGTTACAAAATAGAGGAAAATGCAAAGTCAAAAAGCCACAGTAAAATTCAGCAGTCAGGAATATCTAGATCAAAATTCCAAAAGCAACACTATAAAAACCTGGAACCTGTTAGTATCTCACTAACCGTACTTGGAAACTAGAAGCCTCTGGGAATGCAGGCCATGGGAAACGGGAACTCAGCCAAGGTGATGCCTCAGTCTAAACAATGCTTGATCCAACAAGACAGCCCGGGGGAAGACACTTTAAACTAAAGAAACTGTTTCGGGACACGCCTCCAGGCTTGGAAGCCTCCTTTTCCTTTAATCTACTTGACCTTCGCAGACTCTGTGATTCACTCCTGTTTTCCCAAATCTGCCGTCTTCTATCCTCATTAAAAAAAAGGCAGGTGTTAACTCCTCTGGAGAGTTATCACCGCTTCATTCTGAAACATCCTCATCAGGATGTTTAGTTTCACTTTCCCAGCCACTGCACTCAGAATCAACAGTTTCCAAACCATCAGGGAAAACTACATGTTCAATAGCCTGTTCAGCTGCATCAGGAAATACAATCAAAGAATCAGGGTCAGGTTCACACGGAGGCTGAACCCCAACAAAAATAAATACATTTGAAGATTAATCTAGCATGTTTTTATCCCCCAGTAATAATTTTTAACCTAGGCCCCATCTGCATTGACCACTGGTCAAATGCTGCATGGGGCTGATTCAGCCCCACATAGTCACTTCCATAAAGACAATCATCAGTTATAAATGGGCCCTGAGATAACATGAAAGCAACGTGAGTACTCCGCTCAAATCTGTACACCAAGGTTGTCCAATCTATGACCCATTTGTCCCAGAATGAGGATGCTTTTTGCAGACTTTAGTTCTGCATTTAACACAATCCTCCCACATAGACTGATGTCTAATCTCATGAAGCTTGGATTGTCATATTCAAACTGTTCCTGGATTATGGACATTCCCAGTGGGTTAGATTAGGTACCGTATATATTCAAGTATAAGCCGACCCGAATATAAGCCAAGGCATCTAATTTTACCACAAAAAACTGAGAAAACATATTGACTCGAGTATAAGCCGAGGATGGGAAATGCAGCCACTACAGGTAGATTTCAAAATAAAAATAGATACCAATGAAATTACATAAATTGAGGCATCAGGAGGTGAAATGTTTTTATAATATTTACATAAAACTGTAATTTGAGATAAGACTGCCCAACTCTGATTCAATCATTACATATCGTCAATGTAAATGTACTTACGTATCCTTCCAACAATAATAGAGTAAAATAATAAATGTAATAATAATAAAGTAAAATAATGGAAATGCAATAATAACAGTAATAATAGAGTAGAATAATAAATGTAATAACAGAGTAAAATAATAAATGCAATAATAATAAAGTAAAATAATAAATGTAATAATAATAATAGGGCAAAATACTGTAAATGTAATAATAATAAAGAGAGTAAAATAATACATGAAATAAAAATAATACTAATAACAGAGTAAAATAATAAATAACCTTGACTCGAGTATAAGCCGAGGGGAGCCTTTTCAGCCTAAAAAAGGGGGTGAAAAACTAGGCTTATATTCGAGTATATACAGTAATCATACTCTCAACATTGGGATGCCATGGGGCTGTGTGTTGAGTCCTCTGCTTTACACTTTGTATGCATATGAATTGTACCCCTGTTCACCAAAGCAATATAATTACCAAATTCGCATAGGATACAACCATGGTGGGGCTTATCTCCAAAAGGGATCTGCCTATCAGGATGAGGTGGATTGGCTGCTCTCGTGGGTGCAGGGACAATAATCCGGTTCTTAACATCAATAAGACCAAGGAGATCATAATGGACTATAGAAAGAATAGACCAGAAATTCACTTCTTGATCATGAATGGAGACCAAGTGGAGCAGGTGGCCACTTTTAAGTTCCTGGGTGTCGTTGTTAAGGAGGATCTTGTTGGAACTTGGGTGTGAGTTACCATCCGTCAATGTCACTCTTGGCAAGGACTTGACAGGCCTGCTGTCCCACGCAAACACCCTTTAAGCACTTCATAGCTCAGCAGCCGATTTAAGCAATAAACAGCTTTATTGCAGTTGTAAAGTCATTCACACTATATACAAAGTAAGCCCCTCAATCTCTCATTCCTCCGGTCAATTAGCAGCTCAGCTAGCGGTTCAAAAAAAAAAAAAAAGGCCATTCTGTTCAGCGTGCATTTTCATAATGGCGATCAAGTGAGACTCTTATCAGTAAGTACACGCCCAGTACATTGTGTCATCACACAATGTCCGTCTACATCAGAGGAAGCAGGAAACATTTGCTATGTCCTTTTTAAGAAACTGACCACTCATCCTTGCTGGATGACTTTTGCCCGTACCTTGGGAAGTCTGACTTGGCCACGGTAGTCCACGCTATGGTTACATCCCGTTTAGACTACTGCAACGCTCTCTACATGGGGTTGCCTTCGAAGACTGCTCGGAAGCTTCAATTGGTTCAACGTTCGGGAGCCATGATACTAACAGGAGCGGCACTCAGGGAGCATACAACTCCTCTGCTGTGCCAGCTCCACTGGCTACCAATTTGCTACCGGGCACAATTCAAAGTGCTGGTGTTGGCCTATAAAGCCCTAAACAGTTCTGGCCCAAGTTACCTATCCGAACGCATCTCCACCTACGAACCCACTAGGACTTTAAGATCCTCTGAGGAGGCCCTGCTCTCAATCCCGCCTGCAACACAGGCACGTTTGGCGGGGATGAGGGACAGGGCCTTCTCAGTGGTGGCCCCTTGGCTTTGGAACGCCCTTCCCACAGACATTAGATCGGCTCCCTCACTAATGGTATTTCGGGGAAAAGTGAAAACCTGGTTATTTGAACTGGCGTTTGAATAGGCAGTGCAATGAATATAGGAAAACGGAACTACGGATGACGAGCTGGATCATGATTCTAGTTATGAGACGCTAAACAGTTGTTTACTGATGTTTAATTACTTAGTGTGTTATTGTGTTAATTGTTTTTAAATGGTTTGTATGATGTTAGCATTGAATTTTTGCTGCTGATATTGTTAACCACTTTGAGTCGCCTAAGGGCTGAGAAAAGCGGTAATTAAATGAAGTAAATAAATAAATAAATACACACACTTTGCCAGATTTAAACACACAATTTAAATTTCCTATTATTCACAGTTATTCAGTTATTATTATTCAAAGTTCTGACAGATCTGACCTGGGGCACCTATATGGCAGTGCTGGTTAAAAAGGCCCATCAGAAACTGTACTACCTGAGACTTCCAAGGAACCAACTGTGCCGTCGTGCCTGGGGGCTATAGTTCTTAGTGAAAGAAACATGGACATGGCATCTTTTCCCCAGGGAATTGCTTCTTGCCCTCCTTTAGAGAACTGGAACTCTCAAAGACCAACAAAACAATATAGATAGCTCGAAATAGGCTTTATTGTTCACAATGAGTTATCTTTCTGAGGCATTAAACTTGATGTTTCAAAGAGGAGGGAGTAAAGAAAATATACATTACAGTCTTTGTAGTCTTGGGTCCAAGGAGTTTTCCAGCTGAGAAGCTTTCCAAGTTCCCTCTTTCTCAATGGCTGTGAAAGTCGGAACATTCACAACCCCAGTCCAATAGCCTATATTGAAGGCACAAAGTCTTCCTCTTGATGCCAAAGGACTCGTTTGAAGGCGCTTAAGGTTCCTCAACGTTGTCCAGGTGAGCTGGGCATGAAGTATGAATCTTAAGAGTACAAACTAAAGAATTGGTGGTAAGAGATGGCTTGACTAAGGGCATAGAGCCACACCTTTCTCACGTCCATCTGTTGAGCTGATTGATGGTGGAATGAAAAAGAAAGCACTGCCCTCTTCCCTGGGAAGGGGTGGAGTCAAACAATTGAGCTGGGGGAGCAAAACAACATTGATAGAAAGCTGTAGATAACCAAACAATTCAACTATATATTTACATGCAAGTGGCACCAGTCGCACTGTCACACCAACCACGAACTCTAAGATCTTCTGGGGAGGCCCTCCTCTCGGTCCCACCTCCGTCACAAGCACGGTTGGTGGGGACGAGAGAGAGGGCATTCTTGGTGGTGGCCCCCCGCCTCTGGAATGCCCTTCCAAGGGAAATAAGACAGGCCCCATCCCTCCCCTGGTGGTTTCAACAAGCCTTTGAAAATGACCAGTTTTAACTCAGCCTTACACATTGTTGAAAATGGCCTTATTCTTCCTACCAATTACCCAGATCACTTCCTCTAATTGGCCCTGGCATGAACAGCCACAGACCCGTACCTAATATTATTTTTGCCTGCCATAGCATTGCAATTAATTTTTGGGCTTGCACAAATCTTGGCCCAGCCTTTTAAATTTTTAAATTGCCTTGAACAGGCAGGATTACTTTGAATATATGTGTGTTATGGCAACAATTTTATGCTTATATTGTTTTGTTAATCTTATGATTAACAATGAACGGAGTTGTATCTGCGGGGCACCTGAAATTGAGGATATAGCACAAGTATTATTTGATTGCAAATTGTATCAAAAGGTGAGAGACTTCCACCTTGGTCCATATATCAAACGAACAATGTATTGGGAATCTCACATCAGAACAACATATTTTATGTGTGGCCAAGACCCAAAAATCTATATATATAAAAATGCTCTGTGCATAATGAGTACCTTAAAAACAAAAGAACCAACGACCGAAATCACATCAAATTTGGCAACAAATCGTCTCAAAACACAAGGAGTGACCATCACTCAAAAAATTATGATTTTGTCATTTGGGAGTTGTAGTTGCTGGGATTTATAGTTCACCTACAATCAAAGAGCACTGTGGACTCAAACAATGATGGATCTGGACCAAACTTGGCATGAATACTCAATATGCCCAAGTGTGAACACTGGTGGAGTTTGGGGAAAATAGACTTTGACGTTTGGGAGTTGTAGTTGCTGGGATTTATAGTTCACCTACAATCAAAGAGCATTCTGAACTCTAGCAATGATGGAATTAAACAAATTTTGGCACACAGGACTCCTCTGACCAACAGAAAACAATAAAAGGGTTTGGTGGGCATTGGGAAGGAAGGAAGGAAGGAAGGAAGAAGGGAGGGAGGGAGGGAGGGAGGGAGGGAAGGAAGGAAGGAAGGAAGGAAGGAAGGAAGGAAGGAAGGAAGGAAGGAAGGAAAGAGGTACTGAAGGAAGGAGGAAGAGAAAGGAGAAAGGAAAGAAAAAGGGGAGGAAAGGCAGGAAAGAAGGAAGGAAGGAAAAAAGGAAATGAAAAGTGAAAGAAGGAAGGAAACAGGGAGGGAAGAAAGGAGACGAAGAAGTAGAGAAAGGAGGAGGAAATGAAGGAAAGAAAGAAGGAAGGATGAAACCAAAGAGCCAAACAAGGAATGAAAGAAAGAGGTAGAGAACAAAGGAGAGGAAGGGGGAAGGAATAGTAGGTACCTCTCTTTCATAATAGTCCAGATATCTACCTCTACTTTGAAAAATCTTACTATAGGCCACATTAATGCGTGGCAGGGCACAGCTAGTAACATATAAAACAGCTCTGTACTTAAGCAAAACAATACGTCTGAGAACCACATATGTAGAGCTGATTGGGGTGAATTGTGGGAGTGATAATGAAATATGATGTGTATGCTCAGCTTGATCAGTTTTATCATGTCTTATCATATTTATTTACTGTATTGTTATAAGTGTTATAAGTGTCTTATTTTAACTTACTACATAGAGTGTGATCAGGTCTTGTCAGGCCTTGTTGTTCTGTTTCTTATTGTGATATGGCCTAAGGGCTGATCAATAAAATTACTACTACTGTAATTGAATGAAAAAATGCTGTGACTTTCTACCGCTGTGATATAGAGTGTGTCCTAACGTACTGCATCTGTGCATGGCTTGATAACTGCACGGTGGCAGATAGGACGGTGCTCCAATGGGTCACCACTTCTGCACAGAGAATCATTGGTTGACCTCTTCCCTTTTTGGAAGAGCTTTATAGGTCCACAGCCTTAAGAAAGCTCAGAGCATTTCTGAGGATCCATCTCACCTGGCATATTGTTCTTTTTTTTTTTTTAATTATTGTCATCTGGCAGATGATTCAGGGTGATAAAGGCAAGGACAAACAGACTGAGAGATAGTTTTTATCCTAAAGCTGAGGCTATGTTGAACTCCATGGTTTTGCATTGATGTGGTGGTGGTTGGGGTGTGGAGGGATGGGTGATCAATCAATCAATCAGTGATTTATTACGGTCTTTGGATGGGTGTGTTGTTTTGTGATGTATGCTAGGGGAAGCATTTAATGTTATTGTGCAAAAACACAGTGGCAGTAACGCTATGTTATTTCCTGCTATTTAACAGCGGTTGTTTTACAGTAACCACCACATTTTGCTTACCTTCCTCAGAGAATTGGGAGATTAGGCCCTCACTCCTTCGCAGGTAGACTGGAAGTGACAGTCGAGTTATTTCACACACACACACACACAACGTCCCCTAGTCACCATCACCCTAACCAGCAAAAAGCAGGTCAAGAATGTGACCTGCTGTATAGATAAGACCAGATATTAATTGAAACAGGCCCATCACTGCCATGGAACCTCTAAAATCCTGAGTTGGCTCTGATGAGGGTGCCTGAACACGGATGTTAAAATCCCAAAATACGAGTTTGACAAAGTTTAGCACCACTTTCAAGACCACCTCTAGCAGTATGTGAGAGGGCAGTGACTTTATCTGGACAGGTTTTTTTTTACATTAATTGTCCTGCCAGAAAGTTGTCTTTAGCTGATTGTAGGGCATAGGCAAGGTCTTATAAAATAAAGTGATCCTTAAAGTATTTTGGATAGTTACGTTATTTACCAGGACTTGTACATCCTTCTAGGGAAATACAGCACCAAGATGGACTAGTAATCCAACCAGGAACAATTCTCAGTTTATATTCAGATTTTTTTTCTTTTCCTTCCATCTAGGTTTTTCTAAACATGGACATCCCAGTGTACAAAATAAACAGTTCTGTTTTTTGGACTAGGACTTCTATTCTTATGTCTGCAGTATATGCCTTGCTCTAGTTTTCTGTTTTTGTTAATTGCTGTCAAGACCACTCTATGAAAGAGATACCTCCAAATTACCTTATCATCAATTTTGAGTCTATCCACAGTTAGTGTTCTCTCTCTCTTTTCCTGCTACCTTCTCGTATTGTCATTTATAATGAGTTGTGTCTTCTCAGGATATGTCCAGCTTCATACTATATCATCTTGGTTTCTAGGGAGAGTTCAGGTCTGATTTGTTCTTGGGCCCATTTATTATTATTTTTTCCAGTACCACATTTCAGATGAGATGATTTTCTTAATTGTTTTACAAATATACAAAGAAATCAGAAATATGATAGTATAGACAATTCTAACTTTGGTATTCAATGATACATCTTTACAGTTGAGTATCATACATGGAGATCTTTCATAACTGCCCTTCCAAACCCTAGTTTTTTTCTGGACTAGTTTACACTACCAGAAAGACTTGTTTCCAGTACCATACTGGACTGGTTTACACTACCATGTTGTTTGTGTACCTGTATGTGGGAGAAACATCAGAGAAGCTCATGACATCTTTTCTTCTGAACATCAGAGGCTGGTTGACACATTACCTGCTAATTAACACCTGTGGAGGAACACTTCAGATGCTGTTGACACTTTGTTCCAATATTTAAAGGACGTGTTTTATTAGACTACCATGGATGGGTGCAAGAACACGGAATGGTTTTTGAAGCATCAAGTTAAGGCTGGAACGTGTAATTTCTGGAAACTCTTGAATCTAACATTGGTAGCATGGGATAGGTAGTTAGGGAGAAGTTAGCAGAATGGCTATTATCTTGGCTGTAATGTACAGAAAAAATGTCTTGAGCCAGCCACTACCTACATTGCTTAACCCCCTCCCTCCCCCCCGCCACGGAATCCTGACTTCCACCCTTTGCATACTGTCTTGCCTGCTATCACTCACTTGGTCTCGTATCACCTCAGATGTATGGGTGCTCAATATTTTCAATAGAGGCTACACCTTGGAATTCTATGACCTTCCCCCCCCCCCCCCACTAGTCGAGTCATAAACACTCAAAGCTCTTCAGCAATCCTCAAACAGGTTGACTCTCTCCTATCCAAGAACGCAATTCACCCTCCAGACTTGAACCTAAACACATTCTTCTCCAAGTATTTTATGATCCCGATCTGATACTGAACCTCCAGGTGCTGAACACCTTCCTCATCCCAAAGAAGTTCCAGGTGGTCACAATAAGTTCTATTCTTCCCCTCCTCAAGTGGGGTGACAGGTCTTCCATGATCAACCTCAAAGATGCCTCTCAAAACCTCAAAGTTGACTCTCTCCTATCCAAGAACGCAATTCACCCTCTAACTCCAGACTTGAACCTAAACACATTCTTCTCCAAGTATTTTATCATCCCGATCTGATACTGAACCTCCAGGTGCTGAACACCTTCCTCATCCCAAAGAAGTTCCAGGTGGTCACAATAAGTTCTATTCTTCCCCTCCTCAAGTGGGGTGACAGGTCTTCCATGATCAACCTCAAAGACGCGTATGTCCACATCTCATTATGCTCCTCCCACCGTCAATTCCTGGTCTTCAGAGTCTGTTGGCAAACCTTCCAATTAACCCTCCTCTCATTTGGACTTGCCACCACACCTTGCCTCTTCACAAAGTGCATGGCAGTGGTAGCGGCCTATCTTCGAAAGAACCACATCATCCTGTTCCCATGCTTGGACGATTGGTATCTTGGAACACAGTCCGAAGAAGCACTTTGAGTTCACATAAACCACACTATTTCTCTTTAGGCTCGTTGGGCCTTCATCCCAATTCTGAGAAGCCAAGTCTAACAATTTAAAGGATTGTGAACTTTGTCGGCACACTATTCGACTCCTCCATTCAAAAGGACTTCCTTCCTCTGAAGAGGTTTGATGCCCTTCAATGAGAAGTCAGATGTTGTCAGTTCCTCAGTCAGGTCCAAGCTAGGTCAATTCAGGTTCTCCTCGGATACATGTCATCTATGGTAGCTGTAACACCTCATGCCTGCCTCTGTCTATGGCCACTTTAAAGATAGTTCATTAACAACTTCAACCTGCTGTTCGAGCACAACTCCCTGTTCCTCACAATGCTGAGACAAATATTTTGTACACTAACATGGTAGACTTAGTACACCATATTTCTTCAGGGGTTTCCTTCCATAACCCACAACCAAAAGAGACCATCATGATGGACTCACCTACTGCTGGGGAGTTCACTACAAAAACCTCACTGTCTAGGACCATGGTCCATGGAAGAAAAGAAACACCACATCAATTACCTCAAACAGCTGGCTATCTTCAAATTCGTTCCTGCTTCTGGAAAGATGTGAGCAGCTGGGGGACTCAGCGAGCGGATACCTTATGCATGTGAAGATGGTATTGGATGATTTTTTCCACAGACCCCACACTAATCTTGACATTTTGGGCTAGTTGGTGAATGGTTACAAGGCAATTTTCCAAAATGAAGACATCCACTTGCTGGATGGTGTGTTCATCAATAGCAGAGTGGAGTCTCCCTGGAATTGGAGCTGTTTGCACTGAAGTCTGACTACATTTAAATTGACAATGGCATTTCTTGATGATGGGGAATCATCACCATAGACCTCTTTCATCGAACATTTCTTTTGGTGTGCAGCCTTTCAAGTAAAGGAACTTTATGACTACTCTGTAATCCACTGAGTCCATTATCAAACCTCACACCACTTCAACACCTGTAAAATCAAGACGGTTATCAATTCTGAGTTGTAAATTGGTCCATAACCTATAGAGACTTATATCATGATAAATAGAAGTGGGTCAGGAGACATCTTTAATGAACACCTCTCGTATATATGTACATACTTTTTTCTCTCTGCATTTATGTTGGACATGAATTTTATTCACCTCATATTCAGAAGGTTTCCATATTCTGAAGGAAGGCTTTCCTTTAATGACTTCCTAATTATGTTGAAGTCCTTGTTGGGTTGATGGTCTGTTCAGACATTTTAGCCAAACTACTGTTATTAAGAATTTGAGTAACTCCCACAGATAGTGGAGAATTTTACCTTCTTGGCACTGCATTTCAACTTCCTTTTCTCAGTCCTCTCATTCTAGATCATTTTCCTTTTCTGAAGTCAAAGGTAATTTATTTTAATTCCTGGGCTCCATCTAGGATTAATTCTGGGCACCCCTTTCTGGATTAATCCATTTTCCAGATACTTAAGCATTTATAGAGAAATCATATCTCTCTGTAGTAATTTTATGTAGCTATACAATTACTTTTAGTTTAAACACCATCGTTGACATTTATGAACAATAATTTGATTTTGTTTTTCTAGAAGCAACAGTAGCAATTAAGTAAAGCTAAAACCACTTCAGGAAGTAGAGCTTCCCTGCCAAACATGAATGGATAATAGTCTTATTAGTTATAAATGGCTGCCTGTCAAACCTATTTTTCATGAAGAACGCTCATGCTTGCATGAATTAATTCAAGTTTTTAATCATGTTATGTTATTTTAACTCCACTTTTCTGTGTGTTCTTGAATTGCATTTCCATTAATTTAATTTCAGTAGTGTCAGCTCAGGAACTCCTGATTATGTTAGATTTTGGCCCATGGGTCACACTTAATCCCATCCGAAGGAGCAGCCTCAGGTTGGACAAACATTATGAGGTTCTCAAATGTGTGGCATGTTGATAAACACGCACAGCGGAAATGGCTTCTTTCATCATCTCATTTGAATTCTAAGCATGTAGGAAGTATTTACTCTTTCCCAAATAAAAAAACTCTTACTTTCTGGGCATGGATTTTTTGAATATCATTTTTTTTCTAGTCAGCAAGAGACAAAAGAAGGATGTCTTTGGGAAGCTAAATTTATTCTTATATATAATTTTTATAGTCACAGATTTGATGGCAGGAAATAAACCTTTTAATAGCACTACTAAAGTAATCTATAATTTTGATTATAAAAAAAATTAAATTCTTGCCTTTATATACAGATATAAGAAGCATTTTCAGATAATATTAAAAATTACAGTCTTTGGATGTGACAGCTGTCACAAGGCACATTCAAAATGATACATGGTGTGAACACATTCAGGAACATGCTTTAAAAGCTTTAAACCAAGATTATATGAAATAGGCCCAGTAACGCACATCAGCATACATAGCTGTAAACCACATCACATGGCAAAACCGATTAAGGGATGGACATTCCGGCCATTCACACATGTACATTGGGACAGGGGGCTTTGGGGAGAAAATTCTCTATGGCTGTGAAACTGCAGATACTTCAAATTCTGGAACTGGTTCTGACCAGTGTGTATAAACACCATATAAGACTCAAACTGGTTTCTGCACTTTATTTATTTATTTATTTATTTATTTATTTATTTGATGCATTTATTAACCGCCATTCTCAGCCCTTTAGGGCGACTCATGGCGGTGTACACACATATAAAAGACAATTTACAAAGAGGCAATTACAACAACATATAAACTACATAACAATTACAAAACTACACTAAAAATCCGCTTCGTCTCATAGTGGAATCATAAACCAATCTCATATTCCTTGTTCCATTCCAATCATCTTTACCACATTGTTATAGCACTTAATTAAATGCCTTCTCGAACAGCCATGTCTTGAGGCTTTTTCGGAAGGACATGAGGGAGGGCGCCTGTCTGATGTCTGCAGGGAGAGTGTTCCACAGCCGGGGGGCCACCACCGAGAAGGCCCTCTCCCTCATCCCCGCCAGACGTGCCTGTGAGGCAGGCGGGATCGAGAGAAGGGCCTCCCCAGACGATCTCAAGGTCCTCGTGGGCTCGTAGGCCAAGATGCGGTCCGAAAGGTATTTTGGGCCGGAACCGTTTAGGGCTTTGTAGGCCAAAACCAGCACCTTAAATTGGGTCCGGTAGCAAATCGGCAGCCAATGGAGCTGGGACAACAAGGGCGTTGTATGCTTCCTGCCCCCCGCTCCAGTTAGTAACATGGCTGCCGCGCGCTGAACCAGCTTCCGGGCCGTCTTCAAGGGCAGCCCCACGTAGAGAGCGTTGCAGTAGTCAAGGCGGGATGTGACCAGAGCGTGTACCACCGTGGCCAAGTCAGACTTCCCGAGATACGGGCGCAGCTGGTGCACGAGCCTGAGCTGTGCAAATGCTCCCCTGGTCACCGCTGACACCTGGGGATCCAGGCTCAACGATGAGTCCAGGGTCACACCCAAGCTGCGAACCTGCGCCTTCAAGGAGAGTGCGACCCCATCCAGCACAGGCTGTAACCCTATACCCCGTTCGGCCTTGCGACTGACCAGGAGTACCTCTGTCTTGTCTGGATTTAATTTCAGTTTGTTCGCCCTCATCCAGACCATTACAGCGGCCAGGCACCGGTTCAGGACCTCGACAGCCTCCTTAGTAGCAGGTGGGAAGGAGTGACAGAGTTGGACATCATCTGCGTACAGATGACACCGCACCCCGAAACTCCGGATGATCTCACCCAGCGGCTTCATGTAGATATTAAACAGCATGGGGGACAGTATGGAACCCTGTGGAACCCCACAAGTCAAAGGTTGTGGTGTAGAACAGGAGTCCCCCAATGACACCTTCTGGGTGCGGCCCTCCAGGAATGACTGGAGCCACTGCAAAGCAATGCCCCCAAGGCCCATTTCCGCAAGGCGCCCCAGAAGGATACCGTGGTCGACGGTATCGAAGGCCGCTGAGAGGTCCAGGAGCACCAACAGGGACACACTCCCCCTGTCTAGCTCCCGGCGCAGATCATCCA
This sequence comes from Anolis sagrei, assembly GCF_037176765.1. Classification (NCBI taxonomy): domain Eukaryota; kingdom Metazoa; phylum Chordata; class Lepidosauria; order Squamata; family Anolidae; genus Anolis; species Anolis sagrei. The sequence continues at coordinate 170,799,242 of NC_090022.1, read as the reverse complement.
CTAAGGCGACCAAGACCGTCTCGGTACCATGTCCCGGTCTGAAACCAGACTGTGCCGGATCCAGATAATCCGTGTCTCTCAAGAATACCTGGAGTTGTGAGGCCACCACGCTTTCCATGACTTTGCCCAAGAAGGGGAGATTGGAAACAGGCCGAAAGTTGTCCAATTTAGTGGGGTCCAGTGATGGTTTCTTCAACAGCGGCTTTATAATAGCCTGTTTTAGGCTCGCTGGAATCTTGCCTTCCCGAAGGGAGGCATTCACCACCACTGTTACCCACTCAGCCAATCCCCCTCTGGCCTCCCTTAGAAGCCAGGATGGGCAGGGGTCTAGGATGGACGTGGTGGGCCTCATTCCTCCAAGTATCTTGTCCACATCCTCGGGTTTCACAAACTGAAAAGAATCCATCAAAATAGGACAAGCAGGTGCTCTTGTTACATCCTCGGAGACTGCATTTAACGCGGCGTCCAGCTCAGAACGGATCAAGGCGACTTTGTCTGCAAAGAACCGAGCAAATGCTTCACAGCGCGTGACCGAATTGTCAGGGCTCCCGCCTGAGGTGGCGGGAGTTAAAAGGCCTCTGACAATCCGAAACAACTCCGCCGGACGGTTCTTTGCAGACGCAATAGTGGCCGCACTTTGCTTCTTCCTTATTATTCACTCCCATTCAAAGAGTGTTGTGAACCCAACCAATGATGGATCTGGACCAAACATTGTACACAGGCCCAGCATGGCCACCTTTAAATACTGGTGAGGCTTGAAGACAATTGACCTTGAATTTCTGGAGTTATAGCTCACCCCCAACCAGAGAGCACTGTGTACCAAACTAACTATGGAACTGAACCACATTTTGCTTACAGTCCCAACATTGCCAACTTTGAATACTGGTGGGGTTTGGGGGGAGATTGACCTTGAAGTTTGGAAGTTATACAGGGTGTGACAGTATAACTTCCTTTTTAAAAATGTGCGCCATTCAGTTGATTGAAGACGTAGCGGAACGCTAGTGGTCTCGTTCGAGAGGCGGGAGTATAAAGTTTTGTCCTGACAGTTCACTCGCCATCATACATTGGAACAGTGAGGAGTGTGCTTTTGCCGTTGAGGTCTACTTTTCGAGCGAATGTTCTGTGATCACAACTCAGTGTGCCTTTTGAATTAGATCTTTCTTAGCATCAAACAATGACTTTAAAAGTGTGATGCAACAGCTAAAAAGCCAATGGGATTTTGAGCTGCATCAAAAGGAATATAGTATATAGCTAGATCGAGGGTAGTCTTTGTATTCTGCTTTGGTAAAACCTCACCTGGAATAATACTGTGTCCCATTCTGGGCACCACAATTCAATTATTGACAAGCTGGAAGGTGTCCAGAGGGTGGTGACTAAAATGATCAAAGGTCTGAAGACCATGAATCTTTATGAGAATTGTCTTAAAGAGCTGGGTATATGTAGCCTGCAGAAGAGAAGGTTGAGAAGAGACATCGTAGCCATTTATAAATATTTGAAAGGGTGTCATAAGGAAGAGGGAGCAAGCTTGTTTTCTGCTTCCCTGGAAACTACAAGGTGCGGCAACATAACTTCCTTTTTAAAAATGTGCGCCATTCAGTCGGTTGAAGATGTAGCGGAGCGCTAGTGGTCTCGTTCGAGAGGCGGGAGTATAAAGTTTTGTCCTGACACAGTTCAGTCGCCATCATGCGTTGGAACAGTGAGGAGTGTGCTTTTGCCGTTGAGGCCTACTTTTCGAGCGGATGTTCTGTGATCGCAACTCTGTGCCTTTCGGAATTGCTTTAATTTAGCCCCATTGGCCCCTGTCTCAGACCGGAAATTAATTGTGACATGGGAAATCAAACTGCAAGTGCAACAAGACGAAGAACTGAAGTCCCTTGGCCCATTAGATCACCTGAGAACATTGAGGCAGTGAGAGCTTCAATGTTGCAATCACCACGGCGTTCTGGGTGCAAACATGCGTCTGCCCTTGGACTTTCTGATCGTTCTGTGTGGAGAATTCTTCATGATGATCTTCATTTCCATCCTTACAAGATGGCGATTGTGCAGGAACCTTCTGAACATGACTTCAATTCTCAGAGGAATGTGTGTGAGGTTCTTCTCGTAGTGGTTCCTGAGGACGCTATTGTGTTTACTTTAAGTGGTGAAGCCCATTTTCATTTGTGTGGATCCGTCAACAAACAAAACATGCGCTGCTGGGCTGACAACAATCCTTGAGAATTGCATCAAAGGCCTTTGCATCCACCTAAAATCACAGTGTGGTGTGCAATTTCCTCAGCTGGAATTATTGGTCCCTGGTTCTTTGAGGAAAATGAAGTCATAGTGACAGTGAATTCGGACCAGTATGTAAACGTTACAGGAATTTTTTTCCCATGGCTAGATGAGTTGGACTTAGGGCACATTTGGTTCCAACAAGACAGTGCAACTGCACACCCTTCAAGAGCATCGATGGCTGTTTTGAGGGAACACTTCCCAGAGCGCCTCATCTCAATTCGGGGGGATTTGGGGTGGCCGGCCCGCTCTCCAGATTTGGCTCCTTGTGATTTTTTTCTATGGGGTTTTTTGAAATCCCGTGTTTATGTGAACCGTCCAAGGACCCTACAAGATTTGAAGACCAACATCCAGGAAAAAATTGCCAACGTAACGCCTGCTATGCTGGCAAGAGTCATGACAAATGCCAGAAATTGGTTTACTCTGTGTGTGGAGAACGGGGTACGTCACCTACCTAATTTGATCTTCAAAACTATGTAAAACAAAACTTTAGGTATGCGCCTACATTATATATATATATATATATATATATATATATATATGTGTGTGTGTGTGTGTGTGTGTGTGTGTGTGTGTGTATATATATATATATTCTGATTCATACAATGGGTTTTATTAAGTTTTGAAAAAATGAAGTTATGCTGCTGCACACTGTAGCTCACCCACAACCAGAGAGCACTGTGAACCCAAACGACAGTGGATCAGGACCAAACTTGGCATAGAAGAGATATCTTTCCCATATTTTTGATAAAATCATTGCCTTTTTGTATTGTGTTCAAGTTGGATTTTCTTTCTTTCTATTCAACTATATTCCTTCCAAGTTTTCCCAACAAAATAGTTTGCCAGCATAATTGTATTAGTCATAATAGCATAATCCTTCCTTGTCCTCAACAAACGCCTTTGTCTTTAAAAATCGCCACTACCTTCTAATCAATCTTATTTTAAATTCCTCCTTCATGTCCTGTTTTATTTCTTTCTTCATATCTGCAGCTATTTTATTAATACCAGACCTTATTATATTTATATCTGCCTTTATTTACTTCAGTTCTTGCAAAATCATTTGATTGTCACCAATTCCGTTGGTGCTCTATTCTCACTGATCCTCTTCTTGGGTCTTGTATGTTTGACCCCTTTGAGCTGGATGTGGTTTTCAATCCATTTGCCTTCAAAAACTCAGTCCATGTAAGAAATTGTACTTTAAAGGCTTTTAAGCACTGTTTCCACTTTCAGCCACACAATGTCATTCCTTTTCGTCTTTTCTTGAGAGCTATACATCTTGCAACTATTTTGTTCAGCTTGCAAAACTAATCAAATCCAAAAACTTCCACTTTGCAATGCTGTGCTAAGAGTGCACAGTAAATTTAAATTAGGTTTCACTTCCCTTTGTCATGGTCCTGGCAGCAGCCTTGAACTGATCTTTGTAAATAAGGTAATTGTTTCTTTCCCAGCAGGCTTCCTCTAATTTTAAAGCAGTTCAATGAAATGCAATACAATTAAATCCAGTTTTAAGCAATTACGTTTTAAACTTTCCATTATAGCTTTCTTTGTTTGCCTTTGCGCTAAAAACCTATCTGTGTCCTGAAGAAGTTTAACCTATTTTAATTTTGGCCCCTATGGACTGCCGAGTTGTGCAGGTCTGATCTAGGGAGATACAGTCTTTCAGATGGTCTGGACCTAAACCAGTTAGAGATTTATTGCTCATAAGTAGCACTTTGAAGTGTGTTTAAATACCTCAAGGGCTCTTACAGAGAGGAAGATGCACATTTGTTCTCTGATGGCCCAGAGGGTAGAACCAGATCTAATGGTTTTAAATTTCAGGAGGATAGGTTTTGATTGAACATTAGAAGGAAACTTTATGGTAAAAGCAATTCAGGAACAGAACCAATTGCCTACAGACATGGTCGGTTTCTTCCTGTGAACATCTTCAAAAAGAAACTGTACCTTTTTTTCTGCTATGGGTGCTTCTGCAGTTCTTGCATGGGTTTGACTGAACAGAAACTAAAAATAAAGAAATAAACTTTATTTTTAGACCGCCCTTTCTCCCCTGGGGGACTCAGGGCGGTTTACACATTTGCTGTTGTTCATTCGTTCAGTCGTTTCCAACTCTTCATGACCTCATGGACCAGCCCACGCCAGAGCTCCCTGTTGGCCATCACCACTCCTAGCTCCTTCAAGGTCAATCCAGTCACTTCAAGGATCCCATCCATCTATCTTGCCCTTGGTCAGCCCCTCTTCATTTCTCCTTCCATTTTCCCCAGCATAATTGTCTTCTCTAAGCTTTTCTTTCTTCTCATGATGTGGCCAAAGTATAATATTCAATGGCAAATATTCAATGCCCGGCATAAACTAAAACACTAAAGCAATACATAGAATTTGGAATAATAACAGCATTGTATTTATTTATTTATTTACAGCTTTTATATTCCGCCCTTCTCACCCCGCAGGGGACTCAAGGCGGATTACAGTGTACACATATATGGCAAACATTCAATGCCAATTTTGACATACAAACATATACAGATATAGACAGAGGCAGAGGCTATTTAACTTTTTCTGGCCGCCAGGGGAGCTGTCGCTTTCATCGTACATCTGCGATGCTGATGAAGCACTTCCACATTCCCCGCATGCTTCCCCGCTGGAATGCTTTGCTGGAGTCTTCTTTATGGCCTCATAAATCAGTTAATTTAGCCTCCCCACACTTTAAGGTAGTACCTTACTTTCCTACTTGACAGATGCAACTGTCTTTCAGGTTGCAAAGGTCGACAATAGGCTACACACAATTGGTTGGAAACCCACTCCAACCCGGGCTGGCTTCGAACACATGACCTTTTTGGTCAGAGTGATCTTAATGCAGCTGACACTCAGCCAGGTGCGCCACAATCCCAGTGTACCTGCTTTTCAGTGGCATTACTAATCCTCCTCCTTCCTCTAGGCCAAAGTACAAAATTGTATTTTAGTAGCTTTTTGAAAGAGAGGGGGATGGGGGCTGTTTTTATTTCTTTTGGAAGGGAGTTCCAGAGGCGGGGAGCAATCGCGGAGAAGGCCCCCTCTCTCGTCCCCATCAGCCACGCTTGTGACGGGGATGGGATCGAGAGGAGGGCCTCCTCCACAGACTGCAATGCCTGGCATAGTCTGTATAGGGAGATGCGATTAGACAAATACCCTTGACCTGAAACATTTAGGGCTTTATAGGTAACGACCAGCACTTTGTATTTAGCTCAGAAGCAGACCTGCAGCCAGTGGAGCTGTCGCAACATGGGAGTCGTCTTCTCACGATACGGCACTCCAGTTAACAATCTGACTGCCGACCTTTGGTCTAATTGTAGCTTCCAAACTAGGCTAAAAGGCATGTAGAGAGTATTGCAATAGTCCAAACAGGATGTGACTAAGGTGTGGACTACCATGACCAGGCGTCTCAAGGTACAGGTGCAGCTGGCGCACAAGTTTTCTCTCCCCTCTATGTTAGACCCCTTGCCAGTTTGGCTCGGAGATTCGGCCTGGACTGCTATCAATATGCGGACGACACCCAACTCGTGTTGCGCTTGGAGCCTGGAGTAACGTCAATACCTGACAATTTCACCTTATGCCTGGAGGCTTTGTCGAACTGGCTACGTGCTAGCAGACTGAAGGTGAATCCGGCGAAGACTGGGGTCCTGTGGCATGGCCGCCCGATAGGTCCGACCCATCCGTTACCTACCTTTGATGGCACTGCTCTATCTCCATTGCCTACTGTTAAGAGCCTTGGTGTCATTTTGGATTCGCAGCTGATGATGGAGGCTCAGGTTGCTGCTGCCAGCAAACAGGCCTTTTTCCATCTACGACAAGCGAGGCAACTGGCACCTTACCTGTCGGACAACAGTCATCCATGCCACGGTCACATCTAGGCTGGACTATTGTAATGCCTTGTATGTTGGCCTTCCTATTTCTACGACTCGAAAGCCAGGTTACTTACAAAAACGCCCATTTATTTATTTACGACATTTATATGCCGCCCTTCTCACCCCGAAGGGGACTCAGAGCGACTTACAAGGTATATATACATACAATATATTATATTATTAGCATAGTACAATATCAGTTTTAAATATTGCTATATTGTACTATACCAATTATATTGTAATATTATTAGTAATATTACATGTAATATAAATATATAATTATAATATCATGTTATTATTAGTATTATATTGCATTACATTATAATATTATAAATATTATATGTTTATACAATATATATTATATTATATTATATTATTAAAATAGCACAGGAGACAAGGTGGAACTGTCCCCTGGCCCCCGCTCTCTTCGCTCTGGCCCAGAGCGACAGTTGGTGCTGGGGGGAGGGGTCTCCAGCTGATGGCATATGCAGGAGAGAAGATGGTGCTGTCCCCTGGCCTCCCCTCTCTTTGCTCTGTAATGAAATGTCATATAACACCAGTGCTGCGGCATCTACGCTGGCTCCCAATTGAGTATTGTGGTTTGTATAAGATGCTGGTCCTGACCTTTAAAACTTTATTTGGCCAGGGTCCATTGTATCTTAGAGACCGTCTCTCTTTCTACCATCATCGGAGGTCGCCACGACCATCCCAACGCGATTTGCTCTATATACCGGGTCCTAGGGAAGTGCACTTGGAAAGCACCAGACGCAGGGCCTTCTCTATTTCTGCCCCTGCCTTATGGAATTCCTTGCCTCCCTATTTGAGAGCCATGCATGACTTAGGGCATTTTATCCCAGCACTTAAGACCTGGCTTTTTACTAGAGCATTTGACCCATGTTAATTTTAAAATTTGTTTGTATGTGTTTTATCCTGTATAATTTCTGCTATGTAAATCGCCTGGAGCATCTTGGATGGAGGGCGATTAATAAGTAATCAAAGATGATGATGATGATGATGATGATGATGATGATGATGATGATGAAGTTTTAACTGTGCAAAGGTGCTCGTGGCCTCTGCTGACATCTGGGGTTCCAGGTTCAGTGACAAATCCAGGATCACCCCCAAACTATGAACCTGTGCTTTCAGAGGGATGCAACCCCATTTAGCACTGGCTGTACCCCATATCCTGTTCTGCCTTGCGACTGACCAGGTGTACCTCTGTCTTGTCTGAATTTAATTTCAGTTTGTTAGCTCTTATCCAGTCCATTACTGATGACAGACACCAGTTCAAGACCAGGATGGCATCCTTGGCTTTTGGTGGAAAGGAGTAATAGAGTTGGGTGTTATCTGTGTAAATTTGACACCGAACTCCAAATTTCCAGAAGATCTCTCCCAGCGGTTTCATGTAAATGTTAAATAGCATGGGGGACAGAATTAAGCCCTGAGGGACCCCACAGGTGACAGGCCAGGGAGTCAAACAGGAGTCCCCCAGCTTCACCATCTGTGCCCAACTGCTTGAGGAGCTGTTTCAGCAAGAGAGTTATGTCTTCCCAATAATGCATTTTCAGTTTTAGATGATGAACAGAAACTAGTGTTTTTGTTTTCTGCTCTGTACTGTATAATGTTAATCACAGCTTCATCAAGTTTTTTAAAAGGAAAGAACAAGATGTAAAACACAATGATCAAGAAGAATGAGAAGTGTTTGGTGCTTGAAACTGAACACAGCTTGAAGAAATTGGCAGATTAAATACAAATGGTAGAGTTCGGGGTTGTTAAAGTTCTCACTAGCACAGAAAAAAGGTTTTTTAAAGGTAGAATGTAAAGATTGCTCTTTTTTCCTTCAGTGCACCCCTCAGTAATGGAAACAACACACGTCTGAGAATTTATCCTCTCACTCCAATTGGGTTTTCCTTTTTCATACTGATTATCTTTATTTTTCCACATATTATTTTCTGTCGTCTCTTAGTGACTGAGGACTTTATTAACTTTATTTATACCCCGCTAACATCTCCCGAAGGACTCGATGCGGCTTACAAAGGCCAAGGCCACAACAAAACAACAGCATAACAAATACAACAGTAAAACTCATGAAGCAAATAATAAAACATCAAGCAAAACAATAAAACACTAAAAACATGACGCTATGACGCATTTAAAACCTAAGGCCGGGCCAAATGTAATGGACAAAATTTAAAAAGTGCTGGACATGACAGGTGAAATGTAGAGGTTTTTGGAGGTAGGTGCAATGTGCAGACAATCCTAAATGCATCCCCCTCCCCCTGGTAATTCTTCCATTCTTAGCTATTGAGGGGTAAAACCTGTCAATAGCTTCCAAAGTCTCTTTATTCCTATCTTAAACTATACTAGAAAAAGTCCCTTTTGTGTTTGTTCTGGCTTGCCAGCAGTAACATCAGGAGATGGGATTCTCCTCTTCTCTGGTCTACCCTTCACTAACCACCCTTTTAGGTTTTTAATTTCACCATTGCCCTACAATAAAAATGATTAATTAATAATGATTAACTGCAATAACGCAGGAAATACTACAGGTTGTGAAAGTGTGCAGAATCCAAGCAATTGTGCTACTGACGAAAACTGTGATATTGAAGATTCTGAATGCCATATGTATCGCTCACCTATGCTAATGCAGCTGTAAAGGAATAGTCGGTTGGTGCGATAAAGTCCTGTGTCTTTACAAACATAACTGGGAAAAGAAGATCAGATTGTTTTTATTGTAATGAGATGTGTGTATACAGGTAGTGTGTGTAACAAATCACAACATTCATTTTTGCATTTGAATATGTTCATGTTCTTATGCACTTTTTAAGGCACAACACACAATACTGAACCATTCAGCTCAAGGCAATTGGCACCCTAACCTATCTGACGAGGCTCTGGCAACTGTCATCCATGCCACGGTCACGTCTAGGATGGTCTATTGCAACGCCCTGTATGTTGGCCTTCCAATGTCTACGACCCGAAAGCTCCGTATTGTTCAGAATGCAGCAGCCAGGTTACTCACAGGAACGCCCATGAAATGCCATATAACACCAGTGCTGCAACATTTACATTGGCTTCCAACGGAGTCCCGTGGCCTCTATAAGATGTTAGTTCTGACCTTTAAAATTCTTTATGGCCAGGGTCCATCGTACCTTAGGGACCGCCTCTCCTTCTCCCATCATCAGAGGTCGCAACGACCAGCCTAACGTGACTTACTCTATATATCAGGTCCTAGAGAATTGCACTTGGAAAGGACCAGACGCAGGGCTTTTTCTATTTCTGCCCCTGCCTTATGGAATTCCTTGCCGCCCTACATGAGAGCCATGCGTGACTTAGGACCTTTTACTCTAGCACTTAAGACCTGGCTTTTTACTAGAACATTCGATCTCTGTTGATTTTTAATTCCTGTATGTATGTATTTTATCTTTTACAATTTAGCTGTAAATCACCTAGAGCATTCTCGGATGGAGGGCAATTAATAAGTAATTAAATATGATGATGATGATGATGATGATGACGATGATATCCTTTAGGAACAAAATCAAATTGTATTGGTGAATAATGATACTAGTTTCAAGGATAACTACAATATTAACAATACTAAAAAGATAAACAGCATCTTATATATCAGGGGTCCTCAAACAGCATCTTATATATCAGATAAAAATATTGAAGTCCCAAGTTAAGCTGATTCAGAACTTTACTAGTTTTTGACTAGTTTGATTTGGCTTGCTTCCTAAACCATAGTTAGAATTAATCGCAGCTTGGATACATATGTTATGACAATTTGTAAATGTTTCCAATCTGCTTACAGCTGTGCTGGAGGGGAGGAAGAGCGGGATTTCAGGAGATCTAGGGTCATTCACATAACACTGTGGTGTCACATTACATCCAAGGGAGGCTTCAGACTCTGTGCCTCATATCAGTGGGTATATATGCCTATTTCAATATATATGTAGTTAAAACTGTTAATAGGAAAGATACAACAAACCTTTTAATAAGTAAGATCTCTGTCAGAAAGTCCTAACTAAATTTCTTTTAAAGGGCAAAAGAAAGAAGAGGAAGGAACAGAAAAGGAGAGAAAGTGAGTGAGTTATTTATATGGGTTTTTGGCAGCCAGGAACATAAAGACTTAAACAGACTGTCCAAGTTTCTGAATAGCGGCTTTGGGTGCGGAAGTCAGATTTGTGAATCTTTTCAGAGGGAAAGACTCTCTAATGAGTGTTTCTCTGTTCTGCTGTGCTGAAATTGCTGCCCATTACAGTTTCTAAGTCAGTAAGTTAATCGAGTCAAGTTTTTTTGTCCACTGTTCCCCTTATCAGTCACAGCTGCCTTTGAATTGGGACGTTTTCTGCCTTTTTAAAGCCTTATTCAGGGACTGGTGAAATTTCCCATTTTCAAAAAGATATGTTTGACAGATGCTATAGCTTTTTCACATTCCAAGAGATAAAGAAGTACACTTGTAGAATAGCCGAAACAAGATAATGTTGGTTCTGACCCAAAGTTATATATGCTTAATAAAATACAGTATATACAAAATCCCGATGCCCACAGGTATGCATGCAGAATGTATTGCTCCTCAGACATCTTCTGGGTCTCATGGCATACTAATGAAATATAATGATGGCATCAGCAGTATAACCCAGACCTATCATTTGCTCTATTCTCTCTGTCTGTCTGTCTCACACACAAACACACCATGGTGCAGAAAATAATTCATTTGGGTTCTCCTGCTTACAGATTAATTGGTTCAAGTCTAGTGCCTGGTATGTCGGTTTACAAACTGGTAAAATTTAAGGTCAGATTAAAGAGAATAGGGGAAACACAGAGACCAGTTAGAGATGATCCCACTAACATTCCTAGTGAATACGCAGTGGAGGTGAATAATAGATTTAAGGGATTAGATTTAATAAATAGAGTACTAGAAAAACTATGGACAGAAGTCTGCAACTATGTGGGGTCCCCCAAGGTGCAATTCTCTCTCCTCTCCTCTTCAACATCTATGTTAGACCCCTTTCTAGTTTGGCTCGGAGTTTCGGCCTGGACTGCTACCAATATGCGGACGATACCCAACTCCTTCTGCGCCTGGAGCCTGGAGCAATGTCAATTCCAGACAATTTCACCCTATGTATGGAAATCTGTCGAACTGGCTACGTGATAGCAGACTGAAGGTGAACCCAGTGAAGACTGAGATTCTCTGGCATGGCCGCCCGGCAGGTCTGACTCATCCGTTACCCACCTTCGATGGTGCCGCTCTATGTCCATCGACCACTGTTAAGAGATTAGGTGTTGTCCTGATTTCGCAGCTGACAATGGAAGCTAAGGTTGCTGCTGTGAGCAAACAGGCCTTTTTCCATCTATGACAAGCGAGGCAACTGATGATGATGATTGTTCAGGAGGCAGCAACAGAGTATGTCCCAAAGAAAAAGAAAACCAAGAAGGCAAGAGGATTGTCTGCTGAGACACTGGAAGTAGCCCAAGAAAGAAGGAAAGCAAAGGGAAACAGTGATAGGGGGAGATATGCCCAATTGAATGCCCAATTCCAGAGGTTAGCCAGAAGAGATAAGGAACTATTTTTAAACAAGCAATGCATAGAAGTGGAAGAAGACAATAGAATAGGAAGAACAAGAGACCTCTTCCAAAAAATTAGAAGCATTGGAGATAAATTTCAGGCAAAAACAGGCATGAACAAAAACAAAGATGGCAGGCACCTAACAGAAGCTGAAGAAATCAAGAGAAGGTGGCAAGACTATACAGAAGATCTGTATAGGAAGGATAATAATATCGAGGATAGCTTTGACAGTGTGATGAGTGAATTAGAACCAGACATCCTGAGGAGTGAGGCTGAATGGACCTTAAGAAGCATTGCTAACAACAAGGCAGCAGGAGACGACGGGATCCCAGCTGAACTGTTTAAAATCTTGAAAGATGATGATGTCAAGGTGTTGCATGCCATATGCCAACAAATATGGAAAACACAAGAATGGCCATCAGATTGGAAAAAATCAACTTATATCCCCCTATCAAAAAAGGTAAATGCTAAAGACAGCTCAAACTTTTGTACAGTGGTACTTATTTCACATGTCAGTAAGGCAATGCTCAAGATCCTGCAAGGTAGACTCCAGCAATGCATGGAACAACAGTTGCCAGATGTACAAGTTGGTTTAGAAAAGGCAGAGGAATGAGAGACCAAATTGTCAATATCCACTGGATAATGGAGAAAGGCAGGGAGTTTCAGAAAAACATCTATTTATGTTTTACTGACTATTCTAAAGCCTTTGACTGTGTAGGTCATAATAAATTGTGGCAAGTCCTTGGTGGTATGGGTATACCAAATCACCTTATCTGTCTCCTGAGGAATCTGTATAAGGACCAAGTAGCAACAGTAAGAACTGACCATGGAACAACAGACTGGTTCAAGATTGGGAAAGACGTACGGCAAGGCTGCATACTCTCACCTAACCTATTCAACTTGTATGCAGAACACATCATGTGATGCGCGGGGCTTGACAAATGCAAGGCTGGAGTTAAAATTGCTGGAAGAAACATTAACAACCTTAGATATGCAGATGATACCACTTTGATAGCTGAAAGCAAGGAGGAGCTGAGGAGCCTTATAACCAAGGTGAAAGAAGAAAGTGCAAAAGCTGGGTTGCAGTTAAACATCAGAAAAACCAAGATTATGGCAACCAGACTGATTGATAACTGGCAAATAGAGGGGGAAAATGTGGAAGCAGTGACAGACTTTGCATTTCTAGGCATGAAGATTACTGCAGATGCAGACTGCAGCCAGGAAATCAGAAGATGTATTGTCGAAGGCTTTCATGGCTGGAATCACTAGGTTCTTGTGGGTTTTTTCGGGCTATAGAGCCATGTTCTAGAGGCATTTCTCCTGACGTTTCGCCTGCATCTATGGCAAGCATCCTCAGAGGTAGTGAGGTCACCTCACTACCTCTGAGGATGCTTGCCATAGATGCAGGCGAAACGTCAGGAGAAATGCCTCTAGAACATGGCTCTATAGCCCGAAAAAACCCACAAGAACCTAAATCAGAAGATGTTTACTTCTTGGGAGGAGAGCAATGACAATCTCAATAAAATCACACTGGCAATGAAGATCCGCATAGTTAAATCAATGGTATGGATGTGAGAGCTGGACCATAAGGGAGGCTGAGCGAAGGAAGATAGGCGCTTTTGAACTGTGGTGCTGGAGGAAACTTAGAACCATACAATTGGCTACAAGGCAGCCCCCTGCTGGGAGTAGAGTGCTGCAGGACTAGTTAACTATCAGCCTGGTTGACAGGGAATACACCCATTGACTATTGTTGTATTAATGTCTTATAATTTATCTTTTCAATTTTTTTTTTGTTTTTTGTTGTCTCTTTGGTCCTATATTGTTTGTTTTTAACTCAGTGTATTCAGAATCTGAGGTGGGAATACAAATCATACAGAGTAGAGGGAGATATGATGGCAGGGTCACATGTCCTTATGGAGGAAGGAGGGAAAGGTGTTTAATACCTATCTCACCTTCCAGTCACCCTGCCATCCTGGGGAACTTCGGGAATGGGTCAGACCAACCCCAAAACGCCACATTGCTCTTAAGTAATGCAAGATCAGTGAAAAGTAATACACAGGTTATCAATGATGTCCTCAAATATGTGGGAGCTGGTAGTGGTCCAGTGTAGGCCCAGACTCTCCCAGCTGGGTATTGCATCAGTGTGCAGATGAGAGGAAGTGCATTCGGGACAGATTGCTTGGAGTTTCCTTATTCTGAGAAGGCACACTGGAACAACCACATTTTCAAGCTCCTCCTAAAGACTGCCAGTGTTGGTGTGTGCCTGGTGTCCTTGGGGAGTGAGTTCCAGAGTCGAGGGGCCCCCACCGAGAAGGCCCTGTCTCTCGTCCCTACCAATCGTGCTTGCGATGCAGGTGGGATCGCGAGCAGGACCTCTCCAGAAAATCGAAGAGATCGTGTGGGTTCGTATACGGAGATGCGGTCACGGAGGAAGGCGGGTCCCAAACCGTTTAGGGCTTTGTAGGTAAGCACCTGCACCTTGAATTGGGACCGGAAGATGAACGGCAGCCAATGGAGCTCCTTAAACAGGAGGGTTGACCTCTCCCTATAAGGAGCACCAGTTATCTCAACTAGAAATGCAGCTGTATTACTGCCATCCATGAGAGTAACTCTCTTCTTTTCCCCTATAGCTACACTTGAACCCATGATAAGCTTGCTTTTTGTTAGTCATCCACACCCCACCCATTTTTCCTCTTCACTGGAAACGTGTGTGTTTGTGTGTGTGTGTATGTGTATGTGTGTGTAGCATCATAGCCAATATTTGTTCATGTAAAGAATGAAGTGACTTTGTTAATACTAACTGGCTTTTTCAACCAACCAACTTCTTTCACTGACAGAATATAATAATCAAATGCATAAGTTACATAGTTGTGGGGAGGAATCAGGGTGGAATAGAATTCGGAAGAAAAAAACCAACTGTCACACAGATTGCAAAACATCTACATTCTGGCATTTGTAGGTTAATATACAGTTTTGCCAGCTTTTAGGGGATTAACAGTCTCTGAACTGTGGAAACAAACATTCTGTTCTGAGAAAAGCTAGTATTTTCCCTACAAGGCCCTCTCAGTCCCTCTTCGGGTCATAAAGTCCCCCTTTTCCATCTTTCCCACACTTTTCATGTAAATATTCTCTTGTTTTGACTCTGACTCTGACTCTCCCTCCCTCTCGCCCTATTGCTTCACAGAAATACTGGAAGGGTTTGTGGGCATTGACCTTAAGTTTTCGAGTTGTAGTTTATCTACATACAGAGAACACTGTGGACTCAAACAATGATGGATCTGGACCAAACGGCATGAATAGTCAATATGCCAAATTTGAACACTGGGGGACTTTGGGGAAAATAGACCTTGACATTTGGGAATTGTAGTTGCTGGGATTTATAGTTCACCTACAACCAAAGAGTATTCTGAACCCCATCAATGATAGAATTGGGCTAAACTTCCCACCCAGAACCCCCATGACCAACAGAAAATACTGTGTTTTCTGATGGTCTTTGGCGACCCCTCTGACACCCCTCACAACCCTCCCAGGGGTTGAGAAACACTGATCTAGGCACTAATTGTATTGGCTTTCTTATTGACTCAAGGTTAGCTTGTGGTCTACTAAGACTCCTTGATCCCATTCAAGCCAGGAGTCACCATCCTATATCTGTGCATTTTAATTTAATTTTTTTCTCCCTAAGTATAACACCTGACATTTTTCTGTTAAAATTCATTTAGATGGTTTTGGCCCACCTGTCTAATCTGTTAAGGTCATTTTGGATTATGATCCTGTCCTCTGGAGTATTAGCTATTTCCCCAATGTGGTGTCATATGCAAATTTGGTATGCATGCCATCTATTCTGTCACCCAGATCATTGCTAAAGATGTTAAATAGCAGTGGGTCCAGGACAGAACCCTGTTTGCGCCTCTCTCCAGGATGAAGAAGAAGCATTTCTGTGAGAATGCCATGGGGAACCTTGTCAAATGCCTTATTGAAATAAAGATATGCTGCATCCACAGCATTTCCTTCACCTCCCAAGCTTGTAACTCTATATAAAAAAGATAAGATTAACCTGAAATAACTTGTTTTTGAGAAACCCATGTTGACTTTTTGTTAGTTCCTATTTAAGTGCTTACACATTCTACTCCAGAATCTTTCCTGGTATTGATGTCAGAAGGTAATTTTCTGCCCCCCCCCCTTTTTTTTTTAAGAGGGGCAGCATTTGCTTTTCTTCAATCTGCTGAAACTTCTCCTGCTCATCAGGAGTTGTCAAAATTATTGCCAGTGATTCTGAAGTTACTTCTGCCAGTTCATTTAATATATTTGGATGCAGTTCATCTGGCCCTGGATACATGCTGCAAGTCGCTTCTGGTGTGAGAGAAACAACTGTCTACAAGGATGTTGCCCAGGGGATGCCTGGATGTGTTACTATCCTGCAGGGAGGCTTCTCTCATTTCCTTCTGTCATAATATGAGGGGTATTTTTTAAGTAAGGTCCGTTTGAATATAAATACACAACAAAAGTTTATTTCAAAAAAGTAAATTTCTTTTCAGAAAGTACATACTTCACTCTATTTTTCGACATAGTTGCCAAGTTTGTTCAAACACTAATCATACCTCTGAACCAATTTTAAAATACCCTCTTCACGAATCCTCGCTTCAACTGAAGCCACCAAATCGTCTGTCATCAAAGAAGAGCGACCGGAGCGGTCCTCATAATGGACGTTGTCACAGCTATCTTTGAATTGCCGTACTAACTTACGCACTTTGCTTTCACTCATAACAGTATCACCGTACACTTCACAAATCTGTCGATGAATTTCTGTAGCAGGCAGGTTCCTTGCTGACAAAAACCGTATCACTGAGCGAACCTCACATGCGGCGGGTGAGTTGATAGTCTTAAACATTTTTAAAGCACAGAACAGAACCGTACAGGTTAGCTACAGAGCGGAAACTGAGCACAGTTGTTCCCGAGGCATGCTGGTACACGAAGCACGCGCTCGTTGCGGTATGCGTGTGAACTACTCGTGTCTACAACAAAACGGACCTTACTTAAAAATTACCCCTCGTATCATACGAAACCTGATTGGCACAACCAGGGGATCACAACCAGACACAGTGAAGACATCTGCCTTTTTTCACTTTGCAATTCTGCTTCTCCATGCAGTCATGCAGGCCACATGACCTTGGAGGCATCTACAGACAATACCAGCTCTTCAGCTTAGAAATGGAGATGAGCACCACCCCCCAGAGTTGGACACAACTAGACATAATATCAAGGGGAAACCTTTACCTTTACTTTTAATCTGCTGCTGAATATGCATTTTTTTTTTTGGTCGTGTCAGGAGCGACTTGAAAAACTGCAAGTCGCTTCTGGTGTGAGAGAATTGGCCGTCTGCAAGGACATTGCCCAGGGGACGCCCGGATGAAGTGATGTTTTTATCATCCTTGTGGGAGGCTTCTCTCATGTCCCCGCATGAGGAGCTGGACCTTATAGAGGGAGCTCATCCGCCTCTCCCCGGATTCGAACCTGCGACCTGTCGGTTTTCAGTCCTGCCGGCACAGGAGTTTAACCTACTGCGCCACCGGGGCATATGAGATGTATTCCCAGTGTGGAATACATCTCATCGCATTAAAACAGTGGATGTGTCCATCCTGGGCAAACAGAAGACTGGGTGACTTGGAAGGTGCTGAACAGACTGCACTCTGGCACCACGAGATGCAGAGCCAATCTTAAGAAATGGGGCCACAAAGTGGAGTCCAAAACATGTGAGTGTGGAGAAGAGCAAACCACAGACCACTTATTACAATACAGTCTGAGTCCTGCCACATGCACAATGGAGGATCTTCTCACAGCGACACCAGAGGCATTCCAAGTAGCCAGCTTCTGTTCAAAAGAAATGCCAAGTTTTTAACTTTGTAGTTTTTCTATACAGTATAACTGTATTCTCAAGATGCTTCTGAAATAAAATAAAATAAATCTGGCCCTGGAGATTAGCCAGCTATTCCTGCACTGCCCCTTTGTACTGCATTTCTCTACTGCATTCTCTGCTCCATAATAATAATAATAATAATAATAATAATAATAATCCTTTATTTATACCCCGCTACCATCTCCTGAAGGACTCGGTGTGGCTTACAAGTGGCCGAGCCCAAATACATCAACAAAACAACAACAACAACAAAGCAAAATAAATGAACTCATAAAACAAAGCAATAAACATTAACAAAACATCACGACGCATTAACATCTGTGGCAGGACCAAATGTAGTAGTTAAATTTTTTTTAAAGTGCTGAGCATGACAAGGCGAGAAGGATAGGTAAATAGAGGGAGCGTGCAGACATCCTGGATCTCTAGTAAAGTGCATTGAGGGGCACATTGCCTGGAGTTTTCTTATTCTGGGAAGGCACACTAGAACAACCACATTTTCAGACTCCTCCTAAAAACTGCCAAGGTTGGGGCATGCCTGATATCCTTGGGGAGAGAGTTCCAGAGTCGGGGGGGCACCACCGACACCACCAATCGTGCTTGCGATGCAGGTGGGATCGTGAGCAAGGCCTCCATTATCCCCGAGTTAAGCACTGTTAACCTTCTGGTAGAAGGCTGAGACAAAGAAGGTGTTGAGTAGTTCTGGCTTTTCTCTACTGCATGCTGATTCCTATCCCCACCCCCAGCTGAGAGTTATCTACTCAAACTACAAAATCCGTGGCTGGTCCGGAGTGGCAATACTCTGAACCAGTTTTAGGGGCAGTCACATTCCTTGCGTCTTCCAGCTGTGACAGAGCAATGAATCCAAATTGCAGTACAGGGGATTCCACCTAAGCATTAGGAAGAACTTCCTGATGGTAAGAGCTATTTGGCAATAGAATATGCTTCCTCGCAGAATCATCATCATCATCATCATCATCATCATCATCATATTTAATTACTTATTAATCGCCCTCCATCCGAGAATGCTCTAGGCGATTTACAGCTAAATTGTAAAAGATAAAATACATACATACAGAATTTAAAAATTAATAGAGATCGAATGCTCTAGTAAAAAGCCAGGTCTTAAGTGCTAGAGTAAAAGGCCCTAAGTCACGCATGGCTCTCATGTAGGGCGGCAAGGAATTCCACAAGGCAGAGGCAGAAATAGAAAAAGCCCTGCGCCTGGTACTTTCCAAGTGCACTTCTCTAGGACCCGGTATATAGAGTAAGTTGCGTTGGGCTGGTCGTTGCGACCTCCGATGGTGGGAGAAGGAGAGGTGGTCCCTAAGGTACGATGGACCCTGGCCGTAAAGAATTTTAAAGGTCAGAACTAGTATCTTATACAGGCCACTGTACTCAGTTGGAAGCCAATGTAAATGTTGCAGCACTGGTGTTATATGGCATTTCATGGGCGTTCTTGTGAGTAACCTGGCTGCCGCATTCTGAACAATACGGAGCTTTCGGGTCATAGACATCGGAAGGCCAACATACAGGGTGTTGCAATAATCCAGCCTAGACGTGACCGTGGCATGGATGACAGTTGCCAGAGCCTTGTCCGATAGGTAGGGTGCCAGTTGCCTCACATCCTTTCTTACATTTGATGACAGTTTTCTGTGCCAGGTGAAAGGCAATCCAGGCTCTTTTCCAGTGTAACAGTAAACCAAAATGTGTGAGCCCTGTGGAGCTGTATGAAAACTTTTGCATTCACATTCAGCGAACTGCTGTTTAACATTGTAACCAAAATCTAAGCAGAAACCACATTTTGTAGTTTGCTTGTCTCAGTACTGTAAATCATAGTTCATTTCAATCATAGTTTGCATAAGTTCAGACATAAGGCTAAACAACATGTACTTATTTACTTACTTAGGTGATCCCTCGTTTTCCGAGGATGATTGTCTTCCACATTCTTGTGGGTCTGTATGTGGCTGTGGAGCCCTATTCTTGCTCTGCATCTTCTTCCGCAGTGAGGGCATTGGTTTCCAGGTGGAAGGCGGTCTCAGTCGGGGTTGACTTGACGCGGCTTCCTCTTGGCACGCTTCTCCCTTTCGCCCTGCATTTGTGCCTCCTCAAATTCTGCATCACTGCTGGTCACAGCTGACCTCCAGCTGGAGCGGTCAAGAGCCAGGGCTTCCCAGTTCTCAGTGTCTATGCCAGAGGTTTTTTTAGGTTGGCTTTGAGGCCATCTTTCAATCTCTTTTCCTGCCCTCCAACATTCCGTTTTCCGTTCTTGAGTTCGGAGTAGAGCAACTGCTTTGGGAGATGGTGGTCGGGCATCCAGACAACGTGGCCGGTCCAGCGGAGTTGGTGGCGGAGGATCATCGCTTCAATGCTGGTGGTCTTTGCTTCTTCCAGCACGCTAACGTTTGTCCGCCTGTCTTCCCAAGAGATTTGCAGGATTTTCCGGAGGCAGCGCTGATGGAATCGTTCCAGGAATTGCATGTGACGTCTGTAGACAGTCCACGTTTTGCAGGCATATAGCAGGGTTGGGAGGACAATAGCTTTATAGACAAACACCTTGGTATCCCTACGGATGTCCCGGAAGGAATGCTTTCAATCTCTTCCTTGTAACCAGTACAGAGGGGGAAATGGGGGGAGAAGCAGGCAAGCACAGGGTTTCTCTAGGCCTGTTGCCATAATGTAGATGCTATCATAATGATAGGCTGATTGAAAGAGGCATTGGTCTTTCATGTCCCTAAGAAATTCTGTACACAGTAAAAATGCATAGTTTGTATGTAAACAGAGACATCGTTGTGTAGATGTTTATTCAAATAACTAAAAGAGAACAGACATTTAAAAACAATCACTCCAAACCATTCTGGTATCAGCTGAACCAGATGTCAAGCAGATGTCAAGAATAAGAAAGATGCTTCTTATGATGTTTGTACTAGTTTCATCTTCTGCCTTGATTTCTTTTATCTCTATTTCTTTAGAGTCAAATTAATAGGTACTGACACAAAGAGTAAATGAAAATAAAATGATGTTGCCTTTTCTTCTTCTTTGCATTTCAGAAGAATTAGGACTAGGAGACTGCTGCATATTTCTAGGCCAAATAAACCAGTTCACAAACAGCTCCTGATGAGTGATTGAGCTCTATGTAAATCGCAGGATTATCTACTAAAATCCTGTGATTTCTTGGCATTAATCGCCAAGCAAACTCCTTTTCATTCACTGAAATGCTGTAAAGCATCTGGAGATTAGGAAACAGATAACAAAGAGGATTTGTAATTCTGCCCAAAACCTTGAACCTCTCAGACAGTAAAAAATAATGTATAGTTCAAATTGCAAAAGCTTAGAGCCTGGTCAGGTCTCGTATCACAGCTACAACCTACTCCTGCATAGGTAGAGGACCTATTGAAATGGTCCACCCTCGAAGGCTCATGGATCCTTTCAGAATCCAGGAGGCCTTAGATAATTCTATGGCTGACATCACCAAAGAGCATTTTTTTATTTACTTTATTTATATACTGCTTTTCTCAGCCCTCAGGCGACTCAAAGCGGTGAACAACATCGGTACAAAACATCACGAGACAAGTATAGGGCAATTAAAAACAATTGTAACATAAATCATTAAGCATGTTGAATCCCTGGCCAGTAAGTGGAATCAAAATCTAACAAGGGTTACTTACACAATTGCTCCCAAACATCCTCTCCTACCCGTTACAAATCAAGCTACCTAGTATACAGAAGCCCTCAGGGAAATGAAACAGGAAGGATGACAACTAGACCACAAATGGCGGAAAACCTGACTTTATTCAAGACATGGTATAGAGGGGACCTTTGCAGCTAAAATGTGGCAATACGTGCAGCGAAGAAGACTTTCTTCTCTGTACGCATTACATCTGCAGATTCATGTCCAGTTGAGCTGTTCAGAGTCATGAGAGGCTTAACTCAGGTGCCCTCCCCTCTGAACCCATTATTAGAACCTTCAATAGTTTACTGTGATGCTTCTAACAACCATTTCACAGATAAAATCTCTTGCATAAGAGCCAACTTATATACTGACATGGGAGCAGAAGCCAATAACAAAGTGTCCAGCAACTCTGTGAGTGGGATTACACTGGATCAGTTTTAATTGGTGAGTACTGTTGATGTGTACAAGCTGCTGGGGCAACTAAGGAGGACAACATGCTTTCTTGATCCCTGTCCCTCTTGGCTGGCTAGGAGATGCAATTCGACTTTAAATACAACAAATTATTAATGCATCTCTCATGGAGTGGAATTTTCCATCCTGTTTAAAAGAAGCAGTAGTTAGATTGCTGATGAAGAAGCCCTCCCTGGATCCCCTGGACCTTAATAATTAAAGACCAGTGTTTAACCTCCCTTTTTGGACAAGGTGATTGAGAAGGCAGTTGCCTTCCTACTCCAGGCAGTCTTGGATAACACACTCTTCCTTGACCCATTTCAAACTGGCTTCAGAGCAGGATACTGAGTTGAGACTGCTACGGTTGCCTTCATGGATGATCTCCAACACCGACAGGGGGAATGTGTCCCTGTTGGTGCTTCTAGACCTTTCAGTGGCCTTCAGTACCATCAACCATGGTATCCTTCTGGAATGTCAAGGGGCAACCAAGGGGCAACCGCCCCTGCTAAGGGCCGAAGCGGCGAGGAGGCGCGTTGCCCGCAGGGGTTTCCGCCCGCTCTCTCCCTCCGAGGCCAGTCTGTGGGCTCCGCATCCTTCCTCGCCATCTGCACAGCTACGTTACGCTCGTCTCTCCCCCTTTGCTGCCCGTCCTCCATAAAAAAGAGCCAAACAAACCTCGTTGGGCCAAGGTAAGCCTTTGGGGCGAATGCCGAGCCTCAAGGAATTGTGGGAGTTGAAGTCCACCACACCTGGAGGGCCGAAGGTTCCCGACCCCTGCCCTAGCTGCTTACTTAAATTGTTTTCCTTTTCCTTTTTGAGGCCTTGCACTGTTTGCCCAGTTTTCGCTATAACAACATATTTTCTCCTTTCAAACTCCTGCCTTCCTTCCCCCAGATAACTCAGTTTAAAGTTCTCCTGACCAGATTTGTGAGATTCTTAGTAAATACGTTCCTGACAACATCAGTGATGTGTAAGCCATCCTTCGCAAAAAGCCCAACTTCATCTAAAGTCCCCCATTTGGATTTCCCCTCTAGATTAACAGGACAAAAAAAAATCCAGCAGGATATAATAGCTAATTTGTAAACTTATTATCTGAAATCCAGCAAAGATTGCATTCTGATCCTTCTCATGTTTCTTTGAATTGGGGTGGGGATTATGTGTGTGTGTGTGTATTCGACAATCCTTGCACTGTGCCTTTCCTTCTGGGATTTCAGAGAAGGAAGGGGTCAGATTATTCACAAATAAGAAAATCCCATCTAATCTGTTTCTGCTGCTTTGGCTGCGGCCACTCTCCCTTCTTCAGTTGTTTCTTTATAATTGGGGGTAGGGGGGATTGATTATATGTGCCTGTGTGATCATTCCTACTCTGTGCCTTCCCTTGTGGACGGCTCAGAGGAGAGAGCAGGTTACTCAAAAGTAAGTGAGATTAACATTACTCTCTCCCTTCTTTGTCCAGTCTGCCTTCCATCTCATCTGTTGTTACTGCTCCCTCAACATGTCGATTAGTGAGCCCCATGCTCATGCTTCTGTTGTGGCTTCTTCTCTGGCTAGTGCTGGCGGTGGTGCGCTCTTTTCCACGTTGCCCACTACGTCCTTCAGGCTGCTCCTAAGATGCTGCACCTATGGATCATAGCTGCTGGTGCCAGCTCTTGATCCCATCATGTCAATAATGAACTCTATTTGTCACCTTAATCTACAAAAGAATTGTCATCACATACAGTTGGAGAGAGGGGATTTGAACCCTGGTCTCCCAGTATTATAGTCCAAACTTAAACTCTCAGAAAACTAGTACAGGTCACCAAACTAAGAATAGGTAGCTGATGGTGCTTTTCAGAAACAAATCTCAGAAATCGCAACATAAAAGAATTAGTAATTGTGAAGTGCATCATATATCTGCTGGGAGACAAATAGTAGTAGTAGTGGTAGTAGTAGTAGTAATAATAATAATAATAATAATAATAATAATAATACATCATCACACAGTCCTAGACACTTGGTAAGTGTCCAGAGGCGGCCCTAGGTAATTTTCAATGGTAAGCAAACAGTATTTTGGCGCTCCCCCCCCC
This sequence comes from Anolis sagrei, assembly GCF_037176765.1. Classification (NCBI taxonomy): domain Eukaryota; kingdom Metazoa; phylum Chordata; class Lepidosauria; order Squamata; family Anolidae; genus Anolis; species Anolis sagrei. The sequence goes on along the minus strand of NC_090022.1, from coordinate 170,775,427 downwards.
CCCCAACCAATCACTGATATATATATTCTGTTTGTCATGGGAGTTCTGTGTGCCATATTTAGTTCAATTCCATCATTGGTGGAGTTCAGAATGCTCTTTGATTGTAGGTGAACTATACATCCCAGTAACTACAACTCGTATATATCAAGGAATATTTTCCCCCAAGAGCGCCTCAAGAGCACCCCTGGGCAAAATCAACTATACTGGAAATGCTTACTTTGCGTAAGGGTTGAGCCGCCCCTGTAAGTGTCCGACGTGTGATCCAATACAACAGCCAGCAGATGATCTTCTCTGCTGTGGACTCATCTTTTTGTGTTTCGAACATTAAGGAAAATAAAAATAAAAACAGGAAAAACGCAGCTGTTATCAATACCTCAAAATCAAACTGCAAAGTCTCTGGCATAAACCAGTACAGGTGGCCCGAATGGTCATTGGCGCACTGGGTGCCGTGCCAAAAGATCTCAGCCGGCATTTGGAAACAATAAACTTTGACAGGATAATGGAGAAAGGCAGGGAGTTTCAGAAAAACATCTATTTTTGCTTCATTGACTATTCTAAAGCCTTTGACTGTGTGGATCATCATAAATTGTGGCAAGTTCTTGGTGGGATGGGCATCCCAAGCCACTTTGTCTCTCTCCTGAGGAATCTGTACAAGGACCAAGTTGCAACAGTCAGAACTGACCATGGAACAACAGACTGGTTCAAGATTGGGAAAGGTGTACGGCAAGGCTGCATCCTCTCACCCAACCTTTTTAACTTGTATGCAGAACACATCATGCGATGTGCGGGGCTGGATGAATGCAAAGCTGGGGTGAAAATTGCTGGAAGAAACATTAACAACCTCAGATATGCAGATGACACCACTCTGATGGCTGAAAGCGAGGAGGAGCTGAGGAGCCTTCTAATCAAGGTGAAAGAAGAAAGCGCAAAAGCTGGGTTGCCGCTAAACATAAAAAAAAAACCAAGAATGATTGACAACTGGGAAATAGAGGGAGAAAATGTGGAGGTCATGAAAGACTTTGTATTTTTAGGGGCAAAGATTACTGCAGATGCAGACTGTGGCCAGGAAATCAGAAGACGCTTACTTCTTGGGAGGAGAGCAATGTCCAGTCTCGATAAAATAGTAAAGAGTAGAGACATCAGACTGGCAACAAAGATCCGCCTAGTCAAAGCCATGGTATTCCCTGTAGTAACCTACGGATGTGAGAGCTGGACCTTAGGGAAGGCTGAGCGAAGGAAGATCGATGCTTTTGAGCTATGGTGCTGGAGGAAAGTGCTGAGAGTGCCTTGGACTGCGAGAAGATCCAACCAGTCCATCCTCCAGGAAATAAAGCCCGACTGCTCATTGGAGGGAAGGATACTAGAGACAAAGCTGAAGTACTTTGGCCACATCATGAGGAGACAGCAAAGCCTAGAGAAGACAATTATGCTGGGGAAAGTGAAAGGCAAAAGGAAGAGGGGCCGACCAAGGGCAAGATGGATGGATGGCATCCTTGAAGTGACTGGACTGACCTTGAAGGAGCTGGGGGTGGTGACGGCCGACAAGGAGCTCTGGCGTGGACTGGTTCATGAGGTCACCAAGAGTCGGAGACGACTGAACGAATGAGCAACAACAACAACAACAACAACAAAACTTTGACAGAGTCATGATCTGTGAACTGCAAAAGGCCACCTTACTTGGATCTGTGTGCGTCATTTGACACAGTCCTAAATGCTTGGGAAGTGTTCGACTTGTGATTTTGTGATACGAAATCCAGCATATATATCTCATTTTCTTTGACATACTGTGTTTTTGTGTCAGTAAAACAACAACAACAACAACAATAATAATCAACTTCATTTATACCCTTCCCCATCTCTCTGGAAGGACTCGGGGTGACTTACAACCAAACAAATGAATGAATAAAATAAATGATATAAGTAAAAGATGAGTAAAAGATTTAGGAGACTCATTAATTAAAAAATCATTCTACACACTGAAATGTATTATTCTTGTTAAAGCAGAAAAAAATCACTTCATTTCAACTTCATTAGAATTCAGTTCGATTGCGGCAGCTGTTTCTAACACAGCTTTTAAACCAAAACTTTTAAACCAAAACTAATTTTGAGCAGATCCAGTTTGGAAGCCAGTTTTGCATTCTTCTAGTTTCCAAAACTCTTCTCTATTTTATTGTCAAAATGATTTTGAAATGTGTCCCTATGGTTATGTTTGATCTCCTATAAATTACTACAAGGAATTCACTTACAAGTGCTCCATACTTTTCTTAATTAATTGTTGAGAGCTAGAAAATGTGTGATCATTTTTGCTGATAATGTATGACAGTGAAATGAGGTTAAAGCCATTATTTATGTATTTGCTTTCCTGAATAAAAAGTTAGTCAAAGTGCTTATAGAAGTTTGTGCGAGAAAGCATTGAATGTATGTAGCCTTTATCCTCAAGTTTAAACATGTTTTTCAGTCTGGCTCACTTAAATGAGTGGCAGAATGGCACATTTTGAAATGCAGTCCCTCAGCAGATTGCACAATAGAGTTCAAAAATTCAGACAGCTCTGTCTAGCAGCTTTCATCTCCACTAAGAGCAGTTCTTTTATAATGGAATTTTATCCACTCAAGACCAAGCCACCACCAAATCCGTTGCTGTGTGCCTTCAAGTCATTCTGATTCATGGAAACCCTAACGTCATTCTAATTCATGGAAATTCCAGCTAAGTGATGCTTAACTATGTGATCTATGCTTGCCATTGTGTTCATTGTGTAAGAACTTTCACTTGAAAATAAACAAATTAAAGAATGAAAACAATTTGATTTTAGAAGTTTGCAATTGTATAGACTACTACAACGTGTTCTACGTGGGGTTGCCTTTGAAGACTGTCCGGAAGCTTCAATTGGTCTAACGGACGGCAGCCAGATTGCTAACAGGAGCGGCTCTCAGGAAGCATACAACTCCTCTGTTGCTCCAGCTCTACTGGCTGCCAGTCTGCTACCGGGCACAATTCAAAGCCCTAAACTGTTCTGGACCAATTTACCTGTCTGAACACATCTCTCCTTATGAACCTTCTAAGACTTCAAGATAGTCTGGGGAGACCCTGCTCTCAGTCCTGCATTCATCACAAGCACGGTTGGTGGGGATGAGAGACAGGGCGTTCTCAGTGGTGGCCCCTCAGCTATGGAATGCTCTCCCTAAGGACATCAGATTAGGCCCCTCCCTTTTTAATATTTCGGAAGAGAGTTAATACTTGTTTTTCCGAGCAGGCATTTGCTAATACAGTGTAACAGACATAGAAAAATGGAATGGACGATGTGATTGGACAATGTTTTTAACAAGGAGACTCTAATTGTTCTGTCATGCGCTGGGCCTGTAAAGAATTGCCTTTAAAATAGGATGTGCAACTTGAGTCCAGCCAGAAGCCAGGGCCCCCCGAAGAGAAGTTCTCAAGGATTTTCCACCACAAATGGTCTTTAGATGGCTTGTGAAGTATAACAAAGTCCTTTATTAATGAACAATCAAACAGAAACTTCTCTAGTCTTCAATAAAGTTAAAGAAATGCTTCCAGGCTTTTATGCAACTGGTGGCTTCCTAATCTTGTTCACGAAGGACAGGCAATTGTCTTCAATAACTGTTTCTTTACTTTAATGGAAAATCCCCTTTTTAACTTCTCCCAGGCTGACTGTAATCTAAGCCTTACTGATGTGGGCTCCGCTACCGGGTCGAACTGCGTTTGGAGCACCGAGTGGACCTACCAGTAAGGCTAGTAGATTCTCCAGCTGGGGTTCTTTGGTCTTCCAAACTGTTTACCTTCCGAAATTCCTCAAAGCTTTAGAGCTGTTTCCCTGGAAATTTTTGGAAATCTTTGGATGCTCTTAAGACTGTTCTTCCCCGGAATGTCTTAAGGGTTGAAGCTTTTGTACAGGAGAAGCTTGTACACGTCCTCTAAATTAGCTTTCCTTACTGAGACTAACTAAAAATGGCTCCCTTCCCTTCCCAATTGCCCTGAACAAGGGGCGGAACCAAAACTTAATGATGATGGATAGGTGACTTGCCCTACGACTGCAACCAAAGGAAGCCACCTTTCTGCAGAATCCCTGAAACCTTGGACTGCAACGAAACATTTAATGTAAAGCAAATAAAGTTGGAGCTCCTGGTACAGCCGTACCAGCACACTAATGATATGTGTTTTTATTGATTTTATTGATTCTGCTATGGTTTTATTATTCGATTATTTTATTGTATTGAAATTGTGTTTTATGGTCTTGGTACCAACTGTAAACCATCCCGAGTCTCCTACGGGCTGAGAGGGACGGTATATAAATATAGTAAATAAATAAAGAAATAGTAATTAATTTCCCCTCACCTACTCAGCACCCTCTTCACTGTGTGCCTGCTGAAGTAACACTTCACATATCTGATGAAATAGATACAAAAACCTATGCCAGAATTTAACTCGTTAATTTTTAAGATGTCACTTTTTGTTTTTAATTGCGCAAAGACACAATGATTTTGTGTCACTAGACACTATAGTTTCTTTAAATGAAGTGATCCATTTAAGAGAAGAGGGAGCATTATATTCTATTAACATACTATGTTATAGTACAAAATCTTTGGGAAAGAAGTGAAAATCACAGTTCTTGCTATTAATATCTTTGAATTATTTATCTGTTTGATCTTTCTCTCTTTTATCTTTGTATAATGTGTATGGTTAGTCTCAATTAGAGAAGATCCATTGATTCATGGGTTTTAATTTACCATTCAATAGATGATTCATTGGATATACTCTAGGATTCAAGTCATCATTTACTTTGAATCTTCATTTAAAATTCTGGATTCATAACTCTAGTTGTTTACTTTGCGTCTTTTCTTTAATCTTCAGGTGCAGCAACCGGACACAGTGTGCAGTCGTAGCAGGCCCAGATGTTTTTCCTGACCCTTGTCCAGGGACATACAAGTACTTAGAAGTGCAATATGAATGTGTCCCTTACAGTATGTATATTGCATATATTATTATTAATTATTGCACTGTGCATGAATGTTGATGTAGCTTGTTGTGGCACTTTTTGCAAAGTGATTATATGATCACTTTTGCTACCCTGAAACAGTTCAAGAACAGCTAAGAGAATGACTAAATTGGAAAGTATGATTTTGGTTCCTACTGTAAACTTACCAGTTGGCATTAAGTACAACTGTTTCTCCACACACACCCACCCTCCAGTTTGCAAAATAGTGAGCATATTAGGATTATTTTAACTGACATAATGTGAATTCTTGTGTGAAAAAGTATGCCAATAACTATTGGTTTGGATGCTTTTATAGGTCATTAGAAGATGGCTAAATGTCTGCCCTTAGCAGAAAAGTGAAACAGGAACTTTAAATTCTCAATCTTTGCAGTTTATATAGTGATGGGGGCAAATGACAGGAAAAGCTTGTTTGCTTTGTGCTTCCTTTATCGTCATTTAGGGCACATCTACACTAGCTAGCTTCAAACTGAGGTAGCTATTTATTTATTTATTTATTTATTTACAGCTTTTATATTCCACCCTTTTACAGTGTAGACATATATGGCAGTATATATTACAGTGTAGACATATATGGCAAACATTCAATGCCAATTTTTGACATTCAAACATATACAGACATACACAGAGGCTATTTAACTTTTTCTGGCCGCCAGGGGAGCTGTCGCTTTCATCGTCCATCTGCCACGCTGATGAAGCACTTCCGCATTCCCCGCATGCTTCCCCGCTGGAATGCTTTGCTGGAGTCTTCTTTATGGCCTCATAAATCAGTTAATTTAGCTTCCCCACACTTTAAGGTGGTACCTAATTTTCCTACTTGACAGATGCAACTGTCTTTCGGGTTGCAAAGGTCGACAACAGGCTACACACAATTGGTTGGAAACCCACTCCAATCCGGGCTGGCTTCAAACTCATGACCTTCTGGTCAGAGTGATCTTAATGCAGAGTGATCTTAATGCAGCTGAAACTCAGCCAGCTGCGCCACAATCCCGGTGCCCATACACACACATCCATACACACACACAAACATCCATATCACGCTGCAGCACAAACTAAGGCCTTTAATTATTTTTTTCCACACTTGCAATGCAGATATTACATATTTTGATCAAGATAAAATGTGATACAGTGCTACAATTGCTTTGCCTCCTGCCCACCTTCCCCTTGGTCTTCTCTGTTGACAACTCTAAATTTAGACCCTTTAGCTAATTGTTGTTTCTAGGTAATGTTAAGGTATTTTTTTCCTGGGTTGTTGTAGGTTTGTTCGGGTTATATGGCCATGGTTTAGAGAAGGGGTCCACAAACTTTTTAAATAGAGGGCCAGGTCACAGTCCTTCAAACTGTTGGAGGGCCGGATTATAATTTGAAAAAAATGAATGAATTCCTATGCACACTGCACATATCTTATTTGTAGTGCAAAAACACTTAAAAATACAATAATTAAAATGAAGAACAATTTTAACAAATATAAACTTTCAGTATTTCAATGGGAAGTGTGAGCCTACTTTTGGCTGATGAGATAGGATTGTTGTTGTTGTTCCTGTGTGCTTTCAAGTCGTTTCAGACTTAGGTTGTCCCTGAGCGAGGGCCGGGTAAATGACCTTGGAGGGCCGTATCCGGACCCCGGGCCTTAGTTTGAGAACCCCTGGTCTAGAGCAATGGTGGGCAATCTTTTGAACTTGGTGTGTCAATACTTGCCAAAAAACTAGCATAACTCGGGTGGGGTGTCACTTTGAGAAAAACCCCATAATTTAATTATATTTATAGTTTATTAACAAAAATAATAAACCAAAAACTAATTATTTATCTTACCTGCTTTTTCTATAATGCCATATATCTCGGCATTATAGAAAAACGCTGGTGTAGGAGCCGAGGATGAAATGTCCTTCTTGGGATGCCGCCCCATCTTCTCTGTATGCGGCTGCATGCGACCGTGTGTCATCGAAAATGGCTACGCGTGTCAGTGCTGACACGTGTCGTAGATTCGCCATCATGGGTCTAGAGGCATTCTCTCCTGACGTTTCACCTGCATCTATGGCAAGCATCCTCAGAGGTTGGACCTCACTACCTCTGAGGATGCTTGCCATAGATGCAGGCGAAACATCTGGAGAGAATGCCTCTAGAACATGGCCATATAGCCTGAAAAAACCTACAACAACCCAGTGATTCCGGCCATGAAAGCCTTCGACAATATTTTTTTTTCCTGCTTCAAACTTATTCAAACCCCTCAGTCCATAATTGTGTGCTTTTTTCCTCTTTTAATAAAATTTAGAAATGGTTCCCAGTCTTTTTCTGTAATAGTTTTGATTTTTATCCCTGAGCATCATTGGCAGTTTATCCATGTCTATCGAATTAGAAACTTCTACAATCCACTCTTTTGCTGTTGGTATTCCTGTCTTTTTCCAGTTTTTTCCATACAACATTCTTGCACTAATTCTCATATATTTTGTGTTTGTGGATTTCACTTAGAGTCATAGAACAATAGAATTAGAAGAGACCACATCAGCCATCTAGTCCAACCCCCTGCCATGCAGAAAAAGCATGTTGGTTTTGTAGCCCTAATTTTTTTTTCTTGTTAGGAGCGACTTGAGAAACTGCAAGTTGCTTCTGCTGTGAGAGAATTGGCCGTCTGCAAGGATGTTGCGCAGGGGGCACCCAGATGTTTGATGTTTTACCATCCTTGTCGGAGGCTTCTCTCATGTCCCCATATGGGGAGCTGGAGCTGACAGAGGGAGCTCATCCATGCTCTCCCCAGATTCAAACCTCCAACCTGTCAGTCTTCTGTCCTGCTGGCACAAAGGTTTAACCCATTGCGCCACCGGGGGCTCCTAATGTAGCAATTCGGAGTCAAATTGGAAATTTGTTTGCAGTAAACTGTTTTCTTTTAGTGCAGGCACACCACATGTGGAAAAAAAACCCTGATGTCCTTGAACACCTCTAGCATGTACTTCTCATGTTTTTATGCTTTTACCAGCTTCTCAGGTGTCAAATACCATTGAAACACCATATTCTAATTTTTTTCTTTTAGGTCTTGACATATGTTTCCTTTTAGTTCAGACTTCTACGTCTTCTCCCATCTTTCTAATTCGATATCGTGTCCTAGGTGTCGTGCCCATTTTATCACGCAGTCTTTCACTGGTTCTGGTTTCCATTCCATTCTTAACCACATTTTATATATTTTGCTATTAGATGCTCCTCGTCGATACTGAGGGTTTTTTCCCCCGAAGTCTGATATGTCCTTTTCAAAGCTGTTGTTGTTTTTATCTCTTAAAATCTTTCTTTAATTGTCTGCACCTAAACCATTGTAGTTGGTATCCTTCTCTTTTTAATGATAATAGTAGTAGTAGTAATACACTTTATTTATATTCCATTTTATCTCCCTGGAGGGACTCAGCACGGATTACAATATACACATATGAGGCAAACATTCAATGCCTTTTACACATGGTGAGCAACAACATACAACACAGACAAAGGGAAAAGCCTTCCTCTTTTTTCCATCTCCGGCGTCTGGAGGCGATCCTCAACTCCAACCATGGGGAGGTGCTCTTGTTCCATTTTTCCATGCCGAGGAGCCTGTTTTCCATAGACATCTCCGATTGTGTTGCCAGCATGTCTGCATATCTGCATGGAACACCCTTTTTATTTTAATTCTTCCACTGTTTTAAATATATATTGATCTTTTTTCTGTATTAGTTGATCTCTATATGTCAACTATTTTTCTTCCTTGCTTTTTTCTAATTAAAAATGCTTCTTCTGCTGTTATTGGTTACAGTTTAAATTTATATTTGTTCCAGGTTCTCAAAATTACTCGTCTGATGAAATGATTTCTAAATCCTGCATGTATTTTTGCCTTTTCATACAATAGATATGCATGCCACCCAAATTGGAAGCCATTTCCTTCCAATTTTAAAAGTCTCTTTGTTTCTTGATGTCAAGAAATCCTTAACTCAAAGTAAGGTACATGCTGAGAAATACATTTTCAGGTCTAATAATGGTAGGCTACGTCATTGCCCAACTTCCTGGAGAAATTTAAATCTGATGCTAGGCATTTTTCCTTGACATACAAATATAGATATATATTGATCCCACAATTGGAATGACATATTATTGATTATAATTGAAATATTTTGGAATAAATACATTTTGTGTTGAATGTTTATTTTGATAGCTGCAATTCTTCCTAAGAGCTTCAATAATTACTAGTAAATCACTGACAAATTGTCTTAGTTTGTAGGCCTTATTCTTGATTTTCATTATTTATTTATTTAAACGTTTTGTATATCTCTCTTGAGGGACTCAGACCGGTTTCCAACCATAATATCACATATGGTCAATAAAACATCATAATTCATATTACAGTAAAACATTAAAACAGCAATTACATTCAATAACTACAATGGTCAGTCATCATACTAAAATTCCTTTTATGTTTTCATTTTCTCTTTATTTTTCACAGTAGTACCTTGAATACTAATATAAATAGTAGGAGAGAGAGTGGACAATCTTGACTTTTGTCTTTTTGAGTTATATACTCATTTGTTAATTTTCCATTCATCAATAATATTGCCCTTTGGATTTTACAATATATATTGATTTTATGTGTGCTATTGAATTGTTTCCAAAAGCCATCTCTTCCTAATATTGCAAATATTCCCAATTTACATTATCAAATGCCTTTTCTGAATCTAGAAAGAAAGCTGCATTTTTTCATTATTCTTATCTAAAACCTCAGTTATGTACAGAACCATTCTCAGATTGTCATAAATTTGCCTTTATAGTGGGAATCTTGCTTTGTCTTGATATAGGAACTCATTTAATTTAAAAATATTTCTGCTAAAATTGTGGTGAAAAATTTATAACCTTATTTAATAATTAGATAGATCTCTCATTATGTGGCTTTGTTGGATCTTGGCCTTCCTTGTGAATCAGAGCACACTTTCCCAGGGCTCTGATTTCTTATTCATATTTAATATTGTGTTAAATAAATCTTGCATAAGTTCTTTACGTTCCTTCTCAAATTTCTTGTAGTATAATTTTGGACCATGTGGTCCTGGAGTTTGTTTAGTTTGGATTTTGCTATGGTTTTCATGACTTCATCCAGGTTATTTACTTCATTCGTCTATTGTTTTTCTTCTTCAATTAATTTTGGAAGTAAACATTATTTCATATAATCTTTTGTTATCTAGTTTTGTATTTAGTAGATTTTTAAAAGGGTAATACAGCACTAGCGGAAAATGTTTCTCATTCTTTCATTATCGCTTCATAATCAGTGATTTGAAAGTTTTGAGAGTCATCTGTTTCAATTTCTTATCTGTTTCTGAGATTATTAAATTTTTTATTTGTGTTTAAAGAACATTGTTTTCTTTTAGTACCTTTGTATTATTTGGTATTTTTAAAGGTTCTCTTCTTTTTAAAAATAATTCCTTGGTAGGTTTTTGTTTATTTTTTGATTAATTATGCATTTTTTGAATGAAGAAGTCATGCATAATTGCCTTGCTTGCATCCCAAACTGTATTCATTTCTGTTCCTTTGCCTAGGTTACCTTCAAAATATTCTTTCAGATTTTTAGCTGTTTTTTTCCTTCTTTTTTAAAATATAGATTCGTTCAGTTTCCAATTTCTTTGTAGTCTTTTCCTTTTCAGCCTCAATATCACTGGATTGTGGTCTGAGAATATTCTTGGTAGACTTTTGATTTGCATTGATAAAGTCTTTGAAATGAGAAACATGTCTATTGGGGTAGTTATTTGTGGCATTCCAGGAAGAAAGTAAACTCCTGTGCTTTACCATGTTTATTCCTCCAAGTATCTAATACCAAATTATCTAACATGTTGAAGAAGGATTTGAGTAACCTGCTCTGTTCCGGTTTAATGTATTTTTCAGAATTTCTGTTTAATGGCAGAAATATCAGTCCATTCCAGTCACCCAAGGGAATCATGTTCTCATATGGTGTCTATTATTTGTTTTATTGGACGCTTTTTAAAAAGTGCTTCCCTCCTATTAGTGCATATATTTCCACCACCTGTATTTTTTCTCCTCTTGAATTGAAACCCTCACAAATCTTCGTACTGGATCTTCAAAGACTTTTTCTGAAGTCTTCATTTCTCTAAAGTATATAACACCTCCTTTTTTTCTTTTGAAGCTTTTATGTATTCTTTACCTAGTCTTGCATATTTCAAGTATTTTTGTCATTTTTTCTTCAGTTTCCTATAAGCAAATTATGTTGTATTTGTTTTTGGTCACATGATGAAAGATCTTTCTTCTCTTCTGGTGGCTACTCAACCCTTTAACATTCAAACTGATGCACTGTAATTCCATATTTATCATATCTTGTTTGCTATATGGTATCTTTTTTTGCTTAGTTCTCATTTGCTTCTCTGGAGTCTTTGTTATCTGATTTTTGTGCCTTTGTCCTATTTTGCTTCTTTTCAGTCTTCTCATCTTCCCCTTTAGTCCTCCAATGTTTTGAATCTTTGATAAAAGTCTTTAGATTTCAACTCTGAGCTTAGTATATATATTCTGTCTTTGTAGTAGAGCAATAATACTAACTTTTCACATAAGAATCTAAGTCCTTGTATTTTTAATTTAATTTAATTAATGGGAGAAGATATGGGTGGAAAGGGGGAAAGGAAAAAGAAAAGGAAGGGGAGAGGGACAGAAGGAAAAAACAATAACTAACTCCCAAAGGAACCTTTTGGGAAAAAATTGAGATTTACCACAAAAAACAAAAAACAAAAACAAAACCAAGATCAACAAAAAAAAAAAGCCAGAGAATAACAAATGAGAAGAAGGAAAAATTCAATACTTTTCCACACTAAGTAAAAGTCTCAAAAATCTAGTTCGCAATTTAAAATAATTAAAATGGAAAAAGAAAGATAGTGGGTTTCTCCAATGATCTTTCTCTGGAGTTGACCCTAGATACTAATTTTAAATAAATAAATAAATAAAGGCCTTTAAAGCTTATCATGCAAAGTCAGGGGGGAGTCTGAGGGTTTATCTTTAATGAGATTTAGCAGGCCCTAAATCACATTGCATAGCGTATTCACTATCCACCGTCAAAGGATTATCTTCTCCCAATTTAACCAAATAGTGATCTCATGGCACATCTACACTGACACTATAATGTAGCATAGAACTGGTTTGGGTGGAACTGGATTTGCTGTGCTGGTGATTAGATTGCTTGAGGCTAGGATGGTGAACAGGTAACCTGACCTCATACCGCTGTGAATTTCCTGCAGAGATGTCCATGAGCACTCTGGAAGCAAACAAAATTTTTCAAAGAGGAAATTTGGCATTTAAAAGTGGAGGTAATCAGTTACTTTTCCATGGGGATCAGTTAGCCCCCTCTTTCCCATATTTGAAGCTTGCCTCATGTGAAGGGCACCATCGGTGGCATTTTCTTAAGTGTGTAGAAAGTGAAGAATGAAAAAAAGAAGAGTAACGGAAGGGATAGGAAAGGATGGAAGAAAGAAAAAGAAGGGGAGCAAAATGGAAGAAAAATGACAAGATGAAAAAGGGAAGAGGGTTAAAGAGGGGTAAAGGTTTCCTCTTGACATTACGTTTAGTCGAGTCCGCGTTGTCAGTAGACATCTCCTTGGTTATGTGACTGGCATAACTGAATGGAGCACCATCACCTTCCCGCTGAAGCGGTACCTATTGATCTACTCACATTTGCATGTTTTAGAACGGCTAGGTTGGCAGAAACTGGGGCTAAGAACAGGAGCTCACTCTGTCCATGGATTTGAACCACCAACCTTCCAATCAGCAAGTTCTGTAGCTTAGCGGTTTAACCTGCTGTGACACCATGTCCCTATTATTCTATTATTCTAAAATGAACCAGAGCTCATCTTTGTGTCACCATATTTGCATATTACTTGATCGCAAACTTTAGGCTTAACATAGAAAGTGCACTGTATAAAATGACTTAATGTGCAAAAATATTAAAACTGTAATCAGAGATGCTTCATTAAACTACAAAGTCATTGGAGGTGACAATAATACAGCAGGAAAATAGTCTTGAGAGCACGCATGCCATTTCTGTTAGCATCTATGCACACGCACACACCTCCTCAGTTTGCTTTGCACAAAGGTTAAAGTGACCAGAGACTACCGCATTATCTTTGGTTAATTAGCCCTTGAAAATGACTTTGTATGTTGCAGGAGAGGGACAGAGAAAGTATTAGATGTTTTTAATGAGTAGAACAGTATAGAAGATGATATAAAAAGCAACTTTTGCTAGTCATTGCTTTGTCCCACGCATGGCACCCGTAGATTCCATATTATTCCATTTTGCTTAGATTTAACTCCAAAATAAACCTTTTCTCTCTTGAGATTATAAACACCAGGTCAATTTTCCTTACTGAGTCTCTAGCTGTAGCTTTTTAAGAGATTGGGGCTGACAGTCTGGTGCTGTGACTTGGATCAACCAAAACAGGTCTCAGTGGGCAGAGTTGACAAACAATCTTACTGATGTAAGCAAAGGACTTGTTTGCTTACATCAGTAGAAAAAGGAAAAACAAGGAGGCAATAGAAGATGTGAAGAGAAGATGGGGCAATGCTGACAGGGGATAAGGAAAAGGCAGAACTACTTAATGCCTTCTTTGCCACGGTCTTCTCACAAAAAGAAAGTCATCCTCAACCTCAGCAAGATGGATTGGATGAGGGATTGGGGGAAATCCAACCCCAAATTCATCCAGGAATACCTGGCCGCTCTAAATGAGTTCAAGTCCCCAAGGCCAGATCAACTACACCCAAGAGTATTGAAGGAACTAGCAGAAGTAATTTTGGAACCATTGGCAATCATCTTTGAGAGTTCTTGGAGAACGGGAGAAGGTCCAGCAGATTGTAGGAGGGCCAATATGGTCCCAATCTTCAAGAAGGGAAAAAAAGATGACCCAAACAATTACCGTCCGGTCAGCCTCACGTCGATACCAGGCAAGATTCTGGAAAAGATTGTTAAGGAAGTGATCTGCAAATCATCGCTAATAGTCAATATGGATTTATCAAAAACAAGTCATGCCAGACTAATCTGATCTCTTTTTTCGATAGTTACAAGCTGGATAGATGCAGGGGATGCTGTGGATGTAGCATACCTGGATTTCAGTGAGGCCTTCGACAAGGTCCCCCATGACCTTCTGTCAAGGAAAGTAGTCCAACGTGGGCTAGGAAAAACTACGGCGAGGTGGATCTGTAATTGGTTAAATGGACGAACCCAGAGGGTGATTCTCCCCAATGCTTCCTCTTCATCCTGGAAAGAAGTGACAAGTGGAGTGCCACAAGCAGGGTTCTGTCCTGGGCCCGGTCCTGTTCAACATCTTTATTAATGACTTGGATGAAGGGCTAGAAGGCATGATCATCAAGTTTGCAGACGACACCAAATTGGGAGGGATAGCCAATACTCCAGAGGACAGGAGCAGAATTCAAAACAATCTTGACAGAGAGATGGGCCAAAACTAACAAAATGAAGTTCAACAGGGACAAATGCAAGATACTCCACTTAGGCAGAAAGAATGAAATGCAAAGATACAGAATGGGGGACAATGCCTGGCTCGAGAGAAGTACGTGTGAAAAAGATCTTGGAATCCTCGTGGACAACAAGTTAAACATGAGCCAACAATGTCATGTGGAGGCAAAAAAGCCAATGGGATTTTGGCCTGCATCAATAGGAGCATAATGTCTAGATCTAGGGAAGTCATGCTACCCCTCTATTCTGCTTTCGTTAGATCACACCTGGAATATTGTGTCCAATTCTGGGCACCACAATTCAAGAGAGATATTGACAAGCTGGAATGTCAATTCAAGAGAGATATTGACAAGCTGGAGGAGGGCAACTAAGATGATCAAGATCTGGAGAACAAGCCATATGAGGAGTGGCTTAAAGAGCTGGACATGTTTAACCTGAAGAAGGAAAGGCTGAGAGGAGACATGATGAGGACCATGTATAATTCGCACTAACAATTAGATGAAAGTTGAAGAGATATCCCATGATGATAAAGAATTGCTAGCACAATTTCTCCACAGACTGAGAAATGCTGTTTGTTCACATGCCACAGAAGATCCAGATAGCCCAACAGTTGCCCCTATCCTCAAACATTTATTCTTAACCCATAGCATATCTGATACATGCCACAAGTTAATTAAAATGCCCAGGAACATGGGAAATACCCTCTCTGCTGTGCCAGAAGAGGCTCAGAAGCCATACCAAAATTGTCTGATGGACAAGGAAGTGAAAATAAGATAGTGGTAATGGCAGTTCAAGCCATACAACTTTGAGGAATGGGGCAGAGCAGGAGACAAGGCAAATGGGATGAGAGTCAGGGTAGCGGAAGAAAGTTGGGACGCAATCAGTGTGCATATTGTGGACAAAAAGGCCACTGGAGAAATGAGTGTCCACTGAAACAAGGTCAGGAACAACCTCAGAAAGAACATCTGTATCTGCTTCACCACCTCCCATCCTTCCTACTTTCCCTCATGAGTGGCAGGTAAAGCCCCAAGTAACGTTATGGGTGAGAAATCAGCTTAAAGAGTTCTTATAGGTACAGGAGCTCCCATATCAACTGTAAAATTGAACTAGATTAAGAACAAACAATGTATGGTTAAATTAGCGCAGAATATTCGGCATAACATTGAGTTGTTGAGATGGTAAAAGGTGTGGACAAAATTGTTAAAAGACATTTTAAGTTTTGATATTCAAAAGAATTTTTACAAAATTATCAAAAACGTATGAGATACGAAAACATGATGAAAATGTAAACCCGTCATAGGGCTTTTTACTGAATGTGGTGGACTTCTTGTACAGCAAAATAAATAAATAAATAAATATGATCCAGGGGTTGATTTAAAAAAAACTAAAGTTGAACTTGATCCAATTTTGTTCTTACTGGGATTACTGAATAAACAGGTTAAAAAGTTGAATAATAAAATACTATATTACATTTATTCCTAAAAACAGAAGGATAGACTTACCTTCAAGAGAAAGTTGGATTCTAAAAAATGCTAGAAATAGCAGAAATGGGGAAATTATCTTATTCAATAAAAGAGAAATCTACTGACACCTTTTTCAAAGATTGTGAACCTTTTTTTTACTTATATAAAAAGGAATGAAAATGTGAGGATACTTGTGGGGTTTGACTATTTCTAAGAAATTATTGAAGTTAGAAGTTGAAGGAATGCATTTTAAATTTCTAATGATAAGTGGGGTGATATATGTATAATTTTACATTTAATATTGTCCCTAGAAACGAGTCGGCTCCCGGTGTGCTTACTATGTTTCCCAATCAAGACACGCAGAGATGAGAGCAGAATCAGAGTTCATTTTTATTCCTTCTTGATCAAGGAAAGATGTCAGGGAAAGAGAGAATTCCAGATCTGACGTTCTTCTCCATTTGTTGCTATTATATGATCTTCCAAAAACAATGGTTTATGTTTTGATTGGCTCAAAGTTACAATCCGTTTTCTCATTTGGTTTGATGTACATTAATTGTTGTCATGTTTTATGGCTGTGATTAGTGGGTTGTGTGTGGTGGGAATTTTAATAATCCTGATTTTGTTGAGTGATATCCTTTCATCTTTCTGGGGGAAGAAAAGGGTGTTCGTCTATGACAATGAAGACAATCCAACCTGTAGCCAAGGTTCAATCCCACTGAAAATTTTCAGGTTGAAAAAAACAACCCTGAAAAACTCATGACTTTTACTGGTTAACCAAATCCACATCATTACCTACTTTTCCACCAATTTACATTGCAATAGCAGCAATAGCACGATATCATGGAAGCGATGATTTGTGTGTTTAATCAACATTTTCAATGTGAAGATGAGGTAATCCACCAAAACTGACATCAAAATCGGACTCCCCAGGTTAAAGTCCACAAGAAAACATTTAGTTTAAATACAATTTATGATGTTTCCAGGTATATAACAACTATAATAATTGGTGCTTGCTTTAAAAGTTTGTACTTTCATTTTTCCTAAATATTTTATTTATTTATTTATTTATATTTATAATTCAAACTTATATGCCGCCACTCCTCTGGGGCTCGGAGCAGCTTACAAGAAAAAAATCTAACACAATTTAAAACAATTTAAAAACAACATAAAAACAACAATATCAGAGATCAAAGTCCTGTTGAAACAGATATTACTTACATGCCTTGTGGAAAGCTGATAGGTCCCACAAGGCACGGACTTCAGGTAGCAGAGTATTCCAGAGTGATGGTGCCACTGCTGTAAAGGCCCTGCGTCTGGTTGCTGTTAGACGCAAGGTCTTGACACTGGGAATTTCCAATAGATCTTGGTCCTCATAACGGAGGGATCTCTGGGGTTGGTAGGGGGCGAGGCGGTCCCTCACCCCCTACTAGTATTATGCTAGTATCCCACAGATTACTTAAATAGTTTTCTTACTCTGATATAGGTAGTGTGCACATACGTGAATGTCTCTCATTCTGGAATCTAACAAGTGCGCAGCCACTGTGTCTTATAACAGCTGAGAAATTGTGTATAGGATCTTCTCTATAATGAAACATGTAGTAAGTCTAGCAGTAAATACGTTCAACGGGGAAGATGCTTGATCCTCTGGTAATTTTCTTCAGAGTACTTTTCAGATTTCATATCCGATTTTTTTCTCAAGGGTTGCAAGGTTTCAAGACTTATATATGATTACCCATTACTTTGTGCATTTTACCTTTTTGGGGGATCAATGTCTCATCTTTGATAATATTCCCAAATACACCATTAAGAGGTAGAAGTAGTTCTGGAGATATCTGTTGTTCAACACAAACACAATATATTCAACGTATTAACTTTTCCCCTTGATTATATGGTAATTGTGAAGATTTGATTGTATATATCGTGTTTGCATTAGATGAACATTTTCTCAGTATGTGCTGTTTTATCTGATGGGAATAACAATTTACAGTTATTTTATTTTTTCTGTTAAAATCTGTTTTTAAAAGGCAGTACAGCTGCTGTTTGAAGTTTCAGGATGTGACAGTATTTGAAAATGTTCATCTTCTGGTGACTTGACAGTTCCAAATAGATTCTATAATCAATCATTTTCAGCTGTCCTCATGTCCCTGGGATCCTTGCACTGATTCTAATGGGTTTTCAATATGGATGCTGTTAAAACCTACAGTGAACTTTGATAATCAATATAATTATGTTTTTATTATAAGACCTTAAATAACAATGGTTTGGATCCAGATTCAGATAGTAGCAACTAGACTGCTAGAGAAGATTTCCTCATTTGTCTTTCCCAACAGTTGCCCTTCGATGTCCTTGGCTCCATCTACACCAGTGGTTCTCAAACTGGGGTCCCTAGATGTTTTTGGCCTACAACTCCCAGAAATCCCAACCAGTTTACCAGCTGTTAGGATTTCTGGGAGTTGAAGGCCAAAGACATCTGGGGACCCCAGGTTGAGTACCACTGATCTACACTGAGCATTTAGGTTGAAGTAGAGGCAGATCAACCCTATGGTGTCCAAATGCCATGTGGTACTAATCTGAAATAATACGGGGCTTAGTCATCTTAATGTGGTCTTGCTCTGTGTTACCCAAACTCAGGGGAAAGTCCACATTCTGGAACAGAACTTTGGGCATATGGGAACATTTGGAACCAGCTGCAACTGTCCCTACTGCTATCCCACATTTCTCAGGCTCAGGAGTCCAGGAAGATGGGATGGCCAATCCTCAATGTTGTAAAAGTCTCCAGCCACAACATGGGTCCTACCTGTTCATTGCCATGCACTGTGACATTACTGGGATGACAGGGAGCCCTGTCCTCCCTCAGCACCCCAACCCAGCAACCACTGTGACACAAAGGGGGGGGGGGTTAGGGTGGCTGCCCAGTAATGCTGAATTGTGCTCAGTGCCACTGGGCAGTGCCAGCTCCCTCTTGCCTCTACATTTCACAGCAACTGGAGGAGTCCCTGTGTAGACCATACTCAGGACCTATCCAGCATTTGGTGTACCTGATCGGCCCCAGGTTATGAGTCAGTTTACTACAAGTTCTGGGGCAAAGAGTGGTGGAAAACTGGAGGGAGGAGGGTGCTCTCAAAAGTCAGTAGAAGGTACCTTCCCCCAAAGCCAGTCCTGAATCCAACCCTCATATTCATCAAATGTCACAGTAAGCCAAATTGAATCTTATGAATACACCATTGTAAAAATAAGTGTTTTGCCCGTACAGTACCATTAATCTGTTCTCTTTTTTCTTTCTTGCTTTTCTTCTTTTTCTACAATAGAAGTGGAACAAAAAGGTAATTAAATACCTTTCACATATTTTTACATATTCATGTGGAATACAATATTTAACAGTCTATTATTTTAATTGACATTTTAAAAAATAATATAGAAACATGTTAATCTGTTGGTTAAAATTTAGGGATTTTTTTTCATGCTGTTTCGTGTTCTGTGTACAGAGGATTGCAATTGAATGGGATAACAAAAGAAATAGATACTACTAAAACCTGAAAATTTTATCAACACAAAATTTCCCTAAAGTCTTAATATTTTAAATATTTTAGTCTATGTCAAATCCAGAATTTTACACCTACATTTGTATTAATATTAGGTGTAAAATTCTGGATTTGACATAGACTAAAACATTTGTATTAATATAATAAAAGGAGCCCTCGGTGGTGCAGTGGGTTAAAGCCCTGTGCTGGCAGGATTGAAGACCGATAGGTCGCAGGTTCGAATCCGGGGAGAGGCGGATGAGCTCCCTCTATCAGCTCCAGCTCCTCATGCGGGGACATGAGAGAAGCCTCCCACAAGGATGATAAAAACATCAATTCATCCGGGCGTCCCCTGGGCAACGTCCTTGCAGACGGCCAATTCTCTCACAACAGGAGCAATTCCTGACACGACCAAAAAAAATATAATAAAAGATTCTACACTTTGGCAAACTATATTTTGGTGGAAGGGAATTAGAAATAGAAGTGAGACTTATGAAGCAGACAGTTTAATGCATCAGTGTTGGCAGCTGTGATATATTTAATTAATATTTTAATTCTTTTGTATTTCACAGGACAATTTACTTGATTAAAGTTTTGGTTCTAGCCTTGGCCCACCAAGCTTTTCCTTTTTCTTCTTACCACTCTTTCTCTTCTTCTGGCCATATTCATGAATTGTTCTTTTGTTACTGCTGTGGCTGCAGTCCTTATGTGCAATTGCTGAAACTTTTTTTTCTTATTGAACTATAATAGGATTGTTTCCCCCCTAGGTGCTTTAAGTGCCTTTATGGATGTGAAGCGATATTTCTTTTAGCATGCAATTGTATCTGTTAAGTTCCAAAAGCAGGACATTTGGCAAATGATTTTTAAAAGAATTAAGAGCAGTTTCTGTGAATCTCCCTGGTCCTCTTCTTAATGTAAAGTTACTCATTCATTTCAAGGTTTAAAGAAATCTGAAATTCTTTTGAGCTCTCCTTCTGTACACCAATTACAAACCTGTAAGTGCACTCCAGAGAATCATCACCACATTTAGTAATCTGCTTTATTTTAACCTTTTCCCTCCTTTCAGTTTTTCTTTGCCCTGGACTACTAAAAGGAGTATATCAAAGTGAACATTTATTTGAGTCCGACCATCAGTCAGGAGCCTGGTGTAAGGATCCCCTGCAGGCTTCTGACAAGATCTACTACATGCCGTGGACTCCCTACAGAACGGATACCCTGACGGAGTACTCTTCCAAAGACGATTTCATAGCTGGAAGACCAACCACAACATACAAGCTGCCACACCGGGTAGATGGTACAGGGTTTGTGGTGTATGATGGGGCTTTGTTTTTCAACAAAGAACGGACAAGGAATATTGTCAAATTTGATCTACGGACGAGAATAAAAAGCGGGGAAGCTATCATTGCCAATGCCAACTACCATGACACTTCCCCTTACAGGTGGGGAGGCAAAACTGATATAGACCTCGCTGTGGACGAGAATGGCCTTTGGGTAATCTATGCAACAGAACAAAACAATGGTAAAATTGTAATCAGCCAACTGAATCCTTACACCTTGCGGATTGAAGGCACATGGGATACATCTTATGACAAGAGGTCGGCTTCCAATGCATTCATGGTCTGTGGCATTTTATACGTGGTGAAATCTGTCTATGAGGATGATGATAATGAAGCAACGGGAAATAAAATAGACTACATTTACAACACTGACCAAAGCAAGGAGAGTGTGGTGGATGTCCCTTTCCCAAACTCATATCAGTATATTGCTGCTGTGGATTACAATCCAAGGGACAACCTGCTTTATGTATGGAACAACTATCATGTCGTTAAATATTCTCTGGATTTTGGACCTCTGGACAGCAGAACAGGTAAGGGTATTTGACAAGTTTTGCTTTTATTTTCTCTGATATTTACAAACAAGTTGGGCTGAAGTTTAGGATCGGGCTCCTTCTAATTTCATTTGTTCAACAGGTTAGGGCAGTGTTTCTCAACCTGGCGGTCGAGACCCCTGAGGGGGTCGCAAGGGGGTGTCAGAGGGGTCGCCAAAGACCATAAGAAAACACAGTATTTTCTGATGGTCCTGGGGATTCCATGTGGGAAGTTTGAGCCAATTCTATTGTTGGTGGAATTCAGAATGTTCTTTGATTGTAATGAACTATAAATCCCAGCAACGACAACTCCCAAATATCAAGATCTATTTTCCCCAGACTCCACCAGTGTTCACATTTGGGCATATTGAGTATTTGTGCCAAGTTTGGTCCAGATCGACCATCGCATGAGTCCACAGTGCTCTCTGGATATAGGTGAATTACAACTCACAAACTCAAGGTCAATGCCCATCAAACCCTTCCAGTGTTTTCCATTCGTCGTGGGAGCCAAGTTTGGTTCAAATCCATCGCTGGTGGAGTTCAGAATGCTCTTTGATTATAAGTGAACTATAAATCCCAGTAACTACAACTCCCAAATTACAAAATCAATCCTCCCCCAACCCCACTAGCATTCACATTTGGGTGTATTGGGTATTTGTGCCCAGTTTGGTCCAGTGAATGAAAATGCATCCTGCATATCAGATATTTACATTATGATTTATAACAGTAGTAAAATGACTGTTATGAAGTAGCAATGAAAACAATATTATGGTTGGGGGTCGCCACAACATGAGGGACTGTATTAAGGGGTCACTGCATTAGGAAGGTTGAGAACCACTGGGTTAGGGTTTTGATTTAGACTACATGGGACAGGATTCTAAACTTTTTCTTTCCAAACTATTTTCACAACTTGCATTCTCTCCTCCTCTCCACCCCATCTGATATTTCTTTGAAGTAAGAGGAAGACAAGTATCCTTATTGCAGTTAGAATGCACACGTCACTAATGCAAACCCCGCAGATGCATTTTTATGTAATTACTAGCCGTCCCCTGCCACACGTTGCTAAGGCCCAGTCTGGTGATCTAGAAAATGAAGTAACGAGAAAGTGTTGGTTTCTAATATATGTAATTTCTCTATGCTTGTGGGCAAACAATTTGTGGGGGTCATAATGATCATTGATGGTAGGTGAACTGTAAATCCCAGTAACTACAACTCCCAAATGTCAAGGTCTGTTTCCGCCAAACTCCACCTGTGTTCATATTTGGGCATATTGAGTATTCCTGCCAAGTTTGGTTCAGAACCATCATTGTCTGAGTCCACAGTGCTCTCTGGATGTAGGTGAACTACAACTCCTAAAGTCAAGGTCAACGCCCACCAAACCCTTCTAGTGTTTTCTGTTGGTCATGGGAGTCCTGTGTGCCAGGTTTAGTTCAATTCCATCATTGGTGGAGTTCAGAATGCTCTTTGATTGTAGGCGAACTATAAATCCCAGAAACTACAACTCCCAAATGACAAAATCAATTTTTTGAGTGATGGCCACTCCTTGGGTTAGTGGGTGTCTTGTGGCCAAATTTGGTGTCAATTTGCTCAGTTGTTTTTGAGTTATGTCAATCCCACAAATGGACATTACATTTTTATTTATATAGATTTAGAGTATATATATCCTGAACTTCATCCAAAAAGCTCATAGATCAATGTACAAATCATGAATTTGACAGTTCCCATCCCCCAGATTTGCAATCTATATGGGGCTGGGCAACTATGGAAAAGAGGAGTAAGTAGAAGAGGTATTGCCTCTGCCTTTCTCTCTCCCCCCCCCCCAGTCACTTCCCCTTCTCTCCCTCCCACATCCCTAAGCATTATTTATTATTAATTATTAAACTTTATTTGTACCCCGCTAGCATCTCCCGAAGGACTCGATGCAGCTTATAAAGGCTGAGGCCTCAATACAACAACAGCAAACAATACAATACAATACAAAGCAAAAATTAAAATATAAGCAAAGAGCAGGTAGGTGGCATCTTGCAGTTTAGAGGCCACCATGACATGGGGGAGGGGAGGGTTTTTTTTAGGGTGGTTGCCCAGCAGTACCGAACCATGTTCAGCACAGCCAGGCAAATGTGATTCCCTTCCACCTCAGAGGTAGTTGAGGGAGTCCTATAATTCAAGGTGTAGGTGCTTACCTACAAAGCCCTAAACGGTTTGGGACCTGCCTACCTGCGTGACCGCATCTCTGTATATGAACCCACACGGTCTCTCTGATCATCCGGAGATGCCCTGCTCACGATCCCACCTGCATCGCAAGCGTGATTGGTGGGGACGAGGGAGAGGGCCCTCTCTGTGGTGGCTCCTTGACTCTGGAACTCTTTCCCCAAGGACATCAGACAAGCCCCAACGTTGGCAGTCTTTAGGAAGAGCTTGAAGACGTGGTTGTTCCAGTGTGCCTTCCCAAATTAGGAAACTCCAAGCATCATGTCCCATATGCACTTTACTAGAGATTTAAGATTGTCTGCAAATTGCACCTATTGCCGAAAACCTACCCATTTCACCTGGTCATGTCCAGTATTTTTTAAAACTTTTAACCACTACATTTGGCTTGGCCATAGTTTTTAAATTGCGTTGTGATGTTATTGTGTAATGTTTATTGTTACTGGCTTGTGTTTATTGCTTTGTTTTAATGAGTTTATTTATTGTTGTATTTGTTATGTTGTTGTTTCACTGATGTTTTGGCCTTGGCCTCTTGTAAGCCACACCAAATCCTTCGGGAGATGTTAGCGGGGTATAAATAAAGGTTTATTATTATTATTATTATTATTATTATTATTATTATGAACACTGGATTGGGCCCACATTTTCCGTCAGTGTAGAAGGGCCCCAGCATACTATCGGTTGGGATAGAGCCAATCATCTGCTCCTGAGCCCTGATGTGATAGTTTCTGGACTCTCTTAATATAAAATTATAGAGCATCGTTATAAAGTCCCAGACCCTGCCTCCTAATATTAGCAAATGCACATGTGGACACACATCAGACCCCACCTGCTTCCTCCCTAGCTAAAAAAGGTAACTTTTCTGACCTGGGCAGGAGGTAAAACGTTAATATATGGTCTATGCTAAAAACTTGTTTCAGTACCATAACACCAGTGTTCTAAAATGAGACTTATTTATAATAATAATAATAACAATAATAATAAACTTTATTTATACCCCGCTCCATCTCCTCCAGGGGACTCGGTGCGGTTTACATGAGGCCATGCCCATCAGTACAATACACAACAATATAACACAAAAACATAATAAAACCAAAAATAAAATAATAATAATAAAATAAAATAAAATACATGAAATGCAAACAATATAAGCGACACAACAATATAATAAAAAAATATGTATGGGAAATAATTTAGCAGAAGGTCTACATCAGAGAAACCATTTTGGCCCTTTAGTAATGGGAATTCTTTTGCTGCAGAAATCCTGCCCGTATCACCCTTTGCCTATCACTTCGCATTCCCATGTCCAGTCAGTAGGTCCCTGAATTGAGATGTTTCCTCTCCCGGAAATTAGTGTAAGATCCCTCCCTAGAAATTTGTGGAAGATCCCAAGGTTTCTAATAATACAAAGCAGGAGCAAAAAGTGGAACCCAAAATGCACCTTTCCCCTGCTATTCCCTCCCTTGGCCTTCCATGGTTCCTTTCACTCCACCACATGTGCCACATCCTATCCCTGGCCCGTAGCTGGGGGGGGGGGGGGGGGGGTTGGGGGACTTAACCCCCCCCCCCCAAATTCTCAGGGTGGTCCGCGAGAAGGCCTTACTGGTACATTATTTAAACTTTTATGTTTATTCATATCATGATTTGATCACCATACTCAATATATCCCATATGCAGTCTTGTGTAGTCTGTAATTGTTGTAGTTTATATGTTGTTGTAATTGGCTTCTTTGTAATTGTCTTTTATGTGTACTGTACACCGCCATGAGTCGCTCTTATGGGCTGAGAATGGCGGTTAATAAGTGCATCAAATAAATAAATAAATAAATAAATAAATAAATAAATATGCATGGGGGTATTGGGATAATGATACAAAAGGTTTGCTAGGGCAGATCCTGAGCCCCCCCAGCCCATGAATCAGCCCCCCCAAACCAAACTAAACTCGGCCCCTCCGAATCAAACTTAGCATCGCCCCCCCCCCCCCCCCCGAATCAAAATCCTGGCTACGGGCCTGTCCTCTCCTATTCCCTTCCATATGATAACTCATGCACAACTCGCCCATCCCTGCTTCATGTATTCCGCTGCTTCTGATAGTCACTTGCTCATTCCTCCTACCCCCCCCTCCCTTGTTTCGCTTCACATCTTCACAATGTGCCTCTTTCTTGCATCTCGATCTCTGCTGTTTGCAGCATTCCATCTCCACTTTGTCCTACTCACTCTTGCACCCCCAGAATTCAACCTTTCTTTTCTTCTCATGTCTACACTGTTCATTCTTTCTTCCTTCTGCCTTACTCACCTCTCCTAGCACTCTCACAATGTGCTTTTCTCTTGCTTCTTGCATGCAGTACCTTTCTACTCACAGCTTCAGTTTGGACTCTCTCAACATTCCCCTCCTTTTGCTTCTATGCTGCCATTCACACTGTGCAACCTAAATTCTCCTCTGTGACTTTTCAGTTCTGCCACTTGCACCGCTTCCTCCCTCACCTGCCCTCACAGCGCTTTCTCCTTACTCTTCTCATATTCTACCATTCACACTGTGAATTTCCTACTGCCTTCCCCATCTCATGGCCTTCCATTGTGCCGCTTACCCTCCTTTCCTTCACACCTACAGGTTTCTTGCAAAACAATTGGATAGAAGAGTGCCTACGCATTTTGCCTAATATCTCAATTTAGAGTTACTCAGTGGATGGCATATCTAAAATCTGAATATATATTTTTTCACCAAGTCAGGAGTATGACCATTCTTGAATTATCAGACTATCCAGCAGGGCCTACTAAATATCAATTAACTCTTTGTAAGCAAACGGATAGCTAGCATATAACAAAATTCCTTGTTATAGAGGGTGTACTCACTACAATGGATTAAAAATGAAGATCTTTATTTATTTATTTATTTATTTATTTGCAGCATTTATATTCTGCCCTTCTCACTCCGAAGGGGACTCAGGGTGGATCACAGAACACATACACAGCTGTTAAATAGACAGGACAGACAACAGATAGAGGTAGTATGTCGGCATTTTTCCCAACTTCGGCATCTCAGAGGTTGTGCTCGATCCCAGCCACAAGGGGTTTCTACCATTCCATCCTCTATAATTAAGAGGCCTTGATCACAAACTTCCTCCTTCTTTTGATTGCAGGCATTTTCTGCTACTTCCTTTCCAAAAGGTTATGAGTTTGAAGCCAGCCTGGGTCGGAGTGAGCTTCCAACCATTGTGTAGCTCACTATCGACCTTTGCAGCTCGAAAGACGCATTTGTCAAGTAGGAAATTTAGGTACTGATTATTCAAGGAGGCTAATTTAACCAATTTACGACGCCATAAAAATCTCCAGCAAGTATGCAAAGAACGAGGAAGTACTCTATCAGTG
Organism: Anolis sagrei; assembly: GCF_037176765.1. Lineage (NCBI taxonomy): Eukaryota > Metazoa > Chordata > Lepidosauria > Squamata > Anolidae > Anolis > Anolis sagrei. The sequence continues at coordinate 170,748,528 of NC_090022.1, read as the reverse complement.
TCACAAATGGACGGTGAAGTGACAGCTCCCCTGGTGGCCAGAAAACCCTCATGAAGCTGGAATGTTAAATGGCCTCTGTGTGACTGTCTATATATGTTGTGTGTCTATGGCATTGAATGTTTGCCATGTATATGTACATTGTAACTCGCTCTGAGTCCTCTGCAGGGTGAGAAGGGCAGAATATAAATACTGTAGATAAATAAATAGTACAGTAAAGTTCATGTTAAGCCAAAGCAAAACGGGAGCTGCACCAGGAGCTTCTCTTTGATGGATGTCATCTTTAATTAAATGTCCAAGATTCAATGCTGGTGAGGCACCAGCATTCTTTGGCACAGAAGGCTCAAACTTTGTTGAACTACACCTCCCAGGATTCTGTGGCATTGAACAAAGGCACTTAAGGTGGATTCATTCTATAGCATTCTACTGGACCCAATTCTACCGGACCCAATTCAAGGTGCAGGTTCTTACCTACAAAGCATTGAACGGTTTGGGACCCGCCTACCTGCGTGACCGCATCTCTGTATGCGAACCCACATGATCTTTTTGATCTTCTGGGGAGGCCCTGCTCTCGATTCCACCAGCATCGCAGGCACGATTGGTGGGGACGAGAGAGAGGGCCTTTTCGGCGGATCTGGCCAAGGTGGTCCACGCCTTAGTCACCTCTAGACTGGATTACTGCAATGCACTCTACGTGGGGCTGCCCTTGAAAACGGCCCGGAAATTTCAGATGATCCAACGGGCGGCAGCCAGGTTGTTAACCGGGGCTCCTTACAGAGAGAGGTCATCCCTCCTGTTTAAGGAGCTCCACTGGCTGCCTTTCATCTACCAGATCCAATTCAAGGTGCAGGTTCTTACCTACAAAGCCCTGAACGGTTTGGGACCCACCTACCTGCGTGACCGCATCTCTGTATACGAACCCACACAATCTCTTCGATCTTCCGGGGAGGCCCTGCTCTCGATTCCACCAGTATCGCAGCCGCGATTGGTGGGGACGAGAGAGAGGGCCTTTTCGGTGGTGGCCCCTCAACTCTGGAACTCACTCCCTAAAGACATCAAACAGGCCCCAACTTGAAGACGTGGCTGTTCCAGTGTGCCTTCCCGGAATAATGATCCCATAGCACTTTGTCCTCCAAAACACTTTACATTTTCTAAGTCTGCTTGTATGCCCTTCCACAAACACCAGTATCATCTTCCGTTCATGTCCCAGCATATTTCCAATTTTAACTTTACATTTGGCCTCCCCTCTGTTTTTAGTTGTGTGTTGTTTTATTGATAATGTTGTTTATCTTATTGTCTATGTTTTTTTAATTGCTTGTATTGTGGTTTTATTGCTTGTATTGTTGTGTTTGGGCTCGGCCTCATGTAAGCCGCACCGAGTCCCTTGGGGAGATGGTAGCGGGGTACAAATAAAGTTAATAATAATTAAAAAATAGCATAGATGCACCCTAAGGTTTTCTTTTCCATCACTTGAAGCTTTGGTGTTCCAACACAATAGGAATTCTGGATAATGGCATGAATCAGGGGAACGTCACATTAACTGCTGGAAGAGGTGTAATTGCTCAAAGTGAAGCAGAAGCCATACGCTCAGACTCCATGTCTGCCTTCAGCAAAGGCTTCTGGGGGGCTCCAGGGAGCTCCAGTAGGGAGGAGAATTCCTTCATGCAACGTTCCCTTATGTTCATGCCAGGTTGGCTGTAACACATCAATAACAGACTTTTGACAGTGAATTCAGGCAAATGTCACTGACATATGATGAGGACCATTTCAGAGTTATAAAACATTTTTATCTTTGCAAAGTAGTTCTGAGGCTGTTGTTGTTAATCTGCATTTTAGACAAAAAAATTGCAGTAGCCAGCCATTGTTTTAGTGATGGTTCCACTTTATGTAAAGATCTGTATTATTTAGTTCTGTATTATTAATATCTTTCTTGGAATAGTTCTTCAATTGACATTTGTGAAATACTTTATCGCACTCTTTTTTCCTCTTTAGCTGGCGGGAACATACAGAAAACTGCTTCTAAAAAGAAGAATTTTTCCTATAGATTAAAATTAAATGTGGCTTGCATCTTTTCACTGCCATGGACAACCACACTTATTTTCCTATAATTATTTCTTGCAAGGCAATGATTACCATTTTTCGGCCTTATTTGTCAAATAGGAGACCGCTCTGAATGCATGAAATTTATTTTGCCATTGACCATTACATTTTCACTATTTATTAGCTCTGTCACCTGAATATAGAGCCCTCATTTAACTAGCCATTAAACATAGTTGAAAGAAAGAAGGAAGAAAAATTACTGATCTTGTCACAGCAGTGGAATTACAGAAGTCTAAATAGATCTATCTTTGCCTTGCATGTACTAGGATTGCATTTGTTATATGTTGTGTGCAAACAGGCTTTCATTTCAGCTTATTTCTTCTAGGTTTAAACTGACCTTCCTTAACATCCTAAATCATATGAGAATATTAATGTTGTACATAGTATATGCAGTGAAAGAAAATGAAATTTTCCTGCTTAACAACTTGTTCTGGGTACAGAAATGAAAGGCTGCTCTTTTTTGTTATTTTACCAGGTGTTGCAACCTGTTTATGCATAAGTTATATTTGACTCTTACAAACTCAGACATATCGTAACCTACTAACCATAAATCCATTTAACTTCTTTCATTGTTATGTAATAATTCTGAAATACTTTATTCACTTTCCGAATTCCAAAGTTATGATAAATGTATTGTCGAAGGCTTTCATGGCCGCAATCCATGGGTTGTTGTAGGTTTTTCCGGGCTATATGGCCATGTTCTGGAGGCAATTTTTCTCCTGACCTTTTGCCTGCATCTATGGCAAGCATCCTCAAAGGCAATGAGGTCTGTTCGAACTAGGAAAATGGGTTTATATATCTGTAGAATGACCAGGGTGGGTCAAAGGACTTTTGTCTGCTGGAGCTAATCAAGGTGGAACTGACCACCTTGATTAGCATTTAATGGCTTGGAAATGCCTGGGGGGAATCTTTTGTTGAGAGTGATTTGATGTGCCTGATTGTTTACTCTCTGTTGTTTTGCTGTTGTAATTTTTGAGTTTTTTTTAATACTGGTAGCCAAATTTTGTTCATTTTCATGGTTTCTTCCTTTCTGTTGAAATTGTCCACATGCTTGTGGATTTTCCTAGTTCCAACAGACGTCATTACCTCTGAGGATGCTTGCCATAGATGCAGGCGAAACGTCAGAAAAAAAATTGCCTCCAGAACATGGCCATATAGCCCGGAAAAACCTACAACAACCCAAAGTTATGATATTTTATCAGTGGGAGTCAACCATTAGCAAATCAATCACTAAATTAATAGTTAGAGATATTGCCTAGTGGCATAACCCATCCGTACCAATATGTGAGTATGCTCCCCTGCTGGACTTCTCCAGTGGTCTCGCCAATTCCAAAGCGATCCTTTCAAAGGAAATTGTGATCATGGGAACTAGTGGGGATCTCCTTGCCATTCTGATTTTCTAGTGTGTTCAAACAAGTATCCTGAGTATGGATTGCACATTAGGACAATCAGATCCCTAGGTTTTTGTTAATTTATAAAGAATGATTTTTTCTTAAAAATTGGCAAACTGCGTATGTGTTTGATATATTATATCTCATGCTACTTCTTTTTCTGTATCTGAATAATTTATATATCCGATTTATGTAATGTGTTATTGATTTTATATGTTGAGGTTTTTTATGTATGGCACCTTTATGTGCTATTGTGTAAGCTACCTCGAGTCCCCATGGGAGATGGTGGTGATATATAGATACAATTATTATTATTATTATTATTATTATTGTCGTGTCAGGAGCGACTTGAGAAACTGCAAGTCGTTTTTGTTGTGAGAGAATTGGCCGTCTGCAAGGACGTTGCCCAGGGGCCACCTGGATGATTTGATGTTTTATCATCCTTGCGGGACGCTTCTCTCATGTCCCTGCTTGAGGAGCTGGAGCTGATAGAGGGAGCTCATCCGCCTCCCCGGATTCGAACCTGCGACCTGTCGGTCTTCAGTCCTGCCGGCACAGGGGTTTAACCCACTGCGCCACCGGGGGCTCCTATTATTATTATTATTATTATTATTATTATTATTATTATTAGAAACACAACAAGATGAGTCCACAGCAGACACTCTGCTGGCTGTTGAATTGGATCACACGTCAGACACTTCCCAAGTGTCTAGGACTGTGTGATATATTGGCGAATAATGCATGCAGATCCCAGTAAGGTGGCCTTCTGCAACTGGCAGATGGTAATTTTGTCAGCGCTGATTGTGTTTAAGTGCAGGTCAAGGTCTTTAGGCACTGCACCCAGTCTGCCGATCACCACTGGGACAACCTTGACTCGTTTGTGCCAGAGTCTTTGCAGTTTTATCTTTAAATCCTCATATCGTGTCAGCTTTTCCTGTTGTTTCTCTGCAATCCTGCTGTCACCAAGATTGCGACATCGACGATCCATACTTTGTTTTTTAACACGATTGTGAGGTCAGGAGTGTTGTGCTTCAGAACTCTGTATGTCTGAATTCGGAAGTCCCAGAGGAGTTTGGCATGTTCATTCTCTGTAACTTTTTCCAGCTTGTGATCCCACCCGTTCTTTGTTAGGACTTGTGGCACAAGTTCCAATTAATCATCTGAGCAATGGTGTTATGCCTTTGCTTGTAGTCTGTCTGTGTGATCTTCTTGCAGCAGTTGAGGATGTGATCTATTGTTTCATCTGCTTCCTTGCAGAGTCTACATTTGGGATCTGTTGTTGACTTTTCAATTCTGGCTTTGATGGCATTGGTTCGAATGGCTTGTTCTTGGGCTGCCAGAATCAGGTCCTCCGTCTCCTTTTGCAGAGTCCCTTTTGTGAGCCACAGCCATGTTATTTTCTTTGTTAATTTGGCTCTCAATTTTTCCCAGGAACTGTCCATGGAGAGCCTTCTTTTGCCAGTTTTCTCTTTTGCTCTGGATTGTGTTTTTACGGTATTCCCTCTTTGTCTTTGCACTTTAAGCAGTTTACTACTATTGACTTCCCTCAATGTTGGTTCTTGACTGCCTTTCACATAATCTGCCAGGGCATGTTTCTCTTCTTCTATTGTTTGTTTCACTTGCAGAAGCCCTCTGCCTCCTGATTTTCTGGGCAGGTAAAGTTTGTCGACATCACTGTGCGGGCGTAATGCCATCAGTTTTCTTGTTTTTCTGTCCAGATCATCCAGCTCTGCTTGTGTCCAGTTCACAATTCCAGCAGTGTATTATTATTATTATTTCTGTTAGAAAAAAAGTTTCAGAAGCCCTGCTCTACTGTACAATGAAATCGTAATGCAAGAAGCAACTAGATTGAGCTAGTGTTCCGTCCAAACCTGGTTAAGTTCTTATTGGAAACATTCTGTTTTATGCCAGCCAGTTTTCAGAGTGAAAGCTTCAGACCACTTCTTTCCTCCTTCCCCAAAAGTCTCCCTTTTAAGAATACCACTCATATGTCCTTCCAGGCTTCCTTCTCAATTCTCAAACCTTCCTCCCAGATGTTTTTGGTGTTTTTCCTTATCAAGGCCTGCTCTTCAGTGGACTCTGTCTTCTCCACCCCCTTGAACATCAATTGTTCTCTATTAATCCTCTCCATCCCGTTGTGCTCACTCAGGATTTTCTGACTTTGTTTGGATCCAGGTTATTCCTTCCCTAAGTGCAACCCTGTTACACCCCACCTCCACAAGTGTCAGGACCCAGACGCCTTAATTAGAGCCAAAAACAAGAGTTCAAAAGCACAGCTTTATTAAACAAAAATAGTCTTTCAAGCACTTAACTTCAGTGCACAAGAGTTTCAGTAGTAATTTGGCATCAAAAGCAAAGCGATACCAGTAACAAAAATATAACCCGGATTATAGCGCTGCTTTATAATCCGGATTAAACACAAAGTTAAGCAATTCGCTAGAAAATTGGCACAGCACAAAAACACAGTCACAGAAGCTGGAAAAACGAAGTCCCAAAATGAGGAATTGTTCAGTCCCAATGATATAAGAGTTTAAAGTCCAGAAAGCCAAAAACGTTAGTCAACCGGTCCGTGGTCAAGCCGTAGGTAAACAAACGCTGGAACGCTGGAATCACCAAAGAACAGGAACTCAGGAACACACGAAGCTGTAGCCCAGGACCCAAATTCAAGAGTTGGCAGTACAAAGAGTTATGTCCAATAAAGACGCTTTGCCTTCTGCAAAGTCTCATGCAAACAGAGCCTACTTTTATCTCAAAGTTCCTCATCAGAGTTTGATGAGCTCCCCACCCTTTCATCATTGCTCTCAGCTGCCCCCAACCCTGCAGCTGAATCCGAGCGCCCATCCCTCCACCTCTGCCAGCGTCTGCTAAGACTTAGATCCTGCCAAGAAGTTCCTGGTTGCCAATCCTCAGTGAACCCCTCAAATTCCTCACTGGAGGTGGGTTGGGTACAAATGTCCCTTATTTGTTGAACACGGGTCCAATCTAATTCCTCCTCACCCATATCACTCCCAGACCCAGAACTCCTTTCAAACCCCAGGAAGTCCTCATCCTCCGTTGGTGCACTAAGTATTTCCTGGATGCGCTTCCTCTGCAATTCCCCTTCGGACTCCGGCTCGCGAGCAGCCATCTTTACACCTCTGCTCTCTTCCCCATCCCCCATTTCGCAATCTGAGAAGCCTTGAAACGTGTCAGTATCACTTGGGGCCATAATGATTTCCCTAATGCGCTTTTGCTGTTGTTCTCCCTCTGACTCCTGAGCAGACCTTTTCTCCCTGCTGCCAGGAGTAGCAACGCTACCAATATGCTGAACTACAACAACAAGCGAACTGAACTGTTGAAAACACAACTAGTATGATAAATGTTATCATTATTGTAGTTCTCTTACATTAAGAATATGTATTCCATTTTATGTGGTTTCCCCCTCCCCTTGTTCAATCCTTTAAGTTTGTACTATAAATATTGTTCTATACTGGTTCTCTCAGATCAATTTCAACTGTAAGAATAGTACAAAATTTACAACACCATTGAAGGTAAAATACAAGAATTCCTAATTGGAATACATTAGCATATTCTTTATAATATGCAAATTGTGCATCACAATTTGAGAAAGTTGAATATCTACACCAGTCTGTTATCTATGTAAAGAGACTTTTTCAGCCTTGCCTTGCCTTCTAGATGTCTTTGAACATAGACCAGGTAACATGTCATATTGTAAAAGTTGTAGCCTCCTATCTACTCATCTCAAATTTACCCACAGGACATCATGATTATTCTTCTCCACATCAGTCAAGCAAATCACTAACTCCATCCCAAGACTATCTGACAGAATAGCTTCATAAAACTAGGGAAACTACAATACAAAAAATACAGAAATTCACTGCCTATTTTTCGAATGATTACAACTCCAATTTTCATGAGCCCTCCCGTCACCTCATTTGGAGGCATCAGAATTAATTTTATTGACTGCTTTTATTAATATGTTTAAAGTGTTGCATTTTAATAAATGGCCTTATTTTTCTGCAACAGCTAAAATTGAACAACATATTTTAACAACACTTTATAAAATACCTTTATTTATTGGGCATGGTGATTAGGGATAGGCTTTTTTATGAGGCTAAAATGTAGATATGAGACATAAATCAACGCAACAATGCTTTTAAGTAATTTAATTCATTAACTGTAGATTGAAAAATGAATTAAAAGGGAGTTTTAATTCTTATTATCATTTTGTATCAAAAGCATTGCATAAATTAGTATAAAACCAATAAAAATAGAAGAAGCGCAGGCGGCTAAATATCTTTTGACCAAAAATTTAATTTTAATTCTGAAAAGATGTTTATTTTCTCTTAGTTCCAAAATTCTGACTATGCTTTGGAGACATCAAATGTGGAAAAAATAAGTTGGAATGCTCAAGTTTTATTTGTGTATCCTTGTTTTGTGGATATAGTCTCAAGCAATACAAGATAGGGATTGGCTTGGGAGAAATTTGTTTGATTCCTGTTTTAATATGAATTATTACTCTACTGTAACTCATGCTTGCATATCAATGAACAAAGGAGAAAGCACTTACCACTTTTTCCATTTTTTTCCACATTTCTTCAAAAATGCATTCAATGAGGGAAACTGAACAAACATTCATGAGCTTGGACAGGGCTTCCTAAATGTTACGACTCAGTGGGCACATTATCGTGGCAGTCTTACAAATTTGCTATTGGGGTCAGTCACAAAGCACTTATTTCTCAGAAGGCAAACTGGTAAGGCTGAAAAAGAAATAACATCCTGTAATGGCCCAAATATCCTAAAGGCACAAGATTCTGTCTGATTTTGGAAGCTAAGCAGGATAACTTCTGGTCATGATCTATAAAATCCTTTATGATTCAGTCTCAAGCTATTTAGCACACTGTATTTCCCATCCTATATCTGTGCATTTCATTTCTATTGCCTAAGTGTAATATATTTCTCCCTGTTGAAATTCATTTTGTTAGTTTAGGCCCAGCTCTATAATGTGTTAACATATTTTTGTACTCTGATGCTGCCCTTTGGGGTATAAGCTATCACTCTCAATTTGAGTCATCTGCAGATTTTATAAGAATGCCCTATATTCCATCATCTGTCACTGATAAAGATAATGAATAATGAATAGCATTGGGCCCAGGAGAGAACCTTGTGGCATCCCAGTGGATGAAGAGAGCCATTGCAAAGCACCTTTTGGGTTTGATCAGTTAACCAAAATTTACCTAAAACTAGCATTGTCTAGTGTCCATTTTCTTACTTTTCTACTTTGTGAAACTATTGTAGGGGACTGCCGCAGAATGACCCTCTTCCATGAGAAGAGGACAAGACTGTGCTTGCAGTGTATTTGTGTCTCCAAATAAAAGTCTGATAAAAACAGCAAACAGCTACTTCTTAAATGTTTAAAAGCAATGCTTTTGGGTTTTTTGAACACGAAGCACAAAGTAGCTGCATGCAATAACATCCTGCGGAAACTTACTGGCAGCACATGGGGCGCAGACCCAAAATTATACAGGTTTGTAGGCCTGTGCATACTGTCATGTATTCAACAAGGGACTGCACTAAACCCTTCAACAGTATGCTTTGATGTACTGACTTTTGCTTGATTTGAAGTGGTGGCTACTAGGGCTGGGCGGTTTCGTTTCGTTAATTCGTAATTCGTTAATAATTCGTTAATTTTTTCAATTACAAAACGATAACAAACCATTCTGGAGCAATTATTAAAAAAAACGAATTTTCAAAAACGTTTTGTAAATGCTTCGTATTTCGATATTGTATTCGTTTCGTTATTGTTTTGAGGTCGTTTCGTTATTATTTCCGCATGTCTGGGCCAGTTTTATGGTTTCATTAGTGAAAAAAAATTATAATATCACACCAACAGTCAACAACAGAGGGAGAGGGAAGCTTCAGAAGGTTTTGGAGGTTTTTTAGCATATTTCGCGGTCGCGTCTGCCATTAACGAATCGATTCGTTATTGTTTCGGATATCGATTTGTTAATTTTTTACCATTTACGAAATTTCGTAAATATCGAACTTTTTAAAAGGAAAATTTTGTAATTATTTTAAATATCGAAACAAAAAAAAACCCCAAATACAAATCGATTTTAGAAACAAATTTTTCCGTTGTTGCCCAGGCCTAGTGGCTACTGCTGAAGGCTCCTCTTCTGCAATAACTAAACTAGGCTGTGTTCTTATTATCAGCCCTAGCCTTGTCTTACTCAACTGCCAAGTACGCCTGCCCTGTTTGGTACAAGTCTGCCCATGCGAAGCAGGTAAACACAGCATTGAATGCAACATGCAGAATAATCACAGGATGTCTTAAACCTGTTTTGTCTGTCTGTTTGCTTTGTTCTGTTAGAAATGTAATATAATTGACTGGTTGCCCTGACACGACAAATAAATAAATAAATAAACAAACAAATACCTGTTGATGAACTCTACAAGCTAGCTGGCATTGCCCCCCCCCCCCCCCCGATGTGCAACGGGAAGTTGCTGCTAAATGTGAGTGAAATAAGGTTGAACACCGTGAAAGCCATCCACCGCATGGCTATCAATAGACTCAAATCAAGGAAAAGCTTCATGAGAACCACCACTTTTCTTAACATCCCTCCAGCAACAGCAAGAGTATCCCTCTGGGCAGCAAAACAAGGAAATCCAAACTGGATCCCCCCCCTCCCCACAAGGATCTTCCTCCAGGGGCAAACGAAGAATGGGCAACTTGGAAATCCCTGAACAGACTCAGAAGTGGAGTGGACAGATCAAAAGACAACCTCCCAAAATGGCACTACCTAAAAGAATCCCACACTTTGTTTGACTGTGGAGCAGAACAGACAACTCTGCATCTGTATGCTTGTCCATTGTGCCCTGCTTCATGTACAGAGGAAGAATTGTTGGAGGCTACAGGCAATGTCATTGCTGATGACCGTTTTTGGTCAAAAGATATTTAGCCGATGGTGCTCCTTCTACAGGGTGAGGCAGCATAACTTCCTTTTTTAAAATGTACGCCATTCAGTCAGTTGAAGACGTAGCGGAGCGCTAGTGGTCTTGTTTGAGAGGCAGGAGTATAAAGTTTTTTCCTGACACAGTGAGGAGCGTGCTTTTGCCATTGAGGCCTACTTTTCAAGCGGATGTGGAGTGGCCTGCCCACTCTCCAGATTTGGCCCCATGTGATTTTTTTCTATGGGTTTTTTGAAATCCCATGTTTATGTGAACCGTCCAAGATTTGAAGACCAACATCCAGGAAGAAATTGCCAACATAACTCCTGCTATGCTGGCAAGAGTCATGACAAACGCCAGAAATCGGTTTACTCAGTGTATGGAGAATGGGGGATGTCACTTACCTAATTTGTTCTTCAAAACTATGTAAAACAAAACTTTAGGTATGTGCCTACATTATTAAAAAAATTCTGATTCATACAATGGGTTTTATTAAGTTTTGAAAAAAGGAAGTTATGCTGCCTCACCCTGTATTTTTATCAGATTTTTTTTTACTAATTTATGCAATGCTTTTGATACAAAATAAAGCTACATCTTCTTCAGCAAGTTTGGCAAATTAGAAAAAAACCGCTTCCTTTAAATCCTTGTTGATGCTAGAATTGACAATTATCTGCCAAAGAAGCAGCAAAAATCACCTGGTAGTGTCCTGATCAGCTCTGAGGGTGAAGACGAGGGGTTGCTGAAAGGATCGGTGGTGGAGTTGGAGACCAGAAGTTTCCAGCAGCACCCCACCTCCCACAGCCTAGCTTAGTTATTGCAGAAGAGGAGCCTTCAGCAGTAGCCACCACTTCAAATCAAGCAGAAGTCAGTACATCAAAGCATACTTTTGAAGAGTTTAGTACAGTCCCTTGTTGAATACATGACAGTATGGACAAGCCTACAGACCTGTACAATTAGCAGAGAAACATGTTCTATTCAGACAACACCTGAGAGCATAGGATAAAAGGCTCTCAAGGTAGAGCCTTGTAGAAAGAAGATAATGTCTGTTTTTTCATAGTGTGAAGCTGGACTCTGATGCTCTTTGGATTATCAGCTTTGTTAATTTGGACTGTGCCCTTGACGGCTGTATTTTGGTTCCTGTTTTGTATTTCTGATTCTGCTGTTTTCAGACTGTTGCCTTTATTGACTTTGGACTGCAATTTGACGTCTGTGTGTACGTATCTTAATACCTCTAGCCTATGAGGACTATTCTGTTAATTTACTGGAACTTTGTTTGACTCTTCTGTTGCTTCGGAAACCTTTTCTCTGGTATAACCAGGGCCAAACATGGCAGGCAGGCATGCAAATACTCAAAATATTTATTTCTTCTTGGCAGATTTATTTGTCGTGTCAGGGCAACCAGTCAACTGTATTACATTTCTAACAGAACAAAACAGACAAAATACACAATTTTGCAGGTTTGGTAGTTGATTAAATGTCCTTTTTTAAAATATACTTTTTATTGTGCAAGTTTTTCTTTTACAGACTAAAATAGAAAGTAGAAAATAAAATAAAGTAAAAGAAAGAAAGAGTGGAAAGAGCGAAAGAAAGAGAAAGGGGAGAAAAGGAGGGCAAAAACAAACAAACATATTATAGGTAATGGTTGTCCCCTGACATTAAGTCCAGTCATGTCTGACTCTGGGGTGTGGTGCTCATCTCCATTTCTAAGCCAAAGAGCCAGCGTTGTCCATAGACACCTCCAAGGTCATGTGGCCGGCATGACTGCATGGAGCGCCGTTACCTTCCCGCCGGAGCAGTACCTATTGATCTACTCACATTTGCATGTTTTCGAACTACTAGGTTGGCAGAAGCTAGGGCTGACAGCGGAAGCTCACACCGTTCCCCGGAATCGAACTTGCGACCTTTCGATCAACAAGCTCAGCAGCTCAGTGCTTTAACCCACTACGCCACCGGGGGCCCAAAACATATTATACATAAATATAAATCACCCTGAACCCAGTCCTCAGTGTCTAGACTTCCCATAGTCTTCAAAGTGTCAAGTTAATAATTGGTGGCAATGTAGTCTTTCTATAGTTACATTTCCGGCATTGCCTCCATGTAGAGGTCTTCTTCAAATGCTGGATAAGTCTATTATCAGTGTCATCTTCTTTCTTGCTTTAATAAAATCTTTGAATCCCTGGGTGGGTTGATTAAATGTCCTTTGACCAGTATCTGGCCACTTGGGAGTGCCTCTGGTGTTGCTGCAAGAAGGTCCTCCATGGTGCATGTGGCAGGGCTCAGGGTGCATTGCAGCAGGTGGTCAGTGGTTTGCTCTTCTCCACACTCGCATGTCGTGGATTCCACTTTGTGGCCCCATTTCTGAAGGTTGGCTCTGCATCTCGTGGTGCCAGAGCGCAGTCTGTTCAGCGCCTTCCAAGTCGCCCAGTTTCCTGTGTGCCCAAGGGGGAGTCTCTCATTTGGTTGAGGTTCTGGGTTTGAGCCTGCCCCTTTTGGACTCTCGCTTGCTGAGGTGTTCCAGCGAGTGTCTTTGTAGATCTTAGAAAACTATTTCTAGATTTAAGTCGTTGACGTGCTGGCTGATACCCAAACAGGGGATGAGCCGGAGTTGTCTCTGCCTTGGTCCTTTCACTATTGGCTGCTACTTCCCGGTGGATGTCAGGTGGTGCAATACCGGCTAAGCAGTGTAATTTCTCCAGTGGTGTAGGGCGCAGACACCCCGTGATAATGCGACATGTCTCATTAAAAGCCACATCCACTGTTTTAGCGTGGTGAGATGTGTTCCACACTGGGCATGTGTACTCAGCAGCAGAGTAGCATAGCGCAAGGGCAGATGTCTTCACTGTGTCTGGTTGTGATCCCCAGGTTGTGCCAGTCAGCTTTCGTATGACATTGTTTCTAGCACCCACTTTTTGCTTGATGTTCAGGCGGTACTTCTTGTAGGTAAGAGCACAGTCCAGAGTGACTCCCAGGCATTTGGGTGTGCTTTCTTGGCAGATGTTGAATAGCATTGGACCCAATAATAAGCTCTTTCACCATTCATTTTTATCAGAATTACATAGAAAATAAATAGAGAATGGAACAGAAATCTGAGTCCTGCACTCATGTAAGCATCTTGCTCCTGTGTGCCTCCCTCTAGAAATTGGTGCTTTGACCTACTGATGATCCAGTGTTTGAACGCCAAGTCCTATGAGGAGCAGGTTAGGGTTAGGGTATGTTTAACTTAGATTACCGAATGGAAGACATGCTTATCAAATTTGCAGGCAACATCAGGTTTGGGTGGTGGTAGCTAATATTCCAAAGGAGAGTAACACAATTCAAAATGACATTGAAAAATTGGAAGCAGGATAGAACTAACAAAATTAACTCCAAGAAGGAAAAATGAAACACATAGCAATAAGATAGGTGATAACCTGATTTGAAAGGATACATGTGAAAATATGTAGGGGTCTTTATAGACCACAAACAGTATGATGAAGTGGCTAAAAAGGCAAATGAAGGATTCTGTTGTCCAGACTGAGATAAATAATAGTTCCACAGTATTCTGCTTTGGTCAGACTTCACCTGGAATACTTTGTCCAATTCTAAGTACCACGGTTCCAGAATGATATTCACAAGCTGGGTGACCAAAATGATCAAAGGTATGGAAACCAAGCCTTATGATAAACAACCTAAGAGAGTTTTAGAAGAGAAGAGTCAGAGATGACATGATATCCGTCGTAAAATAAAGTAGCAAACTTGTTCGCTGCTTCTCCTCTGTTTAGAATATACAGCAATTGATTCAAATTACAAAAGAAGAATAATTGAATCCTAGAGTTGGAAGAGACCTCATGGGCCATCCAGTCCAACCCCCTGCTAAGAAGCAGGAAAATTGCATTAAAAGCACCCCTGACAAGATGGCCATACAGCCTCTGCTTAAAAGCTTCCAAAGAAGGCGCCTCCACCATACTCCCGGGCAGAGAGTTCCACTGCTGAACAGCTCTCACAGTCAGGAAGTTCTTCCTAAAGTTCAGGTGGAATCTCCTTTCTTGAAGTTTGAAGCCGTTGTTCTGCATCCTAGTCTCCAGGGCAGGAGAAAACAAGTTTGCTCCCTCCTCCCTATGACGTACTCTCACATTTTTATACATGACCCTCATCATGTTTCCTCTCAGCCTTCTCTTCTTCAGCCTAAACATGCCCAGCGCTTTAAGCTGCTCCTCATAGGGCTTGTTCTCCAGACCCTTGATCATTTTAGTCGCTCTCCTCTGGACACCTTCCAGCTTGTCAATATCTATCTTGAATTGTGGTGCCCAGAATTGGACACAATATTCCAGGTGTGGTCCAGAGATTCCACCAAAACATTAGGAAGAACTGTTTTGGTCAATATCACCACATTTCCTAAAATGGGTTCTCTCATGATAAATCCATCTTGGCCTGCCTAGCCCCTCTTCTTGTCGCATAATTCTTTTTGTATGCACTCTGAGCTTGCTGACTTTACAACATATGCAGGGACATGGTTCCTCCCTATCCACATTGTCCTCATCTTCATACCCTTTTTGTTTTAGATATGAATTTTGCAACTTTTAGAGTGCATAGGTTTGAGGATGTGCACCCTCTGAATGCTCCTATTTTCACCGTTTTGAAGCTCTATTAATATGCTTTCCAATGAGGTATTGTGTTTATTCTGTATTGTAGTATGGTATTGTGTTTATTCTGTAACCAAAAGATGCACTTTAAAATTTTGTAGCTTTTTTTAGCAAGGTAAAAGAATACATGAATGGGAAGTTCTATAAAGTATTATTGCTTTGAGAGAAGGAAATGTTCAATTAACAGGGAAAATGGCTTGCAGGCAAGAACCATTGTAGTTTCTTCATTTAAATTTTTAAAAGTAAAAGAAATGATTAGGATGATGGTGGGGGGGGGGAGTTGTTTTTCTTTGCCACTAAAAAGGAGAACAATCACAATGTGAGGGAGAAAGGGCTGTGATGTATCTTTGCAGCTGAGAAGGATAGCTCACAACAGATGTTAGATCCTCCAAAATGAGTGGTTACACTGGATTCCTCTCACTGCATTATAAAATGCATGTTCTAAAGCTGATAGACAAGTGCATTCAGAAGCCAAAAATGGGTGAAATTGTTTTCATTAAATATACATCTTTGACATGACTTGAAGGTTGGTTTGGGACAAGATTAAAATGGCATCATGAGGTAAACTATGTTTTGTATTCATGTCTAGGTCACCTCCAATGCAACTTACTGACTAGTGTGATAATGTCCCTATTGTCAAAGGTGTTAGACAATCCTTATGTGGCAGGAAACGAACTAGTTGACCTTTATAGTCCCTTCCTACTCTAAGATTCGGTGATTACATAATTCTAGACTTCATATTTCCTGATTACAATCCCTATTTTTATTAAGACGAGAGACAGGGCCTTCTCAGCGGTGGTTCCTTGGTTATGGAACGCCCTTCTTAGGGACATTAGATCAGCCCCCTCCCTCTTAACATTCCAAAAAAGTCAAAACTTGGCTGTTTGAGCAAGAGTTTGAAAAGGCAGTGTAACAGACATAGGATTATGAGATCGGACTACGTTTTATCCAGGAGACGAAAATGATTTGTTTACTGAATTTGTTATGCTTTGATATTATACTAGCCATCCCCTGCCACATGCTGTGGTCCACATGGAGGTTCTGTGTGGGAGGTTTGGCCCAATTCTATCGTTGGTGGTGTTCAGAATGCTCTGTGATTGTAGGTGAACTACAACTCCTAAATGTCAAGACACTATTTTTCCCAAACTCCACCAGTGTTCACATTTGGACAGATTGAGTATTTGTGTAGAGTTTGGTCCAGATCCATCATTGTTTGAGTCCACAGTGATCTCTGGATGTAGGTGAACTACAACTCCAAAACCAAAGGACACTGCCCACCAAATCCTTCCAGTATTTTCTGTTGGTCATGGGAGAACTGTGTGCCAAGTTTGGCCCAATTCTATCGTCGGTGGGGTTCAGAATGCTCTTTGATTGTAGGTGAACTATAAATCCCAGCAACTACAACTCCCAAATGGCAAAATCAAATTTTTTTGAGTGAAGGACATGCATTGGGTTGTTAGGTGTCTTGTGTCCAAATTTGGTGTCAATTCGTCCATTGGTTTTTGAGTTCTGTTAATCCCACAAACAAACATTACATTTTTATTTATATAAAGATATCAATGTTTTTAATTGTTTTGAATATTTTTATGATGTTGTTAGGCACTGAATTGTTGCCTTATGAACTGCCTTGAGTCGACTGTGGGCTGAGAAGGGTGGTATATAAATATGGCAAGTAAATAAATAAATAAATAAATAAATAAAATAATGTACCCACCATATTAGATTCAGAAAATCTTGGACAATTTCTATGTTTTCATCATCCGGCCCTATCTTTGTCACTTGTTGTGATAGATGTGGTCCCCTAGATGAGCTAGTCTCCCTGGCTGCAGGATGGTCAAACATCATGAGTAATTTTACATTTAGTAGGTTTTGCTGTATAGTTTCCCATTACACAGTTCAAGGCTGCGAACAGACCAACAGTTGGGTATAGATTCCCCAGTGTTCACTGTTAGCGACTTCTTTGTATAGTTGTCATAGCAATTTGGATGGGAGATGAAGTGCAGGAAAAAAAGAAAAATATGAATTGCGGGAATACCATTTTTACATACTGAATTATGATATTTATCAGTCTGAGTATGAATACTAGAAATGCATCCACTCTCTCTTTTTCACAGGACAGATACATCATGGTCAAGTTTCTTACCTTGTTCCTCCAATTCATCTGGACTCTGATCTTGAGAGACAATCATTTAAAGGTGAGTTGGCAGTATAATAGTTCTGTGCTGAAAGTATTATTATGATGTTTATGTTTATTTATACTCCACAAAGAGGACACAGAGTATTCATTAACTGTTGATCCCATGAAAAGTATTCCGTCTGAGTGATAATAGTGCTTATTAGACTAGGACACGTTAGTTTTTCATACAATTGCCCCATAGTTATTATATTAAATATTTTCATGAGTTTGCCCGCTATCACCAGGTAAGCCTCCCTGTGGTTTTTAGTTATGATGACATTCTTTTTAAAGTGCTTACGACTATCTATTTATTAATCAGGTCTAGAATCTTTCCAGATAACGATTTTCTGGTTGAGTGAGTGATAATTGCTTGGACCCACTTTCTTCCCCTTTTTGAATATTAGAGCAACAGTTGTCTTCCTGCAATCTGCTGGAACTTCTGATTATCTTGGATTCTCAAGGATGGTTGCCAGTTGTTCATTTTGTCAGCTTCTCCATACATGTTCCTGAGCTTCCCTTGTTCTTCCTTTTCCTCTAGATAACCATAAACAAACAAATAAAAACAAAAAAAAATCAATTTTAACGTCTCTGGCAAGATTGAGCTTGTTCTTCACATTTTCCCACTGTACATACTGGTCATAAATTTGAATACTGGGTTGTTGTCGGTTTTTTCGGGCTGTATGGCCATGGTCTAGAGGCATTCTCTCCTGACGTTTGGCCTGCATCTATGGCACACATCCTCAGAGGTAGTGAGGTCTGTTGGAACTAGGAAAAAGGGTTTATATATCTGTGGAATGACCAGGGTGGGACAAAGGACTCTTGTCTGCTGGTGTGAATGTTTCAACTGACCACCTTGATTAGCATACAATGGGCTGATTGTGCCTGGAGCAAATTTTTGTTGAGAGGTAATTAGATGTCCCTGCCTGCTTCCTCTCTGTTGTTGTGCTGTTGCAATTTTAGAGTTTTTTTAATACTGGTAGCCAGATTTTGTTCATTTTCATGGTTTCTTCCTTTCTGTTGAAATTGTCCACGCGCTTGTGTATTTCAGTGGCTTCTCTGTGTAGTCTGACATGGTGGTTGTTGGTGTGGTCCAGCATTTCTGTGTTCTCAAATAATATGCTGGGTCCAGGCTGGTTCATCAGGTGCTCTGCTATGGCTGATTTCTCTAGTTGAAGTAGTCTGCAGTGCCTTTCATGTTCCTTGATTCGTGTTTGGGCAATGCTGCGTTTGGTGGTCCCTATGTAGACTTGTCCACAGCTGCATGGTACACGGTAGACTCCTGCAGAGGTGAGAGGATCCCTCTTGTCCTTTGCTGAACGTAGCATTTGTTGGATTTTCTTGGTGGGTCTGTAGATAGTTTGTATGTTGTGTTTCCTCATCAGCTTCCCTATGTGGTCAGTGGTTCCCTTGATGTATGGCAGGAACACTTTTCCTCTGGGTGGATCTTCATCTTGACTCTCGTGGCTTGTTCTTGGTCTTGCAGCTCTTCTGATGTCTGAGGTGGAGTATCCTTTGGCCTGTAGAGCCCAGTTGAGGTGGTTCAGTTCATCTTGGAGGAGGTGGGGTTTGCAGATTCTTTTTGCACGGTCTGCCAAGGCTTTAATTGTGCTTCTTTTTTGACTTGGGTGATGGTTGGAGTTTTTATGTAGATATCTATCTCTGTGTGTGGGTTTTCTGTAAACGGTGTGACCCAGTTGTTGATCTGGTTTGAAGATGATTAGGACATCTAGAAAAGGCAGTCTTCCTTCATTTTCTTTTTCCATGGTGAATTGGATGTTTGGGTGGATGCTGTTAAGATGGTCCAGGAACCTGTTGAGTTCTTCTTCTCCATGGCTCCAAATTGTGAAAATGTCATTCACATATCTGAACCATATCATGGGTTTTTTTGTTGCTGTCTCCAGGGCATGTTTTTCAAAGTGTTCTATGTAGAAATTAGCTACAACAACCCAGTGATTCCGGCCATGAAAGCCTTCAACAATAATTTGAATACTTCTTTGGTGATTTCTGAATTTTCCCATTTCTGAATTTTCCCATTTCTTGTAATGTCCTTTTTATATCTTATCTCAGTTTCACCTAGAGCTCCAAGTTGTGTAATTCTAGTACAGGTATGGGAAGATCATTTTAGAACTGTCTTTACAGAGATTAGCTGCCTTAAACCAGATTCTGAGAAAGACCACATGTCAATTTTCTGGACTCTTCTGTTTGGGACCCAGTATCTGTTGACACTGTCCTTGACTTAATTCACCAGCTTAAGAATGGAAAAGCCTTGGGTATTGACCACATCCCTCTGAACTCATTAAAACAAATCAACACTGGTGGGCACCGTTGCTAGCTGCCCTATTTAATAAGATCAATAGCACAGGCAAAATTCCTGCTAGTTGGAAGCAAGCCATCATGGCACCCATGTATAAGAAAGGGCCACCCAGTGAACCAGAGAACTATAGACCAATTACCCTGCTTTTAATAATGGGAAAAATCTATGCACATTATCTGTGTCTTCCCTCTTGGAGTCAAATAACACAATTATCAAGACACAATTATTCAACTATTGATCATTGCTTAGTGCTTTCTAATCTTTCTGAGAAATACATCAAATTATTACAGGATAAGCTGTTTGTGGCCTTCATGAACTTGAAATCAGCATTTGATTCCATCTCCAGAAATAAATTATGGGAAAAACTGGGCCTTCTCATGGTGCCTATGGAACTCCCAGGGATATTCTCCCCACCAGAAGCGACTTGCAATTTCTCAAGTCGCTCCTCACACACACACAAAATATCTGGAAGAAACTCTATTGGATCTCAATGGGCATTTTCCCAAGTTCAGAACAAGGAGATTTATGTTATTGCTCTATACTGATGATGATGCTATTATCTCATGTTTCAGGGCAGGACTAAATTACCTACTAAGTGAATTTCTAAATTATTGCTCACAGAATAATCTAAAAAATCAATTTCAGGAAATCTAAAGTTCTGGTTTTTGAGGGAAAAAATCCCCACACATGCCATTTCCTCTCAGCATCCAAGAACTTTTTGGACAAGTATGCACACAGTAAAAAATTTCCCTCTGGGTTTGTTTTAAAACAACAACAACAACAACAACAATGCTGTCCCGTATTGTTTAAGGAGTCACAATGGACTACAAAAGGTCAGTTTGGATTAGGGTGAGCCAATACTGGATGCTTTGTAAACAATTTCCGTTTAAAACCTGCTGACAAGCTGGAGTCTAAGTTGATTTAGCCCCTGAACTTTTACTTTATTCGTCTCGTCTTTTCCTTTGTTTTTTTAAAAGGTCTGTGAGAGGCAAGACTATCTCAGCCAAGTCTTTGATAAACTGCTGGTATTTTGTACTGATGGTTGAATGGAGATCTCTGCTATTTCTTCCTTTGAGTTGCTCCTGTTAAGCGGCGCGTGTTTTAGCCAGATGTCCCAGTGCCCAAAGCCCAAATGCAAAAGACTCACAGACCAATAGTAAAAGTGAGCAGAAAAATCTTTACTTTGCAGAGATGAAACAAAACTGGCAATGTTGCATACAAAAATCAGCAGTGCAACATATTTATACAGTCTTTGTAAGAAACATAAAATAAGTCATCTTCATCTTACAGCAAATGAGAGATCAAAATAAACCTTGAAGTAAATAGCTATTTCACCATAGCCTCCTTCAGAGTAGCTTCTCCAAAATGCTCCCCAGAGCAAAACCTTTGTCCATGGGTCTCCTCAGAGAAAAGGCTCTCCAGAAGCTCTCCTTCAGAATCTCTCCATCAGCATCAGCTGGAACTCCATGCTGGTGATCCAGAATGTATTCAAAGAAACTCAAACAGTTATAGCCCCTTGGGTGTGGTACAAGATTTCTGGTTGACTTCTTAGCCAGCTGAACAAGATAGTTACTACTCATAAGGTTTTTCTTCTCACACAAATACTTGATCGTGCAAGGACTTACTGTGCTGGTACAGCCGTACCAGAAGCTCCAACTTTATTTGCTTTGTATTAAGTGTTTGCTTGCAGCCCAAGGCTTGGGATTCTGCAGAAGGGTGGCTTCCTGTTAAAGTTTGCAGTTATAGGGCAGGCCTTCTGTCCATCATTGTTAAGCATTGGTTCTGCCCCCTGTTCAGGGCTCTGAGAAGGAAAATAACCATTTTGGTTAGTCTCAGCAAGGAAAGCTAATGTACAGGACGTGTGCAAGCTTCCTCTGTACAAAAGCTTCAACCCTTAAGAATTTCCGGGTGAGAACAGTTTTAAGAGTCTCCAAAGACTTTCCAGGGAAACAGCCCTAAAGACCAAAAAACTCCAGCTGGAGAACATCTAAGCCTTTACTGGTAGGTCCACTCGGCGTTCGAGAAGCAGTTCGACCCGGTAGCGGAGCCCACATCAGTAAGGGTTAGATTACCGTCAGCCTGGGAGAAGTTAAAAAAGGGATTTTCCTTTAAAGTAAAGAAGAAGTTATTGAAGACAGTTGCCTGTCCTTCGTGGGCAAGTTTAGGAAGCTACCAGTTGCATAAAAGCCTGGATTCATTTGTTTAACTTTCTGAAGACAAGAGAAGTTACTGTTTGATTGTTCGTTAATAAAAGACTTTGTTATACTTCACAAGCCATCTAAAGACTATTTGTGGTGGAAAACCTCTGAGAACTTCTCTTTGGGCCCCCTGGTTTCCCTCTGGGCAAAGGTTGCACGTCCTGTTCTAAAGGAAATTCTTTACAGGCCCAGTGCGCAACAGAACACTTATTGCAACAGCTCCAACTCCCCACAAGGGGTTAGTAAACTCCATCCAAAAAATGAAATACTCCCGTCTCCCAATTTATTTGCAGATTTCTACTTCTTAGCCATTGTATCCCTAAAATCAAATAGTATTTAGTCATGGGGGTCACAAAAAATTGTAAAGTCTCCTCATGTTCTCCAATTCTCATTTTACAAAGTCTGTTTTTTATTTCACCGGGTGCCCTCCGTCCTGGAATCTATTTAGCAGAGTAAATACAATGGGGATCTCTAACTTGTCTAGTTTCAGCCCTAGCCCAATAGCTATGGCTGGGGAGTTCAGGCATCGAGTACACTCACAATTCAGCAAAGCCTTTAGTTCCACTTGTTTCCCCAGCCATATATTCTCATATATTCTCATAACATTCTGATGATTCCTATTTTCCTAGCCTTTATATTTCTATACTTATCTACTACTTATACCTATTCAATTTTTCGTCTTCCTTCCTCTCTCTGGGAACAGTTGTACCTTTGCTTTATGCATTGTTTTATTTGTTCAGTCATGAAGATTGTCCGATTCAATTCCTTGTATCTTTTTTCCCCTTTTACTCTGGCTGCAAGCCCTTTCCATTTCAACTCCCAGTTCTCCTTAGGATGTCCAATCATATATTTAATTCTCTTTCTCCTGTCATCTTGGAGCATATAATCTAAGTATTCATACCATTTTTTAAATTCCCATTTCCTGTGCTCTTTTCAACCTAAGGCTACTGTTGCTTGGGTATTTTACATGTATTTTACATTTTTGACCAATTCTTTATTTCTACCTTTACCTTCTATTTTCTGAGTAAATAATTTTTTGTTCAAATCTATTTTTATCCCTAATGTTTCCTCTATTTTGTTTTTAGTTTTTAAATTAAAGTTTTTGTAGCTTTTTGCATATGGATAATACAAGTTTTTGTAGCTTTTCGCATATGGATAAACCTTTCAATTCCACCACACTTATGCTAATACAATTGTCGTGAACCAGAAGCCTTAAAGGAGCCAAACACAAGTAAAAGGTCCAAACAAAGTTTATTGATGTAACAAAAATAGTTTAGAAACACTTAACTCAGTGTCTCTAGCAAGAAAGCAAAGTCTGTAGCAAACTGCTATGCAAAAAACACAACTTGAAAAATAACCCGGATTATACTGGAATACAATCCGGTATAACAGAAAGTTCAAGCAAACTGCTTCAAAATTGCAAGATAAACAAAACACAAGGTAGCAAGGCGAGAGCAAGCAAAAACGTAGTCAGGAAACAGTCCAAAGTCGAGGCACATCCAAAAGTAGAAGTTTAAGTCCAAAATGCGATGTTGTCGTCCAAAAACAACCCGGAGTCAGCAAGGAAGTAGAAGCCAGCACTTACAGGATTTCAGTCAGTAGAAGCACGGAAACACAGCGATCTGCAGTCCCAGGACCCAAGGCGAAAATAATGGCAACAACAAAGTCCAAGCCCAAATACAACTTTGCCTACTGCAAAGTCCCCGAAGTTTGATACCTTCTTTTATCCTATAATTCATTATCAGATGATGAACTCTGTCTTCATCACTCTCAGGTGCTTTAGCCTCCACAGCTGCTCGCCACCGCCCGTCCCTCCAACTTTTCCAGCGCCTATCAACTTAGATCACCCCATGTATTACCAGGTTGCCAGTCTCCTGAAAATCCTTCAAACTCATCACTTGATGTGGGTTGAGTATAGATATCCCTGATCTCCTGTACACGGGTCCAGTCTAGCCCATCCTCTCTGTTATCACTCTCAGTCCCATCACTCCCTGAAAACCCCATGACGTCTTCCTCCTCAGTTGGAGCATGAAGTATTTCACGGATCCGCTTCCTTTCCCGTTCTTCATCTGACTCTTGCTCCCAAGTAGCCTGTTTTAAACCTCTACTCCCATCTCCTTCCTCCTCCATCTCAGAGTCTGTGAAACCTTCGAACGACTCAGTATCTGTAGGTGTCATGAATATCTCCCTAATTCACTTCCTTTGCTGCTCTTGTTCCAGCACCTGAGCAGCTCTCTTTCCCCTTCTACTACAAGTTGTAGCTTGATCAGCACACTGTACTACAACAACAATTTTGATGTGTTTTTCCTTATTTGGACCAATTGATGTGGAATTCGATAACATTTTGTCATTATTTTATGTTGTGTTTTCTTAGTAAAGGTATTAACTTTCTAAGTAAAGGTATAATTAATTATTAACTAATTAACTATTTTGCGAATAAACTATATTAAAAGAATGGGGAAATTCAATTAATTACATTTATTACTTAAGATTTTTATTTATTATGGAGTCACATTAATATTTTAAAAATATTTTGCAAAGTGTTATAAGTTTGAATACATTTTTTTAGGTTTCCTTAATGTTTACATGGGATGGGATGTATTACACTTTTTGTCAGCAATCAGTTTATCGTACTCCACAATCCTTTTTGAAATTGATAGTTTCATAATATCTTCCAAGTGTTCATTGATTAGAGTTGATGGTTGATTGTTTATATTCAGGTTCATAATAAAGATTTTTTTCTTATATGTAAGTACTCGCAAATGCATTGAAAACCTGTAAAACACCCTCTTGCGGATTTTTATACTTTCTCTTGTCCAAACTCTTGTAAAAGTCTTGAAGGCTGATATCTCTGTGTTTATGCCAATAAATTGTTGAGCACTAAAATTCAGTAACCTCTACCTGTCAATGTGCAGGTAGTTCCTGTGGATCCACAGAGAAAGGTTCTTCATTCAACTTAAAGTTAATATTATTTTCTTTGAAAAGTGTCAGTATTCTCTGTCAAAGTTTTGGATCAAAAGTTCAATGCTGTTTAAATATTTTTCTCCTATTCCGATGCTTACACAATGGTATAGTTTTCATTCGTGTAGTAAAGTAGCACATTTCTCTTTTTGACAGTTGGCTTTTGAATAGCATCAGTTCCATTTTGAAAGTCATTACTTCTGTAAGCATTTAAAAAAATAAGTTAACTTTTCCTTTGAAGGTTTAAATTAAAGCTTCAAAGGAAATTAAATTCGTTTAGATGTCCTGTGATATCACACGAAAATACAGTTCATTCTAAACGTCATTGTGCAGCTCTGGGAAATTTTTCAAGTCATTTTTTTAAAAAAAATCTGGAAAACTTTTTTTGACAAGAAGTTTTTTTGTTCATATGATTAGTCAGAATAACAGTTTTATTCCTGTTAATATCAAACCCTGACAGTTCTCCATACTCCTTCAGGATAGTGTTCAAGAGCTAAATAGTAATGCTGTTAACTTTGCTCCTTGATATATCCCTTTTATGCCCGTTTCAGCTCTAATTTCTCTATTTGATACCTCTTTCACCATGTAAAAGGCAATGGCGAAAGATGACATCCTTGCTTGGTACATTTCTTTATTTTGCATGGTTTACTCAATTCAAAATTTTTATAGAATCATAGAATCAAAGAGTTGGAAGAGACCTCATGGACCATCCAGTCCAACCCCCTGCCAAGAACCAGGAATATTGCATTCAAATCACCCCTGACAGATGGCCATCCAGCCTCTGCTTAAAAGCTTCCAAAGAAGGAGCCTCCACCACACTCCGGGGCAGAGAGTTCCACTGCTGAATGGTTCATGTTCAGATGAAATCTCCTCTCTTGTAGTTTGAAGCCATTGTTCCGCGTCATAGTCTCCAAGGAAGCAGAAAACAAGCTTGCTCCCTCCTCCCTGTGGCTTCCTCTCACATATTTATACATGGCTATCATATCTCCTCTCAGCCTTCTCTTCTTCAGGCTAAACATGCCCAGTTCCCTAAGCCGCTCCTCATAGGGCTTGTTCTCCAGACCCTTGATAGTTTTAGTTGCCCTCCTCTGGACACATTCCAGCTTGTCAATATCTCTCTTGAATTGTGGTGCCCAGAATTGGACACAATATTCCAGGTGTGGTCTAACCAAAGCAGAATAGACAGGTAGCATTACTTCCCTAGATCTAGACACTATGCTCCTATTGATGCAGGCCAAAATCCCATTGGCTTTTTTGCCGCCACGTCACATTGTTGGCTCATGTTTAACTTGTTGTCCAGGAGGACTCCAAGATCTTTTTCACACGTACTGCTCTCGAGCCAGGCATTGTCCCCCATTCTGAATCTTTGCATTTCTTTTTTTCTGCCTAAGTGGAGTATCTTGCATTTTTCACTGTTGAACTTCATTTTGTTAGTTTTGGCCCATCTCTCTAATCTGTCAAGATCGTTTTGAATTCTGCTCCTGTCCTCTGGAGTATTGGCTATTCCTCCCAATTTGGTGTCGTCTGCAAACTTTGACCACTTTTTGTCATAAACTGTTTAATCCATTCTTGAAAGTTTTTTTTTCCTGGATTTCATGTTCCTCAGGTCATCCCATCCCATATAAATGGCCAAGACATGTTGTCAAATGCCCTTTCCATATCAAAGCAACCTGTTTTTCATTATGGGCCTTGTAGCATTCCAGAATTTTTACAGTGCTCCTATTAATGTCATTTAACTGCCTCTTTGGCAAAAAGAAAAAAGAAAAGAAAAAACTCATTCTTGGACATTACAGTTATATTGGCCTGTTGCCAGGATTCTGATAATTTATCCTCCTTCTCTAGAGGTTTTTACACAGAAACTAGATCGTCATGTGTCAGTTGTGTTGATTGTATGTTCCTGCATGGTCCTTGTCGTCTCTTCCAACTCTATGATAATATGGTTGACCAAAAGGGTCAAAGTTCTGGGAGCTAAGCCATATGAAGACTGGTTAGGGAGCTGAGTATATCAAGCTTGGAGAAGAGACAATTGAGTGGGGATATTTAAATATTTGAAAGGATATCATATTGAGGAGGGGTCGAACTTCTATGATTTCTCCAGTTCTAGTACTATATATTTACTTTTTGGCTAAAAAGAATGTACCTCGTGTTTGTGAAGTGCAAAGAAGTGCAAAAAAAAAAAAAAGATTGACACAAGATTTATTTAATTCAACTCAAAACTTCAGTTGTATAGAATGCTTTTTATGCCCTGATAGGTCTACACACCCTTGCATGCAGTAATTCTGGAAATGTTGTAGGTTTTTTCGGCCATGGTCTAGAGGCATTCTCTCCTGACATTTCGCCTGCATCTATGGCAAGCATCCTCAGAGGTAGTGAGGTCTGTTAGAACTAGGAAAAAGGGTTTATATATCTGTGGAATGACCAGGGTGAGACAATTCTGGAAATGCTTAGAAGGTCATCATACATTAACTCTTTTCAAAATATTGAGAAAACTATCATTCAGTCAACTAGGAAGGTCACTAGACATTTCCAGTGATTGAGAAGGTCCATAAATTCCTTGATTTCGTTGATCCTGCTTAAAACAAAACAAATATTCAAAAGGCAAAGAGAGAGAGAGTAGTAATGGCAGACTTCAACCATCTGATGTTTGTTGAAACTGATGATAAACAGCATGAAGAAGAGGAACAGCGTCAGTATTCAGAGATTGTGCAGCACATGGAATGGCCCCTCAGAGGAGACGTGTGGTGATAGTAGCAGTTTACTTGCTGAGGGGAACAGCAAGTATTTGCAGTCCTGACAAGATGATGTGAGAGGTGTGCTATCTTCCTAGGGAAAAATCCATGATGTAAGAGAAAGACTGACAAGGTTTGGTTAGCCCACCAATTACCCCTTTCTTTTGGTCCCTGTGGGAACTGGTAACACTGCAAGGCACAGCTTTCAGGAGGTCACACCAGAGTAGCAAAGTGCAAGGGCAGATGTCTTCATTGTACTTGGTTGTGATCCTCAGGTCTGAGTCCTGCCACATGCACAATGGAGGATTCTCATTGTGTCCTCAGCTTAGTGGCAACCACCAGATGCAAAATTGTGATATTGGCTAGGGTGCTGCAGCTATCAGAGAAGGCAGGAAAGGAGGAGGCAATTCCTCTCACCCCTCCTTTCCCCATCACTCTGGCCTTCTGATCAGTGTCAGAATATGCAACAATGGATGACCACCAGGACTTTTGTGCCTAATAGTGGCAGCAATGGGTGTTCTGTCTCCCAGGAGACTGGTTTGCCTTACCTTACAGTTGCTTGAAGTTGCTCCCCCTTGCATTTTCTCCCAGGGCTGCAGCAACTCTGCAAGAGCCCTGAAAGTTAACAGTTTCAGGGGCTGGAAAGCCAGTCTGCAGGCCTCGTTGCAACTATTGGCCTAGAGAGCAGCTCTTTGGGTTTAGAGACCGCCCCTTCTCCTGGGCTTGAGATCTCCATTTTGGAATCTCCCCTGCCTCCTTCAGTTTAGAGGAAAGACTTCAGACGTGCTGATGGTCAGGCAGGTAGCTTTGGAAAAACCATTGCAAAAACTATATTGAGTTAATATAGATAGTAATTGAGTATTGAGCTATATTGAGTTATAGATAACTATTAAGCTATATTGAGATATATTGAGATATATTGAGCAATTGAATATTAAGCTATATTGAGATATTATAGATAGATAAGCTTAATTGAGAAGATTGAGTTATATAGTTATAGAGAAATTTCACTGCTTTGTCTCCAGAACTAACCTTAAGCTATAGATAGGGGGAAAAACCTGCTTTTTTCTAACCACAACAGCTTAGGGTTAGGGTGAAAAGATTCCAGGATCTTCTCTGCCATCTGGGGAAAAGTCAACTCAGTGACTGGAGGAGAAGAGTTGACTTTTCATCTATTGACTGTTTGTTTGTAACTTTGATAGGCTGTGCCAAGTCTGCAAGGACTT
Organism: Anolis sagrei; assembly: GCF_037176765.1. Taxonomy (NCBI): domain Eukaryota; kingdom Metazoa; phylum Chordata; class Lepidosauria; order Squamata; family Anolidae; genus Anolis; species Anolis sagrei. The sequence continues at coordinate 170,719,866 of NC_090022.1, read as the reverse complement.
TGAATAAATATCATTTTTTGATGTTTAAAACCAGTAATAGCCTCAGTTTCTGAGTATCTCAAGCTTCTCAAGAAAGATACCCACAGTTCGCTCAGATATAGAAGCATGTCGTTTTTTTTATAGCGTCTGGGTGGATGGCACAATGAGTGTGAGCCAACTAAACAACTAGCTGCACAGATTTTCCCAGTGCTGATCTGGAGTACCTGACTCGAGATCAGCTCCAGCGTATGTGGCCAGTGTAGATGAGTCCTTGAGCAGCTGGAGATGCTTGCCTTGCAAAAGAGAGGATTGAGACGTGACATGGTAGCTATCTTTAAATATCTGACGTCATGTAGAAGGAAGAGAAAACCCATTTATTCTCCTGCAAAAGTTAGAACACAAGTAAGGGATTGAAATTACAAGAAAAGAGATTACATGTTTACATTAGGAAGAGCTTCTTTTTTCAATGTAAGAGCTGTTCATCAATGGAAAGGATTCCCCCTGTGTGGGGATCTTTCAATAGAGGTTGGAAGGGCATCTTTCAGTTACCTATTTCTGCATTTGAAGAAGCTTGACAGTAAGAGCGGTTTAACAGTTTCCTAGAGAGATGTTCTCCTTCTCTGGATATCTTCAAAAGGAAATTGGAGATGCTTTTAGTGAAGATCCTACATTGAGCAGGGGGTTGTCCTGCATGATCCCTTCCATCATTTAAGATTTTATGATTCTTCATGCTCGATGACCTCATATCAAAAACCTATCACCTGAGCCAGGAGCACATAGGATGGCTGTGAGGACACATTCCTGGATCTGGCACTGTGATCTGGGTAACAACACCAGGAAAGATCCAACACTTGCTGCAGAATTTTTAACCTTGGGTCCAGTCAATCACATTTGCCTGTGTGTGTTGCATGGATGCACCAGGCTAATGCATTTCTCACACTGCATTACATGGCAGTGTAGACACAGCCTAAGCCAGCCTTCTCCAATCCCTTCCCCCCCATGTTTGAACTTCAACCCCCTACTATCACATCAGTTCTACTCAGCATGACTGTTCTGGCACGGCTGTACCAGGAGCTCTAACTTATCTTTCCTTTGTTGAGTGTTTGCATGATCAGATCAAATCTTTCCTTTGTTGTGTGTTTGCATGTTTTCTAAAGTTCTATGCATTTTACAATTAGGTGGCTTTCCTTAATTTGCAGTTATTGGGCCAATGACCCCTCAGTCATCATTAGGTTCTCTAGTTCCGCCCCCTTTTGGGTTTTGGGAGGGAAAAGGAGCCATTTTAGCTCTGTCCACACAGAGAAGTCTTCGTACAGGACGTAAAATCAGGTCCTCATATAGAAAGCTTCGTCTTTTACAGCTTGGCTGGGGGAATACAGTCGCAGCATAGCCTTTGCTGGGAATTTACAGCCTTATAGCTCCTTTTACTGAAGGGATCCAGCTCCACAGCGCTACAGCCAGCCATTGCTGGGAACTGAAAGTCTACAAAGGACTCCGTCTGGTAAGGGCCACTCGCGGCAGCCAGAAGCAGTTGGTACCGGGTGTAGGGGTCCCACGCCAGCAAGGCCTAAGATAGACTGCCCAGATATATTTTAATATATGTATTTTGTGTCGGCATCGAATTTTGCCTTTTTGTAAGCTGCCCTGAGTCCCCCCTCGGGGGTTGAGAAGGGCGGGGTAAAAGTACCCTGAATAAATAAATAAATAAATAGAGGTTAAGGATTTCCCCAATAGCGAAGAAACAGTTTATGAAGATAGTTGCCTGTCCCTTGTGGACAAGATTGAGAAAGCCACCAATTGGTTAAGAAAGCCTTGAAATAGTTGTGATTTATTGAAGACCTTCACAACAATAAAAAAACTTTGTTCAACCTTTAAGCAATTTAAAGACTTTGTTTAAGGAAATCCTAAGGCTTCTCATCTGAGGCAGCCCCGGCGTCCCGTTGGGCACACAGAATATACGTCCTGTCTACAGTCTCTTGCACAGGCCTAGTGAGTAACATCACAATGACCAATAGCCGGCAATTCTGGGATCTGTAGTCAGAAACAAAGGGCAACATATGGAGAATGTATGGCCTGGTTTAATTATGAAGACTTAATCTCTAGTTTATTTAACATAACACCCAAACTCAGAACACTGGCGTATTGCTCTTCCGACAAGCTATTGCTGTTGCTCAAACGGTGCACAGAAAACCACACCAAGAATATGAAATAACTCAACAGCTTTTATTAGAAAATCTGCCAAAAGGGGCCAACTGTGAGGTCACCTTCAAAAAAGCCAATTAGCCAAACTTGCAAGTTTGAACAGATCTTGATTGTTTTGAGTTTATCTTTTATTACCATACACGCTTCTTGATTGGATATATGCAAAATATCATTACACTGCTCAATATAAAAATAGATACATTGTCTTAGATCATACTGTGCATGCTTATCTCAGATACTCAAATAAAAAAATGACATATAATCATAATAGTGGGTGTAAAAATCTCTATGTAAACGAAGTCCTTTCACCTACATTTGAAAAGACAGCTGGTTCTTTTTCAGAGTATAACATATTTTTCCTCTGGACTTCTTCATTTTAAGCTGAAATGCCAGTGGGGCCCTCCATCCTGACCTCGGCTGGTCCAAAATGGAGCATCAATTAAAAATATGCCTCTGTGTATGCATGTGGTGTTTTCACCTAGTTCTGGGGGCATCATTATCATCATCAACGAATTTTCTGTTAGATTCTGGCCTGTTGAGGGAGCAGAAACCAGGGGTGTAGACTCCAGTGTAATGCTAAAGAGAGCATGGTTAGTGACCCTTTAGTTCAGTGGTTCTCAACCTGGGGTCCCCAGATGTTTTTGGCCTACAACTCCCAGAAACCCCAGCCAGTTTACTAGCTGTTAGGATTTCTGGGAGTTGAAGGCCAAAAACATCTGGAGACACCAGGTTGAGAACCACTGCTTTATTTGATCCCACTAGTTTTACAAGCATCACAACTCCTTAGTAACTCTACTTATCCTTCGGTGTTGTCACAATCTTGCCTTTTTATACAAGTTCCCCAGGAGAGAGAAGATATTTTTTAAAAAATCAGTATTTTAAAATGTGTTGCATAAAATATTGTTCTCTGGAGGATAAAGGTAGCTTCTATTTGAGACTGAAAATTTTATAGGAGCAGCCTAAAAATAATTTAGATACATCAAAAAAAGAAAAGATCACTAAAAATACATGCCATATGAATAGTGTTTTAAAAATTATATCTGTTCATTAAAATGCCTACAAGAAGCATTGCCTGAACATCAAGCAAAAAGTGGGTGCTAGAAACAATATCATATGAAAGCTGACTGGCACAACCTGGGGATCACAACCAGATACAGTGAAGACATCTGCCCTTGCGCTGTGCTACTCTGCTGCTGAGTATGCATGCCCAGTGTGGAACACATCTCACCACACTAAAACAGTGGATGTGGCTCTTAATGAGACATGCCGCATTATCACGGGGTGTCTGCGCCCTACACCACTGGAGAAATTACACTGTCTAGCCAGTATCGCACCACCTGACATCCGCCGGGAAGTGGCAGCCAATAGTGAAAGGACCAAGGCAGAGACATCTCCAGCTCATCCCCTGTTTGGGTATCAGCCAGCACGTCAACGACTTAAATCCAGACATAGTTTCCTAAGATCTACAGAGACACTCGCTGGAACACCTCAGCAAGCGAGAGTCCAAAAGTGGCAGGCTCAAACCCAGAACCTCAACCAATGGCTGATACCAAATGAGAAACTCCCCCCTGGGCACACAGAGGATTGGGTGACTTGGAAGGCGTTGAACAGATTGTGCTCTGACACCACGAGATGCAGAGCCAACCTTCAGAAATGGGGCTACAAAGTGGAATCCACGACATGCGAGTGTGGAGAGGAGCAAACTACTGACCACCTGCTGCAATGCAACCCGAGCCCAGCCACATGCACCATGGAGGACCTTCTTGCGGTAACACCAGAAGCACTCTAAGTGGCCAGATACTGGTCAAAGGACATTTAATCAACGACCAAATTCACAGATTTTGTATTTTCTGTTTGTTTGCATTGTTCTGTTAGAAATGTAATACAATTGACTGGCGCCCCTGACACGAGAAATAAATATTAAAATTACAGCATAGTTACAGCATAGTTAAAACACATAAACATTGTAAAGATTCTATAAATACACAAGTTAAAATGTATTTCTATAAATTTATTTATTTATTTCCCGTATTTGCATCTCATCATTTCTCAACCTCCGAAGGGGGACTCAGGACGGCTTTCAATGTGCCCCGTTACGAGGCTGCTACATGACAATTACAATAATAAAATCACAATTGGACACAATTCATAGTTAAAACAATACATAAGCAATCATTAAAACAGTAAAACAATCTCGTCAGCCATATCGTCATTCCAGTCATGTTCCTCTAAAGTGCTGCTACATCTATTGCCTGAAAGCCCAGTCCCAAAACCATTCCTTTAATTTCTTTAGGAAAGCCAGGAGGGAGGGAGCCTACATTCTGAGCACCACAATTCAAGAAAGATATTTACAAGCTGGAATGTGTCCAGAGGAGGGCGACTAAAATGATCAAGGGTCTGGAGAACAAGCCCTACGAGGAGCGGCTTAAGGAGCTGGGCATATTTAGCCTGAAGAAGAGAAGGCTGAGAGGAGATATGATAGCCATGTATAAATATGTGAGAGGAAGCCACAGGGAGGAGGGAGCAAGCTTGTTTTCTGCTTCCTTGGAGACTAGGACGCGGAACAATGGCTTCAAACTACAAAAAAGGAGATTCCATCTGAACATGAGGAAGAACTTCCTGACTGTGCGAGCCGTTCAGCAGTGGAACTCTCTGCCCCGGAGTGTGGTGGAGGCTCCTTCTTTGGAAGCTTTTAAACAGAGACTGGATGGCCATCTGTCAGGGGTGATTTGAATGCAATATTCCTGCTTCTTGGCAGGGGGTTGGACTGGATGACCCATGAGGTCTCTTCCAACTCTTTGATTCTTTGATACATACATATTAAAACATATTTCTATAAAATACATAATATGGTTGAGGCATGGTAAAAAAAGAGCCCTGAACATAAAAAAGAATGATTTCCAAATATAATAAATTGACAGAAAACAAAAGCAGGAAAACAAAATAATGATAATAATGTAAGGATGATAAAATTGTGCCGCACATTACTTAATATTACAAAAACTGTTATACTGTGAATTTATCACACAACTTTTGGCATTTGAATTCGTATTCTGTACTATAGAATGTAGCTAGAGTGAAAACCATTTATATGTAAATTATTCAGGCTGTTTATCCGTATAATTAAGATGGTTTTAAATCCCATAAATGAGCAAATGAAATTTGGGCATATATTGTTAGCATGATCTTGGGTCTTCATGAAATACTTTTGAGTTACACTTCTATCAAAAGGGTTTTTGAAATGAAATTAATCTTGCCTGAAGTGTTTACTATAATTTACAGACTGTGTATATTTCATTAAGATGTTATAATCACTCCAACCAGAGGTTCACTTGTTCCCATTGTGTTCTGCTTTAGGTCAAGCACTTGATCAATATAGAGGCACGTGTTTGAAATAAACCCAACCTTTCTTATTAAATTCAGAATATTATACATACATTGGCCAATGTGTATGCTTGTCAACCTTTGCATTGCCAATCTCTAGGAAATCTGTCATCATCCTGAGCAGCTTTTAACTGGACCAAATTGATCTGACAAGATAGTGTCTCAGAAATAGTGCTCTGAATGCGATTTTCCTGCTTCTTGGCAGGGGGTTGGACTGGATGGCCCACTCTATGATTCTATGAGATAAGAATATGTTCCTCCTCGTAGAAGCATATCCTGGCAAGAGAAAATTGTTCTTTGTGCTGCTGATGATAATGTGAAATAGGCTTTCCCAAATGTAAACCCAAGGTATTTCCACTGATGAAGTGAGATCTGGCCACAGTGGTCCACGCTTTTGTTACATCCCGAATAGATTACTGCAACGCCCTCTACGTGGGGTTGCCTTTGAAGACTGTTCGGAAACTTTAATTAGTCAAGCGGGCGGCAGCCAGATTACTCACCGGAGCGTCATACAGGGAGCATACCACCCTTCTGTTATGTCAGCTCGACTGGCTGCTGATCCAGTTCCGAGCACAATTCAAAGTGCTGGTTTTGACCTACAAAACCCTATACGGTTCCGGCCCAGTGTATCTGTCCGAACGCATCTCCTTCTACGTCCCGTCTTGGAGTTTAAGATCTTCTGGGGAGGCCCTGCTCTCGGCCCCACCTCTATCACAAGTGAGATTGGTGGGGATGAGGAACAGGGCCTTCTCGGTGGTGGCTCCTCACCTGTGGAATTCACTTTCTGGGGAAATTAGGTCATTGACATCCCTCCTCTCTTTCAGAAGGAAACTAAAAACATGGATATGGGATCAGAGGGGTCGCCAAAGACCATCAGAAAACACAGTATTTTCTGTTGGTCAGGGGTTTTGTGTGGGAAGTTTGGCCCAATTCTATTGTTGTTGGAGTTCAGAATGCTCTTTGATTGTAGGTGAACTATAAATCCTAGCAACTTCAACTCCCAAACATTGAGGTCTATTTTCCCCAAACTCCATAAGTGTTCACATTTGGGCATATTGAGTATTCATGCCAAGTTTGGTCTGGATCCATCATTGTTTGAGTAACCAGTGCTCTCTGGATGTAGGAGAACTACAACCCCCAAATTCAAAGTCAATGCCCACCAGACCCTTCCAGTATTTTCTGTTGATCATGGGAGTTCTGTGTGTCAAGTTTGGTTCAATTCCATCATTGGTGGAGTTCAGAATGCTCTTTGATTGTAGGAGAACTATAAACCCCAGCAAATACAACTCCCAAATGACAAAATCAATTCCCCCCCCCCCCCCCCAAACCCCACCAGTATTCAAATTTGGGCATATTAGGTATTTGTCTCAAATCTGGTCCAGTGAATGAAAATATATCCCACATATCAGATATTGATGATTCGTAACAGTAGCAAAATTACAATTATGAAGTAGCAATTAAAATAATGTTATGGTTAGGGGTCACCACAACATGAGGAACTGTATCAAGATATTGCGGCATTATGAAGGTTGAGAAACACTGATTTGGAGGGTCTTGTTGGCCCTAGAAATTGGATTTATGCTTATAACTGCAGTTTACATACATTTGCTTATACAGACAGTTTAAATTTCACTGAGACTCCGACAAGTCTACATCATGGAGCCATTCTGCACACAAAATTATACCTATATAGAGACACTTCTGAGAAGTAATATGTCCATACTTGCACCACAGGTACAATACAGAAGTCAGAAACTCAATCCAAGAAGCAGCTGTCTGATCAGCATGCACCCAACAGATAGAATATTGCTGCTATCTCACTTGCAATACAGAGAGAGATTGCTTCTTCCAGGCAACCAATTGTTTATGAAGCCGCACTTCGTTTTATCGTGTTGAAATGACTTGTTCCCTTCTGTTTACTATTTAACCCAGGCCTGCGCAACCTGCGTCCCTCCAGCCATTTTGACCCCCAACTCCCAAATCCTGGCCATTGTACAAACTGGCAAGGACTTCTGTGAGATGGAGGCCAAAACAGCTGGAGGACCGCAGATTGTGCAGGCCCAATTTAGCCTATGCTCTGCAGCCTTCATACTTAAAAAAATGATGTTGGTTACAGACAAGAGGAAAAGATGGTAAGAATCTACCCCTATTAAAAATTATGCCAACAAATGATTTCAATAATAGATAGTTAGAATCCAGGAAACTGTCATTTCTCTAACCTTTTGTTTTTGTTTTGGATGGGTAGCATCAACATCTGGAGCAATGGGTCTAGGTGGGACTACGACAAGCACCACAGCACGCATTATTACCAGCAGTACTACACACATGACCACTACACCAGCTTTGAGCAGAAGGAACAGGAGCACAATTACACCTTCTCCAGCTCTGGATGTCCCCAATGAACTGATCACATACCTACCACCTGCATCTTCCCAGCTGCCTGCAATAGGAGCAGAGAGCTGTGAGACCATGGAAGCCCGTGAGATCATGTGGTTTAAGACTCGACAAGGACAGGTAGCTAAGCAGCCATGCCCCAGAGGAACCGTAGGTGAGTCTGTGGAATAACACCATTTGCTCTGTTGATGTTGTTTAAAATATTGAACAGATTACAGATTGTTTCATTCCTGTAGGTTATCTGCATATATTCCAGACTTTTAAAAATTGTGTTGAAAATTTGGAGATAGTAATGCTAACAAATATATTGGCAGCTGTAATTTTAAAAGAAAATGTATTTATTGGTAGTGAAGTATCCCACAGAGGTGATGGACCCATGTAGAATGAAGGGATTTGATGGGACTGGATGGACTGGATGGCCCATGAGGTCTCTTCCAACTCTTTGATTCTATGATTCTATGATTTGAGGGATTTCTGGATATATTGTTGGCATTGCTCGTTCTTTGGAAGAAGCTGCGGTCTCATTATGTGGCAGTGAGCTGGAGAGGGCTGTAGAAAGGATCACTTGCATGTGCCCCCACCTTCAAAGCAGGTCTCAGCAAAATCCGAGGGAGCCCATGCTATGAGTCACACAAGACAGTTGCTGGGACGCAACTACTTTTGCTCAGTGCTGATATTGAAGCATTTTATCTGCAAGTAACTTTTCAGTGAAGATGATGAAGGGTTTTCAGTGAAGGGATGAAGGGTTAGAAGGCAGGATCATCAAGTTTGCAGAGGACACCAAATTGGGAGGGATAGCCAATACTCCAGAGGACAGGAGCAGGATTCAAAACGATATTGACAGATTAGAGAGATGGGCCAAAACTAACAAAATGAAGTTCAACAGGGACAAATGCAAGATACTCCACTTAGGCAGAAAAAACGAAATGCAAAGATACAGAATAGGGGACAATGCCTGGCTCGAGAGCAGTACGTGTGAAAAAGATCTTGGGATTCCTCGTGGACAACAAGTTAAACATGAGCCAAAAATGTGATGTGGCGGCAAAAAAAGCCAATGGGATTTTGGCCTGCATCAAGAGGAGCCTAGTGTCTAGGTCCAGGGAAGTAATGCTACCGCTCTAGTCTGCTTTGGTTAGACCACACCTAGAATATTGTGAGATCTGTTCAGCAGTGGAACTCTCTGCCCCGGAGTGTGGTGGAGGCTCCTTCTTTGGAAGCTTTTAAACAGAGGCTGGATGGCCATCTGTCAGGGGTGAATTGAATGAAATATTCCTGCTTCTTTGCAGGGGTTGGACTGGATGGCCCATGAATCATAGAATCATAGAATCAAAGAGTTGGAAGAGACCTCATGGGCCATCCAGTCCAACCCCCTGCCAAGAAGCAGGAATATTGCATTCTCTTCCAACTCTTTGATTCTATGATTCTACGAAAGGGAGTGACTTGATTAGTCGCCTGAATCCTTTCCCATCTTCATTGTTCAATAAGAAGGTTGAGGTGACTGACTAGGTGGGTAAAAGCTATGACTGATGCTTTGCAAACATGGGTGGTGTCAAACACCTGGAAGACATTGCCTCTTCATCACTAGTCCTATTTAGATTTTAAAGACTATAATAATTCACCAGTATTTACTTTTGGATATTTTTTGTAATGTTATTGGTGACCTGAGGTTCTTGTGGGAAAGAATCAGATTATTCTGCTGTTTTTAGTTCAGGTTTCAGGTTATGTTTGGCAGTGGCACAGCCAAGGGACTCATCTATACCGGGAAGTTTATCCCAGTGTAAATCTGCTTCAGATCAGACTTGGATTCAGCATGCCCATGCTGAATTTGTGGCCATTGTCTAGATAGCCTGGAGTCACATCCATTCCGCTGGACCATCACTGACCTGTGTTGCTGCTGCCACCATTCCTATCCAGCCACAAAGCTCCATCTGAGTTTCTGGCTGATGCAGACACCTGAGCCTGACATCAACAGAGGCGCCTGGGGTGGCTGCAGCTCAAAAAGACCTGTGAGGCTGGCTAGAAGTGGTGGTGGTGCTGCTGATGACATGGGCACAGTCCAGCCCCTTTCCTCTTTCTGATCAGCGTGATAGCAGCAGTGTCCATCTGGACAGTGACTCAGATCCAGCCTGGCTGTCCATACTGCCTCAAAGCCCTAGAATACTCCAGAATATCCCCCAACTTTGCCAAAGGTAGGGCAAAGTTGGTTTGAAGCAACCCCCCCACCCCAATATTCACTTGATGCCGCTGTGCATTGTGGGGATATTGTGGTCTATTCGTAGTGATTAAAGGATTTGGAATGAGAATAAACAATCTCTTGGTGATCCTGATGATGATCTCTGTCTGGAGAAGGATAGGAGGGAATGCAACCCTTCTAATTCTTTTTTCATGAGCAGCTTTTGATAACTGTGTGGTGCATTTTATTAGCTCGGTAAGATGTAAATAATCCTCTGAAAATAATGGCTCATTAGCACTTAATGATTTCTGTATCTCTATGGCATTTATGGGATTCTGAGAAGATATGGCTTACCTTCCATGCTCTTCCGTAAAGTCATATAAGGCTATTGTGCAATTGGACAAATACCATTACCTGGGTTGTTGTAGGTTTTTTCGGGCGATATGGCCATGTCCTAGAGCAGGGCTTCTTCACACTTTTTGAACAGAGGGCCAGTTCACAGTCCCTCAAACTGCTGGAAGGCCAGATTATAATTTGAAAAAAATGAATAACTTTCTATGCACAGTGCACATATCTTATTTGTAGTGCAAAAAACACTTAAAAACAATACAATAATTAAAATGAAGAACAATTTTAACAAATATAAACTTATTATTATTTCAGTGGGAAGTGTGAGCCTGCTTTTGGCTGTTGAGATAGGATTGTTGTTGTTGTTGTTGTTGCCGTTGTGTGCTTTCAAGTCGTTTCAGACTTAGCTTGACCCTGAGTGAGGGCTGGGTAAATGACCTTGGAGGGCCGGATTCGGCCCTCGGGCCTTAGTTTGAGGACCCCTGGTCTAGGCATTCCAGCCACGGATGAGAGAAAAAGAAGGAAAAGTAAACAGCAAACAGCAGAGAGGAAACAACCAGGCACATCTTAACACCTCTCAACAAAAAGATTTTCCCAGGCTCAGGCAGGCCTTCAAATGCTAATGAAGGTGGTCAGTTGAAACATTCACACCTAGCTCTAGCAGAGAAGAGCTCTTTGCCCCACCCCAGCCATTCCACAGATATATAAACCCTTTTTCCTAGTTCCAACAGACCTCACTACCTCTGAGGATGCTTGCCATAGATGCAGGCGAAACGTCAGGAGAAATGCCTCTAGAACATGGCCCTATAGCCCGAAAAAACCCACAAGAACCTAAAAGTAAAGCAAGTTGGTAAAATGCTTCCTCACTTGTACTCTTTATATTGTACATTTGAATCAGAGTACTATGTTTTGCAGACATGTTAGACTATGTTTTACTTGGTTTGGTGATGATGATAAAATGATTGTATCTTTAACAAAAGAGAGGAAATGACTTTGTCCTATTACAGAGCTATTTATATGCATTGTGCATAATATAATTGATGTTTTGTTCTATTAGTTCTTATTTATGAATTATTATCAAATATTGATAAAAGGTTTTCCTATAGATATTATTTTTAGGTTTCTTGTAGAAAATCAGTGTATCAAAATTCATGTGAATTTTTTGAAAGTGAAAAACAGAAAGAATTGTGTTTTTACCTCCATAGTGATGTAGGGAATATGTGTTAGGAATAATGGTTTCAACACTTGAAAAGCTGTGAATAGAAAAGGAGACCAGCAGTGCACTTTTCACATTTCAGGACTTCATTGGGGAGAATTTGTTTTCACAAAAATACATGGTGTTCCTGTTTGAGAAAAATGTTTTTTTTTTCCCACAGAGAACAAAAACCAGGAAACTTTCTGTTCAAAAATCAATTTATTTGCACAAATACCTATGCAAGAAAATCATATATAGCTTTATGGGAAAAATGTAAATATATATATATACTTTGGGTTGTTGTAGGTTTTTCCGGGCTATATGGCCATGTTCTAGAGGCATTTTCTCCTGGCGTTTCGCCTGCATCTATGGCAAGCATCCTCAGAGGTAGTGAGCATCCTCAGACCTCACAACCTCTGAGGATGCTTGCCATAGATGCAGGTGAAACGTCAGGAGAAAATGCCTCTAGAACATGGCCATATAGCCCGGAAAAACCTACAACAACCCAGTGATTCCGGCCATGAAAGCCTTCGACAATATATATGCTTTGCTCTGAAACATAGCTTTCAAATACGAAAACCATAGATATTTTTGTGCAAATGAATTTGCCCTAACAAAATATTGAAAGCATAAATGTTTCTGAAAAATTGTTAATTCCTGCAGAATTTAGAGAATTGCAGAAGCTATTCATTTTTTGCATGTGGAAACAAACTAAACAAAGATTTACCCATGTTTCAAGGAAAGTGGGCATCTTGTCTGTTCGGTTATCTTTGCTATAGACCTGTGATTTGCTGTGCTCTTCACATATAATATTTCCAATACAGGAATTAAGCCTTACATTGGGCAAAATAACATATGACTTATACCTAAGTGATACACCTGACCTATCCATATTGGGGTGAGTGGGTGGGCAGGTAAATGGTGCCATGACTCACATTGTCTCTGTTCTTGTAGGTGTTTCAACATTTCTCTGCCTTGCTCCTGGTGGTGTGTGGGATCCCCAAGGGCCGGACTTGAGCAACTGTTCCTCACTTTGGGTCAATCATATTACACAGAAGGTAGGTTTTTTTTTTTAAAAAAAATACAAAAATAAGTAGTCAAGGAATATCTGGCTATTAAAGTCTCCCAATCCAGATGAACTACATCCAGGAGTACTGAAGGAATTAGTAGAAGTAATTTCAGAATCACTGGTAATCATCTTCGATAATTCCACGGAGAAGTCCCAGCAGACTGGGCGAGGACAAATGTCCCTATCGTCAAGAAGGGAAATTGACCCAAATAATTACTGTCCAGTCAGCCTGACATCAATACCAGGAAAGATTCTGGAGCAGATCATTAGGGAGGCAGTCTGTAATCACATAATCATAATAATAACAATACGAGGGGTATTTTTTAAGTAAGGTCCATTTGAACATAAGTACACAACGAAAGCTTATTTTAAAAAAGTAATTTTTTTTTCAGAAAGTACATACTTCACTCTATTTTTCGACATAGTTGCCAAGTTTGTTCAAACACTTATCATACCTCTGAACCAATTTTAAAATACCCTCTTCATAAAAACTTGCCGCCACCAAAAGCCACCAAATCGTCTGTAACACTGTTCTACAAATTTTCAGTTTTTCGCAGTTGCGGAAACGAAATGTGCCGTTTCTTAATAAATTTAACATGCTGAATTCAAATATAATAATTAAATGTGTTAATTGGCTCTGGTTTTTATGCAACAGCTATTTCAATTTTCTCCACAATAGGTAATTCGTTAATATTATGATAATGCGCCTAACCTTACTGCATGTATATAAACCGTGAATATTTACTAAATTTTAGTCAAATTATATTGCCAATAGTTTATACATGAGAAATATTTATTTAATTAGTCTATTGTATGTATTTGTGCAGCAAGAAACTATATTAGTAGGCCTAGTGCAGTTGAAAAGTCTGAAAGTTTAAATGTCGCTTTAATCGTGACTTTAGTTTATATCCTGTTTGCTTCTCTTGACTTTTCTTTTGTATTCAAGGAAAGGATTGTCTCTTACAATGCTCCAGCAGTATTCTGACAGCATTGACGGAGTCCATTTGCCTTGATATCTTTTTTCCATAGTGCATTATTTACACACGTGTGAGGCATAACTACAGTAAAAAGAACAATGTAAAACGATGTTTAACGATACTGTCTCAGTCTTCAACTGACTGACCCTCACCGTTCAAAAGTCTGGCCTTATATAGGGCTTTCTGGCTTTTGCACACGGCACTAATACTGCGTCATCAAACTTTCTAGAATATTCTAGAATCTTCCATAGTGTAAGTCGCAACATGCATTTTTTTCAACCATACGTGATCACGTGATTGCTTATATCATAAAAACTAGAGCCAATATATATTTTTAAATGTCATTTTCATTTTCAGCACCCCCAAATCATAAAAAAACAACTATTTTCAGGCCCGCAACTTTTTCTCCGTTGAACAGTGTAATCAAAGAAGGGCGACCGGAGCGGTCCTCATCATGGACGTTGTCACGGCCACCTTTGAATTGTCGTACCCACTTACGCACTTTGTTTTCACTCATAACAGTATCACCGTACACTTCACAAATCTGTCAATGAATTTCTGCAGCAGGCAGGTTCCTTGCTGACAAAAACCGTATCACTGAGCGAACCTCACATGTGGAGGGTGAGTTGATAGTATTAAACATTTTAAAAGTACAGAACAGAACCGTACAGGTTAGCTACAGAGTGGAAACTGAGCACAGTTGTTCCCGAGGCATGTCGGTATATGACGCACACGCTCGTTGCGGTATGCGCGCAAACTACTAGTGTCTACAACAAAAAACTTACTTAAAAAATACCCCTCGTAATAATAATAACAACAACAATAATAATTTTCAAAAATACATCACACAGTCCTAGACGCATGAGAAGTGTTTGACTTGTGATTTTTTGAAACAAAATCCAGCATATAGATCTCGTTTGCTGTGACATTCTGTGCTTTTGTGTCAGAAAAGTAATAATAATAATAATAATAATAATAATAGTAATAATAATAATAATAATAATAATAATAATAATAATGTATTTATTGCTTGCCTCTCCTCATGCTCAAGGCAAATTACAAAATTGTAAAACACACATTCACCTAAAAAAGTATTTTCACAAAATACATATCAAAATACACAAAACAGAAATCTATATAAATAAAAATGTAATGTTCGTTTGTGGGTTTAACATAACTCACGCACACCACTGGACGAATTGACACCAAATTGGGACACAATACACCTATCAGGCCAATGAGTGACCATCACTCATAAAAACACTGAAAAACACAGCAGAAGAGACTTAAAAAACAAAAAATACATTACAACACATGCGCAAAACCACATATATATACACAAACACACATATACAAAAATATATATACACACATACATACACAAAGCACATATACATAGACGGGGCCACAGCAACGCGTGGCAGGGGACGGCTAGTTAAACATAAAATAAATGATCTCGTATTATTTTCCTAGCAAAAGATATTCAAAAGAAATTTACCATGCCTCTTTCTGCACAGTACTAACAAGCATTTACTGTTGTGCCACTACTGTTGTTTCTGAGCGATCTTCCAGTAGTTACACCCTCCTCCACTACTGCTGCTGCTGCCCAGTAGCAGTTTGTCACATTTAATCTGACTCCTCAGCAAAAGCCTATCTGACATGAGTGACCCTGTTAGAAGCGCTGCTACCACCACCATAGCCTTTGCCTCACAGGAATACACCATTCCTCCATTGGGGAATAACTATAGATCCTGTGACAACAGAGGCAATAACAGAGAATGGCATCTCTGTCAGGATGTAATCTTCCCCTCATGTCTGTGTACAATTCTGACAAATGAAGTCACTTCCCCAGGTGTCCCCCCCCCCATCCAATAAGCATTGCTTTATAAATGGTCTTACGCCGCCATAAATTACCTCACCTTACCTTACAATAAATTCCAATCTTACCATACATGTTCATACTTGGAAAAGGATGCTGTAATCACTAAAAGGCAACATGGATTTCTCAAAAACAAATCACGCCAGACTATTCTTATCTCTTTTTTCAATAGAGTTACAAGCTTGGTAGATGCAGGGAATGCTGTGGATGTAGCATATCTTGATTTCAGTAGGGCCTTGAACGAAGTCCCCCATTATCTTCTTGCAAACAAACTAGTGAAATGTGGACTGGACAATACTATTATTTGGTAGAGTTGTAATTACTTAAATGACTGAACCCAAATGGGTCCTCTCCATCCTGGAAAGAAGTGACTAGTGAAGTGCCACAGGGTTCAGTCCTGGTCCTACTGCTGTTCAATATCTTTATTAATGACTTGGATTAAGGTTTAGAGGGCATGCTTATCAAGTTTGCAGATGACACCAAATTGGGAGGAATAACTCCAGAGGACAGGATCAGAATTCAAAATGACCTTAACAGATAGAAGAGCTGAGCCAAAACTAACAATATGCATTTCAACAGGAAGAAATGTAAGTTAGTACACTTAGGCAGAAAAATATGAAATGCAAAGATACAGGATGGGATTTTGGCCTGCGTCAATAGGAGCATGGTGTCTAGATCTAGGGAAGTAATGCTACCCCTCTATTCTGCTTTGGTTAGACCACACCTGGAATATTGTGTCCAATTCTGGGCACCACAATTCAAGAGAGATATTAACAAGCTGGAATGTGTCCAGACGAGGGCGACTAAAATGATCAAGGGTCTGGAGAACAAGCCCTATGAGGAGCGGATTAAGGAGCTGGGCATGATTAGCCTGAAGAAGGGAAGGCTGAGGGGAGATATGATAGCCATGTATAAATATGTGAGAGGAAGCCACAGGGAGGAGGGAGCAAGCTTGTTTTCTGCTTCCTTGGAGACTAGGACGCAATGGAACAATGGCTTCAAACTACAAGAGAGGAGATTCCATCTGAACATGAGGAAGAACTTCCTGACTGTGAGAGCCGTTCAGCAGTGGAACTCTCTGCCCCAGAGTGTGGTGGAGGCTCCTTCTTTGGAGGCTTTTAAACAGAGGCTGGATGGCCATCTGTCAAGGGTGATTTGAATGCAATATTCCTGCTTCTTGGCAGGGGGTTGGACTGGATGGCCCAGAAGGTCTCTTCCAACTCTTTGATTCTATGATTCTATATAATAATAATAATAATAATAATAATAATAATAATAATTTATTTATACCCCGCTACCATCTCCCCATGGGACTCGGTGTGGCTTACATGAGGCCGAGCCCACAATACAACAATACAAGCAAAACATAATAACAATACAATACAAAGCAATTAAAATAAATCTCATAACACAAAAAGCATAAACATTAAACAAAATACAGTGCACAATTAAAATCTATGGCTGGGCCAAATGTAATTAAGGTTTAAAACATCATGGTAGGCATGAACAAGATACAGGAGGTATAGATGATACCATGCCAAATTAATTATTATTAACTTTATTTATACCTCGCAAAATCTCCCGTAGGACTCAATGCGGCTTACAAAGGCCAAGGCCACCAACAATCAACAACATACAATTCATAATAAACTCAAAAGCAAATAATAAACATCAAGCAAAACAATAAAACCGTAAAACAATGACACTGTGACACAATTAAAACCAAAGGTAATGGACAAAATTAAAATGCTGAACTTGACTGGTAATATGTAGAGGTATATGGAGGTAGGTGCAATGTGCAGATAATCCTGAGTCTCTAGCAAAGTGCAATTGAGACTTGAAACCAGGAATGATTATTGAAGAGGAAGGAAGAACATGCAAAGAGCAGATTTTTAGTTGAACATTAAGAAAACAAAAATAATTACCATAGATGATTTATACAACTTTAAAGTAGATGTTGAAATTGAAAGAAATTGAAATAGTTAAAGATTATCCATATTCCACCACTTTGCCTGCTTGGTGGCTGGGAGGTGTCAGCACTATTTAGCATTAAGTTGTCCCTATAGCTAGGCAGGTGTTGTGGCAAATGGCCTTGTGTGCCATGTGGATCCCACAGAGTCGATTGCCTCTGCCCTGACTCATTTGGCCCATGCAAATGAACCCTCAGTAATAAATCACAGTAGGTAATTATTGTTCGTTTATTGGGCTCATGAATTGAAAATAACTTTGTTTTTCATGCTAATTAATCCAAATGCATTTTTGTTATTTTGTGGTAAAAAAGTATTTCCTGCAAGGATCATTACTTGAAATGTCATATATTTTTCATTTCAAACAGGGTGTTCTTCTTATAAAACTCTCCTATTTTGAGGGTGCATCATTAATACACATTATGCTTGTGTACAGAATGGCTGTAAAGCACAAGCTGACTCAAATACTTTGATCAAGACTGCAGCCCAGCCAACCCAGCCATAGTCAATGTTTTTATTTCTACTAAACCATCAGCTGTATTTTCCTTAATAACAGTCTGTGCCTTCTGATATAAGAGCACATTGGTTTACTGTGTTTATGAGACTTGGTCCTTTCTAAGTTTATTGAAAAATAGCAAAAGACACTATGGATGCACTAGAAGATGCCAATCTATATATATATAAATGCTCTGTGCATAATGAGTTCCTTAAAAGGACCCAAAAGAACCAATGAACGAAATCACACCAAATTTGGCAACAAAATGTCTCACAACACAAGGAGTGACCATCACTCAAAAATTATGATTTTGTCATTTGGGAGTTGTGGTTGCTGGGATTTATAGTTCACCTACAATCAAAGAGCATTCTGAACTCCACCAATGATGGAATTGAACCACACTTGGCACACAGAACCCCCATGACCAACAGAAAATACTGGAAGGGTTTGATAGACATTGACCTTGAGTTTGGGAGTTGTAGTTCACCTACATCCAGAGAGCACTGTGGACTCAAACAATGATGGATCTGGACCAAACTTGGCACAAGCACTCAATATGCCCAAATATGAACACAGATAGAGTTTGGGGAAAATAGACCTTGACATTTGGGAGTTGTAGTCACTGGGATTCACAGTTCACCTACAATCAAAGAGCATTCTGAACCCCACGAATGACAGAATTGGGGCAAACTTCCCACACAGAACCCCCATGAGCAACAGAAAATACTTAAGGCCATCCAGTCCAACTCCCTTCATCAGGGCAAGAAAATGTAATCAAAGCCCTCCTGACAAAGAGCCATAGATAGATAGATAGATAGATAGATAGATAGATAGATATTATTCACACACACACAGATATAGTATCATAGATTTGAAAGGGACCCCTAAAGAAGGACAACTATATGTCACATGTTCCAGAGTAGGCAAACCAGACAATTTCCACATCAACACTGACAAAGAAACAGCAAGAAATACTGTTTACCCACAAGCATCAAGAAATTATATATATTAGAAACCAACACTTTCTCATTACTTTATTTTCCAGATCAACAGACTGGGCCACAGCAATGCGTGGCAGGGGGCAGCTAGTGTTTCCCAAGAGATGAGGGGGTAACATCCTATATATTTGGATTGCTCCTCCCACTTGCTCCTATCGGCAGGAATTTATGAAAAAACTAGCCATCCCCTGCTACTCGTTGCTGTGGCCCAGTCTGTGTATATGTGTTTTGTGTGTGTATATATTTGTGTATATGTGTATTTGCATGTATGGTTTTGCCCATGCATTGTAATGTATTTTTTATTTCTTGGCTTTTTAGGTCTCTTCTGCTGTGTTTTTCTGTGTTTTTATGAGTCACGGTCACTTGTTGGCCTAATAGGTGTATTGTGTCCAAATTTAGCGTCAATTCGTCCAGTGGTTTTTGAGTTATGTTAATCCCACAAACGAACATTGGATTTTTATTTATATAGAAGAACAAAGAACCCTCCGGCTTCTGAGTGAGGGGGAGCTGTTCTGTCACGCGCTGGGCCTGTAAATAACTGTCTTTAGAACAGGATGTGCAACCTTTGCCCAGCGGGAAGCCAGGGGGCCTAAAGAGAAGTTCTCAGAGATTTCCACCACAAATAGTCGTTAGATGGCTTGAGAAGTATAACAAAGTCAATGTTAATGAACAATCAAACAGAAACTTCTCTTGTCTTCAGTAAAGTTAAGCAAATGATTCCAAGCTTTTAGGCAACTGGTGAATTCCTAATCTTGCCCACAAAGGACAGGCAACTGTCTTCAATAACTTCTTCTTTAAAGAAAAATCCCCCTTTTAACTTCTCTCAAGCTGATTGTAATCTAACCCTTACTGATATGGGCTCCGCTACCGGGTCGAACTGCTTCTCGAACGCCGAGTGGACCTACCAGCAAGGCAGTAAATGTTCTCCAGCTGGAGTTCTTTGGTCTTTAGGGCTGTTTTCCTGGAAATTCTTAAAGGTTGAAGCTTTTGTACAGGGGAAGCTTGCACACATCCTATACATAAGTTTACCTTGCTGAGACTAACTAAAAATGGCTCCCTTCCCTTCCCAATTGCCCCGAGCAAGGGGCGGGACCAAAACTTAACGATGATGGACAGGTGACTTGCCCTATGACTGCAACCAAAGGAAGCCACCTATCTGCAGAACCCTGAAACTTAGGACTGCAAGCAAACATTAAATACAAAGCAAATAAATTTAGAGCTCCTGGTATGGTATGGCCGTACCAGCACAGGAGCCAACCCCCAAAAGCCAGTCTTGTTTCCTGCCTCCAATCCTACAGCAGCTAACTGAACCCAGATGAGCAGTCTTATTCCTTATTTTTGCCTTAACCCTCTTTTCTTTATCATTAAGCCTTCCAACAGCCTTCTTCCTTAACCTCTTTTTTTAAAATCTCCCTGTAAGCTTCTATTATCTGTTTCTCCATCTCCCAAGCTCCCCCCGCCCCACTCCTGACTTCAAGGCTTTTGCTCAGTAGCATGGGAAGAAGAGAAGATGAAAGAGAGAGAGTTAGGAAGAGGAATGCTCCCTCCCCTTATGGGGGACCATAAGGAGCTGGGTGAGGCATCAAGAAGGGAACCTCCAATGGGGAGGGGGTAACTGGGAACATCACTGTATTGCTGCAGTTCCCAACACCACCACCCAGCCCTTTGAAGGGCCAGGGGACAAGGAAGTGGCTCAGAAGGATGATGGCCCATCTAGAGGTTGTGCAGGCAACAGTGGGACCTCAGAAATACTGAGGTAGTCTCCTCCCAGAACTGGTGGCTTGGATTAGGACCCTAGTGACCAGGGTATTAACCATCAGGCAGGGAAAACAACACCCGAATTCAAGGACAGGTAAAAATTTGACATAGGTGTTGCTTGTATCAAGAGAAAGAGAATTTATTGTGGCTTATAGAGAACCAAAAACAAAAACAAAAAAACCAGAGCACACCCATGTGAGTACCAACCTATGTGGTATTGGAATGACTCTGCCATCGTTTAAGGATTAATAATTTCTCTGGTGAACGAGAGTGCGCCAAAGCCATCTGGGTCTTTGGGAAATCACCAAAGGGGATAGGGTGGCCAGGCAGATGCCTGGTCCCTTTTTCCCTCCCCATACTGTGTGCCAAAAGCTTGCTAACCCTCCAGTAAAGGAGGAGACTGGAGGACCTCTGGAGAAGATCAGCCCAGCAAGCTCTGCTACATTCAAGCATCCATCTTCATCACTATGATACTTCACCTTGTTGATGGGAAGCTTCCCACCGGAGTGGAAATCATCTATCGGACAGATGGCAAGCTATTCAACCTCAGCAGACTGAAAGCCAAAACCAAGGGTACAACAACATCTGTTATAGTATGCTGATGACAACGTAGTCTGTGCGCATTCAGAAGAAGATCTACAAGCCACTCTAAACACCTTTGCAGAAGCATTCGAGAAGCTCAGCCTGTCATTGAACATTGAAAAAACCAAGGTGCTGTTCCAGCAGACACCAGCCAACCCCTCTCCAATGCCAGTGATACAGCTTAATGGTGTAACATTAGAAAATGTTGATCATTTCCGCTACCTTGGCAGCCACCTCTCCACATCGATACCAAAATAAAACACCGCCTGAGTTCTGCGAGCGCAGCATTTTTCCGACTGAAGCAGAGAGTGTATTCAGACCGGGACATCTGTAGGGCTACCAAGGTGCTTGTTTATAGAGCTATTGCCCTCCCAACCCTGCTATATGCCTGCGAAACGTGGACTGTCTATATTTATTATTTATTTATTTATTTATTTATTTATTTGGGGTTCTTGTACCCCGCCCTTCTCACCCCGAAGGGGACCCAGGGCGGCTTACAGCTGCAAGGCGCACTTAGACGCCTGCTACACAAACAATCATCACAAAAAAATATAACAGTACAAATTCCCACAATTCAACATTATCCAATAAAATCAGTAAAATGATAAAATCAGTAAAAACAATACAAACCTGGAACTTCCTCCTACCCATCAGTGTACAATTAACTCAAAGATCTGTTTTGGTTCCATTTCGACAATCCTGCCGATCTCACACATCTATAGACATCACATGCAACTCCTGGAACGATTCCATCAGCGCTGCCTCCGGAAAATCCTGCAAATCTCTTGGGAAGACAGGTAGACAAACGTCAGCATGCTGGAAGAAGCAAAGACCACCAGCACTGAAGTGATGGTCCTCCGCCATCAACTCTGCTGGACCGGCCATGTTGTCCGGATGGCCAACCACCGTCTCCCAAAGCAGTTGCTCTACTCTGAACTCAAGAACGGAAAACGGAACGTTGGTGGGCAGGAAAAGAGATTTAAAGACGGGCTCAAAGCCAACCTTAAAAACTCTGGCATAGACACTGAGAACTGGGAAGCCCTGGCCCTTGAGTGCTCCAGCTGGAGGTCAGCTGTGACCAGCAGTGCTGCAGAATTTGAAGAGGCACGAATGGAGGGCGAAAGGGAGAAGCGTGCCAAGAGGATGGCGCGTCAAGCCAACCCCAACCGAGACCGCCTTCCACCTGGAAACCAATGCCCTCACTGCGGAAGAAGATGTAGAGCAAGAATAAGGCTCCACAGCCACATACGGACCCAATCCTCCTTGGAAAAAAAGGGATCGCCTAAGTAAGTAAGCAGGGATATGTGGAAAGAGTCAGGTACCTCCTCATCTGGGTGCCATCTTGGCCATGTGCTTCTCAAGTGGGGCTAGATGTTGAGAGACAGAGACCTCAGACACAGCCCCCCCCCCCCCCAAACTAGGCAGACCCCTACAAAGAAATGCTGCAAGCGCTTTGGGACATCAGAAGGGAAAAGAGAGGTAGCTGTCTAATCCTCAAATGAAGAGGGGTATGCTGGAAGCCTTCTTCTCAGACACAAACAAAGCCGGACTTGGGCCTCACCCCCCTCCACGGGGGGAATCATTCTCCTAGACACAGAGCTGCCAAGGGTGGGAAAAGCTGCTTTTTTCTAACTGGTGTTCTGGCTGGGCATGAAATGTCCTTCTCATCCAACCATATGCAAGTGGTTAGGAACGAATAGAGCAAGCCACCAGCTAACAGGCAGTGACCTGTTTCTGCCAGGAAAACTGAATACAGGCCCAAAAACGTTCTGGAAAAGCTGCAGGTCTCCCTAGTGGAGACTTCAATACCTGTGCTTATATCTGCTATTTTTTTGCCAGAATGGCCAGGATAGTTAAAATGACTCTCTAAGTACAGGGCAAAAGCAGCCCTCAAGAAAGCCTGTGAGGCACCTTCCCTGATCTTTAGGGCATAAGTGCAGCCTTGCCTATTGCATCCCTGCAGTGGACAAGTGAACTCTTGAATGCGATCCCTCACAATGAAGCAAGAATAACACAGTGTCTGAATGAGCTACAGAAGGATTTGGCCTGTGTAGCTGATGGCACACTAGATACGGTTTAGTCTTGTGCCAGGGATCAGGCAGCGACCATGGCAGTAAGGTGCCAACTCTGGCTCAAGCACTGCATTGCAGATTCCAAGTCAAAATGAAATTTGGCATTCACACCCTTCCTAGGAACCAAATTGTTTGGAAAATCACTGGAGCCAGTGCTAGTAGAAAATAAAGATAACAAGAAAGCTCTATAATAAAACAATACATTTTATCTCAAGACGAGATACAACATGGTTAAAACAGACACATAAAATATAATATTCTTAAAATGCATATATTAAAATACACATAGCAAAGATTAATCAAGCTCTATTATTATTATTATTATTATTATTATTATTATTATTATTAGGTTCTTGTAGGTTTTTTCGGGCTATAGGCCATGTTCTAGAGGCATTTCTCCTGAGAATGCCTCTAGAACATGGCCCTATAGCCCGAAAAAACCTACAAGAACCTAGTGATTCCAGCCATGAAAGCCTTCGACAATACATTATTATTATTATTATTATTATTATTATTATTATTATTTATTCAACTTGTATACTGCTACCCCCAGTTTGGCTCGGAGCGGTTTACAGAAACAGATTAAAACAATACAATTAGCTTTAAAATGACAATAACAATAACAATAGGCAGCGAGAACAAGCATAGCCCGGATTGATCACCCATCAAAAGCTTGTCGGAAAAGAAAAGTTTTACAGGCTTTCCGAAAAGCAAGTAGGTCTCGGATGCTTCGAGTTTCAACCGGCAAGGCATTCCATAAATAAGGGGCCACGATCGAGAAGGCTCTATGCCTAGTTGATGACAAATGATAGGTCCGGATGTTAGGAACTGCAAGCAGATTTTGGTTTTCAGACCGGAGTAATCTCTGGGGTTGGTAGGGGGATAAGCGGGCCCTTAGATATGCCGGCCCCAGACCATATAAGGCCTTAAAGGTTAGTACCAGCACCTTGAAAGTGATCCGGTACTCAATTGGTAGCCAGTACAGCTGTTGGAGAATTGGGGTGATACGACACCTCGCTGTATCACTGGCATTGGAGAGGGGTTGGTTGGTGTCTGCTGGAACAGCACCTTGGTTTTTTCAGTGTTCAATGACAGGCCGAGCTTATTGTATGCTTTTGCAAAGGTGTTTAGAGTGGCTTGTAGATCTTCTTCTGAATGCGCACAGATGACGTTGTCATCAGCATACTGGAGTTCTATAACAGATGTTGTTGTAACCTTGGTTTTGGCTTTCATTTTGCACCAGCTTCAGGATGGCACAAACGAACATTACATTTTTATTTATATAGATTAGTAAATGTATTTGAAATATGCTGTTATAGCAACTAGCCTTTTGGGGGTTAGTTCCCCCCACTCAGGAAGCTGGAGGGTTCTTTCTTTTCTCCCCATGAGCGAGTGGGAGGAGCACCACAAACATATATAATGTTACTCCCATCTGATGGAAAAGAGAGTATCTGGCAAGATATAAAGCTGGCAAGCAAAGTTCTGTGTGGGCAACATATTTGTTTTCCTGAAAGATTTAGCAATATGTAATTAAAAGTAGAAGAGTTTCATGAAACAGCATTCACCTATCCATTTCAGTTTTTTTTAAAGGTGGATCGAACATGATGAAACAAAAAGAGTTTTTAACTGAAGGCAGTGAAATAACTTGATATTTTCTCACATTTTTTAAAACCATAGTTGAAATCTGGAGAGACAGCTGCCAATGTTGCTAGAGAACTAGCTGAGCAAACAAAAACCCATCTGAATGCTGGTGACATCACTTATTCCGTTCGTGCCATGGATCAGTTGGTGGGTCTATTGGATGTGCAGCTCCGAAACCTGACGCCTGGCGGAAAAGATAGTGCTGCGCGTAGCTTAAACAAGGTAAGAAAACCTCAAATGTAAAAGAGGGTGTGTGTCCCCATGATTTTCCTGTGAGAAGTCATCCACACCTCTCATTTGAATCAAGGTCATCAGTGCTTTTCTCACCTTCTGGATCTTCTTAACTTGTGATGAGCTTGAGAAAACACTTCGAGAATGTGTCCATGTGTGGATAATAGAAATGAATGGTAGGTTATGGATATCTCTTGGAAAATTATATTCCAGAGTAATTTGGCAGAATGCTGTCCTTTTCCTCTCCTAGGATAATTGTAGATACTTGCTCCTCCACCAAAAGATAAAATGAGATGAGACATAAGCCACATGTTAAGTGAAGACATTGCTGACTGGCTTGCATCCACTGTGGGGCTTCAATGATGATGATGATGATGATGATGATGATGTTGATATTTCTGATATTACTTTTTCTCACTCAAAGAGACTCCTCATAAATATAATTTTCCTATATTTTGAGATAGGAAGAGCAAGGAAAATTAGAAAAACAGAGCCAAAAGGAGAATTGATAATAGATATAGAAAGGGGCCATTGGTTTCTTCATCTTTTGCATGTGATATCTGTCCTCTTGAGGGCAGGTTGCTCTTTCCAACCTCCCTCTTCACCGTTCCTAGATATCCCTCACTCATCATAAACATGCACACACACACTTTCACTCTTACATTATTAACACTGTTTTGGCTACAAGCTGTATACTGTTATTTATTTATTTAGGGCTTTTAAAGCCCGTTCTTTCTCAATCTCCACAGAGGGACTCAGGACGGCTAACAAAGTGGCACCCCATGGCGCCCACATCAAAACATACCGTATATACTCGAGTATAAGCTGACCCGAATATAAGTCGAGGCACCAAATTTTACCACAAAAAACTGGGAAAACGTATTGACTTGAGTATAAGCCAAGGGTAGGAAATGCAGCAGCTACTCGTAAATTCCAAAATAAAAATAGATACAATACAATTACATTAATTGAGGCACCAGTAGGTTAAATGTTTTGAATATTTACATAAAACTATAATTTAACATAAGACTGTGGAACTCTGATTAAACCATTATTCTAACCTTCTTCAATGTAAATGTGCTTGCATATCCTTCCAATAAAAAAAGAGAGTAAAATAATAAATGTAATGACACTACTAATAATAGAGTAAAATAATGGGAATGTAATAATAACAGTAATAATAGAGTAAAATAATAAATATAATAAAAACAATAATAAAATAGAATGATCAAAATAACAACAACAATACATTAATTATGTATTTCTAACAGGGTAAAATAATAAATAACCTTGGCTCGAATATAAGCCGAGCGGGACTTTTTCAGCCTAAAAAAAGGGCTGAAAAACTAGGCTTATACTCGACTATATACAGTAAATATACAATTAACAGCAATATAATAATAACAATATAAAACAGTATAAACTGTATAAAACCATATAAACAATATAAAAACAGACAACAAATAGTCAAGGGCAGTCCATCACTTCTAAATAAGTCAACACATCAGTAGGTCAGCCTATTCTCCAAAGGCCTGATCCCATAGGCAGGATTTTACTTGTTTCCAGAAGGTCAAGAGGGATGCAGCATATCTAATTTCACTCGGGAGGGAGTTCCATAGCCAGGGGGCCACCACAGAAAAGGCCCTGTCCCTTGTCCCCGCCAGACGCGATTGTGACAGTGGGGGGGACTATGAGCAGGGTCTCCTCCGATGATCTTAGGGCCCTAGGTGGATCGTAGCAGGAGATACGTTTGGACAAATAAACTGGGCCAGAACCGTTAAAATTGGTCAGCATTCTAAAAATGTTCCGATTGTTTTCAATTGCAAAACATAACTTTTGCAAATGACATGTACCTGCTTCTTACCGTTTAAGAAAGGTTAGAGTGAGAAATAAAAAATTATTTATTTATTTATTTATTTACCTTACTTATATACCGCTGTTCTCAGCCCGAAGGCGACTCACAGTGGTTCACAACAAATACGAACAGCAAAAATTCAGTGCTACAGTATAAAAACAGTTAACAACCTAATACTATTGATGGAAATCTCAATACTATTGATGGAAATCTCAATACCAGAACCACTATGTGGGCATCCAGCAACCTTGCCAGTTTGTTTCCCATGATGATGGGTTGCTATGATCTCTCACCATGAGCACTCCATCTTGACTGATTTTGTTGATTTCCTTCTGAAGAACAGCAGTTTAGAACTAGGCTACAATCCAAGCAC
This sequence comes from Anolis sagrei, assembly GCF_037176765.1. Taxonomy (NCBI): domain Eukaryota; kingdom Metazoa; phylum Chordata; class Lepidosauria; order Squamata; family Anolidae; genus Anolis; species Anolis sagrei. The sequence goes on along the minus strand of NC_090022.1, from coordinate 170,692,293 downwards.
TGGATGAAGGGGTTACAGATGGTGGGACCTAAGAAACTTTACAACAAAATTATACAGTATCTTATTATATTAAAGTTAAACAACCAATTAAATAAACAATTCAATTAAAACTAATGAAATTTGAACTTCAGTATTTACTAATTTACTATGCAGTCCTTTCTCAATTACTCAGACATTCCACTGTGTTTAATTATGTTAACTACAAGATAAGTATGCTTAGGATAGCACACTGCAATCCTATACCCATTGGAAGGAAGTAGTCTCTGTACAAAATCCTGATATTGATTAATTAGATTAAGAATGTCCAGACGAGGGCGACTAAAATGATCAAAAGTCTAGAAACCATGCCCTGTATTGAGTGATTTAAAGAGCTGAGCATGTTTAGCCCGCAGAAGAGAAGATTGAGAGGAAACATGGTAGTCATAAATATTTCAGTATTTGAAAGGATGCCATAAGGAAAAGGGAGCAGGCTTGTTTTCTGCTGCCCTGGAGACTAGGACTCAAAGCAATGGGTTCAGATTGCAGAAAAGGAGATTTCACTTAATTCTCCTAAACTTAGGAAGAACTTCGTGACTCTTAGTGCCGTTCAAAAGTGGAATTCATAGCCTCAGAGCGTGGTGGAAGCTCCTTCTTTGGGGGCTTTTAAACAGCGACTGGGGTGCTTTGATTGTGCTTTTCCTGCAAGGCAGGATGGCCCTGTGTAGTAGTAGTAGTAGTAGTAGTAGTAGTAGTAATAATAATAATAATAATAATAATATATTTATATACTGCTCCATCTCCCCGAGGGGACTCGGAGCAGTTCCCAGGTAACATTATAAAACATACAAAGAAAAAAACAACCATAAGATTAACAAAACAAAATATAAGCAGAAAAATTGTCACCATAACACACATATATTAAAAGTAATCCTGCCTGTTCAAGGCAATTTAAAAATTTAAAAGGTCGGGCCAAGATTTGTGAAAGCCCAAAAATTCAAGGGGCCTGGGAATTAAGAGCAATGCTATGGCAGGCAGCAATAATATTAGGTACGGGTCTGTGGCTGTTCATTCCGGGGCCAATTAGAGGAAAGAATCTAGGTAATTGGTAGGAAGAATAAGGCCATATTCGACAATGTGTGGGGCTGAGTTAGAACTGGTCATTTTCAAAGGCTTGTTGAAACCACCAGGTCTTCAAGCTCTCACAAAAGGAGGGGAGGGATGGGGCCTGTCTTATTTCCCTTGGAAGGCCGTTCCAGAGGCGGGGGGCCACCACCAAGAAGGCCCTCTCTCTCATCCCCACCAACTGCACTTGAAACAATAGTGGGACCGAGAGGAGGGCCTCCCCGGAAGATCATAGAGCTCGTGCCGGTTCATAGAAGGAGATGCGATCGCGGAGATAGGCGGGGCCTGAACCGTTTAGGGCTTTATAGGTCATGACCTGCACCTTGAATTTGGCTCGGCAAGTTATCGGCAGCCAATGAAGCTGTTTTAATAGGGGAGTTGTATGCTCCCTATAATTTGCTCCAGTAAGGAGCCTGGCTGCCACCCGTTGTACCAGTTCAAACTTCCGGGCCGTCTTCAAGGGTAGCCCCACATAGAGCGCATTGCAATAGTCCAGTTTGGATGCAACCAAGGTGTGGACCACCCTGGCCAAGTCAGACTTCACGAGGTATGGTTGCAGCTGGCACACAAGTTTGAGTTGTGCAAAGGCCCTTCCGGCCATCGCCTACACCTGAGCATCAAGCAACAGCGTTAAGTCCAGGAGGACTCAAGCTACGGTGTAGCGAAATTGCTACTCTATGTTAAATTTTTGGTGGATAGCTCTATGTTTACATATGGCAGATAGGGAAGAATAGGCACAGACAGGTAGCAACAGCAGAGATAGGATTCATTTGCATATGTGAAGCCGATTGGTCATATGCAGATTAGCATAGGCCTAGGATTTGAAAAGCTGCTAAGCCAAAATGACAATTGGGGAGAGCAGAGCTGAACATTCCAAAGGGGCGGAGCCAAGGTTTTGAAAAGAAGCAGTTAGAGTGAGAGAGTTTGAAAATGACAGTTAGGAATCTGTGTGTGAAAAGAATAATTGGTTTTTTGAGTGCCTGTTAGAAATAAGCAGTTATGAAGATGTGTTAAAGACTTCTGATATAGAGAAGCAGTTAGTTAAATAGAGCTCGAGTTTTAAGAAAGCCAGTGTTGTTTTAGTCAGAATATAATTCAACCAAGAGTGTGTAAAGCAAGTAACATGTTTGTGAATGTGAAACATTGAAAGCCTATTCAGAAAAGTAAACCAAGTAAATGATACTGACTGTAAGCCTCAAGATTGCAACAAAACACAAATGTAACCACAAGCGTTGGAGCCAGAAGTTATAAATAAACTTTGTTACTTCGTTATACACAAGAGTGTCTCATTGCCTGTGAATAAAAGTACAAAGGTTTAACAGCATGCAGAAGGTCCCAGCCAATATAAAAGAAGAAACTGAATCAATATAAGAGCAAAGAGGCTTTTAATATAGGAAATAGTCTCTCTCTCCCTTGCCACATACGGACCTGCACCTTCAGGGGGAGTGTAACTCCGTTGAGCACAGGTTGCCACCCAATACCCCGGTTGGCCCACTCTATGTGTAGTCTCTTCCCACTCTATGATTCTGTGAAAATATTTAATTCATGTAATTGCAAAAAAGGAGGTTGACCAGTTCAATCTCAAATGAAGCAGTATTATAGAGATAGAATTATATAATCATAATGCTTACAAAAATGCTTTTGTTTTCTTTCTGTTCTGTACGTCAGGTTTTTCATACTTATTATCTCAATTAAAATTTATACAATTAATTGACAAGAGGCAAATTGAAATACGTAGTAGAAAGGTGTAGTTAAGTACTGAAGTTAGACAACTGACAACGACTTCAGACTACAAGTTGGGGATTCCATTTTTGAATAATATACCCTTGCACAAAACCCATTCTTTGTAGAAAACTAGTCCAGGAGGGAGCTTTTATGGCAGGGAAACATTCAAAGGTATGAAGACTCCTCCCATTGTGTTCTGAAGTGGTGCATCCCATTCTTTCATTGGATTTTGCTGCATCGGTACTTCGGTCTTAACATTTTATTGAAATCACCATGTGTGATTTTTTTGTCGAACCACTATTAGTTTTGCTTCTTCGAATAGTACTGAATAACATCAACAGTTACTGGGTTTTGTGGGGTTTTTTTTTTTTGCTGAAAATCATGAGCAGGATTCAAGCTAAAAAAGATCCAAGGACATGTTTATTATCCAGGTATGCCTGGAGTTGCTAAGCAACTGTATGTTCAATTACGTTGCTTAGAGACAGAAAATCTGATGCCAACTGTGATTTACTGGGTCATCAGCACTCAAAAATCCCCTGGGGAGTCGATGGATAATTGCATCCTTAAGAGATATATAGACACTTTTTCCACCATCCCCTAAAATTTTGTGGAGCATGTAAATTATACAGAATAATAACTAAGAATATTATTGAATTTGAAAATTTATTCCTGCATATTATTAACCTTGTAAGACAAAGTTTCATGAAGCATATGATTAGAAATATTTCCACAAACACAGTGTCAACATTTGATGAAGAAACAAAGTGGAAACGTTTCAAGACAGTATGACAAGATGACACAAATATGCCCCCAGTTCAGACAGTATAATTCACTTGAAATTGACAGACTGGATGCAAGCAATGTTATTTTGCCAGGCTTCGCAAATATTAACTTCTCTGTGTAAGACAAAGTAAGCCTCCATGAATTTTGAAATTCATGGCCTTTGTGGTCTCTTCCAAATCTATGATTCTGTAATTCTATACACGTGTGCCTAGTGGCCATTGTTGTGGCACAGGTGCCATTCTACTTTCCTTCTATCACAGGTGGAATCAGGTGTCAAACAGGGATGTGTTATCACCCCAACTTTATTCTCCATCTTCATCGCTTTGATACTTCATCTTGTTGACGGGAAGCTTCCCACCGGAGTGGAAATCATCTATCGGACGGATGGGAAGCTATTTAACCTCAGCAGACTGAAAGCCAAAACCAAGGTTACAACAACATCTGTTATAGAACTACAATATGCTGATGACAACGTCGTCTGTGCGCATTCAGAAGATCTACAAGCCACTCTAAACACCTTCACAGAAGCATACGAGAAGCTCGACCTGTCATTGAAAATCGAGAAAATCAAAGTCCTCTTCCAGCACACCAGCCAATCTCTCTCCAATGCCAGAGATACAGCTTAACGGTGTAACATTAGAAAACGTTGACCATTTCCGCTACCATGGCAGCCACCTCTCCATCAAAGTCAACATCGACACCGAAATACAACACCGCCTGAGCTCTGCGAGTGCAGCATTTTTCCGAATGAAGCAGAGAGTGTTTGAGGACCGGGACATCCGTAGGGATACCAAGGTGCTTGTTTATAAAGCTATTGCCCTCCCAACCCTGCTATATGCCTGCGAGACGTGGACAGTCTACAGATGTCACATGCAACTCCTGGAACGATTCCATCAGTGCTGCCTCCAGAAAATCCTGCAAATCTCTTGGGAAGACAAGCGGACAAATGTCAGCGTGCTGGAAGAAGCAAAGATCACCAGTATTGAAGCGATGGTCCTCCGCCATTAACTCCGCTGGACTGGCCATGTTCTCCAGATGGCCGACCAACGTCTCCCAAAGCAGTTGCTCTATTCCGAACTCAAGAACAGAAAACGGAATTTTGGTGGGCAGGAAAAGAGATTTAAAGATGGGCTCAAGGCCAACCTTAAAAACTCTGGCATAGACACTGAGAACTAGGAAGCCCTGGCCTATGAGCGCTCCAGCTGGAGGTCAACTGTAACCAGCAGTGCTGCAGAATTTGAAGAGGCATGAATGGAGGGTGAAAGAGAGAAATGTGCCAAGAGGAAGGCGCGTCAAGCCAACCCCGACCGGGACCGCCTTCCACCTGGAAACCAATGCCCTCGCTTGTAGTTCTTTGTTGTTTAATACTGCTTTAATTGTTTTTAATTTGCTTTAAGTGTATTGTAATGTTGTGTATTGTGGCCTTGGCCTTTGTAAGCCGCATCGAGTCCTTAGGGAGATGCTAGCGGGGTACAAATAAAGTATAATAATAATAATAATAATAATAATAATAACAACAACAACAGGAAAACATACCTCTGTTGGACACAATAGCTGCAGCCTCGTGAAGCAGGACTGGAGGGCCAGGACATGCAATGCTACTTAATCATATTAAATATATTTAACCAAGTAACTGACCTAGAATTTCAGCTAATTCCCTCACACTGCTATGTCATTGGTCAGATCACCAGATTTGCCACCTGTGAACTCAGAAAACCAATTTTTTTGCTCAGCATTATTGGTCCAATATTTTTATGTCCTTGTTGTAGATACAGGTATAATACCTGAATCTGGCCCACAGGTGGAAATTTAGCAGTATTGTCTATGTATTTTGCTGTTACTTTTCATGGTGATATACCATAGAGAAGCCACAAACCCTGATTTCTCTGAATTACTATTTTTTCCAAAATGTACAAAGAATGTACTATTCTTGTGGATATTAAAATGTTCATGTATGTGTCCTTTACTTTAAATGCTTATGTCCTTTTAACTTTATATGCACATCTCCTTTTAAATCCATTTAACAAGAGGGTGAGCATTTAGAACATATTCTATTGGATTGGAATTATTTGCGCAACTTTCCATTACCACCACCTCAAGCCTGCTGTAAAGGGCACACTTGTGAAGTAAAGGTTGGATGGAATTGCAAAATCTCAGGGCTCTTCTACCCTGGCCAAAATGCAGAATGAACTGGCATTCAAAATTTATTTATTTATTTATTATTTAAAACTTTCATATCCCGATCTTTTCTACCTCTGCAGAGGGACTCAGACCGGCTAACAGCAAAGATTCAATGCTAACACTGAAAATCTAAAACATAACGCACAACATTAAGTTACCAATTACATATAAAATAAATTACATAAATTACATAAAATTACGTAAAAGCCGTTCGCCAAGATAAAATCGTGTCCAACTCAGTCGATATCTCCAGTCCATATATTGTGATCAGTACTATTAGTCGATTGCCGGTCTGAGACATCATTGCACAAAAGCTTTGTTACACAGCCAGGTTTTCACTAGCTTCCTAAAGGTCAGGAGGGAGGGGGCAGATCTAATTTCATTTGGGAGGGAATTCCATATTCAAGGGGCCACCACAGAAAAGGCCCTGTCTCTCATCCCCACCAGATGCGCCTGCGAAGGTGGCGAGACCAAGAGCAAGACGTCTCCAGATGATCTTAACACTGTTGATGGTTCATAGGGGAGGATACATTAGGACAGGTAAACTAGGCCGGAACTGTATAGGGTTTTGTAGGTTAAAACCAGCTCTTTGAATTGTGCTCGAAAGCTAATTGGCAGCCAGTGGAGCTGGCGTACCCCGCCCCTGTTAGTAGCCTGTCTGCCGAGCATTGAACTAATTGCAGCTTCCGGGCAGTCTTCATAGACAACTCCACGTAGAGAGCGTTGCAGTAGTCTATATGGGATGTAACCAGAGCATGGACCACCGTAGCCAAGTCCGACTTCCTAAGGTACGGGCGCAGCTGGCGCACAAGCTTTAACTGTGTAAAAGCTCTCCCGGCCACCACCGAGACCTGGGGTTCCAGTGCAGCGGTGTGGTCGGTACACTAACAGAATCCCTAATCTGTCCCAGTCTCCTAGCCTCAGGGGGACACATTTGAATAGATTGACTGCGGGATGGGGCATCTGACCAGGGAGATGGAGTCTTTGTAGACTACTGCAACTCCGCCTCCCCCAGATCTTGGCTGATGCTAATGGCGTAACCTGGCGGACAAAACTGGGTGAGATTAAACCCCCCAGCCTCGTCCAACCAGGTCTCCATAATGCACGCCAGGTCTGCCTTTTCATCCAGGATTAAATCCTGGATGGTTGTTGTCTTTCCATTAACAGACCTGGCGTTCAGCAACACCACCCTTATCCCAGGCCATCATCCTGGGCACTCAGATTTACCATATCAGGAGAATGTTTTGGAATTTTTAAGGTTTTCTCACGAATTAGCCGAATTGGTTGATTAGATATCCCTTTCCCGTATCTCCTTTTCCCATATCTCCAGATATGGGGCTTATATTGAGCCACCAGTTATGCAGCGGTTTTTGTCCCCCAGAGTCGGACAAAAACTAGAATTAATGTCAAGGGGAAACCTTTACCCTTTTACAGGGCAAAACCACTGCCTCATTGGTGGTGGATGGTCATATAGCCCAGCGTGCTGACACTGGATCAGTACCCCAAGGCATGGCAACTGCCATCGTTCGCTCCCTGACTCCGTTTTGTCTGCAAAGCAAAGAGAAAGCCGCTCTAACTGTTCCTGAAGGCTCTCAATTTCCTGCATCACGCTCACTGATGATGCACTGGCATTGGAGAGGGAAGGAGGCTTTACCTTTGTTTTGCAGGCAAAACAGAATGCAGGGGGGGGGGAGGGTGGCACTGCCACCCCACCTCCCTAGGCTGCCTGAGCCCAGGGTGTGTGAGATTCCTGTAAACACAAAAACCTGGGATTGTAGGTGGCAAACCTAGATGTCTGTCTTCACAGCCCCCTTACCCAGATCCAGAGTTTTGCAGGCATCTTTTTAACCAAAATGTAAACTGCATTACAGGATTTATCCCAGGCTAAAGCACATTATCTAATGTGCTATCTACACTCAATAATCTGCCAGTGTAGCTGGGCACCTGTTCATTCTATTTTTACTATTGTTATGAACTGTCTCTTTTGCTTTTTTCACGATTTTAAAAAACATCTTTGGTTTGAGAAATACTTGTCAATGCATAGTGTATTCTTTCAAAGGTTTTAGTTGTTCTTCATCTTCTTTTCATGTGTCATATATCCTCATACTGTGTTCACTTATGGACATGTTGTTATTATTTTCTCAACAACTTCTCTTTTTTAAAAGAAGAAGAAAGAGATGACAAGCTTTTGCTTTCCCCCCATAAAATTGCTCTAAACAGATATGCTCTGTTTATTCTAAATGTTTTTTTCAAAAAAAAAAAATACTTGATTCAGATTGAAAAATAATGCTGCTTCTTCAGTTGTTTTTCATGGTAGACTCCATGCTTCGTACAGCCACTCAAGTGCTTTATAAACCTGCCCCATATGTCTGGGAAGCTCAGTGCAGCAGTTTTTTTCAGTGCTAGAGAATGGGACAAAAGAAGAGGATTTGAATTTAAACACTTGCACTTATACAAATGAGTTGATATGTAATTACATAATTGGGTAGTGGAATCAGGATAAATTAAAAATTATTTGAAACTTTATGTTTTTATTTAAAATACAAGTATTAATATTGATGTCCTGTTTTGAATTATTGAGAGTCTGCATTATTTATTTATTTATTTATTTATTTATTATTCGAACTTATATGCCGCCACTCCCCTGGGGCTCGGAGCGGCTTACAAGAATGGCTAAAATCTAACACAATTTTAAAACAATTTAAAAACAGCAATATTGAAAATCAAAAGCCTGTCGAAACAGGTATGTCTTACATGCCCTGCGGAAAGCTGATAAGTCTCACAAGGCATGGACTTCAGGTGGCAGAGTATTCCAGAGCGATGGTGCCACTGCTGTAAAGGCTCTGCGTTTGGTTGCTGTTAGACACAAGGTCTTGACACTGGGAATTTCCAATAGATCTTGGTCCTCAGAACGGAGGGATCTCTGGGGTTGGTAGGGGGTGAGGCGGTCCCTCAGGTACATCGGCCCCAGACCATGCAAGGCCTTAAAGGTGAGTACCATCACTTTGAAGATGATCCGGTGCTCAATTGGTAACCAGTGCAGCTGTAGTAAGATTGGTGTTATGTGGCATCTCATTGGAATTCCCGCAAGAAGCCGAGCAGCTGCATTTTGTACCAACATGAGCTTCCGGATCACTGATAGAGGAAGGCCAATGTAGAGGGCGTTACAGTAGTTCAGTCTTGAGATGACCGTAGCCTGGATCACCGTAGCTAGGTCGTCCCTGGACAAGTAGGGGGCCAGCCGTCTAGCCTGCCGCAGATGGAAAAAAAGCGGTTCTGCTAACGGCGGAGACCTGGGCCTCCATCGTCAGCAGAGGGTCCAAAAGGACTCCCAGACTCTTTACCAATGATGACGGGCGTAGTGCCTCACCATTCAGGGTAGGCAGCTGGATATCCCCACTGCCCGGTCGACCTAGCCATGGGATCTCCGTCTTTGCTGGATTCACCCTCAACCTGCTGGCACGCAGCCATCCAGTAACGGCCTCGAGGCACTGATGGAAATAATCGGGTACAGAGTCCGGTCGGCCTTCCATCTTCAGCACAAGCTGAGTGTCATCGGTGTACTGATAACACTCAAGTCCAAAACCTCGAACCAGCTGAGCAAGTGGCCGCATATAGATGTTAAACAACAGAGGGGAGAGAATGGCCCCCTGAGGAACCCCACAAGATAGAGGGGACCTCTCAGAGACCAGGCCTCCCCTCTCCACTCGCTGTCCACGGTTGTGAAGAAAGAAGGACAACCAATTTGAAGCTGTCCCCTTGACTCCAGCAACAGCCAAGGCGGTGGGTCAAAAGATTGTGGTCGACTGTGTCAAATGCCCCTGTGAGATCCAATAACACAAGCAGCGCTGACCCGCCCTGGTCAAGCTGGCATCGAAGGTGATCCGTGATGGAGACCAGCACAGTCTCTGTCCCATTCCCCACACGGAAGCCGGACTGGATAATAATGATCAGAATGATTAATTCTCCAAATATCAGGTGATTATTAAAAGCTCTTTGTATGAAAGTGCCTGGAAATATATTTAATTAAAAGCAAATCTGCTTTTTTTGTCATAACACAAAGAAATGTTGGGTTGCAGGTATTTGAGACAGAATCTTAAAGGATGTAATTCTACCTTTGGGATATTTTTAAAGCCATTCCATGATGTCCTTAATTTAATTAAATTTGTCTTCCCTTTTGAAAAGTTATTAAAAATATTGAGATAAATAAGTGCTTGCTCATCCAGTTAGTTACACTGGATTAAAGTAATTACTGTCATGACGTGGGGGAGGAGAAAAAAGTCAGTAAAAAATCCCAAAATGATTTTAAAAAGTGGTTCACCCAAACAGTTTTATCTTGCGAAACAATGGCTTCAAACTACAAGAGAGGAGATTCCATCTGAACATGAGGAAGAACTTCCTGACTGTGAGAGCTGTTCAGCAGTGGAACTCTCTGCCCTGGAGTGTGGTGGAGGCTCCTTCTTTGGAAGCTTTTAAACAGAGGCTGGATGGCCATCTGTCAGGGGTGATTTGAATGCAATATTCCTGCTTCTTGGCAGGGGGTTGGACTGGATGGCCCATGAGGTCTCTTCCAACTCTTTGATTCTATGATTCTATCTATGTGTGGGGAGGTTAATTTAACAAATTTACGAGGCTATATAAAAAAATCTCTAGCAAAAGTATGCGGGGAATGCGGCAAGTCCTTCATCAGTGTCGCAGATGGACAGTGAAGTGACAGCTCCCCCGGTGGCCAGAAAATTGGAATGTTAAATAGCCTCTGACTGTCTGTCTATATGTGTTGTGTGTCTATGGCATTGAATGTTTGCCATGTATGTGTACATTGTAATCCCCTCCTGAGTCCCCTGCAGGGTGAAAAGGGTGGAATATAAATACTGTAAATAAATAAATAAATAATCCTGCCATTTATAGTTAGTTATGAATCAGCGCTCTAGTAGAGAAGACTAAAGACCTTGTAAAACTATAGTACTGAGCTCTGTCAGTTAAAATGGTGTCCAACTGCATCAATATAAATGCACACTTAGATATTTTTCTGCACCAGTTGTGGTGGTCAGATTCCTTGAGGCCTGAATTCATATGAGAGGGTTCTTCATATCAGCTACTTGGAAGCATTTTTCATTTTATTCAAGCAAGAGTGGGTTTTTGAATCGGATAAATCTCATCACCATCACATCATTTTCAAATGAAGTCTTAAAAATTAAAAAGTAATTCCAGAAAAGGGTCTCAAAATGGTGGGGTGAGTTAATTATCAAGAAAATCTGTGATATTTACAATGTGTCTCAATTATTTTTCATAACAAACAGCTGAACATGTCGTTGGACTTCAAAAATGAACTGCTTTTATTCGTATATGCTGTTGAATTTAATGTTAGAATGGGGTTGTAAGAAATGAACTGTGCAGTAGATATTCTATATGATTGCTTTTCTTCTGACACTAACTTTTTAAAAAACCTTCTGTGTTTGTAACTGCCATCTCTGTGGATTCAGCTTCAGAAACGGGAACGCTCCTGCAGAGCCTATGTCCAGGTATTTTCCATTTTTTCTCTATATACTTTAAAATTGTTTTGCCTTGTGTTTATTTATTACTACAGCTATTAGCACTGCTATAACACTATCGATAGACATGGCAAAGCATCTCTATTTATAGCAAATTTACATTAAATAATGAGGAAAACAGTAGAGAGAGTAGACAAGACAAAAATGTTCAAATGTTTTGAAGACAGAAAGAAATTGCACTATAGCAATGATTTAAAAATCCCATATTTAACCATTAATTGCCTCAGTGACAGTAGTCCGTTTCAGTAAAATGTACACAATGGTCTATGTGATGTTTTTTTCTTTGGAAAACGTAAGTTCTTTTTTTTTTTACATAATCATAATTTTCAGAAATTATTAGTTCTTTTTCATGGGTGAACTCTCGAGCTGCAGACAGCTGATAATACCCCAAACTAGCAAAATATTGGCATGTTTTCAGATTTGTATGCAGTGTAGAAGCCTTTCAACATTAGCCTTTGTACTCAGTTCCAGTACTCTGGGCACATGCTTCTCTGTCTTTTCTAGATTAAATTTCAGTTCATATTTACACTCATCCAGATCACAGCCATCTAAAAACAACTGTTGAAGGATTTCCCTTCATCTATGGATCTGGAGGCAGTGAGAAGTTGAGCTGGGACTAATGTTGTGCTGGGACTGAATGCACAGTCCTACACATCAGTTTCCAGGGACCTTATTTCCAGTTTCAGGAAATCATTCAACATGAGAGATCAATGGAATTAGCACAACACTTTTCAGAATAAAAACAGGAGTCCCCCACTTTTTTTTTTTTTTTGGTTGTGTCAGGAATTACTTGAGAAACTGCAAGTTGCTTCTGATGTGAGAGAATTGGCCGTCTGCAAGGACGTTGCCCAGGGGACGCCCGGATGATTTGATGTTTTATCATCCTTGTGGGAGGCTTCTCTCATGTCCCCGCATGAGGAGCTGGAGCTGATAGAGGGAGCTCATCCGCCTCTCCCCGCATTCGAACCTGTGACCTGTCGTTCTTCAGTCCTGCTGGCACAAGGGTTTAACCCACTGCGCCACCGGGGGCTCCCCCACTAGCACCTTCTGAACAATAATATAGCCATGTATAAATATGTGAAAGGAAGCCACAGGGAGGAGGGAGCAAGCTTGTTTTCTGCTTCCCTGGAGACTAGGACGCGAAACAATGGCTTCAAACTACAAGAAAGGAGATTCCATCTGAACATGAGGAAGAACTTCCTGACTGTGAGAGCCGTTCAGCAGTGGAACTCCCTGCCCCAGTGGGGGCTCCTTCTTTGTAAGCTTTTAAACAGAGGCTGGATGGCCATCTGTCAGGGGTGATTTGAATGCAATATTCCTGCTTCTTGGCAGGGGGCTGGACTGGATGGCCCATGAGGTCTCTTCCAACTCTTTGATTCTATGATTCTATGATAATATAGTGTCTTCCCCCCGCCCCACAAATTTTTCTCCTGATAAAGTTGATCAGCAGAGTATCCAAACCAGTTGTTGTCCTAATACTGCTGTGGAAATAAGACTGAAACGGGTAATGCATTCAACAGTGTAATAATAATAATAATAATAATAATAATAATAATAATAATAATAATCTTTATTTAAACCCTGCCACCATCTTGCCAAGGGGACTCGGGGCAGCTTACATGAGACCAAGCCCAACAACACATCAGTAAAAACAAAAACAGCAAGCAAATAAAACAGTACAATTAATATAACTCACATATAAACAATAACACAGAGAATTTAAAACCTTAAAATCTATTATTTTATGTGGCTTAGCCATGTCTGTAGCTGTGAGCATCTTGATCTTTCCCCTTTTTCAATTCCGCATTCCTGGTATTGATATTGTATCATGATTTGAACTTTAAAATGGGCAAATTATGAAAAATCTGCCATATTCCCATATGATAGATTTCTTATAATGCTCTTAATGAAGATTTCTCTATAACATCATCTAAATTAATATATCATGTTGCATTTGCAGTTAATTTTATCTGTCATGAGAAAAAACTCTCTAAAACAAGAAAGAGCAACTCTTGAGATACTCTGTTTCTTGTAGTGGTTTGAATGTTTGAACGATAGAAGACCAGGGTCTGACTCCTGCACAACCATGGACACCTGCTGACTGTCCTTGAACAAGTCAAACTCTCTAAGCCTCAGGGGAAGGCAAAAGCAACTCCCCTGTGAGCAAATTCTGTCAAGAAAGCCCTGTGATAGCTTCACCTTAGGGTTACCGTATGTCAAAAACGATTTGAAGGCACACAACAAAAACAAACAATTCTTTGTAGTCCAAGAGCTGGATTTCAGTTAGGGAAGGACCATGAATGTATGTTTCAGCAGTGAATGGGGCTAACAGAACTGGGACAGATGAAAACAGAAAAGGTGGGCGGATGTAAACCTACCAATTTGCCTCAGTAGAACAGTTTTCAGGTATACAAGGACCTTACCATTTCATAAACATAGCCTCCTTTGCCATACAAAACCTTGCCAGTCTGCAAACTTGAGCTTCTATACTGTGCAAATCCTTGTCTAGTTACATAACTCAGCTCCTATCTTAAATAAAACCCTCTGTCTGCAAGCCTCTGCTCATGTTCCATGTGAAATATCTAGAATTTATTTCACTAGAATTAATTTCACTGAAAATATGGTTTAGTTGTCCCTAAAGGCTTCTTATCAACCAGAAACAGAACCTGAGGCAGATATTTTGTAGACTAAAGGTGCATCTACACTAGCCATGCATTGCATGTCCAATCCAACTTGAGTGACCACAAAATGCACACTCCCAATGGGAAATGGGAATCAGCATATTTTAAAAGTCACAAGAAATTTTGATGTAAGCTATATCATGTGCTGCAGCTGATCTCTGTGAATCCCAGATCCAGTATGATCTGAGATACACTCACTCACCCCTGCTGAAGTGCAATAAAGAATCCCAAATGGTGTTGAAAGACACCCCCAGGGTATGGCTGGGCAGCGGGGGGGGGGGGAATCAACTCCCCTCGGGGATGTCTGGCGCAGTGGGTTAAACCCCTGTTGCATCAGGACTGAAGACCGACAGGTCGCAGGTTAAAATCCGGGGAGAGGCAGATGAGCTCCCTCTATCAGCTCCAGCTCCTCATGCAGGGACATGAGAGAAGCCTCCCACAAGGATGATAAAAACATCAAAATCATCCGGGCATCCCCTGGGCAACGTCCTTGCAGACGGCCAATTCTCTCACACCAGAAGCAACTTCTGACACGACAAAAAAAAGGGGAGGGGGTAATTTATTACCTCCACTGCTGTCTCTTTCCCTTTTTTTCAGCCCATTTGCCTCCAGTGTACTAGTGTATATCTGTCCAGAAGATTGGGTGGGGGGGCATCCTTTAAAGCAGTCTGAAGCAAAGCTCCATTGGCAAAACCAGTTCCTCCCAAACTGGCACTAGTATTAGTGTAGAAGGAGCCAAAGAACAGTAGATTATTTTTTGAATATTTTTAACATTTTATTCAAGAGAACAGAAATACAAATCTATCTAAATAAAAATATAATGTTTGTGGGATTAACATTAATTAGGTGAAATCGGTTTTATTGGTTTTATTGGTTTTATTGGTTTTATTGTTGCAGTGCAGAATCTGATTGTTAATTGTTTAATTGCTGCTATATTGTTTTTATTCTACTGTTATGTGATGCCGGCATTGAATTGTGCCTTTGTAAGCCGCCCTGAGTCCCCCTCTGGGGTGAGAAGGGCGGGGTAGAAGTAACCGAAATAAATAAATAACTCAAAAACCACTGGGCGAATTGACACCAAATGTGGACACAAGACACCTATCAAGTCAACAAGTGACCATCACTCATAAAAACACTGAAAAACACAACAGAAGGGACTTAACAAAAAGATGCACAAAATTGACTCCCCTGGCAAACAAAATGCACAATAGCATATCCACACTCTCTTCTGGACTACAGCTCCCAGCACTCCCGAGACCAGGCCTTTTAGTAGAGGAGGATGATCCAAATGCACTGTTTCCAAGTTCCAAGCTTTCTTCTTTGATTTCTTTGAGAGCATCCCAATCCCTGCCTATTTCCAATTTCCTATTCCTGGACTGCAACTCTCAGCAATCCTCCAGATAGATATATTAGATAGAGATAGATGGGTAGGTAGATAGATGGATCAATCAATCAGGAGGACTGCTGGGAGTTGCAGTCCAAGAATAGCTAGAGAAGGGAGAAAGGGGAGAAAGAGGAAGGGGAAGAAAAGGTGGGGGGGGGGAGGGAAGAAGAGGAGAAGGAAGGAAGGAGAGAAAGAAAGAAGAGAAAATGGGAGGGAAGGTTGGCCACAGCAGTGTGTGACAGGTACAGCTAGTATACAAATAAACAGAAAGATACACTAATTTACCAAAAAAAAAAAAAAGAACAATCCCCCCCCCTCTAAACAGAAACAAGCAAAAAAAGGAGAAAAATTGTTTTTCTTGGTCTGTAAAACTATAATTACAACTCTATTTAAAACAGTCATCCTAACCCATACAAACCACACTACATAAAACAATAAGAACATTGCTGTAAGTTTCACACTCATTGCCTGCTAGTTTTTACTTCTTACTTTCTGCGCTCTTAAAATATTGTCATCTATCCACCCTTCTACTTTTAATAAGGCTCTCCTAAATCAGAAATCCGATTGTTGAAGCTTGTCCCCATCTTTGCTATAGAAAAATGATCAGTGAGTCCCAGTCTTTCTTAAAATTAGTCAGAGATTTGTCCGTGATCAACATTGTCAGTTTGTCCATCCCAGCTAATTCAACCATCTTCATCAACCGTTATCCATGAGTTGGGATATCTGGTTCTTTCCATCTCTGAACTTAAATAATTATCAGTGCAGTAATCATACATAGAATCATAGAGTTGGAAGAGACCTCATAATAATAATAATAGGAAGAAGAAGAAGAAGAAGTCTTTATTTATACCCCGCTAACATCTCCTGAAGGTGCGGCTTACAAGAGGCCGAGGCCCAACACAACAAAAAACAACAGCATAACAAATACAACAATAAATAACTAATAAAATAAGCAATAAACATTAAAACAATAGCAATTAACATTAGACAATAACACCATGACACATTTAAAACTAAGGCCGGGCCAATGTAATAATTAAAAATTTTAAAATGCTGGGCCATCTGGTCCAGCCATGGGCCATCCAGTTGGACTGGATGGCCCATGAGGTCTCTTCCAACTCTATGATTCTAGGAGAACAACTGTTGAATTTGTGAAGCCAGGAATTTGTTCATCCAAACACATTCAGACAACCAAGAAGTGTATTGTCGAAGGCTTTCATGGCTGGAATCACTAGGTTCTTGTGGGTTTTTTCGGGCTATAGAGCCATGTTCTAGAGGCATTTCTCCTGACGTTTCGTCTGCATTCTGCTACTGGTGTGGTGTCGGCTGCATATCTTGAATGGTTGCTGTTCTTTTTGCCCATTTTTGTGCCTCATTCCTCAATGTATAATCTAGCTTTGCAGATGATACATTCAGTATATAAATTAAACAGACAAGATGATATAATGCAGCCTAGACTGGCCCCTTGCCAATTGCAAACCACTCTTGTTTCTCTATGTTCTGTCCTAACAATGAGTTCTTATGCATTACGATAATCAAATTTTGTGGCACATCAATTTCTTTAAGAAGTGACTGTATACATGGACACCTAATGGTCAATATAGAAATCAAATAGACTAGATAATTAATCATAAGATGGAGAAAGCTCCATTCAGTCTGGAAAAACAAGATCGGGAGCATATTGTGCCATAGACCATGAACTGCTAATATCAAAAATTAGAGTAAAGCCAAACTAGAAACAGTAAACCAACCACTATGCCAAAATACAATCTGAAGAAATTAAAAATGTAAAAAATAATTATTGACAGAGAGCCAGAAGGAGACCAAGAAGAGCCACATTGTGAAGGATGAATGGGAAAGACATTATCTAGCAAAAAAGAGACTGTAAGCAACTAAGAACAAGAAAGAAGCAAAAGTAAAAGTTGACAGAAATAGGGTCAGAATGTGAATTCAACATTTTTTACACGAAGACAAGGAGAACTTCAATTGCAATCTATTCAGAGAGTTAGAAAATCACCACAACAAAAAAATAGACCTCTTCCACAAGATAGGAAAATTCAAGAAAAACGTTAAACCAAGAATGGGAATGCAACCAGCAGGAGAACACACTACATTATCAGGAAGATACAAAAGTTGGTTGAAAGAATACACTGAAGAATTATAAAAAAAGAGATGAAAGGATGACAGATCCGCTTAAGGAAGAATCATTTGAAGATGAGCCACAATTTTATAAAGTAAAGTGAAAATTGGGAAAAACGAATCAACAGGAATAAATGAAATATCAATGGAGCTGTTTCAAGGAATAGAGACATAATGCATTCACATTCTAACTAAAATATGTGAACATAAGAATGTTCCATGCTCAATATGCGTTCCAATTCCCCAAAAAGAGGACATCAGACCACCATGATTATTGTATAATAGAGCACACCAAACAGAAAAAAACAGCTTGTGTTTAATAAATTATAGCAAAGTCTTTAATTGTGTAAATCATGAAAAACTGTAGAGCACTCTTAAAGAAATGGATGTACCACAAAATTTGATTATCGTAATGCATAAGAACCCATTGTTAGGACAGAACATAGAGAAACAGAGTGGTTTGCAATTGGCAAGGGGCCAGTCTAGGCTGCATTGTATCATCCTGTCTGTTTAATTTATATACTGAATGTATCATCTGCAAAGCTAGATTAGACATTGAGGAATGAGGCACAAAATTGGGCGAAAAGAACAGCAACCATTCAAGATATGCAGCCGACACCACACTAGTAGCAGAAAATAGCAAAGACCTGGAACGATTAGTGAAGAAAGTCAAGGAAGAAAGTGCAAAGGCAAGTTTGCAACTGAATATTAATAAAGCTAAAATAATGACCATAGATGGTATAAGTAGATAGTAAAGACACTGGGATAATGAAATATATCATATATCTTGGCTCAGCAATATATCAAAATGGCACCACAGTCAAGAAATCAGAAAGACACTCGAACAAGGGAGCTATGAAGGAAAGTGAAAATTCTCAAGTTTAAAACAAAATTATCCATGACATTGTACGAGGATTAAATGAAAAGTAATGCCTCCATTTGTAACTTCTCAACAGATAGCAGTACTGGTATGCGGTAGGTACTGGTTTGTTCCATAGACTCTCCTCTACAGTTCCATTTTGGCAGGAAGCCTTAGCACTGTGTTGTTAAAGGACGAAGTATGGAACCCTGCGCAGACGATCGATCAATGCAACTTAAGCAATATGTAGCAGAAGGTGTCACCTCAAAGGAGATTCATCAGAGAATGCAAGCTGTTTATGGTGATTGTGTTGATGCAAGGGGCAGATGTGTTAAGATAATACTTGAGGATCCTGATCCTGCTGAAGATGTGAATTTTGCAGATCCTCAAGTGTTATTTTTTTGCATCATGTTCTAAAGATAGCATATTATCTTAATACTGAAAATAGTCTAGAGCTAAGCTCTCATGAGTCTTGACATTCACTCGATAGAGTTCAGAAAACCAACTTTGTTGGTACCCCCCCCCCCCCCCATTTTGTATAGTAAATAGACTTTCTACCATCAGCTTTTCAGAAATCACACATTAAATCCAGGGGTGATCTTTTCGTATGTTAAGCAAAGTATGGGGACACATTTTGAATAAAATAGGATAATAATTTAAATAAAAGAGTTTTTTAAAAGAACAGCAGTAATTTGAAAAGCGTGTTTTCTTGATTTTGGCATACGATGTCTTGAGAAAAAGATCAAAAGATTGTTAATCTGCCCTACAGACAACATTAAAATCAGATTAAACAGATTAAAAATTCAATGATTAATGCATGATCCCCAGATAATCTTATATTTTAACCAGCACACTTTTGCTCATAATAAACCCCCATTAAAATTGGCGGAACATGGCTCTGAAAAAACATGAATCAGCAATGAGATTGACTAGCATGCAAGAAGGGGAGGCAAAAATACTCTGCAGTTCTTTCTGCAGCCCCAACACCTTAGTTTACTGTCTATCTTATTTGCCATCACTGCCATCCCCATTAGTCTGGTACAAAAAAGTTAGCCTTGTGTATTTTCAGAGTATGTAGAAGCAGTATTGAGCTATTAGTAACAATATTCAATTCGAAACACAGAAGATACTAGCAAAGTTTTCTTATGACTGGCTAGGAGTGCTTCTGCAAACCTGCCTCTAGCCAGTTAGTCAGGAGACAGATACCTTTCCCATTTGAATTTGTAATATTTTCCATTGTTGGGAAATAAAGGCAGGGTCCTGTTGGAGGGAGGCTTACTCTCCACAGAGTGAGACCCCAAATCTATCTATCTATCTATCTATCTATCTATCTATCTATCTATTTATTTATTTATGACATTTATATGCTACTCTTCTCACCCCGAAGGGGACTCAGAGCAGCTTACAAGTAAAAAGTAAATACAATATATTATTATTATCATAGCACAATATTAATATTATATGTTACATTGTACTATAACATTATACTGTAATATTATTAGTAATATTACATTTAATATATTATTGTTATTATTATTATTATTATTATTATTATTATAACTTTATTTGTACCCCGCTAGCATCTCCCAAGGGATTCGATGCGGCTTACAACAGGCCGGAGCCCAACACAACACAACAAAACAGTACATAGCAAATAAAACAGTTAAAGCAGAAAAAAAAATAAGAGCAATACAACAGGACATTATTAAAAACCGAGCCGGCCGGAGTAGGGTACAAGATTAAAAAGTGCTGAAGTGTCGGAGGGATATGGGATTAAAAATATAAGTGCAGTGTGCGGTAAAAGTGATCTTGGCTCTACTAAGGTGCTTCTGGGTGTTGGTAGTGGGGTTCCTAGTCTGAAAAGGCACGTTGGAACAGCCAGGTTTTCAGATTCTTTCTGAAAATCATCAGAGTAGGGGCCTGTCTGAGATCTTTCGGGAGGGCATATAAAATATATAATTTTAATATCATTTTATTATTAGTAGTAGTATATTGTATTACATTATAATATTATCAATATTATATGTATATACAATATATTGTATATTGTATAAGATAGATGCTTTTGAGCTGTGGTGTTGGAGGAAAGTTCTGAGAGTGCCTTGGACTGCGAGAAGATCCAACCAGTCCATCCTCCAGGAAATAAAGCCCGACTGCTCATTGGAGGGAAGGATACTAGAGACAAAGTTGAAGTACTTTGGCCACATCATGAGGAGACAGCAAAGCCTAGAGAAGACAATGATGCTGGGGAAAGTGGAAGGCAAAAGGAAGATGGGCCGACCAAGGGCAAGATGGATGGATGGCATCCTTGAAATGACTGGACTGACCTTGAAGGAGCTGGGGGTGGTGATGGCTGACAGGGAGCTCTGGCGTGGGCTGGTCCATGAGGTCATGAAGAGTCGGAGACAACTGAACGAATGAACAACAACAACATACAATATATTATAAGCAAAGTGCAGGAGACAAGATGGAACTGCCTTCCTGGCCCCTCTCTTCATTCTGATCTCATTCAGATCTCAAATGAGTATAGTCTTCTGGAGCAGCCACATTAGGAACTGCTATGGGGAGGGACAATTTCTTAACCTGCATAAGGGGAGGAATAGGACTGATCTGAATGTAGCAGGTCTGGGTCTGCTTCAATGCTCTCCTCTTTAAGCCAGCTATACTGCTACGGCACTCCATGAAGTCATGCTGGCCACATAACCTTGGAGGTGTCTACAGAAAAGGCCAGCTCTTCAACTTAGAAATGGAGAGGAGCATCACCCCCTAGAGTCGAACACAACTAGACTTAATGTCTATACTGCTATAGCTGATAAAAGAAAATTAGCTGTATAGATTTAGGGAAAATGTTATGCTTTGATGAAGACATTTTTATCATTTAGATGTAATCAACATCACCTTGAATTTAGAATGGAGTTATATTGGTGACCAGTAGCATTCCTTCAGAAACAGTATTATATGTCTTCCCTAAGATAGTTCAGCAATCTTGCTGCTAGAATTAGACTAGTGGGCAACATCTTGAGTCATCTCCAAGGGCAGCCCAGTGTAGACTAGTTTAATTAGGACATTGCCAGCTATGTAGTCCTGTTCAGAAAGGCCACAATTAACAGTCCTGTGTATTTCATCCTCCTTTCAAAAACATAATCCTGGAGCATGCATTTCCTAGTTTGGAATGGTGAAAACCTGGCTTTTCGAACAGGCCTTCCCAAATATGGCATAGATATATGATATTATGGACAATCGACGATGCAACCAGACAATGATTTGAGATGGAGACGCTTTGACAATGTTTTTAAATGCTGTGTATGATTTTTATGTTTTATATCGCTGTTACTCGCAAAATATCGCAAAATACTCATTATAGTATTTTGAAGTATCTATGATTGCTTTAATTTGTTGTATCTGCACTGGTATCGAATTGTTGCCTATTGTTAATCACTCCGAGTCGCCTTTGGGCTGAGAGGGGCAGTATACAAATGTAGTAAATTAATTAATTAATTAATTAATTAAAGATGACTCCAGTCACTTTTAGCCATGCAAGCACTGAACCTTTCAGTGACAACAGTGAACCCAGGATTATCCCCAAGCTTGGTTGTTTATCCAGTTTCTATTATTTATTATTTATTTATTTACTTCATTTCTATCCTGCTCTTCTCACCCCTCAGGGGACTCAGAGCAGCATATAACATACATCTAAGCAAAAATTCAATGCCTCATTATACAAATCATATAAAACATAACATAGAATCACTAGAAGCAATAAGCATATAAATAACATTTAAAACCATTAAACATAATAACCTCATACACGGTGGAGCCCCCGGTGGCGCAGTGGGTTAAACCCCTGTGCCGGCAGGACTGAAGACCGACAGGTCACAGGTTCGAATCCGTGGAGAGGCGGATGAGCTCCCTCTATCAGCTCCAGCTCCTCATGCGGGGACATGAGAGAAGCTTCCCACAAGGATGATAAAAACATCAAAAAATCATCCAGGCATCCCCTGGGCAACGTCCTTGCAGACGGCCAATTCTCTCACACCAGGAGTCACTCCTGACATGACAAAAAAAAAAACATACACAAATAAAACATTGGACCAATCCTTTAAGCACCCTACCAGGGCCTCCCCCTTCCCCTCTCATGATCCTAAGGCAGTGCCTTGCCTCAGCCAGGCAGTCAGGGCCAAGTCTGCAAGGAGCCAGTCACCAGGGGCTGAGGTCAAAGGCAGCCTGCAATGGACAAACACTGCCTTCTCCTCCAAGCTCCCTGTTGCCGATGTTCTTTGGCTGTCTTGGATGGTGCTGTATGACTGGTCCTCCGCTGGGATCCTCCTTTTATGGCCCAGGCTTAGGAGACTACCAATCCACAGAGTCTCCATTTTATCGGACTTCACATCACCGGTCCTCAACTAGCCTATTACAACCCCCAACCAGTGAATCATGACCCCAAATGGGCTCGCAAAGCATTTTCGGTGGGGTCGTCGAGCAGTAGTGAGCTATGAAAATTTCTAAAAAGGAAAATCACATTATCCAAATGTCACCATGCTTACATTTCTAGTTTTGCTCCCCTCTGTTTCCACATATCTCACTTCTGAAAGAAGAACCAGGAAAATAAGATTCTGACTATAAATAGAAGGTCGGCTGCTGCCTTCACCTTGTTGCTTTGTTTTTTACTCGTGTTCTATTTTGAAATGGTCATATGACTGATCAAATAAATAAATAAATATTATTATCTCACTTCTTCAAATGAAAACAAAAACAAAAAACAGATTAAATGTTGAAAATGACATAAGGTTGGCATTAATGAAAACTCAGTCACAAATTTTAACCTTGTTAGTGAGGTACAATTTCAATCATTGCATTAAATATGTTGTAACTGATTCTACAACAAACCAAGCTGTAAGGGGACATCTGTGATCAAAATTTATCTTCCAAGCCAACTCACCCATCAACCAAGAAGTGACTACCAGTCTCCCTGCCTTACACAAAATAATAATAATAATAATGATAATAATAATAATAAAACGTATTTATACCCCGCCACCATCTTCCCCAAGGGGACTCAGGGCGGCTTACATGAGGCCAAGCCCAACAACACATCAATAAAACAAAAAACAATAAGCAATACGATTAATATAACATAGTTATATTATTGGTCAAGAAGGACAGAGAAGATCAGTCTGGGCCCACAATTATGAGAGCTCATCCAGCTGCTGTTCTCTTTTTTTTAAAATTGTTTTTATTTAGAATATGTTCTCCCGAGAACAGAGCTGGATAGGAAAGAAGTAGAAAAAGTTAAGATTATATTTTATGATAAAATAAGTCAGTATACATCAAAAGTGGGGGAACAATGTGAAGGAACAATGTGAATAAAGTAAAGTGTTGAAAAACCAGTGGGAAAGAACGCGAGGGAGAGGAGACAGGAGGGGGGAAAGGAGAAAAGAGATAAACGTTAAGATAAAATGAGAGAAGAAAGAGAAAAAAATTAGAGGAATGGGGGGGTGTAGTAGGGTAGGGAATAAAAAGAACACGTAGATGACCCGAGGGCTGGTCACTACTGGAAAAGTGTGCTTCCAGTATCTCCAGGTCCAAGCTTTCTCTTCTTGCCCAAGACTCGATGTCTCTCTGTTTTTTCCATTATTGGGGTGACGGTCTTCTTCTTTCTTCTTTTTGTTTTGCTTTGTTTTGTTTTGTTTTGTTTTATTCTATTTTGTTTGTTTTCATTTTGTTTATTTTTAATTGTTCTTATTTTTTATTGTCCTTCTCTTCTTTTGTCTCTTTTTATGTTCTTGTTATGTTATGTATATAAATTTGTGCACAAATCTGATTATATCTATATTTTGATTGTTGTTGTTGTCTTTTATTATTGTTGGTGTTTGATTCTTATTCATTCTATTCCGTTCTATTACACTCTTAAGATATTTATCTCCTTATTCTCTTTTTGACAGCTACTGGGAAAATGAAATTCTGACTTTTAGCTCGCATTGTGGACAACTGTAATATTGGGGAAATTACAATTGATTCTGGCTCCACAGATTTAATGGCTCTGTGGAGCCAGAACTGGCCCACCTCTGTGTGCATGCTTGTGTGTGAGAGAGACTCACAACTCCTGTCTCCCTACTGGCCTCCCAGAATGAGCTCTTAGTACTGGGGCCACATGCTTGGAACACTTCAGGCTTACTTTCAGTCAGCTAAGGATGATGTTGGAAATGCTAACTGGAATTTAGGAGACAAATAGGAAGGTGAAGCAGCACACCAACTTTGAAATGGTAGGAAGTAGGTGTAAATAAATAAATTTATGTCATAAATAAATAAATAAATACATAAAGTAACATCCCTTGTAGTCTACCAATACAACCTCCTAGTAATGGGAGGAAGAGTCTCACAAAAAAAAAATCAACTTTTTTCTTTTTCTTCATAGGCTATGGTTGAAACTGTCAACAACCTCCTTCAGCCACAGGCTTTGAATGCCTGGCGGGATCTACCTGCAAGTGATCAGTTGCGTGCAGCAACCATGTTACTGGACACTGTGGAAGAAAGTGCCTTCGTGCTGGCTGACAACCTTCTCAAGACTGATATTGTGAGGGAGAGTACTGACAATATTCGTAAGTAGCAGAAATAATAAGAGGGGAATATGTTTCACTGGTATTCCATTATACTCTTACCTGGTTTTCTAGCAATAAACCATACTTCTGTAAAATCGATGGGGCTTCTGGTTTCAGCCGCTAGCTCTCTCTAAGTTACAATTCCAGTCCCCGGAGCTTGGAATATAAGAGCAAGGCAAACAGGTAAGGCCTGTTTTTCAGGAGAGGTTGAGGGAGTTCTGTTCCATTCCCTACTTAAGCCTACTAAAAATAGATGATGAGGGAGATCAAGTCACCTGCAAAAGTTTGGAATGTTTATGTTTTTTGTCAGAGGAACAAAGTACGTTCCAAAGAAAAAGAAAACCAAGAAAGCAAAATGGTTGTCTGTTGAGACACTGAAAGTAGCCCAAGAAAGGAAGAAAGCAAAAGGAAACAGGCAAAAACTGGCATGATAAAAAACAAAGATGGCAGGGACCTAACAGAAGCTGAAGAGATCAAAAGAAGGATGATAATATCAAGAATAGTTTTGATGGTGTTGTGAGTGAATTAGAACCAGACATCCTGAGGAGTGAGGTTGAATGGGCCTTAAAAAGCATTGCTAACAACAAGGCAGCAGGAGACGACGGGATCCCAGCTGAACTGTTTAAAATCTTGAAAGATGATGCTAGAAAATATGGAAAACACAAGAATGGCCATCAGACTGGGAAAAAATCAATTTATATCCCCATACCAAAAAAGGGAAATGCTAAAGACTGCTCAAACTTCCGTACAGTGGCCCTTATTTGTCATGCCAGTAAGGTAATGCTCAAGATACTGCAAGCAAGATTCCAGCAATACATGGAGAGAGTTGCCAGATGTACAAGCTGGGTTTAGAAAAGGCAGAGGAACGAGAGACCAGATTGTCAATATCCACTGGATAATGGAGAAAGGCAGGGAGTTTCAGAAAAACATCTATTTCTGTTTTATTGACTATTCTAAAGCCTTTGGCTGTGTGGATCATAATAAATTGTGGCAAGTTCTTGGTGGTATGGGCATACCAAATTGTCTCTCTCCTGAGGAATCTGTATAAGGACCAAGTAACAACAGTAAGAACAGACCATGGAACAACAGACTGGTTCAAGATTGGGAAAGGCGTACGGCAAGGTTGTATCCTCTCACCCAACCTATTCAACTTGTATGCAGAACACATTGTGCGATGTGCGGGGCTTGACAAATGCAAGGCTGGGGTAAAAATTACTGGAAGAAACATTAACAACCTTAGATATACAGACGACACCACTTTGATGGCCGAAGCGAGGAGGAGCTGAGGAGCCTTATAACCAAGGTGAAAGAAAAAAGTGCAAAACATTAAAAAAAACAGGATTATGGCAACAAGAATGATTGACAACTGGGAAATATAGGGAGAAAATGTGGAGGCAGACTTTGTATTTCTAGGTGCAAAGATTACTGCAGATGCAGACTGCAGCCAGGAAATCAGGAGATGCTTACTTCTTGAGAGGAGAGCAATGTCCAATCTCGATAAAATAGTGAAGAGTAGAGACGTCACACTGGCAACGAAGATCCCCATAGTTAAAGCCATGGTATTCCCTGTAGTAATCTACGGATGTGAGAGCTGGACCTTAGGGAAGGCTGAGCGAAGGAAGATAGATGCTTTTGAACTGTGGTGTTGGAGGAAAGTTCTGAGAGTGCCTTGGACTGCGAGAAGATCCAACCAGTCCATCCTCCAGGAAATAAAGTCATCTATGAATGTGAGAGCTGGACCATAGGGAAGGCTGAGCGAAGGAAGATAGATGGCTTCAAACTACAAGAGAGGAGATTCCATCTGAACATGAGGAAGAACTTCCTGACTGTGAGAGCCGTTCAGCAGTGGAACTCTCTGCCCCGGAGCGTGGTGGAGGCTCCTTCGTTGGAAGCTTTTAAACAGAGGCTGGATGGCCATCTGTCGGGGGTGCTTTGAATGCAATTTTCCTGCTTCTTGGCAGGGGGTTGGACTGGATGGCCCATGAGGTCTCTTCCAACTCTAGCATTCTATGATTTCCCATTTTCCAAAACCATAAGGAGACATCTGACAGTTTTGCTTTGCGGGGCGGGTGGGGGGAGGGTGGGGTGGTCCTGCAATAGTGCCTCAACTCTTGAATTTTCCATTTATGAGAAAAATGTGTTATTGACTATGTATTTAAGAACAAAACCGGAAAGCTTTGGCATTAGTGGCCTTTGAGGGAGGTATAGAAGTAAACCATTTCATTTTGGAGCAGAAAGTAGGAAGAACAAATTGGGATGAGAATGTCAGTTTATTAGAAGATGGGATATTTCGAATGTGTTCAATTAAGTTTATATTTCTTAAACATAGATGTACTCTGCATCTTAGTAGATTTTAATAAACAATTTTGCATTCAAAAAAATAGAAAACTCTCATTTGGCCCTCAATATTTGTTACCAGTTGGTCTCTTTGATTTCCATGCATTCAGTGTTCACTTCTTTCATATTGATAGAGCTGGAAGTAGCAAGATTAAGTACCGAAGGAAACTTGGAAGGCCTGAAGTTTCCACAGAATACAGTCTATGGTAGTACTATCCAGCTGTCAGCAAACACATTGAAACAGAATGGTCGAAATGGTAAGTTTGGCAGTTCAGAATGGTTTTGTTTTTAAAGTATGTATTGATATACGTGGTTTCAGGGTTTGTTTGGTTTTTTTGTTGTTTTTTTTGCTGCAACTGTTAGTATAACAACATGGACCAAGTATGCTTCTCCCCAGTACCAATTGTTTTGACTGTCAATAGTTTTCTAGGACACATGTCAGAAATCCATACTACAACTCCTGTGGTGAGGAAAAACTGGGACCTTTGGCCTACAAAGTTTGTCCTCAGTCACAGAACTATGGACTATTTTGTTTTCTCCTTGATGATTAGATGATATATTTTTGTTCCCTTTGAAAGACAGGTTATGGTATAATGTTAGTCTGTTAGTGTGCTGCTTATTCAGTAAAGGAGTTGGTAGAGTGCTGCTGCTTTCCACGTTATTTAGTTAAGTTAGGAATGATACCTCATGGTGAAAAAAATTGTGCAGGTGATTCCATTGCAGGTGTTAATCTATATAAATAAAAATGCAATGTTTGTTTGTGGGATTAACATAATTCAAAAACCACTGAACGAATTGACACCAAATTTGGACACAATACACATATTAGGCCAATGTGTCCATCACCCATAAACACATACACACACAAAAACCCAGTGGAACAGACTTAAAAATCCAAAAAAATGCTCCATATATACATATACACATAACACTCATATACATATGCACATGCACGCATTCACACACACACATATATGTACAAACACACATAAATATACCTATATACACACAGACATATACATACACACATATATACACATATACATGCACACATACATATATACATACACACTCATATACATATCCACATACATACATACATATACACACAAATATGCATATAGACAAGCACACACACATACACAATCTGCATGTACACATATAAATACACAAATATATACTCACACATATATATACACACACACGCACGCACACATATATATACGCAAACACATATACAGAAATATATACACACATATATACACACACAAAACATATATACACAGACTGGGCCACAGCAACGCGTGGCAGGGGACAGCTAGTATATATAAATACAAATGTAATGTTTGTTTGTGGGATTAACATAACTCAAAAACCACTGGACGAATTGACACCAAATTTGGACACAAGACACCTAACAACCCAATGTATGTCCTTCACTCAAAAAAATTGATTTTGTCATTTGGGAGTTGTAGTTGCTGGGATTTATAGTTCACCTACAATCAAAGAGCATTCCGAACCCCACCAACGATGGAATTGAACCGAATTGGGGGAAAAAGGACTTCCATGACCAACAGAACACACTGGAAGGGTTTGGTGGGCATTGACCTTGAGTTTGGGAGTTGTAGTTCACCTGCATCCAGAGAGCACTGTGGACTCAAACAATGATGGATGTGGACCAAACTTGACACAAATATTCCATATGCCTAAATATGAACACAGATGGAGTTTGGAGGAAATAGACCTTGACATTTGGGATTTGTAGTTACTGGGATTTATAGTTCACTACAATTAAAGAGCATTCTGAAACCCACAAACGACAGAAATGAGGCAAACCTCCCACACAGAACCCCCATGACCAACAGAAATCCCCCAAATGCATATGCCTGGGTTAGCTTTGTTGTGAACTAGATAACATAAACATATTTGAACTTGCTATGGGAAAAATCCCTATCCATTATTGCAGCTCCTTATGAGACAAAATTGTTTATTTAAGAATGACTTTTCTGCATTAGAGAAAGGGATTATTATTCTGGTGCTTATTTACCCATTATCCTGTTTTTCTTTCTAGGTGAAATCCGAGTGGCCTTTGTCCTGTACAACAACCTGGGCCCCTACCTGTCCACAGAGAACGCCTCCATGAAACTGGGGGTGGAAGCAATGTCAACAAATCATTCTTTAATAGTCAATTCTCCGATTATCACAGCAGCAATAAACAAAGAATTCAGCAATAAGATTTTTTTGGCTGATCCTGTGGTGTTCACTGTCAGGCACATTAAGGTAAGTAGATACCAACAGTGAAGGAAACCATATATTTCAGCTGTTTGCGTTTCCTGTTTTCCTGAAAACATGCCAAAAGTATTGACCCAGACATGTTCTCTGTCTTTTACTATAAGACATATAAAGAAGAACTGGTTCCAATTCTCTTCTCAGTAATGAACCAAGTGCTTCAAAAAAGAGCGATTTTGGATTCGTGAGCTGAGGCAACTATTTATTTATTTATTTATTTAGAAGTTTTCTATACCGGTCTTCTCACCTCTACGAGGGACTCAGGCCGGTTTACAGCATATATGCAAATTACAATAATATACAAAAACAAAGTACATCAACATTACAGATTAAAATCGTACAGTAAAAACATCATCATCTCATTACCCAGGCCAAATCGTCATACAGTCATAGTCACAGTTCACAGTTCATTCTCCTCCTTCCATTAGGACGGAGGTTATGAGATCAGTCCTTAAAAACCATATTCCACAGCCAGGTCTTTATTAGTTTCCTGAAAGTCAGGAGGGAGGGAGCAGATCTAATCTCTAGTGGGAGGGAGTTCCAAAGCCGGGGAGCCACCACCGAGAAGGCCCTGTCTCGTTCCCACCAGACGTGATTGCGAACTATAGTACTCATTCCCAAACAAGACAGAGATGTAGAACGAATTAAGAACTTTAGACCAGTTTCCTTACTAAACTGTGATTATAAACTATTTACAGAAATTTTAGCAAATAGATTAAAATTAATCCTAGCTCAGATTTTACATGAAGACCAAGCAAGCTTTCTTCCAAACAGACAGGTAAACCAAAATGTGAGAATGGTCCTACTAGAGGTTGCTGAACAAGACCCTAACAGAGAAATTGTGCTTTTATTTCTAGATGCAGAGAAAGCATTTGATAACGTTTGCTGGAAGTTTATAGTAAAAGTATTGGTTCATTATGGGGTAGATCAGCAATTTAAAAGAGTGGTCAGTGCTACTTGCGCAAAACAAACATTGAAACTAACGATAAACGGCCAAATGTCAAATTATATTTAGATTCAAAAAGGAACGAGACAAGGGTGTCCTTTGTCACCTTGCTTTTTATATGGATGTTAGAAATATTAAATATTAGGATTAGGAAAGACAACTGTATTAAAGGGGTGGAAATAAAAGAACACGAATTCACAGTCAAAGCATATGCTGATGATATGGTATGCATTATAGAAGACCTATTAAAAAGTATTCAAAGCTTATTTATTTATTATTTATTTAGAAGTTTTCTATACCGGTCTTCTCACCTCTACGAAGGACTCAGGCCGGTTTACAGCATATATGCAAATTACAATAATATACAAAAACAAAGTACATCAACATTACAGATTAAAATCGTACAGTAAAAACATCATCATCTCATTACCCAAGCCAAATCATCATACAATCACAGTCATAGTCACAGTTCATCCTCCTCCTTACATGTGGACGAAGGTTATGAAATCAGTCCTTAAAAGCCACATTCCACAGCCAGGTCTTTATTAGTTTCCTGAAAGTCAGGAGGGAGGGAGCAAATCTAATCTCTAGTGGGAGGGAGTTCCAAAGCCGGGGAGCCACCACCGAGAAGGCCCTGTCCCTCATTCCCACCAAACGCGATTGTGAAGGAGGTGGCACCGAGAGCAGGGCCCCTCCGGAAGATCTTAATAATCTTGATGGTTCATAGGGGGGAATCCGTTCGGACAGGTAGACTGGGCCGGAGTCGTTTAGGACTTTATAGGTCAAAACCAGCACTTAGAATTGTGCCCGGAAGCTAATCGGCAGCCAGTGGAGCTGGCATAACAGAGGGGTCATATGATCTCTGTACCCATGATGGAAACTATTAAGTATAGTAAGGTGGCAGGATCCAAAATATCTAAGATTATGGCTCACCAATAAAAATAACGTATTTCAAAATAATTAAGAAAAATTTTAAGGAAAATGTGGAAGGATGCCAAAGGATTCAGTTAACTTGGGTGGGGAGAACAGCAGTGATAAAAATGTTGATCTTACTCAAAATGCTGTTTTTATTCCAAAATCTACTAATAATAAAAGAAGTGAGAATGCTTGAACTTTGGAGAAAGGATTTGACCAAATTTATATAAAATGGGCAAAAAATTAAAATTGCTTACAAAAACCTAATAGATGCCAAAGAGAGAGTGGACTTAGCACTGCCAGATCTTAGGTATCATTACGAAGTGGTAAGTCTCAGCTGGCTAAAGGAGTGGGTAAGATTAGAAAATCAAGCTTTACTCAACTTAGAGGGATACAACCTAAGATTTGGCTGGCATGCGTATGTATGGTATGGAAAAGATAAGATTAATAGAGACTTCCACAGACATCCCATAAGAACTAGTCTTTCAGCAGTTTGGAAAAGATATGAGACGGGGATGGAACAAAAAAAAACCCTGTTATGACTGCGTCCTCTGGAAGCAAGGTTAAATCCAATTTTTAGCGAGGAAATGAGAATTTATACGGAGTATTTAATTAAAGAAAAAGAGCACTGGAAATTAAAAGGAAGAGAACAGTTAGGGATAAATGATTGGTTTTTCTATCATCAATTATACAATAGATTTTAAAAAGATAATAAAGTAAGATTTGCTAAAAGAAAATTGGAATTGAAGAGCATTTTGGAGAAGAGGAATAAGGGATTGATTTCCAGATTATATAGGTACATATCAGAATACAACCTAGAACAGGGGTCCTCAAACTGAGGCCCGGGGGCTGGATACGGCCTTCCAAGGTCGTTTACCCGGCCCTCGCTCAGGGTCAACCTAAGTATGAAACGACTTGAAAGCACACAACAACAACAACAATCCTATCTCATCAGCCAAAAGCAGGCCCAATCTCCCATTGAAACACTAAGAAATTTATATTTGTTAAAATTGTTCTTCATTTTAATTATTTATTGTTTTAAAGTGTTATTTGCACTACAAATAAGATATGACCGCATCTCCGTCTATGAACCCACACGCTCTCTTCGGTCATCTGGAGAGGCCCTGCTCGTGATCCCGCCCACGTCGCAAGCGCGCTTGGTGGGGACGCGAGACAGGGCCTTTTCTGTGGTGGCCCCCCGACTTTGGAACGCCCTCCCAAAAGATCTTAGACAGGCCCTTACATTGGCAGTCTTCAGAAAGAATTTGAAAACCTGGCTGTTCCGATGTGCCTTTTCAGATTAGGAACCTCCAATACCAAGTCCTAGAAGCACTTTAGTAGAACTAAGATCACTGCACACTGCACACTGCACTTATTTTATAATCCTACATGCCTCCCGCCACATCACCACTTTTAATCCTGTACCCCTACTCTGGCCGGCCCAGTTTTAATAGTGTCTCGATGTATTGTTACTGTTATTGTTTATTCTGCTTAACTGTTTTTAATTTGCTTTAGGTATTGTATTGTTGTACTGTGTTTTGAGGCTTTGGCCTATGTAAGCCGCATCGAGTCCTTCGGGAGATGCTAGCGGGGTACAAATAAAGTTATAATAATAATAATAATAATGTGCAGTGTGCATAAGAACTGATTCATATTTTTTTTTTCAAATTATAATCCGGCCCATCAACAGTTCGAGGAACTGTAACCTGGCCCTCTGTTTAAAAAGTTTGAGGACCTAGAAGATAGTTGAATAAAAACAGCAATGATCTCATGGCCTAAATATTTAGGGGAAAATATTGAGTTAGATAATTGAGAATATTTATTGGAAAGATAATTTAAATGTTCGATAGCAGGATCTATTAAAGAGAACATGTACAAAATGTTTGATAGAAGCTATATAACATCGGAGATAATAGCTAAAATAGATAAATCTCACCAGGCTGGAGGGATTGTTGGAGATGATGGACCTATACGTTGGTACAAACTTTTTGGGGAAACGTGATTAAATAAACAAATAATATGATCACTAAAAAAATTAGGAAAAATCCAAAGATGTGCCTCTTGGGGCTGTTTGATTAAAAAAAAATCAGTAAAGAAGATGTAGAAATCTGTCAATAGAGTTTTGTTGCAGCGAGAATAATATTGGCAAAAAAATCTTATAAAGAAGAAAAAGAGCTCATGCTAAAGGACTGGAGAGAAAAATTATTTGAACGTATCCAAATGGTCAGACTGTCCAAACGCATACAGGGAGGAAGACTTTGTTAAGAAATGGAGGCTTGCATTTGTATATCTAGAAAGGAAGACTAAGCTAGATTTCAGAGTAGTCACAAAGAGAACTTACTAATGTAGGATAAAGGTAGATTTGGGGTTTTGTTTTGTTTTTTGAGATATTAGTTATACACCGCGTGGTGTCAGAAATCATGGTTCATGGGCAGGGGAGGAGGAGGTGGGTTTGAGGGAATGGCATACCTATATTATGTGTATTTGTTTGCTTTCTCACATTCTGTATTATTATTATTATTATTATTATTATTATTATTATTATTTACAGTATTTGTATACCGCTTGTCTCACCCCGAGGGGGATTCAAAGCGGTTTACACATAAGTAATGGCAAAATTCAATACCAGTACAAACAATTACAATTATACACTACAATTAGACATAATTGTATGCCATCAATTCGCTCAATAAAAACTTAATTTTAAGACTTTTTTTTCAAATATCTCACATCTTTTAGGCACACATTGCAAATCTAGTTACATTTTAATGTGTGTGTTAAGATATCTTTTTATCTGAAAATGGAAAAAAGACCTTGTACATGATTTCTTTTGGTCACATTTTTCACTTTTCATCATCAACTCTACCATTTCATTTTTGCTTTTTCAACTGTTATTTATTGGATTTGTTGTCCTCCTGCCATCAAGAACTTTGACATGCAACAAACCTAGAATTCCCTTATCCTGGCTACAGAAGGAGAATGGCCATGATCCAGCAATAAGCGACTACCATTGTTTTAACCACATGGACTCATTAAACTTTTTTCTACAGAGGAAGCAGAATAAAATAGTTCTGGAGAGCTCAATGTAATCTAGGATGGCTGCCGGTCTTGAAAAAAACAAACGTTTTCCTGAAATAAGAAACACTTGTATAGCATGAAGAGGTAGTACTTGCAATATCTTGACCTCTGCTTTTATGCCTGAGAGAATGTGTTTAATGTAGGCTTTCCATTCTGTCTGTCTGTATTTTATTTTATATATGTAGCAGTCAGAGGAAAATTTCAACCCCAACTGTTCATTCTGGAGCTATTCTAAACGCACAATGACAGGGAATTGGTCAACGCAAGGATGTCGTCTACTGGTGACAAACAAGACACACACCTCATGTTCCTGTAATCACCTAACCAACTTCGCTGTCCTGATGGCCCATGTGGAAGTGAAGGTAAGAAATACAATATGCAGAGGGGAAATTGGATGGGTCCCTCAGCAATAAGTTTTGGTCATTCAGGAACCAAATGGTATTTCTGTTTACAAAGTGAAGGTGATTCTAAATGGCTGTTCACATTTTACAATACTATAGTTCAGGTTTGGACAAACTTTGGCCCTCCAAGTGTTTAGGACTTTTGGTCCCGAAAGTTTTTCTGTGGGGTCGCTGGTCAGTGATGAGCTATGATTTTTTTAAGGGAAAACAAAAGATCACGTTATCACGTCATGCACAGAAATCTGATGTCACCCATCCTATGTCTGTGCATTTCATTTTTATTGCCTAAGACGCTTACTTCTTGGGAGGAGAGTAATGTCCAATCTCGATAAAATAGTAAAGAGTAGAGACATCACACTGGCAACAAAGATCTGCATAGTCAAAGCCATGGTATTCCCTGTAGTAACCTACGGATGTGAGAGCTGGACCTTAGGGAAGGCTGAGCGAAGGAAGATAGATGCTAGGTTCTTGTGGGTTTTTTCGGGCTATAGAGCCATGTTCTAGAGGCATTTCTCCTGACGTTTCGCCTGCATCTATGGCAAGCATCCTCAGATGCAGGCGAAACGTCAGGAGAAATGCCTCTAGAACATGGCTCTATAGCCCAAAAAAACCCACAAGAACCTAGTGATTCCAGCCATGAAAGCCTTCGACAATACAAGATAGATGCTTTTGAACTGTGGTGTTGGAGGAACGTTCTGAGAGTGCCTTGGACTGCGAGAAGATCCAACCAGTCCATCCTCCAGGAAATAAAGCCCGACTGCTCATTGGAGGGAAGGATACTAGAGACAAAGTTGAAGTACTTTGGCCACATTATGAGGAGACAGCAAAGCCTAGAGAAGACAATTATGCTGGGGAAAGTGGAAGGTAAAAAGAAGAGGGGCCGACCAAGGGCAAGATGGATGGATGGCATCCTTGAAGTGACTGGAGTGACCTTGAGGGAGCTGGGGGTGGTGACGGCTGACAGGGAGCTCTGGCGTGGGCTCGTCCATGAGGTCATTAAGAGTCGGAGACGACTGAACGAATGAACAACAACAACACCAACAACAAGTGTAGTACTGTACATTTCTCACTGTCAAAATCATTTTATTATTTTTGGTCCAGCTTTCTAATTTGTAAAAGTCATTTTGGATTTTGATTGTATTTTCTGGGGTATTAGCTATTGCTCCCAATTGGTGTCATCTGCAAATTGGATAAAAATGCCTTCTATTCCATCATTAAAGTAATTAATAAAGATGTTGAATAGCACCAGGTTCAAAACAGAAACCTGCTAAGTTACTTCTTTCCAAGATGAAGAGGGGCCATTGGTAAGGGCCCTTTTCTCTATCCCCTGTTAGCATTTCCACATCACCTGTAATCAGTGCCCTACCATTTCCTTGTTCTTCTTTCACTATGGACATAACAACCTCCCCCCTCCCCCCATCTTTTTATTGTTTACAATTTCTCTAACAAGCCAGAGCTCATTCTGCAATTTGGATTTTCTAACTTTCCATACATGCTACTTATTCATTTGAAACCCCTTTTTTGTTTATGTCCCCTTTAAATATTAGCTTAGTTGAAAGTTCCTTAGATGTCCACTGTGGTTTTTTAGACACTTTCTTATTTTCCTACTCGTTAGAAATGTTTGAAATCACGCCTCCATTGTCTCGCGTTTCAGAAACTCCCATCCATCATTATCTCCTTTCTCTTTTAGTATTTCTGACCATGAGGTCACACTCAGTTTTTCCCTAAGTTTACTGAAGGGGCAGGAGGCAGGGCAGGGAGGGAAGATTTGAACATCTGGATCTTTGCAAAAAGAATTTTTAAACCAGGAGCAAACTGTATTTAACAGTTTAATCCAGATAAACTAGATGTGTCATTTGGATGGTCAGGCTAGTGCTCCATCTCCACTGCATTTTCTGGCAGTTTAGATGGGTCCAAAGTAATGTTTAAAGAAGTCGAATAGCACTGGGCCTAGGAAGAAAACTCCATAATCACTGCTCTCCAAGATGAAAAGGAGTAATTGGTGAACACCCTTTGGGTTTTGTTGGTCAACCAATTCCCAGTCCAAGAATTCTCAAATACGAGGGGTATTTTTTAAGTAAGGTCGGTTTGAACATAAGTACACAACGAAAGTTTATTTCAAAAAAGTAAATTTATTTTCAGAAAGTGCATACTTCACTCTAGTTTTCAACATAGTTGCCAAGTTTGTTCAAACACTTATCATACCTCTGAACCAATTTTAAAATACCCTCTTCATAAAACTTGCCGCCTGCTCCGATAACCAAATCGTCTGTAATCAAAGAAGGGCGACCAGAGTGGTCCTCATCATGGACGTTGTCACAGCCATCTTTGAATTGTTGTACCCACTTATGCACTTTGCTTTCACTCATCACAGTATCACCGTACACTTCACAAATCTGTCGATGAATTTCTGCAGCAGGCAGGTTCCTCGCTGACAAAAACCGTATCATTGAGCGAACCTCACATGCGGAGGGTGAGTTGATAGTCTTAAACATTTTTAAAGCACAGAACAGAACCGTATAGGTTAGCTACAGAGCGGAAACTGAGCACAGTTGTTCCCGAGGCATGCCAGTACACGACGCACACGCTCGTTGCAGTATGCGCACGAAGTGTCTACAACAAAACGGACCTTACTTAAAAAATACCCCTCGTATTATCGCCAATTATTCTAAAATTGCTTCTTGCAGATCTTTTAATACCTTTGGATGTAATTCCTCCAGTCTTGGGGACTTGAATTAACTTAGGATGCATCTTGATATGGGGACAGGATCAGTTCTGTGGTTGTTACCCAACACGTGTAGCTCATCTGGCAGTAACACAGGCCAAACTTGGCCCACTTACCTGAAGTTGCTGGATAATCTAAAACTTTCCAAAAACTCCAGATTAACCAGCAATTTTGAGCACGTCTGATTAACCATGTCCATTTGGCAAGCAGCACAATTGATTAGACACCATTCTCCAAGATGGCACCTGCCTAGCCCCGCTCTAATTTACCTTAGGGGTGACCACTGGGCCCCAAGATAGAGTCAGAAATGCCAAGCACCTAAAAGTGTGCTATCCAATGTGCTGAAAAGATCAGAGTTCTGAGGGGGGGGGGGGAGGAGGAAGGATTTCTGGCATTAGCAAAGTACATCATCTTCAAACACCTTGTACAACAAAAAGCATCCCATATTTGAAATGGCTATTTTTAATAGGTGTAGTTTGTATTCCATTGGACTCCTGTGTATATGTGAAGGAAAAGGTCATTTGAAACTGTGTGGTAACTGGCTCAAAGGCTCTCGTGTTCACATTGTTTGAAGACTGACCACCCAACTAAACAGTATTTAGGACACTCCCCTGGACTGGGAGTGAGGTGTGGCTCTCAGAGGAGATGGCAGCAGCAGGCATGTAGACGGGGGGGGGGGGGGGGGTTGAGGGGCTTCAGCCCCCCCCCCCCCCCGAAATTCTCATGGTGGTTCGCGAAAAGGCCTTACTGGTGCATTATTTATTTATTTATTTAAACGTTTTGTATACCGACCTTCTCACCTCTCTTGAGGGACTCAGACCGGTTTACAACCATAATATCACATACAGTCAATAAAACATCATAATACATATTACAGTAAAACCTTAAAAAAAATTACATTCAATAACTACAATGGTCAGTCGTCACACTAAAATCGGTGTTCATCATCCTCCATCCATATCTCAGGGTATTGGCTCACTCGTCGAATGCCTGTCTCCATAACCACGTCTTCACCTGTTTCCTAAATGTCAGGATAGAAGGGACGGTTCTGATCTCCAGTGGGAGAGAGTTCCAGAGTCGAGGGGCCACCACCGAGAGGCCCTGTCCCTTGTCCCCACCAGACGCGCTTGCGAGGCCGGTGGGACCGAGAGCAGGGCCTCTCCAGATGATCTTAATAATCTTGATGGTTCATAGGGGAGAATACGTTCGGAGAGGTAAACAGGGCCAGAGTCATTTAGGTCTTTATAGGTTAACACCAGCACTTTGAATTGTTCTCGGAAGCTAATTGGCAGCCAGTGGAGCTGATGTAACAGCGGAGTGGTGTGCTCCCTGTACCCAGCACCCGTTAGTAGTCTGGCTGCTGAGCGTTGGACTAGCTGCAGCTCCGAGCAGTCTTCAGAGGCAACCCCACATAGAGAGTGTTGCAGTAGTCTAAACGGGATGTAACCAAAGCATTAAACTGTTATGTTTATTCATATCATGATCTGATCACCATACTCAATATATCCCATATGCATGGGGGTATTGGGGTAATGATACAACAGGTTTGCTAGGGTAGACCCTCTTTCACTCAGACTCAGCCCCCCCCCCCCCAAATCGAAATCCTGGCTACGGGCCTGGGCAGCAGTGGCCCACTCCTAGCCCAACTTGCCTCTGATATTATTTAGTGTGCACCCACCTTGGTTTTTAGTATCATTTCAACAAATATTTCACATTTGTATGGCATCTTACTTTATCTTTGCAACACTTAAACCTTTTGTGTGCCAAGTCAACTGGTCAACTGAAGTAATTTCATTGAATCACAAGCTAAATCTTTTCTCAATATTACCTGGTTTTGAATTCTATATCAGTATGTTAGTAATTTCAATGAACAAGCAATATACAGGGTGTGACAGCATAACTTCCTTTTTTAAAATGCGCGCCATTCAGTCGGTTGAAGACGTAGCGGAGCACTAGTGGTCTCGTTCGAGAGGCAGGAGTATAAAGTTTTGTCCTGACACAGTTCAATCACCATCATGCGTTGGAACAGTGAGGAGCGTGCTTTTGCCATTGAGGCCTACTTTTCGAGCAGATGTTCTGTGATTGCAACCCATCGTACCTTTTGGAATCACTTTAATTTATCCCCATTGGCCCCTGCCCCGGACCGGAAATCAATTGTGACAAGGATCACTACATTCAGACAAACTGCCAGTGCGACAAGATGAAGAACTGGAGTCCCTCGGCCCATTAGATCACCTGAGGACATTGAGGCAGTGAGAGCTCCAATGTTGCGATCACCACGCGTTCTGGACTTTCTGATCATTCTGTGAGTAGAATTCTTCATGATGATCTTCATTTCCATCCTTACAAGATGGCGATTGTGCAGGAACTTTCTGAGCGTGACTTCAGTTCTCGGAGGAACGCGTGTGAGGTTCTTCTCGAAGTCGTTCCTGAGGACGCTATTGTGTTTTTTAGTGATGAAGCCCATTTTCATTTGTGTGGATCTGTCAACAAACAAAACATGTGCTGCTGGGCTGACAACAATCCTCGAGAATTGCATCAAAGGCCTTTGCATTCACCTAAAATCACAGTGTAGTGTGCAATTTCCTCAGCTGGAATTATTGGTCCCTGGTTCTTTGAGGAAAATGAAGTCGCAGTGACAGTGAATTCGGACCGGTATGTAAACATGTTTCAGGAATTTTTTTCCCACGACTAGATGGGATGGACTTAGGGGGCATTTGGTTCCACCAAGACGGTGCAACTGCACACACTTCAAGAGCATCGATTGCTGTTTTGAGGGAACACTTCCCAGAGCGCCTCATCTCAATTAGGGGGGATTTGGAGTGGCCAGCCCGCTCTTCAGATTTGGCCCCTTTGTGATATTTTTCTATGGGGTTTTTTGAAATCCCGTGTTTATGTGACCCATCCAAGGACCCTACAAGATTTGAAGACCAACATCTAGGAAGAAATTGCCAACATAACGCCTGCTATGCTAGAAAGAGTCATGACAAACACCAGAAATTGGTTTACTCAGTGTATGGAGAATGGGGGACATCACCTACCTAATTTGATCTT
Source organism: Anolis sagrei (assembly GCF_037176765.1). Taxonomy (NCBI): domain Eukaryota; kingdom Metazoa; phylum Chordata; class Lepidosauria; order Squamata; family Anolidae; genus Anolis; species Anolis sagrei. The sequence continues at coordinate 170,651,544 of NC_090022.1, read as the reverse complement.
CAAAACTACGTAAAACAAAACTTTAGGTATGCGCCTACATTATAAAAAAAAATCTGATTCATACAATGGGTTTTATTAAGTTTTGAAAAAAGGAAGATATGCTGCTGCACCCTGTATATCTTGCCATAAGATTTTGTAGGTCAAAACACACCACAAAAGATAGGATGCACTATAACTGTGCCATGAAAGCACACAACAAACTTAAGCCTTTCTCAAAGAAAGCAATTGAAAGCATGTCAGAGCAAACAGAATTTATTAAGATTTAAAAAATTCTGTTCAGAATTAACCAGAATTCAAATAGGTAGATAAATTTTCTTTAGAAATACCATACATACTTGCATGTAATGCACCATCTATTGTAATGTGCCGTCGATTGTAATGGGCACTTCAATGTTGAGGAACGCATTACAAAAAAATGGATTTGCCAAATAAACAAGGAGAAACGGATTTCATCCAAGCAGAGGCTGGCGAATTTGCTAGCCTCGGCTTGGTGTCAGAATCAGGTTTGGAGAGGGAAGGGGCTCTTCTTCTTGGACTCTCAGCTTATAGGTGAAGGAAAACTAGGTTTGGAAAGCAGTGTGTCTCCTTGGCCTCTCAGCTGAGAGGCAAGTGGGCTTGGAGAGGGAAGGGGCTCTGTCATCCTTGGCCCCTCAGCTGACAGGCAAAGGAGACAACCGGGTGACATACCGCCTCTCAACAAAAGATTGCCCCAGGAACTGCCAGGCCATCAAATGTTCATCAAGGTGGTCAGTTGAAACATTCACACCTAGCTCCAACAGACTAGAGTCCTTTGTCCCACCCTGGTCATTCCACAGATATATAAACCCCTTTTCCTAGTTCCAACAGATCTCACTACCTCTGAGGATGCTTGCCATAGATGCAGGCAAAACATCAGGAGAGAATGCTTCTAGAACATGGCCATATAACCCGAAAAAAACCTACAACAACCCAGTAATTCCGGCCATGAAAGCCTTTGACAATACATTATGGAAGTTCTTGCAAATTTTCAATGGTTTGGGAGATTTGGGTTCTCTTATGCAAAAAAATTGATCAGAATTTGTTTTGTAAAGAAAATATTTTTGTTGATAAGACTTTTGCTTTTTGTGCAAAATGCTTTTTTTCATAATGGAAATGCAAAGTATTTCAAAGCAGTTGATGCTCTTCTTGAGAATGAGAACATTTGTAGACATTCCTTAGATCATAGTTAATACACTACTGTCCTCACTAGAGACTGGCATGTGGATTGTTTCAGACACGTTGAGTTTACTCAGACTTGAATCACTTGTGTGAGGCTGCTAACTAATTCTCTTTCTGTTATGTTTGCAGCATGGTGATGCAGTCCACAACCTACTCCTGGATGTCATTACCTGGGTCGGCATTCTCCTGTCTCTTGTCTGCCTCCTGTTCTGTATCTTTACCTTCTGCTTCTTTCGTGGGCTCCAGAGTGACAGAAACACTATCCATAAAAACTTGTGTATCAGTCTGTTTGTGGCAGAGCTTCTCTTCCTCATTGGGATCAACAGGGCTGACCAGCCGGTAACCTTCCATCAAAATAATATTTTACCTTCATTGTGTTCCAACATTCAAGCATCATTGCTTGTCCTCCTGAAAATTGAAGGCTTAGTAGTCATGATACTTAAACAGATTATCTTTCAGTGGACATAATTAAAACATCACAAAGTTGTGAGCAAACAGCCATTTGCATTGACCATTTACCATATTTACACAATTCTAATGTATACCTTTTTTGGCTAAATTGCTTCATTAAAATTGGGGTGTGAATTATATTCAATGCACATTAGAATCATGCCTAAACTGCCCCCCATCCTTCCAGCATCCCTCTCCTCCCTCTTGCCAAACCAGGCAGCCTTTGTGCGTTGCTGCTGCCGCAGCTCCAACTCCTTTCCTCTCCCTTTCTGGAGCCAGAGTGCCAGCAAAGCAGCCAGCAAAGGGGCAAGCTGGGAAGTGGTCAATGAAGCAGCCGGTGGAGAGCAAGCAAAGCACCAGGCAGCCCCAAGAGCCTAGGAGAAAGAGGCAAACAACCGGTGAAGGCACCGTGGCCATCTTCGCATCTTCCTCCTTGGCTTGCCAGGGCTGGTTCCTCACCATCCGCAGGCCCTGAAACATATACCTTCATTCTATTATCTTTACCTTTTCATTCTCCCTTTCTTTCTTGTATCTTCTTTCTATTCTCTTTCCCCTCTCTGTCCAGTCTTTGTGTTAAAAGTTTCTTTGAGGATTAACTGGACAGACTCCACGAGTGGTTCTTAAGCCTCCCACATGGGATTTCAGCCTGATATTGAAAACTTGAACCACTGAAATAAGGGCTTCATTTTGATTTCTGGCTTGAATAGTTGTATTTTTAGGAGGAGTAACATTAGCTAAAAGGGTTTCTTCCTGCTCCGGATTAAATTTATTTATTTGTTTGTTTGTTTGTTTTTTATTATTAAGAACATTTGTATCTGGGTTGTTGTAGGTTTTTTCAGGCTATATGGCCATAGTCTAGAGCAGCATTTCTCAACCTGGGGGTCGGGACCCCTGGGGGGGTCACAAGGGGGTGTCAGAGGGGTCATCAAAGACCATCAGAAAACACAATATTTTCTGTTGGCCATGAGGATTCTGTGTGCCAAGTTTGGCCCAATTCTATTATTGGTGGAGTTCAAAATATTCTTTGATTGTAGGTGAACTATAAATCTCAGTAACTACAACTCCCAAAGGTCAAGGTATATTTTCCCCAAACTCCACAAGTTTGGTCCAGATCCACCATTGTTTGGGTCCACAGTAATCTCTGGATGTAGGTGAACTACATCTCCCAAACTCAAGGTCAATGCCCACCAAACTCTTCCAGTATTTTCTGTTGGTCATGGGAGTTCTTTGTGCCAAATTTGGTTCAATTCCATTGTAAGTGGGGTTGAGAATGCTCTTTGATTGTAGGTGAACTATAAATCCCAGCAACTACAACTCCCAAATGACAAAATCAATCCCCACCCCCAATCCCACCAGTATTCAAATTTGGGCGTATCAGATATTTGTACCCAGTTTGGTTCACTAAATGATAATGCATCCTGCATATCAGATATATACATTATGATTCATAACAGTAGCAAAATTACAGTTATGATGTAGCAACTAAAGTAGTTTTATGGTTGGGGGTCACCACAACATGAGGAACTGTATTAAGGGGTCGCGGCATTAGGAAGGTTGAGAACCACTGGTCTAGAGGCATTCTCTCCTGACGTTTCGCCTGCATCTATGGCAAGCATCCTCAGAGGTACCTCTGAGGATGCTTGCCATAGATGCAGGCGAAATGTCAGGAGAGAATGCCTCTAGACCATGGCCATATAGCCCGAAAAAACCTACAACAACCCAGTGATTCCGGCCATGAAATCCTTCGGCAATACATTGAACATTTGTATCCCATCCTATTCTCGACCTTCAGAGAGGGACTCAGGGCGGCTTCCAACAATATAAAAACACCAAAAACATTTGGCAGCAAATCCTCTTTTTTTCAGGGTCTTAAAAATGGAGGTGCACTAGATTCAAGTAAATATGGTGATACAACTCCAAGCCAGTTTAAGATGTCAGTGGCCACAAAATGCATACCAACACTGCATGCTGTAGCAGGGATTGAATGGGAAGGCTTGTCACTCCCTGCAGAATCTAGCCAGCAATTCAGACCACTCACAAAGTTCACTTGGAAATTGGTTTTATTACTCAGATTTCCACAGTCCAAGAAAAAGTCACTAATGGTATTCTCACTCAAACCCCTCCTTTTCCTACTATTCTCACTATAATAATACAATAATAATAGAAATTACACAGAACTCAGTAATATGAAGCAGCTGCCCAAGAAAAGTCTAATGAAATATAAATTGCATTAGGTGAACAATTACTTTCTCCATTAACATTTTATTCCTCACCAGTTATTTCTCACCTGGAGTATTGTGTGGGTCATATTGAAGGAGTTTTACATCTTTTTTGTTAATTAACAGTAAACAAATCTATAAGTAAACAATCCATATGCTGTCAATATAAACACATCGTACTAATATCCTTCCAAAATCTTCAACTTAGTCTTCTAAGTTCTCATCACCAAACGCAGTGCCCAAACAAGAATCCAGGAACATGAAAGGCACTGCAGACTACTCCAACCAGAGAAATCAGCCATAGCAGAGCACCTGATGAACCAACCTGGACACAGCATTTTATTTGAGAACACAAAAATGCTGGACCACTCTCACAACCACCATGTCAGACTACAGAGAGAAGCCATTGAAATCCACAAGCATGTGGACAATTTCAACAGAAAGGAAGAAACCATGAAAATGAACAAAATCTGGCTACCAGTATTAAAAAATTCTAAAATTGCAACAGCAAAAACAGCAGGGAGAAAAACAGGCAGGGACATCTAATCACCCTTCAAGAAGAGTTTGCTCCAGGCACAGTCAGCCCATTGTATGCTAATCAAGATGGTCAGTTGAAAGATTCACACCCAACCCAACTTACAAAAGCCTTTTGTCTCACCCTGGTCATTCCACAGATATATTAACCCCCTTTTTCCCAGTTCCAGCAGACCTCACCTCTGAGGATGCTTGCCATAGATGCAGGCGAAACGTCAGGAGAAATGCCTCTAGAACATGGCCATATAGCCCGAAAAAACCCACAACAACCCAGTGATTCCGGCCATGAAAGCCTTCGACAATACATTTCTACTCAAATTATTCTTTGCCACAGATTCCTGAATTAGTTTTGACATTATTATTAGTAGTAGTACAGTGGAACCTCTATTTACAAGCATCCCTACTTAAGAACATTTTGAGTTAAGAGCTGTCACTCGGTCCGGATTTTGCTTTGACAGAAGAGCACCATTTTGAGTTAAGAATTAGTGTGAGTTGGAATCCTAGCGCCAGAGTACAAGGCTTCCAGGGAACAGCCTCCGTGCCTCATGCTTTTGTGCCTTCTGCTCTTGTCCACTCTGGGAGATGGCTGTCCACTTTTCTATTGTCCACTTGGAGCAACTTTGAGTTAGTTGATTTTGTGTGGTTTTATTCTTGTTATGTTTGGCTTCATGGAGAGAGAGGGAGGCTGGAATGAGTACAGTATGAAGAAAATGATACTTTTGCCTCTTCATATTGTGCTTTGTGCTTCCTTCCACAACTTTGTGCTTCTACCATTTTAAAGTTGATCTGTCTTTTTTATTATTCTACATGGATATTAACGTTTTGTCTTGCTGTTACACTGGCCAACACATATTTTGTTGCCTCAAATGTGCTTCCTTGCCACAACTTTGTGCTTTTACCATTTTAAAGTTGATCTCTATTTTTATATTGTTCTATGTGAATGTGGATTTGTACATTTTGTTATTTTAAAAACACATAACTAAAAACTTTGAGGGGTTTTGGGGGGTGGACGGAACAGATTAATAACATTTCAATGGGAAAATTCGCTTTGAGATAAGAGTGTTTTGAGTTAAAAGCTTGGTCACGGAATGAGTTAAACTTTTAAATCAAGGTATAACTATGTGTTTATTTATACCCTGCTTGTTCTGTCCATAAGGAGACTCAAAGTGGCATAAAATGAGCACATATTCTGTATTTACCTAAAGTAATATATTCTCCGGTTTTATATATTTATTTATTATATTTATACCCCACTCTTCTCATCCCAAAAGGGACTCAGAGAAGCCTTCAAGTAAGCGATAATTCAATGCCGCATAACGGAACATACAATACAATAAATATATATTATAAACCATAAAAATTCATAGAATAATAGAATCAAAGAGTTGGAAGAGATGCAGGCGAAACGTCAGGAGAAATGCCTCTAGAACATGGCTCTATAGCCCAAAAACACCCCACAAGAACCTAGTGATTCCAGCCATGAAAGCCTTCGACAATACAGTTGGAAGAGACCTCATGGGCCATCCAGTCCAACCCCCTGCCAAGAAGCAGGAATATTGCATTCAGATCACCCCTGACAGATGGCCATCCAGCCTCTGTTTAAAAGCTTCCAAAGAAGGAGCCTCCACCACACTCTGGGGCAGAGAGTTCCACTGCTGAACGGCTTTCACAGTCAGGAAGTTCTTCCTCATGCTCAGATGGAATCTCCTTTCTTGAAGTTTGAAGCCATTGTTCCTTGTCCTAGTCTCCAGGGAAGCAGAAAACAAGCTTACTCCCTCCTCCCTGTGGCTTCCTCAGGGATCTAAACATAAAACCATCTAAACATAAAACCAATTGTTAAAATCACATATTATCGTCTTATATAAAATTAAATTTATTTGACTGCTTCCAGACTCATATATCCACCTGATAGTTCTATTCAATCTCGTTTGCCCTGTCAGTGTTCTTCTTTCCACCACTTCTAATAATTTATCATAACAATTGTTACCACCAGTCTTCCCAAGCTTTCTTTAAATAATTCAAAAACAGCTGCCCATTCTCTTGAAATCTTTGCATTGATTTATTTTTTAAAAGGCATTACACTTTTTCCAGTTCTACCAAACTGAAAAGCTTTGTCAACTATTCAGTCACAGATGGAAATGCATTTTCCTTCCAATGACGAGCATAGATTATTCCGGCAGCCATAATCACATATTGGAAAAAAAAGTCATTTTTATTAATTGTATCAAATGCTAATTCCAATAGAAATACTTTCAGTTTAAATGGAATTTTTTTAAAAAAAATAATCTGTAATTAACAGCTATCTAATATGTTTGGGTTTTTGGACAGGTCCTCAAAGTATTTTAAAAGTTCCTTCTTTCTTTTTACACTTTCAGCATTTGTAACCACTATCTGTATTAATTTATGCTAATTTAGTAGGACTTACCATCTATGACACATCTTGTATAATTTTTCTTTCCATTTATTTACTCTGGTGAATTTAAGTCCTTTATTCCGCATCTTCTACACCAATGGTTCTCAACCTGTTGCAGCTGAGGTGCTGTTGGACTTGCAATGTGCCCCTTCCTCTCCTAGTGTTCCCCTAGTGCAGTGGTTCTCAACCTGGGGTCCCCAGATGTTTTTGGCCTACAACTCCCAGAAATCCCAGCCAGTTTACCAGCTGTTAGAATTTCTGGGAATTGAAGGCCAAAAACATCTGGGGACCCCAGGTTGAGAACCACTGTTCTACACTATTATGTAGTTCGCTATGAAAAGCAGATTATTAAAAACTGATTTACAAAGCAGGAAGGTGTTTTAAACCTAAACGTTTGTGCCAGACTCCATTTATCGTTCCAGTGCAATAATACTGAATTGTGAGAGGTCTATTGGCCTGAGGTCCATTACACCACATAGTTACAGTTCTGTGATTCTGCTTTAACAACCATAACTGTAAATATGGAATATGGCAGTTCTAACTTATTCAGATCCACAAAAATGCTATGACTGATCGTGTGTAATCGGTGAGTGTGAAAGGGCCTTTGATGTCTTTGACAAATAAGTGGCCTGTATTACCTCAATCTTATAAGCCTTGATTGCCTTTTGAACAACTCAAAAAACCTACATTTTAATAGTTTTGATTGGTTTTAGTATTGATTGTGGGCCCATCTACTCTGCCACATAATGTGTGAAAGTAATCTCATTAGTGATTCAAACTAACGTGGGGTAACCTAGGGTAAAATTTTTACTCTTGTTCATACCTGGGTTAAAATAACACCTGCAAAGACTGGGGTCCTCTCTCCACAGTCCAGTAATTTGCACACTAATCATTAATATGGCATTATAGATTCGTGCTGTGTTCAGGCTACAGTTTTCTTACTTTGTCTTTTTGCTTTCCCAGATAGCCTGTGCTGTATTTGCTGCCCTCTTGCACTTCTTCTTCCTTTCTGCATTCACGTGGATGTTTCTGGAGGGAGTACAGCTCTACATCATGTTGGTGGAGGTCTTTGAAAGTGAACATTCACGGAGAAAATACTTCTACTTGGTTGGCTATGGCATGCCTGCCCTGATTGTGGCTGTTTCAGCAGCAGTGGACTACAGAAGTTACGGCACAGGAAAAGTGTGAGTTTCATTTGGTGAACCTGAGAAACTACGAGGGTTGAATGAAAAGTAATGCCTCCACCTTCATAACACATGGCAGTACTGGTATGTGGCAAGTACTGGCTAGTTCAGTAGACTCTCCTCTACAGTTCCATTTTGGCAGGAAGCCTTAGCATTGAGCAGTTGTGTTGCGAAGTGCGAAGTATGGAACCCTGTGCAAATGGTCAGTCAACGCGACTTAAGCAATGTGCAGTCAAAGGAGATTCATCAGAGAATGCAAGCTGTTTATGGTGATTGTGTTGATGTGTTTTTGTGAATACTGTGCGTCGTTGGGCTGTAGGTTTAAAGATGTTGTGGTGGGGACATCTGACTTGTGTGACAAAAAGTTGGACGTCCTATGACAGCAACCACCGAGTTTCACAAGCAAAAGGTTGACAGATGGATTCAGGACGATCGTCGTATCACTCAGAGAGAAATTTCAAGCATAATCGGCATTTCACAAGAACGTGTGGGTCACATTATCGCTTTGCTTGGCTATCGGAAGATCTGTGCACAATGGGTTGTGGAAACAGAGTGTCGACTTCTGTGACGGCTTCAGAAAACCTGTTCATTGTTGGAAGAAATATATCCAATTGTCTGGTGACTATGTGGAAGAGTGAATAGTGATAGTTAAAGAGCAGATTCTAAGGATTATTTCTGTGTTTGATTTATTACAATATTCCCATCCAAATCCAAGTAACGAAGGTTGAGGCATTACTTTTCATTCAACCCTCATAGTACATGAACTGAACACACTGTTGCAGAAATTAGGTGGCAACAGGAATTGTTCTATTATTATCAATGCTTCTATGGAGAGGTATAGCTATGTTATGATAAACTCCAGACTTTATGGTTTTACACCATCCTGATTGGGATTGGGAACATTTGAATACTGATTTTGAACATTGCTGCAGCCATTACCGTGTTGCTTACTACTGATGAGAGTATTAGGCCAAAATCATGTGAAGAGCCATATTTGCCCACTTCTGAACTAGATCCACAGACAGGGTTGTGCTCCTCCAGTTTCTTAGATTGATGCAAATTATTCTGATCATACTAATTACATTTCATTTGCATTCTAATTCTGCACATAGGCACATTAATTGTTGTATTTTTTTACTTTTTTCCAAGTTGCATACCATATTTATCATATAAAACAGATCTGAGAGAAGCAGTATTTAAATCCTTGCCGATTCCAAATGGTGAGCCTCATCCTCATCCTTCCCCTCTTGCACACTGGTGACTGGTTTGCAACCATAGATTTGAAAGATTCATATTTCATACAGTTATCAGATGATCTTACAGAGTTTCTCTGTTTCCAAGTGGAATGAAAGGCATATCGTTTCATGGTTGTCCCTTTCAGCTTCTGGACAGCTTCCCAGATTTTCTTGAAGTGTATGGCAGTAGGAGTGGCCTTCTTACATTTATTTATTTGTCGTGTCAGGGCAGCCAGTCAATTATATGACATTTCTAACAGAACAAAGCAAACAAACAGACAAAATACAAAATTTGTGAGTTTGGTAGTTAATTAAATGACCAGTAGCTGGCCACTTAGAGTGCTTCTGGTGTTGCTGCAAGAAGGTCCTCCATTGTGCATGTGGCGGAGCTCAGGTTGCATTGCAGCAGGTGGTCTGTGGTTTGCTCCTCTCCACACTCGCATGTCATGGATTCCACTTTGTAGCCCCATTTCTTGAGGTTGGCTCTGCATCTCGTGGTGCCAGAGCGCAGTGTGTTCAGCGCCTTCCAAGTTGCCCAATTTTCTGTGTGCCCAAGGGGGAGTCTCTCCATTGGTTGAGGTTCTGGGTTTGAGCCTGCCACTTTTGGACTCTCGCTTGCTGAGGTGTCCCAGCGAGTGTCTCTGTAGATCTTAGAAAACTATTTCTAGATTTAAGTCGTTGACGTGCTGGCTGATACCCAAACGGGATGAGCTGAAGATGTCTCTGTCTTGGTCCTTTCACTATTGGCTGCTACTTCCTGGCGGATGTCAGGTGGTGCAATACCGGCTAAGCAGTGTAATTTCTCCAGTGATGTAGGGTGCAGACACCCCGTGATAATGCCTTCTTACATAAGAAGGGTATCATCCTTTTTACATATCCCAGTGACTGGCTTGTTATAGCCTGATCCTGAGACCTGTTCGAATGAGACAGTGACATTGTTTGTGATCTTGGCCTCATTGTAAACTCCTCATGAACAACACGTTAACATGAGCCAACAATGTCATGCGTCGGCAAAAAAAACTAATGGAATTTTTGCCTGAATAAATAGGAGTATAGTGTCTAGATCCAGGGAAGTCACGCTACCTCTCTATTCTGACTTGGTTAGACCACATCTGGAATACTATGTCCAGTTCTGGGCACCACAATTGAAGGGAGATATTGACAAGCTGGAATGTGTCCAGAGGAGGACGACTAAAATGATCAAGGGTCTTGAACAAGCCCTATGAGGAGCAGCTTAAAGCGCTGGGCATGTTTAGCCTGAAGAAGAGAAGGCTGAGAGGAGACATGATGAGGGCCATGTATGCATATGTGAGGGGAAGTCCTAGGGAGGAGGGAGCAAGCTTGTTTTCTTCTGCCCTGGAGACTAGGATGCGGTAGAATGGCTTTGAACTACAAGAAAGGAGATTCCACCTGAACCTGAGGAAGAGCTTCCTGACTGTGAGAGCTGTTCAGCAGTGGAACTCTCTGCCCTGGAGTGTGGTGGAGGCTCCTTCTTTGGAGGCTTTTAAGCTGAGGCTGGATGGCCATCTGTTGGGGGTGCTTTGAATGCGAGGTCTCTTCCAACTCAATGATTCTATGATTCTATTCGAAAGTCTGTCCTTCTTCTGACTAAAAAGATAAAAGTCATAGGAAACACATATCATAGTCAGCTCTGAGAGTGAGAACAAGGGGTTGCTGGAAGGGTTGCTGGTGGAGTTGGAGACCAGCAATTTGCAGCAGCCCCTGCCCTTAGCCTAGCTTAGTTATTGCAGAAGAGGAGCCTTCATCAGTAACCACCAGCAAGCAGAGCAAGCAGAAGTCAGTGTATCAGGGCAGGCTGATGAAGGGTTAAATGCACTGCTCCTTTTATAATACAGATGACAGCTTTCAGAGGCTCCCAGGACTGCATGACTAGCAGAGAAACAGACTCTATAATAATAATAATAATAACAACAACAACAACAACAACAATAATAATCCTTTATTTGTACCCCGCTAACATCTCCCGAAGGACTCGGTGCGGCTTACAAGAGGCCGGGGCCCAACACATCAATAAAACAACAGCATAACAAATACAATAATAAATAATCTCATAAAACAAGCAATAAACATTAAAACAATAGCAATAAACATTAGACAATAACACCACGACGCATTTAAAACTAATGCCGGGCCAAATGTAATGATTAAAAATTTTAAAAATGCTGGGCATGACAGGTGAAATAGATAGGTTTTTGGAGATAGGTGCTGTGTGCAGACAATCTTAAATCTCTAATAAAGTGCATTTGGGACATGATGCTTGGAGTTTCCTATTCTGGGAAGGCACACTGGATCAATCACGTCTTCAAGCTCTTCCTAAAGACTGCCAATGTTGGGGCTTGTCTGATATCCTTGGGGAGAGAATTCCAGAGTGGGGGGGGGGCACCACGGAGAAGGCCCTGTCCCTCGTCTCCACCAATCGTGCTTGCGACACAGGTGGGAGCGTGAGCAGGGCCTACACAACACCCGGGCGCAAGATAACAGGCTCTCAAGGCTTCGGCCTTGTTGAGGGAAAAATATATTTGTTTTGTGGTATGAACCTGGACTCTGATGCTCTTTCAATAATTGATTATGGACTATCTTTGTGACTTCTATATTTTGGTTTTTTGTCCTTCTGACTGCTGTTTTTGGATTTCCAGCTTTATTGACATTGCACTGGAATTTTGGTTTGTGTTTGTTCCAGAATGATCCTGGAAACTCCTGTTGTAAGACGACAGCAACTTAGACTCAGGGCTTGAGCTTTATCTTGCGTTCAATGGCTTGCATGTTTATGTACCATAAAACTGCTGGCCTGCAAGAACTCTAGCATTTGGGGTTTTGTTGTTAATATACTGGGACTTCCTTTGACTCTTCTGTTGTTTGGGAAACTTGTTTAATCGGGACTTGGCATAACACAACAACATATTTGATTCTCTTCGATAATGAGTATTCATCCAGGAAGAAAGCTTTTGAACTCTCCCATAGACCACCCTCACAATCTCCCCAAAGAGACATCATTGAGTTCAATGAATTCTATTTCTACTTGGATTCATGGAATCGACAACATCAGTGACATCCATATGAGGCCCATTTAATCCTGGTTTCTGGCGTGTTCAACCTGCTCCTGAACTCACCTCTCATCTTTTTCATGGGGCCCATGCTTTGCTCCCTCCTTTGGAGGCTAGTACAAAGCAATATTTGTGTAGGAGTGCCTTTTCAACAAGAAGAGCCCTTGATCTCAATAAGAACAGATGCAAAGGAATAACAGTTTGAGGAAAGTGGTTGAATCTTGAGACCAGGGACCGTGTCAATCTCCTCGAGATCAGAGCAGTTGTAAAGGCTTTCAAAGCCTTCAAACCCATTGTGAAGGAAAAACCAGTTCAAATTGTGACTCATGCTCAACCTCTGGAGGTGGTGCACCTCCCACAACATCTTTCTCATGGCCATCCAAATGCCAGGAGAAGAAAACGTACTCACGGACTCACTCAGAAGGACACCCCATTCATGACATGAAGGGAGACTTCACCATTTTAGGTTTGGGGAACCTCAGCAATAGATGTCTTTGCATCCCAGGCCAATACTCAGTGCAATCTTTTTTTGCTCTTGGGCTTGAAACTTGGACAAGAATGGTTTGCTCGTGATCAACTTCCTATTCATTGAACCAACTCCCTACTGTACATCTTCATACTTCTTCTATTGATTACCAGATTGATCTCTAAGGTCATCTGACACAGAGCGAGGGCTGTCCTGGTGACAATTTGGTGGCCAGAACAATCTTGGTTCACCTCCCTCCTTCCTGTTGAAGCCCCGCCCTCAACCAGAATGGAAGCATAGTAGGAGCTTCTAATGGAGCCAGCACACCTCGGCACTGCTTCCCCCGTGGAGCAACAGAGTTGGCCCACATCCCTGGTGTTTCACCACATACAAATAAAATATATTTGTAGGGCTGGTACTTGGTCACAACCCCTTACTATTGTGTCTCACTACAGGGTGGACACTAGACCTCGAAAGGACACAGCTTTCGGTCTTGTCATCTTGTCTGGCTTACAGCTTATGTGCACTCGCATGTCATGGATTCCACTCTGTAGCCTCATTTCTTGAGGTTGGCTCTGTATCTCATGCTGCCAGAGCGCAGTCTGTTCAGCGCCTTCCAAGTTGCCCAGTTTTCTGTGTGCCCTGGGGGGAGTCTCTCATTTGGTATTAGCCATTGGTTGAGGTTCTGGGTTTGAGCCTACCACTTTTGGACTCTCGCTTGCTGAGGTGTTCCAGTGAGTGTCTCTAGATCTTAGAAAACTATTTCTTGATTTAAGTCGTTGATGTGCTGGCTGATACCTAAACAAGGGATGAGCTGGAGATGGCTCTGCCTTGGTCCTTTCACTATTGGCTGCTATTTCCCGGCGGATGTCAGGTGGTGCAATACCGGCTAGACAGTGTAATTTCTCCAGTGTGTAGGGCGCAGACACCCCGTGATAATGCATCTACTACACTAGCTTAGCTGGAGATTTGTACCCAGCCTCTACCACTGGGCTGGAGCTAATTCCACCAAAAGCAGCATGTCTCATTAAGAGCCACATCCACTGTTTTAGCGTGGTGGGATGTGTTCCATACTGGGCATGCATACTCAGCAGCAGAGTAGCATAGCACAAGGGCAGATGTCTTCACTGTATCTGATTGTGATCCCCAGGTTGTGCCAGTCAGCTTTCGTATGATATTGTTTCTAGCACCCACTTTTTGCTTGATGTTCAGGCAATGCTTTTTGTAGATCAGAGCACGGTCCAGAGTGACTCCCAGGTATTTGGGTGCACTGCAATGCTCCAGTGGGATTCCTTCCCAGGTGATCCTCAGAGCTCAGGATGCTTGTCTGTTCTTGAGATGAAAAGCACATGTCTGTGTTTTAGATGGATTAGGGATCAGCTGGTTTTCCCTGTAATAGGCAGTAAGGGCACCTAGAGCTTCGGAGAGTTTCTGTTCAACCATCTCAAAGCTCCCTGCTTGAGCGGTAATGGCATGATCATCAGCATAGATGAGGCTCTCTGTCCCTTCTGGCAGTATCTGGTCATTTGTGTAAATGTTGAACATTGATGAGGCAGGCCATTCTTTTGTTTCCACCATCTGCTTCTCTGGCCCTGGAACTCAACAAAAAAGCTCCTGTTTTGCAGCAGGTTTCCTATGAGGCAGGTGAGATGGTAGTCCTTTGTGATATTATACATTTTTCTCAGGAGGAGGCGGTGGTTCACAGTATCATACGCTGCTGACAGGTCTATGAAGACAGCTCCTGTGATCTGCTGCCTTTCAAAACCATCTCCTATGTGCTGAGTCAGGTTCAGCACTTGAGATGTGAGTCTGTTTCTTCCTTATGGATCAGTACTATCTCTGCCCCTTTCCAGGTGTCAGGAATTGTTTGCTTCAACAGTGCGTCATTCATCACTTTTTTAAAAATGCAGGTGAGTTATTTTAAAAAAAAAATTGTATATGCCCGCTGTGAATCCATCCGGCCCCGGCGCTTTATCAGAATCAAGTCTGCTTATAGCTTTCTCAATCTCTTCTACGCTGGTTTCTTTATTTAATAATTCTCTTTGTTCATCACTTTTTTTTGGTAGATTGAATTTATTTATTTATTTATATTCCTCTAGAACAGGGGTCAGGAACCTTCGGCTCTCCAGGTGTGGTGGACTTCAACTCCCACAATTCCTTGAGGCTCGGCATTCACCCCAAAGGCTTACCTTGGCCTCAAGGAATTGTGGGAGTTGAAGTCCACCACACCTGGAGAGCCGAAGGTTCCCCATGCCTGCTCTAGAATTTCTTTACTTCTTGTAAGTATCTTATCCGCCACTCTAATTTTAAATATCTGTTGCGCTTGTCTCTTTTTACGAACTTGTCTAGCTAGCCATCTACCTGGTTTATTGGCATATTCAAAATGTATCTGTTTGAGGAATTTCATCTGTTTGGCTTGTAGCTCTAACTCTAAATGGTGTTTTTTCTGATTTAATTCTTTCAGTTGACGTAGTAATACTAAATTTGTTGGATCGCTTTTTAGTTCTTTTTCATTCTTCTCTATCTTTCCCTCAAATTCTTTTAACTCTTTGTTCCTTTGTCTATTTTTTTGTGCACTGCGTTGTATCAGGTGGCCTTGCAGAACTGCCTTGAATGCATCCCAAACGATTTGTGGTTTTATTTCACTTGTGTCATTTATGTTTATATAGACGTGTATGATTTCCTTATATCTTTTAATGTTCTCTGGATTTTTTAACAAGTTTTCATTTAATTTCCACTTTCGATGTATTCTCTTTTGATTGATTATTACTTCTAATGGACAGTGGTCTGATAGGTCTCTGGGTAAAATGGTTATTGTATCGATTTTGGTTATTATTCCTTTTGTTGCCCATGCCATGTCTATCCTAGTCCAGATTTTATACCTATTTGAATAAAAAGTATAGTCTTGCTTATTTCCATTTAATGATCTCCATACATCTTCCAAATCCATTTCCGATTTTAAATCTAGGAGTTTCTGAGGTAATGTACTGCTGCCCTCACTAACCTTTCTCTTTGATTTATTGTTTTATCCAATGAGGTGTTTAAGACTCCGTTAAAGTCTCCCATTAAGATAAATCATCATATTCTGTTTTGGTCAATGCCTCTTATTTTGGTGAATTTCGTTTTTGGTCAGTTCAGGGAATATATATTACAAAATAGAATTTTGTGATCTCTCATCTTTACGCTGACTCCTACAGCTCGTCTTTCAGACTCCTTGAATTCCAAATTGGATTCCAAACTCTCTTTGACATAAATTACAACCCCCTTTTCTTTTTATGAAATGATGAATAATATTCTTTCCCTAATTTTTTATTGGACAAGTGGGCAACATGTCGATGAGAAATATGAGTCTCCTGGAGTGCTATAACATCATAATTACCTTGTTTCAACTTATTAAAAACTCTTTTTCTTTTTGAGGAGAGTTGAAACCGTTAATATTGTTTGAGAAGCATTTTATTTGTTGTTCATACATCCTTACCATTTTTTCTTCTTCAGTTCCTGTGTCGTCATTGTCCTCATCCAAATTGCTTAAGGCAGGTCCTCCTTGTGCCAAAATGTCATCGTCATTATTCTCTAGGGAGTTTGGTCTTGCTCTTTTTTCTTGTTACCTTTTCTCGGGGAGGGGTTTTTGTGGCCGGACCTCATGTCTTTCATTAATTTATCATAGAAAACTTTCACTTTTTCTTCTGTAGTTAGCCAATATTTCTCTTCTTTATAGGTCGTCATAAGCCCCTCTTGCCTCTCCCAATGAAAGCGGATCTGTCTCTTCTTCAATTCTTCTGTAAGGAAGAAGTATTCTTTCCTCCTATTCAGTGTTGACTGGGGAAATTCTTTAAGGAACACAAGTTTTTTCCTTTATAAGAAGTTGGCTTTTTACTATTTTTTTTAAGAACTTCATCTCTAATTCATTTTTTGACGAATTTGACTATCTCATTTCTCAGTGTCTTGTTCATCTTTGCATAATTCGTAAAAATCCTATAAGCTTGGTCCATCTCTTTATCCATTTCATCTTACGTGCACTCTATACAAGATGTTAATATTTTTAAGACTATTTGTCTAAGGTTTTCTTTCATATCTTCCTGTATATTTCTTAGCCTTAATTGGTAATCATATTCTGTCTGTTGAAATCTTTCTTGGGTTCTTTCAAACTTCTCTTGTTTCTTAACCATTTCTTTCATCTTTTTGAATAATTTATTTTGGTTGCCTTCTATTTTCTCCTTGTCTGATTTTAATTCCTTAATATCTCCATACCTCTAATTAATGTCCTTTTTTATTTGTCCATATTCTTCCTTCAGTTTTTTTTTTATTTCTAGGAATTCAATCAATTATTTAAGATCAATTTATTAGGTATTCCCGAATCAAAAATTTTAGATCAATAAATTGAAATAATTAATTTAGTTAAATTGAATTGGTTGAGTTAGGTTTTTAACAGCAATTATTTGGATTATTGATCCCTGGAGGCCCCTTAGGCCTATATTTAATCTAGAATTACTTCACTTATTTTATGTATTTCCTTCAGCTTCCTTCAATCTTTAGCTATCTTTGCTTCTCACTCCTCCCTCCACTCTTGGGATCTCCTCTATCCTCTGTCCTCTTCTAACCTCTTGCCTCCCAACGCTCATCTTTCCAACTACCGATGCCGTTGGCCTCTATTCGTCCTCTATTTGTGCATTCTTTCCGCTAATTGCCCTCTAATTATGTTCCGTTCCTTGGCGCTATTATTCTTTTATTTTTGAGAGTTACTTCCGCCCTTCCCGCTTTAGGCTCTGCCCTTACGTCCCGCGCAATGACCTATTTCCGTTCGATTTCTGCCCTTCCTTGTTTGCCCTCGCTGCCCTCTTTCCGGCTCCGCCTTTCTTCCCTCTTCTCGTGGGGTTTCCCAGCTCCACCCCCGAGAGTTCGGCTGTTTATGAAAAAGGCTCCCGAAGACTAAACAATGTGGTGTCAAGGTCAGCACTCCTTTTATTGAATTATTTATTTATTCTTGTCCACAGCGGGTCTGGGGGGAAGTTTTGCCTTTTTACCAAGTCCAGGTGCTCTAATTCAATTAGTTTCAATTAATTTTATAGGAATAGTTCTTTCAAACTTTCATTCTTCAACAATTGAATAGATACCTGGTTGTATTTTTCCTCTTGCCTCTGCTCCCATCAATCCCGCAAATCCCAATAACTCAATTCATGCAGTCCATTCAAATTGTATATATAAGATGGATTAATTCCTCCAAAATCAATTGGGAATATAGAGTAATATAGAGTAATCTGTTGTCTGTTAAGTCTTAGTTTCTCGAAGCTCTCCCCTTTCAAATAAGGGGGGGGGGCAATCTGTATGCTCCAGCACAGAATTAGTTGGTTGGGAAACTTACGTCCCGCAGCTCTCTCCTGAGAGATCTTTGTTTTCTTCTTTCTTCTTTTTTCTTGTATTTAAAATGGGAAGGTCAGCGGTTGATGTATGCCTTCGGCTCGCTTCCCACGGAGAGACCCACTACCCTGTGCCTGTCCGGGTCCACTTAACCTCCCTCCCTTGAGAGGAGAGAGATTTTTGGGACCTTCAGTGTCGGCAATTGGGTTACGCGACACTCCCAAACTCAATCCGCCGGGAATGGGGAGCTATAGCTCAACCTGGTCTCTCAACGTGGTTCCTTATTGAGGAGCTCCTCAGTAAGGCTGTCCCGCCGCTATTATCCCCACCGGAAGTCCCGCCCAAATAAGAATACTGATGGGATTTGGGGAGGGGATTGTTTGCATAATTTGGGAGTTGTAGTTGCCAGGATTTATAGTTCACCTACAATCCAAGAGCATTCTAAGCTCCCCCAATGATGGAATTGAACCAAACTTGGCACACAGAAATCCCATGACCAACAGAAAATACTGGAAGGATTTGATGTGCATTGACTTTGATTTTGAAGTTGTAGTTCACCTCCATCCAAAGAGCACTGTGTACTCAAACAATGATGCATCTGGACCAAATTTGGTGAGAATACTCAATATGCCCAAATGTGAAAGCTGGTGGGGTTTGGGAAAAATAGACCTTGGCATTTGGGAGTTGTAGTTGCTGGGATTTATAGTTCACCTATAATCAAAGAGCATTCTGAACCCCACCAATGATGGAATTGGGCCAGACTTCCCATACAGAACTCCCATGACCAACAGAAAATACTGTGACCCCTCTGATGCCCCCTCGCGACCCCCCCCCCACCAGGGGTCCCGACCCCCAGTTTGAGAAACACTGAATTACAAGTAAGCAACCTGTCTTTTTTACTCTATATTTTGGCTTTTACGTAGTCTAGTTTTCTTCTTTGTAAAAGCCTGGGATTTTGAAAAATATCTTTTTGATTTAAAAATAAAAGTGTTTTCAAAATTTCAGGTCTTTACTGTACATAACTATTAAGGAGAGATGATATTAAAGATCATTTGGATAGCTTCGTATACATTTATCTTATTCATGTTCATCTTGTCACTACATCAACGAAAAATGGAAATGTAATTTCTAAGAATCATTAACCAGTACGAGATATTGAAGACAGACAAAATTAAATGGTTAATAATTTAGTTTGGCTCATGAATCAGCTAACTTGATCCTAAAGGTCAGCAGCATCTCTAAAAATGTTCATAAAAACAAAACAAAAAATCCCAAATCTAATTAAGTGTCAGATCAACTCACTTATTTCACTTTTCACTGAATTGTTCAGGTCTTCTGGAGGGAAAACATTTTCTACTATTAAAGCTTGCAGGCTGGCTAGGCTGCAAATAATATCTTGGAGTTTAATGACTGTTCTGGGACTTTTTGTGAAAAAAAATCATGAGAGAGCCCAAAGGTTTTAGTGTAGCCTTCCCTAGTCTGGTGTCTTCCATTTTGACTATCCTGTCTAGGAATCATCACTTTTAGACCAAAACATCCAAAGAGCAGCTATTGGGGAGTGATTCCTTAGCAAGTAACATCTGTTATATTTTTCCTGCTTTGTCCTGAGGTAAATTTGGAGATCAGTAATATGGCAAAACACAGGCATGTAACTGAGTTGGTAAAAAGATGTGAAAGCTAGCTAGAGTGGTCCCAGGCCTGGGGTTGGAGTCCCAGCAGCTAATAGTTCTGGGGGACTTCAACATCAATGCAGAGACCACTCTGTTATAGTGCTATATTCCATATTAGCTGCAATCATGAATTATTATTATGATTATTATTATGATTATTATATTATTATTATTTTTCCTTGCCTCCTCATGGATTTTTTTCAGCTACCTTTCCTCTCTGTTTCTCATTGTCTATATATGCCTCATAACCTGACTATGAACGTTGTGTTTTATCCATTTCCACAACAGATGTTGGCTTCGACTTGACACTTACTTCATCTGGAGCTTTATAGGACCAGCAACCTTGATAATTATGGTAAGGATTGCTTTATAAAATTGTTTTTACTTTTCAGAAACATCTGGTACCTGTTGGTAATGTTGTAAGTTTTGATAGTTGATGTTGTTTCAGTAGGAACAGCCAGGTCAAAGATCGGTGGATCTTTCCCCATGGAAGACTGCCTCTCAAAATCTTTATGCTTTAGTGCTAAGACCCTGAATAAAATTTGAATGAATATGAAAAGACTGGTTCTGACAAACTGTTCTTATTGGAGGACCATGTGGAGTTTGCATTGCCACCTTAAAATACCATCAAGTAATCTTTCATAAGTGTTTCCTTATTCAACAAAAGTATTCCAATTAGTATCAATTTCAAAAAATTCTATGTTAAGAAAAAAACACTGTGATCTTTAGCAGCTTTTCAAATACCGTATATACTCAAGTATAAGCCGACCCGAATATAAGCCGAGGCACCCAATTTTACCACAAAAAACTAGGAAAACTGATTGACTCGAGTATAAGCCAAGGGTGGGAAATGCAGCAGCTACGGGTAAATTTCAAAATAAAAATAGATACCAATAAAATTACATTAATTGAGACATCAGGAGGTTAAATGTTTACATAATTTACATAAAACTGAAATTTAAGATAAAGACTGTCTCTGATTAAACCATTATTCTAAGCTTCTTCAATGTAAATGTGCTTAAGTATCCTTCCAATTATTTATTTTATTTATTTACAACATTTGTATCCCATCCATATCAGTCCGAAGGCGACTCATAATAATAATAATAAAGAGAGGAAAATCATAAATGTTATAAAAAGAATAATAATAGAGTAAAATAAGGGAAACATAATTATAACAGTAATAATAGAGTAAACTGATAAATGTAATAATAACAATAATAAAGTAAAATAATAAATGTAATAAGAGTAAAATGATAAATATAATAATAATAATAATAAATAGAGTAAAATAATAAATGTATAATAATAACAATAACAGAGTAAAATAATAAATAACCTTGACTTGAGTATAAGCTGAGCCTACAAAAAGGCATGAAAAACGAGGCTTATACTCGAGTATATACAGTAACTAGAACAGTAACACTGTGTAGGAGACAGATATATTTATAAGTTTTCTTATCCCACTGATGTTTGAAAGCCAAGGAGGTATATAAGTTGACATCAGACTCATTTTACTCCAGCTGAGTTTGAAAGGCTGAGTCAGCAAGTCATTGTATTAGCTCACGGTGTGTTTCTTATTTGTAGGAGAATGTACAGTTATCGCATTTAAAGTCAAACTATTTCTGCCACTTTGAGACACATAATGGGTTAAGAATTTAAATAAAGTATAATAAAATCAATGAATTAGTACGAAATGTCAGGTAACTTAAAAGATAAAATAACTGATTTACCTATTCAGCAATAAGATACGGGTCGGATATTGTTGGAAAGATATTTAAATTCTATGTGGCTGTGAATATGGTTCACTACAAAAAGTGGTCTTGCCACCTACCTCCCACCTCATCTACCTGAAATGCCTTTTATATAATGGAAGCCAGTGTGCAGGGACAACCCATTCCTTGGTGTCTGCAGCCACATTATTCAGATAATTCTTTCTCAATACATATCCGTCATAGTTTATTTATTTATTTATTTATTTACTTACTTCATTTATATACCGCTTTTCTCAGCCCTTAGGCGACTCAAAGCGGTTAACAACAACAGTTTCAATACACACATTACAAAATCATGGGAACATCTAAAAGCAATAGCATAACAACAATTAAACATCAATATGACAAATCATTCACGTCTCATCAATAGAATCAGAATCCAGTCTCATCATCTGTTATTCCGTGTTCCTATAATCAATTAGACTAGTTAGGTTGCATCATGTTCAGGCCTCTTATGAGAAAAAGTTGTGTCTTAGATGAGGTCCTTTTCTCCCTTTAAGGGTTGTTCCTGTGAGGTTGTCTCAATTGTGATAAGAAGTCACTAACCAAGCAGGTTTCATCAC
Organism: Anolis sagrei; assembly: GCF_037176765.1. Taxonomy (NCBI): domain Eukaryota; kingdom Metazoa; phylum Chordata; class Lepidosauria; order Squamata; family Anolidae; genus Anolis; species Anolis sagrei. The sequence continues at coordinate 170,629,415 of NC_090022.1, read as the reverse complement.
TGATTTTAAGTGTGTAGGCTGAAACTTTCCAGACAGGGCTTTATCCCAGATGCAGGGACAGCTCCAGGTAATTTTCAGGGGTAAGCAAACAGAATTTTGCCGCCCCCCCAACAGTGGCGGTGGCTTCCCCCTTGCCACCCCTCCCCCCCCCCGGCTGCTCTGTGCTCCTTCCTAGACAGGCTGGCAAGGAAGAAGCACGGAGCAGCAGAGGGGCGAGGGGGAATCCGCCACTGCCACTGAGGCCCTCTTTGGCAGCGGCCTCCTCCTCGCCGCCACCTCCTCCAAAGGCCTAACCGGCCCCCTCTTTCCCCGCTGCCTCCTCCGCCTCCTTGGGGCGGCAGCACCTTGCCTTCACCTCTGGAGGAGGAAGCGCCACCGCCGCAAAACGAAGTATCCCGCAAATGTTTACTCTGCGTAATGGTTGAACCGCCCCTGCCCAGACGGATCGGCGTTTAAAAAACATGAATGTTCCTGAGGCCCTGTCCACACTGGTGTTGTACTGGGAAGTCCCAATACAACATCTGGACACCCACCCCAGAAAGCGCATGCTGTCCAGATGTTGTATTGGGACTTCCCAGTACAACACCAGGACACTTAACCCCTTCCCCAGAAGCCCCCCTAAATACAGTAAAAGAGCAAAAGAACTCACCCTGCCTCCATATGACAGCTGTGTACAGCTGATGCACCAGGAGAAAGGGGTACAGGAGCAATTTTTATCCTCCCCCCTTTCCCCTGGACGATCACTTAGGTTAATTTTGCCCAAAAAACTATGGGAATACTGTCTGGATTGCAGTATTCTGTAAGTAGTGGGTTTATCCCACGCCTTCCAAGAAGGCACCTGAATAAACCCACTATCAAATTAATTTGCCACATGCCAGGGTTTTCCTGGTTTGTGGCAAATTAATTTTGGGTTGCTCAAAACGTTGTCTGGACAGCCCCCTTTTTATTGCGGAGGTTTCGGCAATAAAGGGGCTGTCTAGATCCGTCCTGGGATTAAATTCCCTGTAGTATTTACAATGCTTTAGGTATATTGAAAGTCCAGGCCCAATTACCCTTCCGCTGTCTCTTAGGCGGATCCTTGAAAACACAGGGCCAAAGAAACTGAAGACTTTCTGCTGAGCATTTTAATTTTTACACAATATAGTATTATCTGTTTTGTCTAGTCATGATAGTGTGGATTTTCTTTCTTTCTCCTTGCCTCCATTTCTATTGCTTCTCTGTATATCCTGTCAATCTGCCTGTAAAATTGATATATTCAAAGTTCAGCACACCAGTGTCACTACAATGCCTAAATAATAAGAATTAAATAAGATATCACAGAGACTTAGAAAAATGTCTTTTTTTATAACACTGTGGAAATGAGTGCTTTTTATACCTTTTCTGTAAGAGCTATTTTCACCGCTAGCAAAAATGACATTGTTTGCTCAACCTTTTGTTTTTAAAACTATGGTTGGCTGGGTTTATTGGATTTTGTTGTACACCTCTTTGGGGACCTAGCAAATTGAACTGCGCAGAAAAGGGATATAGAAATAATGTTACGGAATAAATGGACAGGTAAATAAGCAAGCACTAACTCTAGTCAAGAGGGGAAGTGGTGGCTTACAGAATAGAACACTTCTCCATATCCCCTTCCAAAAATCCAGTTCCTTTGTCAAGGAAGCAGTAAATCTGGAACATTTTCTCTGGAATGGCCTATGTGGTTCAATTGTGTGTCTGTGCATTCACGTATTAATGCATTGGAACACTCAATTGGTAAACGGTTCTGGCCCAGTTTACCTGTCTGAACGCATCTCTTCCTATGAACCATCTAGGTGTTTAAGATCGTCTGGAGAGGCCCTGCTCTCGGTCCCACCTTCTTCGCAGACCCGATTGGCGGGAACGAGAAACAGGGCCTTCTCAGCGGTGGCCCCCAGGCTATGGAACGCCCTCCCTGGGGACATTAGATCGGCCCCCTCCCTCCTGACATTTCGTAAGAGAGTTAAGACCTGGCTGTTTGAGCAGGCATTTGCAGACGCAGTATTATTATTATTATTATTATTATTATTATTATTATCTTTATTTGTACCCCGCTAGCATCTCCCGAAGGACTCGATGCGGCTTACAAAGGCCAAGGCCTCAAAACACAACATAACAATACAAAACCTAAGCAAATTAAAAACAATTAAAGCAATATTAAACAATTAAAGCAATATTAAATGTTCAGAAATGGAAAATTGACCAAAATGGGTACAGAATTAAAAGTGCTGATGTGACAGGTGATATGTAAGGATTATAGGGTAAGTGCAGTGTACGGTGTGCAGCAATCTTAGTTCTAATAAAGTGCTTATGGGACTTGTTATTGGAGGTTTCCTATTCTGAGAAGGCACATCGGAACAGCCAAGTCTTCAAGTTCTTTCTGAAGACTGCCAACGTAGGGGCCTGTCTAAGATCTTTGGGGAGGGTGTTCCAGAGTCAGGGAGCCACCACAGAAAAGGCCCTGTCTCACGTGCCCACCAAACGCACCTGCGACGCTGGCGGAATCACGAGCAGGGCCTCTCCGGATGAACGAAGTGAGCGCGTGGGTTCATAGACGGAGATGCGGTCACGCAGGTAGGGTGGTCCCAAACTGTTCAGGGCTTTGTAGGTAAGCACCTGCACCTTACATTGGGCTCTGAAGATAAACGGCAGCCAGTGGAGCTCCTTGAACAGGAGGGTTGACCTCTGATTAATTGAGACTGATTATAACTGATTAATTGAGACTCATGGAATGACAGGACGATGCGATGAAAAATGATTTTAATGATGAGATGCTGAGAACTGTATTTTATGATTTTTATTGTTTATTGTTATTGTTTTTATACGGTTTATACTATATGTAATTGTTTTTGACTGTATTTTATCTTGTGGGGCATTGATTGCCAAGTGTAAACCGCCTCGAATCGCCTCCGGGCTGCATAGTACAAGCATAGTAAATAATTTTTTTTAAAAATGCAAATTTCCACCTGCATTATGGGACTGTATACACCATGCCCATTTTTGTTGCTCAAAGAAAACTAGGCCATGGTTTAATCCCTTCCTTCCTTTCATAATTTTCCATGTAATGTACTACTGTGTTTTTCTTTCTGTTTTCAATTTCAGCTTAATGTAATCTTCCTTGGGATTGCTCTTTATAAAATGTTTCATCATACTGCCATATTGAAACCTGAATCTGGGTGCCTCGACAATATCAAGTAAGTGATTCCTTTCACCCCCTTCAGTTGTTCAAGGCCGGCAAAGCTAGGAAAGTAATTCCCCCCCCCCCCCCCCCCCCCAGAAAGATTGCTCTAATGACACAGTAAAGCCATTGCTAACTGAGCTAGCCTACCACTACTCTGCTTTGGATAGTTTGTCATTATATTCATTCTTCCTAAAAATGATTTTTCAAGCACCACCTACTTAGGTTACTATTCAAACAGAAATGTTGTAAAACGTTGTAAAAAGAAAAGATTGGGATGGATATGGCTTGACTAGAGGCACCAGATCCTGTCTGCTCTTAGAAGTTAAGCAAGATTAGTTCTGTGAATACCAAGCACTGTAGGCTATATTTCAGAAGAGAGCAAAACCATCTTTGAGTATTCCTTGGCTAAGAAAATGTTATAGAATTCATCACCATTGCAGCACACACTTGAAGGCAGACACAGGCACACACACAAATATGAAAATGAATCCAGACTAAGTGGAACATCAGACACAGTAAAATAAATGAGGTACGGGGAACATTTCATGGATTCAGCATTTATTGCTCACTTTCTTATTTTCCAGTCCTGAATGCTTATGTTGTGAGCAATGTGGCGCACCGGGATTGTGGCGCAGCTGGCTGAGTGTCAGCTGCATTAAGATCACTCTGACCAAAAGGTCATGAGTTCAAAGCCAGCCCGGGTTGGAGTGGGTTTCCAACCAGTTGTGTAGCCTGTTGTGGACCTTTGCAACCCGAAAGACAGATACATCTGTCAAGTAGGAAAATTAGTACCACCTTAAAGTGTGGAGAGGCTAAATTAACTAATTTATGAGGCTATAAAGAAGACTCCAGCAAAGCACTCCAGCGGGGAAGCATGCAGGGAATGTGGAAGTACTTCATCAGTGTCGCAGATGGACGATGAAAGCGACAGCTCCCCTGGCGGCCAGAAAAAGTTAAATAGCCTCTGTCTATGTCTGAATATGTTGTATGTCAAAAATTGGCATTGAATGTTTGCCATATATGTTTACACTGTAATCCGCCCTGAGTCCCCTGCGGGGTGAGAAGGGCGGAATATAAAAGCTGTAAATAAAGAAGAACAACTATGAGGCTAAGTGGACAGAGATAAAAAAAGACCTAAAAAACTAGAACAACCTAGCGCTATCCTTACTAGGAAGAATTGCCACGGTAAAGATGAACATCCTGCCAAAGTTGCTCTATCTCTTCCAAAATATTCCAATATTAAGAAATAACAGACTATTCAATGAATGGAATAAAGAGATATTAAAATTCATATGGAAGAAGAAAAAACCGAGAATAAAGTTCAGACATCTGACGGACAAGAAAGACAGAGGAGGGCTAGGTCTACCAGATCACAAACTCTACTACGAAGCTTGCGGTCTAAGATGGATAAAAGATTGGATCTTACTAAGGAAGAAAGAATTCTAGAATTAGAGGGTTTCGATCTGAGAATAGGTTGGCATTCGTACCTTTGGTACGACCAAGTTAAGAAGGAAAAGAATTTCAACAACCACTTCATCAGGTCGGCACTAATGAAAATCTGGACCAGATATAAAACCAAACTATACACAAAGACCCCCTTATGGGTTTCCCCTCTGGAAGCTGGGCAGAGAAGGCTACTAGGGTGGTCAAAGTGGCCCACTTATAAAGATGTACTAATAAAAAAAGAGGGCACGCTGCAATTAAAAACAAAAGAAGAAATTACCCAAAAATTTAACACCGTTTCATGGTTTCAATATATTCAACTTAAGGAACACTTTAAGAAGGATAGAGAAATAGGCTTCAATGAAAAAAGATGAGTTCCAAGATAAGATCATACTGAAAGAAAGAAAAAACAATAACGAAGATCTATGGCAAGCTACTAGACTGGGCAACAGAGACTGAGCTAATTAAAGAAAGTATGATAAAATGGGCATTAAACATCGGAAGAGAAATAAAACTCAATGAATGGGAAAAATTATGGACCAAGAAGATCAAGTACACATATTCGACAGATCTAAAGGAGAATCAGATCAAAATGATATATAGGTGGTACATGACCCCTCAAAAAATTAGTATAATGTATAAGAACTCCCAGAATAAGTGCTGGAAATGCGACACGCAGGTTGGAACATTCTTCCACGCTTGGTGGACCTGCCCCATGGTGAAGACATTCTGGAAGATGGTGCAAGAGACATGTGAAAAGATATTCAAAATGAAGATCCAATTAAAGCCAGAGTGTTTCCTGCTAGGTCTAACAAGCGAAGAACTAGAAAAAGATAGAAACAATGACATCCTATTTACATATCTCTCTACAGCAGTGAGAATGGTAATAGCAAAAAAATGGAAACAAAGTGAACTCCCAACGAAAGAAGAATGGCTAAACAAAATTCAAGAAATTAAGGGCGCGGACAAATTAACGTTTGCCCTCAAAGAATCCCACGGCAGACCTATTATTAAGACAAACTGGAAATTGGTGGATGATTTCATCGCCGAAGAAAACAAACCGAAAAACTGTTGAAAAGAAAAGGAATAATAGGATATAGGAAAGCAATATAGATGAGACAGGAATTAGAAAAAAAAAGTAATATTAAGAGTACAATAGAAGTCGAGTGAAGATTTTTTTTTTTACAAGCAAAAGGAAACAGAAGAATAGAGGAAAAATGGAGAAGAAGATTGGAAGCTGACAAGCCCCCCCCTCCTCACCTTACTCCTACCACCCCCATCCTTTGTAGACCCTGCGCTTCCCCCTCCCTCCCCTGCTCCCCCTATTTTGGAACTCTATGTATAGACTTGGCCAAACAGTACCCCAACCCCTCCCCCTCTGGTTTTATGTATAAGCAAAAGAGAAAATGTATTTAATAAAAACTATTTTTTTAAAAAAGCTGTAAATAAATAAATAAATAAATAATGTGCCATTCAAATATAGAACCAGACACCCTGGTGTTTCTTTTCTCCGGGGACATCCCAGGAAGCTAGAGACTGACTCCATTTATTTATTTTTATTTACAGCATTTATATTCCGCCCTTCTCACCCCGCAGGGGACTCAGGGCGGATTACAATATACACATATATGGCAAACATTCAATGCCAAAGACACACAACAGATATAGACGGACAGTCAGAGGCTATTTAACTTTTGTGGCCACCAGGGGAGCTGTCGCTTTCATCGTCCATCTGCGACACTGATAAAGTACTTCCGCATTCCCCACAAGCTTTTGCTGGAGTCTTTTTTATAGCCTCGTAAATTAGTTAAATTAGCCTCCCCACACATAGGTGGTACCTAATTTTCCTACTTGACAGATGTAACTGTCTTTCGGGTTGCAAAGGTTGACAACAAGCTACACAATTGGTCGGAAGCTCACTCCGACCTGAGCTGGCTTCGAACTCATGACCTTTTGGTCAGAAGTGATCTTAATGCAGCTGACACTCAGACAGCTGTGTTCCCGTGCAGACCACTGTACAAGGTCAGCAGCTACTTCTATATTTGAAAGGCATCTGAGAATGTGTAGAGTGAAAACTTTTTTAAAGCATCTACAAATGACAATTTATTATTTTCTCTGAAAAAGAAAACAAAACAATGTTTAGCGTGACATAATGACACGTACATAGGATTTATACTGAAAGTCGAAGTAATTAACCTGCATAAAGGGAGTGCAAATTTATGTTGCACAATTTATTCGTTATATTTAGAACGATAAATCCTTCCATTATGACTCATGATAGCCAGTCTTTAAAGTGTTACTTTAATAACTGGTTAAATGTTATTGCTGCTTAACACGATAAATCTTAAATGTCTTAATAAACTATTTACTGATGTTCCATATGAGTAAGACAAGTTGTTCTGTGGATTATAATGCAGTGAATGCATCTTATGGCGATAAGATCTTGTCTTTTCTAGGATTTGAATGTACCTACTGATTGACATTCCCCCAATAGATGGTAGTAATCCATTACTTCCCTTCCAAACAAGAGGCATAGAAGACCAATTTTGAGAATAAGCATCTTTCCAAACTATTATTTGGAAGCTTGGGAATAAGCTGCAGTTTTACACATTTGTTCCTTTCTGTTTCTACCTCTGTCTTCTGCTTCTCCCCATTCTCCATTTTCTGTTCAACACTCACCATAGTGTTGTCATGCCTAAACCAATAATTTTGTTTTGTGGTTACTGTCCAGCCCAATTGTGGTATACCAAAAGTACTTTAGCTTCATGCATTTGCTTCCATAATATCACTTAAGATCTTATAATTAAATACACAGGAATTGAGAGACATTTTACTTTCCAGCCTCCATCCAGAATGCCACTCCATCAAGTTTCACCATGTTTGAACTGATGTGATGCATTTTGGCTCATTTTCACTTTTCATGGTTTTGCTAAGCTTTTGTTTTGCTAAAGCGGGGTGGGGGGTGTTGTTCTTTAAGGTGACAAAAAACTGTCTGAAAATTGGGCCATAATTTTAAAAATTGGATGGGACTGGGAGTTAGAGAGGTTTGCTAGGATGTCCATGGGGCTGTACTTAAGAATCTCACTTCTATTGACCCTACAATATTCTCACCTAAGGCATGTGAGGCTATATTGCTCATATCCAACATTGCCAGTGTTGTCGTTCATCATCACTACCATCACCTATCTTGCCCATCATGCTCAAGGCCCTTCCACACAGACATATATCCCAGAATATCAAGGTAGAAAATCCCACAGTATCTGCTTTGAACTGGGTTATCTGAGTCCACATTCAGATAATGTGGGATTTTCTGCCTTGATATTCTGGGATATAGGGCTGCGTGGAAGGGGCCTCAGGATAGCATATGTGAAAGTACTGACCTTCTTCACAAGAATTCTTTGATTTTTTTTTGTTGTGTCAGAAGCCACCTGAGAAACTGCAAGTCGCTTCTGGTGTGAGAGAATTGGCCGTCTGCAATGACGTTGCCCAGGGGATGCCCGGATGATTTGATGTTTTATCATCCTTGTGGGAGGCTTCTCTCATGTCCCTGCATAAGGAGCTGGAGCTGATAGAGGGAGCTCATCCGCCTCTCCCCAGATTCGAACCTGCAACCTGTCAGTCTTCAGTCCTGCCGGCACAGGGGTTTAACCCACTGCGCCACCAGGGGCTCCTTGATACAGTTTAGGTTAAGAAAGAGTTAGCAAACCAAGTGAGCACTGTTGGCTATTAGACTCTTGAACACTGGACTTGCTGCTCTCATTTGCTCTGCAACTTTGAAATTTATTTATTTGTTTGTTTACAGTATTTATATACCGCCGTTCTCACCCCTGGGGGGGAAGTGCCGTGCTTTATCTCACAATTCAGCAGCAGATCAGTTGCACAACTTCAGCGCTTTCCAGTAGCGTCTTCCTGCACAGTATTTTCAGTCAACTGCTCCCACAAACTGCAGTCACTCTGGAACTCTCCACAGGCACTTGAGCACATGCCCGGCCATTGTCAATTTTACTATTGTTTCCCCTCCAATCTAGATGACACTACAAACTTACCACAGCACACAGTTATATCTTGTCTTAGCAGACAGGCTCGTTTAATACATTACACAGAGCCTTCGGCAAACAGCATCACGGCACAAGGAGAGAAAATACACTGTACATGACTTCCTTATATACAATTCTGTACCTTTACACATAGCAATCTCTGATCGGTTCCCAACTCATTGACTTAACTCAAACCCAGGATTGCATCATTCACAATCACCTGGACCAGGCCAAGACACATTCCCCAAATGATTCCCTATATACAGTTAATGCATGACTCAGCATTTCCAATAGAAGCCTATTAGCAGTGCATGACTCAGCTATATAACATTACAATACATTGTAAAACCTGACAGGAAGCCCCCGGTGGCGCAGTGGGTTAAACCCCTGTGCTGGCAAGACTGAATACCAACAGATCGCAGGTTTGAATCCGGGGAGAGGCGGATGAGCTCCCTCTATCAGCTTCAGCGCCTCATACAGGGACATGAGAGAAGCCTCCCACAAGGATGATAAAAACATCAAATCATCCGGGCATCGCCTGGGCAACGTCCTTGCAGACAGCCAATTCTCTCACACCAGAAGCGACTTGCAGTTTCTCAAGTCACTCCTGGCACGACAAGGAAAAAAAAACCCTGGGAGGACTCAAAGCGGTTATTTAGGGCCCTTCCATACAGCCATATAACCCAGAATATCAAGGCAGAAAAATCCCTCAATATTTGCGTTAAAGTGGATTATCTGAGTCCACACTGCCAACTATTCTAATTGAAAGAAGAAAATGTGGGATTTTATTCAGCAGTGTGGAAGAGGCCTAAGAGAATTTAAAAGGGTTGTTTTTTTAATTTGACTTTAACTTTAACTTCATACAAAACGATACAAGTTTTAGGTCAGTAAGGAAGCTGTTGGAGCATAAGATGACGCTTTGGAGAAGGTTCTTTGGGCGTGTTTAACCCCACTGTCTCTGCCAGGAAAGAACTACTGTACTGGTTACTTCTCTCCAGAGCTGAACCTATTAACAAACATAAGAATAGCTCCATTTTCAAAGTGCTTACTTTTGTATTGGTGACGGGCAAGCGAGATTTATTGAAACCAATCCAAATACAGAATGATACAGAACCTCTGTCATCACTGAATTTTAATCACATGGACTTAAGATAATTTTTCTTACTACTTACATGGGCAAGCAATGGGGGGGGGGGGGAAATAAACAGAGTCCTTTTGCAGATCATTGTTCTTATAGCAGAATGTGTAAATGTTAGGCAAAATCTTTAGATTAGAGGGAAAATATACAGTATATTCTGGCATATAAGACTACTTTTTAACCCAAGAAAATCTTCTCAAAAGTCAGGGGCCGTCTTATACGCAGGTGTAGTCATATGCATGGGAGTCGTCTTAACTCTATATTTTAACTGGAAAAGTTGGGGGTCGTCTTATATGCCGGAATATACGGAACTCATTTATTGTATTATGTCAGGGTGGTTTAGTAGTTTGAGCTTTGGACCAAATTATGAAGACCAGAGTTTGAATCTCTGCTTGGCCCCTGGGCAAGTCACACAATTGTATTCAAAAGGCTGACTACAGCAGTCTCCATTCCATAGTCAACACAAATATTTTATTTTTATGGCATCATAATGCAGCTATATATTTCTTCCACGTTATCATCACACTTCAATCCATTGCCTATCACCAGTCGCATAATACAATTACATTTGTTCCAGTTCTTTGAACAGAGACTCGTACCAAAAGTGTAGAGGTGGAAAATTCACTGGTTTCACATTTCCCCATTTTGCCTCCCTAGATGTGCACATCTTGCCTCAGAGATTTGTAAATTACCAAGTGAATTTGGTGGATTAAAAACATACTCCAAGTTGTAAATAATTTTGAAAAAATGTACACAGTGAAAACTACCTTCCTTCCGAAAATGCACAGAAATATGTCATGGCCAATTGAAAAATTGTATAAAATATTTACATTACTAATTTGGTAGACTAATATGTAAAGCAGGGGTCCTCAAACTAAGGCCCGAGGGCTGGATACGGCCCTCCAAGGTCAATTACCCAGCCCTTGCTCAGGGTCAACCTAGGTCTGAAATGACTTGAAAGCACACAACAACAACAACAATCCTAGTTGTTCTTCATTTCAATTATTGTATTGTTTTAAAGTGTTTTTGCACAACAAATAAGATATGTGCAGTGTGCATGGGAATTCATTTATGTTTTTTTTTCAAATTATAATCTGGCCCTCCAACTGCTTGAGGGACTGTGACCTGGCCTTCTGTTTAAAAAGTTTGAGGACCCCTGATGTAAAGTGTGAAATAGTTGTACCTCTTCATTCATTTATTTTTATAAAATCTTTTTTTATCACATTTTCCTCAAAATTTGCTTGGTTACTATATCTTGCTCCAGTATCATCAAATAAGAAATGAGTTAGTGTAAAATATTCAACTCAAGGGGCTTTTTTGTTAATTCTGTGTGTAATTAGAGTACTGTTTCTCAAACTTTGCTCCTCAAAGTGTTTTGGACTTCAGCTCATACAGTTTCTAAACAGCTTGTAAACTGACTGGGATTTCTGAGAGCTCCAAAACACCTAGAGGAGCAAAGTTTGAGAAACACTGGATTGGAGCATGAACTTTGGCTGGGTGACTTGGGGGGCATGGCTTGAAGTGAAAGTTCCCCCTACCTTGCCGTTTTGTGAGGGAGGAGCAATTTGCAGAGAAACATAATATATTCCTGGTATTAAAGACATTGGAGTCCTTCTACCACATGTGGTGGTCTAGTGATAAAACAAATGGATTTTGGGAAATGGTACATGTAGAGTGTAAAAAAAAAATGAATATTGAATTCCCCATGCAATCTGAATTCTATTTGCTAGGTATTTTTGACTCAGAGATATTTTGCGACAGTAGCTAGAATGACTTTTGCCAAACTATAGAAACAGGACTTGACCCCCTCAAAGTCACAATGGTTGGAGAATATAATAGATATCAAGGACATGGATGAATTGACATACTGGCTCAGGAAAAACAATGGGGAAGGAATGAAAAAAAAACTTACTGGAAAGTTTTAGAAGACTATATGAAAAATGAACATTAAACGAATGCAAGACTGATAAGATAACTAGAATGTTGGAGAGAAAATTTTCTTTTTTGTATATATATAAATTCTCTCTTTCCTCTCTTAAGTTTTCAAGAGGAAAAGGGGAACCACAACAAAAATAAGGAAAGTGAAGGAAGCAGAACAGAAGTCAAAAATTTTATTTTTATTTTTTATTCTTATTTTTATGTGTTTTTTTCTTTTTTTTTTCTCTCCCCCCCCCTCTTTTTTTTCTTTTCTCTTTTTTCTTCTTCATCTTTTTTGGTTTTGGGGGATAGTAAAATTTCGATGTATGTCAGTGTGGGGATTTTGCTTTTGTATACTTTTTATCTAATGCTATTCTATATTTCTCTGTAAAATCATATATATATGACATTGGAGGACAATCCACGTGAACCAGTATATTTGTCTTAAGTGATCTATGACTTCTAAAAGGAAGTAGTAGTCATAGAGGCTTAGTCCCTCTGTGGAATTTGCCTCAGCTACAAATCGAAGAACTCCAGGAGAAAACATCCTTCCACAGGCATTATAAATCAACTTAAATGAAAAGCGAACACTGGGGATCTTCTCATATTGAAAGGAAGTTTTTCTACTTCTCCCTTATTTTTTAAAAAATTTGAGCAAAAAGATTTAAGAACCAACTTGTTAACCTGGAGAAGACTTTCTTACACTACTTTTTGCTTGATGTTAGAAGTGGAAATTTGAACTATTGGAAGGGGGTAAAGCCAGCTAGCCTTCAGATGAAAACAATTTATTAATAATTGAACAATCTAGACAAACCCCAAAACTAAGACATTCTGAACTGTAAAGATTGTAACTAATAGTCTGCATTCCAAGAGGAGATAAGATAGTTGCAACAAGTGAATAATTTACAACATCTGCTGCCAGAAAATAAAATCTCACTATCTGTGCAGAACTAAGCTATTTCAATAGCAACTATTTGCTGGAAAGTCTGTAATTAATTCCTTCCAGTCTTTGCTTTCATTTTCTAAAGATGTCATAATTTGGAAAATGTGATTGGACTTCAAAAACAGCTTTTCCAAACAGCAAAAAGTAACAAACAGAATTACCGTAATATCTGAAGCTAAACAATTTTTAACAGTCATAAAATAAATTGCAGAAAAACAATAAGAAAATCAAGAACAAGAAAGTGTAAAGTAAGGAATACCCACTCAATTACCAGCTCATAAAGAAGAGATGGCATTTAAACTGTTGAACAGACTGTGTATGTAGATGAAGGCATGAAGGCATGATCATCAAGTTTGCAGACGACACCAAATTGGGAGGGATAGCCAATAGTCCAGAGGACAGGAGCAGGATTCAAAACGATCTTGACAGATTAGAGAGATGGGCCAAAACTAACAAAATGAAGTTCAACAGTGACAAATGCAAGATATTCCACTTTGGCAGAAAAAATGAAATGCAAAGATACAGAATGGGTGAGCAGTACGTGTGAAAAAGATCTTGGAGTCCTCGTGGACAACAAGTTAAACATGAGCCAACAATGTGATGTGGCGGCAAAAAAAGCCAATGGGATTTTGGCCTGCATCAATAGGAGCATAGTGTCTAGATCTAAGGAAGTAATGCTACCCCTCTATTCTGCTTTGGTTAGACCACATCTGGAACATTGTGTCCAATTCTGGGCACCACAATTCAAGAGAGATATTGACAAGCTGGAATGTGTCCAGAGGAGGGCGACTAAAATGATCAAGGGTCTGGAGAACAAGCCCTATGAGGAGCGGCTTGGGGAGCTGGGCATGTTTAGCCTGAAGAAGAGAAGGCTGAGAGGAGATATGATAGCCATGTATAAATATGTGAGAGGAAGCCACAGGGAGGAGGGAGCAAGCTTGTTTTCTGCTTCCCTGGAGACTAGGACGCGGAACAATGGCTTCAAACTACAAGAGAGGAGATTCCATCTGAACATTAGGAAGAACTTCCTGACTGTGAGAGCCGTTCAGCAGTGGAACTCTCTGCCCCGGAGTGTGGTGGAGGCTCCTTCTTTGGAAGCTTTTAAGCAGAGGCTGGATGGCCATTTGTCAGGGGTGATTTGAATGCAATATTCCTGCTTCTTGGCAGGGGGTTGGACTGGATGGCCCATGAGGTCTCTTCCAACTCTTTGATTCTATGATTCTATGAGACTAAGGCACATAAGTGAATACAAATTTATCTTCAGACTGAGAGAAAGAATCCCAAACATAATCACAGGGAAAAAGATGTTTAGGTTTCCAAGTTTTACTAAAACAGAAAGACAAATCCTGCATAAGAGGAATAACCTGCATAGAAGAAGCCCATGTGGACTTTTGAAAGCCCATTTCACTGGGAGAAATGTGTTAAAATTAAATGGACAATGGACATATTATTACTTTAGGGATGGCTTGACGTACAATAAAAACATTGATATCGGACTGTGATAAACAAATGGAGAACTCTGGAAGGATTAAAATAAAGAGGAAAATGTTGAAATATGAACAGTGTGAATGAAGACAATATAGAGACATTGCTGCCCCTGTGCTGGCAGGACTGAAGACCGACAGGTCGCAGGTTCGAATCCGGGGAGAGGCGGATGAGCTCCCAAAGATGTGGTTAGCTAGACAAGTGCAAGATAGTGGTTCTTTTGGAAGAGAAGGTCCAACACCCAGGTATCCACACTACAAGACTTTACCTTGGATTTATCAGAGCAGACTTTTTTGCAGGATAATCACACAGGTATACCTTTGAGGAGGCTACACCCAAACACAGGAGATAGACAGTTGGAGGAATGGTACACATAGGGGTAGAGGACCAGGAATTATTACAAAAGTTTGGAGCTACAGAATCAATGTGACATTCTCTCCAGCATCAGTGATGATGCAGAACAAGAATAAATGCAACAGAGCTTGTCCTCAGGGAAATTGTGGATACCTCTGGAAGAGTCGGCATATGGAACACACCCTACCAAACTATCAAGAAGATGTGTGGTGGTGGTAGGGGACTCCCTGCTGAGGGATAGGGAAGAAGTGGTTTGCAAATTTAACAAAATGACTCAAGTGATGTACTGTCTCCGTGGAGCAAAAATCTGAGATGTAACAGAGACTGACAAAGCTTGCTAAGCCTACAGACATTATCCCTTCCTTTTGATCCATGTGGGAACCAATGACACTGAAAGGCGTAACCTTCGGGAGATTACACAGGATTGCAAAACTACAGATAGGAAGCTGAAGGGCCTTGGTGTCCAGCTTTTAATTTCATCTCTCCTCCTAGTTCAAGGACAGGAGAGAAAAATAACAGAAGTGAATAACTGGCTTCGCAGATGGTAATTTGAAGAACGATTTGGCTTCCTGGACCACGATCTCAGGTTTAATGAAGTTCGACTTCTGACAAGGAATGGCTTGTGCCTCACAGAGGTCAGCAGGAGTGTTTTTGGTAAGAGTCTCACAAACATGATCAAGAGGACTTTAAACTTAGTTACATGGAAGAGGGAGACAACATTTGGGTAGGCAGGAGTTTATTAGGAGAGAATACCACAACTGGTATAGAGAGAACAGGGCAAAAAGTACATGAATTCAATAAAGAAAAAATATTAAATAAGCAGCTAGGAGGGATCATCCATGGTCTCCGGTGTCTCTGCACTAGTGCACAAAGCATGAGAAATAAACAAGACAAACTTGAACTCTTAATACTGTACAGCAAAAATGATATAATTGGTATCACAGAAACATGCTGGCAATCTCAAGATTGGCATGTAATAATAGAAATCTATTTCTGGAAACTAGACCAAGGAGGGAAGGAGAAGAAGTAATATTGTATATCAAGGATGTCTACACCTGTGAGAAAGTTAATAATGTAAATCCTGGAATCCTGGTTTAGAATATTTGGGTAAAGATTAAGGGGAAAAACTGGAATGTCATTGTGAGGGTCTACTACAGACTTCCAAACTAGACTGAGGACCTGGATGATGCCTTCCTGGAACAAATGACCACAAATTCAGAAAAGAGAGATATAGTAATAATGGAAGATTTTCATTTGTGTTCAGTTTTTGGAACACAAACTCTGCCAAGAATATCAAGTCCAACAGAGTTTTCATTTGACTTGCAGACAATTTCATGGTCCAGAAGGTGGAATAAAAAAAAGTTTATTAGTTATTTTAGATCTGATCCTAACCAACAGTGATGACACTCAATGAGTTGAGTGTTGTGCGTTCCTCAAGTGGGAGTCACCATGTTCTGCTTGAGTTTGTTAAACAGGAGAAGTGGGATAGCCAAGCATAGTCAGACATGCATTCTAGACTTTAATAAAACTAACTTCAGTAAACGTGGGGATTTAAAAGGCACATGTACAAGAAATAGAAAAAGGGAGAAATCACCAAAGATAAATTCAAACAAAACGCCAGCATATGTAGGAAGAAAGTTAGAAAAGTTAAAGCACAAAACAAGGAAATGGTCAGACAGCTGCATATGGTGATGGTGAAATATTAATGGGACAAAGAAAAGGCAGAAGAACCCAACATCTTATTTGTCTCAGTCTTCTTCCAAAAGTTTAACAACTTGGGGGAGAATGGAGCAGAGGATGTAGATGGGGAAATGCAGAATAAGTAAAGAAGTAGTCAAGAAATACCTGGCTACTCTAAATGAATTCGGGTCTCCAGGGTCAGATGAACAAAGGTATTAAACGAACTGGCAGAAATAATTTCAGAACCAATTGCAGTCATCTTTGAGAATTCCTGAAGTACAGAAGTTCCAGCAAGCTTGAGGAGAGCAAACGCCCCCATCTTCAGAAGAGGCAAACAAGAAGACCCAAACTATCAGCCTGACATCAATACCAAGAAAGATTCCAGAACAGATCTTTCAACAGACACTCTGTAAACATGAAATACTATATTCACAAAAAGTCATAAAAGTTAACACAGGTTTCTCAAAAGTCAACATGGGTTTCTCAAAAATAAGTAATGTTTTCATGAGCCATGTCTGAAAATTTGAATCTGTTGTTTTGTATGGAGTTCTTCACTTTTCTTCTGTCTGAAGACCAATCCTTTTTTTTTTTTTTTACTTTGGTGGCATTCACATAAATAACACTGTTCAACGGAGAAAAAGTTGCGGGCCTGAAAATAGCTGTTCTTTTATGATTTTGGGGTGCTGAAAACGAAAATGACATTTAAAAATGTATATTGGCTCTAGTTTTTATGATATAAGCAATCACGTAATCACATATGGTTGAAAAATGCATGTTGCGACTTACACTATGGAAGATTCTAGAATATTCTAGAAAGTTTGATGACGCAGTATTAGTGCCGTGTGCAAAAGCCAGAAAGCCCTATATAAGGCCAGACTTTTGAAGGGTGAGGGTCAGTCAGTTGAAGACTGAGACAGTATCGTTAAACATTGTTTCACATTGTTCTTTTTACTGTAGTCATGCCTCGCACATGTGTAAATAAAGCACTATGGAAAAAAGATATCAAGGTAAATAGACTCCGTCAATGCTGTCAGACTACTGCTGGAGCATTGTAAGAGACAATCCTTTCCTTGAATGCAAAAGAAAAGTCAAGAGAAGCAAACAGGATATAAACTAAAGTCACGATTAAAGCGACATTTAAACTTTCAGACTTTTCAACTGCATTAGGCCTACTAATATAGTTTCTTGCTGCACAAACATAAACAATAGACTAATTAAATAAATATTTCTCATGTATAAACTATTGGCAATATAATTTGACTAAAATTTAGTAAATATTCACAGTTTATATACATGCAGTAAGGTTAGGCGCATTATCATAATATTAACGAATTACCTATTGTGGAGAAAATTGAAATAGCTGTTGCATAAAAACCAGAGCCAATTAACACATTTAATTATTATATTTGAATTCAGCATGTTAAATTTATTAAGAAACGGCACATTTCATTTCCACAACTGAGAAAAACTTGAAAATTTGTAGAACAGTGTAATCTGTCTATAAAAACCTATCTGTTTGGCTCCTTCTGATTGATCTCAGCTGTCGCCTTTCAAACTGACAATTCCTGATCAATCTGATGTATTACAGCTTGTCCTTCTCTCTTTTGCTTTTCTGTAAGTTGTTCTGTAATGCCCAAGATCTGTTTGAATTCAGTTACTTCATTTTAAGTTCCGGTCGAAGATTAATTTCTAGTTGAAGAATGCTTTTTTTCATTTCTAACAATACCTTCTTCATAGACAATGGGAGCAGAAAGTAGAATTGCTACAAAGGGGTTAACGGTTCACCAGCAGAAGACATAAATCAATTGTTCTTGTTATAACGTCTTTATTTCTGCTTGGAATGTGAAACTGCTTCCCATGGAACTTTTCTTGGCTTTATAGTCAATATATAGTACATGCATTTCTTCCCTTCTTCTTCGTAATGTTATTAGTCAGTATTTAATGCAAATATTTTTACACCCATGGAGCAGTTTTCTTCTCTAAAAAAGAGGTCTAAGAGATGATAATTTAAAGCAGTGGTCCTCAAACTAAGGCCCTAAGGCTGGATACGGCCCTCCAAGGTAATTTACCCGGCCCTCGCTCAGGGTCAACCTAAGTCTGAAATGACTTGAAAGCACACAACAATAACAACAATCTTATCTCATCAGCCAAAAGTAGGCCCACACTTCCCATTTAAATACTAATCATTTTATGTTTGTTGAAATTGTTCTTCATTTTAATTATTGTATTGTTTTAAGTGTTTTTTGCACTACAAAAAAAGATATGTGCAGTGTGCATTGGAATTCATTCGTGTTTTTTCCAAATTATAATCCGGCCCTCCAACAGCTTGAGGGACTGTGACCTGGCCCTCTGTTTAAAAAGTTTGAGGACCCCTGATTTAAAGCATGGAGAAGATTGTTATTACCTTGAAACCCATCCAGTCAATTTAGTAAAAAATTAAGAAGTAAAAAAAGAGCTTACCTTAGTTTTAAGTTCCCAATCTTCATTTTTAATGATAATTTACAAAACCAAAGGAAGGGAGGAGGGCTATTAGAGCTTAGTCAGCATAAGACTGAGGGTTGGAGGATAGAAGACCAAGCAGGGCCATGGTAGCCATATTTAAATATTTGAAATTATGTCACGTTGAAACTGGGCAGGCTTGTTTTCTGCTGCTCTAGAAACTAGGACATGGAGCAATTGATTCAAATTGCAGGAAAAGAGATTCCACTAAAACACCAGACAGTAAGAACTGTTTGGTAGTGGAATATTATTTTATGGTCTTGGTACCAACTGTAAACCGTCCTGAGTCGCCTGCGGGCTGAGAGGAATGGTATATAAATATAGTAAATAAAATAAATAAATATGCTGCCTCCGAGTGTGGTAGAGTATTCTTCTCTGAATGTTTTTAAGTAGAGGCTAGATGGCGATCTTTTGGGAATACTTTGTGTGTATTTTCCTGCATGACGAGGTTGGACTGGATGGTCCTTTAGTCTCTTCCAACTCTATGATTCTATGAAATATAGGTATATTTTAATTTCAGTAAAATAAGTCAGCACTCAGCACTGAGAAGCTTTTAATGCTGTTATCTGAAAGGGATCCTGACTGATGTAAGGAAGCAATCAAGGAACTGTTATGAGTAGCAGATAGAAAAAACAACAAAAGCATGTTTCCTTGTATCTCAAGTAAAGAATGAATGTAGGACTCGTCATATGACATGGTTTTGTTGTAAGTGTAATACCTTTTTAAAGCTTCAATAATAATAATAATAATAATAATAATAATAATAATAATAATCTTTATTTATACCCTGCCACCATCTCCCCCAACAGGGACTCAGGGCGGCTTACATGAGGCCAGGCCCAAACAACAAATTACAGCAAAATAAAACCAAAAACACAAGCAACAAACAACAACATCATAATTACATAAAACATATGAATACATTAACAATTTGAGGTTACAATAAACACAGTCACGGTGACAATGGGCGGGCCACATGTGCAGGATAAAATGATTTTAAAAAACGGATTTAAAAAACTCAGGTGAGATAAAGGGAGGAGCAGGTTATTTGAAGAGGGGAGTTCATTAAAACAGGGATTGTGGAACCAAGCTTTCCCACGAGGGGGGGACATGCACTCCAATGACAAAAATGTTGAGGCTGAGCAATAGTCTGAGGTTGTGTACTTACTCACCAAAGGTGCAATGGAAGAGCCAGGTTTTAAGGTTCTTTTTAAAGGTTTCTAGGATAGGGGCTTTCCTAATCTCTCCAGAGTCGGGGGGCCACAGAGGAGAAAGCTCTCTCCCTTGTGCCCACAAGGCGAGCTTGTGAAACTAGCAGGGGCAAAAGGAGGGCCTCCCCAGAAGATCGGAGGGCCCGGGCTGGTTCATGGAGGGAGATACGGTCACAAAGGTAGGCGCGTCCCAAACTGTTTAGGGCTTTATAGGTGATAACCTGCATCAAATCAAATCAAATCAAAACATTTATTTCGGTCATTGACCAGCACAGGAAATAGTGTCACATTTCCATACAAACCTGGCATGTTTGGTACATTAAAAATATAAATATAACTACTAAAAACACAATATGGGTGAGGGAGCAGAAGGGGAAACAGGGTAAAAACATACAATGCCCAGATCCATCACCAATTGTAGATTCAGGGAAGAAGATTACTGGACACACAGTTGACTTTTGGAACTAGTCATTCCCTGGCGGATTTTGTATGCTACTGCACAGAACTTTGCGACATTGTAGGTTGTAACTGAATTAGTATCTGCAAGTAGCAGGGAGGTATAAAATTGTTCTGAATGGCCTGGGTGCTTGTCTATCAGAGGTAAGATAAGCCTGGCACGGGTATCCCTGCATCTTGAATTGGGACCGGAAAATAAACGGCAGCCAATGGAGCTACTTAAACAAGGGGTAGATCACTCCCTGTAACCAGCCCCAGTTATTAATCTGGCTGCTGAACGTTGGACAAGTTGTAGTTTCTGGGCCGTCTTCAAGGGTATAATGCTTTTCAAAGGCATTGTATTTTAATATTAATTAGCATATTAATAAGCCTAACAAGAATAAGGAGCAAGAGCTGCAAAACTGTGGTTAGACCACACCTGGAATATTGTGTCCAATTCTGGGCACCACAATTCAAGAGAGATATTGACAAGCTGGAATGTGTCCAGAGGAGGGCGACTAAAATGATCAAGGGTCTGGAGAACAAGCCCTATGAGGAGCGGCTTAAGGAGCTGGGCATGTTTAGCCTGAAGAAGAGAAGGCTGAGAGAAGATATGATAGCCATGTATAAATATGTGAGAGGAAGCCACAGGGAGGAGGGAGCAAGCTTGTTGGAGACTAGGACGTGAAACAATGACTTCAAACTACAAGAAAGGAGATTCCATCTGAACATGAGGAAGAACTTCCTAACTGCGAGAGCCGTTCAGCAGTGGAACTCTCTGCCCCAGAGTGTGGTGGAGGCTCCTTCTTTGGAAGCTTTTAAACAGAGGCTGGATGGCCATCTGTCAGGGGTGATTTGAATGCAATATTCCTGCTTCTTGGCAGGGGGTTGGACTGGATGGCCCATGAGGTCTCTTCCAACTCTTTGATTCTATGAAAACTGCTGTGAACCAGCACATTAATGGCTATCCTGCAATGAAATGGTAACCTGTATTTGGGCTCTACTGCTTTAGACTACCAGTTGGGGCTCAAAGGATGGAAGGCTTCTTTGGATTGGGGAATTATTTCTACATAGAAAAAATTAACATATTAGGGAGCGTCTTTTTCCCTGCCACAGTAGCACCCTTCTGAATTGATGTGACCATTTTTTGTGTGGCAGGAGAGATACAGCATGTTCAGTCATGTGAACTTCCATGAATGAAAGCAAGACAGAAACATAGTTCTGATATTTTGTCATTCAAACTGGGTAAAGGCTTGTTTGATTGCTTACCAACTTGGTACCTTTTTGTCATTATATTCTAATGTTCACATTCTTGTCTTTATGCATTCTTCAGCTTTGAGGATAACAGACCCTTCATCAAGTAAGAATGATCTGAATGACTGATAAATTCAGTTTATCAATGTGATCCCATGAACTGGTGTCAAATCAGTATTTAAAACCATTACAGCTTCTGTCATTCACATTAAAGGCAGAAGAGCAAACTGTTCAGAAAAACCGTAAAGCATTTCTATGCTCCATTTGCTATCACTTGGAGCTTCTTGTGATCTACTGTAGTACAGACTTGTGTGCCTACACAAATTTCTCCTTGATGTGTAACAATGTGTGTTCCTTGGCATGGATACACGTTTAGAGTGATAATTTTACCTTGGAACAGTTAATAAACCAGAGGGGTGAGTCTTGATTTGGCAATTTTAGCCAACAGCTTGGAACATTCTGCATTAACTGTAATTTCCATGCAGTCAGTAATTTCATGACATTACTTAAATATTTTACTTCTGTCTTAAAAAATATGAAGTCTTTGAATAACACAAGTCTGTACAAAATTGCTGAAAATTAATGGAAGCAAGAAAGCAACGGTTATAGGCCTTAGACAATAACGTACCATGAAGCCTGCAAGAAAAAATGCTAAAAACATAGCACATCTATAATGCAAGTGCCTCTACTTTACAGTGGACTTTCAGTTTGTTCTTCTGGTGAAGAGTCCATTGCGTTTATCTATTTTATTTCATTCTCATCTATGTCATTCTTTAGATCCTGTGACATACAATCTATTTTATGTTGCCTTCACTTAACTTGCAAGTTTAAAACATATCAAAATTGCACAATTTCTGCTTGAATCCCCAAAATTATTTTCAAAAATAAATAAACTGGTTTCATGACACACATTAGTTGTAGGACAAACTCTACAGGCATGTTCTATTATCTAAAAGTACTGTTTCCACTGAGATACATTCAAAACTTTAAATAAAGGAAATTGCAGTTTCCAAAGATCATTGGACTGAAGTTTCTATGTTTATAAATAAACGGGCTTTTTTCACTAGTATTTAGTATCTGGCGCAAAACACCAGTAATGTACGAGGGGTATTTTTTAAGTAAGGTCTGTTTTGTTGTAGACACTAGTAGTTCGTGCGCATACTGCAACAAGCGTGTGCGTCATGTACCGGCATGCCTCGGGAACAACTGTGCTCAGTTTCCACTCTGTAGCTAACCTGTACGGTTCTGTTCTGTGCTTTAAAAATGTTTAAGACTTATCAACTCACCCGCCGCATGTGAGGTTCGCTCAGTGATACGGTTTTTGTCAGCAAGGAACCTGCCTGCTGCAGAAATTCATCGACAGATTTGTGAAGTGTACGGTGATACTGTTATGAGTGAAAGCAAAGTGCGTAAGTGGATACGACAATTCAAAGATGGCCGTGACAACGTCCATGATGAGGACAGCTCCGGTCGCCCTTCTTTGATTACAGACGATTTGGTGGCTTCAGTTGAAGCGAGGATTCGTGAGAACAGGCGCTTCACAATAACAGGTCTCGCAAACAAATTTCCTGACGTGTCGAGATCAGTGCTTTACGACATTGTTTCTGAACACCTAAAGTTTAGGAAACTGTGCTCCTTTTGGGTCCCGAAACTCCTAACAGAGGACCACAAAAACCAAAGATTTGAGTTTGCGACTGTTATGAGTGAAAGCAAAGTGCGTAAGTGAGCACAACAATTCAAAGATGGCCATGACAACATCCATGATGAGGACCGCTCCGGTCGCCCTTCTTTGATTACAGACGATTTGATCGCACACTCAAATCTTTGGTTTTTGCGGTCCTCTGTTAGGAGTTTCGGGACCCAAAAGGAGCACAGTTTCCTAAACTGTAGGTGTTCAGAAACAATGTTGTAAAGCACTGATATCGGAAATTTGTTTGAGAAACCTGTTATTGTGAAGCACCTGTTCTCACGAATCCTCGCTTCTACTGAAGCCACCAAATCGTCTGTAATCAAAGAAGGGTGACCGGAGCGGTCCTCATCATGGACGTTGTCATGGCCATCTTTGAATTGTCATACCCACTTACACACTTTGCTTTCACTCATAACAGTATCACCGTACACTTCACAAATCTGTCGATGAATTTCTGCAGCAGGCGGGTTCCTTGCTGACAAAAACCATATCACTGAGCGAACCTCACATACGGCGGGTGAGTTGATAGTCTTAAACATTTTTAAAGCACAGAACAGAACCGTACAGGTTAGCTACAAAGCGGAAACTGAGCACAGTTGTTCCCGAGGCATGCCGGTACATGACGCACGCGCTTGTTGCGGTATGCGCGCAAACTACTAGTGTCTACAACAAAACGGACCTTACTTTAAAAAATACCCCTCATATTAATCAAGTATTGTAAGTTGTTGTGCAATTGCTATTGGAAGCACAGTGCTGACATATACAATCTCAAACTTATCTGTCAATGGAAGCACTCTAAAGTGCCTATAGAAGCAAACATGCATGTGAGATTCAGAGCTTTCCAGTTTGCTTCAATGTTTGCACATTTCCTTTTGGTTGAATATCTCCTTGCCCCTAGGAAAGCCCATGTTAAAGCAGAAATCACCACAGCAATGAGATCCATACAAGCACTGGGATGACAAATCTTTGAGCCTGAACTTCATTTTTAAAAACCCCTTGCATACTCTGGTAAAATACCATGAACTAGAATTCTTGTGTTTCTGATCTATACATACATTCATTTCAAATATATTTATACTTTTATTGACATGTTTTCATAGTTTGTAATTGCTATTTCTTTGAAGTGTGTTGTTTGGTTCCTTCAATCCCACCATTGAGAGAAAGGCAGATATAAACCAATCAATCAATCTTAGAGCTTTAAAATTATCCCTATCATATTATCCCAGTAGTTCAATCCCAGTGATTTCTCTCCTTTTATTAGTTATTTCATTAATGTTTAACTTTGAATAATAATAATCATAATAATAATAATCTATATAAATAAAAATGTAATGTTCGTTTGTGGGATTAACAGAACTCAAAAACCACTGGATGAATTGACACCAAATTTGGACACAATACACCTATCAGGCCAATGTATGTCCTTCACTCAAAAAAATGATTTTGTCATTTGGGAATTGTAGTTGCTGGGATTTATAGTTCACCTACAATCAAAGAACATTCTGAACTCCACCAATGATGGAATTGAACCAATCTTGGGACACAGAACTCCCATGATCAACAGAAAATACTGGAAGGGTTTGGTGGGCAGTGTCCTTTGGTTTTGGAGTTGTAGTTTACCTACATCCAAAGATCACTGTGGACTCAAACAGTGATGGATCTGGACCAAACTCTACAAGAATACTCAATATGCCCAAATATGAACATTGGTGGAGTTTGGGGAAAATAGAATCTTGACATTTGGGAGTTGTAGTTCTCAGGATTTATAGTTCACCTACAATCACAGAGCATTCTGAACCCCACCCATGACAGAATTGGGCCAAACCTTCCACACAGAACCCCCATGTGGGCCACAGCAATGCGTGGCAGGGGACGGTTAGTCTATATAAATAAAAATGTAATGTTCGTTTGTGGGATTAACAGAACTCAAAAACCACTGGATGAATTGACACCAAATTTGGACACAAGACACCTAACAACCCAATGTATGTCCTTCAGTCAAGAAATTGATTTTGTCATTTGGGAGTTGTAGTTGCTGGGATTCACTTACAATCAAAGAGCATTCTGAACCCACCAACGATGCAATTGAACCAAACTTGGCAAACAGTTCTCCCATGACCAACAGAAAATACTGGAAGGGTTTGGTGGGCAGTGTCCTTTGGTTTTAGAGTTGTAGTTCACCTACATCCAAAGATCACTGTGGATTCAAACAGTGATGGGTCTGGACCAAACTCCACAAGAATATTCAATATACCCAAATATGAACACTGGTGGAGTTTGGGGAAAATAGAATCTTGACATGCTGTGCTTTTGTGTCAGCAAAATAATAATAATAATCTTTATTTGTACGCCGCCACCATCTCCCCGATGGGGACTTAGGGCAGCTTACATGAGGCCAAGCCCAAACAACCCATTACACCAAATAAAACCGAAAATGCAGACCAAAAACGCAGTCCGTAAACAACAACATCATAATTACATAAAGCATGTGAATGCATAGCGATATAAAATTACAATAAACACAGTCACACTGACAATGGGCGGGCTACATGTAATGATTAAGAGAAAAACACTAATTAAAAACGCGGGTGAGATAAAGGAGAAGCATTTTGAAGGTTGAACCTTCAGTTTCTAAGAGTGGTGGGTGCAGAGCGCCTTGATGCTGGAGCAGGGCTCCCTTCCCACTCCTTTATGTTTGTAGGCATTAGAAGAGATCGGCTGCTGGAGGCTTCTTTTTGTTGCTGTGTAGGAGAGAAAATAATGTGCTGGGAGTGAATTACAAAAACCAGTGATATACTGGCAATTAGTCATCAAAATAGTTTATTGTACAGGCCCAAGGCCATGACAGAAAGTACTACATGCACACAATAGTACCCTCATATCAACAGCCACCAACAATGCTGAACAGAAACCATAATCATAACAAAGAGCAAAAATAATGCAAATGCAATGCAATGCGAGTTAACAATAATTAAAGTATATTTTTGGGGAGAGGGTCCAGTTAACTCTTAGAGGTGATTCTTCCCAGTCACTTTGCTATAATTTTATTTTGCGCTAAGGTAAGGGCCCATCTACACTGACCATTTATGCAGCTCCAAGCCAACTCGAAACTGAGAGGGCCACAAATTGCATGGTGCCAATGAGTGCTGCAGTACAGATTTAAAAGTATACAGTACATTAAAGTCACAGGAAAGTCTGAGTTAATGCATTGCAGCAGATCCCAATATATCCCACCTCCCAGGACAAAATCAGATCTGCAGAATTAGTAGTTCATTGTTGACATCAGCCTTTGCTGAAGCCCTCTGTAGAAACTGAACCAAGAGGGTGAGGAGGCTGCCAAAATAATGTCCCAAGGTATAACGATAGCAGGAAGGCCGAGTAGTAGAGAAGATTTTAAATAATTTGAATTTATCAGACAGGGAAAGATATAAAAATAATCCCAACGCTGCTTCACCAAATTATAACAATCAGCCGCTGCTCAACCAAATTA
The DNA here is from genome assembly GCF_037176765.1 of Anolis sagrei. NCBI lineage: Eukaryota > Metazoa > Chordata > Lepidosauria > Squamata > Anolidae > Anolis > Anolis sagrei. The sequence goes on along the minus strand of NC_090022.1, from coordinate 170,602,643 downwards.
TAACGAGGCACACTTCCACTACTGGCTAGCTCCCCAAAATATAGAGCTCACAAAAGGTAGAGGGCACAAAAGGGAGAGGGAGTATGGTTGTTGAAAAACCCACTGTATATTTAAAAGCTAGGAACTGGGAACCACTGGAACTGAGAGAATTAAACTGATTCTTCAAAAGATTTCCGCTGCCACCATATTAACAATAAAAAGGTTGAGGTATACTTGAGAGGTTGTTCAGTAACACACTCTGTAATACTATAGTGTTCTTAGAGGCTGCTGAAAGCTGACTGGAATAATGCTTTGACCACAGAGGTATTCACACAGAGGCTTGTGTAAGTTGATAAAAATAACAAGAACATTTATTTGAACAGACTTGAATATTTCAGGTACAAATGCTTGATGGTTTCATTAGAAATCTGGCATACAAAGCTTGTGGTTATGTTTGAGAAGAGATCTTTAAAACTTCTAGGTTTCAAGTATTAAAAGTTACTGTTGAGATTAATTTCACAATTCAGCAGCAGATCAGTTGCACAATTTCAGCGCTTTCCAGTAGCTTCTTCCTGCACAGTATTTTCAGTCAACTGCTCCCACAAACTGCAGTCACTCTGGAACTCTTTTACAGGCACTTGAGCACATGCCCGGCCATTGTCAGTTTTACTATTGTTTTCCCCCAGTCTAGATGATACTACAAACTTACCACAGCACACAATTATATCTTGTCTTAGTAGACAGGTTCTTTTAATCAGTTACATAGAGCCTTCGACGAACAGCATCACAGCACAAGGAGAGAAATATACACAGTACATGACTTCGTTATATACAATTCTATACAATTACACATAACAATCTCTGATTGGTTCCCAACTCATTAACTTAACTCAGACCCAGGATTACATCATTCACAATCACCTTTGTTTACAGTATTTATATACCACCATTCTCACCCCTGGGGGGGAAGTGTCGCGCTTTATCTCACAATTCAGCAGCAGATCAGTTGCACAACTTCAGCGCTTTCCAGTAACTTCTTCCTGCACAGTATTTTCAGTCAACTGCTCTCACAAACTGCAGTCACTCTGGAACTCTCCACAGGCACTTGAGCACATGCCCGGCCATTATCAGTTTTACTATTGTTTTCCCCTCCAATCTAGATGACACTACTAACTTACCACAGCACACAGTTATATCTTGTCTTAGCAGACAGGTTCCATTAATACATTACACAGAGCCTTCGGCAAACAGCATCACAGCACAAGGAGAGAAATATACACTGTACATGACTTCGTTATATACAATTCTATACAATTACACATAGCAATCTCTGATTGGTTCCCAACTCATTAACTTAACTCAGACCCAGGATTACATCATTCACAATCACCTGGACTAGGCCAGAACACATTCCCCAAATGATTCCCTAAATACAGTTAATGCTTGACTCAGCATTTCCAATAGAAGCCTATTAGTAGTGCATGACTCAGCTATATTACATTACAATACATTGTAAAACCTGACAGTTACAGCACAAAAAATTACTTCAGGAAATGAATCACTGAAGGTAACTCCCACAAAAATCCCCCTTAGGAATTTAGCCAAATCTTAGGAATTTTCCTTAAGGAACTAACCTTCCTTAAGGAAAAGAACAGACCGCTAATGGGGTTCTGTTCCCCACAGTATCCTAGCTATACTTCTCTATAGCACCCTGAATACTAATCAAAAGACTAACCCAAACTGCTCTCACTACCACTCTTCTTCTCTCAACCCTTTCCAAGCTCCAACTCTCAACTGGCATACTGGCCACTGGCAAAACTCAAGCCTCAGTTTAAAAGTCACTTTTTTCCTTCAGATTACTTAGTCTCCGCCCCCATCTTCTTAACCATTCTTAGCCTTCTAGCTTTCCCTCCAAGACTAGAACATGCCCCCTTAAGGCAAACCTAACCTAAGATGGCATCTCCCTGTCTCCCTTCTCCAAAATGGATGCTGTGGCTTTGCCAGGCCCACTCTCCTAGGCCTAAGCTAGCTTACCAAGGTAAGGGATTTATTACAGCTGACTATCAAGGGGCTAATCAACCCTTGAAAGGAATAATTCATTACTGTCACTGTCTTTTTGTCACCTTCTATGTCTCTGGATACTGGTGCACAGCTCTCCCAGAAATTGAGGCGAGGAGGGCAAACCCGCATAGCCATTTTGAGGCTACGTTTAATAGTTGGTATAATCACCTTCCTGGCATCAAATTATTACAATCCTAATCAGTTTAATCACTCGTGCAGCGAAATCGGTTCCTTCCAAATGGGTTATTACTGTCAGTGTAGATGTGCCCTAAGTTACCCTGGAAGTTACCCTGCGCTTGGATATTGTTTCCATGTTTATTGGTCCTAGAGGAGAGACTTCAGTTGAAATTTAATCAATTACGGCTCAAGGGAGTGAGATGCTTGATCATCCACATCAATCTGTCAGAAACTTGTGAATGTCCATTTCAAGACTTTCTATAGGGAACAAAACAGAACGGAAAGATCAGGAGGGGAATGCACATTGCTAAGTCGTTTTCTCCCATTTGCAAGTGGAAGGAGTCTTGGAAAGAGATGGCATGAGTTTTTACATTGTAATTAATTTGTAGCAGATGAACGCAACTTGGAACCATATATACTAAACATACCTTTTGCTTCCCAGTATAGAGCAGTCCAACATATGTCAGACTGTACAACAGATTAAAGAAAAAGTAGCAAAACTGGTCAATATTTTTTATGATTTGTGTGGGCCCAGATAATTATTATTCAGCTGCACAATAAAATATGTGGGGAATGTTATGATCCATGGTTTGGTTTCACTGATAGGTTCAATCCAGTGTGAATTTCTGCGACATAGTTAAAGAGCAACCCAGTTAAATTCAGTTTTGTAAACCAGCTAACCTTCCCTTGCCCTGTTTTGCTTAAACATGACCAGTTCATTAATAATACTTGGATTTTTAGAAGCTTCATAGACCTATGAATCCAACCATATATCTATTCCCATTATTTGTAAGCCTTAACCCTCAGAAAAATAATCCAAATCCATGTCAACCGATGTGGTCCTAATAACACTCCACTGATCTTAGATGCAATATTCTTGTGAACAGAAACTTTGAAAAGCATTAGGTTGGATACAGTACCTGACTTCCATAGAAGTTACTTGAATAACCCTTTTCATATAATATTTGTGGTACACTGAATTACAGATTTTGGATTTAAGGAATACCCCTTTTGGATTTAAGGAATACCCCTTTCAATCCCACATTGCAGCTACTCTGTTTAGCTTTTGTAGGCCCTAGTACATCTATTATGGAGACATCTTGAGTCTAGCAGCTCCACTAAACCTCAGTCTGGTTTCAAGCCACCAGAGTCATAACAACAATACTGTTGACTCATATTCTGTTTATAATCTAGAAACGAATCCCAAATTGTTTGCTGCAGTAAAACTGACTAGTCACTTATAAGCTCATTCCGTTCCATTTCATGTGCTCAGTTTTTGCATTTCTACATGCAGTATTTTGCCACTATAATAACTCATGTTGGTTTATAAACAAATTATTTTCTAAATTCTCTTTATTTTAAAAGAGTTTCCTGCAATCTTTTTTTTTTTTTTTAAAAATTGTCTGGTATCTAGATGGTTGAAGAATCAGACCTTTCCTTTTTCAGAACCATATTTGTATAACTTTTTCACAGAAATCCCCCTAAAACCACTTTAGAACGTAATGTCAATCCATTCATCATTATCCAACAAGTGTGTTTTTCATACATCTGTAATTACCGTATATACTCGAGTATAAGCCGACACGAATATAAGCTGAGGCACCTAATTTTACCACAAAAAAACTGGGAAAACAGATTGATTCGAGTATAAGCCGAGGGTGGGAAATTCAGCAGCTACTGGTAAATTCCAAAATAAAAATAGATACCAATAAAATTGCATTAATTGAGGCATCGGTAGATTAAATGTTTTTGAATAAAACTGTAAGTTAAGATAAGACTGTCCTCTGATTAAAGCATGAATCAAAATTAAAGCATTAAAGATTAAAGCATTAAAGCAAAATAATAAATGTAATAATAACAATAATAATAGAGTAAAAGGCTGGTTTTGGCCTACAAAGCCCTAAACGGTTCCGGCCCAAAATACCTTTCGGACCGCATCTTGGCCTACGAGCCCACGAGGACCTTGAGATCGTCTGGGGAGGCCCTTCTCTCGATCCCGCCTGCCTCACAGGCACGTCTGGCGGGGACGAGGGAGAGGGCCTTCTCGGTGGTGGCCCCCCGGCTGTGGAACACTCTCCCTGCACACATCAGACAGGCGCCCTCCCTCATGTCCTTTCGAAAAAGCCTTAAGACATGGCTGTTCGAGAGGGCATTTAATTAAGTGCTAAAACAATACGGTAAAGAGGATTGGAATGGAACAAGGAATATGAGACTGGTTATGATTCCACTATGAGACGAAGCGGATTTTTAGCGTAGTCTGTAATTGTTGTAGTTTATATGTTGTTGTAATTGGCTTCTTTGTAATTGTCTTTTATGTGTACTGTACACCGCCATGAGTCGCTCTTATGGGCTGAGAATGGCGGTTAATAAGTGCATCAAATAAATAAATAAAATAAATAAATAAATAAAATTAATGTAATAATAATAATAATGATAATAATAATAATAATAGAGTAAAATAATAAAAAACTTTGACTCGAGTATAAGTTGAGGGAGACTTTTTCAGCCTAAAAAAAGGACTTAAAACTATTTATTTATTTATTTACAGCTTTTATATTCCGCCCTTCTCACCCCGCAGGGGACTCAGGGCGGATTACAGTGTACACATATATGGCAAATATTCAATGCCAATTTTAACATACAACATATACAGACATACACAGAGGCTATTTAACTTTTTCTGGCTGCCAGGGGAACTGTCGCTTTCATCGTCCATCTGCAACACTGATGAAGTACTTCCGCATTCCCCGCATGCTTTCTGCTGGAGTGCTTTGCTGGAGTCTTTTTTTATGGCCTCATAAATTAGTTAATTTAGCCTCCCCACACTTTAAGTTGGTACCTAATTTCCCTACTTGACAGATGCAACTGTCTTTCGGGTTGCAAAGGTCGACAACAGGCTACATAAACTAGACTTATACTCGAGTATATACAGTAAATATTCTGATGGTGTATTTTTTTTTTTTTTTGTAAAATACCATATAGGATGAGATCAGTAAATTTTTCTCCAGTATGAATGAACTTCTCAATACAGCCATGCATTCAGATTGATCTGTCCTGACCCCCCCCCCCCTTTGTATTTGGTTGTGTTATATATTGTAATTGTGATGTAGCGGTCTTGCACCGTTACTAATGTAAGCTGTCCTTAGTCCCCCTTCGGGGATAGAGAAGAGATGGGGTACAAATGCCAGAAATAAATAAATAAAATAAATAAATCATAATTTGCTGTTAGGATAATCATAATGTACTTTTAGAATTCAGTCCCTATTTGACTTCTGCATCAAGAGAGGGATTTTTTTGTAGTCTCATTGGAATCACCTCCTATATGTGTGGGAGATTCCTTATACATATCATAGAGCAGCCTCTGTATAGGATGAGCCCACTCAGCCCAAATATGATTTCTCTAAATGACCCATATAGATTACATGCAGATTCCCGTAAAATCAGGAGAGTGCCCGTTATGAAACCAGAACAGCCTTACTTGGAGATGCCACTTTTCCTCCTTCACATTGTTTATAATTTTAGCTACCTTTCTGGAAGTAGCTTTTTGGTTTCTAACAAAGAATTAGGGTGTATATCATTTGCATCTGTCTAGTTTGGTGATTCCTTTCCTGATATATTTGACTAACTATTACATATCATTTTCTGCATTTCGTTTTCTTTTTCCCATTCTTTTGGGGTCATATATATATTTCCCTAGCTAGCCAAAGCAGCATTTATAACAGACACCAACTACAAAGGTAATCTCAGAAAAATTCCAAGAGAAACAATTGAGCCACAAGCCAATGCTACTCCAAGTAGTCTAGTCTCTGGATCATGCAGCTCCCTAAACAGTTTCATCACATGTCAGAAGGAGCCACCAGTGGCGCAGTGGGTTAAACCCCTGTGCCGGCAGGACTGAAGACCAACAGGTCGCAGGTTCGAATCCGGGGAGAGGCGGATGAGCTCCCTCTATCAACTCCAGCTCCTCATGTGGGGACATGAGAGAAGCTTCCCACAAGGATGGTAAAACATCAAAACATCCGGGCGTCCCCTGGGCAACGTCCTTGCAGACGGCCAATTCTCTCACACCAGAAGCAACTTGCAGTTTCTCAAGTCACTCCTGACAAGACAAAAAAAAAAACCCAACTACAATGGTAATCTCAGAAAAATTCCAAGAGAAACAATTGAGCCATGAGCCAGTGCTACTCAAAGTAGTCTAGTCCCTGGATCATGCAGCTCCCTAAACGGTTTCATCACCTGTCAGAAGGAGCCCCCAGTGACGCAGTGGGTTAAACCCCTGTGCCGGCAGGACTGAAGACCGACAGGTTGCGGGGACATGAGGAAAGCCACCCACAAGGATGGTAAAACATCAAAACATCTGGGCGTCCCCTGAGCAATGTCCTTGCAGACGGCAGGCATGTAGCCGGGGGGGGGGGGCTTGGGGGGCTTGAGCCCCCCCCCCCGAAATTCTCATGGTGGTCCACGAGACGGCCTTATTGGTACATTATTTAAACTGTTATGTTTATTCATATCATGATCTGATCACCATGCTCAATATATCCCATATGCATGGGGGTATTGGGGTAACGATACAAAAGGTTTGCTAGGGTAGACCCTCTTTCACTCAGACTCAGCCTCCCCCCCCCCCCCCGAATCAAACTCAGCTCCCCCCAAAACAAAATCCTGGCTACGGGCCTGGCAGACGGCCAATTCTCTCACACCAGAAGCGACTTGCAGTTTCTCAAGTTGCTCCTGACACGACCAAAAAAACCTGTCAGAAGAATTGCCTTAAACTGTATTTCTTTGTGTTTCGAATTATTTAATTTGTGACGCTTTGGGAAATAATAGTCACAAAGAATTGGGGAACCAAGTCAACTGCAGAAAATGTGGAAAGAAAAATAGCTACTGTCATAGTGGACAGTTCACCTCCATTAACCCTGTGGAAGTTAAAGGAATTGCACAAAAGGATGCTCCCATTCTTTTTCGAGTGGAATTGTCTAGGATGAATCCTTACAAAGATATTCTTACAACGATATCTTAAGCAACATGCATGGAATGAATGGAGGCAAATTCAAAATATTTTGTGTTTTCCTCCTCTGTGCGGTATTCATCTTTCATTTAAGTTATTGTGCTCCTTCCCAACCCTGCTTTTCAAAAGAGACATTTTCATACTCATGACATTTCTCTCTACCTTACGCATTTGATAAAGAAAATACATTGAATTCCAGAAGTGCATTTCTCACAAATACTATTCTTCTCCCCCAAAAATGCTTATTGTGTACATTGCGATGTGTTCTCTTTAAAGCAAAGACACTTTCCTTTTCTGTCTGTTTCTTTACTCTCTTTTCCAACAGATCCTGGGTTATTGGTGCAATAGCTCTGCTCTGTCTATTAGGACTGACCTGGGCCTTTGGACTCATGTATATTAATGAAAGCACAGTCATCATGGCATACCTCTTCACCATTTTCAATTCCCTACAGGGAATGTTTATATTCATTTTCCACTGTGTTCTACAGAAAAAGGTAAGTTTGGTGAAAATTTATTTATTTATTTATTTTAAACTTTTATGCCCCAATCTTCTCTACCTCCGTAGAGGGACTCAGACCAGCCAACAACAGAAAATCAATACATAAATACAACTAAAAGCATAATAACATCATAATAAGTTAAAATACAGACAAAATAAATACATATAAGCCAAATCGCCAATATAAAATCACGTTCATCTCAATCCGCCAGTGTGATCAGTGGTTATTAGGTTATTGCTGAACTCAACCAATTATTCTGGGAATGCCATGTCCCAGAGCCAGGATTTCACTAGCTTTCTGAAGGTCAGGAGGGAAGGGGCAGATCTAATCTCCAACGGGAGAGAGTTCCACAGCCAGGGGGCCACCACCAAGAAGGCCCTGTCTCTCGTCCCCACCAGACGCGATTGCAAATGTGGTGGGACCGAGAGCAGGGCCCCTCCAGAAGATCTTAGTAACCTTGATGGAAAGAAGTAAGATTGCATTTGGTTATTGCATAGATAATTTACTGACAGCATCTTGCATCTTGCAATGGGATTTTGGCCTGCATCAATAGGAGCATAATGTCTAGGTCCAGGGAAGTAATGCTACCCCTCTATTCTGCTTTGGTTAGACCACACCTGGAATATTGTGTCCAATTCTGGGCACCACAATTCAAGAGAGATATTGACAAGCTGGAATGTGTCCAGAGGAGGCCGACTCAAATGATCAACAGTCTGGAGAACAAGCCCTATGAGGAGCGGCTTAAGGAGCTGGGCATGTTTAGCCTGAAGAAGAGAAGGCTGAGAGGAGATATGATAGCCATGTATAAATATGTGAGAGGAAGCCACAGGGAGGAGGGAGCAAGCTTGTTTTCTGCTTCCTTGGAGACTAGGACACGGCTTCAAACTACAAGAGAGGAGATTCCATCTGAACATGAGGAAGAACTTCCTGACTGTGAGAGCCGTTCAGCAGTGGAACTCTCTGCCCTGGAGTGTGGTGGAGGCTCCTTCTTTGGAAGCTTTTAAACAGAGGCTGGATGGCCATCTGTCAGGGGTGATTTGAATGCAATATTCCTGCTTCTTGGCAGGGGGTTGGACTGGATGGCCCATGAGGTCTCTTCCAACTCTTTGATTCTATGATTGTATGTCACAGTTGCACTGTGATCCTGTTCACCTAAGCATTAGTAACTCAAATGCATCATAGCCAGTAGTTGTGCTTAAAGATACATATTTTGAATATACACTCAGCAATACATGCTTGGGGAGCAAATACTTTAAAAAGCACATAGGATTAACATGTTTATGCAGAATTGTGAAATATAAAAATGACATATTACTGCATAAACGGAACAGAATAAACTTATGAATGAGTCTGTACAAGGATTAGGAGATATGGGAAGTTTTGTGTGTGTGTGTAAATCAAGCATTAAGCATGGAGCCAATTTTTGTAGAGAATGAAACAGAATCTATATATTGCACTGAGAGGTATTGGTGAAAGTCAAATAATGTTTTTATTAACGTGAAGTGCATGACTAATGCAAAGCGACAGTATGCATAAATGGAAGAGGGAAGAGACGCTCTGTGCCAGGTTGATCCATGCTCAGCAGGCCTGGTAAAAATGCATTTGTGCTTGAGCTGAGATTGGCCGATTTGTTCAGCATTACTCCCTCTTCCCATAACCTTCAATGTATAGGGTAGCAATGCATGGGGTTATTTATTTATCGTGTCAGGGGCAGACCAAACAGTTGCATGGCATTTTTTTAAACAAACAAACAACCAAAATGCAAAGTTCGTGAGCTTGGTTGAGCTGGGGGCAAAAATTCATGCCTTGGGAGTTGGATGAGGCTTAACTGTGAGACCTCAAACCGCCTCAGTGGCTAGATGATGGCTGCATGGCTGACCAGTTTGGCACCGCTCAACCACAACCCTACCTTGCTCTCCTTGTTCTACCATTTACAACATGAAAACCTCACTGTTTGTCACTTGTCACATGAAGTGATGATACCCAGAGTGAAAAGGTGATGCAAGAGAGGGGAGAGGAGGAAGACTTACTCTCTCCTGTCCTTCTCCCTTTTTTTATCACATCATCACTCTAGATCACTCCAGGCACTGAGTGATGAACAGTGCCATTTTCGTGTCATAAATGGCAGATCAAAGGGGCAAGGTAGGTGCCATCCCCTGTCCCTGGGCTGTCTGAGATGGTGGTGTAACCAACATTTGCTTACACGTGCCCAAAGTCATGGGTTACTCTGATGTTTGGGAAAACTGGAGAATTTTGCAACATCTGTTAATACAGATCAACTCTGTGCATCATGCAACCATCACAAAGCTGATCCCCCCTCCACACACACACATTTTCCAAACTAGGCAATTTTCTGTTGGACGAACAACTGGGCCTTGAAATGAGAGGAAAAACATACTGAGTGTACTGTCTTCTGCAGCAAACAATTGTATACACTCAACTATTTGCATACCTTTTAAAGGACATTGGTTTTCAGCAAGAAATAAAATAATAATTTATGATTCGGTATTTTGATCAGCCTTTGTAGGCCTCAATTATTTATTATTTATTTATTTACACAATTTCTTCCCCGCCTTTCTCACCCCCGAGGGGGAACTGAGGGCGGCTAACATAGGTAGCAATTCGATGCCACAATATCAGTAACACAATATCAAATCATAATACATAGCAGGTTAAAAACAGTAACATTAATTAAAATCACATAATTACAGTGTTACATAATCATATAGTCACAAAGTCACATAGCTGTTTCCAACTGTTGTAACAGTCCTGTGGTATGGGTTCTGGGTTTAAAGTGCTGCTGTGCCAACTAGCCAAAGGCCTGGCTCTAAAACCACATTTTTAGTTTTTTTCTAAAAGAAAGGAGGGAGGACGCCAATCTCATCTCGCTGGGGAGTGAATTCCACAAATGGGGGGCCACCACTGAGAAGGCCCTGTCCCCTGTCCCCAGACGTGTTTGCGAAGCCGGTGGGACCGAGAGCAGGGCCTCCCCAGTAGATCTTAAATTACAAGATGGAGATACGTTTGGACAAGTAAGCTGGACCAGAGCTGTATAGGGTTTTATAGGTCAAGACCAGCACTTTGAATTGTGCTCGGAGGTGGAGCAGCGCCCAGTACAGCTGACATAACGGGGGGGGGGGGGGGGGAGTGGTTTGCTCCCGGTATGGCACTCTGGTGAGTAATCTGGCTGCTGCCCTTTGGACTAGTTGGAGTCTCCAACCAGTCTTCAAAGGCAACCCCACGTAGAGTGTGTTGCAGTAATCTATTCGGGATGTAACCAGAGCGTGGACCACCCTGACCAAGTCAAGTTCTTTGAAAAGTAATTCCATAAGCCTGGCTTATAAATATAAAATTGCGAATATAATCAATATATAGAAACACTGCATTGTTAATTGGTTATCAAAGATGCTAACAAATATTTCAAATGGATTGTTTAGGTACGTAAAGAATACGGGAAATGCCTGCGTACACACTGCTGTAGCGGGAAAAGTACAGAGAGCTCTATTGGCTCAGGCAAAACTTCTGGATCCCGAACTCCAGGACGATATTCCACAGGATCACAGGTAATTTGTGCTGCTTAATTTGAAAGGTATGGAAAAACTTGGGCCCAGGATTTTTGTCATGTTTTCATCTTTATAGCTCTGTTTGAGAACCTGGGTGTGCTTATTCAGTTGTCAAGGTTGAATCTACACTATTTCTTCAAGCAATACTGCCAATCTTCCTCTGTCGGTGATCCGGAAGCTCAAGTTGGTACAAAATGCAGCTGCTTGGCTTCTTGCGGGAATTCCAATGAGATGCCACATAACCCCAATCTTACTGCAGCTGCATTGGTTACCAATGGAGCACCAGATCACTTTCAAAGTGATGGTACTTACCTTTAAGGCCTTGCATGGTCTGGGGCCAATGTACCTGAGGGACCGCCTCACCCCCTACCAACCCCAGAGATCCCTCCGTTCTGAGGACCACAATCTATTGGAAATTCCCAGTGTCAAGACCTTGCGTCTAACAGCAACCAGACACAAAGCCTTTACAGCAGTGGCACCATCACTCTGGAATACTCTGCCACCTGAAGTCCGTGCCTTGCGGGAATTAATTAGCTTTCCGCAGGGAATAGAAGACATACCTGTTTCGACAGGCCTTTGATTGTTGATTTGCTGTTTTTAAATTGTTTTATATTGTGTTAGATTTTAGTCATTCTTGTAATCTGCTCCGAGCCCCAGGGGAGCCCCAGGCATATACGTTGGAATAATAAATAAATAAATAAATAAATAAATCTTATGTTGGTTTTCCCTCATATATTTGCTCCATGTCACATAATAATAATAATAATAATAATAATAATAATAATAATAATAATTGTTCTGTCGCCGCTGGACCTGAAATGAAGTGCCTTTAGGAGAGGATGTATGGCTTGAATCCAGCGGGAAGCCAGGGCCCCCGAAAAGGAACCTTTAGAGAAATTTCCCTCATTAAACAGTCTTTAGGAGGCTTGAGCTTAAATATAACAGTCTTTTATTGATGAACAAACAGGAATTGGAAAGCTTTCTTGGTAAAGAAACCAGTTCTCTCAAACTTGTCCACAGGGTACAGGCACTATCTTCAATAACTTTGTTCAAAGGAAAATTCCCCTTTCTAGCTCCTCCCAGGCTACTGTGAACCTAAACCTGACTGATTTGAATCCACTACCGGCTGAACTGCGTCTCAGAACCCAGCAGACGTACCAGCAGGCCTGTCGTCACTTAGCTGGAGATCTTGACGATTAGAGTGTTATTCCCTCCGAAATTCCTCAGGGCTGTAAGGCTGTTTCCCCGGAACCTTTGGGAATCTTTAGAGGCTCTTAAGACTGTTCTCCCCCGGGAAGTCTTAAGGGACAAAGCCTTTGTACAGGAGGACGTCTGTATACATCCTCTGCATAGACTTCCTTTGCTGAGACTAACTGAAAAAAACCAGAGAGGGGCGGGACCAGGGATCCTAACTATAATTGACAGGTGGCTTGCCCTATGAATGCAGCCAAAGGAAGCCACCTATCTGCAAAAGTCCCTGCAACTTAGGACTATGAACAAATACTCAGTGCAAAGCACAAAATTGGAGCCCCTAGAACAGCTGTTCCAGAACAATAATAATAATAATAATAATAATAATAATAATACTTTATTTATACCCCGCCACCATCTCCCCAAGGGGACTTGGGGCGGCTTACATGAGGCCAAGCCCAACAAATACATCAATAAAACAACAAAACAAATAAGCAACTACAACACAATACAATATTATAAATAGCATATAAACAATAACACACAAGAAATTTAAAACACTGTGGGCAGGGCCAGATGTAGTCGATTAAAAATTTTAAAACACTGGGCGTGAACAGAAGTAGAGTATGTCTAAACAGGGAGGTTTTAGAGGGTAATATGGGGATATCACACTAATGCCACAATTATTTTGGTAACATGCTAATGTTACACCAGTATATATATATTTCAGGAGGAATATTCAACAATTCTTTACACAGTTTATCACCACTACCAAAAAATGTAATTTCCCAACATCAAAACCACTCCATGAGCATAGGTCTCATTATCTTGGAAAGGGCATCCAGCTGCCCCACACACAGCCATCAGGCAAAATATTTGAAGACCCACAGGAAGGAAACCTGTATTGGTTGGGGCAAGCTGGTTCACCAGCACCGTCACATAGTAAGGTATGGAAGAGCAGCCTATTTAAGGGCAAGCTGCCCTCCTCACCTTCCTTCATTGGATGCCTGACGCACCCTATGGTCACATTAGGACTGGGTAGGAATCCCCCCCCCCCCCCAAGTGGCTCTTGATGGGTTTTTGCCTATCCCCATGCTGTTGCAGTGGGGTGTGGTAATTGGCTGAGGGTGGTGTCATTTAAAATAGATTGTCATGGCATGTTAAAGGTTAACTAGTTCTGATAGGCACTGGGGTGCACCCCCTTCCTTTGTGGGTATTACAGTCTCTGTAGGTTTTGTGGCTCGGGGGCTGTAAAGCTTGGGTTCTTTTGGTGATAGAATTAAGGTTTTCTCACTCCAGCCAAATATTTTGAGTCGCTCTTGGGATTTATGGTGCTCACCCAAGGGTAGTCCTTGGAAGTGGTCCAAGGGAGTGACACTTGGCCCAGGGACTTTACCTACTAGGTGGCTTACAACCCAAAATGAGTTCTTTCAGAAGTTCCAATAAATAAATAAATGGGACAAGAAATTGCCCTTTAGGTCCATGTTAGTATGTCTGGCTTCTTTATTTCATGGTGGGAATTCAATAATCCCTCCTGGATTTCCAACATACATTAGCATATTAGCAAAAAAGGAATATTCTACAAAACAAGTTGAAGGTTGAGGAGGGACATGAAAAACTAAGAGACGCCAATGAGTTATGTTTTATTAACTTTGTAATGATTATATATTTATGCCATTGTTTTAACTGATTTAATTGTTTTATGATGTTTTGAGCATTGAATTTTGCTACTGTAAACCGCTTTGAGTCACCCGAGGGCTGAGAAAAGCGGTATATAAATATAGTAAATAATAAATAAACAAACAAACAAATAAATAATCGTGTTTAAATATTTGAAAGACTGTCTTATTGAGGAGGGGGCAAACTATTATCTGTTGTCTTACAGCAGGGGTCCACAAACTTTTTAAACAGAGGGCCAGGTCACAGTCCCTCAAACAGTTGGAGGGTCGGGTTATAATTTGAAAAAAACATTAATTAATACCTATGCACACTGCACATATCTTATTTATAGTGCAAAAAAAACAACAACACTTAAATGCAATACAATAATTAAAATGAAGAACAATTTTAACAAATATAAACTTATTAGTATTTCAATGGGAAGTGTGGGCCTGCTTTTGGCTGATGAGATAGGATTTGCTGTGTGCTTTCAAGTCGTTTCAGACTTAGGTTGACTCTGAGCGAGGGCTGCATAAATGACCTTGGAGGGCCGTATCCGGCCCCCGGGCCTTAGTTTGAGGACCTCTGCCTTAGAAACTAGGATACATTGCAGTCTTCCTGATGGCAAGAGCTGTTAGACCGTGGAATATGCTGCCTCAGACTGTTGTGGAATCTTCTTCTCTGGAACTTGAAACAGAGGTAGTCATCTGTCAGGAGTGCTCTGATTGTGTAGGGAAGGGTGCCCACTTTCTTTATCCTGACCTTTCCAACAAACATCAGGTGTCCCTTTTTCTGTACATATTTGACAGCTTCTCAGTGCTAAATACCACCAGCCCATCATTTTGTTAAAAAAAAAATTCAGCCCTTTGGCCCACACTTTTTTCTTATTGTCCCAGTTGAATGTTATAATCAATATTTTGAGCCCATTTAACCATGCAGTATTTCACTTTCTTCTCATCCATTTCATTTCAATCTATATAAGTAAAATGTAATGTTAGTTCGTGCTACCATCAGAACTCAAAAACCACTGGGGGAATTGACACCAAATTTGGACACAAGACACCTAACAGTCCAATTTATGTCCTCCACTCAAAAAATTGATTTTGTCATTTGGGAATTGACGTTGCTGGGATTTATAGTTTATCTACAATCAAAGAGCATTCTGAACTCCACCAATGATGAGAATTGGGCCAAACTTAGCATACAGGGCTCCCATGACCAACAGAAAAAACTGGAAAGGTTTGGTGGACATTGACCTTGAGTTTGGGAGTTATAGTTCACCCACATCCAGAGAGCCTGGGAGTAGTTTGGAAAGGGATTTTCCTTTAGAGTAAAAGTAACAGTTAGAAGCCACCAGTTGCACAAAATCCTGGAAGCATTTGTTTAACCTTTTGAAGACAAAAGAAGTTTCTGTTGAATGTTCACCAATAAAAGACTTTGATATATTTCACAAACCCTCTAAAGACTGTTTATGGTGAAAATCCTTAAGAATTTCTCTTCGGGACCCTTGGCTTTCCGCTGGGCTAAAGTTGCACGTCCTGTTTTAAAAGCAATTCATTTCAAGCCCAGCGCACGACAGAACAATTTGACTGAATACAACAATGAACAACACTGATTGGTAAAATTCAAAACTTAACATTTCTAAAACAGACATACCTGGGGGCCATTGGGTTTCTTCCCAATGCCATGCTATTATTTATTCCATTCTGATCTGTGAGTTCACCTCCTGCTTTCATTCACTGCTGAGCAAGGCAGCCATCCACCTGCTCGCCACTTATATTTAATTAGCCGGCCTTCTGCTTGAATCAGAATCTGCCCACATCTTTCTAATGCTATAGGCTTCATGCCATCCTTCCAAAATCTTTCCTTAAGTCTTATTTGCTTTACATTATTTGGAGCCGTCCCAGAATCATTTTTTATTTATAGTGTTCTCTTCAGAAAGGCACAGATGAGATTCTAAATATTCTGTTGCTCGATGTTATGTAAAATGTTGATCACTATAAGCAGTTTGTTCCGCTACAATTATTTGTACTTAGCCCCCAATTTGCTATTGCTCCTAATGGGCTCATCTTGCACAGTGTAGCCAAATCATGCCTCTAGTTCTGCAGGCACCTGGCAGTGGCAAAAGAAATAAATTACAGCAAGGCATAATGTTTGCAAAGAGCCAGAATCTGACCAGGTAAGGGATAGAACCTATTTGAATGACAAATGGCAGCTTTTCAACGCATCTAAAACACCTCTTGCCACTATTGCTGTCTCTGAAGGACCACCCTATGCAGCTCATTTTGAACAGTCAGAGGGCTATTATGCTGTAATCCATGAGTCGAGAAATTAGCCCACTCAGGGGCCTCTTTAGTGTATTTGCTCATCACTTTACTGGTAAAACTGCACAG
Organism: Anolis sagrei; assembly: GCF_037176765.1. Classification (NCBI taxonomy): domain Eukaryota; kingdom Metazoa; phylum Chordata; class Lepidosauria; order Squamata; family Anolidae; genus Anolis; species Anolis sagrei. The sequence continues at coordinate 170,586,112 of NC_090022.1, read as the reverse complement.
ATCTATTCTGACTTGGCAACTATTGTTGATAGTTTCAGTGGATGAGACTTTGATTCCTGTTTTCAAATAATAATGGATACTTTTATGTTTGTTTGTTTTCTGGATGACATCAATTACCTGGACCAGTCACAGTCTGGCTTTAGACCTGGTCACGGCACTGAGACGGCTTTGGTCGCCTTGGTGGATGATCTCCGCAGAGAACTGGACAGGGGGAGTGTGACCCTGTTAGTTCTCCTGGACATCTCAGCGGCTTTCGATACCATCGATCATGGTATCATTCTGGGACGACTCTCCGGGATGGGCCTTGGGGTCACGGTTCTATCGTGGCTCTGTTCCTTCCTGGAGGGTCGTTCCCAATTGGTGAAGCTGGGAGACACCTGCTCGGACCCCTGGCCTTTGACCTGTGGGGTCCCGCAAGGTTCCATTCTGTCTCCCATGCTTTCTAACATCTACATGAAACCGCTGGGTGAGGTCATCTGGAGTTTTGGAGTTGGTTGCCATCTCTATGCAGATGACACACAACTCTACTCCTCTTTTCCACCTAACTCCAAGGAAGCCTCGCGGGTGCTGGACGAGTGTCTGACTGCTGTGGCTGTCTGGATGAGGAAGAACAGGCTGAAGATCAATCTCGACAACACAGAGGTCCTCCTGGTCGATCGCAAACCGGATTGGGGTATAGGGTGGCAACCTGTGCTGGACGGGGTTACACTCCCCCTGAAGTCACAGGTCCGCAGTTTGGGTGTTCTCCTGGACTCATCACTGTCGCTTGAAGCTCAAGCGTCGGTGGTGGCAGGGAAGGCCTTTGCACAATTAAGACTTGTGCGCCAACTGCGACTGTACCTTGTGAAGGCGGATCTGGCCAGGGTGGTCCACACCTTAGTCACTTCCAGATTGGACTACTGTAATGCACTCTACGTGGGGCTGCCCTTGAAAACGGCCCAGAAATTTCAATTGGTCCAACGGGCGGCGGCCAGGTTGTTAATTGGTGCTCCTTACAGGGAGAGGTCAACGCTCTTGTTTAAGGAGTTCCACTGGCTGCCTTTCATTTTCCGGTCCCAATTCAAGGTGCAGGTGCTTACCTACAAAGCCCTGAACGGTTTGGGACCCACCTACCTGTGTGACCACATCTCTGTGTACGAACCCACACCATCTCTTCGTTCATCTGGAGAGGCCCTCCTCACGATCCTATCTGCATCGCAAGCGCGATTGGTGGGGACGAGGGATAGGGCTTTCTCTGTGGTGGCCCCTCGACTCTGGAACTCTCTCCCTAAGGACATCAGGCAGGCCCCGTCGCTAGCAATCTTTAGGAGGAGCTTGAAAACGTGGTTGTTCCAGCGTGCCTTCCCAGAATAGGAAACTCCTAGCATTATGTCCCAACGTACTTTATCAGAGATCTAGGATATCTGCATGCCCATGGGGTTCCAGGCTCAATGACGAGTCCAAGATCACACCCAAGCTGCGAACCTACATCTTCAGGGGGAGTGTAACCCCGTCCAACACAGGCTGTAACCATATGCCCTGTTCGGCCTTACGACTGACCAGGAGTACCTCTGTCTTGTCAGGATTCAATTTCAATTTGTTTACTGCAATGCTCCAGTGGGATTCCTTCCCATGTAATCCTCAGAGCTCGGGATGCTTGTCTCTTCTTAAGATGAAAAGCACATGTCTGTGTTTTAAATGGATTAGGGATCAGCTGGTTTTCCCTGTAATAGGCAGTAAGAGCACCTAGAGCTCAACCATCTCAAAGCTCCCTGCTTGAGCGGTAATGGCATGTCCAGTCTCCTGAAACACTGTTTATGAAAATTCCAAATTTATGATACAAATGTGAATACCTAGAGAGTAACAACTCTGGGATTAGAGGAGTGGTAAAAGCTACAATAAATCTTTTATGGAACTGTCTTTTTGGGAACCAAATTGATAAATGGAGATTTATGTCTTATGAGAGTCTGTTTAGATGTTTACTACTTTACTTTCTTCCATTTGTAAAACCCTTGTGAGAGCTATAAGTTCTGCTTTTTGTGCTGACATTCCTTTCAGAAGGGTTTTGGCTTCCACTACCTCCGCAAGGGTCACCATCAGTATAGTATTTTAATTCTGCATTTGGTATTGGTCAATATTGTTGTTCTCCGGCTTTCAGACTTGTGACTTTGTGGTCATGTCAGTCAGTCAGTACAGAATCTAATCTAGATGTCTTTCTAGTTTTCTATTGTTCTCGTGTGAATAGCCTCAGGTCAGCTATAGGTTATCTGCCTGAGCAACTGGTCTCAGGAGGAAGAGGCATCTGCATACTGAAAGTAGGTCACTGGCTGCTTGTGGGGGAGCTGTCACTAGCTTTCTATATAGCTACAGCACCAGTTCTTGGAGCTCAGCATACAGACAAGACCTATTACTTCATCATACTATAGAATGGATCCACTTTAAATCTGGTTTCTGCCTCCTGCAGAATTCTGGGGTATATAGTTTAGTAAGGCTGTTAAAAGCTCCTCCCTAAACTACAAACCCCTGAATTCTGCAGGAGGCAGCAACCACATTTAAAGTAGATTCATTCTCTAATGTGATGAGGTCCAAGGGATCTTTGTACATGCTTCTAACAGAGAAGACCCAGATTTCTATTTCATTTTCTTCTTAACTCTGCTAGAATAGATGGTGAGGGAGCTCATGCAATTGCCTGCAACAGCTCTGGCATATTTGTGTTCTTGCCAGGTGATATGGGTAGCTATACTTCCAGCAAATGCTAGTTTGTGTCCCTCTTAGAAGATCCAGCACCCTGAGACCCGTGTAGCCACATAACAAGATATTAATTTATTTATTATTTATTTGGAGTGCTTCTACCCCGCCCTCCTCAACCCCCTAGGGGGGACTCAGGGCGGCTTACAAAAGGCACAATTCGATGCCTAACAATTCACAAATTACAATACAAAATACAATACACAAATTTATCATATAATGTCAACAGTATAACTAATTAAAACAATCAACAGTATACTAGCAGCAATAAAATCATCTTGTGGTCAATGTTCGCCAATTCATGATCCGTAATCCATCTAACTGGACTGCGAGAAGATCCAACCAGTCCATCCTCCAGGAAACAAAGCCCGACTGCTCATTGGAGGGAAGGATACTAGAGACAAAGTTGAAGTACTTTGGCCACATCATGAGGAGACAGCAAAGCCTGGAGAAGACAATTATGCTGGGGAAAGTGGAAGGCAAAAGGAAGAGGGGCCGACCAAGGGCAAGATGGATGGATGGCATCCTTGAAGTGACTGGACTGACCTTGAAGGAGCTGGGGGTGGTGATGGCTGACAGGGAGCTCTGGCGTGGGCTGGTCCATGAGGTCACGAAGAGTCGGAGACGACTGAACGAATGAACAATAACAATCCATCTAACATCGTCATTGTCCTTCCCTACTCTGGTCGTCATTGGTTATCTTTGTCCATCTGCCAGCTTACCCGAAGGCCTGGTCCCACATCCAGGTTTTTAGCTTCCTTCTGAAAGTAAGGAGGGATGTTGATGACCTAATCTCTCCCGGGAGTGCATTCCACAGGCGAGGGGCCACCACCGAGAAGGCCCTGTCCCTCATCCCCACCAGTCTCGCTTGTGATAAAGGTAGGGCTGAGAGCAGGGCCTCCCCAGCAGATCTTAAACTACAAGGTGGGACGTAGAAGGAGATACGTTTGGACAGGTACGCTGGGCCGGAGCCGTAAAGGGTTTTGTAGGTCAAAACCAGCACTTTGAATTGTGCTCGGAACTGGATCGGCAGCCAATGGAGCTGACATAGCAGGGGGGTGGTATGCTCCCTGTATGACGCTCCGGTGAGTAATCTAGCCACCGCCCGTTGGACTAATTTAAGTTTCCGAACAGTCTTCAAAGGCAACCCCACGTAGAGCGCGTTGCAGTAATCTATTCGGGATGTAACAAGAGCGTGGACCACCGTGGCCAGATCCAACTTCCCAAGGAAGACATTGCGTTGGATCTGTCAGAAAGGAGAGTCACACTGGGGATTTCTCTGTGGTGGAGGAGGTCACACCCCAAACACAGGAGGCAGACATTTGAAAGAATGTTACACATAGAAGTTGAAAGTCCAGGAATCATTCTGTGGAGCTGTGGAACCAATTTGATGTTCTCTCCAGCATCAGTGATAATGCAGAAAAAGAAGTGCAACAAAGCTTGTCCTCAGAAAATATGCAGGTACCCCTGAAAGTGTCAATACATGGAAAAGCCCCTGCCAAACCTCCAAAAAGATGTGTAGTAGTGGTAGGGGATTCTCTGCTGGGGGGTACTGAAGACATTACTTGTGGACCTGACAGGATGACTCGAGAGGTGTGTTGTTTCTCTGGAGCAAAAATCTGAGATATAACAGAGAGACTGACGCACCACAGACCGTTACTCCTTCCTTTTGAGCCATGTTGGACCCCATGACACTGAAAAGCATATCTTTTTGGATCAGGAGATCCATGGAATTATGAAGCGATGGGCAGGAAGCTGAAGGATCCTGATGTCCAGGCTGTCATTTCATCTTTCCGGTCAATTCGAAGATGCAGCCCAGGAAGGGAGAGAACGATAACAGAAGTTTAGAAGTTTGCAGATAGTGCTACCAGGAAAAATTTGCCTTCCTGGACCATGGTCTGAGGTTTGATAAAGTTGGATTTCTAGCAAGAATGGCTTACACCTTACAGAGGTTGGCAGGCATATTTTTGGTAAGAGCCCCACAAACCTGATGAGGAAGGTTTTAAACTGAATTTCCTTGGGGGGGAGGGTAGCTAGGAGTTAATACCCCAACTGGTATGGTCTTCAGTATGTCTACAATAATGTACAAAGCATGGGAAATAAAAAAATGAGCTTGAACACTTAATACAACAAAGCAATTATGATATAATTGGTATCACTGAAATCTGGTGGAATGAGTCTCAGGACTCACTAGGATGTAGTAATAGAGGAATATAGTCTATTTCCAAAAAATAGACCAAACAGGGAAGGAGGAGCAGTAGATTGTATTAGAAGGATGCTTGCACCTGTAAGGAGGTTCATGACATAAATCCTGAAAGCCAGTTTGAGGGTATCTGGGTAAAAATTAAGGGGAAAAGAAACAACAAGGATGTCATTATGAGGGTCTACTATAGACCTCAGAGACAGACTGAGGACCTGGATGATGCCAAGAATATCGAGTCCAAAAAAAATTCCTCACTTGCCATGCAGACAATTTCATGGTCCAGAAGGTGGAAGACACAACAAGAGGATCAGCTACTTTAGATCTGATCCTAACCAACAGTGACAACCTGGCTAATGGGGTAAAAGTCGTAGGTGGGAGTGACCATCTTTTTCTAGAGCAATGGTTCTCAACCTATGGGTACTCGGATGTTTTAGCCTTCAACTCCCAGAAATCCTAACAGCTGGTAAACTGGCTGGGGTTTCTGGGAGTTGTAGGCCAAAAACATCTGGGGACCCCAGGTTGAGAACCACTCCCTTAGAGTTTGTTGTACAGCAGAAAGGAGAAGTCAAGCATAATCAGATGGCCTCTCTAGACTTTAAGAAGGTTGACTTCGGTAAACTTAGGGGAAAACTGAGCATGATCCCACGGGCAGGAATACTAAAAGAGAAAGAAGTTCATGATGGACTGGAATTTCTGAAAAGAGAGATATTGGAGGCACAGCTTCAAACAGTTCCTATGAGAAGGAAATGCAGGGCGTGTCTAAAGAAATCAGAATGGACATCTAAGGAACTTTCAGGTGAGTTAAGATTCAGTTGAGCTAAGAAGTACATGTATAAGACATGGAAAAAGAGAGAAATCACCAAAGAGGAATTCACACAAATAGGCAGCATATAATGGGGGAAAGTAAGAAAAAGCAAGTTTGGGCTTGCTAGAGAAGTTAAAAACAATAAAAAGGGCTTTTTTGTTAATTCCGTAGCAAAAGGAAGAACAAGAAAATGGTAGGGCCACTTGCATAAAGGGAATGGCAAAATACCAACAGGGGACAGAGAAAGGGCAGAACTGTTAAACACCTTCGTTGCCTCAGTCTTCTTCCAAAAGGTTGTGCTTAACTTCACAAGGATGGAACAGAGAATGCAGTAGGAGGAATGCAGCACAGATTAGGTAAAGAGGCAGAACAGGAACATCTGGCTAATCTAAATGAATTCATGTCTCCAGGGCCAGATGAACTACATCCAAGGGTATTAAAAGAACTGGCAGAAGTAATTTCAGAACCACTGGCAATCATCTTTGAGAATTCTTGGAGAACAGGAGCAGTTCCAGCAGACTTGAAGTCAAATGTTGTCCCTTTCTTCAAAAAGGGGGAAAAAAGAGGATCCAACAATTACAGCTTGACATCGATACCAGGAAAGATTCTGGAGCAGATCATTAAACAGACAATTTGTAAGCACTTAGAGTGGAATGTCATACTTAACGAAAAGTGAACACGGCTTTCTCAAAAACAACTCATGCCAGATGAACTTTATCTCTTTACAAGCTTCATAGATGAAGGGTGCGGTAGATATAGCATATCTCAATTTCAGTGAAGCCTTGAACAAGACCCCCCATTATATTTTCACAAAGAAGCTAGTAAAATACAGGCTAGATAATGCTGTTGTTAGGTGGACTAGGTTGACTGCTAGAACCCAAGGAGTGCTTACCAATGGCACTTCCTTATCCCGGAGAGAAGTGACGAGTGGGATGCCACAGAATTGTGTCTTGGGCCCAGTGCTATTCAACATCTTTATCAATTACTTGGAGCTTGGAGAAAAAAAAGACTGAAAGGTGACATGATGGACATGTTTAAATATTTGGAAGGATGTCACAGTGAAGAAGGCGTGAGCTTTATTTCTGCTGCTCTGGACACTATCAAATCAAATCATTTATTTCGGTCATTGACCAGCACAGGAAATGGAGTCACATTTTCATACAAACTTGGTATGTTTGGTACATTAAAAGTATAAATATAAGTACTGAAGCACAATATGGGTGAGGGAGCGGAAGGGGAAACAGGATAAAAACATACAATGCCCAGATCCATCACCGAATTGTAGATTCAGGGAAGAAGATTACTGGACACACAGTTAACTTTTGGGACTAGTCATTCCCTGACGGATTTTGTATGCTGCTGCACAGAACTTTGCAACATTGTAGGTTGTAGCTGAATTAATATCTGCAAGTAGCATGGAGGTATAAAATTGTCCTGTATGGCCTGGGTGCTTGTATAACAGAGGTAAGATAAGCCTGGCACGGATATCCCTGCAACTGGAGGAGCACATGTTCTATTGTTTCTACATGACCCGAGTCACAGGGGCAGAGCTTCTCTGGGAAAGGGATCTTCCGGTAGCGGCCTTCAAGTACAGCTGATGGGAGAGCGTGGCATCGAGCCAGGGTGAAAGCCCTTCGATGAAGAGGAACCTCTAAGTTGGTTAAATATGCCATAGGGGAGGCAAGATATCTGCTGTCTTCACTGATAAGGAAGGTTGGAACCAAGGCCAGATCTAGTTGTCGCTCTGTGTCTGTGATACGTTGTTTAATAAGTGCTTTGGCTTGATTGTAATCCATAGCGAATAGTAGACCTGGAGAAAATCCCAATGAGGAGATTTTTGATGCTACCGCCTGCTTCCATGTGAATTGGAAGTCATCCTTCATGGTTAGTGGGGAAAGACCAAAGGGTGCACGGGATAGTCTGAGCCAGAGGTTGAGTATGGCCACCCACACCCTGGCCTCCACTCTCATAAAGCCCGTCTCTAGTCGCAGGGTGGCATTAGAAACGCATTTAGGGACCTGCAAGGCCGATCTCAGAAACTTTGAACCAGCTCTAATGGGGCAAAACTGGGGAAGGGGCCCAGCTGAGCACCATACAAGAGTTGGGCTAATGACTTGGCTTCAAACAGCTTGAGCATTGCCGGTGTGAAGTGGCCCCCTCGTCCTGAGATATTATAGAGCCGTAGCAAACTACTGGAAGCGAGAGCAAGCTTGGGCTCAAGCTCGCTCTGAAGCCCCGCCTTTTTTTCCCCGAGGCTGCTCTCTCTCTTGCTAGTGTGCCTGTTTTCCCTTGCTAGGGAAGCAATGCGAGTGTACTCTCGCAGTTGGCAGAATTCAACTGTGAGCGTACGCTCACATCCCTGCCCTCTGCAATGGAAAACAGGCACGCTAGCAAGAGAGAGAGCAGCCTCGGGGGGGGGGGGGGGAAAGGCGGGGCTTCAGAGCAAGCCTGAGCGCAAGCTTCCTGTAGTTTGCTGCAGCACGAGCGTATGCTCGCAACGCTGCCCTAGCAAAGGGAAAGAGGCGGAGAAAGAAGCGGAGCATCGCTCCTGCTGGCTTAGTTTGCTCTCGCAAAATCCTAGTTTGCTACGGCTCTAAGAATGGCAATTGAGCTCCCCTGCACGGTGTTGGATACTTGATCCCCATGAGCTCTTCTGCTACCATTAGATTGGAAAACTACACCTAGATATTTGAAGGATGTAACTTGTTCAATTTTATGACCATCTATGCTCCAAGAGTAAGTCCTGGGCCTATTAGCGAAAGCCATGATTTTGATTTTATTGTAATTAAGTTGGAGCTGATCTGTGTTGCAATGTTGTATTAATGCTCTCAGAGCTCTTTTGAGCCCAGTGGGTGTTCTAGAGCAGTGTTTATCAACCTTCCTAATGCAGCGACCCCTTAATACAGTTCCTCATGTTGTGGTGACCCCCAACCATAAAATTATTTTCATTGCTACTTCATAACTGTAATTTTGCTACTATTATGAATCGTAATGTAAATATCTGGTATGCAGGGTGTATTTTCAGTCACTGGAAATCTCAGCAACTACAACTCCCAAATGACAAAATCAATCCCTCCACAACCCCACTAGTATTCAAATTTGGCAAAAATACCCAATAATACCAAATTTGAATACTGGTGGGGTTGTGGGGGGGGGGGGGTTGATTTTGTCATTTGGGAGTTATAGTTGCTGGAATTTATAGTTCACATACAATCAAAGAGCACTCAGAACTCCACTAACGATGGAATTGAACCAAACTTGGCACACAGAACTCCCATGACCAACACAAAACACTTGAAGAGTTTGGTGGGCATTGACCTTGAGTTTTGGAGTTGTAGTTCACCTACATCCAGTGAGTGCTGTGGACTCAAACAATGATGGATCTGGACCAAACTTGGCACAAATACTCAATATGCCCAAATGTGAACACTGGTGGAATCTGGGAAAAATAGACCTTGACATTTGGGAGTTGTAGTCGCTGAGATTTGTAGTTCACTACAATCAAAGAACATTCTGAACTCCGCCAACTTTAGAATTGGGCCAAACTTCCCACACAGAACCCCCATGATCAACAGAACATACTATGTTTTCTGATGGTCTTTGGCGACCCCTCTGACACCCCCTTGTGACTCCTCCAGGGGTCCCGACCCCCAGGTTGAGAAACGCTGTTCTAGAGAGTACAGCAGCAGCATCTGCATAAAGCAGGGTGGAGATGTGTCTTCCTGCCAGCTTTGGGGGGGCTCTGGACACTAGGACACAGAGCAATGGATTCAAACTAAAGGAAAAGACATTCCATCAAAACATTAGGAAGAATTTCTAATGGTAAGAGCTATTCAGCAGTGGCATATGCTGCCTCAGAGTGTGGTGGAGTCTCCTTGTTTGGATTCTTTTAGAAGATCATCTGTCAGGGGTGCTTTGATTGGGTGTTTCTGCATGGCAGAGGATTGAACAGGGTGCCTCTTCCAGTCCCCTCCAACTCTATGATTCTCTGGTGCTTAAAATGCACAAATCAGGCAACTCAAGAATGGAAGCTGAGTATAAACCGTTATATACCTTTGGCCAAGCAGAATTGCAGAAGCAAAAAATGCAGTTAATTAGCTAATTCAGTTTATGACTAAGTCTCCACCCCTCAGTTTATCTGCCCTGTGATTATCAAAGCCCTATTTCGTTCTATTTCTGTTCTACTTTGCAACTTTCGGCTCTGTCAACCTAGGTCGTCTTGACCTAGTTCCCAACTATCTATGTAATTAAACTGTAGACACATGATTAAAGTCTTCCTTTAGATCTTGCTAACTAAAATTTTCAATTTCCTCCTTTGCACTTACATATTAGCTACAATATTGTGACATGAAGTAATCATGGAAGGAGGGGGTTCCATCAATCTTAATGGTTGTCACTGTACAAACCCTAGTGATGCAACAGGAAGGAGGGTGGTTTTTTGTTTGTTTTTTTGGTCCAGCCAGAAAGATTTTAAGAAGTAGAACAAATCACCAAAGCCTCCTTTATAAAGCGGTTTCCAATAACATAATCAATACATACAAGGAAAACAGCATAAACATAAAATTAACAAAACAATATAAGCATTAAAAACCACAATCGCACATATATATTTAAAATAATCCTGCCTGTTCAAGGCAATTTAAAAGGCCGGGCCGAGGCTAGTGCAATTTTAGAAGGCCCGGGAAATTAGATAGTCTATGGCTGTACATTTCCAGGGCCTAATAGAAGAAAGTAACCTGGGTAATTGGTAGAAGAAGATATGGCCAATTTCAACAGTATCTGGGGCAGAGCTAAAACTAGTTGTTCTCAAAGGTTTACATAAACCCTCAGGTCTTCAGGCTCTTACGAAAGGAGGGGAGGGATGGGGCCTGTCTTATTTCTCTTGGAAGGACATTCCAGAGGCGGGGGGCCACCACCGAGAAGGCCCTCTCTCTCATCCCCACCAACCGTGCTTGTGATGGTGGTAGGAGCAAAAGGAGGGTCTCCCCGGAAGATCTTAAAGTCCGCACTGGTTCATAGAGGGAGATGCAATTGCAAAGATAGGTGGTGCCCAAACCGTGTAGGGCTTTCATAACCTGCACCTTGAATTTGGCTCGGCAGCTTATCGGCAGCCAGTGAAGCTGTTTTAAAAGGGGCATTGTATGCTCCCCATAGTTTGCTCCAGTAAGGAGCAAACTCCCCATAGTTTGCTCCAGCAAGGAGCCTGGCTGCCGCCCGTTGGAGCTTCCGGGCTGTCTTCAAGGGCAGCCCCACGTAGAGCGCATTGCAATAGTCCAATATGGATGCAACCAAGGCATGGACCACGCTGGCCAAGTCAGACTTCATGAGGTATGGTCGCAGTTGGCGCATGAGTTTGAGTTGTGCACGGTGGTCCACGCTCTGGTTACATCCTGTTTAGACTACTGCAACGCTCTCTACGTGAGGTTGCCTCTGAAGACTGCCCGGAAGCTTCAATTAGTCCAACGAGTGGCAGCCAGATTGCTAAGAGGAACGGGGTACAGAGAGCATACGACTCACTCTGTTACGTCAGCTCCACTGGCTGCCAATTAGCTTCCAAGCACAATTCAAAGTGCTGGTCTTGACCTGTAAAGCCCTAAACGACTCTGGCCCAGTTTACCTGTCCGAACGGATTCTCCCCTATGGACCATCAAGGTTACTAAGATCTTCCAGAGGGGCCCTGCTCTCGTTCCCACCACCTTCGCAATCGCGTCTGGTGGGAATAAGGGACAGGGCCTTCTCAGTGGTGGCCCCTCGGCTTTGGAATTCCCTCCCACCAGAGATTAGATCTGCTCCTTCCCTCCTGACCTTTAGAAAGCTAATAAAAACCTGGCTTTGGAATATGGCATTCGATGATTGTCAATAACCCTTGTACACATGGAAAGATGGCGATGAATTGTGACTGTATTTGACGACTTGGCTTGTGTAATGTGATTATTTTATTGTATTTTATATTTTAATGTATAATGATGATGCACTGTGCTGTTTTTATATTACTGTATATGAACACATGTTGTGAACCGGCCTGAGTCCCTCCTTGGAGGTTGAGAAGACCGGTATATTTATTTACTTTATTTCTGTACCGCTTTTCTCAGCCCTTAGGTGACTCAAAGCGGTTTACACAACAATGCAAAATATCAAAAAACAGTATAATGCAATTAAAACAGATTATAACATCAACAATTAACAACAGTATAACAATCATAATGCCTCAACAATAAAATCAGAATCCACTCTTATTATCCATTGTTCCGTATTCCTATGTTTAATTTCACTGTTTAGTCAAACGCATGTTCAAATAGCCAGGCCTTCACCTTCCTCCAAAACGCCAACAGCGAGGGGGCCGATCTGATGTCTGCAGGTAGGGCATTCCACAGCCGAGGGCCACCACTGAGAAGGCCCTGTCTCTCATCCCCGCCAGGCTCGCCTGCGATGCAGGCGGGACCGAGAGCAGGGCCTCCCCAGACGATCTTAGTGTCCTGGTCGGTTCATAGGAGGAGATGCGTTCGGAGAGGTAAGTAGGGCCAGAACCGTTTAGGGCTTTATAGGCTAATGCCAGCACTTTGAATTGTGCTGACTGGCAGCCAATGGAGCTGGCGCAACAGAGGAGTAGTATGCTCCCTGAGTGCCGCTCCTGTTAGGAACCTGGCTGCCGAGCGCTGGACCATTTGAAGCTTCCGAGCAGGCTTCAAAGGCAACCCCACGTAGAGAGCGTTGCAGTAGTCTAAGCGGGATGTAACCAGAGGGTGGACCACCGTGGCCAAGTCAGCTGGCACACAAGTTTTAAAGTATATAAAACTTCTAAATAAATAAATAAAGGCCCTCCTGGCCACCGTCAACACCTGAGCATCAAGTAACAGCGTTGAGTCCAGAAGTACTCTTAAGCTATGGACCTGTGCCCTCAGGGGGAGTGTAGCCCCGTTGAGCACAGGTTGCCACCCGATACCCATGCTCGGTGCCACAACTGACCAGGAGGACCTCTGTCTTGTCTCGATTAAGCTTCAACCTGTTAGCCCTCATCCAGTCCATCACAGCAGTCAGACACTGGTTCGGGGTCTGGGAGACTTCCTTGAAGTTTGGTGGAAATGAGTAGTAGAGTTGGGTGTTGTCTGCGTACAGATGGCACCCAACTCCAAAACTCCGGATGACCTCACCCAGTGGTTTCATATAGATATTAAAAAGCATGGGACCCCACACCAGCTGCTTGGCCAAGGCACATGAAGGTATGCTGGATGCTCTTCTCTCTGTCAAAGGCCAAGATAATCCTTTTCTGGAATCTTGGTTTCTTGGGGGATGTTTGACCTTTTTGATACCTGTGAAGTCTGAGATGGCTTCTGGGAGAGACGTTGATCCTGGAACCCCTACAATGTGAGCAGTTCTGATATATAGTCCATGCTTGAATTTCCCCCTTCACATTCTACCCCTTCCTCTTGTTCTTCTCCAGAGCCGAATTCGCAGGATGTGGAATGACACTGTTCGAAAGCAGTCAGAGTCCTCCTTCATCACTGGTGATATAAACAGTTCTGCATCACTTAACAGAGGTAATTATGGAATTTTCTAATATATTTTATATTACATCTAATATTACTAATAATATTACAATATAATGGTAATATATTGTAATATGATAATATATAATACTAATATTGTACTATGCTAATAATATAATACATTGTATGCATATATATATCTTGTAAGCTGCTCTGAGTCCCCTTCGGGGTGAGAAGGGCAGCATATAAATGTCGTCAATAAATAAATGAATAAATAATATTTGTTCCTTAAGAGTTTACATGGCAGTGTCCTATCAGCTTGGTTCTTTTGCATAAAAATGTACAGTTAAGAAGGAAAGAATATATAGCAAGCTACTTGTCATAAACTAAAAAGAATTTATTTTTAAATGCTTTTATTTTTCGCATACAGTTGCAAAAATAATGGAATTGAAGGGCTGTGGGGCAGGATATTCTTAGGTCAGTTATGTGTCCCAATCATGAAACCTTTCTATACCAATGCAGTAGGCAGTGGGAAAGAGAGAGATCTACACAACATTGTTGACCATGAGAGGAAGGAACAATTTTGAAGGGTTTTTTTGAGGGAGGGGGGAAGTATTTGAAAAACTCCTGCATGCTGCTGCAAAACATCGTTTTCCAGCATCCAGAATGGATGGCTGACTCACAGTCCTGGATTTATGGAATATCTCTGTTCCAAAATGTGGAGTAACTAATAGACTGACTTAGGTACAAGTACAAAACTTTATTACGGTCACTGGCCAGCACAAAGTGGGGCACGAGCGCCCCGGGAGGGAAAGGACATCTCCCCAGTAAAGCAGTTATTTAAAATTAGATTAGAAAACAGTTTAAAATCACATTTTAAATCACAGTATATTGTAACAGGAACCGAAGGGGGGGAGAGGGGAGAGATTGATAGGAGGGGTCAAAAACACTGGGGGGAGCACTAAAGGGGAAGGGAGGGGCACATTGCGGGTCTAGTAGCATTTCAGCTGTAACATGTTGCTCTAACTACATTCCCAACAGGGCGTTGCCATGTGGGTTCAATAATCATCTGTCTAATTTTAAATACAGCAGCACAGAACTTAGCAACACTGTAAGTTATTGTGTTAGAGACCCTAAATTGGGTCTTCTTAGGTCCATGCAGTCACGGGAACACGTAAGGAAGGGGGCAGTCCCAAAAGAGATCAAAAAACAAGGTTTATTTTAATTTCTTCATGAAGAAGACAGACAGCCTGGTAGCATGCGCAGATGCTACCCTTCAAGTGACTGCCGTGCCCCCTTGGCTTTTGACCACCAAATATATAACCTCAAATAAACAAGAACATTTTTTTTGTCATGGAAAGTACTCTCTTTCCAGCCCCTCTCCCTTGACCTTTTGATGGAAAGTACCTTCTTGTACAGGCAGACTCTGCACTTTACTACAATCTTTGAAGTTAACCACAACACATCCTGTGTAAGAAAGTACCTTCTTGTACCTCTACACATCACATCTTGTTTCTTAAAAACATTTTCTTCCATATTGCTCTTTTTAAGTCAGAGAAAGGGTATGTCTCTCTTTTGCTGTTAATTTCATTCAAAGCCCCTTGCTCAGCATCCTTCAATTGTAGAGTTAGAATCCAAAAGCAGCAAGGTGGAATAATATTTTTCACATTTTAAAAGCCATGGTCTAATGCAATGGTTCTCAACCTGGGGTCCCCAGATGTTTTTGGCCTACAACTCCCAGAAATCCCAGCCACTTCACCAACTGTTAGGATTTCTGGGAGTTAGAGGCCAAAAACATCTAGGGACCCCAGGTTGAGAACCACTGGTCTAATGAGATTAGATCTAAGATCTCTGTAGAACATGCAATGAAGAAGCACGTGCTCAGTGGTTTCTACATTACCAGACTCACAGGGGCATAGTCTCTGCTTAAAGGGGGTTCTCCGATACCTCCCCTCCAATACAGCCAATGGGAAGGCATGGCATCTTGCCAGGATAAAAGCCCTTCGGTGTTTGGGCACCTCCAGGTCTGTTAGGTATGCCATGGGGGCAATGAGGTATCTAGTGGCTTCCCTAACAATAAAGGCTGGGAAACAAGTTAGGTCAAATTGGCGCTCTATGTCCAGGATCCATTGCTTCTCGGCCTTTTGGCTATTTATTTGTCGTGTCAGATTAACCAGCCAATTATATTACATTTCTAACAGAACAAAGCAAACAAACAGATAAAATACAACATTTGTGAGTTTGGTAGTTGGTTAAATGTCCTTTGACCAGTATCTGGCCACAGATAAAATACAACATTTGTGAGTTTGGTAGTTGGTTAAATGTCCTTTGACCAGTATCTGGCCACTTGGAGTGCTTCTGGTATTGCTGCAAGAAGGTCTTCCATTGTGCATGTGGCAGGGCTCAGGTTGCATTGCAGCAGGTGGTCAGTGGTTTGCTCCTCTCCACACTCGCATATCGAGGATTCCACTTTGTAGCCCCATTTCTTAAGGTTGGCTCTGCATCTCGTGGTGCCAGAGCGCAGTCTGTTCAGCGCCTTCCAAGTTGCCCAGTCCTCTGTGTGCCCAGGGGGGAGTCTCTCATTTGGTTTCAGCCATTGGTTGAGGTTCTGGGTTTGAACCTGCCAGTTTTGGACTCTCGCTTGCTGAGGTGTTCCAGCGAGTGTCTCTGTAGATCTTAGAAAACTATTTCTAGATTTAAGTCGTTGACGTGCTGGCTGATACCCAAACAGAGGATGAGCTGGAGATGTCTCTGCCTTGGTCCTTTCACTATTGGCTGCTACTTCCCAGCGGATGTCAGGTGGTGCAATACCGGCTAAGCAGTGTAATTTCTCCAGTGGTGTAGGGCGCAGACACCCCGTGATAATGCGGCATGTCTCATTAAGAGCCACATCCACTGTTTTAGTGTCGTGAGATGTATTCCACACTGGGCATGCATATTCAGCAGCAGAGTAGCTCAGCGCAAGGGCGGATGTCTTCACTATATCTGGTTGTGATCCCCAGGTTGTGCCAGTCAGCTTTCGTATGATATTGTTTCTAGCACCCACTTTTTGCTTGATGTTGAGGCAGTGCTTCTTGTAGGTAAGAGCACGATCCAGAGGGACTCCCAGGTATTTGGGTGCGCTGCAATGCTCCAGTGGGACTCCTTCCCAGAGCTCGGGCTGCTTCTCTGTTCTTGAGATGAAAGGCACACGTCTGTGTTTTAGATGGGTTGGGGATCAGCTGGTTTTCCCTGTAATAGGCAGTAAGAGCACCTAGAGCTTCGGAAAGCTTCTGTTCTACCATCTCAAAGCTCCCTGCTTGAGCGGTAATGGCACGATCATCAGCATAGATGAAACTCTCTGTCCCTTCCGGCAGTGGCTGGTCATTTGTGTAGATGTTGAACATGGATGGAGCAAGCATGCTCCCCTGAGGCCTTTTGGCTAAGATCATGTGTAGTAACTGACTTAGGTTTAAAACTGAGTTTGGAAACAAGGCTCTTCTATAACTGAGGAAAAAGAGATTCCAAATTCCGTTCTGAGATGGAAGGTTGTGACCAAATTCTCCCCCATGATGAGCCATGTGCTCCAAACTCAGCAAGAAAGGTCTCCATGCACCATGAGCATAATACCGTGCTGTGAAACCTTTTTTACATTAGCAGAAGTTATTTCACAGATGCTTATTTCTTCTTCAGAACTGAAACAAGTTATTATTGTATGAATGATACCCAGATGCCTGCTCTTTCTAAAGCAAAAAAAGAATAAATTAGGATTCTCTTTTGTATAACTTAGTGGTGAATAGCCATGTTCTGTGCTGAGCTATTATATACATGCTAAATTATTGTGATGAATTTCACTGGGGATACTTCAATTTTACTCCATTCAAAGATGGGATATGGAAGAGGTGGATCTTCCCTGGGGTTTATTTTACAATTTCTGAAGAGCACAGAGAACATCATTACTGAAAGGTGTTACATTATTTGTGTATTAATAATATTTGGACCTTTCTTTGATGTGCCTTCAAAGCTCTGCTAATATCTGACTATCGCAGAAATGACTTGTGATTACTGTTATATATGCATTGGAGCCTCTTTGCTTGCTAGAATATAATACTGCAACAAGAAAACATATGTTGGGACAACAATTTCTTGTCTTTTATTCAGCAAGCTAGACAGCAACTACCCTGCTCCCTCAATATTGTTTACTTACCTTATTTATGCTCTGCCCTTCTCCCTGTGGGGACTCAAGGTGGCTAGCAATCCCACACTTTGGTCACAAATTAAAACAGACCTCACAACCTCTGAGGATGCTTGCCATTTCAACAAATATAAAATTATTAGTATTTCAATGGGAAGTGTGGGCCTACTTTTGGCTGATGAGATAGGATTGTTGTTGTTGTTGTGTGCATTCAAGTCGTTTCAGATTTAGTTTGACCCTGAGCGAGGGCTAGGTAAATGACCTTGGAGGGCCGCATCCGGCCCCTGGGCCTTAGTTTGAGGACCCCTGCTCTAGAACATGGCCATATTTTGTTGTTGTTCACTCGTTCAGTCGTCTCCGACTCTTCGTGACCTCATGGACCAGCCCACGCCAGAGCTCCCTGTCGGCCGTCACCACCCTCAGCTCCTTCAAGGTCAGTCCAGTCACTTCAAGGATGCCATCCATCCATCTTGTCCTTGGTCGGCCCCTCTTCCTTTTACCTTCCACTTTCCCCAGCATAATTGTCTTCTCTAGGCTTTGCTGTCTTCTCATGATGTGGCCAAAGTACTTCAACTTTGTCTCTAGTATCCTTTCCTCCAGTGAGCAGTCAGGCTTTATTTCCTGGAGGATGGACTGGTTGGATCTTCTGGCAGTCCAAGGCACTCTCAGAACTTTCCTCCAACACCACAGCTCAAAAGCATCGATCTTCCTTTGCTCAGCCTTCCCTAAGGTCCTGCTCTCACATCCGTAGGTGACTACAGGGAATACCATGGCTTTGACTAGGCGGATCTTTGTTGCCAGTGTGATGTCTCTACTCTTTACTATTTTATCAAGACTGGACATTGCTCTCCTCCCAAGAAGTAAGCGTCTTCTGATTTCCTGGCCACAGTCTGCATCTGCAGTAATCTTTGCACCTAGAAATACAAAGTCTGTCACGGCCTCCACATTTTCTCCCTCTATTTTCCAGTTTTCAATCATTCTTGTTGCCATAATCTTGTTTTTTTTTATGTTTAGCTGCAACCCAGCTTTTGCGCTTTCTTCTTTCACCTTGATTACAAGGGCCATATAGTCCGAAAAAATTTAATAATAATATAATAATAAACTTTATTTATACCCCGCCACCATCTCCCCAATGGGGACTTGTGGTGGCTTACATGAGGCCAAGCCCAAATAACAAAATTACAGCAACCCCCCCCCCTGAAAACGCAAACAATAAACAACAGCATCATCTATATAAATAAAAATGTAATGTTCGTTTGTGATATTCACAGAACTCAAAAACCACTGGGGGAATTGACACCAAATTTGGACACAAGACACCTAACAACCCAATGTAGGTCCTTCACTCAAAAAATTGATTTTGTCATTTCGGAGTTGTAGTTGCTGGGATTTATAGTTCACCTACAATCAAAGAGCATTCTGAACCCCACCAATGATGAAATTGACCCAAACTTGGCACAAGTTCTACCATGACCAACAGAAAATACTGGAAGGGTTTGGTGGGCAGTGTCCTTTGGTTTTGGAGTTGTAGTTCACCTACATCCAGAGAGCACTGTGGACTCAAACAAGGATGGATCTGGACCAAACTCTACACGAATACTCAATATGCCCAAATGTGAATACTGGTGGAGTTTGGGGAAAATAGAATCTTGACATTTGGGAGTTGTAGTTGCTGGGATTTGTAGTTCACCTACAATCACAGAGCATTCTGAACCCCACCAATGACAGAATTGGGGCCATTCAGAACCCCCATGTGGGCCACAGCAACGCGTGGCAGGGGACGGCTAGTAATTACATAAAACATATGAATGCATAAAGATATAAAATTACAATACAACAACCTACCTACAAGAACCCAGTAAAACAAAATGAATACATTTTTTAAAAAACCTATTAAATAATACAACGTGGATTTAGGTTACACTACAGTTAAAATAGAACATGTTCTTTAATTTTCTAGCCTTTAGTCTCATCCTCTGATAGACTGACAAAACCACGTATAATGTCAGCCATGGATTCAGCCCTGATTATTTCAATTACCTTCTACCTGATACTGCTTGTGGGTCTGCTAATGCTAATTTTGTTCACTTTTCCTGGTGACATTTTCTTTTGATCCACCACTGGAAAAAGCTTTCAGGAAAAGGCAATCTTTTAAAATATTGGTTGCCAGGAGCAATCGTTTAAAACCATCACGAGTATTAACTTATTATTTTATCAGTGCAAGAGAGAATAATAATGTTCATTGTTTCCACTCTGCTGTTGATAAAATTAATATTTCTGCCCAGCATTCACATATCCTGTGAAAAATAATCCTATACAGAAATGCACTTCATTTTTGAATTATTTTGCTTGTGGACAACAAGTTAAACATGAGCCAACAATGTGATGTGGCGGCAAAAAAAGCCAATGGGATTTTGGCCTGCATCAATAGGAGCATAGTGTCTAGATCTAGGGAAGTCATTTTACCCCTTTATTCTGCTTTGGTTAGACCACACCTGGAGTATTGTCTCCAATTCTGGGTACCATAATTCAAGAGAGATATTGACAAGCTGGAATGTGTCCAGAGGAGGACGACGAAAATGATCAAGGGTCTGGAGAACAAGCCCTATGAGGAGCGGCTTAAGGAGCTGGGCATGTTTAGCCTGAAGAAGAGAAGGCGGAGAGGATATATGATAGCCATGTATAAATATGTGAGAGGAAGTCACAGGGAGGAGGGAGCGAGCTTGTTTACTGCTTCCTTAGAGACTAGGACGTGGAACAATGGCTTCAAACTACAAGAAAGGAGATTCCATCTGAAGATGAGGAAGAACTTCCTGACTGTGAGAGCCATTCAGCAGTGGAACTCTCTGCCCCGGAGTGTGGTGGAGGCTCCTTCTTTGGAAGCTTTTAAACAGAGGCTGGATGGCCATCTGTCAGGGGTGATTTGAATGCAATGTTCCTGCTTCTTGGCAGGGGGTTGGACTGGATGGCCCATGAGGTCTCTTCCAACTCTTTGATTCTATGATTCTAAGAAATCTTGCACACAGATAAATAAATAAATAAATAAATAAATAGAAATAGCCATCACCATCATGAAGATTTCTCTGAACAAAATAAAGACCTATTTGCCTTTAAAAAATAAGCATTAGCCCAGGTGTATGACAGTATGATCTACCTTGATATTAGGTTCTTCTGGGTTTTTTCGGGCTATATGGCCATGTTCTAGAGGCATTTTTCATGACGTTTCGCCTGCATCTATGGCAAGCATCCTCAGAGGTAGTGAGGTGGGGTCATGTACATGTGCCATATACCAGAAAGTGAGTCAGAAGTAGCTTTGTGGCATTCACATGATGCATAGGGCCTTGTTGTTTTTGTTCATTCATTGAGTCGTTTCCGACTCTTCGTGACCTCATGGAACAGCCCACGCCAGAGCTCCCTGTCAGCCGTCACCACCCCCAGCTCCTTCAAGGCCAATCCAGTCACTTCAAGGATGCCATCCATCCATCTTGCCCTTGGTCGGCCCCTCTTCCTTTTTCCTTCCTTTCCCCCCAGCATCATTGTCTTCTCTAAGCTTTCCTTTCTTCTCATGATGTGGCCAAAGTACTTCATCTTGGCCTCTACTATCCTTCCCTCCAATGTGTAGTCGGGCTTTATTTCCTGAAGTATGGACCGGTTGGATCTTCTCGCAGTCCAAGGCACTCTCAAAACTTTCCTCCAACACCACAGTTCAAAAGCATCTATCTTCCTTCGCTCAGCTTTCCCTATGGTCCACCTCTCACATCCGTAGGTGACTATGCATAGGGCCTACTCACCCGTTGAGTTGAGTAAAGCCAATTAACAAAATTTGATCCAGGTTAGGAAAGGTTGGGGAATGCTCCAGGACATCCCCAAAACTCTTGATTATACTTGCATTTCGGGGTGATGTAAATAGTTTGGCCAGTTCTGATTTGGAACCAACCCCTGTTCAAATGGGCCAGTGCCACCGTCTTGCTTTTCACATGCTCCATAGTGCAAGGAAGATGGGTTGACACTCCTTTGTTACTTTTTGACACTATAACTACAGCCCCGAAGAATTGCTGGCCATCACTAGTTGCACAACTTAGAATCATAGAATCAAAGAGTTGGAAGAGACCTCATGGGCCATCCAGTCCAACCCCCTGCCAAGAAGCAGGAATATTGCATTCAAATCACACCTGACAGATGGCCATCCAGCCTCTGTTTAAAAGCTTCCAAAGAAGGAGCCTCCACCACACTCAGGGGCAGAGTCCCACTGCTGAACGGCTCTCACAGTCAGGAAGTTCTTCCTCATGTTCAGATGGAATCTCCTCTCTTGTAGTTTGAAGCCATTGTTCTGCGTCCTAGTCTCCAAGGAAGCAGAAAACAAGCTTGCTCCCTCCTTCCTCTCACATATTTATACATGGCTATTATATTTCCTCTCAGCCTTCTCTTCTTCAGGCTAAACTTGCCCAGTTCCTTAAGCCGCTCCTCATAGGGATTGTTCTCCAGACACTTGATCATTTTAGTCGCCCTCCTCTGGACACATTCCAGCTTGTCAATATCTCTCTTGAATTGTGGTGCCCAGAATTGGACACAATATTCCAGGTGTGGTCTAACCAAAGCAGAATAGAGGGGTAGCATTACTTCCCTGGATCTAGACACTATGCTCCTATTGATGCAGACCAAAATCCCATTGGCTTTTTTTGCCGCCACATCACATTGTTGGCTCATGTTTAATTTGTTGTCCACGTGGACTCCAAGATCTTTTTCACACGTACTGCTCTCGAGCCAGGCATCCCCCATTTTGTATCTTTGCATTTCGTTTTTGTACCTAAGTGGAGTATCTTGCATTTGTCACTGTTGAACTTCATTTTGTTAGTTTTGGCCCATCTCTCTAATCTGTCAAGATTGTTTTGAATCCTGCTCCTGTCCTCTGGAGTATTGGCTATCCCTCCCAACTTGGTGCAAGGGACCTGCACAACTTGGAAAGGAGAAGAGGATTGCCATCCCCCTTTCTGCCTCCCCCCTCCCCTAAGTTGTTTGGGTACCTTTGTTGACATCAGCAAATGCACTGAGAAATGCCCAGGAGCGATTTGGAGTTCTGTGGCTGGAGTTCTGTGATAGGGAGAAACTGGATTTGTCCCTAATGGACAGTCTGGACTCAGTCTCACTACTAAAATTGAGTGGAGGCAGGCAGTGCAGCCATGCCCAGGGCTGTTCTGGAGTATTGCCACTCTGGACTGGCCCTTCATTAAGTGACCCATGTAGATGAGCCTTTTAATTCTATCCAATAAAAATGACTATAAGTTCAAGCATTGTGTATTAAAAGGCTACATGGCTCACCTGTGTTAATTGCGATCCTTCTTTAGTCTCTTGCAGAATCTTTCTCTGGGTATCAAGTATTTTCCAATATTATTTCTACAAAGACATTATCTTATTTATTATTATTATTATTATTATTATTATTATTATTAAAACTTTATTTATATACTGCTCTATCTCCCCGAGGGGATTCAGAGCGGTTCCCAGGTAACATCACAAAACATACAAAGTAAAACAACATAGCCATAAGATTAACAAAACAATATAAGCATAAAGATTGTCGCCATAACACACATACCGTATATACTCGAGTATAAGCCAACCCGACTATAAGCCGAGGCACCTAATTTTATGACAAAAAACTGGGGAAACATATTGACTCAAGTATAAGCCGAGGGTGGGAAATGCAGCCACTACTGGTAAATTTCAAAATAAAAATATATACCAAGACTGCCCAACTCTGATTAAATCATTATTCTAACCTTCTTCAAGGTGAATGTACTTACATATCCTTCCAACAATAATAGAGTAAAATAATAAATGTAATAATAATAATAATAAAGTAAAATAATGGAAATGCAATAATAACAGTAATAATCGAGTAAAATAATAAATGTAATAATAGAGTAAAGTAATAAATGCAAGAATAAAGTCAAATAATAAATGTAATAATAATCATAAATAGTGTAAAATAATAAATGTAATAATAATAAGGTAAAATACTGTAAATGTAATAATAATAAAGAGAGTAAAATAATACATGAAATAAAAATAATACTAATAACAGAGTAAAATAATAAATAACCTTGACTCGAGTATAAGCTGAGGGGAGCTTTTTCAGCCTAAAAAAGGGGCTGAAAAACTAGGCTTATACTCGAGTATATACAGTATATTAAAAGTAATCCTGCCTGTTCAAGGCAATTTAAAAGACCGGGCCAAGATTTGTGCAAGCTCAAAAATTCTAGGGAGCCTGGAAATTAAGTGCAATGCAGGAAATAATATATAAATAAAATAATACAAATATTATGTATACAAATACAGTAAATTATTTATTATTATTATTATTATTATTATTATTATTATTATTATTTATACTGCTTTTCTCTGCCCTTGGGGTGATTCAAAGCAGTTCAAAATGAAGTAAATGGCAAAATTCAATGCCTCGCAAAATATAATATACAACACATAACTAAAATAGCATATAATGATAGATTAAAACCAGAAAACTATAAAACATCAAACATAGAAAATATAAAAAATAGTGCATTGGGCATTGCACCAATCTCAAAGTTGACATAGCTGCTTCATCTCACTCTTCAAATGCTTGCTTAAAAAGCCACTTTTTAAGTAGTTTCCTAAATGTCAGGAGGGAGGGAGATAGGCTGAGAGGAGATACGATAGCCATGTATAAATATGTGAGAGGAAGCCACAGGGAGAAGGGAGCCAGCTTATTTCCTGCTTCCCTGGAGACTAGGATGCGGAACAATGGCTTCAAACTACAAGAGAGGAGATTCCATCTGAACATGAGGAAGAACTTCCTGACTGTGAGAGCCGTTCAGCAGTGGAACTCTCTGCCCCGGAGTGTGGTGGAGGCTCCTTCTTTGGAAGCTTTTAAACAGAGGCTGGATGGCCATCTGTCAGGGGTGATTTGAATGCAACATTCCTGCTTCTTGGCAGGGAGTTGGACTGGATGGCCCATGAGGTCTCTTCCAACTCTTTGATTCTATGAGGGGGCCGATCTGATCTCGCTGGAGAGGGAGTTCCACAGCTGAGGTGCCACCACCGAGAAGGCTCTGTCTCTCATCCCCACCAGTTGCACCTGTGAGGGCGGTAGAACTGACAGGAAGACCCTGGAAGCACAGAGTTGGAGTGTCTAAATAAGGTGTGTGGGCCGGATGTGGCCCTCCAAGGTCTTTTAAACCAGCCCCTGCCCTAAATCTTAGACTTAGGGTTGCCTGATGTCTGAAATGACTTGAAGGCACACAACAACAATCATAATTAACTTGAACATCTCATTCACCAAAAGCAGGCCCACCCTTCCCATTGAAATAGTGGTAAGTTTATGTTGGTTTCTTTCTTTTCTTTTTTTGCACTACAAATGAGATATGTGCACTGTGCTTTTTTTCCCCAAATTATAGTTCCCCCTTCCCCATGGTCTGAAGGACCGTGAACCTGCCTTCTGCTTAAAATGTTTGAGGACCTCTCTTCTAGACTTTCTGTCCAGTCCTTACTTGATACTAGAGCAATTAAAATATGCCTCTACTTGAATGACTCCAGTAAGAGGAAATCCATCCACTCCTGGAGTAATCATCTATTTAGCATTGATTTCCAATGAGAAACCGTGAAGGCAAATTGCATTTGTTTCCAATTTTAATCTGGCCTGTTCAAAATAACCATTTTAACTTTCAATCAAGAAAGAACCCGTGTGTTTTAGTTGTTGTAATGTTGACCACATTCCTTGCAGCCACAAAACTCACCAGAGGCACGGTTACATGACCCAATGATAGCATGATTATTCCACTGTCATCGTTCCGTTCCCTGGAATCCAGCGGTTTGAGCTTGGCGAGGCATTGGAGCTCCCTAGCTGACAGTTCTAATACTTCAACTCTCCGAATTTGATAGGATGGAACTAGGGCATTTAAATTGGAGAATACTGCAATAATACTGATAGGTCCCAGGTGACAATACTCCCTTCACCATCAAACTCACAAATTTGCTCTGAGGAATAAAGGACAACGATATGTCAAGCCTTATCATATTACCTTTGGAATTTGCCACACATCTTGGCAAATCAGTGGGGTCCCAGCAAGAAGCGTAGAAAATTCATCACTCTACGCACCACATCACCCAACTAGCCGCTGGCCCGATCCCACAGGGGGGGTCCGCTTCTCAACTTCCCCCAAAGTCAACACAGGAACACTCCCATGTTGACATGGCAGCAGCATATGCTGCTTGCTCTTCCTTTTTGCGACGGAGCCTGGACGGAAGTTTATGTGCGTTGTTTAATGGACTCTGTGGCAAAAATAGAGGGCAAGCAGCATACAACGGTTCAGGCCCAGCCTATCTCCACGATTACATCTATTATTATTATGCTATCCTTCCTATTAGACCCTTTTAGGGGGAATGGGAGAGGTGTCAGGTCCCAGAGGCAATGCATTGCATTATTGTTATGATGGTGGTGAAATAAAAGGAAATAAAAAGTGAAAGAAGGAAGCAAACAGGGAGGGAAGAAAGGCAAAGGAAGAAAGGGGGAGGGAATGAAGGAAAGAGAGAAGGATGAAACCAAGTAGTGAAAGAAGGAAAGAAAGAAAGAAAGAAAGAAAGAAAGAGATAGAGAAGGAAGAAAGGAGAGAAAGGGGGAGGAAAAGGGGGAAGAAATAGGTACCTCTCTTTCATAATAGTCCAGATATCTACCTCAACTTTGATAAGTTTTACTATAGGCCACAGCAACACGTGGCAGGGCACAGCTAGTAGTATTGTAAAATGACATTTTTTGGATTTGTGAAAAAGTAGGAAAGGGTGGAATAGAAAGATTCTCAGTCCATTCTTGTGAATATCTATTGCCCAATGAGACTCGGAAGTGCAACAATGACTTTTGTCCCCTGGACAACAAACTCTCCTGCTACATGGCTAAGGGTCCTTTTGGCTTCGGCTGGCATTATTCCTCCTTGTTTATATTTCTGTGTAGTGTCCAGGATGCTTAGAAAGATGTTGTTTTCTACTAGTATTGAATTTTCGAAAGACAAGTTTCATGTCACTTTGTGTCATTTTGGTCCACACAAAAATTGATATGCATTTTACCTATTATATTAATATTTCTACACTGGTATTCCAAATGTCCCTAATAGATGCCTTTTTCTGTGCTTTGTCCCCTATTGTGAGTTAATGTCCTCCAGAACATATTTTTGCCCTTTTTTGATCTGAGAACTGTGTCTTATGATTAAGAGAATTGTGGGATTCATAGAATAATAGTTTTGGAAGGTGCCAGGTACATCATCTTATTCAGTCCCCAGCTCAGTGCAGGAAATCCAGTTTCGAACATCCCTGATGTTCGAAAATCCTATTAGTTTATATAAAATATAAACCAAACTAATTTATCCTCCATCCCTATGTGTGTGCAGATGGGAAAGATGCCTTGAGGTACAATCCCTCATTTGATTTTTCTTTTTAAATACCTGCGGGAAGGCTTGCTGTGTTCTTAATTGTGAATTATAAATATGGAAGAGTGTTTTGAGACAGTTCTTAATTTCTAAAATGACAGGTGTGGGGATTGTGGGAGTGGGAAAAGAAGCAATGCCATCTGCTCTGTAAGCCCTTGTTGGTGCGTGCGTGTGTGTGTGTGTTAAAGAGGGTGCAAGGAGATGGCTAATAATAATAATAATAATAATAATAATAATAATGGCCATCTTACTTGGATCTGCATGTGCCCAGACGCTATAAAAAAATAAGACTGCGATGTGCTTCTCTCTATAGCTGAGCGAACTGCAGTTGTCTGTCTTGAAAACTTAAGATACTAAGCAACTGAGACTTGGGAAGTCTGATCTGGCCACAGTGGTCCACGCTCTTGTTACATCCCAAATAGACTACTGCAACGCACTCTACGTGGGGTTGCCCTTGAAGACTGTTCGGAAACTTCAAATGGTCCAGCGAGCAGCAGCCAGATTACTCACCGGAGCGTCATACAGGGAGCACACCACCCCCCTGCTATGTCAGCTCCACTGGCTGCCGGTTCAGTTCCAAGCACAATTCAAGGTGCTAGTTTTGACCTACAAAACCCTGTACGGTTCCGGTCCAGTGTATCTGTCCAAACGTATCTCCCTTTACGTCCCTCCCTGGAGTTTGAGATCATCTGGGGGGGGCCTGCTCTCGACCCCACCGCTATCACAAGTGAGGTTGGTGGGAACGAGGAGCAGGGCCTTCTCGGTGGTGGCCCCTCACCTGTGGAACTCACTCCCGGGAGAAATTAGGGCATCAACATCCCTCCTCTTCTTCAGGAGGAAAGTAAAGATGTGGTTGTGGGACCAGGCCTTTGGGCAATCTGACAACTAAGTAAGGACAATCAAATGACTAGGACTGACAGGACTGACAATGTGGAATTGGAATTTGGACTATGAGATAGCGAACGCTGACCGTCTATGAGGAGTAATTAGATTTGTATTATTTCATTGGTTTTATTGGTTTTAGGGTTGTGATGCAGGAAGTGTTGTTTAACTGTTCAACTGTTCAACTGATGTTATTTTGTTTTACTACTTATGTGATATTGGCATCGAATTGTGCCTTTGTAAGCCGCCCTGAGTCCCCTTCGGGGTGAGAAGGGCGGGATAGAAGAAACCGAAATAAATAAATAAATAAATAAATAGTACTAGTTTTAAACATCAAAAGAGAATATTTATTTACACAAAGTCCTTGAAGACTTGGCATAGTTCATACAGTTGCAAGCAAACAATCAATAGATGAAGCTACAAAAATGTTCTTTCTTTCCTATAGTTACAGAGGCAACCCTTTCTCCACGTGGCAGATAAGATTCTGGCATCTTAACACCCTAACCTTAAGCTGTTGTGGTTTAGAAAAAAGCAGTTTTTTCCCCTATCTATAACTTAAGGTCAGTTCAGGAAACAAAGGAGTGAAAACTCTCTCTATAACTATATAATTCAATCTTCTTAATGAAGCTTATCCATCTATAATTTCTCAATACAGCTCAATACACAATATACTATCTAAACTAACTCAGTATAGCTTAATACTTATCAATAATGTAGTTTTTGCAATGGTTTTCCCAGAGCTAACTGCTTAGCCATCAGCACGTCTGAAATCTTTCTTCAAACTGAAAAGGCAGGGGAGAATCTAAAATGGGGATCTTTCCCTGGGTGAAAAGGCGGTCCCTAAACTCAAAGAGCTGCTCTCTAAGCCAATAGTTGCAAAGAGACCTGCAGACTCTGATACTATTAACTTTTAGGACTCTTGCAAAGATACAGCAACCCTGGGAGAAAATGCAAGAGGAAGCAACCTCAAGCAACTATAAAGTAAGGCAAATCAGGCTCCTGGGAGACGGAACACTGCACACATCATTCGAAAATACATCACACAGTCCTAGATGCTTGGGAAGTGTTTATTATTATTATTATTATTATTATTATTATTATTATTATCTGTTGGTGGAAGACATCATCCAAATCTTTAGACTGGCTTGGAGGTTGGTAGTAGACCCTCACAATGACATCCTGATTGTTTCTTTCCCCCTTAATTTTTCCCCAGTTACTATCAAATTGGTTTCCAGGATTTATGTCAGGATTTTTTCCAGATGTAAAAATCCTTGATAAACAATGTAACTTCTATAGAGCCATGTTCTAGAGGCATTTCTCCTGACATTTCGCCTGCATCTATGGCAAGCATCCTCAGGGGTACTGAGGTCTATTGGAATTAGGACAATGGGTTTATATATCTGTGGAATGGCTGGGGTGGGGAAAGGAGCTCTTCCCTGCTGCAGTTAGGTGTGAATGTTTAGCTGATCACCTTCATTAGCATTTGAAGGCCTGCCTGAGCCTGGGAAAATCTGTTGCTGGGAGGTGTTAATCTGTGCCTGGTTGTTTCCTCTCTGTTGTTTAGCTGTTATAATTTTAGAGTTTTTTAATACTGGTAGCCAGATTTTGTTCATTTTCATGGTCTCTTCCTTTCTGTTGAAATTGTCCACATGCTTGTGGATTTCAATGGCTTCTCTGTGTAGTCTGACGTGGTGGTTGTTGGAGTGGTCCAGCATTTCTGTGTTCTCAAATAATATTCTGTGTTCAGGTTGGTTCATCATGTGCTCTGCTATGGCTGACTTCTCTGGTTGAAGTAGTCTGCAGTGCCTTTCATGTTCCTTGATGCGTGTTTGGGCGCTGCGTTTGGTGGTCCCTATGTAGACTTGTCCACAGCTGCATGGTATACGGTAGACTCCTGCAGAGGTGAGAGGATCCCTCTTGTCCTTTGCTGAACGTAGCATTTGTTGGATTTTCTTGGTGGGTTTGTAGATTGTTTGTATGTTGTGTTTCCTCATCAGCTTCCCTATGCGGTCAGTGGTTCCCTTGATGTATGGCAGGAACACTTTTCCTCTGGGTGGATCTTCATCTTTACTCTCGTGGCTTGTTCTTGGTATTGCAGCTCTTCTGATGTCTGAGGTGGAGTATCCATTGGAGTATTATTTGAGAACACAGAAATGCTGGACCACACCAACAACCACCATGTCAGACTACACAGAGAAGCCATTGAAATCCACAAGCATGTGGACAATTTCAACAGAAAGGAAGAGACCATGAAAATGAACAAAATCTGCCTACCAGTATTAAAAAACTCTAAAATTATAACAGCACAACAACAGAGAGGAAAAAAACAGGCACAGATTAACACCTCCCAGCAACAGATTTTCCCAGGCTCAGGCAGGCCTTCAAATGCTAATGAAGGTGATCAGCTAAACATTCACACCTAAGTGCAGCAGGGAAGAGCTCCTTGCCCCACCCCAGCCATTCCACAGATATATAAACCCATTGTCCTAATTCCAACAGACCTCACTACCTCTGAGGATGCTTGCCATAGATGCAGGAGAAACGTCAGGAGAAATGCCTCTAGAACATGGCTCTATAGCCCGAAAAAACCCACAAGAACGTAGTGATTCCAGCCATGAAAGCCTTCGACAATACAAATGTAACTTCTGCTTGGTTTTTATATATATATATATATCATACTCCAGTTATACCACTCTAGTGCTACATTCTGATCATGAAAGTCATCCCAGGTTTCAGTGTTGCCAATTATCTCATATTGCGTTGTTGCATTAGTGTGACTATGAGCCATCCCCGACTATCTGGTTATTAATAATTTTTATTTATTTATTTATTTATTTGCTATACTTGTATACCGCCGTTTCTCAGCCTAGCCGGTGACTCAACGCGGTTTACAACAACTTATAACAAACAACAGTATACAGTTTAAAAGCATAAAAACACAATCCACAATACATATATCAATAAACAATCCAATTCATCTCTTGACTAAAATCGCGATCCAGTTTCGTCGTCCAAATTGCCAGTCCTTCAATCATTACACTTATTGCACTGAGTTAACCGAACGCCTGCTCGAACATCCAGGTTTTTAGTCTTTTCCGGAAAACCATCAATGAGGGGGCTGATCTTACCTCCATGGGGAGGGCGTTCCATAGCCGCGGGGCCACCATAGAAAAGGCCCTGTCTCTCGTCCCTCCCAGCCGCACCTGTGAAGCAGGCGGGATAGAGAGCAGGGCCCCCCCCCCAGAAGATCTTAGGGTCCTGGTGGGCTGATAGGCTGAGATACGTTCGGATAGGTAAGTTGGGCCAGAACCGTTTAGGGCTTTAAAGGCCAGCGCCAGCACTTTGAATTGAGCCTGGTAGCAGATCGGCAGCCAGTGGAGCTGGTGCAGCAGAGGAGTTGTATGCTCCCTGCGCTCCGCTCCAGTTAGTATCATGGCTGCCGAGCGTTGGACTAATTGGAGCTTCCGGGCCATCTTCAAAGGCAACCCCACGTAGAGAGCGTTGCAGTAGTCTAAACGGGATGTAACCAGAGCGTGGACTACCGTGGCCAAGTCAGACTTCCCAAGATACGGGCGCAGTTGGCGCACGAGTTTTAACTGTGCGAATGCTCCCCTGGTCACCGCCGAAACCTGGGGTTCCAGGCTCAACGATGAGTCCAGGATCACACCCAAACTGCGAACCTGTGTCTTCAGGGGGAGTGCGACCCCATCCAACACAGGCTGTAACCCTATACCCTGTTCGGCCTTACGACTGACCAGGAGTACCTCTGTCTTGTCTGGATTCAATTTCAATTTGTTCGCCCCCATCCAGACCGTCACAGCAGCCAAGCACCGGTTCAGGACCTCGACAGCCTCCTTAGTAGCAGGTGGAAAGGAGTGACAGAGTTGGACATCATCCGCGTACAGATGACATCGCACTCCGAAACTCCGGATGATCTCACCCAGCGGCTTCATGTAGATGTTAAACAACATGGGAGACAGTATTGAACCCTGAGGAACCCCACAAGACAAAGGTTGTGGGGTTGAACAGGAGTCTCCCAGTAACACCTTCTGAGACCGGCCCTCGAGGAATGAGCGGAGCCACTGTAAAACAGTCCCTCCAATTTTTCCATCTCTTTCTTGAGTTCTTATACTTTCTACCCAGTTCTCTCTATAACAGCTGGGGTATTCTTTCCTGATACTGCTTACACAAATGGAACAAAAGTCTCAGCCTCTCCCACAAACTTCCCCACCAAACAACTATGCTAAGATCCCTGTTTTTCTCATCTGTTTGTTTTGTCTAGTGTACCAAGCACTAGCTACAGGAACTGGTAGAGTAGCTATAGAGAGAGCTAATTATTCTCTGGAATTTGTTCTCACCTTCCTTGGATCTATTTTCTGCTTGTTAGAAGTAATTCCTTTTCTTGTTAGTGTCAGTCTTAAGTACTGTGGTATGGGACAATACCACAAAATCACATAGCTTTGAAGTGAAAACATTAATATTTGGTTTTTTGAAACTGATTCTCAATAGCATTTCATTTCTTCAGTTATTCAGTTAACAATGTCTAATCTTATTTGCTTCCCTTGAATTTTTTATGTCATCATGTAGCCCTTTGAGGCAGATCTTCTTACATTCCAGTTTCTTCGTGACATCTTAAAACATTTTCAAAGGAAGACAGATAACTGTTCGGTCACAGTGAACGCTGTTCACCAAAACTTCACATGTTTTTTTTCCCTCTTCTGTAAAAAAATATGCCTTGGTGCTGACCAACATTGTAGCACAAGTTCAATTTCATAGAGAAGTACCAGGCACATCTATATATATATAAATGTTTTGTGCGTAATGAGTACCTTAAAACCAAAAGAACCAATGAACAAAATCACACCAAATTTGGCAACAAAATGTCTCACAACACAAGGAGTGATCATCACTCAAAAAATATGATTTTGTCATTTGGGAGTTGGAGTTGCTGGGATTTATAGTTCACCTACAATCAAAGAGCATTCTGAACTCCACCAATGATGGAATTGAACCAAACTTGGCACACAGGACTCCCCTGACCAACAGAACACACTAGAAAGGTTTGGTGGGCATTGACCTTGAGATCTGGAGTTGTAGTTCACCTACATCTAGAGAGAACTGTGGACTCAAGCAATGATGGATCTGGACCAAACTTGGCACGAATACGCCATATGGCCAAATATAAAAACAGATGGAGTTTGGGGAAAATAGACCTTGACATTTGGGAGTTGTAGTTACTGGAATTTATAGTTCACCTACAATCAAGGAGCATTCTGAACCCCACCAATGACAGAATTGGGGCAAACTTCCCACACAGAACCCTCATGACCAACAGAAATTACTGTGTTTTCTAGTGGTTTTTAGTGACCCTTCTGATGCCCCCCTGGTGAACCCCCCCCCCTTTAAGGCCATCCAGTCCCACACCCTTCACCAGGGCAAGAAAACATAATCAAAGCCCTCCTGACAAAGGGCCATCCAGCCATATGCATATACACTCACAAAACATATACACAGAAAGGGGAAAGGAAGGAGAGAAGGAGGGAAAGAAGGAGAGAAGGAAGGATATAAAGGTAGAGAAGGAAGAAAGGAGGGAAGGATACACACACACACACACATGTTTGTTTGTGGGATTAACTCAAAAACCACTGGACGAATTGACACTAAATTTGGACACAAGACATCTATCAGCCCAACGAGTGACCATCACTCATAAAAACACTGAAAAACACAGCAGAAGGGATGTAAAAAGCCAAAAAAACAAAAATACATTACAATGCATGGGCAAAACCACACACATATATATACACAAACTCACATATATACACACAAATATGCATATATACACACAAAACAAATACACAGAAAGGGGGAAAGAAGGAGGGAGAGAAAGAGGGAAAGAAGGAGAGAAGGAAAGAAAGAAAGAAAGGTAGAGAAGGAAGGAAGGAGAGAAGGAAATAAAAAAGTGGAAGAGGGAAGGAGAGAAGGAACGAAAGA
Organism: Anolis sagrei; assembly: GCF_037176765.1. Taxonomy (NCBI): domain Eukaryota; kingdom Metazoa; phylum Chordata; class Lepidosauria; order Squamata; family Anolidae; genus Anolis; species Anolis sagrei. The sequence goes on along the minus strand of NC_090022.1, from coordinate 170,552,382 downwards.
GAGAAAGACGGAGGGAGGGAGGGAGGGAGGGAGGGAGGGAGGGAGGGAGGAAGGAAGGAAGGAGAGAAGGAGGGATGGAGCCAAAAAGCAAAGGAAGCGGGAAACGAAACAGGTAGTGAAGGAAGAAAGAAGAATGGAAAGAAAAAGAAGGAAGGAAGGAATAAAAGAGGGAGGGAAGGAAGAAAGGAGAGAAAGAAAGAAGGAGAGAAAGAGGAAGGGAAGGTTGGCCACAGCAACGCGTGGCGGGTACAGCAAGTTACTGATAAATACCAAAATACATTTTTGTATTTGGTTTTTACAAATGCAAAAGAAATCATAAATTTCCTTGTGGAGAAAGGAAACTCATTGTATACTTTGAAATACAGGTGTTTCCTAAATAATAATAATAATAATAATAATAATAATAATAATAATACTTTATTTGTACCCCATTACCATCTCCCCAAGGGACTCAGTGCGGCTTACATAAGGCCAAGCCCAAACACAACAATACACGCAATAATAACAACAGTACAAGCAATTAAAAAACACATAGACAATAAGATACACAACATTATCAATAAAACAACACATAATTAAAAACAGTGGGAAGGCCAAATGTAGAGTTAAAATTGGAAATAATGCTGGGACATGAACAGAAGGTGATACTGGTGTTTGTGGAGGGCATACGAGCAGACTTAAAGAAATGTAAAGTGCTTTAAATCAGAGCTTAAAATGTTTGTGGCAGTTTGGACATTAGAATCCCACTTGAATCAGGTGATCAATCAGCTATTTTAATTTCTGATATCATCTCCTGATGTGCATCATTGTTTTATCAGTGACATGAGCAAGCACACTGCTAATGCTGAGACCACTTTTCCGTAGAGTATTTCAGATTTGTGTCACAGTTGTTTTATTTGGCTCATCATTGTCATTGTAAAAATGAAACTAGTCATGTTTGATTCCATCTGATGTAGAAAAGTGGTACACAAGTTCTGGGATCAATTATATTTAATTCCGAATATTTTGTTTATAGAATTGACTTGGATAAGTGAAGTTGGAAATATTAAGCCTGCCCCACTTCAGTTTTTTTTCAAGGTCTATTTGACAGGCAAGATGAAGTATTTTGGCCACATAATGAGAAGACAGGAAAGCTTAGAGAAGACAATTATGCTGGGGAAAATGGTAGGAAATAGGAAGAGGGGCCGACCAAGGGCAAGATGGATGGATGGCATCCTTGAAGTGACTGGATTGACTTTGAAGGAACTGGGGATGGCCACAGCCGACAGGGAGCTCTGGCATGGGCTGGTCCATGAGATCACAAAGAGTCGGAAGCAACTGAACAATTTCCCCGATGGAGGGGGGAGGCTACATGCCATCCCGAGTCAAATTGGGATGGCATGAAGCCACCCTGAAGCCCCCTATTTATGCCCCCCAAACTTACCAGAGAGGCCTGCTAGACAGACAGATATCTGTATCTATGTATGCACACACACAAGCACATATCTATATATTTAAAAAATGCTCTGTGCATAATGAGTTCCTTAAAAACAAAAGAACCAATGAACGAAATCACACCAAATTTGGCAACAAAACGTCTCACAACACAAGGAGTGACCATCACTCAAAAATTATGATTTTGTCATTTTGGAGTTGTAGTTGCTGGGATTTATAGTTCATCCACAATCAAAGAGCATTCTGAACTTCATCAATGATGGAATTGAACCAAACTTGTCACACAGAATTCCCATGACCAAGAGAAAATTCTGGAAGGGTTTGGTGGGCATTGACCTTGAGTTTGGGAGTTGTAGTTCACCTACATCCAGAGAGCACCATGGACTCAAACAATGATGGATCTGCACCAAACTTGGCACAAATACTCAATACACCCAAATATGAACACAAATGGAGTTTGAGGAAAATAGACCTTGACATTTGGGAGTTGTAGCTACTGGGTTTTACAGTTCACCCTCAATCAAAGAGCATTCTGAATCCCACCAGTGATAGAATTGGGTTGAACTTCCCACACTGAACCCCCATGACCAAGAGAAAATACTTAAGGCCATCCAGTCCAACTCCCTTCACCAGGGCAAGAAAACATCATCAAAGCCCTCCTGACAAAGAGCCATCCAGCCATAGATATAGAGAGATAGATATGATTCACACACACACACAGATATAGTATCATAGATTTAAAAGGGACCCCTAAAGAAGGACAATTATATCTTGCATATCCCAGAGTAGGTAAACAATCTCCACATCAACAATGACAAAGAAACAACAAGAAATATTGTTTACTCACAAGCATAAAGAAATTATATATATTAGAAACCAACACTTTATCATTTTATTTTCCAGATCACTAGACTGGGCCACAGCAACGCGTGGCAGGAGACCGCTAGTTCCTCATAAATAGCAGTTCTAGGATGTTTGTGATCTAGATTTTAAAAAAAACTCTAGTTAAAAATCTGAGCCATTTGCAGTAGCTTGGATGTAAGTTTGGGGGCCTAAATGGGGGACTGGAGGGGGATGGGATGCCTGTGAGGACGCACCTCCAAAATTGCAGAAGCAGTCCTGGGAGTCTGTTCCCACAGATCCAATACATTCAGGATGGCCCGAATCTAATGAGGTATTTAATTAATTCGGAACAAACTAAGGACATCTTGGTTTATTCCAAATTAATTTGTTTTTACCGTAGGCATCTTTTGTACACCCCCAGTAAAAACTGAGACAGATCCTGCATTTTGAGCCTGTCTGGATGAATGAATGAAACTTACTGGAAGCAAGTGAAATTCAAGCTGGATGAATGAATGAAACTTACTGGAAGCAAGTGAAAAGTTGTGTTTGTCTCTTCTTTTGTTTTATTTTAGACTCCTATGAGTGCATCATTAAAATTGATTTGACTGGGTATTTATTTAGGAGGCATTATTTACAATAATATTGGTAAACAAGCTGGCAGTGGGGGGATTATAAGACCAGGTAGATGTAACCGTACAACCTGGTATCACATAATTGGCCACAAAGCTTAACCTTGATGGGGGTGAGGTTACGTTGGAGTCAGCTCTACAAACCAATAAGTACAAATTGGGAGCTGTTGTGTTAGTGTATCAGTGCATTGTGTGTTTCCTATTTATTAATATTTTGGAGTTTGTTTATTTGTGCATTGTGCTGAAAGAAAATGAGGTAGCAATATGAGTTGTTTGGAGCTAAGAAAGATATGGTGATGGCAGGGCAAGGAGCAGGGAAAGTGAAATATAAATAAACAAAAATTAATATTATTTGTGTTCCTCATTGACCATATTTATTTATTTATTTATTTGACTTGTATGCCACTACTCCCAATTTGGCTCGGAGCGGTTTACAGCAGTAGATTAAAACAATGCAATTAACTTTAAAATACAATAAAAACAAGAACAGACATAGTCCCGAGTTATTCACCCATCGAAAGCTTGTCGGAAAAGAAAGGTCTTACAGGCTTTCCGAAAAGCAAGTAGGTCTCGGATAGTTCGGGTTTCAACTGGCAAGGCATTCCATAAATAAGGGGCTACAATCGAGAAGGCTCTCTGCCTAGTTGAGGACAGATTATAAGTCCGGATGTTGGGGACTTCAAGAAAATTTTGGTCTTCAGACCGAAGTAATCTCTGGAGTTGGTAGGGGGATAAGCGGGCCTTCAGGTACGCCAGCCCCAGGCCATATAAGGCCTTAAAGGTTAATACCAGCTCCTTGAAAGTAATCCGGTACTCAATCGGTAGCCAGTGCAGCTGTTGTAGAATTGTGGTGTGATACGACACCTCGCTGGCACCCCGGCGAGAAGACGAGCCGCCGCATTTTGCACCAGCTTCAGTTTCCGGATCACTGACAAAGGAAGGCCAATGTAGAGGGCGTTACAATAGTCAAGTCTTGAGATGACCGTCGCCTGGATCACCGTAGTCAGGTCGTTCCTAGATAGGAAGGGAGCCAGTCGCCTAGGCTGACGTAGATGGAAAAACACAGATCTGCTCACAGCAGAGACCTGGGCCTCCTTGCGAGCAGAGGGTCCAATAAGACACCAAGACTTTTTACAGAAGGTGATGGACATAGTGTCACGCCATCCAGGGTAGGCAGCTGGATCTCCCTCCCACCCGGACGGCCCAGCCAAAGGATCTCCGTCTTCACTGAGTTCACCCTCAACCTGCTGGCACGCAACCATCCAGTAACGGCCTCAAGGCACTGATGGAAATGCTTGAAGACACCTGTATAAAATACTACAGTGCAGGAAATAGCAAAACTCTAAGAATGGAAGGAATCTTAGAGACCAGTTCAGAGTTCAGGGGCACCATTGTCACACTCCAGCCTACAGTTAAATGAAGCTTCTGAAAATAGTGATGAGCTTCAAATAAGGCCTATGTTCTCATGTTCTCTGGTCTCCATGCATCCTGTTTTTAGGTTCTGTTTTGTAAGCTTTTTCCCCCTAAGGGAGATTTTATTTTTTAGAAAAATCAGACTAGCGAAGCATATAAGCTCAAACAACAATTTTATAGTGATTATAACATATTCCCTAATAACATAACAAACTGGGATTGCACAACTAACAAGCAAAACAAATGGATGGATGGATGTACGTGTCTCAAACGGGTACCAGAGTAAGAAAAGCATTTCCATATAATCAGGGGTGGCTCATCCATTATGCAAAGTAAGCGGTTGCGGTACCCTTTTTTTTTGCCGGGGCGCAAAGGCGCCTCTGTAAATGCCCCTCGACCGCCACTTGAGGAGCACCCCCTCAGCTCACAACAACCCTAGCAGTCCGGGGGGAGCCTCGGCTTTCTTGCCTCACTGCCGGTGATCCTCTTTCCAAAGGGGCCGGGCCCTTGAGCCTCACCTAGCCCCTCTCGTTCCTTCTCCATGTCAATGATTGTTGGGGTGGCACCAAAATACTGTTTGCTTACCGTTGAAAATTACCTAGGGCCGCCTCTGCATATAATTATGCAAAAGGAGCTTTGAAAATTTCCAAGTAAATAAAGATCTTTCACCTAAATATTGGGGGAGCGGTGTTGAACTTTTTGGCAGTTCTCTGTTTTAAGCTAGGTTCTACTGGTTTAGAAAAAAGCATCTGAACATTTTATTTATTTTTAAATCTCTCTTTGCTCCTTTTGTTCTAGCTGACTGCTTCTCTGTTATTGACCCTAACTCTCTCAATAGAGCACTGACACAGAAATATGTCTATTGGCGTGTATTTATGTTTTCTCTGTACCCTAAAGTACAATTAAACGAAAAGGAATCATAAGGGAGATCTAGTCCAGCCCCCTTCTGCCAGGCAGGAATGGAAACTACAGCACTATCAGTGACTTTTAAAATTTATACTTTTATCAACTGCTTTGTATAGTTTTTATGTATGTTGTTTTAAAATATAGTTTTAATGTTTGTTATTTTAGCCACCATGATCCCATAATTGGGAGAAAAAACAGTATATTAATAAGCAAAAGAAAAATAAATAATAAAATTAAGAGAATAGAAAGCCAGACTGGAATTCTATCCTGTCTGTTCAGCAATTCTGCAAAAGTGTCCACAGCCACAAGGTGATCCAAAAATCTTTATGGAATACTTGGGAAAAATAGTTTATTTAATGTTTGTAATGTGTTAGGTGTTACAACCCAGTAAACCAACAGAAATTTAGTAAGTCAATTTAGTATTTATTTATCATGTCAGGAGCGAACCAAACTAGTTGTATTGCATTAAAAGACAGACAAGCAAACAAACAAAACGCAAAATTTGCAGACTTGGTATTCTTTTAATGTCCTTAGACCAGTAAGCTGGCCACTTGGAGTGCCTCTGGTGTTGCTGCAAGATGGTCCTCCATTGTGCATGTGGCAGGGCTCAGCTTGCATTGCAGTAGGTGGCCTGTGGTTTGCTTTTATCCACACTTGCATGTCGTGGATTCCACTTTGTAGCCCCATTTCTTAAGGTTGACTCTGCATCTCATGGTGCCAGAGCGCAGTCTGTTCAGCACCTTCCAAGTCGCCCAGTTTTCTGTGTGCCCAGGGGGGAGTCTCTCATTTGATATCAGCCATTGATTGAGGTTCTGGGTTTGAGCCTGCCACTTTTGGACTCTCGCTTGCTGAGGTGTTCCAGCGAGTGTCTCTGTAGATCTAAGAAAACTATTTCTTGATTTAAGTCGTTGGCTTGCTGGCTGATACCCAAACGGGATGGGCCGGAGATGTCACTGCCTTGGTCCTTTCACTGTTGGTTGCTACTTCCCGGCGGATGTCAGGTGGTGCAATACCGGCTAAACAGTGTAATTTCTCCAGTGGTGTAGGGCGCAGACACCCCATGATAATGCGGCATGTCTCATTAAGAGCCACACCCACTGTTTTAGTGTGGTGAGATGTGTTCCACACTGGGCATGCATACTCAGCAGCAGAGTAGCATAGCCCAAGGGCAGATGTCTTCACTGTATCTAGTTGTGATCCCCAGGTTGTACCAGTCAGCTTTCGTATGATATTGTTTCTAGCACCCACTTTTTGCTTGATATTCAGGCAGTGCTTCTTCAGTGGTTCTACTGAATTTGGAATGGCATTGACAGATGAATTTAGGCCTAGATTCCTTACTCTGAGTGTACCTTTAAATGTCTATTGCCTACCAGCCTGCCTGCCTTTTTGCTTGCTTGGTTTTTTCCTAGATATTCAGAAATACAGATCACAGCTCATAAAGCACTGTTCTAAGGCCTTGTATTACCAGGATATTTTAGGATGCTTATCTTTTTCAAATTGTGACTTTACTGCAGGGGAGCACTCGCTGCTGTCTAACATAGCATCCTATTCTTCAGTTCCTTTTCTCACTTGCCAAGACTCATTTTTAGAAGCTGCAGGGATATTTCAGATAGAGATGCTGTATGAAATCCTGTAATTAGAAGATTACTGTATATACTTGAGTATAAGCTTAGTTTTTCAGCCCTTTCTTTAGGCTGAAAAAGTCCCCCTTGGCTTATACGTGAGTCAAGGCTATTTATTATTTTACTCTGTTGTTGTTGTTGTTGTTACATTTATTATTTTGCTCTATTTATTATTGTTATTATTACATTTATTATTTTACTCTATTATTGCTGTTATTATTACATTTCCATTATTTTACTCTATTATTATTATTATTATTATTTTACTCTTATTATTTACTATTTACTATTATTATTATTATTATTAGGGAGCCCCCGGTGGCGCAGTGGGTTAAAGCCCTGTGCTGGCAGGACTGAAGACCGACAGGTCGCAGGTTCGAATCATGCGGGGACATGAGAGAAGCCTCCCACAAGGATGATAAAACATCAAAATCATCCGGGCATCCCCTGGGCAACGTCCTTGCAGACGGCCAATTCTCTGACAACAGGAGCGACTTGCAGTTTCTCAGGTCGCTCCTGACACGACAAAAAAAACCTCTATTATTATTATATTATCATTGTTACATTTATTATTTTACTCTCTTTATTAAAATTGGAAGGATACGTAAGCACATTTATGTTGAAGAAGGTTAGAATAATGGTTTAATCAGAGCTGGGCAGTTTTAAATTGGAGTTTTATGTAAATATTCAAAACTATTTAACCTATCGATGCTTAAATTAATGTAGTGTTATTGGTATCTATTTTTATTTTGAAATTTACCAGTAGCTGCTGTATTTCCCCCCTCAGCTTATACTTGAGTCAATACGTTTTCCCAGTTTTTTGTGCTAAAATTAGGTGCCTTGGCTTATATTTGGGTCGGCTTTTACTCGAGTAAATACGGTACTTAGCCCATATATGGTGATTATCAAAAATATTTTCATGTATGGTCATTAGCAAATATATTTTTAATATCTCTACATAGCTACATCACCATTTCCTGGAGCAAAGGTGTATAAGGAGGGAGGTGTACAGAAGCGAGGCATGAAAGTAGTGTTTTGTGGGTGTTGGGATAGTGAGAAAGGGGGCAGATTTTGGTTCCATTCTCTACTTACTTTTGATAAAATGAATGGTGATGCCAAGTTACCAGCTGCAACTGTAGTATATTTGTGTTCGTCTTCGAAAATGTAGGGAAAAACGTAAATCCTAGAGAACAGGAGAATTTCCAGCAGACTAGAGGAAAGTAAATGTTGTCCCCATCTTTAAAAAAAAATAAAAAGAGGGTGAAGACCCAAATAATTACCACCCAGTCAGACTGACATCAATACCGTCTAAGTGCAAAAATGAAAATAATGTCAGGAACTCTTCAGTAAATTATTATAATTAATGTTCTCTATATAGTTACATATTTGGCAAATGTTCATTAAATATCAGCTATATGTAATTTGCATCCAAAAATGTTTTATATTCAGTATTCACCTATTTTGATAATTGGCATATATTGTTATTTAGCACTTGACAGTAATAACATAAAATAGCATACTATGATGTTTCATATATGTTCATATGATGTTAAGTGTTCTCAAGTTGATTTCGTCTTATGGTGACCACGTAAATGAGAGACCTTTAAGTCAGCCTCTCAACAATAGCCCTGCTCAGGTCTGGCAGATTTAGGGCCTTACCTTCTTCCATCTGTAATTGGGCGGGGAGAGGGATGTGTATTTCTCTTTTCCTACTGCCACCTATCTTACAGTTTATTGTCTTCTCATCACATGTCTTCTCATGATATGACCAAAGTATGACAGTCTCAGTTCAACTTCTAGGGAGAGTTTAGGTTTGATTTACTCTCAGATTAGTTAAAGTTTTCTCAAGTTAGTCTCAAATTTTCATGGCTCTTTCTTTTTCTACCAATGCTTTGTAGTATTTTTAAAAAACTCTCATAAAGGCTTTACTAGCATCCCAAGCCATCCTATTATCAGTCCCTTTATTCAAGTTCTCTTCAAAGAATAGTTTTAACAGCATCTCAACTTTCAAAACCACTTTCTCATCTTGTAATAATGATTCCTTGAGTCTCCAATTGAATGTCCCTTTTCTGTTAGATTAGACCAAAGCAACAGGGCTGTGGTTAGAAATTGTTGTGGGTAGAGTTGTCAAGCTTTCAATTTTATGACTGATGGATTTAGATATCAAAAACATATCGATACTGGAAAATCATATTGCTGAGAAAAGGGTGTATTCCTTTGCTTTATAATATTTTTCCTTAATTCAAAATAAGATTGGTCCCCTTTCATCATTTTCTCAGATAATCTGTCCGGTTTAGGTGATATCACTCCACTCCATTCTCCCATCAATGCCATATTTTCATAGAAGAATTCCTTAATTTCTGCTAACAGATTTTAATAGAATTCTGATTTTGCTCCTGTAGAGGCATAAATATCAACTATCAGAGTTTTTCTCCCCTAAAGCTGTATTAATATAGCCCACTATTGTCCTGAAAAAATTTGTTATATGTTGCTTATTGATGTAAATTACATCTCATTTTCTTATGCATCCAAGCATTAAAAATATGACCACAATTTCAAATTAGTGATCAATTTCATCTCTTCTTCATATGTTTGTTTCCTAGAGACATTTCAGAATTCATTTTTTTCTGAATAATAAAATGCCTAAAATGCCAAACATTCTGAGGCCATATTTTTATATCCAACATCTAGTTTTATAAATATCAAAGTCCATGTCTGTTTCACCTCACACTAGCTGATTTTCTGTTTGTGTTATTTGTTATGCTCCAGAGATCTTGTTTTGGTGTGTGATCAGTTTTTTTCCTAAACTCCAGCATAGCATCTTTCAGTTGCTTCTTCATCAGCCTCAGTCATTGGCATATTAAATTAGATGTCGGGTTATCCTTGAAATTTGACTGATAAGATTCGATCACAATTTGCATTATATCCTTTCATAGAATCATTGAGTTGAAAGAGACTGCATAGACCATCCAGTCTAATCCCCTTCCATGCAGGAAATGTACAATAATGCACCCCAATAGATGGCCATTCAGGTTCTGTTTCAAAGCCTCCAAAGAAGGAACTTCCACCAGACTGAGTCAGTGAGTTCCACTGTTGAGGAAGTTCTTCCTCATGTTCAGATGGAATCTCCTCTCTTGTAGTTTGAAGCCATTGTTCCGTTCCTAGTCTCCAAGGAACTCTCTGCCCCGGAGTGTGGTGGAGGCTCCTTCTTTGGAAGCTTTTAAACAGAGGCTGGATGGCCATCTGTTGGGGGTGATTTGAATGCAATATTCCTGCTTCTTGACAGGGGGTTGGACTGGATGGCCCATGAGGTCTCTTCCAACTATAGGATTCTATCATTCTATCTTATCTATCTATCTATATAGTATACACACACACACACACACACACACATACATACGAGTATTTTTTAAGTAAGGTCCGTTGGAACATAATTACACAACAAAAGTTTATTTCAAAAAAGTAAATTTATTTTCAGAAAGTACATACTTCACTCTATTTTTCGACATAGTTGCCAAGTTTGTCCGAACATTTATCATACCTCTGAACCAATTTTAAAATACCCTCTTCATAAAAACTTGCCGCCTGCACCGATAACTAAATCGTCTGTAATCAAAGAAGGGCGACCGGAGCGGTCCTCATCATGGACGTTGTCACGGCCATCTTTGAATTGTCGTACCCACTTACGCACTTTGCTTTCACTCATAACAGTATCACCGCACACTTCACAAATCTGTCGATGAATTTCTGCAGCAGGCAGGTTCCTTTCTGACAAAAACCGTATCACTGCGCGAACCTCACATGCGGCGGGTGAATTGATAGTCTTAAACATTTTTAAAGCACAGAACAGAACGGTACAGGTCAGCTACAGAGCGGAAACTGAGCACAGTTGTTCCCGAGGCATGCCGGTACACGACACACGTGCTCGTTGCGGTATGCGCGCGAACTACTAGTGTCTACAACAAAACGGACCTTACTTTAAAAATACCCCTCGTGTGTGTGTGTGTGTGTGTGTGTAGTGTGTGTGTCCCTACTTGTCCCTACATGCGCTCGTTGCGGTATGCGCATGAACTACTCGTGTCTACAACAAAACGGACCTTACTTTAAAAATACCCCTCGTGTGTGTGTGTGTGTGTAGTGTGTGTGTCCCTACTTGTCCCTACATGCGCTCGTTGCGGTATGCGCATGAACTACTCGTGTCTACAACAAAACGGACCTTACTTAAAAAATACCCCTCGTGTGTGTGTGTGTGTGTATATAGTGTCCCTACTTCTCAGATTTTCACTTCTCACGGGTGGTCCTGGAATGTAACACCTGCAATAAGTGAGCGAACACTGTATGCCATTTCCTATAAGATGAGACAATTTACTATTAGTCTTTACATCTGTGCAATGGAACTGTAGAACCAGAACCAAATCTGGTGGAGTTATAATTAACATGTTTTTATATTCCTTCAAGCCATTTCTGGCTAATGCCAACCCTAAGGTGAATGTATTGTGGAGTTTTATTTGCAAGGTTTGTTCAGGCAGGGTTGCCTTTGCCTTCCTCGGGGGCTAAAAGAGGGTGGTTTTCCCAAGATCCATGGCAGAGCGGGGATTCGAACCCTGTTCTCCAGAATCATAGTCCAACGTTCAAACTGCTATGCCATGCTGGCTCTGGTTAACATTTGCCAAATGTTCAATGTGGCATTTTCTGTTAGTCACTATCATTATATTTGTTTGGCCTTTCCTTTGGCGCCTCCACTATGGAGAGAATCCAAGTGTTGCTTTTTAAGTGGCAAGCATGCTAAGTGTCTCTTCAGTTCCCATGCTGAGCAGTTAATCTGGGATTTCTTGGAGAGTTGATTTAGCATTCTTGCAGTGCTTTTTTCTTCACCTTGTGCTTTTGTGGCATATAATTGATTAGTTGAATTTGCTGACTGCTTTTAATTGGGGCAATTAAAACTGTGTCGGTTTGAATGGGTTTTCTAAAATCATATTGGCTTGATTGACCTTGTATTGTTTTGCTTTTTTCTCTGTCTTCCCACTGGGCTGCTCCAGGAGCCATGGCTAACCATCTTATAACCAATGCTCTTCTTCGTCCTCATGGCACTAACAACCCTTATAACACATTGCTCGGGGAATCGGCCGTCTATAACAACCCTTCCGTCAGCATGTACAACACGCCAGGTGTGATGGAGTTTCTCTCATTTTTCTAGTGAGAGTCCCATTTTATGTGGTTTTTTTATAGACACAATTTTTGTTCCCCCCCCCCCCACTTTATCTTCTCCTTCCCCATTATTTTTCCGCAGTACAAATAATTATTTCCTCAGCCATTTCAGAACATTTTCACTTTTCCCTAGGCTTTTTTTAAAAAGATATAAATTAATTTTGAAATTTGCCCATTCATCAGCTCTAATTAGATGAGTGTTGCTTTATTTTTTTGTCGTGCATATGTTTGGTCTCTTGTATTCATCATTTATCTCACCTATATTTCTTTGTTAAATCATTCATTTAAGAAACAGGAATGCTATTCAAGGTAAGTAATGCTAAAATAGCCTGTTAGCTAAAATAGCCTGTTAGCACCCAAATACTGTTGGTTTTCAAAATTCAGAGTGAATTAGTTTAGTGCACAATATGTTCCTATTGTCTCACATTTTAGTGAAGTAAAATCACCAATTCAACTTGTGCAATTGGGTTTAAATATGATTTAAATCAATCGGGTTTAATTAGTCAGAAACCACTGATTTCCGCGAAAAGGGTGTAACTATCTTTAGTTGGATGGCTACCTAGAGATAGGAAAAACCAAAAAGAAAAATGGGTTCCCCTGAAACTGTGGAGACCAAAATCCACTGATTGTGGTAATATGAAAATAACTAAATTAACTCAATGTATATATTACAAATACACACATCAAAAAAACTGCCACATTCACATTAAGTAGAAACAACTGGTTCTTCTCTTGAAGTATAAAACAAAGTCTTCGTTTGAGAAAATGTCCTGTTCTTTATTACATACTAGCTTGGGGACCTGGCACTGTCTGGGTAATTTGAGAAAGGAATTGTGTATCAAGTTTGGTCTTTATCTGTTATTTATATGGCTCACAGTGGTCTCAGAAAGTTAGTGAAGGTAGTGTAAGTCCCATCATCTGTGGTCCATCCTCCTCCAAACTGCACCAGGATGGACAGTGGGTCATGCGAGCTCTGTGTGCCAAGTTTGGTCTTGATCAGTCATTGGATGAGGGTCACAGTAGTCTCAGAAAGTCCCATCATCCATAGTCTGTTCTCCCTCAAACCTCACCAGAATGTTGAGTTGGCCAAGGGGGCTTTCTGTGCCAAGTTTGGTCTTTATTGGTATTTGGATGAGTGTCGCTGTGGTTTCAGGAAGTGAGTGAAGGTACTGCAAGTCGCATCATCCATCATCCGTCCTCCTCCAAACAGCACCAGGATGTAGAGTGGCTCATGGCGGCTCTGTGTGTCAAGTTTGGTTGTGATCGGTCATTAGATGAGGTTTGCAGCAGTCTTGGAAAGTGAGTGGAGGTACTTGAAGTCCCATCATCCATGGTCTGTCCTCCTCGAAAGTACACCAGGATGTAGAGGGGGTCATGGGGGTTCTGTGTGCCAGGTTTGGTCTTTATCAGTCTTCGTTGGGGACCACAGTGGTCTGTGGGAACCAATGGGTTTGAAAGTACTACAAATCCCATCATCTCTTGTCTGTCCTCCCCCAAACCTCCCCAGGATGTAAAGGGGGTCATGGGGGTTATGTGTGCCAAGTTTGGTCCAGGTCCATCACCCGTGCTGGTCATAGTGGCCTGTGAAATTGGCAGCCAATCAGAAAGCTGCCACATACACCGTCCTCCGCATACAAACACTGACTTTTATTATATACATAGATGAGTAGACTCCAGTAGTCACAGGAATTGACTCCAACCTGCAACCGGTTTCGACTCACAAGTGCCTTCGTCAGGCGGTTGGGTCTACAAACAACACATATCACGAATACACATATACAATAGAACAATTTGTTATAACAAGTTTGTAAGAATATATACAGACACTCTACTTACTCAAATTATAAAAAAAAAGCTCATCTTTTGAGGTGAGAAATTCAACAGTCTTCTGGAGGGGTGGATCCTAAGGGGACATAGATAGTGGCTAAAGATACATTGTGACATGAATTATAAACCATACATAGAGAAATAATATCTATGAAACAAAAATAATATAATAATATAATACTCACAGCTATTCTTTGTTGAGCAATATACCCTGCAAGGAGTTTTATTCTGTGGCGAGTATAGAACAGGACATTTTCTCAAACGAAGACTTTGTTTTATACTTCAAGAGAAGAACCAGTTGTTTCTACTTAATGTGAATGTGGCAGTTTTTTTGATAAGTGTATTTGTAATATATACATTGAGTTACCTAGAGATAGGAGCCACGTTATATGGACGGAACAGAGTTTTGTCCTCTCATAAACGTCTAGAACAATGTAAAAAACTTTTTGGTAGAGTCACAGATGTATTTCTTCACTTTTGATACCTTTCTGAAATGTAGATTGGAAATTTCCTCCCTCAAAGATACTAGGATATGGAAACAATACTTTATCTGGATTGTGTGGTCTTCTGTTGTGAAGTCTGTCAGCCTAAGAGACAAAATAATGATTCCTGCAAACATTTCATGTCTTGCAATACGTGTTATGTCTTGCTATATGTTTACTTCCACGAGATGGCTGGTACGGATTTCAAACTGCCATTGTATATATCCATTAAAAATACTGAATTTTTTTTTCCTAACAAATTTAATCATGCCTGAACAAGACCAAAATGTTGAGAATTACATTTCTATTTCCCATAACCTGAAAGTTTGTGTGTGTGAATACTTTGTTCTCCCATAAAAGTTAATGTGATTTTCACATACAAAATTTTATAATTATGTAATTTTTGCCTGCTGAGAATCAGATCCAGATAAAGATTGTCAGTTGTCTTTGGTTCCCATTGAAATAAATGGGTTTTAAATACTGAATAATTTTATTTTCACTAACTGCACAATCCTAGACTCTTAACTCAGAAATCCTACTGACTTCTTAGAGACTAACATATTTAAGACCTTATTAAATTGTGTTCATGTGTACCATAATTACTTCTTTCCCAATATTGGCAGGTATGATATTCCATTGATTGTGCATACATGACCCATGCTTTTAATTGTGAATTGTAAATAAAAAGTGCCACCCGTTTCCTGAAAATGTAGTGAATGGCATTATAGGTTCAATTTAATAATTATGGGTGATGGTATATTTCTTAAAGGATTTCATTTATGTTGTTTAAGATGCATATATGCAGGGGCGGCTCAACCCATTACGCAAAGTAAGCATTTGCAGTATAGTTGATTTTGCCCAGGCGCTCTTGGGGAAAAATAGACCTTGACATATGCGAGTTGTAGTTACCGGGATGTATAGTTCACCTACAATCAAAGAGCATTCTGAACTCCACCAATGATGGAATTGAACCAAATATGGCACACAGAACTCCCACGACGAACAGAAAATATATATCAGTGTTTGGTTGGGGGGAGGGGGGTCCAAAATACTGTTTGCTTACCATTGAAATAATAGGGCCGCCTCTGCATATATGTCAAAAGTAAACCCAGACTATGAAGTAAATCAGATTCAGGCCCGTAGCCAGGATTTTGATTGGGGGGGGGGGGGCTGAGTTTGATTCGGGCGGGGGGGGGGGGGGGCTCAGGATCTATCCTAGCAAACCTTTTTACAGAAACCTGGTTTTATTAATTCTAGTTTAAATGCTGTCTCTTCTTTATGAGGTAGTAATTGGGCTGGTAAACCTTGATCAATCTGGTATTCTGTATTTTTCCTTTCCTTTACACTCTTTCATAGTTCTTGTTGTTTTTCTGTAATTTGTATTGTTTGTTTGGCTTCAGAAATTATATCTTTAAGATCTTGCTTGATTTTCTTCTGTTTGAAAAATCTTTTTTTTATTCCAATAACAATTGCAAGATTTGTAACTGTGACAAAAGCAAAGACTGGAAGGAGTTAATTACAGTCATTTTAGAAACAGTGAATATAATTTAAGTGCTGTTAAAACAGCTTGGTCCTGTATAGATAGTGAAATTTTACTTTCCAGCAGCAGATGGCATAAATTATTTACTTGTGGCAACTAGCTTATCTCCTCTATGAATGCAGATTATTAATTACAGTCTTTATAATTCAGATTAGTCTTGCTCTAGGGCTTGTCTAAAAGGATTGTCCAATCTATATAAATAAAATGTAATGTTTGTTTGTGCTATTCACAGAACTCAGAAACCACTGGGGCAATTGACACCAAATTTGGACACTATGTCCCTAACAACCCAATGTATGTTCTCCACTCAAAAAAACCCAACGAAAACAAAAAGCAGAAAGGACTTCTAAACTGCATGTCCACAAAGGAGAAACTGCATGTCTACCGAGACCCATGGCCACGCCCCCCCCACCTCATCGGGGGGAAACAGCCACACATAAGCGAGTAGAGTGGAGGTGGAGGCTTGCTGCATGCAGCCCCTTCTCTTCCCCTCCTATGTCAGGAGAGCAGTCTCCTCCTCCTTTCCCTGTTGGAAAGTGCCAGCAGAAGCAACAGAGTGCTCCACGCAAGGAAGAAGGGGAGGAGGGGGAGGGGGAGGAGGGGGAGGCAAGGAAGGTCCACGGTGCTTGAATGAAGGACCTTCCTTCTCTCCCTCCCTTCCCTTCTTTCCTCCCTTTCCTTTCTTTCCTTTCCTTCTTTCCCTCCTTCCCTTCCTTCATGTCCCCCCTTCCTTTTTCCTTCCTTCCTCCCTCCCTCCCCTTCCTCCTTCTTTCCCTTTCTTCATTTCCTTCCCCTTCATTTCC
The DNA here is from genome assembly GCF_037176765.1 of Anolis sagrei. NCBI lineage: Eukaryota > Metazoa > Chordata > Lepidosauria > Squamata > Anolidae > Anolis > Anolis sagrei. The sequence continues at coordinate 170,535,675 of NC_090022.1, read as the reverse complement.
TTCTTTCCCTCCTTTCTTCATCCCCCTCCTTTCTTTCCCTTCTTCCTTGCTCCTTCCTTCCTTCTCCTTCCTCCCTCCCTCCTTGTCCCTCCTTCTTTCTTTTCCTTCCTTCCCTTCTTTCCCTCCTCCCTTCCTTTTTCCTTCCTTTCTTCCTGTCCCTCCCTCCTTCCTTCCTTCTTCCTTTCCTTCTTTCTATGTAAGATATAGCATCATAGAATCAAAGAGTTGGAAGAGACCTCATGGGCCATCCAGTCCAACCTCCTGCCAAGAAGCAGGAATGTTGCATTCAAATCACCCCTGACAGATGGCCATCCAACCTCTGTTTAAAAACTTCCAAAGAAGGAGCCTCCACCACACTCCGGGGCAGAGAGTTCCACTGCTGAACAGCTCTCACAGTCAGGAAGTTCTTCCTCATGTTCAGGTGGAATCTCTTCTCTTGTAGTTTGAAGCCATTGTTCTGCGTCCTAGTCTCCAGGGAAGCAGAAAACAAGCTTGCTCCCTCCTCCCTGTGACTTCCTCTCACATATTTATACATGGCTATCATATCCCCTCTCAGCTTTCTCTTCTTCAGGCTAAACATGCCCAGCTCCTTAAGCCGCTCCTCATAGGGCTTGTTCTCCAGACCCTTGATCATTTTAGTCGCTCTCCTCTGGACACATTCCAGCTTGTCAATATCTCTCTTGAATTGTGGTGCCCAGAATTGGACACAATATTCCAGGTGTGGTCTAACCAAAGCAGAATAGAGGGGTAGCATTACTTCTTTAGATCTAGACACTATGCTCCTATTGATGCAGGCCAAAATCCCATTGGCTTTTTTTGCCGCCACATCACATTGTTGGCTCATGTTTAACTTGTTGTCCACGAGGACTCCAAGATCTTTTTCACACGTACTGCTCTCAAGCCAGGCATCGCCCCCCCCATTCTGTATCTTTGCATTTCGTTTTTCCTGCCAAAGTGGAGTATCTTGCATTTGTCACTGTTGAATTTCATTTTGTTAGTTTTGGCCCATCTCTCTAATCTGTCAAGATCGTTTTGAATCCTGCTCCTGTCCTCTGGAGTATTGGCTATCCCTCCCAATCTTTTCCAGAATCTTGCCTGGTATCGACGTGAGGCTGACCGGACGGTAGTTGCTTGGGTCGTCCTTTTTTCCCTTCTTGAAGATTGGGACCACATTGGCCCTCCTCCAATCTGCTGGAACTTCTCCCGTTCTCCAAGAACTCTCAAAGATGGTTGCCAATGGTTCCGAAATGACTCCCGCTAGTTCCTTCAATACTTTTGGGTGTAGTTGGTCTGACCCTGGGGACTTGAACTCATTTAGAGGTACAGGCAGTCCCCGAATTATGAACATCCAGGTTACAAATGACTCATAGTTAAGAGCAGAGGTGAGAAAAATAGGAAATGAGAAAAATCTACACTGGGATGGGAAATTCACTCCCAAAAGAGATACCATGGCGGAACGGTTTCTCCCCTGAAGCTTCATCGCCAATCCTTGTTTCCATAACAAGCTATATTTTTTGAAATCTAATTATCACAGGGACAGAAAGTGAGGTAAAATACTCTGAACAGGGGCACAGACAGCAAAACAAACACCACAGCTGTGTTACTTCTTCCCTGTGCTAGCCAGAGAAAGAGAGAAAGGATGGGGTTACACTTAATGTACCTGTTCTTACTTAAATACAAATTCAACTTAAGAACAAACCTACAGATTTCTCACATAATCCTGTGAAAAAATAGGAATATTATCTTTAAAAGCCAGCAGTTCTTTCTGCAGGTATTCTCTTGACACTGTAGTCATCAGATTTTAGAAAGTCGCTCCTGCGTTCTATAATCAGAGTGGCATTAGAGTAGATTCGTACTACTCAAGGACAAGGTTATTAGCTGTTTTATATTTGTCCCCTTCTTTAATTCGTACCCTGTAATAAGCCTCTCTAAAATCTAATTTGTTAATAATCTTGCCTGTGCTCAACTGAGTCAGCATGTCTTTGATCAGTGGAAGTGGGTACGCCTGGCTAGTGCTGATTGCTTTTAACCCTCTATAATCTGTGACCAATCTCAAGAATCTCTCTTTTCTCTTAAAAACACTGGTACCACTAGTGGCAAAGACATTGCTCTCAGGAAACCACGAGCTAAATTCTTATCGCTCTAGGGATCATTAGATTAGGAGTTCTTTTTAAACCGAGTTCACAGTTCCTCAGACGGTTGGCGGGGCTGAACTGTAGTTTGAAAAAAATGAACTCCTATGCACACTGCATGTTCTGTCGCGCATTGGGCCTGTAAATCATTGTCTTTAAAACAGGATGTGCAACCTTTGCCCAACGGGAAGCCCAAAGAGAAGTTCTCAGAGGTTTCCACCACAAACAGTCTTTAGATGGCTTGAGAAGTAAAACAAAGTCTTTTTCATTAATGAACAATCAAACAGAAACTTCTCTTGTCTTCAGTAAAGTTAAGTAAATGATTCCAAGCTTTTGGGCAACTGGTGAATTCCTAACCTTGCCCACGAAGGACAGGCAACTATTTTCAATAACTTCTTCTTTAAAGGAAAATCCCCTTTTTAACTTCTCCCAGGCTGACTGTAATCTAACCCTTACTGATGTGGGCTCTGCTACCAGGTCGAACTGCTTCTCGAACACCGAGTGGACCTACCAGCAAGGCAGTAGTTGTTCTCCAGCTGGAGTTCTTTAGTCTTTAGGGTTGTTTTCCTGGAAATTCTTTCCCTGGAAATTCTTTCCCTTCTGTTTCTGTTGGAATTTCTGTAACCCTGGAAATTTTTAAAGGTTGAAGCTTTTGTACAGGGGAAGCTTTACACACATCCTGTACATAGATTTCCTTGCTGAGACTAACTAAAAAATGACTCCCTTCCCTTCCCAATTGCCCTGAGCAAGGGGCGGGACCAAACTTAATGATGATGGACAGGCGGCTTTCCCTATAACTGCAATCAAAGAAGCCACCTATCTGCAGAGTCCCTGAAACTTAGGACTGCAAACAAACATTCAGTGCAAAGCAAACAAAATTGGAGCTCCTGGTACAGCTGTACCAGAATGCTGCACATATGTTATTTATTTATTTATTTATTTATTTACTGTATTTGTATACTGCCTTTCTCAGCCAGTCGGCGACTCAAGACAGTTTCCAACAAAACAGTACACATAACATAATAATTCAGATTAAAACATTAAAACAGTATAAAACACAAAAAAGCAATAAAAACAACATCATTAGTTATTAGCAAGCATTGCCCAGTCAAGTCATTCAATTTCCTATATCGGTTACTCTGCATTTGTAAACGCTTGCTCAAACAACCATGTTTTAACTTGCCTCCGAAACATTTAGAGGGAGGGAGCCGATCTGATCCACCTAGGGAGGGCTTTCCATAGCCAAGGGGGCACCGCTGAGAAGGCCCTGTCTCTCATCTCTGCCAGATGTACTTGTGATGAAGGCGGGACCGAGAGCAGGGCCTCCCCAGACAATCTCAAAGTCCTTGATGGTTCATAAGTGGAGATGCGTTCAGACAGGTAAGTTGGGCCAGAACCATTTAGGGCTTTATAGGCCAAAGCCAGCACTTTGAATTGGGCCAGGTAGCAAACCGGCAGCCAGTGGAGCTGGCGCAACAAGGGGGTTGTATGCATGCTCCCTGAGAACTGCTCCTGTTAGCAACCTGACTGCCATTCATTGGACTAGTTGAAGCTTCCGGACCATCTTCAAAGGCAACCCCACGTAGAGGGTGTTGCAGTAGTCCATACGGGATGTAACCAGAGCGTGGACAACCATTTATTTATTTATTTATTTCGAGTATTTCTACCCCGCCCTTCTCAACCCCCGAAGGGGGACTCAGGGCGGCTTACAAAAGGCACAATTCGATGCCAGCAATACAAATAGTAAGAGAAATACATAGCAGCAACAATTCTAAAACAATTAAAACAATCCAGCTTTACAGTACAACTAATAAAATCCAATCTAATGATCAACCTTCGCCAAACTCAAAATCCGTAAGTTCATTCTGCATTGTCATAATCCTATCCAGTTCTAGTCATCATTGTCCTTTGTCTGTCTGCCAGGTTACCCAAAGGCCTGATCCCATATCCATATTTTTAGTTTCCTTCTAAAAGAGAAGAGGGGTGTCGATGACCTAATTTCCCCGGGAAGCGAATTCCACAGGCGAGGGGCCACCACCGAGAAGGCCCTGCTCCTCGTACCCACCAACCTCACTTGTGATAGAGGTGGGGCCGAGAGCAGGGCCTCCCCAGAAGATCTTAAACTCTGAGGTGGGATGTAGAAGGAGATACGTTCGGACAGGTACGCTGGGCCGGAGCCGTATAGGGTTTTGTAGGTCAAAACCAGCACTTTGAATTGTGCTCGGAACTGGATCGGCAGCCAGTGGAGCTGACATAACAGAGGGGTGGTATGCTCCCTGTATGACGCTCCAGTGAGTAATCTGGTCACCGCCCATTGGACTAATTGAAGTTTCCGAACAGTCTTCAAAGGCAACCCCACGTAGAGTGCGTTGCGTGGTCAAGGCAGGCTTCCCAAGGTACGGGCGCAGCTGGCACACAAGTTTTAACTTTGTGAATGCTCCCCTGGTCACTGCTGAGACCTGGGGCTCCAGGCTCAGTGACGAATCCAGGATCACACCGAAGCTGCGAACCTGCGTCGTCAGGGGGAGTGAAACCCCATCCAATATCTTATTTTTAGTGCAAACAAAATAGAAAGAATAATACAATATTTAAAGTGAAGAACAATTTCAACCAACAGAAATGTACCAGTATTTCAGTGGAAAGTATGGATGTTCTTTTGGCTGATGAGATTGTCAAGTTAATTAGGATTGTTGTTGTGGTCTGCCTTCAAGTTGTTTCAGACTTAGGGTGACGCTAAGTCTAAAGTTCAGGACTGGTAAATTATTATTATTATTATAGCTTTATCTAGCATCTCCCAAGGGATTTGATGCGGCTTACAACAGGCCGGAGCCCAACACAATACAACAATACAATACATAGCAAATAAAACAGTTAAAGCAGAAAACAATAGCAATAGCAATACAACAGGACATTATTAAAAACTGAGCAGAGTAGGGTACAGGATTAAAAGTGCTGAAGTATCGGAGGGATATGGGATTAAATATAAGTGCAGTGTACAGTGAGGGTGATCTTGACTCTACTAAAGTGCTTCTGGGCTTTGGTAGTGGGGTTCCTAATCTGAGAAGGCACGTTGGAACAGCCAGGTTTTCAGGTTCTTTCTGAAAACCGCCAAAGTAGGGGCCTGTCTGAGATCTTTCGGGAGGGCATTCCAGAGGCGGGGGGCCACCACAAAGAAGGCCCTGTCCCGCGTCCCCACCAAACGCGCCTGCGACGCGGGCGGGATCACGAGCAGGGCCTCTCCTGATGACCGGAGTGAACGTGTGGGTTCGTAGACTGTGATGCGGTCACGCAGGTAGGGTGGTCCCAAACCGTTCAGGGATTTGTAGGTAAGCACCTGCACCTTAAATTGGGCTCGGAAAATAAACGGCAGCCAGTGGAGCTCCTTAAACAGAAGGGTTGACCTCTCTCTGTAATGGGCCCCCGTTAACATCCTGGCTGCTGCCCGTTGGACCAATTGGAATTTCCTTGGAGGGCTGCATCTGGTCTTAGTTTAGGGACCCCTGCATTAGATAAATCTTTTGTTTCAGTAATGGGACCCCTGGCACAATGTTTATGGCACAATCGGTTTCTCAAGTGGGGGGGGGGGGTGAGATTTGTTGCATCCATGTTCTTCAAAAACGTCCTTTACTCTGTGAGGATGGATATAGTGCTTTCTACTATTGCCCTTCCCAACATCAGCCTTTCTTTCCCCCTTCTTTTCCTCTACATCTGCAGAGTGGGGCGGGGGGGGGGGAATAAAAAGGGAAAATACGGAGAAGGAAGGGGAGGAGGAAAACAAGAAAGGATGTAAGGAGATGCCGTTGAATCTTGCTGTAAAGAGACTGCATTAAACTAACTATTTTGAGTACTTTAACCAGCTTGTTTGCTTTGGTTTGGATACAGTTATCCTGTGCTTATAATACCCACATAGCAGAGGAAACACTTTTGATATGAAAGCCAAAGCTTATGCCATTCCTCTTCCAATGGAAGAGGAACAAAATGTCACAAATCATGATGCAATTTTGTCAATACTGAAGAAACTTACATTCTGATTGCTCCTGGGTTGTACTTCAATGGGAAAGGACTCTATTCCTCCTTTCACATCTATCCTGGAGCAATTAAATTTTATGTTTCCTGCCAAACAGCCCTCATATATAAAACAAACGGTGTCTCCTGTTGCTTTCTTCATTAGCAAGCCTTGCAAATGCTGATTTATTTTTAGTAAATGTTTGATATATCTATTAGGCCTGTTCAATGCATGGTTCTAAATGGTTCTAAAGTACTAAAGTTCTGGTGGTGAAAATTTCAGAACTCTAACAAAACTCTTAAAATGTCATTATAAATGGCAGTTCCTAATTGGTTCTGTCATAAAAATCGCCAATAATGAAATAATAATTAAATTTTGAAAGAGTTATGAAGTTTTCACCACCAGAACTTTAGTTTTGTAAGTACTTTAGAACCATTTATAACAGTGTTTCTCAACCTGGGGGTCGGGACCCCTGAGGGGGTCATGAGGGGGTGTCAAAGGGGTCGCCAAAGACCATCAGAAAACATAGTATTTTCTGTTGGTCATTGGGATTCTGTGTGGGAAGTTTGACCCAATTCTATTGTTGGTTGAGTACAGAATGCTCTTTGATTGTAGGTGAACTATAAATCCCAACAACTACAACTCCCAAATGTCAAGGTCTATTTTCCCCACACTCCACCGGTGTTCACATTTGGGCATATTGAATATTCGTGCCAAGTTTGGTCCAGATCCATCATTGCATGAATCCACAGCACTCCTCTGGATATAGGTGAACTACAACTCCCAAACTCAAGGTCAATGCCCACAAAACCCTTCCAGTGTTTTCTGTTGGTCATGGGAGTTCTGGGTGCCAATTTCGGTTTAAATCCATCTCTGGTGGAGTTCAGAATGCTCTTTGATTATAGGTGAACTATAAATCCCAGCAACTACAACTCCCAAATTACAAAATCAATCCTCCCCCCAACCCCACTAGCATTCTCATTTGGGCATATTGGGTATCTGTGCTCAATTTAGTCCAGTGAAGGAAAATCCATCTTGCATTATGATTTATGACAGTAGTAAAATGACAAGTATCAAGTAGCAATGAAAACAATATTATGGTGGGGGGTCACCACAACATAGGGAACAGCATTAAGGGGTCACGGCATTAGCAAGGTTGAGAACCACTGATTTAGAACCATGCATTGAACAGGCCTAATATCTATATACCCAGATCATGAAAAATATTTTTGGATTTAAAAGGGGTATGAGTGAGGAAGTTTGAGAAGCCCTGGTTTAGCCCAGTTCTTACTGGCTTATTTGCAAGATTATTATGGTAGACCTTGTCAAAGGGGTTACTTAAATATACTAAAGATATACTACAAACGCAGCATTCCCTTAATCTACCAAGCTGCATATAAAAAAAGAGAAAGATAAAAAATTGTCTGGCTTGACATATTTTTGAGAAACCCATGATAACTTTTTGTGAGTACGACATTCTGGTCTAAGCTTACAGATGATCTGCTTAATGATCTGTTCTTGAATCTTTCCTGACATTGATGTCAGGTTGATTGGGTTGTTCTTTTTTCTCCTTTTAGAAAATGGTGATAACATTTGCTTTTCTCTAGTCTGCTGGAACTTCTCCTATTCTCCAAGAGTTCTCAAAGATGATTGCCTTCGGTTCTGAAATTACTTTTGCCAGCTGGATGTAATTCATCTAGCCCTGGAGACTTGAATTCATTTCAATTTTAAGAGTTTCCAGAGGGATAGTTGCCCTTGTCTGTTGCAAAAATAATAATAATCTTGTATCATTTAAAAAGCTAATTCATGATTACCTTTTTAAATGGAATAAGCTTTCATGAACTGGAGGCCACCATCTGGTGCATGGTTGAGACCGGAATGGGTGGGGATGTTGCAGTGATTCAGGTCAGAGGTAAATCAAATACATAAAGTACCTGTAGTGGTATTTGCCATATTAACAATGGCCATTTCCAAAATATTGACAGCCTTACTTTGACAAAGGGCTTATTGAAATCAACACATACCACATCCATAATTTATTTATTTATTTACAGCTTTTATATTCCGCCCTTCTCACCCTGCAGGGGACTCAGGGCGGATTACAGTGTACACATATATGGCAAACATTCAATGCCAATTTTGACATACAACATATGCAGACATAGACAGAGGCTATTTAACTTTTTTCTGGCTGCCAGGAGCTGTCGCTTTCATCATCCATCTGCGACACTGATGAAGTACTTCCGCATTCCCCGCATGCTTTTTGCTGGAGTGCTTGCTGGAGTCTTTTTATGGCCTCATAAATTAGTTATTTTAGCCTCCCCACACTTTAAGGTGGTACCTAATTTTCCTACTTGACAGATGCAACTGTCTTTCGGGTTGCAAAGGTCGACAACAGGCTACACAATTGGTTGGAAACCCACTCCACCCCGGGCTGGCTTCGAACTCATGACCTTTTGGTCAGAGTGATCTTAATGCAGCTGACACTCAGCCAACTGCACCACAATCCCGGTGCGGGATTACATTCCCTTATAATTCTACTTATAATATACTTATAATATTACATTCCCTTATAATATAACATTCCCTTTTAATTCTACTTATAATATACTTATATTATTACATTCCCTTATAATATAACATTCCCTTATAATTCTACTTATAATATACTTATAATATTACATTCCCTTATAATATAACATTCCCTTATAATTCTACTTATAATATACTTATAATATTACATTCCCTTATAATTCTACTTATAATATACTTATAATATTACATTCCCTTATAATATAACATTCCCTTATAATTCTTCTTTTTTAAAAAGAGATAAGTTTGGTCTGGCCTGATTTCTTTTAAGTAACCTACAGTATATTCTGATGTATAAGACTACATTTAATCTAAGAAAATCTTTGCAAAAGTGAGGGGCTGTCTTATACGTGGGAGTTGTCTTATACATGGGAGTAGTCTTATACGTTGGAGTAGCCTTATGCATGGGGGTCGTCTTATATGTGGGGGTAGTCTTATACGCCGGGAGTCGTCTTATAGAGCGGGTGCTGAAACTTCCAATCCGGATTGGAGAATCTGTGGTTGCTGCATATTGTGGGGGGAGCTCAAAAATGGCAGTGGCCGCATCCCTGCCATATGCAGCGACTGTATGAAAACATTAAGGGCGACAAGTACAGTAGAAGAAAATCCATTCATCAGGATTTGTGGACTTAATGGGGTCCCGATGGTGAGCTGAAGGGGCACCCCACTGGGAAGGTGTAAATGAAGGGGGGGGGGGAGTTGCAGGCGTCCGGGGTATGGAAAAAAGAGATAGAGTGACTCTGGGCCCAGAAAAACACACCTCTTTTACCTGTCTGGCCCGCCCTTGTATCCTCTTACCGTACCTCCTCCTCTGCCTCTCAGATCTCGCTCCTGAAGACTGCAGTGAAGTGGTGCAGGTGCGCATGTGCGAAATCTGAGAGGCAGAGAAGGAGGTACAGTAATAGGAAAATTACCATATTGAAATCAAATCTGATGCTTTTAAATTTTTATTTGGTGTGGGTTGGAAGAGGGGTAGTCTTATATGGCGAGTATATCCCAAACTCTATATTTTAACTGGAAAAGTTGGGGGTCGTCTTATACGCCAGTCGTCTTATATGCCGGGTATGTTGATTTTTAGGGATCACAGTATTCCTTTCTATCTGTTTGTAGGCTGTGCAACAACTGAAAGGAAAACAGAGCATAGGGACACTGACTGCAACCCCCTCATTTATTTTATTTATTTATTTCGAATACTGGGGGGACTCAGGGTGGCATCCAATTGGCAACAGTTCAATGTTCAACAGTTCAACATAATAAAATACAAAACAACAATAATTATAATAGTTAGAAGCATAAAAACATAAAACATTAAACATTAAAACAATATACTTACAGTCCACTGAGTTATTACCAGTCTGGTGGCTATTTATCTAGCCATATACTATGATTGAGAACTCTGTTTAACTTATCCATAATCCATTTCCAAGCCATTGTCAATATTGTCAATTGTCATTTCCACCTATGAGAAACCCAGTGTGTATGCTCAATTACTTGCCAGAGAAATGATAGCACAAGTGGTAATGAGTAGCATAAGAGGAGTAGGCAATAGGTAGAGGTGAAACGGCGTTGAGGTAGGCAGACTAGAAAGAGGACTGTGTGTGTGTCTTGGTTCCTCTCACAGTTCCTAGGCTTGAGGAACACATTGCTGACCAGAGACATAATGAGGATCTCGGTCTTTGAATGTCTTAGTGCCTATTAATCTCTGTGTAGCTGCTGTTTAAAATTGCTTGCTGAACCAAAAAGCCTGCATAGAATCATAGAATCCTAGAGTTGGAAGAGACCTCATGGGCCATCCAGTCCAACCCCCAGCCAAGAAGCAGGAATATTGCATTCAAAGCACCCCTGACAGATGGCCATCCAGCCTCTCTTTAAAAGCTTCCAAAGAAGGAGCCTCCACCATACTCTGGGGCAGAGAGTTCCACTGCTGAACGGCTCTCACAGTCAGGAAGTTCTTCCTCAAGTTCAGATGGAATCTCCTTTCTTGTAGTTTGAAGCCACTGTTCCACGTCCTAGCCTCCAGAGAAGCAGAGAACAGGCTTGCTCCCTCATCCCTATGACTTCCTCTCACATATTTATACATGGCTATCATATCTCCTCTTAGAACATATACTGGAAGGCATATGTTCTGTATCAGAACGTAGAGCTGATGTGGTCTATCCAATGCAATTTTCTGGATTTCAGTAAGGCCTTTGACAAGGTCCCCCATGACCTTCTGGCAAGCAAACTAGTCCAGTGTGGACTAGGCAAAACTACGGTGAGGTGGATCTGTAATTGGTTAAATGGACGAACCCAGAGGGTGATTCTCCCCAATGCTTCCTCTTCATCCTGGAAAGAAGTGACGAGCGGAGTGCCACAAGCAGGGTCCCGTCCTGGGCCCGGTCCTGTTCAACATCTTTATTAATGATTTAGAGGAAGGGTTAGAAGGCATGATCATCAAGTTTGCAGATGACACCAAATCGGGAGGGATAGCCAATACTCCAGAGGACAGGAGCAGAATTCAAAACGACCTTGACAGATTGGAGAGATGGGCCAAAACTGACAAAAATACCTTGAGTACCGCATCTCGGCCTACGAGCCCACGAGGACCTTGAGATCATCCGGGGAGGCCCTTCTCTCGGTCCCGCCTGCCTCACAGGCACGCTTGGCGGGGACTAGAGAGCGGGCCTTCTCGGTGGTGGCCCCCCGGCTATGGAACTCCCTCCCTGTTGAAATTAGACAGGCGCCTTCCCTCATGGCCTTCCGCAAGGGCCTGAAAACCTGGCTCTTTGAAAAGGCCTTCAATTAAGTGCTATGCTTTGGAATGACCACCGGAATGGAATATGACTACGAGACTGATTATGACCCAAACAAGACGAAGTGGATTTTTAGTTTAGTTTAGCTATGTGTTAGTAAGATGTATGTTGCCCTGAATTTATTGTAACTGTTGTCTTTATGTTCTATGTTCTGTACACCGCCACGAGTCGCTTCCGGGCTGAGAGTGGCGGTCAACAAATGCAAATAATAAATAATAATAAATAAAATGAAGTTCAACAGGGACAAATTCAAGATACTCCACTTTGGCAGGAAAAACAAAATGCAAAGATACAGAATGGGGGACAATGCCTGGCTCAAGAGCAGTACGTGTGAAAAAGATCTTGGAGTCCTCGTGGACAGCAAGTTAAACATGAGCCAACAATGTGATGTGGTGGCAAAAAAAGCCAATGGGATTTTGGCCTGCATCAATAGGAGCATAGTGTCTAGATCTAGGGAAGTAATGCTACCCCTCTATTCTGCTTTGGTTAGACCACACCTGGAATATTGTGTCCAATTCTGGGCACCACAATTGAAGAGAGATATTGACAAGCTGGAATGTGTCCAGAGGAGGGCAACTAAAATGATCAAGGGTCTGGAGAACAAGCCCTATGAGGAGCGGCTTAAGGAGCTGGGCATGTTTAGCCTGAAGAAGAGAAGGCCGAGAGGAGATATGATAGCCATCTATAAATATGTGAGAGAAAGCCACAGGGAGGAGGGAGCAAGCTTGTTTTCTGCTTCCCTGGAGACTAGGACACGGAACAATGGCTTCAAACTACAAGAAAGGAGATTCCATCTGAACATGAGGAAGAACTTCCTAACTGTGAGAGCCGTTCAGCAGTGGAAATCTCTGCCCCGGAGCGTGGTGGAGGCTCCTTCTTTGGAAGCTTTTAAACAGAGGCTGGATGGCCATCTGTCGGGGGTGATTTGAATGCAATATTCCTGCTTCTTGGCAGGGGGTTGGACTGGATGGCCCATGAACATGAGGAAGAACTTCCTGACTGTGAGAGCCGTTCAGCAGTGGAACTCTCTGCCCCGGAGTGTGGTGGAAGCTCCTTCTTTGGAAGCTTTTAAACAGAGTCTGGATGGCCATCTGTTGGGGGTAATTTGAATGCAATATTCCTGCTTCTTGGCAGGGGGTTGGACTGGATGGCCCATGAGGTCTCTTCCAACTCTTTGATTCTATGATTCTATGAATCAGCGCCCCGAATAATGAGACAGAATCTAAAGTTGACCAAAAATGGATTTGTAGCCCTTTTGTTACTAATATTGGAGAGTGGTCTGTGGTCAAAGTGGTCCCCAGTCAAAAAACGGTTGGTAACCACTGGTTTATGGCTATTCTGTCGCACACTGGGCCTGTGCATTAGACTGTACTCGGGACATACATTCTCTGTGCCCAACGGGACGCCGGGGCTGCCTCAGAATAAAGGCCCTTAGATTCCCCCAAACAGAGTCTTTAGAATGCTTAAAGTAAGTCCAACAAACAGGTACTAACGGTCTATAGGTTCTTTCAATCTTGTCCACTAGGAACAGGCACTGTCTTCTCAACTGTAACTAACTGATGGGGAAATCCTAGCTTCTAATCTGGGCAGTCTGTACTTGCCTCTGTTGACGTGGAGCCCCTGCACCCGGTACCAACTGCGTCTGGCTTCCGCGAGTGACCCTTGCCTCAACAGAGCTTTGTAGACCTCCAGGGAAAAAGAAGGAGTTCAGGTTGCTGTGATGGCCAGCTGGAGTCCCTCAGCCAAGCTGTGGCTGTATGTCTCCTGGCCAAGCCGTAGGGCTGTATAACCCCGGCGAAGCTGTAAAAGACGAAGCTTTTCTACAGGAGCCACTTCGTTCTATGTCCTGTGCGAAAGGCTTCTCTGTGAGAACTAACTCAAAATGGCTCCTGTTCCCTCCAAAACTCAAAAAGGGGTGGGACCAGGGAACCTAACTATTATTGACAGGTGGCTTGCCCTATGATTGCAACCAAAAGAAGCCACCTATCTGCAGGGTCCCTGAAACTTAGGACTGCAATAAACATTAAATGCAAAAGCAAACAGAAATGGAGCTCCTGGTACAGCTGTACCAGCACAATGGCATATAAGTCATTCACCATATGTTTGAATATAGGGTTCAATCTGAAATCTTGCTCCCCCACCAAAACTAGCAAAGCTTTTCCTTAATTAAGATTTTTCAGGTGGTGAAACATTCAGTCTATGCACGTTTACGTTGGACTCAAGCATGCAGTGTTTGAGATTAATTGTATGGAGTGATTCTCCAGGGTGGCCGTGGTGCATTCAACCAATCAAAGCTTAACTCATGTATCTTCAAGAAATTCCCTGTTGCCAGAGGAAAATAACTTCCCCTGTGGGAGGGAATGGCACCATCTGGCTCTGTTTTCAACCAAGTCATTCAAGATGTATGTATGAATCAAGCATTGCCCAGCTGGAGTTGCAGTCGTTCAGCCTGAGCCTTGTTCCTTGGGAAGAGCAGAATTCAGGAATTCAGGGAAGCATAAGAGTTCTGGGCTGGCCTCGCACTGACCTGTATGTGTATTTCCTTGGCTCTCTGTGAGTGTAGAAATCCAAGTGAGAAACGACAGTGGACGTGGAAAATGTGTGAAGAAGCAATTTCTTATGTAGTTAAAATATTTATATCCACATATTGACTACGGTTTTCAGAAGCTTTCCCACGAGCCCAAAGTGTATCCGTAGATACAAAAGCCATTCTACTGAGTGTGGTGCAGAGACCTGAAAATATTTGACATGCTTTTTGAGATGTTCTTCAAAATGTTCATGTTCACATGAGAGTACTTTGAGTATTGTACGTCAAAAGAAAACTACAATGGGAACATGGTGCTCACAGAAAAGAGCGGGTAATCATATTAACATGGATTTGGATGTTAGACACTAGGTATCATGGTTCACAGTAAGTAAAAGCAATTTAAAGACTCAGATATAATACTGACAGATACAGTGTAGTGATTTTCAAATGCCAGTCTAATTTTGTGTGTTGTTGAAGGCTTTCATGGCCGGAATCACTAGGCTACTGTGAGTTTTTCAGGCTGTATGGCCATGGGTTGTTGTAGGGATTTTGTTGGGCTATATGGCCATGTTCTAGAGGCATTCTCTCCTGACGTTTCACCTGCATCTATGGCAAGCATCCTCAGAGGTAGTGAGGTCTGACCTCACTACCTCTGAGGATGCTTGCCATAGATGCAGGCGAAACGTTAGGAGAGAATGCCTCTGGAACAGGGGTCCTCAAACTAAGGCACAGGGGCCAGATACGGCCCTCCAAGGTCATTTACCCGGCCCAACGTAACTCTGAAATGACTTGAAGGCACACAACAACAACAACAACAACAATCCTATCTCATCAGCCAAAACCAGGCCCACACTTCCCATTGAAATACTAATATGTTTATATTTGTTAAAATTGTTCTTCATTTTAAATATTGTCTTGTTTTTAAGTGTTTTTTGCACTACAAATAATATATGTGCAGTGTGCATAGGAATTCATGTTTTTTCAAATCACTGTATATACTCGAGTATAAGCCTAGTTTTTCAGCCCTTTTTTTAGGCTGAAAAAGTCCCCCTCAGCTTATACTCGAGTCAAGGTTATTTATTGTTTTACTGGAGCCCCCGGTGGCGCAGTGGGTTAAACCCCTGTGCCGGCAGGACTGAAGACCAACAGGTTGCAGGTTCGAATCCAGGGAGAGGCGGATGAGCTCCCTCTATCAGCTCCAGCTCCTCATGCGGGGACATGAGAGAAGCATCCCACAAGGATGATAAAAACATCAAATCATCCCCTGGGCAACGTCCTTGCAGACGGCCAATTCTCTCACACCAGGAGTCACTCCTGACACGACAAAAAAATTGTTTTACTCTATTATTATTATTATTATTATTTTCATTTCATTTATTATTTTATTCTATTTGTTATTATTGCATTTATCATTTTACTCTATTATTATACATTTATTATTTTACTGTATAATTGTTGTTATTGCTACATTCATTATTTTACTCTTTTTATTATTATTGTTATTATTCCATTTATTATGTTACTCTATTATTATTGGAAGGATATGTAAGCACATTTACACTGAAGAAGGTAAATACTTATTTAATCAGAGTTGGGCAGTCTTATCTTAAATTACCATTTTTGTAAATATTCAAAAATATATAACCTACCGATTCCTCAATTAATGTAATTTAATTGGTATCTATTTTTATTTTCCAATTTACCCATAGTGGCTGCATTTCCCACCCTTGGCTTATACTTGAGTCAATCCGTTTAATCTGTTTTTTGTGCTAAAATTAGGGCTTATACTCAGGTTGGTTTATACTCCAGTATATACGGTATAATCCAGCCCTCCAAATTATAATCCGGCCCTCCAACAGTTTGAGGGACTGTGACCTGGCCCTCTGTTTAAAACGTTTGAGGACCCCTACATGACCATATAGTCTGAAAAAACCTACAACCCAGTGATTCCAGCCATGAAAGCCTTCGACAATACATGTACGGCCATGTTCCAGTAGCATTCTCTCCTGACATTTCACCCACATCTGTGGCTGGCATCCACAGATACAGGCAAAACATCAGAAGAGAATCATGGCCATACAGCCCAAAAAACTCACAACAATTCAGTTTGATTTTGGATTTTACTTGAAAAATATGAAAACGGGTTTAAAATTGCTGCATGTATGATTGTGAATAAGACATGTTGTGACTAACACCGTCAAGTAGGACTAGCGCATGTAATGTTACCTCATTTGCTTTTGGGAATTGAAATGCTTTCTGTTAACACTTTTTTCTGCACATCCTCAGTTTGCTTTTGACTCATATTCCTCCTATTGTCGCTGTAAGCTTACTTGTTGTTTTTCTTTCTTTTTCTTCATGCTGTCGTTTAGAGCCCTACAGAGAGACAAGTATGGGAGTAAAGCTAAACATTGCATATCAAATGTAATTTTTTTCAGTTCACTTTTTAATGCATCATATATCAATGATGTAGATATATTTAAAAACAGTTCATTTCTTACAATGCAGAAAACAAGAATTATAAGCCATTTTTATAAATATTAATAGAAATTAGATAAGTCTATTTTGTCTCTTTTCATTTTGCCTTTCATCCAATCTGTTTTAATTTTGTGTAACTGTGTATGGTAATGAAATTTATTTTTTTGTTTAAAAATCTTTGCAAAATCATACTGTTTTCTCCTGTTGCTGTGGTACATTTCATGGGAGCTATGCTTCATTTTCAATGCAAGGCAACCCTTTATTATCCTAAATTAGTTGCTGTTGTTGTTGGAATAATTAACAACAACAGGAACATCCTGATAATAATAATTCTATGAAAGAATAAAAGAAAGAAGGGAAAAATCAGAACTGATTTGTGTATAGATATAACCACAAAACAACACACATATCTATTGTTATATTCCTTTGGGTTGTTGTTGGAGATTTATACCATGAAAATAAATGGCTTCATTCTACATCTGTGATGGCTGTTTTCATCCCTATTTTTCTGCCTGTCTAAAACACAGATTAATTCCAGAAAGTACTAAAATGTCAAGTAAGAATGACATTTTGGGGACAAATCAGCTGTAATAAATCACAAATTCTGCATGCAGTGGCACTTCTCAGTCCTAAGATGACATGCTGCTAATACTGCCTCACATATGCAGACTGAAATCAGTTTTCAGACAATACACACACAGTGTTTACATTGTTTATTTCCTGATGTTTGTTCCGATGCTCAACTACAAATGCTCATCAGGTTGCTCTCCTAATCCAAGAGCGTTGTTTCAGCCTTGTCAGCTACCTCTGACAACATGAAAGAACATATGGAAGCCTTAATCGTGTTTCATGTTTTTTGTATGTCTAAAGGATGGCAATATGCAAAAAGAAACGCAGGTGGATCAAGCACATTTGAAGACTGACAGTTGCCTCCAATAGAGAATCTTACTTAGGGAGCTCCTGTGATCTTTCAACCCTGAGTATTCAAGACTTGCAGAGTGTTGCAATCGGCACTAAGCCCTATGACGACAGAACTGAACAGGAACAGGGGCAAAATACCTTTAGTGGGTCCAGCTATGGTCCAGAAAACACTACACTTGGGTTTTGGGTGCCATAGAACAGTGCCTTATGTTAATTTTCAAGGGGAAAATGTCTTGCTTGTGCACAAAGTAACCTATTTACATCTTTAAGATGATTGCTTAAGAAATAGGCATGTGCAACCATGGTTCTAAAGTACTTACAAAACTAAAGTTCTGGTGGTGAAAACTAGGGGGCGCTGGTGCTTTGCTTCTACAGTGTTGCTAAAGTTCTGGTGGTGAAAATTTCAGAACTCTAACAAAACTAGGTTCTTGTGGGGGGTTTTTTCGGGCTATATGGCCATGTTCTAGAGGCATTTCTCCTGACGTTTCGCCTGCATCTATGGCAAGCATCCTCAGAGGTAGTGAGGTCTGTTGGAATTAGGACAATGGGAATAGTCTACCGTATACCATGCAGCTGTGGACAAGTCTACATAGGGACCACCAAACGCAGGGCCCAGACACGCATCAAGGAACATGAAAGGCACTGCAGACTACTTCAACCAGAGAAGTCAGCCATAGCAGAGCACCTGATGAACCAGCCTGGACACAGCATATTATTTGAGAACACAGAAATGCTGGACCACTCTCACAACCACCATGTCAGACTACACAGAGAAGCCATTGAAATCCACAAGCATGTGGACAATTTCAACAGAAAGGAAGAGACCATGAAAATGAACAAAATCTGGCTACCAGTATTAAAAAAAACTCTAAAATTACAACAGCAAAACAACAGAGAGGAAACAACCAGGCACAGATTAACACCTCCCAGCAAGAGATTTTCCCAGGCTCTGGCAGGCCTTCAAATGCTAATGAAGGTGATCAGCTGAAACATTCACACCTAACTGCAGCAGGGAAGAGCTCCTTGCCCCACCCCAGCCATTCCACAGATATATAAACCCATTGTCCTAATTCCAACAGACCTCACTACCTCTGAGGATGCTTGCCATAGATGCAGGCGAAACGTCAGGAGAAATGTCTCTAGAACATGGCTCTATAGCCCGAAAAAACCCACAAGAACCTAGTGATTCCAGCCATGAAAGCCTTCGACAATACATCTAACAAAACTTTTAAAATTTCATTATTATTTCATTGTTGGTGATTTTTATGACAGAACCTATTAGGAACTGCCATTTATAATGAAATTTTGAAAGTTGTGTTAGAGTTCTGAAATTTTCACCACCAGAACTTTAGCAACACTGTAGAAGCAAAGCACCAGCGCCCCCTAGTTTTCACCACCAGAACTTTAGTTTTGTAAGTACTTTAGAACCATTTAGAACAGTGGTTCTCAGCCTGTGGGTCCCCAGGTGTTTTGGCCTTCAACTCCCAGAATTCCAAGCCAGTTTACCAGCTGTTAGGATTTCTGGGAGTTGAAGGCCAAAACATCTGGGGACCCACAGGCTGAGAACCACTGATTTAGAACCATTGATTGCACGTGCCTATTAAGAAACATTTCTGCACTACTGAGCTTTAAGTCCAGTACAAAAGTTCCAGGTCTTAGTGGGAAAGAGGAGCAATTGCCATTATCCCCTTGAAAATATAAAAGACAAAATTGATAAGACAACAAAAAAAAATACAGAAGTTAAAGAAAAGTCTCATTTTTTAAAATTAAGATATACTACATCTGCCAGGCAAGTTTTAGTAATGTTTAAGGGCCCTTCTACACAGCCATATAGCCCAGAATATCAAAGCAGAGAATCCCACAATATCTGCTTTGAACTGCATTATCTGAGTCCACACTGCCATATATTCCAGTTCAAAGCGGATAATGTGGGATTTTATTCAGATGTGTGGAAGGAGCCTAAGAGTGATCAAGAATGTGAAGGCCCAACATGACCTTCTGCAGTGACTTGTGGCCTTTCCACACAGCCCTATCTCCCAGAATATCAAGGCAGTAAATCCCACAATATCTGCTTTGAACTGCGTTGAGTTCACACTGCCATATATTCCAGTTCAAAGCGGATAATGTGGGATTTTATTCAGATGTGTGGAAGGAGCCTAAGAGTGATCAAGAATGTGAAGGCCCAACATGACCTTCTGCAGTGACTTGTGGCCTTTCCACACAGCCCTATCTCCCAGAATATCAAGGCAGTAAATCCCACAATATGTGCTTTGAACTGGGTTATCTGAGTCCACATTGCCATATATTCCAGTTCAAAGCAGATAATGTGGGATTTTATTCAGATGTGTGGAAGGAGCCTAAGAGTGATCAAGAATGTGAAGGTCCAACATGACCTTCTGCAGTGACTTGTGGCCTTTCCACACAGCCCTATCTCCCAGAATATCAAGGCAGTAAATCCCACAATATCTGCTTTGAACTGCGTTGAGTTCACACTGCCATATATTCCAGTTCAAAGCGGATAATGTGGGATTTTATTGAGATGTGTGGAAGGAGCCTAAGAGTGATCAAGAATGTGAAGGCCCAACATGACCTTCTGCAGTGACTTGTGGCCTTTCCACACAGCCCTATCTCCCAGAATATCAAGGCAGTAAATCCCACATTATCTGCTTTGAACTGCGTTATCTGAGTCCACACTTCCATATATTCCAGTTCAAAGCAGATAATGTGGGATTTTATTCAGATGTGTGGAAGGGGCCTAAGAGTGATCAAGAATGTGAAGGTCCAACATGACCTTCTGCAGTGACTTGTGGTCTTTCCACACAGCCCTATCTCCCAGAATATCAAGGCAGTAAATCCCACATTATCTGCTTTGAACTGCGTTATCTGAGTCCACACTTCCATATATTCCAGTTCAAAGCAGATAATGTGGGATTTTATTCAGATGTGTGGAAGGGGCCTAAGAGTGACCAAGAATGTGAAGGTCCAACATGGCCTTCTGCATGTTGGACCTTCCACACAGCCCTATCTCCCAGAATATCAAGGCAGTAAATCCCACAATATCTGCTTTGAACTGTGTTATCTGAGTCCACACTGCCATATATTCCAGTTCAAAGCAGATAATGTGGGATTTTATTCAGATGTGTGGAAGGAGCCTAATAGTGATCAAGAATGTGAAGGTCCAACATGACCTTCTGCAGTGACTTGTGGCCTTTCCACACAGCCCTATCTCCCAGAATATCAAGGCAGTAAATCCCACAATATCTGCTTTGAACTGCATTATCTGAGTCCACACTGCCATATATTCCAGTTCAAAGCAGATAATGTGGGATTTTATTCAGATGTGTGGAAGGGGCCTAAGAGTGATCAAGAATGTGAAGGTCCAACATGGCCTTCTGCATGTTGGACCTTCCACACAGCCCTATCTCCCAGAATATCAAGGCAGAAAATCTCACAATATGTGCTTTGAACTGGATTATCTGAGTCCTCTACTTATTCCTGGGCCTCTTTAGTGCATATTACTGGTTTGGACTGCAACTCCCAGAAACTCCAAGGCGAGTTGTTTTGGGAGTTCTAAAGGTCCAGTGTGCTCCAGCCAAAACCAGTATTTTTTAAAGTTTTTATTGTTGATTGCCAGTCAAATGCTACATAATTTTAACCTTGGCTGGCACCATATTTTCCCCTTTGGTTATTTTGTTTTGTACTGTTTTTAGTGGGAGCTTGTCTAGGTAAGGATATGATCAGCCCCTAATACATACAATCCAAAATGTATCCTTTCTGCCCTAACCACTGGTGACCAAAGATTTGTAGTGCCATCCAGAGAGGATCTTAATGGGCAGACATACCTCTGTGTCTACAAGGTATTTTATACCTCCCCCCCCCCCCCGCCCCATTCCCACAGGCATCATCTCAGAAACTCTAAGATTGTATCCTTTCAATGCCATCCTTTGCATTTCTACTTCTATGAACCAAGTTCATAGAAGTTACTCTCAGGTAAGTATGCATAGGATTGCAGCCTATATGCATACAGTTAAACAGGATTGAGTAACTGGCTCTTTGGGTTATTCATATTATAATAACCTTTTTGAGACTTTCGTAACAGAGTTGAGTTCATTTATATGGCGCTTTTTAACAGTGGGCCATTCCCCAAATAGGCCATAATAGACACCAAATAAAGGACAAAATATAACATCCATCTATATAAATAAAAGGGCCCCCGATGGCGCAGTGGGTTAAAGCACTGAGCTGCTGAGCTTGTTGATCGAAAGGTCGCAGGTTCTATTCCGGGGAGCGGCATGAGCTTCCGCTGTCAGCCCTAGCTTCTGCCAACCTAGCAGTTTGAAAACATGCAAATGTGAGTAGATCAATAGGTACCGCTCCGGCGGGAAGGTAATGGCGCTCCATGCAGTCATGCCGGCCACATGACCTTGGAGGTGTCTACGGACAACGCTGGCTCTTCGGCTTAGAAATGGAGATGAGCACCACACCCCAGAGTCAGACATGACTGGACTTAATGTCAAGGGTCTACCTTTACCTTATATAAATAAAAATGTAATGTTCTAAAATTACAACTCTAAAATTACAACAGCAAAACAGCAGAGAGGAAACAACCAGGCACATCTTAACACCTCTCAAGAGGGGATTTTCCCAGGCTCAGGCAGGTCTTCAAATGCTAATGAAGGTGGTCAGTTGAAACATTCACACCTAGCTCCAGCAGGGAAGAGCTCCTTGCCCCACCCCAGCCATTCCACAGATATATAAACCCATTGTCCTATTTCCAACAGACCTCACTACCTCTGAGGATGCTTGCCATAGATGCAGGCGAAACGTCAGGAGAAACACCTCTAGCCCAAAAAAACCCACAAGAACCTAGTGATTCCAGCCATGAAAGCCTTCGAAAATACAATGTAATGTTCGTTTGTGGGATTAACAGATCTCAAAAACCACTGGACAAAATGACACCAAATTTGTCAGCAAAACAAATTGTAATCCGATCTATGTTTTACAAACAAAAAAAAACCGTAAAAAATGAAGGGGAAATAACTTAAAACTCCCCAAAAAGAAAAATGCCTTACAGAGCATGCGCGAAAGCCCCTCTCCCCATTGCACGAGAAGAGTGAAGCCCCAACCGTTGTGAGGGAAGAGAAGCCTTGCCATGGAGTACCTTTCCATGCGTGGGCCCTTCTTCCTTCCCTCCCTCCCAGTTTCCTTCCTCTCTTTGTCGGCCCCACCAAGCACAGACCTCTCCTCCTTCTTTCCCCCCTGGAGAGGGGGTCAGGTGGTTACTCCGTGTGGACGCTGCTCGCCAGACTTCATGTTCCCTTGCCTGGGCACCGACGAGAAGGGAACTTTGCAGCCCTCAACCTTGCAGGGCCCGGCGGGGGCGGGAGGCATTTTTCAAGGTGGGCCTTGCTCACCCATATTGGATCTTTCTTTCTGCCTCAGCCACAGCCATATGACCTTGCCTGTGTGCCCACCCACCAAACAGGGATGCCCTGCAACCATGGCAGAAAGAAAAAGGGGCAGCACTGGGTGAGCGATACCTGCCTTGAAAAGCACCTCCCGCCTGCCCCACGCTCGTCCAGCAAGGCTGAGGGCTACAGCAAGGCTCCCTTACTACTGGTGCCCAGGCAAGAGGGAAGGAAGGGAAGAGGGTGAGAAGAAAGGAGAGAAAGAGGGCGGGAAAGAAAGAAGGAAAGAGAGAAGGAGGGATGGAAGAAAAGAGCAAAGGAAGGGAGGAAAGAGGCAGAGAAGGAAGAAAGGAGATAAAGAAGGTAAAGAAAAGGGGGGAAGGGGAGGGAGGAGAAAAGGAAAGAAAAAAGGAAGGAACGAAGAAAAGAGGGAGGGAAGGAAAGAAGGAGAGAGAGAAAAAGGGAGAGAAGATTGGCCACAGCAACGCTAACAGACCAATGAGTGTCCATCACTCATAACCCCCCCCCCCCCAAAAAAGTGGAAAGGACTTAAAATCCCCCCAAAAGATAAATGACAAAAAGATAAATGACATACAGAAAAAGGGAAGAAAGAGGGAGGGAAGGAAGGAAGGAAAGGGAAAAGAAAGAAGGAAGGAAGGAGAGAAGGAAGCATGGAAGCAAAGAGCAAAGGAAGGGAGGAAAGAGGCAGAGAAGGAAGAAAGGAGATAAAGAAGGTAAAGAAAAGGGGGGAGGGAGGAGAAAAGGAAAGAAAAAAGGAAGGAACGAAGAAAAGTGGGAGGGAAGGAAGGAAGGAGAGAGAGAAAGGGAGGGAGGGAAGATTGGCCACAGCAACGCTAACAGACCAATGAGTGTCCATCACTCATAACCCCCCCCCCCAAAAAAAGTGGAAAGGACTTAAAATCCCCCCAAAAGATAAATGACGAAAAGATAAATGACATACAGAAAAAAAAGGGAAGAAAGAGGGAGGGAAGGAAGGAAGGGGAAAAGAAAGAAGGAAGGAAGGAGAGAAGGAAGCATTGAAGCAAAGAGCAAAGGAAGGGAGGAAAGAGGCAGAGAAGGAAGAAAGGAGATAAAGAAGGTAAAGAAAAGGGTGGAGGGGGAGAAAAGGAAAGAAAAAAGGAAGGAACGAAGAAAAGAGGGAGGGAGGGAAGGAAGGAGAGAGAGAGAAAGGGAGGGAAGATTGGCCACAGCAACGCTAACAGACCAATGAGTGTCCATCACTCATAACCCCCCCCCAAATGGAAAGGACCTAAAATCCCCCCAAAAGATAAATGACGAAAAGATAAATAACATACAGAAAAAAGGGAAGAAAGAGGGAGGGAAGGAAGGAAAGGGAAAAGAAAGAAGGAAGGAAGGAGAGAAGGAAGCATGGAAGCAAAGAGCAAAGGAAGGAAGGAAAGAGGTAGAGAAGAAAGAAAGGCGAGAAAGAGGAAAAGAAGAGGGATGGAAAGAAATGGGAAGAGAAAGAAGGAAGGAGGGAAGGAAAGAAAAAAGAAAAGGAAGGAAAGAGGGAGCGAAGAAAGAAGAGAAAGAAAGAGAGGGAGGGGGGGAAGGAAAGACAAAAGGAAGGATGGAAGCAAAAAGCAAAGGAAGGAAGGAAAGAGGCAGAGAAGGAAAAAAGAGAAAGGGAAGGAAAAGGAAAAGGGAGGAAGGAAAGAGGTAGAGAAGGAAGGAAGGCGAGAAGGAAAGAAGAAAAGGGAAGGAGGGAAAGGAGAGAAAGAGGGAGGGAAGGTTGGCCACAGTAACACGTGGCGGGTACAGCTAGTAAAAATATAAAATCTACACAATTTTAAAAAGAAAAAGTCAGTGTAAAGCATTGTAATTAAAAGATACAGCTATCTTTAATTATATCTCAAATAAAAAGCTTGGGTAAAATTAAGTAAAACCTAAGTGACAAACCTGGCTCTCACTTTGATGGACCTTCTGGCTGAGGCCCCTTCTGCACAGCTGCATAAAATCCACATTGAACTGGATTATATGGTAGTGTGGACTCAGATAACCCAGTTCACTGCAGATATTGTGGTTTGTTGTTTATTCGTTCAGTCCCAGCCCATGCCAGAGCTCCCTATTGGCCGTCACCACCCCCAGCCCCTTCACAGTCAAGCCAGTCACTTCAAGGATACCATCCATCCATCTTGCCCTTGGTCGGCCCCTCTTTCTATTTCATATTGTGGGTTATCTGCCTAGATATTCTGGATTATATGACTGTGTGGAAGGGCCCTGAATGTCAGATTGCATCTCATCAGTTTGAGCAGGGTGCCAGTCTCATCCACACCTAGTAAAAGCACCTGTTGAAATGCTGAGTACTTCTTAATAAGTGGGCATGCGCAATCCATGGTTCTAAATACCATATATTCCGGCATATAAGACGACTGGGCGTATAAGACGACCCCCAACTTTTCCAGTTAAAATATAGAGTTAAGACAACTCCCATGCATAAGACTACACACGCGTATAAGACGACCCCTGACTTTTGAGAAGATTTTCTTGGGTTAAAAAGTAGTCTTATAGGCCAGAATATACTGTAGTTCTAAAGTACTGACAAAACTAAAGTTATGGTGGTGAAAACTAGGGGGCGTTGGTGCTTTGCTTCTACAGTGTTGCTAAAGTTCTGGTGACGAAACTTTCAGAACTCTAACACAACTTTCAAAATTTCATTATAAATGGTAGTTCCTAATACAGTGGTTCTCAACCTGGGGTCCCCAGATGTTTTTGGCCTTCAACTCCCAGAAATCCTAACAGCTGGTAAAGTGGCCGGGATTTCTGGGAATTGTAGACCAAAAACATATGAGGACCCCAGGTTGAGAACCACTGTCCTAATAGGATCTGTCATAAAAATCACCAATAATGAAATAATAATGAAATTTTGAAAGTTTTGTTAGAGTTCTGAAATTTTCACCTCCAGAACTTCAGCAACACTGTAGAAGCAAAGCACCGGCGCCCCCTAGTTTTCACCACCAGAAATTTAGTTTTGTAAGTACTTTAGAACTATTTAGAACCATGGATTGCACATGCCTAGTGGGCATGGGATTGTGTTTTGGACCGCTTTATATGACCTAACCAAAATCTAGTTAGTTCCAGCTAGAGTTGGAGGAACAGAATCAGCTGGTACACAACAAGTCAATTCTTATGTCTATTCTAGCTGGGATGAACAATTACATTTACATCTTAGTGACTGATGTACATTGAATTCTGTCAACACTTGCTCCTGTCAATGTTTTTCTTCTTGAATTAATGCTGCTTATTAGGACCAAGCCAGGTAAAATCCTTAGAGGGTTTCCATGATCAGATCACAGTTTCATTTTGTCTTGAAGTTCAAAGCCGCTGCAGTGCCTCGGGATCATCAGTCTGGGGAAGTGAAGCCATCAAGTGGAGGTGCTTGAGCCTCCCTTCTGTCCTGTTCTGCCAGAATGACCTGCCCCTTGTAAGCTGTGATCTGCCCCATTGAGGAAAACATACTGGGACCATCCCAATCCAAGTAACACCAGCTGGGAGAACAGTGGCTTTATATAGGCAGGGTAGGGACAGCAGCAGGTGAAAGGAACTGACAGGGTATATAAAAAAAACACCTTTTCCATTTCTAGTCTTTTTTAAAAAAATTAAAAGCAAGCTTAAAATCCAGCTCACATTGTGTGTCCTATGAAGCCCTACCTGAAATGGTTCTAGAAATACCACATTTCAATTCTCCATACACATGGGAAAGACTGTCATAGAATCATAGAGTTGGAAGAGACCTCATGGGCCATCCAGTCCAACCCCCTGCCAAGAAGCAGGAATATTGCATTCAAAGCACCCCTGACAGATGGCCATCCAGCCTCTGTTTAAAAGCCTCCAAAGAAGGAGCCTCCACCACACTCCAGGGCAGAGAGTTCCACTGCTGAACATCTCTCACAGTCAGGAAGCTCTTCCTCACGTCCTTGTGGACCTGTGTCACTGCTATCTCCCCTTTACATCTCCCCAACCCCCTTACAGAAGTCCTTCCCATGTCAACACCAGATTTTCATGGAAGCACATAAACACATTTTAATAATAATAATAATAATAATAATAATAATTTGTTTATTTATTTGACCAGTCCTATGACCATTTTTTTAAAAAAATTACATTTTAAAAATAGTATTTTCTGCTTAGGTTCCTTCCACATAGTCCTGTATCCCAGAATATCATAGTCATGTATCCCAGAAAGGAAGTGACAACAGTATAGAAAAACACCTTTCGTATCTAGTCTTTTAATTCAAAAGCAAGCTTAAAATCCAGCTCACATTGTGTGTCCTATGAAAATCTACCTCAAATAATAATAATAATATTTATTTATTTATTTATTTGATCAGTCCTATGACCATTTTTTATTTTTTTATTTTTTTACATTTTAAAAATAGTATTTTCTGCTTAGATCCCTTCCACATAGCCCTGTATCCCAGAATATCAAGGCAGAAAATCCCACAATATCTGCTTTGAACTGGGTTATCTGAGTCCACACTCAAATAATATGAGATTCTCTGCTTTGATAATCTGGGATATAGAACTGTGTGGAAGGGCCATTAGTTTTAAAGGTTTTTTTGCTGTTTGCTGTTTGGTTTTGACAGAGTAGTTTGCCAGCTAATGTCAGTGGTATGGTCTGAAGGGGTGAGAGCTGAAAAGCAATATAGTAATAATAATAATAATAATAATAATAATAATAATAATAATCTTTATTTATACCCCACCACCATCTCCCCAATGGGGACTTGGAGTGGCTTACATGAGGCCAAGCCCAAACAACAAATTACAATAAAATAAAACCAAAAATACAAACAATAAACAACCACATCATAATTACATAAAACATGTGAAAACATAGCAATATAAAATTACAACAGGCACAATCACAATGATAATGGGCGAGGTACATGTAATGGTTAAAAGAGAGACTGATTAAAAACTCAGGCGAGATAAGAAAGAAACAAATTATACTCAAGCGAGATAAGAAAGAAACATATTTGCGGAGGAGGACTCATTATAGTGGTGGTTGTGGAATCAAGCTTTCCCACAAGAGGGGGGAAGCATGTACTCCAATGACAAAACGTTGAGGCTGAGCACTAGTGTGAGGATGTAAACCTATTCATTAGGCTTGGGCAATCCATGGTTCTAAATGGTTCTAAAGTACTTACAAAACTAAAGTTCTGGTGGTGAAAATTTCAGAACTCTAACAAAACCTTCAAAATTTAATTATTATTTCATTATTGGTGATTTTAATGACAGAACCAATTAGGAACTGCCATTTATTATGAAATTTTGAGAGTTTTGTTAGAGTTCTGAAATTTTCACCACCAGAACTTTAGTTTTGTAAGTACTTTAGAACCATTTAGAACCATGGATTGCCCAGGCCTACTATTCATCAAAAGCGCAGCGGAAAAGCCGGGTTTTAAGGTTCTTTTTAAAGGTTTCTAGGGTAGGGGCTTTCCTAATTTCTCCAGGTAGTGAGTTCCAGAAAACTGTGAAGTCTAGGGTCTCACTTGGTCAAAAGCAGGAGCATCATTCAAATCAAAAAAAGATTGTAGAACGAAGAATTACAACTCCTTCCTCCAGCATTTGTTCTCAAGTTTAATACCCCACAGCTCCCTTATCTGCATGCAACTGCTTTGTGTAAAAAGAAAACATCTGGCCAATGCTCTTGGTGACTTGTTAACTTTGGCCTTAAAACTTGGGAAGTGTGTAACACATGATGATTACTCAGTCTTAGCAATGTGCTTTGCATGGCAATAGTCAGCCACTGGGTAACAATAATTTCCCAACATTTGGAGCCAGGGCGTGACACTTAAGGTCTCCATATTTTGGTGGACTACAACCCCCATCCCAACCCGACGGGCTTTGAATGTTTTGACACCAGGGATCAGGCATTCCCCATCACTGAGAAATAATATTTCGAGTCTTTAAAAGTGATTATCCACGATAATGTCTGAACACACAAAGTCAAAATGTTACTGTTTATAGATCTATGCACTCAACTGCCTCCAGCAGGGTTGCTGGGCATGAAAAATGTTATTTTACCCTGTTAATTTGTTCCCATTCTTTTACATTGCACTTTGTTTTTGTTTTTATGAATCTTCACCACATATGCTCCGCATATTCATATTAAATTGGGATTTCTCAGAAGTAATTTTGAGCTAAATAAGATGACGAATGGCTTCTATGAGCATTCTTCGGAGATGTTATTTTCAGTGCAGAATACAGCTTATGTAGTCCATGCTGTTTTCTCCATCTCCAAACCATGTGATGTATGTGCTTCTCTTCCTTTCCACCCCACCTTCCTGTGTGTTGTTGTTATTGTTAATCTCTTGCTTAAACCCTACTCCTTTGATACAAGTCACTTTCTTTGTGTGATTTTTTCAGAGGGGCTTCTGAACAATGCCAGGGATACAAGTGTCATGGATACTCTACCACTGAATGGTAACCACGGCAATAGCTACAGTATTGCCAGCAGTGAGTACCTGAGCAACTGTGTGCAGATCATTGACCATAGTTATAACCAGAGTGAGACTGCCTTAGAGAAAAAGATTCTGAAAGAACTCACCTCCAACTATATCCCTTCCTATCTGAACAACCACGAGTGCGCCAATGAGCAGAGTAGGAATCTGATGAACACGTTTGTCAACAATCTAGGCAGTGGGAATGAGGACGATGCCATTGTTCTTGACGATGTCAGCTCATTCAACCAAGAAGAGACCATGGGCTTGGAACTCATCCATGAGGAATCAGATGCCCCATTGCTACCCCCCAGGGTGTACTCTGCCGAGAACCACCAGCCTCACCATTACAGCAGGAGACGGATCCCGCAAGACAACAGTGAAAGTTTTTTCCCCTTGCTGACCAATGAGCACACAGAAGATCTCCAGTCACCCAACAGAGATTCTCTTTATACGAGTATGCCTACTCTGGCCAGCATGCCAACCACAGAAGGTGTCACCACCAGCACTCAGACCGAAACCCCGCCAGCTAAAAGTGGTGACGCTGATGACGTGTACTACAAGAGTATGCCAAACCTGGGCTCCAGGAACCACGTCCAGCAGCTACACACTTATTACCAGTTGGGGCGTGGCAGCAGCGATGGGTTTATAGTCCCACCAAACAAGGACGGGACCCCAGCAGAAGGAACTTTGAAAGGACCAGCTCACTTGGTCACTAGTCTATAGAACACTACGGAAACATTTTAACCAAGCAAATGCCCCTTGTCCAACACTTGGATGACTGTTTGGAGTTCAAATGGTGATAATATTGTGTGTTCCCCTACTTCATGCTGATCTAAACAACAAACACTTCTCATATCTTTTTAATGGAATTTGTAGGCCCACCCAGAAAGAATGCTAACTGCTGTGATCCCCCCCGTCCTGTCCCCAGCCCTGCCCCACACCAGAGAGACTTCCATGTGCTAGATCAAGGGAGGTGGCAGCAAGTGGTCCAACTCCTGGATCTCCTCAAATTATACTGTCTGTAAACATTTTCAGATGTGCTCTTCCTCTTATTGCCAAGGACCTGGTTTCCAAAAGGCCAAACATGCATTCGAAACGACTAGCGGTGATGCATCTAGACTGGAGTGCTGCACAAAACAGAAGCAAAAATAGTCAAACTGTTTAATCTGAATCTGTATCACATAATAATAATAGTTTTTGGTCTCTTACCACTTGATATAACCACAGCTCCTTCCGCTGTGGAGCAAACAATACCTAAGGAAATAGAAAGGAAGTCTGTAATTGTATGCTGCACAGCATATTTTTATGTTTTTCTGTATTAACTGATGATAATTCTAATGGCAGAAAAAAAAATGGAACAACTCCTATGTAATGTACAGATACTAGCATTGCACATATAGTCTGCTTTTTGTTCCGCCAGAACTTGCGTCCCTGTTAATGTAGTGGAAAAAACAAACAATCTTTTCTGTTGTGCTGGTCTTGCAAGTTTGTCTACCAGTAGAAGCAAGAATTTTTCATACATCCTGTTTTGGCCATTTTTCCATTAAAAATCCACTGGATAAAACAAAGTAATTTACTTTATAAAGACCTTTCTTTTCAATAATATACACCACATTTCTGCCGTATAATATATCTTTCCTCCACACCTTATTCCTTTCCTCTGTCGATAAGTTTACCAATATACACTTCAACCAGGTCAAATCTTGGTGTTTTTAGGCACAACCGATGAGATGTGGCAGCACTTGTGGCAACCAGCCTTTCACGAAAGTGTTAGGTACCTTTCTAGGAGCCTGGATGATAATATAAAGAGGATTTCTGCATGTGAACTCAGGACCTCTGCAGAAGACAAAGTCTAATGCTTAGGTGAGAAAATTATATAGAAAACTGACTCATAGAAATGAATTTTTAAATTGTTTTGAAGCGGGGAAAATCTTTCCATTATTTTTCCTGCTAGGAAATCTATTTATTTGACAAGATTTAAAGTAATGTGGGCCCCGGTGGCGCAGTGGGTTAAAGCGCTGAGCTGCTGAGCTTGTTGACCAAAAGGTCGCAGGTTGGATTCCGGAGAGCGGCTGTCAGCCCTAGCTTCTGCCAACCTAGCAGTTCGAAAACATGTAAATGTGAGTAGATCAATAGGTACCGCTGCGGCAGGAAGGTAACGGCGCTCCATGCAGTCATGGCGGCCACATGACCTTGGAGGTGTCTATGGACAACGCCGGCTCTTCGGCTTAGAAATGGAGATGAGCACCAACCCCCAAAATCAGGCATGACTGGACTTAATGTCAGGGGACAACCTTGACCTAAAGTATTTATTTGACAAGATTTAAAGTAATGTGGGTTCCGGTGGCACAGTGGGTTAAAGCGCTGAGCTGCTGAGCTTGTTGACCAAAAGGTCACAGGTTCGATTCTGGGGAGCGGTGTGAGCTTCCGCTAACAGCCCTAGCTTCTGCCAACCTAGCAGTTCGAAAACAAACAAATGTGAGTAGATCAATAGGTACCACCCCAGCGCTGAGCTGCTGAGCTTGTTGACTAAAAAGTCGCAGGTTCGATTCTGGGGAGCGGCTGTCAGCCCTAGCTTCTGCCAACCTAGCAGTTCGAAAACATGCAAATGTGAGTAGATCAATAGGTACCGCTCCGACAGGAAGGTAACGGCGCTCCATGCAGTCATGCCGGCCACATGACCTTGGAGGTGTCTATGGACAACGCCGGCTCTTCGGCTTAGAAATTGAGATGAGCACCACACCCCAGAGTCAGGCATGACTGGACTTAATGTCAGGGGACTACCTTTACCTAAAGTAATGTATTCCTTCCCAAGAGGTCAATTCGCAGCACAGGTTCTACCTTTTAAAATTGACGATACGTTTTGTACGGTCACGGAATTGAAATGACCTCATTACTAATATTTGTTGTAACAGTGAGATTTGTTTGCTAACCAATAAACATCTGATGATGATTTAGAAGGCACTGTATGTATGTCCTGTACAGTCTCTCCTAACTTTTTCCATCTAGAGCAAAAGATTTTAGTTCTTTTAGAATGAAGATAGCTATGCAAATAAAAAGATTATTCAGCACAAAATTATGCAGAGAGGGTCTGGATTAAAGTAGTTGCATTAATGCACTTAATTTGCACCTTGTTGATGCTATGTATAGAGCAGTCATGGGGAAGTCAGAGTAGATTTGGGATTGTGTGGCATGAAAAAGGAAGAGGAGGAGTTTAGGTTTTTTCCCCCCTCTCTATGACAATCCAAACAAAGTATCTGCCTATCAAGGAAAGCTGCTCACACCATAGACCAGGGGTCCTCAAACTTTCTAAACAGAGGGCCAGGTCACAGTCCCTCAAACTGTTGGAGGGCCGGATTATAATTTGAAAAAAAAATGAACGAATTCCTATGTACACTGCACATATCTTATTTGTAGTGCAAAAAACACTTAAAAACAATACAATAACACTGTTCTACAAATTTTCAGTTTTTCTCAGTTGCGGAAATGAAATGTGCCGTTTCTTGATAAATTTAACATGCTGAATTCAAATATAATAATTAAATGTGTTAATTGGCTGTGGTTTTTATCCAACAGCTATTTCAATTTTCTCCACAATAGGTAATTCGTTAATATTATGATAATGCGCCTAACCTTACTGCATGTATATAAACCGTGAATATTTACAAAATTTTAGTCAAATTATATTGCCAATAGTTTATACATGAGAAATATTTATTTAATTAGTCTATTGTTTATGTTTGTGCAGCAAGAAACTATATTAGTAGGCCTAATGCAGTTGAAAAGTCTGAGTTTAAATGTCGCTTTAATCGTGACTTTAGTTTATATCCCGTTTGCTTCTCTTGACTTTTCTTTTGTATTCAAGGAAAGGATTGTCTCTTACAATGCACCAGCAGTAGTCTGACAGCATTGACGGAGTCCATTTGCCTTGATATCTTTTTTCCATAGTGCTTTATTTACACACGTGCAAGGCATAACTACAGTAAAAAGAACGATGTAAAACGATGTTTAACGATACTGTCTCAGTCTTCAACTGACTGACCCTCACTGTTCAAAAGTCTGGCCTTATATAGGGCTTTCTGGCTTTTGCACACGGCACTAATACTGCGTCATCAAACTTTCTAGAGTATTCTAGAATCTTCCATAGTCGCAACATGCATTTTTTCAACCATACGTGATCACGTGATTGCTTATATCATAAAAACTAGAGCCAATATACATTTTTAAATGTCATTTTTGTTTTCAGCACCCCAAAATCATAAAAGAACAACTATTTTCAGGCCCGCAACTTTTTCTCCGTTGAACAGTGTAATTAAAATGAAGAACAATTTTAACAAATATCTTATTAGTATTTCAATGGGAAGTGTGGGCCTTTTGGCTGATGAGACAGGATTGTTGTTGTTGTGTGCTTTCAAGTTGTTTCAGACTTAGGTTGAACCTGAGCGAGGGCCGGGCAAATGACCTTGTAGGGCCGTATTCGGCCCCCGGGCCGTAGTTTGAGGAACCCTGCCATAGAGCTTTCCATTAAATTCAAATACCATCATCAGAGAATAGGTTTTGTCTGGTAGAGAAAAATGTTCACTCTCACAAATGTGCAAGCCACAAAAATGCATGAATGTACATCTGCACACACACAAACATATACACCTCCTAAACTGCTAAGGTTTCCCTTAGTGGCCTCCCTGTTTATGAGGAGCACATTAATTGCCTTCAGGTAATTAACATCACATCGAGTTTGGTCTTGTATTTTGTCAGCTCATGTGATGCCTCTCCAGGAATGTTTCTCCTTTGTTTTCCTGCTTGCCATTGTTAATTTCATTTTCAAGAAAGAAGCCATCACTCTCAGTCAGATTAGCATGCTTAAAAACTGGGAAACAATTAGTTGAGAAGAGCCCACTAAATTCACGAGAAAATGAAATAGCCGTGCTGAACTGTATCTCCTAGGGAGTTGTTGAGAGATCTTTTTTGGCATCCCACACCCTGACCTAAGTGCTCTTTTGTCAATACTTGCTTGCAGGATTTTGCAAAATAAATTAAAATAAATTCACCAGTGCTATTTGAAGTTTATTTTTTTGAGATAGATAAGTTGAATGATACTTCCAATGGGTTAACTAGGAAAATCTAATGCGTTAAATAGAATAATTCGAAATAAGACGAGATAGTTCAATCAAATATGTGATCAAAATAAAATGAATCCAGTGACTCCTATCCTTTTGTGAAGGCTGTGTTCAAACGCTATTCCTGCTTCCAGAAACACCTCATGCAGTGTCTTCTAAGCGCAGACATACTGTGTCTCTACATACACTGTTTTGTTTTTGTTGTGGTTGTTTAGTCCTATGTACTTTTGATTAAAGTGGCAATGCCCCCACTAGGTCTGCCGTATTTTGAAAGTTTCATGGCTGGTTTGGACCAGGTTTGAAATCCCGAGAGTTGGCAGATTTGTTCCTCTTCTGTAATCCATGTTTCCTGGAGTGTGATAATACCAAATTGGGACAGTCCTATGCAGATCACAATAAATACTAAATCACTGTGTGGAACGAACTGGAAGTGTTACGGCATCCCAGATGAAGCACAATGTAGAAATGATCATGGATCTTCTTTGCCATTAGCATTGCTGCCTTTAAAATGGTTTCTACTTCCATTTTGACAGAGTAGACTTACGAAATATTAGGCATGTACAATCCATGGTTCTAAATCAGTGTTTCTCAACCTTCCTAATGCCGTGACCCCTTAATACAGTCCCTCATGTTGTGGTGACCCCCAACCATAATGTTGTTTTTGTTGCTACTTCATAACAGTCATTTTACTACTGTTATAAACCATAATGTAAATATCAGATATGCAATATGTATTTTCATTCACTGGACCAAACTGCACAAATACCCAATGCACCCACATGTAAATGCTAGTGGGGTTGGGGGAGGATTGATTTTGTCATTTGGGAGTTGTAGTTGCTGGGATTTATAGTTCACCTATTATCAAAGAGCATTCTGAACTCCACCAACTATGGAATTGAACCTAATTTGCCACACGGAACTCCCATGACTAATGGAAAACACTGGAAGGGTTTGGTGGCTATTGACCTTGAGTTAGGGAGTTGTAGTTCACCTATATCCAGAGAACACTGTGGACTCACGCAATGGTGGATCTGGACTAAACTTGACACAAATACTCAATATGCACAAATGTGAGCACTGGTGGAGTTTGGGGAAAATACACCTTGACTTTTGGGAGTTGTAGTTGCTGGGATTTATAGTTCATTACAATCAAAGAACATTTTGAACTCCACCAACAATAGAATTGGCTCAAACTTCCCACATGGAATCTCCATGACCATCAGAAAATACTGTGTTTACTGATGGTCTTTGGCGACCCTTCTGACACCCCTTCGCGACCCCTTCAGGGGGATTTATAGTTCATTACAATCAAAGAACATTCTGAACTCCACCAACGATAGAATTGGCTCAAACTTCCCACATGGAATCCCCATGACCATCAAAAAATACTGTGTTTACTGATGCTATTTGGCGACCCCTCTGACACCCCTTCGCGACCCCTTCAGGGATCCCGACCCCCAGGTTGAGAAACACTGTTCTAAATGGTTCTAAAGTACTTACAAAACTAAAGTTCTGGTGGTGAAAACTAGGGGACGCTGGTGCTTTGCTTCTACGGTGTTGCAAGAGTTCTGGTGGTGAAAATTTCAGAACTCTAATAAAACTTTCAAAATTTCATTATAAATGGCAGTTCCTAATAGGTTCTGTCATAAAAATCACCAATAATTTATTTATTTATTATTCAAACTTATATGCCGCCACTCCCCTAGGGCTTGGAGCGGTTTACAAGAAACAAACTCGAATCTAACACAATTTAAAACAACATATCAAAGATCAAAAGCCTGTTGAAACAAATATGTCTTACAAGCCTTGCAGAAAGCTGATCAGCCCCGCAAGGCATAGACTTCTGGTGGTAGAGTGTTCCAGAGCGATGGTGCCACTGCTGTAAAGGCTCTGCATCTAGTTGCTGTTAGACGCAAGATTTTAATACTGGGAACTTCCAATAAATCTTGGTCCTCGGAACGAAGAGATCTCTGGGGTTGGTAGGGGGTGAAGCAGTCCCTCAGGAACATCGGCCCCAGACCATGTAAGGCAGTGGTTCTCAACCTGGGGTCCCCAGATGTTTTTGGCCTTCAACTCCCAGAAATCCTACCAGCTCCTAACTGGCTGGGATTTCTGGGAGTTGTAGGCCAAAAACATCTGGGGACCCCAGGTTGAGAACCACTGATGTAAGGCCTTAAAGGTAAGTACCATCACTTTAAAAGTGATCCGGTGCTCAATCGGTAACCAATGCAGCTGCTCATCGGAGCTCTCGCGAGAAGCTGAGCAACTGCATTGTGCACCCATTTAAGCTTCCGGATCACCAGCAAAGGAAGGCCAATGTAGAGGTCGTTGCAGTAGCTCGGTCTTGAGATGACCATGGCCTGGAGTACCATAGCTAGGTCGTTCCTGGACTGATAATGAAATAATGAAATTTTGAAAGTTTTGTTAGAGTTCTGAAATTTTCACCACCAGAACTTTAGCAACACTGTAGAAGCAAAGCACCAGTGCCCCCTAGTTTTCACAACCAGAACTTTAGTTTTGTAAGTACTTTAGATCCATTTCAAACCATGGATTCCACATGTCTACGAAATACAGAGAGAGCCCACGCCATATTGACCAGTCTTCTTGAATGTTTTCCCTTTTGAGCTTCCAAATACCTGTAACGGGAGGGAGATAAGGGTTTAATATTTACAAGGTAATCTAACAACTGGCTATCTTGCAACAAAGAGTTTATCTGTCACTTCTAAAATGTTGGGGTTAGATTTATTTATTTATTTTTGGAAACACAAGAATGTACTAAAAACAAAACAAAAATGGCAAAAGTGACCAACGATTTTCAAATACGATCCTCTTCAAAAACCACGGCCCAGTGTATTTCCATTGGCTAAATCAGGTAGCCATCAGAGGCCAAGGAGTGCCAGCCTTGGGTTGCCTTAGTAGATGACCTCTGTCTTAACACCAACAGAGGGAGTGTGGTTCTAGACCTCTCAACGGCCTTTGATACCATCAACCATAGTATCATTCTGGAATTCCTGGAAGGGCTGGGAATCGAATGCACTGTGCTGCAGTGGTTCCAGACATACCTTCCAGGCAGGTTCCAGATGGTGGTGCTCAAAAAAAGAGCTGTTATGTGGTGTCCCACAAGGTGACATTCAATCTCTAATTCTCTTTAATACTTACATGAGAGAGATCATCACTGGGAGAGATCATCCATAGGCATAGGGCACAACTGGGACAGAAACTGGATGACTCTAGGAGAGCTTGGCTCCTTTTGAACATCGGAGGAAGCTGGGGCACCTTTACTGTTGGACAGAAGCAGGTGAGTTGTTGTTATTATTATTATTATTATTTGTAAATCTATATAAATAAAAATGTAATGTTCAATTGTGGGATTAACATAACTCAAAAATCACTGGACGAATTGACACCAATTTTGGACAGAATAACCCAATGAGTGATCATCACTCAAAAAAATTGATTTTGTCATTTAGGAGTTGCTGGGATTTATAGTTCACCTACAATCAAAGAGCATTCTGAACTCCACTAACAATGGAATTGAACCTCAGAGGCTGGATGGCCATGAGGCTGGATGGCCCATGAGGTCTCTTCCAACTCTATGATTCTATAATTCTACTCTTCATGGTTCATTAAAAAAAGTTTCAACCCTCCTCCCTCTTTTTTTTCCTGGCTATGGCCCTGCTAACAGTAGTATTGTTAATACTACATTTTACTAATTTGTGTGTGTGTGTGTGTGTGTATAGATAGTGTGCTGGTACGGCTGTACCAGGAGCTCCAACTTTATTTTCTTTCTGTTATCTGTTTTGCAGTTATATTACAGGCCTCCTGTCCATCATAATTAAGCTTTGATTCTGCCCCTTGTTCTGGGCTCTGGGAGGGAAAGGAGCCATTTTTTGATCATAGAATCAAAGAGTTGGAAGAGACCTCATGGGCCATCCAGTCCAACCTCCTGCCAAGAAGCAGGAATATTGCATTCAAATCACCCCTGACAGATGGCCATCCAGCCCCTGTTTAAAAGCTTCCAAAGAAGGAGCCTCCACCACACTCCAGGGCAGAGAGTTCCACTGCTGAACGGCTCTCAGAGTCAGGAAGTTCTTCCTCATGTTCAGATGGAATCTCCTCTCTTGTAGTTTGAAGCCATTGTTCTGCGTCCTAGTCTCCAAGGAAGCAGAAAACAAGCTTGCTCCCTCCTCCCTGTGGCTTCCTCTCACATATTTATACATGGCTATCATATCTCCTCTCAGCCTTCTCTTCTTCAGGCTAAACATGCCCAGCTCCTTAAGCCGCTCCTCATAGGGCTTGTTCTCCAGACCCTTGATCATTTTAGTCGCCCTCCTCTGAACACATTCCAGCTTGTCAATATCTCTCTTGAATTGTGGTGCCCAGAATTGGACACAATATTCCAGGTGTGGTCTAACCAGAGCAGAATAGAGGGGTAGCATTACTTCCCTAGATCTAGACACTATGCTCCTATTGATGCAGGCCAAAATCCCATTGGCTTTTTTTGCCGCCACATCACATTGTTGGCTCATGTTTAACTTGTTGTCCACGAGGACCCCAAGATGTTTTTCAGTCTCACACAAGGTAGCTAAGTTATAGGACGTAGACCAGCTTGTCCCGTAGAAAAGCTTCCTTTCTCAAGAGCATCCAGGGGAACAGAGCATCCAGGGGAATTGACCATCCAGGGAAACTGAAGTCCAGGAAATTCCAATAACATCCGGGGATACAGAAACAGAAATTCCAAGGGAATGGTCCCAAAAGCTCTGGCTGATTGCTCACAGCCTCTCAGCATCAGAGGGAAAACAGCCCTGCAGTTTCTAACAACAACAATTTTTATTGATTAGCCAATTGGCCTTATCAAAAACAAACAATGCAGACATAATTGTTAATTGTTAATTGTTCTGACCAGGAAGCTTGGTTTTGGCCATTAGATTGTTCTAAAAAGCACAATTTTGGAAGTCTATTGTTTTCGAGGTTTCTTATTTTAGACCAGTAGTTAAAGGCCCTGATTTTAGCAAGTCCTTCGAAAGAATATTTTTCTAGCTCTGCTCTGACTGCAGCAGCGGTGGTCTTGATGTTAACACCAAGTATCTGTCTTAGGAATTTTGATTGTGCTTGTTCCAGTATTGGTAGCTTGCTTAGGCCCCAGATTTCAGCTCCATATAATATCATGGGGACAATTTTTGCTTTGTAAACTTTGATTATCGGGGATAAAGATCCAGGATATTTATGGGATAACAATCTTGCCAGTGTGTTAGAATGAGCCCTAGTTTTGATCGCACGAGATTGAAAGTGTGCAAGTTTCTAAGAATTCTCGAAGGGAGAACAGCTTTACAGATCCACGGAACTCCAGCTGAAATATCTGCAGGCCTTGGCTGGTAGGTCTACTCAATGCCCAGATGCATTTGGGGTCGGTAGTGGGTCCCACATCAGCGAGGCCTGGATAGTGGACAGCCTAGGAGAGGTTAAAAAGGGGTTTTCTTGCAAAGAAAGTACAGTTAATCAAAGTCAGGTACCAGTCCATTGAGGACTAGACTAAGAAAGCCTTGAAGTATTGTTTGAACCTTTGAAGATTTGTTGTTTGTTCCATAATAAAGACTTTGTTGTATCCTTAAAGTCTCTAAAGACCATCACTTCAGAAAAATCCCTGAGAACCTCTCTTTGAGGCCCCCTGGCTTACCGCTGGGCTTAAAGTATACATCCTATAGAAAAGTACAGCTGTTATGGGCCCAGCGCACGACAGAACAATATATATATACACACACACATACACACACACACACACACACATTTATATTCCGCCCTTCTCACACTGAAGGGGACTCAGTGTGGAGCACAGCACATACACGGCAGATATTCAATGCCAGGACACAGATTCAAGCTTGTAACTCTATCAAAATACATATAAGATAAGAAATGAGCCATTACAATATCAGCCTTACCAGGTCTTGCATGGAAATCTCCCTCCATAAAAAGAGACTTGTTCATTGCTTCATCAATCAAGCTTTTAGCCCTTTGTTCTGATGTACAAGAAAAAAAAGTTCCGTCTCCCGAACGCATCCATCCAGCCTTTTATGGCTTCCTATATTTATCACAGCCAAATGCTGCTCTCTTAAGCTTGTATATCCCATGCTGACATTTATGCCATGACTTCAAAGGCGTCATGACAGTCCGTTAACCATTCAGGTGATGATGATAGAAGTGGAATCTACAACAAAAGGCTCCAGAGTTTATGACTCAGACAAGCCTTCACCAGGACATAAGTTAGTTCCTTCCTGACTGTGAGAGCCGTTCAGCAGTGGAACTCTCTGCCCCGGAGTGTGGTGGAGGCTCCTTCTTTGGAAGCTTTTAAGCAGAGGCTGGATGGCCATCTGTCAGGGGTGATTTGAATGCAATATTCCTGCTTCTTGGCAAGGGGTTGGACTGGATGGCCCATGAGGTCTCTTCCAACTCTTTGATTCTATGATTCTAGTTTGCTACCTCTTGGGGTAATTTAGAAATGGAGTCCGACACGGGCCGGGGATCAGACTACATGGTTCTTTTTGTCTCCTCCAGCTCTAGGATGCTTTGATTTTGATGGCACTGTACCTGTTTCCGACCCTCTCATTTTGTATTTTTCCCATTTACCAAATGTGCAGAATTATGTGCCCCACTGAACAAATCATTACTATTGGGACATTCACTTTTCTCTCCTTAAGGTTTTTTAAATATATTTTCACAACCTCGAGGGCTTTTCCACCAACTTGCTCACTGGACCTGATGATATTTTCCTTGTTTATGAACATATTGGTGTACAACTGTCTGTACACTGAAAATGAGGGCTCAGCAACCATTGCAAGCCCTAAGATAATGCTGTTATGCAACACAAGTGAGTATGAATGCTGGTGAGGCATTGTTGTTCATTCGTTCAGTCGTCTCCGACTCTTCGTGACCTCATGGACCAGCCCACACCAGAGCTCCCTGTTGGCCGTTACCACCCTCAGCTCCCTCAAAGTCAGTCCAGTCACTTCAAGGATGCCATCCATCCATCTTGCCCTTGGTCGGCCCCTCTTCCTTTTGCCTTCCACTTTCCCCAGCATAATTGTCTTCTCTAGGCTTTCCTGGTTTCTAGGTTTTCCTGGTGAGGCATTAGGTATGTGCAATCCATGGTTCTAAATGGTTCTAAAGTACTTACAAAACTAAAGTTCTGGTGGTGAAAACTAGGGGGTGCTGGTGCTTTGCTTCTACAGTGTTCTTGTCAAGGTCAGACGCCAGTCAATTAAAGAAGTATAGTTTATTGTTCAAACAAACACAAAACAGCCCAAAACAAAACCACAGGGCAAAAAAACACTTAGTTTTCAGTGTGATAAAGCCCAAACAGGCAAAAGAACCCACAAAACCCCAAACAGAATATAACCTGGATTAACCAGATATAATCCGGATTAATGCTTAAATGCAGCTCAAACTTGCTCCGTCAAACAACAGAAGCAAAATAAACAGTAGGATTAATTTCGCAGCCACACTAATGAGTAGCAGCCTTTCAAAGGATAAAAAATGTAACCCGAGCCTCAAACACAGCAGGAACAGCACGCTGACTCCAAGGCTGGTATGCAGGAATGCAGGAAGGATGATAACACCAACTCCAGAAGCACAGCCACAGACGTGGAGGAGAGAGTAATGACAGTGGTTGTAGTCCAGTCTGGTCCAATCCAAAGGGAAACAAACAGCTGCAAGGTCAGACCCCAATCCGATGGAAAACACAAGGAGCCAAAGCAGCGGGGCAATATGGCAGCTAATGCAAACATCATAACTGTGCAGTCTAGCAAAAACCTACACAGTTCCAGCCCCCTTTGCTGCTTAAACCCAGAGCATAAACTTACGTCCCAAAGTCTTCTTCCAAACCCGTCTTCTGTAACACAAAAATCCAGAAAGCGCCCAACAAGACTCCTTGCCGATTGCAAGGTTACAATTGCAAACACTCCCATTTTATCTACAAGTCCTCGTCAGAACTTGATTCACCCAACACCCTTGTCCCAGCTGCATCTTGTTGCAGCTCCTCATCTGAACTGGAGTCGCCCCTAGTTCGGCCCAACCCATCCCCAGCTGTGCCTCTTCCACCACTCCTCCAAGTAGTCCATCTCTGGTCTAATCCTGAAGTGCCCCAAGACGTATCCGTGTCTTCACTACTCCAACCTTCAAACGTGCCACTGCTTGTGGGTTCAGCACAAATATCTTGAATCTCTTGAACCCTTGTCCAATCCATCCCATCAGACCCAGAATCTGATATCCCATCATCCATATCATTTGCC
This sequence comes from Anolis sagrei, assembly GCF_037176765.1. NCBI lineage: Eukaryota > Metazoa > Chordata > Lepidosauria > Squamata > Anolidae > Anolis > Anolis sagrei. The sequence goes on along the minus strand of NC_090022.1, from coordinate 170,492,950 downwards.
TCAAAATCTTCAAAAGAATCCTCATCTGTTGGCTCACTAAGTATCTCCCAGATTCTTTTCCTTTGTTGCTCTTCATCATAGTCTTGCTCGTGAGTAGTTTTCCTGCCTCTCCTAATACAACTAGTGGTACTATCACTGTCAGCAGACTCTATCACAACAGTTCTGATGGTGAAACTTTCAGAACTCTAACACAACTTTCAAAATTTCAATATAAAAGGCAGTTCCTAATAGGTTCTGTCATAAAAATTACCAATAATTAAATAATAATGAAATTTTGAAAGTTTTGTTAGAGTTCTGAAATTTTCACCACCAGAACTTTAGCAACTTTAAACGTTATTTTGATTTAGAATAGTTTGCCCCTCGAGATAGGAGCGGCAAAAGGAAAAAAGAGTACCTGTATTTTTGCCTGGTTTACATAAAAAAGAGTGGGAACAATGGATTATAGAAAAGTGTGGAATAATGAGTGCACATATCGAAAGGGGATCGGAAAAAGAAAAAAATGTAGAATAAAGGGGAGGGGGAATACGGGTGATTAGAAGTACTCCAGGAGCACCTAGATTTGAGAACTTTCTTCCTTATCTTGTCTTGAATGGTTTTGATCGATTATTTCTTCATGACAATCCTTTAGATTTCATTCATAAATTTATGCTGTTAATTTCTTTCTTTTCTTATGAATTCCATAAAGTCTTTCCAACTAGTTCTATGAGATTTTACATAATTTTGTGAGATTTCCTGGGTGAGTATATCCATATTCATGGAGCCCCCGGTGGCGCAGTGGGTTAAAGCACTGAGCTGCTGAGCTTGTTGATCGAAAGGTCGCAGGTTCGATTCTGGGGAGCGGCGTGAGCTTCCGCTGTCAGCCCTAGCTTCTGCCAACCTAGCAGTTCGAAAACATGTAAATGGGAGTAGATCAATAGGTACCGCTCCGGCGGGAAGGTAACAGCACTCCATGCAGTCATGCCGGCCACATGACCTTGGAGGTGTCTACGGACAACGCTGGCTCTTTGGCTTAGAAATGGAGATGAGCACCACACCCGAGTCAGACATGACTGGACTTAATGTCAGGGGACTGACTACCTTTACCTTTACCTATATCCATATTCATGATATCCAGCATTTTTAAGGTCCATTGCTCCACTGTGAGTATTTCTTTAGTCCTCCATACCCTAGTCAGAATAATTCTAGCAGCTGCCGTAAAGTAAAATAAAATCTTCTCTGAGTTCCTGTCTATTTTAAAGTCCGTGATCCCTAGTAGCATGGATTCAGGTTTTAATTCAAATTTTATGTTCAAAATTAATTTCGTCCTCTTGTATATTTCCTGCCAAAATTCTTTACTTTCTTACACTTGAAAGTTTTGTTAGAGTTCTGAAATTTTCACCACCAGAACTTTAGCAGCACTGTAGAAGCAAAGCACCAGCGCCCCCTAGTCTTCACCACCAGAACTTTAGTTTTGTAAGTACTTCAGAACCATTTAGAACTATGGATTGCACATGCCTATTAGGCATGTGGTTGATGCAAGAGGGGTAAGGATTGGAAATGGTTGCCCAAGACATTTATTCATCTGAAATGGATTTTGATCATATAAAACTGCATTCACTTACTTCTTAGGCAATCCCTCGTTGTCCGACTAGGATAGTCTTCCAAGATCTGTTTCTATTTTCCTTGGAAGAAGCCTGTGCGTGAGTTTTTTTAATGTGTGGAGGTCAGTGCACAACTGATCAATACGCAGTCTTCACGGAGTGAGGTTCCACTGGTGGCATAGTTTAACATGGTGACCATGGCTTCTCAGTCTGTTTCAGCCTTCTTATGCCTTCACAGCCATTGTAACATGTACCATTATTATTATTATTATTATTATTATAACTTTATTTGTACCCCGCTAGCATCTCCCAAAGGATTCGATTCGGCTTACAGCAGGCCAAAGCCCAAAACAATACAGCAATACAATACATAGCAAATAAAACAGTCAAGCAAAAACAATGACAGTAGCAACACGACAAGACATTATTAAAAACTGAGTCGGCCGAAGTAGGGTACAGGGTTAAAAGTGCTGATGTGTCGGAGGGGTGTAGGATTATAATAAAAGTGCGGTGTGCAGTGTGCGGTGATCTTGGTAACTAAAGTGCTTCTGGGATTTGGTCCTGGGGGATTCCTAATCTGAAAAGGCACATTGGAACAGCCAGGTTTTCAAATTCTTTCTGAAAACTGCCAGTGTAGGGGCTTGTCTGAGATCTTTCGGGAGGGTGTTCCAGAGGCGGGGGGCGACCACGGAGAAGGCCCTGTCTCGCGTCCCCACCAAGCGCGCTTGTGACGCAGGCGGGATCACAAGCAGGGCCTCTCCAGATGACCGGAGTGAGCGTGTGGGTTCGTAGACAGCGATACGGTCACGCAGGTAGGGTGGTCCCAAACCGTTCAGGGCTTTGTAGATAAGCACCTGCACCTTAAATTGGGCTCGGAAAATAAATGGCAGCCAGTGGAGCTCCTTAAACAGGAGGGTTGGCCTCTCTCTGTAATGGGCCCCAGTTAACATCCTGGCCGCCGCCTGTTGGACCAGTTGGAATTTCCGAGCCTTTTTCAAGGGCAGCCCCACGTAGAGCGCATTGCAGTAATCCAGTCTAGAGGTGACTAAGGCATGGACCACCCCGGCCAAATCAGCCTTAGCGAGGTACGGACGTAGCTGGCGCAGAAGTCTCAATTGTGCAAAAGCCCTCCCGGACACCGCCGAAGCCTGAGCCTCAAGCGTGAGCGATGAATCCAGGAGGACTCCCAAGGGGGAGTGTAACCCCGTCCAACACAGGTTGCCATCCTATACCCCGATCTGGTTTATGATCGACCAGGAGGACCTCTGTCTTGTCGGGATTGATCTTCAGCTTGTTCGTCCTCATCCAGATGGACACAGCGGCCAGGCACTCGTCTAGCACCCGAGAGGCCTCCTTGGAATTGGGTGGAAAGGAGTAGTAGAGTTGTGTGTCATCTGCGTAGAGATGGCACCCAACTCCAAAACTCCGGATGACCTCTCCCAGTGGTTTCATGTAGATGTTAAAGAGCATGGGAGAAAGAATAGAGCCTTGCGGGACCCCACAGGTCAAAGGCCAGGGATCCGAGCAGGCGTCTCTCAGCTTCACCATCTGAGTTCGTCCCTCCAAGAAGGACCGGAGCCACGACAGAACCGTGCCCCCGAGACCCATCCCAGAGAGGCGACCCAGAAGAATACCATGATCGATGGTATCGAAAGCCGCTGAGATGTCTAAGAGAACCAGCAGGGTCACACTCCCCCTGTCCAGTCCTCTACGGAGGTCATCCACCAAGGCGACCAAGGCAGTCTCGGTGCCGTGACCAGGCCTGAAACCTGACTGTGCCTGATCTAGGTAATTGATGTCATCAAGGAAGCCCTGAAGCTGGAGGGCGACCACCCGCTCCAGCACCTTACCCAAAAAAGGGAGGTTGGAGATCGGCCTGTAATTGTTCAGCACCATAGAGTCAAGGGAAGGCTTTTTAAGGAGTAAATGAACCACAGCCTGTTTCAAGTTAGATGGAAAAATCCCTTGCTCCAGCGATGTGTTAATAATCAACATAAACCAATCAACCAACCCCTCCTTGGCAGATTTAATGAGCCAGGATGGGCAAGGGTCTAGGGGCGAAGTGGTCGCCCTCACAGCCCCAAGGACCTCCTCCACGGTCTCAGGTAGAACAAGCCGAAAAGAATCCCACAAAATTGGACAAGCAGATGCCTCAGTCACCTCTGGCACTGCGATGAAATTGGAGTCGAGCTCAAGACGTATCTGGGCCTGCAAAATGGTGTGCGAAATCGCAACACCGAGCTGCTGGGTCGTCAGAGATCTCCTCCACCACAGGTGGGTGAAGGAGCTCCCCAACAACCCGAAACAGCTCCGATGACCTATTTGCCACAGACGCTATACGGGTGGTCGTGAAAGATTCCCTGGCCACTCGTATAGCCACAGAGTATGCCCTAAGAGAGGCCCTAGCCCGTGCTCAATCAGACACGCCCCGAGATTTCCTCCACTTGCGCTCTAGCCCCCTTCTCGTATGCTTCATCACAGCCAACTCCTCAGTGAACCATGGAGACGGCCTGTCACGTCGCAACGAGATGGGCGTTCGGGAGCGATCGTATCTACCATGTTATCCTCCGCCTGCTCCGCCATTGAGGTCTTTGGGTCTTCGGACTGTGCTTGGTCTGGAACCTCCACCGCGGGCCCGCGGCCACTCCTGGGAGTGCACAACTCCAGTCGTTGTGCCCGCAGGTTCATTGGAACACGTAAGCCCCTTCACCATGACAAGGTGACAGTCCATCGAGGGGGAAAACTGCATTCAATTGCCCAAAGGTCTAAACAGGCATACGGCTGCTTTTGCTCTATTTAGAGTTCTGAGAGGGCAATTGTATCACACTTTTTTCTGGCATGAAATGTTAACAGTGGAATCTATTGCTGTAAGTTATACTTGCCAAGTTTAGACTTAGGCGATCCCTCGCTTTCCGAGGATGATTGTCTTCCAATATTCTTGTGGGTCCGTATGTGGCTGTGGAGCCCTATTCTTGCTCTGCATCTTCTTCCGCAGTGAGGGCATTGGTTTCCAAGTGGAAGGCGGTCTCGGCCGGGGTTGGCTTGACACGCCTTCCTCTTGACATGTTTCTCTTTTTCACCCTCCACTCGTGCCTTCTCAAATTCTGCAGCACTGCTGGTCACAGCTGACCTCCAGCTGGAGCGGTCAAGGGCCAGGGCTTCCCAGTTCTCACTGTCTATGCCAGAGTTTTTAAGGTTGGCTTTGAGCCCATCTTTAAATCTCTTTTCCTGTCCTCCAACATTCCGTTTTCCGTTCTTGAGTTCGGAGTAGAGCAGCTGCTTTGGGAGACGGTGGTCGGGTATCTGGACAACATGGCCGGTCCAGCGGAGGTGGTGGCGAAGGACCATCGCTTCAATGCTGGTGGTCTTTGCTTCTTCCAGCACGCTGACGTTTGTCCGCTTGTCTTCCCAAGAGATTTGCAGGATTTTCCGGAGGCAGCGCTGATGGAATCGTTCCAGGACTTGCCAAGTGGCAAGGGGGTGAAACACACACTGGTAATATGAAAGAATTCACAAGAGATTTGACATGCTTAGCTTCAATTTTATGCAAATGTGTCATTGACATAGTACATATATCCTTTGTTGAAAGTTTTTTAAAAATAAATCTAGTACAGCAATATACTGTAATTATCCCTGCTCCCAATTGACATACCATTTTCAAGTGAGCGCCCTTATATCAATACAGGGATTGAATCCAAGTCGCCCTGAGTCGCCATCGTGCTGCGAATGGCGGTATATAAATATGGTAAATATGGTAAATAAACAATCATCTGTCCAATCTCGATAAAATAGTAAAGAGTAGAGACATCAGACTGGCAACAAAGATCCGCCTAGTCAAAGCCATGGTATTCCCTGTAGTAACCTACGGATGTGAGAGCTGGACCTTAGGGAAGGCTGAGCGAAGGAAGATCGATGCTTTTGAACTGTGGTGTTGGAGGAAAGTTCTGAGAGTTCCTTGGACTGCGAGAAGATCCAACCAGTCCATCCTCCAGGAAATAAAGCCCGACTGCTCACTGGAGGGAAAGATACTAGAGACAAAGTTGAAGTACTTTGGCCACATCATGAGGAGACAGGAAAGCCTAGAGAAGACAATTATGCTGGGGAAAGTGGAAGGCAAAAGGAAGAGAGGCCGACCAAGGGCAAGATGGATGGATGGCATCCTTGAAGTGACTGGACTGACCTTGAGGGAGCTGGGGGTGGTGACGGCCGACAGGGAGCTCTGGCGTGGGCTGGTCCATGAGGTCACGAAGAGTCGGAGACGACTGAACGAATGAACAACAACAACAAAACAATCATCTGTAGGGTCCTGGAGTCTGGATGGGGAAAGAGCACCCGCACATGCCACAGAGACAGATATGAAACTGAAGGCCAATAGAAACACACTTCAGCAGCAATTCTGGGCTCCCCATCTGATGAAAAGGAGGCTGGGACCATATTTTACATTGTACATATCAAGTGATGACTGAAACAAAGAAACCACACAACAATGTGTATGTTTTCTTCTTTCTTCTTGTTTGGGAGGATTTTAAAAAATTAAATCTGATGAAATTTACAGAACACCCCTCCCAAATATTATTAATATTCTTATCAGGTAAAGCAAATATTTGCAGCTGCTTTATTAATTGGCCATGCTAGTGAGTAGCAAGCATAACTCATTTGTAATCTGATTCCCAGGCTTATGCAGTCAGACATCCCTGGTTTGCAAGAGATTTCAAAAATTATTCCATACACTGATTTGTTTCCACCATGATCAACAATAGGATTATATACTGATTCTTTTGAGATATTTGCTCTGGAACATTTCTGTCAGGTATACTCCACAGGGTGCATCTTGGGTGAAAATCCAAGAAATGCCAATATAGGATATACTCTTTAATCACTGTTATACTTATTTATATATCAGAAAGCTCAAGGTGACATTATAGACAATATACCGGTATCTTTTTTTTAATCTACTCTTTAAGGCAGAGAGTGACCAGTTCATGTTGAAAGGGTCTTTGAGTGAAATTTGCAAATGCTAAGCAAGGGGCTTTGAATGAAATTAACAGCAAAAGGAAAATATACCCTTTCTCTGTTGAAAAAGAGCAACACAGAAGAAAATGTTTTTAAAAAACAAGAGGCATCATGTAGAGGTCATACAAAGTTCAAGCTTACATAGGAAGTTGTGTTGTGGTTAAGCCAAAGGTTGTGGTTAAGCGCAGAGTCTGCAGGTACAAGAAGGTACTTTCCATCAAAAGGTCAAGGGAGAGGGGCTGGAAAGAGAGTACTTTCCATGACCTATTACTTGAGTATAAAGGTCAGCAGAAACAGAGGAGGGGGCGGTAGTCCTTGAAAGCTCATACAGAAGTGATGACTGTCCGTCTCATGCTGATCAGCTTGAATAAATGGTGTCTTACATGAACCAATTGGACTCTGTGGATTTCTTCGAAAAGGGACCCCGCACCCTAAACCCATGATCCCTTACAATGTCACACAGTAAGACCACTTTCATATTATGTAATAAACACAATGTTATTTTGATGTTTTCTACAGCAAGATAAAGTGAATAAGTGACATTTGTTCTTTAGCGTGTTCGTACAAGTATCAGAGAATAAAACCTGCTCCATAGCCCCATCCAATCTGCATTAAAAACAGCCTGGGAGGAGGCCTAAAGAGTGAAGCAAATTCAGAGTGGAGTTATTTAGGGGGTCCCAAAACCTCACTGGGGACTGTCATGAATACTTTTTTAAACGCTAAAAATGTTCTTTTATTTTGTTTTCAATGAATAGTAAGGTAAAGATTTTCCCTTGACATTTAGTCTAGTCATGTCCGACTCTGGAGTGTGGTGCTCATCTCCATTTCTAAGTCGAAGAGCCAGCGTTGTCCGTAGACACCTCCAAGGTCATGTGGCTGGCATGACAGCATGGAGCGCTGTTATCTTTCCGCTGGAGAGGTACCTATTGATGTATTCACATTTCCATGTTTTCGAACTGCTAGGTTGGCAGAAGCTGGGGCTGACAGCGGAAGCTCACGCTGCTCGCCGGATTCGAACCTGCGACCTACAAGTTCAGCAGCTCAGCAGTTTAACCCACTGCCCCACCGGGGTTTCAATGAGACATACAATAATTACATATATAATTACTATATGTTTCAATGAGACAGACTATAGTTAAATTGGATACACAAACAAAGGGGATATTTATGTTTTACTCTGGATTCACACGCACAAATATTCACTCTACGTGCATATGCCCAAATATGAACACAGATGGAGTTTGGGGGAAATAAACCTTGACATTTGGGAGTTGTAGTTACTGGGATTTATAGTTCACCTACAATCACAAAGCATTCTGAACCCCACCAATGATAGAATTGGGCCAAACCTCCCACACAGAACCCCCATGTGGGCCACAGCAACACATGGCAGGGGACGGCTAGTAAATAAATTATTATTATTACAACATGCAAATGTGAGATCAATAGGCACCACGCCAGCAGGAAGGTAACAGTGCTCCATGCAGTCATGCCAGCCACATGACCTTGGAGGTGTCTATGGACAACACTGGCTCTTTGGCTTAGAAATGGAGATGAGCACCAACCCCCAGATTCGGACACAACTGGACTTCATGCCAGTGGAAAACCTTTACCTTTACCCAGAGGCGGCCGTAGGTAATTTTCAACGGTAAGCAAACAGTATTTTGGTACCCCCCCCAACCAATCACTGTGCAGTGAAACCTTCTCGGTGGTGGCCCCCCGGCTGTGGAACACCCTCCCTGTAGACATCAGACAGACGCCCTCCCTTATGACATTCCGCAAGAGACTAAAGACGTGGTTGTTTGAGAAGGCGTTTGACTAAGTGCTACAACAATTGGCAATGACGATTGGAACGGAACATGGATAACGAGATTGGATTGTGATTCTATGATGAGACGTCGCGAATGATTTAGTGTAATTGTATTATTGATAGTGATGTTGTTATTGTTGTTTGTGATACTGCCTATATTGTAATTTGTTTTTATATGTTGTACACCGCCGTGAGTCGCCCTAGGGCTGAGAACGGCGGTCTACAAGTGCAGTAAATATATATATATATATATATATATATATATATATATATATATTCTGTTTGTCGTGGGAGTTCTGTGTGCCATATTTGTTTCAATTCCATCATTGGTGGAGTTCAGAATGCTCTTTGATTGTAGGTGAACGATACATCCCAGTAACTACAACTGGCATGTCAAGGTCTATTTTCCCCCAAGAGCGCCCCTGGGCAAAATCAACTATACTGCAAGTGCTTACTTTACATAATGGGTTGAGCCGCCCCTGCCTTTACCTTAAGCACCTTTAATACCACATTTCTCTTTAATTGTGTAGTTTAATGTATGGGAGGCTAGTATAATTGATACATTAGAAAATTACTGTTTTTACAAATTGTATAACAATACTTATATCGCTGAAAAAATAACTGTATAGTAATAATTTAATGAGGTCGCAGGAAAATGATGTAAGCCAGAAACTGATCCAAATACATCACAGACCAAGGGAAAAATGAGCTCTGCAAAATCCTGGCTGAAGCACAATAAGGAATCCAGAACATGGGCTGCCAAAAAATGCCCCAAGGACATGGCTGGGCATCATAGGGCTAACTGACCCCCTGGGAGGTGGAATTGATTACCTCTGCTGTTGTTACTTTCCCATTTTGTTCACCTCATATGCCTCCAGTTGTTTTTTTGTTGTTGTTTTTGTCCTGTCAGGAGCGACCTGAGAAACTGCAAGTCGCTTCTGGTGTGAGAGAATTGGCCATCTGCAAGGACGTTGCCCAGGGGACGCCTGGATGATTTGATGTTTTATCATCCTTTTGGGAGGCTTCTCTCATGTCCCGTATGAGGAGCTGGAGCTGATAGAGGGAGCTCATCTGCCTCTCCCCGGATTTGAACCTGCGACCTGTCGGTGTACAGTTTAACCCACTGTGCCACCGGGGGCTCCTATGTGCTGATGGACATCACTCAGGAAATGGGGAAAAACATAAAAAAAGTAATTTAAGGCTCGGTTACATGTTTAATGTAATCACCTTCTTGGACTGGTTCCAGACCTGTCAATTTAATCACCTGTGCAGTGAAACCAGTTCCACTTTAGCTGGTTCCAAACTGAATACCCTGCTTGCTGGTATTAAATAGGCATTTGTTTCCTTATGCGGGTGACTTTTGTTGCACGAGTGCCACCTAGTGGTTTAATGGGTATTGTTTCCATCATTTGTGCCTAAAGTCTATAACAGTGTTTCTAATGCCGCGACCCCTTAATACACTTCCTCATGACCCCCAACCATAACATGATTTTTGTTGCTACTTCATAATTGTAATTTTGCTAATGTTATGAATCGCAATGTAAATATCTAATATGCAGGATGTATTTTCATTCACTGGACCAAACTTGGCATAAATACTCGATATGCCCAAATTTGAATACTGGTGGGGTTGCATTGATTTTGTCATTTGGGAATTTTAGTTCCTGGGATTTATAGTTCACCTATAATCAAAGAGCATTCTGAACTCCCACCAACAATGGAATTGAAGCAATGTTGGCACACATAACTCCCCCCCCCCTTTTTTTGTCGTGTCAGAAGCGACCTGAGAAACTGCAAGTTGCTTCTGGTGTGAGAGAATTGGCTGTCTGCAAGGACGTTGCCCAGGGGACGCCCGGATGATTTGATGTTTTATCATCCTTGTGTCCCCGCATGAGGAACTGGAGCTAATTCCCATGATCAACAGAAAATACTGGAAAGGTTTGGTGAGCATTGAACTTGAGTTTTGGAGCTGTAGTTCACCTACATCCAAAGAGCACTGTGGACTCAAACATTGATGGATCTTGGTACAAATACTCAATATGCCCAAATGTGAAGACTGGTGGAGTTTGGGGAAAATAGACCTTGACATTTGGGAGTTGTAGTTGCTGGGATTTATAGTTCACCTACAATCAAAGAGCATTCTGAACCCCGCCAACGATAGAGTTGGGCTAAATTTCCCACACAGAACCCCCATGACCAACAGAAAATACTGTGTCTTCTGATGGCTTTGACATCCCCTCGCGACCCCTCCAGGGGTCGCAACACCCAGGTTGAGAAACGCTGGTTTATAATATATCAAATGTGCTTGGGAAACAGTTCTGTTTGTTCCTGAGGTCTTACTTTTGCACAAGCATATGTACGAGTAGCGGGTCTTTTGTCTCAGAAGCACCTTACCATCGTTCCCATAGGCACTACTTCTAAAAACAAAATGTAAACCCAAATATAACCAGAACACATGGCTGACGCTGTGAAAATACAATCTATATAAATAAAAATGTAATGTTCGTTTGTGGGATTAACAGAACTCAAAAACCACTGGACGAATTGATACCAAATTTGGACACAATACACCTATCAGGCCAACGAGTGACCATCACTCATAAAAATACTGAAAAACACAGCAGGAGAGATTAAAAAATCAAAAAATCAAAAATACATTACAATGCATGTGCAAAACCACATATATATGCAAACACACATATATTCACATAAACACACCATATATACACACCTACACACACAAAACACATATACATCAATTGAGCCACAGCAACGCGTGGGAGGGGACGGCTAGTAAAATATATATGAATGGAAGTGCTACAATTTGCTGAACAGGAATTTCATAAAAACACACGTCAGACATATAATTCAAAATCTATTTTATAAACACATATTTATGTTTCTGAGCAAACAAAGTGATGACTCAAGAAAAAAAATCTTCCAAGGTTTTCATTGCAACCAGAAATGTTAAAGCTATTTATTCTGGTCTTTGTTCAGCACCTTTGGTTTCTTTCAACATTTCTTGCCAATTTCTCTCCATTTCTTCCTTACAGGTAAGAAAGGCATCTTCCAGGCGTCTCATTGAGTTGGCCAATTCTGGGTTAGCACGCATCACCACCATATCGTAAGCCATCCATGTAGCCTGCACTGGGATAGTCCAATAGATAAAATAATTGGATGGGGTTTGTTAGGAAATGTACTGGGGCTGGCAGTAATCAATTAATCTATCCCTCCCACAGTTTTCCATATCACTGACTCTCAAGGTGTATGTTTGAATGACTGATTTATGATAGCCTAGCTGCTGGAAATTTTCACATACTTGCTGACAGTTTTCAACATGGGCATCTCATATGATTCTACAGCAGTGAAAATCTACAGCCATCTACACTGACCATTTAATGATGTTTAAGGCCAACATCAAACTGCAAAAGCTAAGCAACAAACACTCACAAAACCACGCTAAAGAAAGCCCTTAATGTGCATCAGTGGTCTGTGTCATCATTATCCAGGTCTCAAACTGGTTCCAGGATTTCCTATGTAATTCTCTATACAGCAAAATAACTTTCTTCAATATTGATTTGAAACTGGTCAGTGTAGACGTGCCCTGTATTTGCAAAAGTCAGCCCTCCACATTCAGATTTGACTTTTGAGAATTTGACTACTCACAGATTTCTCACCAGAAATTTCTAAATTCTTCAGAGTCATGCCAGAGGATCTAGAGCAGGGGTCCCCAAACTACGGTCCACGGGCCGGATGCGGCCCCCGAGGGCATCTATCTAGCCCACGGGCTGTGGAGAAGGGTGAGAGGTGGGCGAAAGGGGAGAGAGGCAGTGGGCAAAGGGGCTTGGGCCCGCTTTGCCCTCTGCCTCCGTGGGCCCAGCTTCTCCAGCCTTCGGGATGCGGACTAGTTGCATCCTGGAGGCAGGAGGGGGGGGAGGCAGCGGGCAAAGCGGCTTAGGCCCGCTTTGCCCTCCGCCTCCGTGGGCCAGGCTTTTCCGTCCTTCGGGATGCGGCCTAGCCGCATCCAGGAGGCAGGAGAAGGGGGAGGAGGCGGCGGGCAAAGCAGCTTGGGCCCACTTTGCCCTCCGCCTCTGTGGGCCAGGCTTCTCTGGTCTTCGGGATGTGGCCTAGCTGCATCCAGGAGGCAGGAGAAGGGGGGGGGGGGAGGCCTGACCTTAAATCCAGTCATGTCCAACTCTGGGACTCTGCTGCTCATCTCTATTTCTAAGCCGAAGAGCTGGTGTTTTCCATAGACACCTCCAAGGTCATGTGGCCGGCATGACTGCATGGAGTGCCGTTACCTTCCTGCTGGAGCGGTATCTATGGATCTACTCACATTTGCATGTTTTCAAACTGCTAGGTTTATATTTATTCTAAACTGCTAAGTTTATATTTGTTAAAATAGTTCTTCATTTTAATTATTGTATTATTTAAAGTGTGTTTTGCACTACAAATAAGATATTTGAGGTGTGGATAGGAATTCATTCATGTTTTTTTTTTTTCAAATTATAATCCGGCCCTCCAACAGTTTGAGGGACTGTGACCCGGCCCTCTGTTCAAAAAGTTTGGGGACCCCTGATCTAGAGGCTCTAGAAATTCTATGGTGCGATTTTATGGTCTGTTTCCAGCAAAAGTTGACCCTAGACTTAGCTGGAGATCTTAGAAATCTCTAGGGAAGTGTTTCCCAAGGTTAAAAATTAGTATTTTTAATCCCAGGTTTTTTCACTATTGACCAGCACCAGCAAATCTGGAGACCTGACTATAGATAATATGCTAAATAATATGGAAAATGCTAAATAGCATTCAAAATTTGTCTAAGAAACAAAGTAGACTGGGAAAAATATTTATAAAAAAAGTAAATATGGTTTTCAACATCTATTTCATTTTCTGCTTAACAAACCCAATTTTCTATATACTACAAGTACACATAAAAGTTTTAAAAACCAGTAAGAGAAAGGGCCCTTTAAGGAATCTGAACTGTCACATAAAATTAGAGCATGTACTAGGCTTTGCAGTATGGAGAAATCCAGCTATTTAATATTTTAAACTCTTGCTTTATCTGGCGTGGACTGGTCCATGAGGTCACAAAGAATCGGAAACAACTGAACGAATGAACAACAACTTGTTTTATCAATGTGAGTTATGTTACTGTTTTTATTACAGGATGAGTATCCCTTATCTGAAATGTATGATACCAGAAGCATTCTGGATTTGTATTTTGAATTTTGAAATATTTGCATATATATAATGAGATATCATGGAGATGGGACCCAAATCTAAATATGAAATTCATTTATGCTTCAAGTACACCTTTTATAAATAGCCTGGAGGTAATTTTATACACAATATTTAAAATAATTATGTGCACGAAACTCAATTGGTGTACAGTGAACTAGCAAAAAACAAAGGTGAATTTTGAAGCATTTCAGATTTCCGGATAAGGAATACTCAACTTTGATTATTATTGTTGTTGTCTGTTCTTAATGAAAAGGTGTCCTGACAGTATAAAGACCTTGTCACAGAAAAAATTAAAAATGGAAAATGGAAATTCAATTTGCTATTAAACTTCTTTTACTATACTAAACAGTTTCATGCAAAACAAAATTGTAATTCTTCAAGCGGTCATCTGTGAAATCGCACACATGGGTTAATCTGCTCCTGAACAGAGAACCTTCTAGATTTTTAAAGATACATTTTTGGCAGCAGCCCTGCCACACTCCCAGTTGGTATATAATGGTAATTGACACCAAATTCCCCAGTTCCATGACAGTCACGCAGCAGTCAATGTTAGTAGAGATGGCATGACCAAAAAGTGGAAGATGGATGGGATTGTGTGATTTTACAGATGACAAAATAAACACTTCTTATGGCCATCAGTATCGGGGATTTTACCCCTGCAATCCGCACATTTCTTAAAAACAACCAGAGCTTTGACTCTAAATGGGGTCAAGGGCACAGGAATGCTGAATGACATACAGTCCGGGATTGGAGAGGCAATAATAACTGAGACAGACCATGGATGGGGAACCAGAAGTCATGAAAACAGCCTGGACATCAGAAAAGGCCATGAAGAAACTGCAGAAAATAGCACACGAAAGCTCAAGATTCCTGTAGGTGCTACTGCAATGGTGGATGAAAAGGAACTGGGGGATTTGATGCCCATTACTATTACCCCTGAGATCCCTCCGTTCTGAGGACCAAGATTTGTTGGAAATTCCCAGTGTCAAGACCTTGCGTCTAACAGCAACCAGACGCAGAGCCTTTACAGCAATGGCACCATCACTCTGGAATACTCTGCCACCTGAAGTCTGTGCCTTGCGGGACTTATCAGGCTTTCCGCAGGGCATGTAAGACATATCTGTTTCGACGGGGCTTTGACTTTTGATATTGCTGTTTTTAAATTGTTTTAAATTGTTTTTAAATTGTGTTAGATTTTAGCCTGTTCTTGTAAGCCGCTCCGAGCCCCAGGGGAGTGGCGGCATATAAGTTCGAATAATAAATAAATAAATAAATAAATAAGGATCACCGCCAAAATGTACCTTTTTCTGAGGTGCTCTGCACAGGCACAAATTAACCAATTTGTGTAATTCAAAGACACCACGAAGAAGAATCAAGCATATTACAAGTTATGTTTCTAAAGTAAGAAAATTATTTTTAATCAGTGTTGATATGTCCCTATTTCCATTTTTCATAGAATTTCAACTGTCATCCCCCCCACCCACCCAAAAAGAGGGCAAAAACAAGAGACATAATGACTGGACACAATACTAGCCCAGTTCTTATGTTTTAGTTTACTATTTCTTTCTTTTTGAGCTCAGACTTCCTTCCCATTAATTCACATAACAGAAAATCCTATCCAAAACAGTCTGAGAGCAACATGCAATCTATAATATCCTTATACTAAAACCTGACACAAGGAAACAACTAAAGGGGATACTAAGTAATTTACATCACTACCATTTGTCCAGTTAGTTAGACACACAATAAAAAATGCAGAATGAATTATTGCTGTCTGATTTTTTTAAAAACTGATGAAGTTAAGATTATGAAAATATGTTAAAACTTGAAAATGATGGAGAAAAACATATTTTAAATAATCTGCAACAGAACTGTTCAATTATAGAGATGGCTCCATTAGTATTTGATGGACTAGCAATATCTTAAAGCTCCCTAAATCAGCTTTAGGCATCCAAGGTTCTTGTTTGTTTGTAAGAATTTTGACAGCATTGTGATCAGATGTCACAAGGACAAGCCACATGCAATTGAAATATACCATTTGTAAGGAGTTTGCAAATAGTTTAGGATATATATCGTTTTAATAGAATGCCCATATCCAACTCTGTGACATCTGAATTGTATCAATTAGATCAGGGGTCCTCAAACTTTTTAAACAGAGGGCCAGGTCACAGTCTCTCAAACTGTTGGAGGGCCGGATTATAATTTGAAAAAAACATGAATGAATTCCTATGCACACTGCACATATCTTCTTTGTAGTGCAAAAACACAAAACAATACAATAATTAAAATGAAGAACAATTTTAACAAATATAAACTTATTAGTATTTTAGTGGGAAGTATGGGCCTGCTTTTGACTGATGAGATAAGATTGTTGTTGTTGTGTGCTTTCAAGTCATTTCAGACTTAGGTTGACCCTGAGCGAGGGCCAGGTAAATGACCTTGGAGGGCCGTATCTGGCCCCCGGGCCTTAGTTTGAGGACCCCTGACTTAGATAGCATTAAACCAAAGCTTTAAACCAAAAAATTAAATGGGTCTCAGATGAGCACTGACATCAACTGTATGTTCATTTCTATCTGATTGGATTGAGATGACAGTGTTACCAATGACAATTAGATGCTCTGAAGCATACAACCACACCTGATAGTTTTTCCATGTCTTCCAGTAGTTTTTCTAAATCCCTATTCAGATCCTCAAGCTGTTTTACTATGTTGTCATAATTTCTTTCATAGGTTTCACATTTGGCCATCTAACAGGAAAACAAAATAACAAAGACATAAATGACAGTGCAACACATGATCCTTTTGTTTTTCAAATAATGTCCTAAGATCATTTTAATAATTACTATGGAAGATTTTAAAATATTGTAAACAGTTTGCCCTGCTCTTCACCTGAAAATATTTTTGTGTGATTTGACTAAAATCTGTAAGAACAGAGCAAAAAAATCTACAGGCAATTCTCTCACACCAAAAGTGTTTCTCAAGTTGCTGACAAAATCCCCATTATAGGAAAAGGATGGGGAAAGTGCACCCATAGATTGCCATTCCCCCTACAATACATCCCTTGCTCCTGTAAATGAAGGGCAGGTTGCGTTACTGTAAGAGCTCATTCCTGAGTGTCATTTCAGTACTCTCTCAGTTCCAAGGATGTTGAAGCAGAAATCCAAGGAGCCAAGGACAGACAGGACCCAACGATGGAAGTATAAGTGCGATTATGTGGGTTCACAAACAACCACTAAAAGAAACACAGATATACATAAGCAACCTCTTCTTCATCTTCTTAGGCTGGCTGTACATGAACCACTGGGGCTGATCCAGAATGGCAAATGCCAGTTCAGCCCAGGGATGCTTTAGCTTCCCACAAGAACATCAAAACATTTGGGCATCCCCCAGGCAACGTCCTTGCAGACAGGCAATTATCTCACACCAGAAGTGACTTGCAGTTTCTCAAGTTGCTGATACGAAAAATAAACCTGGAGTGACATTGTCCAGGGATCCAGAGTAACATGGGAGAGGGAGAGGACAAATCACCCCTCCTATCTTCTATCTTTTCTCTGATAGCATCACTCCAGGCAACAAGCTATGAGAACAACCCATGTTGTGCCTACTGGCCACTGTGACGATGAGAGGGATGGCAAGTGTCTAGATCTAGGGAAGTAATGCTACCCCTCTATTCCGCTTTGGTTAGACCACACCTGGAATATTGTGTCCAATTCTGGGCACCACAATTCAAGAGAGATATTGCAAGCTGGAATGTGTCCAGAGGAGAGCGACTAAAATGATCAAGGGTCTGGAGAACAAGCCCTATGAGGAGCAGCTTAAGGAGCTGGGCATGTTTAGCCTGAAGAAGAGAAGGCTGAGAGGAGATATGATAGCCATGTATAAATATGGGAGAGGAAGCCACAGGGAGGAGGGAGCAAACTTGTTTCCTTGGAGTCTAAGAAGCGAAACAATGGCTTCAAACTACAAGAGAGGAAATTCCATCTGAACATGAGGAAGAACTTCCTGACTGAGAGCCGTTCAGCAGTGGAACTCTCTGCCCCAGAGTGTGGTGGAGGCTTTTGGAACAGAGGCTGGAAGCTTTTGAACAGAGGCTGGATGACCATCTGTCAGGGGTGATTTGAATGCAATATTCCTGCTTCTTGGCAGGGGGTTGGACTGGATGGCCCATGAGGTCTCTTCCAACTCTTTGATTCTATGATCCTATGTCCGCAAACCATCTGAGTCTAGGGTACCCAGGATGGCTGTCTAACCCAAGGGTCCTCAAAATTTTTAAACAGAGGGCCAGGTCACAGTCCCTCAATCTGTTGGAGGGCCGGATTATAATTTGAAAAAAAGCATGAATGAATTCCTATGCAAATTGCACATATCTTATTTGCAGTGCAAAAAACACTTAAAACAATACAATTATTAAAAAATGAAGAACAATTTTTACAAATATAAACATATTAGTATTTCAATGGGAAGTGTGGGCCTGCTTTTGGCTGGATTGTTGTTGTTGTTGGATTGTTTTTGAGATAGGATTGTTGTTGTTGTTGTTGTTGTTGTTGTTGTGTGCTTTCAAGTCTTTTCAGACTTAGGTTGACCCAGAGCGAGGGCCGGGTAAATGGCCTTGGAGGGCCGCATCTGGCCCCCGGGCCTTAGTTTGAGGACCCCTGGTCTAACCAGTTGCAGCCATTTAATGTGGTTCAAGATTGCATTAAGAAACTTTGGACTCTGAGTTGATTCACTGACCCTTTGGCATAAGTATTCAGTGCAAATGCGTCTTTGCAAATGTCCTAGAATGGCAAACTACTCATCATAGGAGGGGATGTCATTCTCAAAAAGAACAGAAGATGAATAATGTAAGAAAAGAATACAGCACAGTTCCCCCAAAGAGATGAAAGTTACAGGCTGCAATGTATGCCTCCACATACTCCTTTTAAAGGTGGTTGATGCAGCCATAGTGCATGTACAGCAGTGGTCCTCAACCTGTGGGTCCCCAGGTGTTTTGGCCTACAACTCCCAGAAATCCCAGCCAATTTACCAGCTGTTGGGATTTCTGGGAGTTTTGGGTGGTGTTTTGGGGCGCCCAGCAGGGGCCATGGGTTTCCAAATGTTTTGGCCTTCAACTCCCAGAAATGGAGCTGGTCACATGGTCAGCAAGTGGACCATGACTTGCTGATTCATCGATTGGCTATGTCTGGTGTACGAGGTTTAGCCTTGAAATGGTTCAATTCGTTCCTTCGGGACCAGAGACAGAGGGTGGAGTGGTTAGGCCAAAGCTCTGAGAGCTCCTGCCTTTGCTGTGGAGTTCCCCAGGGTGCTATCCTCTCGCCCCTGTTATTTAACAGTCCGGCCACTTGCTGGACTGGTGCAGAGCTTTGGCATAGAGTGCTACCAGTATGCAGATGATACCCAGCTACTCTTGCGTCTTGAACCTAGGACAACCGCAATTCCTGAGAACTTTTGGCTGTGTTTGGAAGCAGTGATAAGTTGGCTGCGAGCAAGCAGACTAAAAGTGAATCCTGCAAAAACTGAGATACTCTGGCCTGGCCAGTTGCCAGAATTAATCCAGTCTCTGCCTGATTTTGATGGTTCCGTCTTCCACTGTTAAAAGCCTTGGGGTTGTGTTGGACTCGTCGCTGACGATGGAGGCCCAGATCACTGCCATAAGTAAGCAGGCCTTTTTTCATCTTTGCCAGGCAAGGAAATTGGCATCCTACCTTTCGGTAGAAGCATTGGCTACGGTAATCCACGCAACAGTCACCACTAGGTTGGACTATTGCAATGCCTTATATGCCGGCCTTCCGAAGTCAACAACTCAGAAGATTCGGATGGTCCAAAATGCGGCGGCCAGGCTGCTAGCGGGATCATCTATAACAGTGGTTCTCAACCTGGGGTCCCCAGATGTTTTTGGCCTACAACTCCCAGAAATCCCAGCCAGTTTACCAGCTGTTAGGATTTCTGGGAGTTGAAGGCCAAAAACATCTGGGGACCCCAGGTTGAGAACCACTGATCTATAAGATCCCATATTACACCGATTCTACAACAACTGCATTGGCTACCAATAGAACATTGGATCTCTTATAAGATACTGATCCTGACATTTAGAGCTCAAAATGGCCAAGGACCTTTATATCTTAGGGACCGCCTCATTCCTTTTCTCCATCAGTGGTCACCTCAATCCACACAGGAAAATCTCCTATACATACCAGGCCCTAGGGAGGTACACCTGGAAGCTACAAGGCGTAGAGCTTTTTCGACCTATGCTCCAATTCTGTGGAACTCATTGCCTCCATACATTAGAGCAATGTCGGAGTTGCGACCTTTTGTAAAGGTGCTCAAGACTTGGCTGTTTGGTTGTGCATTTAAGTAAAGCGATCAGATCTATTTTGCCAAATAGTCACTGTTATATGTTTTTTATGTTGAATGTTTTTATATTGTGTAAATGCTATTTTAAATTGTAAGTCGCTCGGAGCACCTTGGTGGAGAGCGACTAATGAAGAAGTGAAGTGAAGTAAAGTATACAACCAGTAATAGCATTAGAAGAGTAGTAGAATTCATGTCAAGTACAACTACATATATGTAATCTAGTCTGATAGGAAAGGTCTCGGAAGCAAGAAGAAATAGGTCTCAGCTGAGGAACTGGGACACCAAGCCCTGTTTACACCCCCTTGTTTTTGTCCATGTGTGTTTTTAGTACAAAATAAGATAAGTTATAGAGTTCTGTATTAAAGCAAGGCAGTGTAGGCTCCATTCCAAATCCAAAAATGGGGTCTGCATCAATACAGGCAACATAGACTGATGTGGAATGCTGTAACAACTTCGGATAGAAAAATAACATCCAGCCTAAGAACAATCTTGTCATGATGGAATTGAAGGTGAGGCTGATCTATTCCAATGGCTCCTACCCCCAACAGACAAAAGTTCTTTCTCTCACCTTGGAGATTCCACAGATATATAAACCCAATTTTCCTAGTTTCTAACAGACCTCACAACCTCTGAGGATGCCTGCCATAGATGCAGGCGAAACGTCAGGAGAGAATGCTTCTAGAACATGGTCATATAGCCCGAAAAACCTACAACAACCCAGTGATTCCAGCCACTAAAGCCTTCAACAATACATTCAAAGCTGTTAACTTAAGGGTGGCCAGATCAGGATGTAGTTATATCTAAATTCCCCAAGTTAAATGGAGTCACTACGGTGTAATCAGAATGCAGTTAACCTTGCCCTCCTTCTCTTTGACAGCACCCTGGTACTAAGCAGAAAGATCACCTATAATCTCCAGCTGAAACCACTCAAACACATTTTCAATTAGCTACAAACATGGAGAGTAAAACAACTCTCTCACAAGTCTGGAAGGCAGACCTTTATTAGCCTATAAACAACCTCAAAGACTTAAAACAGTGAACCCACAGAGCCAGCCAGCTGCCATTAAACGACATCATGCTGGATCCGTGGGTGCAGGGGGGTGGAACCGGCATGCCACCACCAGAATGGCAACATGGGAGGCTTCCGGTGTTTTCCAATCTATGAGGGAAGCCGTGCGCACCACGGGCACTCAACACTTTCCCCCATGATTGTCTTTCTGGCGAGGCAGGCAATGCAGGTGATGCAAGCTATGGGACGCCAGATTCCTCAGGGCAAAGCAGACTGCCACCTCCTTCTGCTGTCGGCTGATGAGGGGGTAGGGCTGGATCTACACTGCCGGAGAATCCGGATTTACTGCTTTGAACTGGATTATATGAGTTTACACTGCCATATAATCCAGTTCAATGCAGTTTATCTGGATTCAGAAACTAGATATATACGGCTTCGGTCCAGCGTACCTGTCCGGACGTATCTCCTTCTATGTCCCGCCTCAGAGCTTAAGATCCTCAGGGGAGGCCCTGCTCTTGGCCCTGCCGTTGTCTCAAACACGTTTGGTGGGGACGAGGGACAGGGCCTTCTTGGTGGTAGCCCCCCCGCCTGTGGAATACTGTGTTTTTCAGTGTTTTTAGGAGTGATGGTCACTTGTTGGCCTGATAAGTGTCTTGTGTCCAAATTTGGTGTCAATCTGTCCAGTGGTTTTTGAGTTATGTTAATCCCACAAACGAACATTGCATTTTTATTTCTATACTAGCCGTCCCCTGCAATGCGTTGCTGTGGCCCAGCCTGTGTATATGTGTTTTTTGTGTGTATATAGTTGTGTATATATGTGTTTGCATATATATATGAGGTTTTGTGCATGCATATCATAGAATCATAGAATCAAAGAGTTGGAAGAGACCTCATGGGCCATCCAGTCCAACCCCCTGGCAAGAAGCAGGAATATTGCATTCAAATCACCCCTGACAGATGGCCATCCAGCCTCTTTTTAAAAGCTTCCAAAGAAGGAGCCTCCACCACACTCCGGGGCAGAGAGTTCCACTGCTGAACGGCTCTCACACTCAGGAAGTTCTTCCTCATGTTCAGATGGACTCTCCTCTCTTGTAGTTTGAAGCCATTGTTTCGCGTCCTAGTCTCCAGGGAAGCAGAAAACAAGCTTGCTCCCTCCTCCCTGTGGCTTCCTCTCACATATTGACACATGGCTATCATATCTCCTCTCAGCCTTCTCTTCTTCAGGCTAAACATGCCCTGGTCCTTAAGCCGCTCCTCATAGGGCTTGTTCTCCAGATCTGTGATCATTTTAGTCGCCTTCCTCAGGAGAATCTTGCATTTGTCACTCTTTGTAGAAGGCACTTAACAGCACACAACAGGCGCTTCAGCCTCAACTCAAGTGAGGCCTCCTCAGGCCCAGCAAGCGCGGACTTACCCTGCAGGGCCGAGGGAAGGGGCTGCGCAAGGCCCCGTCGCTCCCTGTTGCCTAGGCTACGACTACTTCCGCCCCCTCCTCCCTCGGAGCGTCTCGCGCGGCGCAGACCTCTCTCCCCCTCCCCCGCAGGAACGGCCCTGGCGAAGCGGAGGGAGGGGGTCGGAGGCGGGGAAGAGCTGCCTCGCTCCGCTCTTCCAAGGAGGCACGCTCCCCCCTCCGCTGTGGCTCCTTTCCTGAGGGGTTCCTTTGGTGAGGCGGGAAGGAAGGCAGCCAAGGGAGAAAGGCCTGGCTTTGAGGTGGGATCTACACAGCCATGGAAGGCAGTTGCAGAATGCAGGCAAATTGCAATGATGCATTCTGAAATTGCCCTATACAGTTAGTAAGCAATTTTGTCTCCAGCCTTGTGAGGCACACACGAATTTCAGCATCACCAACAATACACAAATAGATAGACAAGATGGCACCTGCAAATCTGAAGCTGGGTCTACACTACCAGTTAGAATCCTAGAGTTGGAAGAGGCCTCATGGGCCACCCAGTCCAACCCCCTGCCAAGAAGTAGAAATATTGCTTTCAAAGCACCCCTGACAGATGGCCATCCAGCCTCTGTTTGAAAGCTTCCAAAGAAGGAGCCTCCACCATGCTCCTGGGCAGAGAGTTCCACTGCTGAACGGCTCTCACAGTCAGTAAGTTCTTCCTCATGTTCAGATGGAATCTCCTTTCTTGTAGTTTGAAGCCATTGTTCCACATCAGAGTCTCCAGGGCAGCCGAAAACAAGCTTGCTCACTCCTCATAACTTCCTCCACCACACTCCGAGGCAGAGAGTTCCACTGCTGAACAGCTCTCACAGTCAAGTTCTTCCTCATGTTCAGATGGAATCTCCTCTCATGTAGTTTGAAGCCATTGTCCTAGTCTCCAGGACAGCAGAAAACATGCCTGCACCCTCCTCCCTGTGACTTCCTCTTGCATACTTATACATGGCTATCATGTATAAGAGAAGGCATGTTTAGCCTTCTCTTCTTCAGGCTAAACATGCCCAGCTCTTTAAGCCGCTCCTCATAGGGCTTGTTCTCCAGACCCTTGATCATTTTAGTCGCCCTCCTCTGGACACATTCCAGCTTCTCAATCATAGAATCAAAGAGTTGGAAGAGACCTCGTGGGCCATCCAGTCCAACCCCCTGCCAAGAAGCAGGAATATTTCATTCAAATCACCCCTGACAGATGGCCATCCAGCCTCTGTTTAAAAGCTTCCAAAGAAAGGAACTCCAGGGCAGAGAGTTCCACTGCTGAACGGTCAGGAAGTTCTTCCTCATGTTCAGATGGAATATCCTCTCTTGTAGTTTGAAGCCATTGTTCCACTTCCTAATCTCCAGGGAAGCAGAACAAGCTTGCTCCCTCCTCCCTGTGGCTTCCTCTCACATATTTATACATGGCTATCATATCTCCTCTCAGCCTTCTCTTCTTCAGGCTAAACATGCCCAGCTCTTTAAGCCGCTCCTCGTAGGGCCACTTCTCCAGACCCCTGATCATTTTAGTCGCTCTCCTCTGGACACATTCCAGCTTGTCAATATCTCTCTTGAATTGTGGTGCCCAGAATTGGACACAATATTCCAGGTGTGGTCTAACCAAAACAGAATAGAGGGGTAGCATGACTTCCTTAGATCTAGACACTATGCTCCTATTGATGCAGACCAAAATCCCATTGGCTTTTTTTGCCGCCAGATCACATTATTGGCTCATGTTTAACTTGCTGTTCATGAAGACCCCAAGATCTTTTTCACACGTACTGCTCTCAGGCCAGGCATCATCCCCCATTCTGTATCTTTGCATTTCGTTTTTTCTGCCTAGAATCATAGAATCACAGAGTTGGAAGAGACCTCATGGGCCATCCAGTCCAGCCCCCTGCCAAGAAGCAGGAATATTGCATTCAAAGCACACCTGACAGATGGCCAGCCTCTGTTTAAAAGCTTCCAAAGAAGGAGTCTCCACCACACTCCAGGGCAGAGAGTTCCACTGCTGAACGGCTCTCACAGTCAGGAAGTTCTTCCTGATGTTCAGATGGAATCTCCTCTCTTGTAGTTTGAAGCCATTGCTCCGCGTCCTAGTCTCCAGGGAAGCAGAAAACAAGCTTGCTCCCTCCTCCCTGTGGTTTCCTCTCACAATATTCCAGGTGTGGTCTAACCAAAGCAGAATAGCTATCTTCTAGAATTTTTTTTCTTGCCTTGAATCAGAGAATCAAAGAGTTGGAAGAGACCTCATGGGCCATCCAGTCCAACCCCCTGCCAAGAAGCAGGAATATTGCATTCAAATAACCCCTGACAGATGGCCATCCAGCCTCTGTTTAAAAGCTTCCAAAGAAGGAGCCTCTACCACACTCCAGGGCAGAGAGTTCCACTGCTGAACAGCTCTCACAGTCAGAGGCGGCCCTAGGTAATTTTCAACGGTAAATAAACAGTATTTTGGTGCTCCCCTCCCCCAACCAATCACTGATATATATTTTCTGTTTGTCGTGGGAGTTCTGTGTGCCATATTTGGTTCAATTCCATCATTGGTGGAGTTCAGAATGCTCTTTGATTGTAAGGTGAACTATACATCCCAGTAACTACAACTTGCATATGTCAAGGTCTATTTTTCCCCCAAGAACACCTCAAGAGCGCCCCTGGGCAAAATCAGCTATACTGCAAATGCTTACTTTGCGTAATAGGTTGAGCCACCCTTGCTCACAGTCAGGAAGTTTTTCCTCATGTTCAGATGGAATCTCCTCTCTTGTAGTTTGAAGCCATTGTTCCGCGTCCTAGTCTCCAAGGAAGCAGAAAACAAGCTTGCTCCCTCCTCCCTGTGGCTTCCTCTCACATATTTATACATGGTTATCATATCCCCTCTCAGCCTTCTCTTCTTCAGGCTAAACATGCCCAGCTCCTTAAGCCGCTCCTCATAGGGCTTGTTCTCCAGACCCTTGATCATTTTAGTCGCCCTCCTCTGGACACATTTCAGCTTGTCAATATCAGTTTGTCAATGTCCACCAAACCCTTCTAGTGTTTTCTGTTGGTCATGGGAGTCCTGCATGCCACGTTTAGTTCAAGTCAATCATTGGTGGAGTTCAGAATGCTCTTTGATTGTAGATGAACTATAAATCCCAGCAACTACAACTCCCAAATGACAAAATCATTTTTGAGTGATGGTCACTCCTTGGGTTAATAGGTGTCTTGTGACCAAATGTGGCGGCAATTCATCCAGTAGTTTTTGAGTTATGTTAATCCCAGAAACAAACATTACATTTTTATTTATATAGACTTGGGGATTGCCTGTACGTAGGCAATTCACTTTTCTGCTCAGACACTTGTCATGATCCTGAAACCTTTGGATGTAAGGGATAAAGTTCCCATTGATTTCAATTCTGGATTAATGTATTGTCGAAGGCTTTCTGGATTTCTGGACAACAATTCTGGATTACATTATTGGAGTTTTTTTAAATAATAATGGACAATACCTCACACATTTCAGGTATTTTATTTCAAAACTGAAACACTTTTTCAAACAGGTCTCAGAACAGTCTTTTCTGAATTTTCGTCGAATCACATCCACGTCTCAGTGTAGAGACTAAAGTCTCTTGGACCTCCTCTTCCGGCGAAAGCATGCTAGCCAGCAAAACAGGATCCTTCTTGTGCTCCACATCATTGAAAGGGCAGGTCTTCAAATGAACAGCCATAGAAGGGATGTCACGGAACTGCCAGTTGTTAATTGTAGAAAAGAGGTTGCTAAACTTCCATATCTGTCAAGAAACATAGACAAGAAACATAGACAAGGAGGTTATAACGAATTATGAATTAAATCACGCCGCTTGTCACCACTTTAACAAGTTATGTATATCACACCACTGGACACCAATATAATGTATATATAACACAAACAGTGATGCGAGGCTGGAGGCTTATTAGTAGGCCTGGGCAACCACGGAAAAAATTGTTTCTAAAATCGATTCGCTTTTAGGGGTTTTTTGCGTTTCGATTTTTAAAAGAATTCCAAAATTTTTCTTTTAAAAAGTTTGATATTTACGAAATTTCGTAAATGTAAAAAAAATTACGAAACAATAACGAAACAATTTTGAAACAATAACGAATCAATTCGTTAATGGCGGACGCGACCGCGCAATACGCTAAAAAACCTCCAAATGGGACAGGGGGAACTTCTGAAGCTTCCCTCTCCCTCTGTTGTTGACTGTTGGTGTGATATTATAATTTTTTTTCACTAATTAAACAAACAACAACTATAAAACTTGCCCCAGACATGCGGAAAGTTGTCTTAGGATTTTTAAAATGAGTATTTGAGTATTTTCCCACTCCTGCCAACACTGCTTTTTCCCCGACTCCCAAAGTAACTGTTTGTTAAGAGGCTTTTCTGTAGTAACAGGATGTTAAAAATGCTGGAACTATCACCAAGGCTTGATGGTGGAAAGATGCACAGAAGAGATCTTTTGAAAGTTAAATAGAACAATATTTATTTATAAGAGTATTTATCAAGGAAAATTCAATTTATAGACAACTATATATGGGTCATCTTGCAGTTCCTTCTAATTCCAGTAGTCTATGATTCTGGATAACTCTTAGTTCAACTATTTCCAAAGAAGGAAGGAAAAATGGCAGTGAATGATGATTTATAGAATAAAGTAAAAAAAGAGAGGGAAGATTTCATGCATTTTTCCACAATTTTTCAAAAGAGGACCCAGACCATTAGAATCATAGAGTTGGAAGAGACATCATGGGGCTTCCAGTCCAACCCCCTGCCAAGAAGCAGGAATATTACATTCAAAGCACCCCCGACAGATGGCCATCCAGCCTCTGTTTAAAAGCCTCCAAAGAAGGAGCCTCTACCACACTCTGGGGCAGAGAGTTCCACTGCTGAACAGCTCTCACTGTCTTTTTTTATGTATAATTTTTATTGTTAGTTTTTCCTTTAACGATGAAAGAGGGAGAACAATCGGAGTGACAGGAAAGTAGAAAATTGATAGAGTGACAAGGTGTAGTAGGGGGAGGGTATGGATGGGGGATGTCGGGTAGGGGCAATCCACACTTCGGTGCAAAGAGAAAATTAAATTAAATTAAAAAACCAAAAAAAAGGAACAAAAAAAAAAACAAAACCATAAATGACTTCCCGTTCAGTCCACAGAGGAAATGTCATTGAGTTTTATACCTCTTCTTGTGGTCTGTCATTCATATCATGCTTAGTTTGACTCTTAATACCTGATATTATATATTGAGCTTATTTTTCTCTCTTAGGTATTCTTTTAATTGGCTCCAGTTTATTTGTTTTTCCTTACCCTGATCCTTTAATAGATATGAGAGTCTGTCCAAGTCCATAAATTCTATTTTTTAATCCATTCCTCGTTGGAAGGGATGTCTTTAATTTTCCATTTTTGTGCAATTAGTATTCTTGCAGCTGCTGACAGGTAAATTAATTTTTTTCCTCGTTATTCTTTAAATCAAGGTTTGTTATGTTCAACAAATGATTTCACGTCAAAGGAAGTTCTTTCTGATGTTCAGATGGAATCTCCTTTCTGGTAGTTTGAAGCCATTGTTCCGCGTCCTAGTTTCCAAGGAAGCAGAAAACAAGCTTGCTCCCTCCTCCCTGTGGCTTCCTCTCACATATTTATACATGGCTATCATGTCTCCTCTCAGCCTTCTCTTCTTCAGGCTAAACATGCCCAGTTCCCTAAGCCGCTCCTCATAGGGCTTGTTCTCCCTTGATCATTTTAGTCGTCCTCCTCTGGACACATTCCAGCTTGTCAATATCTCCCTTCCCCAGAATTGGACACAATATTCCAGGTGTGGTCTAACCAAGGTGGAATAGAGCATGGGTAGCATGACTTCCCTGGATCTACACACTAGACTCCTATTGATGCAGGCCAAAATCCCATTGGCTTTAACTTGTTGTCCACGAGGACTCCAAGATCTTTTTCACATGTACTGCTCTCGAGTCACACGCCCCCCATTCTGTAACTTTGCATTACTGTCCTGTCAGTCTGACAGCATTACCAGAAAGGATTGTAATGGTCTGAATCCTCTTTTGTGAACAGTATGTGAAAAAAATTGCATAAAATCTTCCCTCTCTGTTTTTACTTTACTCTATAAATCCTACTTCACTCCCATTTTCCCCTCTATTTGGAAATAATTTAGTGAGTCCCAGGAACTGTTTGGCTGAGCATTTTGATAGCCCTTCCCTAAACTATAAGCCCAAGAATCCTGTAGGAAGCAGCTGTATTTAAAGTGGATTCATGCTCTAGTGTGATGAGACTGATTCAGGTTACGTGAGGCCAACATACATTATATAGGCTGGGATCTTTAGTACTATTATAATTACTTATACAAATGAAATTATATAGTTGCCCCTCGAGTGGATCCATGCTCTAGTGCAGTGTTTTTCAACCTGGGGGTCGGGACCCCTGAAGGGGTCTTGAGGGGGTGTCAGAGGGGTCACCAAAGACCATCAGAAAACACTGTATTTTCTGTTGTCATAGGGGTTCTGTGTGGGAAGTTGGGTCC
Organism: Anolis sagrei; assembly: GCF_037176765.1. Taxonomy (NCBI): domain Eukaryota; kingdom Metazoa; phylum Chordata; class Lepidosauria; order Squamata; family Anolidae; genus Anolis; species Anolis sagrei. Next base: position 170,463,999 of record NC_090022.1, on the reverse strand, counting down.
ATCGGAGGGGTTCAGAATGCTCTTTGATTGTAGGTAAACTATAAATCCCAGCAACGACAACTCCCAAATGTCAAGGTCTCTTTTCCCCAAACTCTACCAGTGTTCACATTTGGGTATGTTGAGCATTTGTGCCAAGTATGGTCCAGATCCATCATTGTTCAAGTCTAAAGTTCTCTCTGGGTGTAGGAGAACTACAACTTCCAAACTCAAGGTCAAAGCCTGCCAAACTCTTCCAGTATTTTCTGTTGCTCATGGGAGTTCGGTGTGCCAAGTTTGGTTCGATTCCATCGTTGGTGGAATTTGATTGTAGGTGAACTATAAATCCCAGCAACTATAACTCCCAAATGACAAAATCAATCCTCTCCCCAATCCCACCAGTACTCAAATTTGGGTATATCAGGTATTCGTGCCAAATTTGGTCCAGTGAATGAAAATACATCCTGCATATAAGATACTAGCTGTCCCCTGCCACGCGTTGCACGTTTTCTTGATCTGGAAAATAAAGTAATGAGAAAGTGTTGGTTTTTAATATGATACTATATCTGTGTGTGTGTGAATCATATCTATCTATCTATATCTGTGGCTGGATGGCTCTTGGTCAGGAGGACTTTGATTATGTTTTCTTGCCCTGAGGAAGGGAGTTGGATTGGGTGGCCTTAAGTATTTTCTGTTGGTCATGGGGGTTCTGTGTGGGAAGTTTGTCCCGATTCTGTCGTTTGTGGGGTTCAGAATGCTCTTTGATTGTAGGTGAACTGTGAATCCCAGTGACTACAACTCCCAGATGGCAAGGTCTATTTCCCCCCAAACTTCATCTGTGTTCATATTTAGGCATATTGAGTATTCGTGTCAAATTTAGACCAGATCCATCATTGTTTGAGTCCACAGTGCTCTCTTGATGTAGGTGAACTACAACTCCCAAACTCAAGGTCAATGCCCACCAAACCCTTCCAATATTTTCTGTTGGTCATGTGAGTTCTGTGTGCCAAGTTTGGTTCAATTCAATCATTGATGGAGTTCAGAATGCTCTTTGATTGTAAGTGAACTATAAATCCCAGCAACTACAATTCCCAAATGGCAAAATCATAATTTTTTGAGTGATGGTTACTCCTTGTGTTGTGAGACGTTTTGTTGCCAAATTTGGTGTGATTTCGTTTTGTTTTTAAGATACTCATTATGCATGGACCATTTATATATAGAGAGAGAGAGATTTACATTACAATTCGTAATAATAGTAAAATGACAGCTATGAAGTAGCAACGAAAATAATTTTATGGTTGGGGGTCACCACAACATGAGGAACTGTATTAAGGGGTCTCAACATTAGGAAGGTTGAGAAACACTGCTCTAGTGTGATGAGACTGTTAAAAATAATTCTGATTCAGGTTATGCGAGGCCAACATACATTATATAGGCTGGGATCTTTACCATTATTATCATTACTTATCAAAATGAAATTATATAGTTGCCCCTCGCTTCTCCTGGCAATCCGGATTTGTAGACCCACTGCCTAAATTCCATTGCTAACTTCTAAAACAAACAAGGTAGGCTGGCTCTGCTCTCATTTTTAATGGCATTTCACAGTTCTTCTGCACTCCTGTAAATAAGAGAGAAACTGCCTAGTTGCTAAATGTCCTGGGCAGTTTTTGAACAGATAGAGAAGCTGCTAAAATCTACAAAAACTACACAGGAGACTTCAGTGTAAACAGGAATGGGACCACTACTCCAAAATATCAGAGCCACCAGCTCTGCCTATTTGTCAGAGTTCTAGATTAGGTAAACAAAACTGAACTAAAATAAACAACAATTGCTTGTACTGCTAAAATGTTAAGATATAGAATCATAGAATCAAAGAGTTGGAAGAGACCTCATGAGCCATCCAGTCCAACCCCCTGCCAAGAAGCAGGAACATTGCATTCAAATCACCCCTGACAGATGGCCATCCAGCCTCTGTTTAAAAGCTTCCAAAGAAGGAGCCTCCACCACACTCCGGGGCAGAGAGTTCCACTGCTGAACGCCTCTCACAGTCAGGAAGTTCTTCCTCATATTCAGATGGAATCTCCTCTCTTGTAGTTTGAAGCCATTGCTCCATTGCGTCCTAGTCTCCAAGGAAGCAGAAAACAAGCTTGCTCCCTCTTCCCTGTGGCTTCCTCTCACATATTTATACATGGCTATCATATCTCCTCTCAGCCTTCTCCAGGCTAAACATGCCCAGCTTCTTAAGCCGCTCCTCATAGGGCTTGTTTTCCAGACCCTTGATCATTTTAGTTGCCCTCCTCTGGACACATTCCAGCTTGTCAATATCTCTCTTGAATTGTGGTGCCTAGAATTGGACACAATATTCCAGGTGTGGTCTAACCAAAACAGAATAGAGGGGTAGCATTACTTCCCTAGATCTAGACACTAGGCTCCTATTGATGCAGGCTAAAATCCCATTGGCTTTTTTTGCCGCCACATCACATTGTTGGCTCATGTTTAACTTGTCCACGAGGACTCCAAGATCTTTTTCAATCGTACTGCTCTTGAGCCAGGCGTCCCCCATTCTGTATCTTTGCATTTCGTTTTTTCTGCCTAAGTGGAGTATCTTGCATTTGTCCCCTTTGAACTTCATTTTGTTAGTTTTGGCCCATCTCTCTAATCTGTCAAGATCGTTTTGAATCCTGCTCCTGTCCTGTGGAGTATTGGCTATCCCTCCCAATTTGGTGTCATCTGCAAACTAGCCATAAACAAAACCCAGAGAACAATGTGGATATTTTAGTAAACCAGTTCAAGATGTTGCCACCATACCTTCCATTGCTGTCCATTGCTTACCTTTCTGCGGATTCTCCAAGAAGTGCCCCCATGACTGTATTTTTTCTTTTCCCACAACAGAAAAACCATTCCTCTTTCTTGCAAAAGAGTAGCACAGATCTCCCTCATTTGTACAGACACCTGAGCCAGCTGAGACAAACTGAAGCTATCCAGAAACCCAGCTATGTACTTGAGGATCTCCAAGGGTAAAATGCTTAGAACATCCATTTGTTTCCCTTGGTTATTTCTTATCAATGTGTTTTTATTTATTTGTAAGAGGACAGGGTCAACCTCTGGCTTCACGGCAAATGTCTTGAGATGCTGGCTGTAGATAACGTTGGATCTTTGTCCAGAAGGGCACAAGGGATATTGAACAAAAGTGCAGCCCAGATAAGCAAGTGGACAGCGATGTTGGAACCATCCATTGAGACACGACTGGATATCGGTATGAACATTCTTGAAATGTGAAGGAAATTCATCTCTGCGGAAAAAGTGGTTGCAAGAAAAGGTGAAAGCAGAGCTACTTTTGTTGTGCCTTTGGGTTACGCTCTCACTGTGAAGCTGTAAGTTGAGGTTGGGCGGATCATTTACATCTAGAATGTCTGCTAGAACTGTCGTGGAAGTGAAAGGCTCCGTGGCAAACCTATATGTTTGCGTACCAAAATCCACATATAGAGCATCAGTACTGCCTGTCTGAGATATCTCATGTCCTTTCAATTCCTTCTCCAGGGCACACAACAGTGTAGTTTTTATGGCACTGCATTTAGGAAGTTCCTCCAAATTTATTCCCAAGTCAGAAGTATCCACAGATATGCTCTTAGTTGGTTTCTTGTGTGCTGTTGGATCACCAAGTCGGGCTCTTCTGCCACAATAGCTGGTTGGAACTTTGAAGGTTGTCTCGGTCTTCACTTCATGAACTTCCAGATTTCCATATACAAAGTCTTTCTCTCTAGGGGTGCAAGCAGGCATCTGACCGAAATGAATGAGCATCCGTCCATGGTGGACCAGATACATATTGTACTCCCCTATAGGAACCTCTGTTTTTAGTCTCTCCAGTACGCCATCTTGCCAAGGAGCCAGGCCTGTCTTTTCAGCTGCTAAATTGATTTGAGAGGGGGACTGAACGTCACTTTCTTCTGCACTATTCCTTTCTTCCGACACACAACTCTTTGAACTCTGCCCTTTACTCCCTGTTTTTTGTTTCCCTTTATCAGCTGATGCACCTGTTACAGTGCATGCTGTAAATTCTTTGCTAAACATACTTTCCCAGGCTTTATAACCAATTAAATCCATACCTTCTTTGTCCTTTGCCAGCTGCTCACGTTCATGCTGGCTAAGTTCAGCTGTATGAGCATAATTTGCTTCAGACTCACCAACTGCTCCTTCAGCAGGTTCATCTATATCCTCAATATTAGCATCTATTTCTTCCTCTTTGCACTCTGGGAAAAGTTCGACCATTTTGAGTGCCTCAAAGAGATTTTTCTGATCTTTCATAGCTAGGGCCACATCAAGACAATCTTCTCTGGGCTCTTCTTTCATAATATTCTCATGCAGAATAGCTTCCGAGTCCACACATGGCCACCGATTCCATTCCATCGAGCAGGAAACAACACTGGCTGGGCAGACTTGTAGATGTTTTGCCATTTTAAAACGAGCCATTGTAAAAGGGCAGCCATAAAAAGAGTTGAGACATGAAACTTGCTCTAGAGGACACAGGAGCTGGTGCTCATCCTCTTTACACATATGAAAGGCAGCACCGCAGCGAGATCGGCAGCTGATCACCACACAAGACACAGCAGGCTCAACTGGAACCTGGCAATATCGATTGAAACATTTTTCACAGTGGTTGTGCAAGCCACAGCGAGTCCGCTTCTTCTTGCCCTATTAAAGATTTCAAGAGACAAAAGGAGAAACAGTTCTTTATTATTATTATTATTATTATTATTATTATTATTATTATTATTATTATTTGAAACACAACAGGATGAGTCCACAGCAGACACTCTGCTGGCTGTTGTATTGGATCACACATCGGACACTTCCCAAGTATCATTATTATTATTACTAGCTGTACCCACCACGCGTTGCTGTGGCCAGCCTTCCCTCCCTCTTTCCTTCCTTCCCTTTTTTTCTTTCCTTCTCTCCTTCCTTCCTTCCGTCCTTCCTTCCTTCCTTCTCTACCTCTTTCCTTCCTTCTCCTCCCTTTTTCTTTCCCTTCTCCTTTCTCCTCTTTCTTCCTTCTCTACCTATTCTTGGACTGCAACTCCCAGCAGTCCTCCTGATCCATCCATCTATCTACCTACCTACCTACCTACCAGTTGCGCCCGTACCTTGGGAAGCCAGATCTGGCCACAGTGGTCCATGCTCTTGTTACATCCCGAATAGATTACTGCAACGCACTCTATGTGGGGTTGCCTTTGAAGACTATTCGGAAACTTCAACTAGTCCAACGGGCGGCAGCCAGATTACTCACCGGAGCATCATACAGGGCACATACCACCCCTCTGCTCTGGCATGGGATGGTCCATGAGGTCACGAAGAATTGGAAGCGACTGAACAAATTATTATTATTATTATTATTATTATTATTATTATTATTTGAAACACAACAAGATGAGTCCACAGCAGACACTCTGCTGGCTGTTGTATTGGATCACACATCGGACACTTCCCAAGTATCATTATTATTATTACTAGCTGTACCCACCACGCGTTGCTGTGGCCAGCCTTCCCTCCCTCTTTCCTTCCTTCCTTCCCTTTTTTTCTTTCCTTCCGTCCTTCCGTCCTTCCTTCTCTACCTCTTTCCTTCCTTCCCCTCCCTTTTTCTTTCCCTTCTCCTTTCTCCTCTTTCTTCCTTCTCTACCTATTCTTGGACTGCAACTCCCAGCAGTCCTCCTGATCCATCCATCTATCTACCTACCTACCTACCTACCAGTTGCGCCCGTACCTTGGGAAGCCAGATCTGGCCACAGTGGTCCATGCTCTTGTTACATCCCGAATAGATTACTGCAACGCACTCTATGTGGGGTTGCCTTTGAAGACTATTCGGAAACTTCAACTAGTCCAACGGGCGGCAGCCAGATTACTCACCGGAGCATCATACAGGGCACATACCACCCCTCTGCTCTGGCATGGGATGGTCCATGAGGTCACGAAGAATTGGAAGCGACTGAACAAATTATTATTATTATTATTATTATTATTATTATTATTATTATTATTTGAAACACAACAAGATGAGTCCACAGCAGACACTCTGCTGGCTGTTGTATTGGATCACACATCGGACACTTCCCAAGTATCATTATTATTATTACTAGCTGTACCCACCATGCGTTGCTGTGGCCAGCCTTCCCTCCCTCTTTCCTTCCTTCCTTCCCTTTTTTTCTTTCCTTCCGTCCTTCCGTCCTTCCTTCTCTACCTCTTTCCTTCCTTCCCCTCCCTTTTTCTTTCCCTTCTCCTTTCTCCTCTTTCTTCCTTCTCTACCTATTCTTGGACTGCAACTCCCAGCAGTCCTCCTGATCCATCCATCTATCTACCTACCTACCTACCTACCTACCTACCAGTTGCGCCCGTACCTTGGGAAGCCAGATCTGGCCACAGTGGTCCATGCTCTTGTTACATCCCGAATAGATTACTGCAACGCACTCTATGTGGGGTTGCCTTTGAAGACTATTCGGAAACTTCAACTAGTCCAACGGGCGGCAGCCAGATTACTCACCGGAGCGTCATACAGGGCACATACCACCCCTCTGCATGGGATAGTCCATGAGGTCACGAAGAATTGGAAGCGACTGAACAAATTATTATTATTATTATTATTATTATTATTATTATTATTTGAAACACAACAAGATGAGTCCACAGCAGACACTCTGCTGGCTGTTGTATTCGATCACACATCAGACACTTCCCAAGTATCATTATTATTATTATTACTAGCTGTACCCACCACGCGTTGCTGTGGCCAGCCTTCCCTCCCTCTTTCCTTCCTTCCTTCCCTTTTTTTCTTTCCTTCTGTCCTTCCTTCCTTCCATCCTTCCTTCCTTCCTTCTCTACCTCTTTCCTTACTTCCCCTCCCTTTTTCTTTCCCTTCTCCTTTCTCCTCTATCTTCCTTCTCTACCTATTCTTGGACTGCAACTCCCAGCAGTCCTCCTGATCCATCCATCTACCTACCTACCTACCTACCAGTTGCGCCCGTACCTTGGGAAGCCAGATCTGGCCACAGTGGTCCATGCTCTTGTTACATTCCGAATAGATTACTGCAACGCACTCTATGTGGGGTTGCCTTTGAAGACTATTCGGAAACTTCAACTAGTCCAACGGGCGGCAGCCAGATTACTCACCGGAGCGTCATACAGGGCACATACCACCCCTCTGCATGGGATAGTCCATGAGGTCACGAAGAATTGGAAGCGACTGAACAAATTATTATTATTATTATTATTATTATTATTATTATTATTATTATTTGAAACACAACAAGATGAGTCCACAGAAGACACTCTGCTGGCTGTTGTATTGGATCACACATCGGACACTTCCCAAGTATCATTATTATTATTACTAGCTGTACCCACCACGCGTTGCTGTGGCCAGCCTTCCCTCCCTCTTTCCTTCCTTCCTTCCCTTTTTTTCTTTCCTTCCGTCCTTCCGTCCTTCCTTCTCTACCTCTTTCCTTCCTTCCCCTCCCTTTTTCTTTCCCTTCTCCTTTCTCCTCTTTCTTCCTTCTCTACCTATTCTTGGACTGCAACTCCCAGCAGTCCTCCTGATCCATCCATCTATCTACCTACCTACCTACCTACCTACCTACCTACCTACCAGTTGCGCCCGTACCTTGGGAAGCCAGATCTGGCCACAGTGGTCCATGCTCTTGTTACATTCCGAATAGATTACTGCAACGCACTCTATGTGGGGTTGCCTTTGAAGACTATTCGGAAACTTCAACTAGTCCAACGGGCGGCAGCCAGATTACTCACCGGAGCGTCATACAGGGCACATACCACCCCTCTGCATGGGATAGTCCATGAGGTCACGAAGAATTGGAAGCGACTGAACAAATTATTATTATTATTATTATTATTATTATTATTATTATTTGAAACACAACAAGATGAGTCCACAGAAGACACTCTGCTGGCTGTTGTATTGGATCACACATCGGACACTTCCCAAGTATCATTATTATTATTACTAGCTGTACCCACCACGCGTTGCTGTGGCCAGCCTTCCCTCCCTCTTTCCTTCCTTCCTTCCCTTTTTTTCTTTCCTTCCGTCCTTCCTTCCTTCCTTCTCTACCTCTTTCCTTCCTTCCCCTCCCTTTTTCTTTCCCTTCTCCTTTCTCCTCTTTCTTCCTTCTCTACCTATTCTTGGACTGCAACTCCCAGCAGTCCTCCTGATCCATCCATCTATCTACCTACCTACCTACCTACCTACCTACCAGTTGCGCCCGTACCTTGGGAAGCCAGATCTGGCCACAGTGGTCCATGCTCTTGTTACATCCCGAATAGATTACTGCAACGCACTCTATGTGGGGTTGCCTTTGAAGACTATTCGGAAACTTCAACTAGTCCAACGGGCGGCAGCCAGATTACTCACCGGAGCATCATACAGGGCACATACCACCCCTCTGCTCTGGCATGGGATGGTCCATGAGGTCACGAAGAATTGGAAGCGACTGAACAAATTATTATTATTATTATTATTATTATTATTATTATTATTTGAAACACAACAAGATGAGTCCACAGCAGACACTCTGCTGGCTGTTGTATTGGATCACACATCGGACACTTCCCAAGTATCATTATTATTATTACTAGCTGTACCCACCACGCGTTGCTGTGGCCAGCCTTCCCTCCCTCTTTCCTTCCTTCCTTCCCTTTTTTTCTTTCCTTCCGTCCTTCCGTCCTTCCTTCTCTACCTCTTTCCTTCCTTCCCCTCCCTTTTTCTTTCCCTTCTCCTTTCTCCTCTTTCTTCCTTCTCTACCTATTCTTGGACTGCAACTCCCAGCAGTCCTCCTGATCCATCCATCTATCTACCTACCTACCTACCTACCAGTTGCGCCCGTACCTTGGGAAGCCAGATCTGGCCACAGTGGTCCATGCTCTTGTTACATCCCGAATAGATTACTGCAACGCACTCTATGTGGGGTTGCCTTTGAAGACTATTCGGAAACTTCAACTAGTCCAACGGGCGGCAGCCAGATTACTCACCGGAGCATCATACAGGGCACATACCACCCCTCTGCTCTGGCATGGGATGGTCCATGAGGTCACGAAGAATTGGAAGCGACTGAACAAATTATTATTATTATTATTATTATTATTATTATTATTATTTGAAACACAACAAGATGAGTCCACAGCAGACACTCTGCTGGCTGTTGTATTGGATCACACATCGGACACTTCCCAAGTATCATTATTATTATTACTAGCTGTACCCACCACGCGTTGCTGTGGCCAGCCTTCCCTCCCTCTTTCCTTCCTTCCTTCCCTTTTTTTCTTTCCTTCCGTCCTTCCGTCCTTCCTTCTCTACCTCTTTCCTTCCTTCCCCTCCCTTTTTCTTTCCCTTCTCCTTTCTCCTCTTTCTTCCTTCTCTACCTATTCTTGGACTGCAACTCCCAGCAGTCCTCCTGATCCATCCATCTATCTACCTACCTACCTACCTACCTACCTACCAGTTGCGCCCGTACCTTGGGAAGCCAGATCTGGCCACAGTGGTCCATGCTCTTGTTACATCCCGAATAGATTACTGCAACGCACTCTATGTGGGGTTGCCTTTGAAGACTATTCGGAAACTTCAACTAGTCCAACGGGCGGCAGCCAGATTACTCACCGGAGCGTCATACAGGGCACATACCACCCCTCTGCATGGGATAGTCCATGAGGTCACGAAGAATTGGAAGCGACTGAACAAATTATTATTATTATTATTATTATTATTATTATTATTATTTGAAACACAACAAGATGAGTCCACAGCAGACACTCTGCTGGCTGTTGTATTCGATCACACATCAGACACTTCCCAAGTATCATTATTATTATTATTACTAGCTGTACCCACCACGCGTTGCTGTGGCCAGCCTTCCCTCCCTCTTTCCTTCCTTCCTTCCCTTTTTTTCTTTCCTTCTGTCCTTCCTTCCTTCCATCCTTCCTTCCTTCCTTCTCTACCTCTTTCCTTACTTCCCCTCCCTTTTTCTTTCCCTTCTCCTTTCTCCTCTATCTTCCTTCTCTACCTATTCTTGGACTGCAACTCCCAGCAGTCCTCCTGATCCATCCATCTACCTACCTACCTACCTACCAGTTGCGCCCGTACCTTGGGAAGCCAGATCTGGCCACAGTGGTCCATGCTCTTGTTACATTCCGAATAGATTACTGCAACGCACTCTATGTGGGGTTGCCTTTGAAGACTATTCGGAAACTTCAACTAGTCCAACGGGCGGCAGCCAGATTACTCACCGGAGCGTCATACAGGGCACATACCACCCCTCTGCATGGGATAGTCCATGAGGTCACGAAGAATTGGAAGCGACTGAACAAATTATTATTATTATTATTATTATTATTATTATTATTATTATTTGAAACACAACAAGATGAGTCCACAGAAGACACTCTGCTGGCTGTTGTATTGGATCACACATCGGACACTTCCCAAGTATCATTATTATTATTACTAGCTGTACCCACCACGCGTTGCTGTGGCCAGCCTTCCCTCCCTCTTTCCTTCCTTCCTTCCCTTTTTTTCTTTCCTTCCGTCCTTCCGTCCTTCCTTCTCTACCTCTTTCCTTCCTTCCCCTCCCTTTTTCTTTCCCTTCTCCTTTCTCCTCTTTCTTCCTTCTCTACCTATTCTTGGACTGCAACTCCCAGCAGTCCTCCTGATCCATCCATCTATCTACCTACCTACCTACCTACCTACCTACCTACCTACCAGTTGCGCCCGTACCTTGGGAAGCCAGATCTGGCCACAGTGGTCCATGCTCTTGTTACATTCCGAATAGATTACTGCAACGCACTCTATGTGGGGTTGCCTTTGAAGACTATTCGGAAACTTCAACTAGTCCAACGGGCGGCAGCCAGATTACTCACCGGAGCGTCATACAGGGCACATACCACCCCTCTGCATGGGATAGTCCATGAGGTCACGAAGAATTGGAAGCGACTGAACAAATTATTATTATTATTATTATTATTATTATTATTATTATTTGAAACACAACAAGATGAGTCCACAGAAGACACTCTGCTGGCTGTTGTATTGGATCACACATCGGACACTTCCCAAGTATCATTATTATTATTACTAGCTGTACCCACCACGCGTTGCTGTGGCCAGCCTTCCCTCCCTCTTTCCTTCCTTCCTTCCCTTTTTTTCTTTCCTTCCGTCCTTCCTTCCTTCCTTCTCTACCTCTTTCCTTCCTTCCCCTCCCTTTTTCTTTCCCTTCTCCTTTCTCCTCTTTCTTCCTTCTCTACCTATTCTTGGACTGCAACTCCCAGCAGTCCTCCTGATCCATCCATCTATCTACCTACCTACCTACCTACCTACCTACCAGTTGCGCCCGTACCTTGGGAAGCCAGATCTGGCCACAGTGGTCCATGCTCTTGTTACATCCCGAATAGATTACTGCAATGCACTCTATGTGGGGTTGCCTTTGAAGACTATTCGGAAACTTCAACTAGTCCAACGGGCGGCAGCCAGATTACTCACCGGAGCGTCATACAGGGCACATACCACCCCTCTGCATGGGATAGTCCATGAGGTCACGAAGAATTGGAAGCGACTGAACAAATTATTATTATTATTATTATTATTATTATTATTTGAAACACAACAAGATGAGTCCACAGCAGACACTCTGCTGGCTGTTGTATTCGATCACACATCAGACACTTCCCAAGTATCATTATTATTATTATTACTAGCTGTACCCACCACGCGTTGCTGTGGCCAGCCTTCCCTCCCTCTTTCCTTCCTTCCTTCCCTTTTTTTCTTTCCTTCTGTCCTTCCTTCCTTCCATCCTTCCTTCCTTCCTTCTCTACCTCTTTCCTTACTTCCCCTCCCTTTTTCTTTCCCTTCTCCTTTCTCCTCTATCTTCCTTCTCTACCTATTCTTGGACTGCAACTCCCAGCAGTCCTCCTGATCCATCCATCTACCTACCTACCTACCTACCTACCAGTTGCGCCCGTACCTTGGGAAGCCAGATCTGGCCACAGTGGTCCATGCTCTTGTTACATTCCGAATAGATTACTGCAACGCACTCTATGTGGGGTTGCCTTTGAAGACTATTCGGAAACTTCAACTAGTCCAACGGGCGGCAGCCAGATTACTCACCGGAGCGTCATACAGGGCACATACCACCCCTCTGCATGGGATAGTCCATGAGGTCACGAAGAATTGGAAGCGACTGAACAAATTATTATTATTATTATTATTATTATTTGAAACACAACAAGATGAGTCCACAGAAGACACTCTGCTGGCTGTTGTATTCGATCACACATCGGACACTTCCCAAGTATCATTATTATTATTACTAGCTGTACCCACCACGCGTTGCTGTGGCCAGCCTTCCCTCCCTCTTTCCTTCCTTCCATTTTTTTCTTTCCTTCTCTCCTTCCTTCCTTCCTTCCGTCCTTCCTTCCTTCCTTCCTTCCTTCCTTCCTTCCTTCCTTCCTTCCTTCCCCTCCCTTTTTCTTTCCCTTCTCCTTTCTCCTCTTTCTTCCTTCTCTACCTATTCTTGGACTGCAACTCCCAGCAGTCCTCCAGATCCATCCATCTATCTACCTACCTACCTACCTACCAGTTGCACCCGTACCTTGGGAAGCCAGATCTGGCCACAGTGGTCCATGCTCTTGTTACATTCCGAATAGATTACTGCAACGCACTCTATGTGGGGTTGCCTTTGAAGACTATTCGGAAACTTCAACTAGTCCAACGGGCGGCAGCCAGATTACTCACCGGAGCGTCATACAGGGCACATACCACCCCTCTGCTCTGGCATGGGATGGTCCATGAGGTCACGAAGAATTGGAAGCGACTGAACAAATAAACAACAACAAAAAGTGCCAAAGATAAAGTGGTCTTAAAAGATAGTCCATTGACCTCTTTAAATCTCAGGCTTTTCTGATTTCAGGAGATTTAATCAAAGTTCTAAACTACAACTCTTATAGTTGAGCTTATTCAATTCATATTTTTTTTCACTCTACTTTTGGAGCAAATTGTATCATAACCGACATCTAACTCAGTTCAGATGCAAAATAAAATCCTGCTTTTGCATTTGTCCCCACTCCAAAATGGTGAGGCCAAAGAAGAACCAACCCCCTTAGATTGGTATGTCTGCCATAGCTGGAAGTCTGCTGCTCTGATTGCTGAAAATATTTTGATCATATAAGTTCTAAATATAGCCTCAGCAATGACTTGCAAAATTCCAAAACAGTTACATAGCACTCGGACCATGCATATATACAGGGCACTGGAAGACTACGAAAAGGGTTAGAGTAAGAGAAGATAATCCAAACAAAGAGCAAATGTAGAACAGCAGAGGGAGGAACTGGCAAAACCTCCTCTGAATATTCCTTGTCCAAAACACTGAAACGTATGGGGTTGCTATAAGTCCATACCAGGGGTCCTCAAACTACGGCCCAGGGGCCGAATACGGCCCTCCAATGTCATTTACCCGGCCCTCGCTCAGGGTCAGCCTAGGTCTGAAATGTCTTAAAAGCACACAACAACACCAACAACAATCCTATCTCATCAGCCAAAAGCAGACCCACACTTCCCAATGAAATACTAATAAGTTTATATTTGTTAAAATTGTTCTTCATTTTAATTATTGTATTGTTTTTAAGTGTTATTAGCACTAAAATAAGATACGCTCAGTGTGCATAGGAATTCATTCATGTTTTTTTCGAATTATAATCCGGCCCTCCAACACTTTGAGGGACTGTGACCTGGCCCTTTCTTTAAAAAGTTTGAGGACCCCTGGTCCATACATTTCAGCAATGGTATTCCCTGTAATGATTAATGTAAAGGCAACTTGAAGAAACGTAGACACACATTAATCCCTTACGTGATGCAGTCTTTTTCAGCATTTAGTAGGAAACAGCAATACATGCAAACATAAAAATTAATGATTTGAGACCTGTGTAAAAAGCAGCACATATAAAGACCAAGCAAGAAGGCAGCGTTAAAATAAAGTATATATCATAGCCATTGAAATTTATCAATTCCTTCCATGTGTCATGTAAATAGTAAAAGTGGTCACTGGAATTCATTAAATTAAGGCTGGCTGTTTTGAGCAACCGGTACAGTGTAGAAAAGAGGGATATCTGCTAAGGGCATAAGAGAACAGCATAAGAGAACTTGTAAATATCTGACAATTATTATATAGTACATATTGGCTTTTAATGTTTTAAAGTTTTACACTCCTGGTCTGTGACCATAATAATAACATTAATTCATTCATTTAAACTGGCTTGCATTAATAATCCTAAAAAACTACAATAATTTTATAACTTCATTCCATTTGGTGTTTACTATGACTTTGTTAGCACCAACCAAATAATGCAGCAACAATTTAGCAACAGATAAGACAAAGTCGCTTCTATGTAATTATGAGGGATATTTTTTAAGTAAGGTCCGTTTTGTTGTAGACACTAGTAGTTCGCGCGCATACCGCAACGAGTGCCTGCGTCGTGTACTGGCATGCCTTGGGAACAACTGTGCTCAGCTTCCGCTCTTTAGCTAACCTGTACGGTTCTGTTCTGTGCTTTAAAAATGTTTAAGACTATCAACTCACCCGCCACATGTGAGGTTCGCTCAGTGATACGGTTTTTGTCAGCAAGGAACCTGCCTGCTGCAGAAATTCATCGACAGATTTGTGAAGTGTATGGTGATACTGTTATGATTGAAAGCAAAGTGCATAAGTGGGTACGACAATTCAAGGAGGGCCTTGACAACGTCCATGATGAGGACTGCTCCAGTCGCCCTTCTTTGATTACAGAAGGCAGTGAACTCTTGGTTATCGTAGCAGAAGGCAAGTTTTTATGAAGAGGGTATTTTTAAATTGGTTCAGAGGTATGATAAGCGTTTGAACAAACTTGGCAACTATGTCGAAAAATAGAGTGAAGTATGTACCTTCTGAAAATAAATTTACTTTTTTGAAATAAACTTTCGTTGTGTACTTATGTTCGAACGGACCTTACTTTAAAAATACCCCTCGTATATAGTTACAATAATAACCAGGCACCAGGACTTCTATGTAATTATATAGTTACAATAATAACCGGGCACTAGGACTGTGGCGCAGCCGGCTGGGAGTCACTACTGACCGAAAGGTCATGAGTTCGAAGCCAGCCCGGGTCAGAGTGTGCTTCTGACCAATTTGTATAGTTTGCTTTCAACCTTTGCAGCTCGTAAAACAGTTGCACCTGTCAAGTAGGAAATTTAGGTACCGCGTATGTGGGGAGGTTAATTTAACTAATTTACGGCACCATAAAAATCTCCAGCAAGCATGTAAAGAACGAGGAAGTACTTCATCAGTGTCACAAATGAACGATGAAGCAACAGCTCCCCTGGTGGCCAGAATACCCTCATCAAAAAGCTGGAATGTTAAATAGCCTCTGTTTCTCTGTCTATATATGTTGTGTATTTATGGCATTGAATGTTTGCCATGTATATGTACATTGTAATCCGCCCTGAGTCCCCTGCGGGGTGAGAAGGGCGGAATATAGATTCTGTAAATAAATACATAAATAAATAAATATTTAAAAATCAATCAAGCATTGCTTCATTTGTTAAAAGGGAAACAAGTCATTAGTTGGAGCTGAAATTTGTCCAAAAATGGCCAAGGGACTAGTGTGGACTAGAAAAGAATTAAAGGATTAGTAGTCTAGAATCAAGAGCTACTGGGACTTTAGAGTGTTCTTGCCCATGGGTGTGGCACTACTATTGTGCAAAGCTATTGTGCAAAGTATAGTGGTATTTATGATACATAGAAATATTGTCTTATTTCCACTTCCAGCTTTTGAGTTCCAGGGCCAGATGGCGGAAACAGAAGAACGGTCTGCCTCAGGGGAGCGTGCTCGCTCCATCAATGTTCAACATTTACACAAATGACCAGCCACTGCCAGAAGGGACAGAGAGCTTCATCTATGCTGATGATCATGCCATTACCGCTCCAGCAGGGAGCTTTGAGACGGTTGAACAGAAGCTCTCCGAAGCTCTAGGTGCTCTTACTGCCTACTACAGGGAAAACCAACTGATCCCTAATCCATCTAAAACACAGACTTGTGCCTTTCGCCTTAAGAACAGACAAGTATCCTGAGCTCTGAGGATTACCAGGGAAGGAATCTCACTGGAGTATTGCAGCACACCCAAATACCTGGGAGTCACTCTGGACCTTGCTCTGACCTACAAGAAGCACTGCCTGAACATCAAACAAAAAGTGGGCGCTAGAAACAATATCATACGAAAGCTGACTGGCACAACCTGGGAATCACATCCAGACACAGTGAAGATATCTGCCCTTGCGCTATGCTACTCTGCTGCTGAGTATGCATGCCCAGTGTGGAACACATTTCAACACACTAAAACAGCGCCCTACACCACTGGAGAAATTACACTGCTTAGCCGGTATTGCACCACCTGACATCCGCCGGGAAGTAGCAGCCAATAGTGAAATGACCAAGGCAGTGACATCTCCAGCTCATCCCTTGTTTGGGTATCAGCCAGCACACCAACGACTTAAATCAAGAAATAGTTTTCTTAGATCTACAGAGACACTCGCTGGAACACCTCAGCAAGCGAGAGTCCAAAAGTGGCAGGCTCAAACCCAGCACCTCAACCAATGGCTGATACCAAATGAGAGACTCCCTCCTGGGCACACAGAAGACTGGGCGACTTGGAAGGCACTGAACAGGCTGTGCTCTGGCATCACGAGATGCAGAGCCAATCTTAAGAAATGGGGCTACAGGGTGGAATCCACAGCATGCAAATGCGGAAAAGAACAAACCACTGACCACCTGCTGCAATGCAACCTGAGCCCCTGCCACATGCACAATGGAGGACCTTCTTGCGGCAACACCAGAGGCACTCCAAGTGGCCAGATACTGGTCAAAGGACATTTAATCAACTACCAAGTTTGCAAAAATTGTGGGTTTTTTTATCTGTTTGTTTTGTTAGAAATGTAATACAATGGTCTGATTGCTGATGACACAATAAATAAATACTTCCAGCTTCTTTCAGAAGAATAATGCCACAGGAATACCAATACTGTTAGGCAGAATAGAATGTTAGTCATGACTTGAATACTGAAATCACAGACGACTTTAGTGAATAGGGTATCTAGAGACGGTAAGTCTTCTACGGTTGTTGCTTGTACCCATTGAACCAGAGGCTGGTATAATCAATAGCACAGTTAAAAAAAATACCTTCTCATGATTGTATTGTTTAATTGCAGAGAACGTTATGACTGCAAAATTATCACTAATGCCTGCGAATGTCATTTAGTGGAGGACATAGAATTTCAGAAGAAAATGAGCCAAAGCTTTAAATTGTGTAGATCATGAAAAACGATGGAACGCCTAGACAAATGTGTGTGCCACAACTTTTGATTGTCCCTATACTCAGGCCAAGAGGCTATTGTTAGGACCAAATATGGAGAAATTAAATGGTTTCCAATAGGCAAGAGGATCAGGCAAGGTTGGACTTTATCAACCCTTTTGTCTAACTTGCATGCTGAACATAATATACATAAAGGAGGAATATAAACTTGGAGGAAGAAGATGTGGACACTGGAAGAAGAAACATAAACAGTTTAAGATATTATTTTTATTTATTTATTTATTTATTTATTTATTTACAGCTTTTATATTCCACCCTTCTCACAGAGGTCTCTCATTCATAAGGTTGTAATAATTTGTATCATCTGTATCTCGGAATTCAAAAACACAAGAGACATTCATTTGATTGCCAAACTGTATAAACTGTTGTTAAAATACAGTTGTTGTTGAAATGAAGGACGTACAGGTGAAGGTTTGTATGGTTAAGTGGGCACAAAACATGGCTAAACAAATACAACTGGAAAAGGTCTGGACAGCAAATTATTACAAAATATTTCACAAATTTTATTTATTTATTTATTTATTTCGAGTATTTCTACCCCGTCCTTCTCAACCCCCAAGGGGGGACTCAGGGCAGCTTACAACCAGCGCAATTCGATGCCACAGTCAACAAAGTAAAAAAATAACAATTATAAATAGTTAAAATATTCAAATAATACAATAACAACTGAAAAGAAAAGCCAATCTAGTGGCCAACGTTCACCGAGTTCTAAAATCCATAAGTCCATTCAGCATTATCATTGTCATTATCATAATCCTTTCCAAACTCTGGTCGTCATTGCCATGTTGGTCTGCCAAATTACCCAAAGGCCTGGTCCCATATCCATGTTTTCAACTTCCTTCTGAAGGAGAGGAGGGATGTTGATGACCTAATTTCCCCGGGGAGTAAATTCCACAGGCGAGGGCCACCACCGAGAAGGCCCTGTCCCTCGTCCCCACCAGTCTCACTTGGGATAAAGGTGGGGCCGAGAGAAGGGCCTCCCCAGAAGATCTTAAACTCCGAGATGGGACATAGAAGGAGATACGCTCGGACAGGTACGCTGGGCCGGAGCCATATAAAGGTTTAACTACTGTACAAAGATTTAACTAAACCTCTATAAGCTATTATGAACTCACTAAAAGAAGGGAAAATACCTGAAACATGGAAAGATACATATATAACACAAATACCGAAGGAAGATAGAGACCTACAACCAAAGAACTACAGACCTATATCACTTTTGACCATAAACGTTGTATGTTTATGCTAGCAAACAGATTGAAAAATATTCTAAATAATTTCAAACGACCAAGTCATCTTTTTACCAAATAGACAAACAGAACGCAAGATGCTTTATTGAACTATTTGATAAATATCCCAACAAGAAAATAGCAATACTCTTTCTAGACATAGAAAAAGCATTCAACAGCTTAAACTGGGATTTTATGGTGGAAGTTCTGCAAGCACATGATATGGGAGACCAATATATAAAAATAATAAGAACTATATACAAAGACCAATATGCACAGTTGATAATTAATGGGAAGAAAACACAAATAATCCAAATAACGTATTGTTGAAGGCTTTCATGACCGGAATCACTGGGTTGTTGTAGGTTTTTCCGGGCTATATGGCCATGTTGTAGAGGCATTTTCTCCTGACGTTTCGCCTGCATCCATGGCAAGCATCCTCACTACCTCTGAGGATGCTTGCCATAGATGCAGGTGAAACGTCAGGGGAAAATGCCTCTACAACATGGCCATATAGCCCGGAAAAACCTACAACAACCCAATCCAAATAACGCCACTCCTGTTTGTTATGTGGATAGAGATGATTATAAAACAAATAAATGAGAACAAAGAGATAAAGGTTGTTTGGGCAGCAGGAAAAGACTACAAGATTCGAGCCTTTCCCGATGATATTGTCCTGCCTTTGGAAAACCCCAATGACTCAAATAATATCCTGACAAACTTCTTAGAACTAGCTAGGTTAAAGATAAACAAAGAGAAAAGTAATTTTTTAACAAACAACCTGACAGAAAAACAAGGATTAAAAAAATACAGAATACAGTATTGCACAGAAAGCCAAATACTTAGGAACATAGATTACAATGAAGAATTCAGAGCTATTAAAAATAACTACAAAAGGTTGTAGAGAGATATAAGGAAAGAACTAGCGGAATGGGACAAATGAGGGCTTTCCCTACTAGGGAGGATATCACCCATTAAAATGGCATTCCCAAGATGTTTTTCCTCTTTGACTACACATACTTTTCTTTTCAGTCCTGATTTTGTTTTTGTTTTTACTTTTTTATCTTTGATTTCCAAACATATTTTATTTTCCAAAGTCTTACCGTGAACATATGGTTTCTTTTTGTGTGCCCCAGACAAATGGTCTCTTGAGTTTATCCAACCCAGTTAAAGCGACGGGGCTACGAGATGGGCGATGAGCAGAGTGAGGAAGAAATATGAGGAGGCAGGGCAGAAAAACACTGAAACGCACACTGGCTGTTAAAAATAAAATGTGCACTCAGCAGCGTGGGTCAATTTATAGAAGGTTGTCCTTTCGTGATATTTATTTAACATGCTATGGCTGGGGCAACATTTAACAGAGCTAGAAAATAACTGCTGAATCATATTTAAGTAAAGTTTTCAATGGAGTTTTCAATGGGGTTATTATTTGGAAATAAACTTGATTGCTTTTTTCTAATCTTTATATTAGCCATGCAAAATCTGTTTACTAAGTATCTTCTAGACTTGTTTCTTTTTGCATTAATGGATAATGGTAACAGAACAGATATCTTTATCCAGTATGGAATATTCTTCTCCATTTTTACAAAATTGTCACTTCCATGAACCTCAATGGGATTAGAAGATGAACTAGTAGCTAATAGTTACAACTCAAAGGCAGTGTATTGGTATTATTATTATAATTATTATTATTATCTTTATTTGTACCCTGCTAGCATCTCAACACTGACCTTGAGGGAGCTGGGGGTGGTAACGGCCGACAGGGAGCTCTGGCGTAGGCTGGTCCATGAGGTCACGAAGAGTCGGAGACGACTGAACGAATGAACAACAACAGCATCTCCTAAGGGGGGGGGGGTACAAATAAAGATAATAATAATAATAATAATAATAATAATAATAATAACACCAATACACTGCCTTTGAGTTGTAACTATTAGCTACTAGTTTTTTGTACCCTGCTAGCATCTCCCAAGGAGCCCCCGGTGGCACAGTGGGTTAAAGCACTGAGCTGCTGAGCTTGTTGATCGAAAGGTCGCAGGTTCAATCCCGGGGAGCGGCGTGCGCTTCCGCTGTCAGCCCTAGCTTCTGCCAACCTAGCAGTTCGAAAACATGCAAATGTGAGTAGATCAATAGGTACTGCTCCGGCAGGAAGGTAACAGCGCTCCATGCAGTCATGCTGGCCACATGACCTTGGAGGTGTCTACGGACAACGCCGGCTCTTCGGCTTAGAAATGGAGATGAGCACCACACCCCAGAGTCAGACATGACTGGACTTAATGTCAGGGGACTACCTTTACCTTTACCTTTTAGCATCTCCCAAAGGACTCGATGCGGCTTACAAAGGCCAAGGCCTCAAAAACATAGCATAACAAATACACAACTTAAAGCAAATCAAAAACAATTAAAGCAATATCAAAACTACAAAACAATAAAAACAATACACCAAAACACAATAAAACTGGGCCGGGCCAATATAATGGGTACAGATTAAAAGTGCTGATATGACAGGTGGTATGTCGGATTTTAGGGTAAGTGCAGTGTGCAAGCATCTTAAACTCTAATAAAGTGCTTCTGGGACATGTTGTTGGAGTTTTCCTATTCTGGAAAGGCACATCGGAACAGCCAGGTCTTCAAGTTCTTCCTAAAGACTGCAAACGTCGGAGCCTGTCTAATGTCTTTGGGGAGGGTGTTCCAGAGTCGGGGGGCCACCACAGAAAAGGCCCACCAGACACGCCTGAGACACTGGTGGAATCGCGAGCAGGGCCTCTCCAGATGAGCGAAGAGAACGCATGGGTTCATAAACGGAGATGCGGTCACGCAGGTAGGATGGTCCCAAACTGTTTAGGGCTTTGTAGGTAAGCACCTGCACCTTGAATTGGGCTCGTAAAATAAACGTAAGGAAAGATAATTTGCCTGATGCCAAAATAATTAATACTACTGTCAAAGGCTTTCATGGCTGGAATCACTGGGTTGTTGTAGGTTTTTTCGGCCTATATGGCCATGGTCTAGAGGCATTCTCTCCTGACGTTTCGCCTGCATCTATGGCAAGCATCCTCAGAGGTAGTGAGGTCTGTTGGACTATGAAGTGGGCTGAGTCCTTGATGTAGTGTGTAGTGAGCCTTGTAACTGTGCAGCAAGAAATTTTGCAGCAAGAAAAAAAATTACCAGCTGTTAGGATGTCTGGGAGTTGAAGGCCAAAACATCTGGGGACCCACAGGTTGAGAACCACTGATCTAATAGCTCTTGATTCCAGTGTACCCTATATGGTTTCACCAGCTTCCCACTAGTTTTTCGCTTCTTTACCTTTTCCCACTGTATGCAGCTTGGAAAACATTATTTTTTTTCATTTTCTGTCTTTGACAGTTCATCCAGCTGATGTTGACACTGACAGATGTCAAAATCTTCGCTGAGATTTCTACAAGCTCTGATTCACACCTTTGATCTCTGCACTCTGTGTTCTTCTGCAAGCAACCATCAAGAGGCTCCCTGTTGTTTTATGGACTTCCAAAGTGAATAGACTTCCCTTCAGCTACTGTTCCTTTCACTGTGAATTACAACTACCTTTTGAAACAGTTTCCATCGTTCCAAGCCTCAGAATTGTTTGTTATATTTACTTTTCCTTCTTTCAAGCTTTTATTTATTTATTTATTTATTTGCTGCATTTGTTAACCGCCGTTCTCAGCCCTAGGGCGATTCACGGCGGTGTACAACATATAAAAGACAATTTACAATAAGCCATAAGGAAAAAAACCAACATATCACTAATACACAATCATCTAATTACACTAAAATAATCCGCTCCGTCTTATCGTAGAATCATAACCAATCTCGTAGTCCATATTCCGTTCCAGTTGTCATTACCAGTTAATATAGCACTCAGTTAAATGCTTTTGTCTAGAAGATGGGGGGAGGGGTTCCCTATTTGTCCGATTGGCTCTCAACCAAACCCATTTTTTGTCAAGATCTGTCTCAAAAGATTCTGAACACTGGTGATTTCTGCCTGTCTAGTGATTTCACCACCAGCAGCCTTTTTGTGACATGCTCTATAAAATGAAAGATCTAGCCTCTGGTGTTCAGGAAGAGATAGCGCTTGTATTCCTCAGGGATTGGGGCAACCGTCATAATCTTGTCATCTAACATAGACCAATCTGCCTTTCTGAAGTTGAATCGAACTTCCTGAGCTCTTACAGCTGGAAACAACTGGCATATGATCGGCCAATGCTGTGTGTTTAATGTTGGTGATCCCACTGATTGATGCACAATACTGTCGCTCACGAGCAGGTTTGGGTTATATCCTCAGTACCATCTCATACTGTTGTAGGATGATGGGAACTTATGATCATGAATAAGCAATAGTTTATGCAATTCAGCCCAGGAAAAAACAGCCTCTCCATTTTTATACTCCTGTGCATAGCCCCCTACAGCTATTAAAGTCACCAATTACTACCGCCCTTTGATGCCTATCAAAGTTCTCAGGAGAGGAGAAACAAAACTCTTCATTTGGGGGCTTATATAGAGAGGTAATTGTGATATTACTAAGCTCTACTGTTATAACCTCTCTATCAGGCATGGGCAAACTTAGGCCCTCCAGGTGTTTTGAACTTCAACTCCCATAATTCCTAACAGCCATAATTCCTGTCACTCCTTTCTACCTGCTACTAAGGAGGCTGTTCAGGTCCTGAACCGGTGCTTGGCCGCTGTTACGGTCCAAATGTCCAAATCTGTCACTGTTTTTGTAGAAGTCCAAAATGCCTGGAGGGCCAAAGTTTGCCCATACCTGCTCTACATTGTTTTCTCCAGTATTGTGGGCACTGCTGACTTTGAAGCTTAGTTTTACAAAGCCAGAACTTCCATACTGCACATGTGGTCTTTCCGCCACTAAGATCATTCCTGGAACTTTTGGTCATTTCTGTTGATTATCTCTGTGTGTTTCTTGGACACAAAAGAAATTTTGCAGCAAGAAAAAAAAATTACCAGCTGTTAGGATGTCTGGGAGTTGAAGGCCAAAACATCTGGGGACCCACAGGTTGAGAACCACTGATCTAACTGAGCCAAGATAAATGTGATGTTTCTTGGACACAAAACATCACATTTATCTTGGCTCAGTTCATAAAGCAACAGTTCATTGGTAGCTGACATGCTTTTGATGATAATTGAGATTATTGTCAAAGCTGGTCCTGAAAAGGTTTGCTTGTTTGTATACACCAGCCATTGTATACACAGTGTCATCTGTACGTGGATGATGTCCAACTCTGTCACTCCTTTTTACCTGCTACTAAGGAGGCTGTTCAGGTCCTGAACCAGTGCTTGGCCGCTGTTACGGTCCAAATGTCCAAATCTGTCACTCCTTCTCACCTGTCACCAAGGAGGCTGTCCAGACCTTGAACCGGTGCTTGGCCGCTGTGTCGGACTGGATGAGAGCTAATAAATTGAAACTGAATCCAGACAAGACAGAGGTACAACTGGTCAGTCACAAGGCCGAACAAGGCATAGGGTTACAGTCTGTGTTAGATGGGGTAACACTCCCCCTGAAGATGCAGGTTCGCAGCTTGGGAGTGATCCTGGACTCATTGCTGAGCCTGGAACCCCAGGTCTCAGCGGTGGCCGGGAGAGCCTCTGCACAATTAAAACTTGTGCCCCAGCTGCACCCGTACGTGGAGAAGTCTGATCTGGCCATAGTGGTCCACGTTCTTGTTACATCCCGAATAGATTACTGCAACGCACTCTATGTGGGGTTGCCTTTGAAGACTGTTCGGAAACTTCAGTTAGTCCAGCGGGCGGCAACCAGATTACTCACCAGAGCGTCATACAGAGAGCATACCACCCCTCTGCTATGTCAGCTCCACTGGCTGCCGATCCAGTTCCGAGCACAATTCAGAGTGCTGGTTTTGACCTACAAAACCCTATACGGCTCCGGTCTGGCGTACCTGTCCGAACGCATTTCCCTCTACGTCCCACCTCAGAATCTGAGATCATCTGGGGAGGCCCTGCTCTCGACCCCACCTCTATCACAAGTGAGGCTGGTGGGGACAAGGAGCAAGGCCTTCTCGGTCGTGGCCCCTCACCTGTGGAATTCGCTCCCGGGTGAGATCAGACCAGCAACATCCCTCCTCTCCTTTAGAAGGAAATTAAAAACGTGGTTATGGGACCAGGCCTTCGGGCAACCCGGCAGCTAAGGACAATGGACTACTAGAATTAACAGGACTGACAATGTGGAATTGAAACTATGGACTCTGAGACAGCGAACGCTGAATGCTAAACTGGTTTATTGACGTGTTGTAGAACTGAGAACCGACCGTTTAATTGTTTTTAACTTTAATTGCTGCTATACTGTTTTTATTGTTGTATTGTTTTGTATTGATGCCGGCATCGAATTGTGCCTTTGTAAGCCGCTCTGAGTCCCCCCCGGGGTGAGAAGGGCGGGGTAGAAGTGTCTGAAATAAAAAATAAATAAAACACCGGCTCTATATAGGCATTTAGCCTTGTGGGGGGTAAGTTCTTTCCAGTTAATTATTTTTTGAGTGGAGAACATAAATTGGACTGTTAGGTGTCTCGTGTCCAAATTTGGTGTCAATTCCCCCAGTGGTTTCTGAGTTCTGTGAATAGCACAAACGAACATTACATTTTTATTTATATAGATTATCAGATAGATAGATAGAAGATTGTTATTATTATTATTATTTGCCATTGAACGTTTGCCTTTTTATGTGTTGTAAGCCACCCTCTGGGGAGATAGGCAGAGAAGAACTAAAGTTTTAATTCATTTACTCCACAAGGATGATAAAAACATCAAATCATCCGGGTGTCTCCTGGGCAACGTCCTTGCAGAGGGCCAATTCTCTTGCACCAGAAGCGACTTGCAGTCACTCCTGACACATGCGCCTTTCACCTTAAGAACAGACAAGCATCCCAAGCTCTGAGGATTACCTGGGAAGGAATCCCACTGGAGCATTGCAACACACCCAAATACCTGGGAGTCACTCTGGACCGTGCTCTGACCTACAAGAAGCACTGCGTGAACATCAAACAAAAAGTAGAAACATTCGAAAGCTGACTGGCACAACCTGGGGATCACAACCAGACACAGTGAAGACATCTGTCCTTGCACTATGCTACTCTGCTGCTGAGTATGCATGCCCAGTGTGGAACACATCTCACCACACTAAAACAGTAGATGTGGCTTTTAATGAGACATGCTGCATTATCACAGGGTGTCTGCGCCCCACACCACTGGAGAAATTACACTGCTTAGCCGGTATTGCACCACCTGACATCCGCCGGGAAGTAGCAGCCAATAGTGAAAGGACCAAGGCAGAGACATCTCCAGCTCATCCCCTGTTTGGGTATCAGCCAGCACATCAACAACTTAAATCAAGACATAGTTTTCTTAGATCTACAGAGACACTCGCTGGAACACCCCAGCAAGCGAGAGTCCAAAAGAGGCAGGCCCAAACCCAGCACCTCAATCCGTGGGTGATACGAGATGAAAGACTCCCCCCTGGGCACTCAGAAGACTGGGCGACTTGGAAGGCGCTGAACAGACAGCGCTCTGGCACCATGAGATGCAGAGCCAACCTTCAGAAATGGGGCTACAAAGTGGAATCCTCGACATGCGAGTGCGGAGAAGAGCAAACCACAGACCACCTGCTACAATGCAACCTGAGCCCTGCCACATGCACAATGGAGGACCTTCTTACACCAGAAGCACTCCAAGTGGCCAGATACTAGTCAAAGGACATTTAACCAAATACCAAATTTGCAAAATCTGTGTTTTTTTTTCCTTTTTTTAAAATCTCTGTGTTTGTTTTGCTCTGTTAGAATTGTAATACAATGGTTCTTGATGACACGATAAATAAATAAACTCCTGACACGACAAACAAACAAACAAACTCATTCATTCATACTGCAAGTTGCTTCTAGTGTGAGAGAATCAGCCAGGCCACTTGCCCTGCGAGGCCCTCCCCCTGTCACCGTGGGGCGGGGCGTGGGCAGGGAAGGCGGCTTGCAATGGCGCGTCCTCGCTCTCCAGGGGCTTCAGGGCCGGCCTGGCCTCCCCATTAGAAGGGCCGAGAGGGAGAGACACGGAAGGGAGCGGCTTCCAAGGGCCTCTTTGAGGCGAGTGGCGCTGTCGGCCTGCTCCTCCACCCTTCCCTCCCTCCACAAGAGCAGCACTTCCGGGGTGAGAGAGGGCGGGACACCCCGGCTAGCTCTTCCTCTCCAGGCCGCAACATAACCATAGAGATAAGTAAACAAGCCGAGCGGAGCGGAGCTGAGGAACGTCACGCGCGCACCGGAAGCTGCGCCAAATGGCCGGCCCGGTGGCGCGTGCGCGCTGGGAGCGTGCGCAGCCGGCTTCGCCTGGCGAGGAGAGAGGGGCGCCTTTGCGCGCCGGGGCGGCGGCGGCGGAGGAGGAGGAGGGCCTTGGCGTCGTGGGCCTGGCCGTGGGGCCGGCCGCAAGCGCAGGTGACGGGGCTGGCAAGGCCGCGGCGGAAAGAGGCCTGGGCGTGGGTGTGGGCTGTGGGGCGGAATGGCGGCGGGAGGCCCGGGAGTTGGGGGCGGGGCAGCAAGGCCACGCCAGGCCACCAGGCAGCTGCTCCTCACCGTCCCGCCCACCCACCCACCTACCTACCCACCACCCGCTTTCAGGGCAAAATCTTCATCACTCAACTGTCATCCACCGGAGATGCCAGGCTCTGGGCCTCTTAGGGCACTTCCAGACAGGCCCTATATCCCAGGATCTGATCCCAGGTTTTCTGTTTATCCCAGATTATTTGGTAGTGCGGACTCAAATAGTCGAATTTAAAGCAGAAATCCTGGGATCAGATCCCGGGAGATTGGGCCTGTCTGGAAGGGCCCTGAGAGGCCATTCCACACAGCCATATAATCCAGAATATCAAGGCAGAAAACTCAATGTATTGTCAAAGGCTTTCATGGCCGGAATCACTGGGTTGTTGTAGGTTTTTTCGGGCTATATGGCCATGTTTTCGGGCTATATGGCCAACATACATTATATAGGCTGGGATCTTTAGTATTATTATAATTACTTATACAAATGAAATTATATAGTTCCCCCTCGAATGGATCCATGCTCTAGTGCAGTGTTTCTCAACCTGGGGGTCGGGACCCCTGGGTGGGTCGTGAGGGGGTTTCAGAGGGGTCGCCAAAGACCATGAGAAAACACATATTTCTCATGGTCTTAGGAACCCTTTTGGTAGAGAAGGCTGAAGATCTCTCCGCCTGTCCTCATCCTTTTTGGTGTTGGTGAATGAAAACTCCCAGAATTCAAAAACAGCCCCCCCCCCCCAATCCCACCAGTAGTTAATGTTGGCCATGTCAGTAGTGTGCCAAGTTTGGTGCAGATCCATTTTGGGCTGGGTTCAGAGTGCTATTTGATTGTAGGTTAACTATAAATCCCAGCAACTACAACTCCCAAATGTCAAGGTCTATTTTCCACAAACTCCACCAGTGTTTGCATTTGGGCATATTGTGTATTCGTGCCAAGTTCGGTCCAGATCCATCATTGCTTGAGTCCACCGTGCTCTCTGGATGTAGGTGAACTACAACTCCAAAACTCAAGATCAACGCCCAACAAATCCTTCCAGTACTTTCTCTTGGTCTTGGGAGTTCTGTGTGTCAAATTTGGCTCGATTCCTTTGTTGGTGGAGTTCAGAATGCTTTTTGATTATAGGTTAGCAACTACAACTCCCAAATGACAAAATGAATCCCCTCCAACCCCACCAGTATTCAAATTTGGTCATATGGGGTATTTGTGCCAAATTTGGTCCAGTGAATGAAAATACATCCTGCATATCAAATATTTACATTACAATTCGTAACAGTAGCAAAATTACAGTTACGAAGTACTAACAGAAATAATGTTATGGTTGGGGGTCACCAACACATGAGGAACTGTATTAAGGGGTCGCGGCATTAGGAAGGTTGAGAACCACTGGTCTAGAGGCATTCTCTCCTGACGTTTCGCCTGCATCTATGGCAAGCATCCTCAGAGGTAGTGAGGTCTGTTGGAGTTAGGAAAAAGGGTTTATATACCTGTTGAATGACCAGGACTCTTGTCTGCTGGAGCTAGGTGTGAATGTTTCAACTGATCACCTTGATTAGCATATGATGGCCTGGCAGTGCCTGGAGCCAACTTTTGTTGAGAGGTGATGAGATGTCCTTGTTTGTTTCCTCCCTGTTGTTGTGCTATCAGGCCATTATATGCTGTAAATGAATAAATAAATTAATAACTCTCACACATCTCTTTTGACAGGCCTACCCAGTCAACTTTAAACAATGAGTTTTGCATTTTCATTCTGTTACTGCTGTATTTTGATCTTTGTACCATGTGTTTTACTGTGAATATTTTATAATGGTGTGTTTTGATATAGCTGTTTTATTTATTATTTATTTATTTGCTTTGCTTATATACTGCTGTTCTCAGCCCAGGGGCGACTCACAGCGGTGTACAACATAAGAGGAACAAAATTCAAAACACAGTATCAAAACAATTCACACTTCAGCATTATACAAAAACATCATCATTACTACAGAAACCATTCCACGTCGTCTCATCGTCCAAATCATAAACCAGTATCATTTTCCGTTGTTCCATTCCTATAGTCATTACCAATCATTGCACTTCTTGTTCGAACGCCTTCTTGAACAACCAAGTCTTTAATTTCCTGCGGAATATCATCAGGGAAGGAGCCAGTCTGATGTCCACGGGAAGGGTGTTCCACAGCCAAGGAGCCACCACCGAGAAGGCCCTATCTCTCGTCCCCGCCAGCCATGCTTGTGAAGCAGGCGGGATCGAGAGCAGGGCCTCCCTGGAAGATCTCAAAGTCCTGGTGGGCTCGTAGGTCGAGATGCGGTCGGATAGGTATCTTGGGCCGGAACCGTTTAAGGCTTTATAGGCCAACGCTTGTTTTGTTGCATGCATTTTATGTGGATGTGTTTTGACTGTGCCCACCTCAAGCTGTTAGGAGAAGCAAGTAACAAATACAAATTATTATTATTATTATTATTATTATTAGTGCTATAATTAGTATTCTTATTAATAGTGTTTACCATTTTCCTACCATTGTCAGAGACACTTCAGGCAAAAGTCGCAAGTGGAGATTTACACATTTTAGGGCATTAGAGGCATTTGGTTAACAAGAAATTATGCTGCAGTAATTAATGTGATGAACCCTCAATCATAATTGCTGTTGCTTCAGAGACTAATTCCACCATTCAAATAACTGCAGACTTTCAAGTGAATGATTCAAAAATCTGAGGCACTGCTTATAAGTATGGCAGGTGATAATCAAAAGGCCTTAGATTGCCGTTCTGTATACACAAAGTCAGAGCTTTCAAAACTGTGTTGTAATTTTTTTTGTGTTGGCCTCAGAGTGTAGATGCATCACTAATGCAACAAAAAATGTCTGAATCCACATGAAATAAGCAATGCCACTGAATTGTGGAGGATTAAAAAAGGTTGAAGATGAAATGCAAGTGTCTTTAATTTTCAACCAGATACTCAAAAGCCATGTTCATCCCATCAGCCTCATACATTTTATTAAAATGCTAAATGTTGTTTTGTTAGTTAGAATTTTTAAAACTCTTCCACATATTTTCATATTACTCATAAATGACAAAGATCTTAGAAATGTATGCTTTATTTTACCAATCATATATATTTAAAAATATAAATGAAAGGTTTTCATGAGACATGTTATTACAGTTTACGCATGTATGTGTCCATCTATCCAGTTTGATAGTAAAACTGAGTTACTGTATCACCAAATGATTCAGTGAGGCAGAGAGTTCCACTGCTGAACAGCTCTTAGAGTCAGGAAGTTCTTCCTAATGTTCAGGTGGAATCTTTCCTGTAATTCAAAACCCATTGCTCTGAATCCTATTTTCCAGGGCAGCAGAAACCAAGTCTGCTTCCTCTTCCTTATGACAACCTTTTAAGATATTTAAACATGATCATGTCTCATCTCAACCAACATACCTAATTCTTTAAGCCGCTCCTCATGGGACATATTATTCAGACCTTTGATCATTTTAGTCACCCTCCTCTGTATACGTTCCAGCTTGTCAATATCCCTCTTGAATGTTGGTGCCCAGAATTGGACGCAGTGTTATTCCAGTGAGGTCTGACCAAAGCGGAATAGAGGGGTAGCATGACTTCCCTGGATCTAGACACTATACTCCTTTTGATGCAGCCCAAAATCCCATTGACTTTTTAGCTGCTGCATCACATTGTTCAACCTCTTGTCCACTAAGACTCCAAGATCTTTTTCACATAGAGAGTATAGTAAACCACAAAAAACCTAGAGAAAAAACTGGTATAGGCCAATCAGTTTAATGAACCAAGATTATAAAAATTTCACTAAATATTAGCCAACAGATTAGAAAAAAATACTGTCAAAATTATAAAGGAAGATCAGTATGGATTTATTAAAGGTAGACGTATAGGACATTCAGTCAGGGATATTATAAACATATTAGGACATAGACAGAAGGATAAGCTAACACTACTGAAATTACAGGTATATAAGGCCTTTGACACAATAAACCAATTTTTATGGGAGGTAATGAAGAAATTTGGACTAGGGAAAACATACATAAATACAATTAAGGAGATTAATTAAGAAACAGCAGTGGTAAGCGTAAATGAGGGAATATCAGAATAATTTTTCATTCACAGGGAAGTTAAGCAGGGATGCCCATTGTCACCACTTGTATTTATAATAGGCATAGAAGTTTTAGTAGACAGAATAAGTTATAATACAAAAAATAGAGAAAATGTTAGAGAAAAATTACAAAGATGCAGGAAAGAAAGTTATAAAGATGATAAAAGGATGGAAAAATAAGAATCTAAGCACCTCAGGTAAAATTTAAGCAGTTAAAATATTCTTTACTCCAAAACTATTGTAATTATTCCAAGTTCTACAAATGAAAATAAATTAAAGATCAATCAAAAAAACAGAACAAAATAATAAAAGATTGAACTTTTGGGCGGAAAAAAAATCCAGACTCCCAAAAAATGTATTACTTACTCCAGAAAGAAATAGAGTGGGGATTACAAAACCTAGAAATCAATTATGAGGCATTTCAATTAAAATCATTATTAGCAATTAGAACTGACAAGAATTTAAAATGGATTGGGATAGAAAATGAAAGAAACAAAAGTGAGGAACAGCATGGGGTGTTCACCAGTAATTTAAGGTTAAGTATTTAAAAAAATATGGACCTAGGAAAACAGCCCTAGAAATTTGGAAAAGATGGCAATCAAAATGGGTGCAAGAAATATATATATAGACACTAGGGTGGTAGAAGGAAATGAGGATAAAAGGTTAGGATGAAATCAAAGATATGCATGATCTGAATGGCCAGTGAATCACCATAGATAAAATAATAAAGATGTGTGATAAAAACTGCGTAAAATTATTAGGTCTATATAACAAACTTAAACAAGGAAAATATGAAGGAAAAATAGAGATGAATTGGGAGAAATCTCTAAAAGAATGAAAAAATCAAGGAGTAATACACAAATTGATGGTGAAGAACAATTACTATATGGTAAGAACAATTCCAAATAAATGGCAAAGAGAAGGGCCACTTATGAATCAAATAATACAAGATATAATGAATGGGATGAAGGAAATCCAAATGGAGAAATACGAAGAATTAGAAAGGAAATTTATACTAAAATGATATAGGACTCTAGCCCAATTCTCTTATATGATAAAAGGAATATGCCAAATGTGCTGTCATTGTGGAAAGAATAAGGGATGGTACTAATATATATGGTGGGAGTGTTAAAAAAGAACTGTTTAAAACGGGTCCTCAAACTAAGGCCCGAGGGTTGGATACGGCCCTCCAAGGTCATTTATCCGGCCCTCAGTCAGGGTCAACCTAAGTCTGAAACGACTTGAAAGCACACATTATCAACAACAAATAATAATAATAACAGTAATACTCTATTTGTACCCCGCTAACATCTCTCCAAGGGACTCGGTGCGGCTTACATGAGGCCGAGCCCAAATACAACAATACAAGCAATAATAACAACAATACAAGCAATTAAAATAAAACATGGACAATAAAATAACGAAACATTAACAATAAGACAACACACAGCAATCCTATCTCATCAGCCAAAAGCAGGCCCACACTTCCCATTGAAATACTAGTAAGTTTATATTTGTTTAAATTGTTCTTCATTTTAATTATTGTATTGTTTTAAAGTGTTTTTTGCACTACAAATAAGATATGTGCAGTGTGCATAGGAATTCATGTTGTTTTGAAATTATAATCTGGCCCTCCAACATTTTGAGGGACTGTGACCTGGCACTCTGTTTAAAAAGTTTGAGGATCCCTGGTGTAAAACTATGTTTCCAGCTGGAGAAGCAGTAACCGCATGGGTGTGGAAAGATTTAAAAAAATGTGGACATTGGAGAACTGGAACAACTACTTATATGAACGTTTCATTTTTATTGCCAAAGTGAAGTACTGTTCATTTATTTATTTATTTACTTTACTTTACTTTACTTGTATACCGTAGTTTCTCAGCCCAACAGGCGACTCAACGCGGTTTACAACAAGGATAAGAATCAATCAACGATATACAATTTAAAACCATAAAAGCATAATATACAATATTGACACAACAATAGACAACACAATGCATCTCATAACTAGAGTCGTGATCCAATCCGTCGTCCAAATTTCCATTCCTGTAATCATCACATTCATTGCACTGTTTAACCGAATGCCCGTTCAAACTTCCAAGTTTTTAATCTTCTTCGGAACACCATTAGCGAGGGGGCTGATCTTACCTCCATAGGAAGGGCGTTCCACAGCAGGGGGGCCACCACAGAAAAGGCCCTGTCTCTCGTCCCCGCCAGCTGCACCTGTGAAGCAGGCGGGATAGAGAGCAGGGCCTCCCCAGAAGATCTCAGGGTCCTGGCGGGCTGATAGGCAGAGATACGTTCGGATAGGTAACTTGGGCCAGAACCCAAGTTCTGAAATTCATTTTGATAGTTTTGGCCCACCTCTCTAATCTTTTAAGGTCATTTTGGATTTTGATCCCGTCCTCTGGCTTGTTAGCTATTTTTTCTACTTGGGTGCCATCTGCAATTTTGATAAGCATGCTCTTCATTCCATCATGCAAATTACAGAGGGTTGGCTTATCGAATGATAATAATGATGTATTCTGTCTCAAATTCATGGTTTTGTCATAGCTTCTGTTTGAAGTTTAAACTGCAAATTACACGTAGTATAATTCATGATGAATCTCACATTTTCTTTCAAACAATATTATCATTAGGAATCATGACAACTTCAGGAAAAGAGAACTTCCGCTTGAAGAGCTATAAAAACAAGTCTCTGAATCCTGATGAAATGCGTCGTCGGCGTGAGGAAGAGGGCCTTCAGCTACGGAAGCAAAAACGAGAGGAGCAGGTACAGCGGAATGTATTCAATGAAAATGAAAATCCTGTAATCAGTGTGATCTGCTAGTTTGGATATTACCTGTTTGACAGGGGGGAAGCCTGAGATGAAAGGAGCCAAAGAACTGTTTGTTATTAAACCAAGATATACACTACAGTATAATAAAGTGTCACTCAGGCTTGTGTAACAAATAACAGTATCTTTACTTCAGTTCAAACAGGGTAACAATGTATACAACAGTCTCATTGAATTCAGGCAGAGAACAGAGGGAATAAAACAGTCCATTTTTATTTATTTATTTATTTATTCAACTTGCATACCGCTACTCCCAATTTGGCTCGGAGTGGTTTACAGAAACAGATTAAAACAATACAATTAGCTTTAAAATGACCATAACAATAACAATAGGCAGTGAGAACAGGCATAGCCCAGATTGTTCACCCATCAAAAGCTTGCCGGAAAAGAAAAGTTTTACAGGCTTTCCGAAAAGCAAGTAGGTCTCGGATGGTTTGAGTTTCAACCGGCAAGGCATTCCATAAATAAGGGGCCACAATCAAGAAGGCTCTATGCCTAGTAGATGACAAATGATAGGTCCGGATGTTAGGGACTGCAAGCATATTTTGGTCTAATCTCTGGGGTTGGTAGGGGGATAAGCGGGCCCTTAGGTACGCCAGCCCCAGACCATATAAGGCCTTAAAGGTTAGTACCAGCACCTTGAAAGTGATTCGGTACTCAATCGGTAGCCAGTGCAGCTGTTGGAGAATTGGGGTAATATGACACCTCGCCGGCACCCCGGCGAGAAGACGAGCCGTCGCATTTTGCACCAACTTCAGTTTCTGGATCACTGACAAAGGCCAATGTAGAGGGTGTTACAGTAGTCAAGCCTCGAGATGACCGTCGCCTGGATCACCGTAGCCAGGTCGTTCCTAGATAGGAAGGGAGCTAGTCGCCTAGCCTGACGTAGATGGAAAAACGGAGATCTGCTCACAGCAGAGAACTGGGCCTCCATTGTGAGCAGCGGGTCCAATAAGACACCAAGACTTTTTACCGAAGGTGACGGACGTAGTGTCTCGCCATCCAGGGTAGGCAGCTCGATCTCCCATCCGGATGGCACAGAATGAACTGAGTGTTGTCAGCGTACTGGTGGCACTCAAGCCCAAAGCTTCGCACCAGTCAGGCAAGTGGTCGCATATAGATGTTAAATAACAGAAGCGAGAGAATGGCTCCCTGCAGGACCCCGCATACTAGCGGAGACCTCTTGGAAACCATCCCTCCCCTCAGGAAGATATAAAAGAAAATCTCAGACAGGTCACATTACAACTCTTGTCCCCCTGTATGGAATGCACAGAAGGAGAATTAGATTAGGAAATTGACCAAACTTACAGGATATCAACTAACTATGCCAAAAATAACGTAACTCCAAGATATATAATAGTCCAATTTACAAAAAAGAGAATTAGTCGAAATTCTCTGTAAAAGTAACAGAAAACCAATCTACCATAAGGGAACAAAAGTTGTGATTCTCAAGGAATTTCCCCAGACAACCTTAAACAGAAGAAGGAAATATTTCTTCTTAACATAAGAATTTAAAAAGCGCCAAATTAGATTTTGTTGGGAAAGGCAAGAGGGGTAATGGTTACCTATAAAGAGGAAAGGCATTGGCTAACCTCGGAGGAGAAAGCAAAAGTCTTCTACGATAAGCTAATGAAATAAAGTAAGAAAGACCTCCAAGAACCAATGGTCTCAGCAGCAAGCCGGAGACAGCAGCCAATCAGAACTCTGGCCCCTGGCATGCTCAGCCAATCAGCTGCTGACTTTTTCAAATCCTCACAGAATTTTAACTGTCATTCTCTTTCGATACGTTCTCCCTTCCTAAAAGTACCTGGCTTAGTACATATGTTATCTGTGTGTCCATTACTAGCTTAGAATGGAATTTCTTCTAGATGCACAGTTCAACAAACTTTCTAGCTGGCTGTTCAGATGGGTCAGTAACTAAGCAGATTAATGTGCTTTTCAAATCAGATCTATGACAACAAACTAATTGACCCAGCACATTTGGCAGAAGTTGTTGGGATTTAGTTGTTTCCTAAAAATAATTCCCTCCTTATATCATTCATTTTTCTTTAAAAGTTTTTTTTCCTTTTCACCATTTAATTTTACTTTTTCTTATAGATAATTGCTGTTATTTTCATATTTTTAAAGTAAAATTTTCTCTTATGTTGCAAAATATTCTGTCTGAATGATACCGACTCCTAATTCTGTTTTAGATCTGTAAGGATTTAATTCAGGGTGAAAATGTTATATTTAAGCACTCCTGTATTAATGACCAGTGACGACAAGAACTGTATATGTGTATGGGTATGTGGGCAACTCTTTGAGACATAGTTTAAAATCAGTACCCTGCCTGACTGTCCTGCTTGACGATCATAGGATATAGTCGTAGAAGCAAAGAATCTTGGAGTTGAAAGAGACCCTAAGAGCCCTTCTGTGCAATCTATTCTGCCATGTAGGAACACACAAACAAAGCACTCCCAACAGATGGTCATCAAGCTTCTTCTTAATTCCCACCACACTCTGAGGCAGCATATCCCATTGCAGAACACCTCTTCCCATTAGGAAGCTGTTTGGCAGTGGAAAAGAGCAAAAAAGAGTTCTCTCTTTTTACGTACCCTCCCTATAGCTAATATAGCTAGAAACATTTTTGTCTTCCTATTTTTTCTAGAGGTTCTCACCCTGATTTCATTTCATTTCCATCCTCAAATTATCTGATAAAGAAAAAAACACAAATATACAAACCTGCCCACTGAATTTGCGGTAGGCTCCAAGAAGACAGTATTGTTGTTCCAGTGTGTGATTATGATGTGAGGTTTGATAAGTGTGACAGTCTATATAAATAAAAATGTAATGTTCGTTTGTGGGGTTAACATAACTCAAAAACCACCAGATGAAGTGACAACAAATGTTGACATAATACACCTATCAGGCCAACAAGTGACCATCACTCATAAAAACACTAAAAAACACAGCGGAATGGACTTAAAAAGCCAAAAAATAATAAATTCATTACAATGCATGCACATAACTACATATATATACGCATACACACATATATACACAAAAACACAAATATATACACACACAAAGCACATATACACAGACTGGGCCACAGCAATGCGTGGCAGGGGACTACTAGTATTATATAAACGTTGATATGTTGTCAGTATTAATGTCAATGTATCTTTTTTTGTAGTTATTTAAACGTAGAAATGTTGCCACAGCTGATGAAGAAGCAGAGGAAGAAGTTATGTCAGATGGCGGGTTCCATGAAACTCAGATGAATAACATGGAAATGACTTCTGTAAGTAGCAAAAGTCCTGACTTCTCCAATTCAAACATATTTTCTTGAAAGATGTTAACATCAAATGTCTTGAACATTCATATGCTGAGCATATTTGGTGAGAAGATGTTGCCTTCAAAAGAACACATTGCATTCAGTAAGAGATTGTTCTATTACATCTGCTGGTTTTGACCTATAAAGCTCTATACGGTTCTGGCCCAGCCTGCTTGTCCGAACGCATCCACCCTACATCTCATCTCGTAATCTAAGATCATCCAGGGAGGCCCTGCTCTCGCTCCCGTCAATTGCACAAATGCGTCTGGCGGGGATGAGAGACAGGGCCTTCTCGGCGGTGGCCCCTCGCCTATGGAACACACTCCCAAATGAGGTAAGATCTACTCCCTCCCTCCTGGCTTTTAAAAAGAAATTAAAATCATGGCTTTGGGATCAGGCCTTCGGTCGGTAGATGTTTGTAAAATTTAAAGGACATGGACTAGAATGACAATACAACTGGCGAGACTGTTTTTATTATTTATTGTTTTAATGATTGCTTATGTACTGTCTAATTATGATTTATGTTTAATTGTGGTTTTATTATTGTGATTGTTATGGTTTGGCATCGCGTCAGTGTCCAATGTATGGCATTGAAGTTTTGTCAGTTATATGTAAACCGCTTTGAGTCCCCCTAGGGGTGAGAAAAGCGGTGTAGAAATACTGTAAATAAAATAATAAATAATAATTCTCCCATATTCTAATTCTCCTTTTTCAAGGGCCAAGAAAAAAAACAATTGTTGTGGCTTTTTAGTACACCTTTGGGTTTTGTTTCAGTATTTTTGTCACGTGAATGCTCAGGTACTTTGGTGTATTTAGTTTTCCTGCAAAAAAATACTGGAGGTAAAAAGTGGAATATTTTATTCCCCAGAATCATAAGACATATAAACCATATGATAAAATACAAAGACAAAAACGGTAGAGATGCATTTTCTTAATATAAAAAACACATTACTACTACAACTGCTAGAACCCCACACTACTAAACATTACTACATACAAATCTGAAGTACATAAGGGCTTTACATTCTCTGCCTGATGGTTTATTTTCTCAATTTTCCACATCCATAAGAAGAAGAAGAAACATTAGTATATCCTTTCCCCATAATATGACAGACTTCTAGTTCAATAATGAAGGTTTCAACCCAAACCTTCATTATTTATTAGATTGCTAAAGAAATCTAATAAATAGGCCCCAGTCTTTCATGAAATTGACTGTTCTGACATTAGCCTACAGACAAGAGGAGTAGAGAAGATTCAAGGTAAAATTTTATTGCCATCTTATATCATTTTGTTCATTTCACAGATGTGCATACATTTTGCTACAAATAACTACTGTTAGTTTGCTTCAGTAAAATAATAAAGAGTTGACTGACATCTTCAAGAGCACGTAATTATGCTATGTTTCTTAAAGCCTGTTTGTTGTTGTTGTTGAAGGCTTTCATTGCTGGAATCACTGGGTTGCTGTAAGTTTTTTGAGCTGTATGGCCATGTTGTATTGTTTTAATCTACTGCTGTAAACCGCTCCAAGCCAAATTGGGAGTGGCGGTATACAAGTTTAATAAAATAAATAAATAAATAATGTTTCAGAAGCATTCTCTTCTGACATTTTGCCTACATCTGTGGCAGGCATCCTCAGAAGTTGGGAGGTCTGTTGGAAACAAGGAAAAATTGGGTTTATATATAACTCAGACCTCACAACATCTGAGGATGCCTGCCACAGATGTAGGCAAAACGTCAGAAGAGAATGCTTCTGAAACATTATTTTATTTATTTATTCATTCATTCATTAAACTTGTATACCGCCACTCCCAATTTGGCTCGGAGCGGTTTACAGCAGTAGATTAAAACAATACAACATAGATGGAGGTGAAATTTCAGGAGAGAATGCTTCTGGTACATTGCCTTACAGCCCGAAAAACTTACAGCAACCCAGAATGTTTTTTAATGTCCTTTATCTGCTCTTTAGACTAAGGTTTGTACATTTTAGTTGGATTATTATATTAATAGAAACATTTCTTGAAGGCAAATATTTACCAATATTTATTTTAGAAGCACCCATATATTTAATTAACTAAATGTCTTTAATAGGACAAGTGTACTAGTAGAAGCATTTTTTGTTTATACATTTTTAGGGAATGTTTAATTTTAACGTAAAATTTAGATTATTTGTCTAGTCCCTGATCCCTTTCCGGTTTCAGGAATTGTTGTCCCCTTTATCATAAATTGTGTAGCAGATTGGAAAACCTCCATATAAATTCTTTTGCTTATGTGGTTACTGTCAGCTGAGCATAATAGTAACTATTATTATTATTATTATTATTATTATTATTAAACTTTATTTGTACCCCGCTAGCATCGCCCGAAGGACTCGTTGTGGCTTACAAAGGTCAAGGTCTCAACAACACAATAGCATAACAATACAATTCAAAGCAAATCAAAAACATTAAAGCAATAACAGTAAAAACAACAAAACAATACAGCATAACACAATAAAAACAGGGCCGGCCAGGTAATGGGTACTACTATCTTGTATTTTGAATAATAGTAATGGTAATTGAATCCTGCTGCACATTATCTTTATTATTACTATGATGCACTAGATCATTCCTTGAATTAAATTGTGGGGGTGAACAGGAAGTACCTAATCAGTTCTTGGACGTATCTTGTATCACACTTGCTTTAATATGAAAGGCTCATAAATATACCCCAATGGACAACAATTCATATTTTAGTCTTCAGATTGAGGCCAATCTCACTTCTTCTGTATCCCCTTTGGAATTGTAGAGTGCCGTGATCACATCTGATATGACTGAAATGATTTTCTCCAATAGTCCGGAACAGCAGCTTTCTGCTACTCAGAAATTCCGAAAACTTCTCTCAAAAGGTGAGTGCTAGTTGTATCTATAAAAACAAAATGCTTGCGTTATTTATATTCAGAGATTATAGACCCTTGCTTGTCAGTAATCCTTTGAGTATCTTATTGTCATATATGGCTACTCTATGTCTTACCTCTGCTTCTTCTGCTAAGATTTTGGTTTTTCATTGCTTTTATAATAAGCGATTCCTCCATCCCACCCCCAAACAAGCATCAGCACAGCTAAGAGACTACTTTTAATGGTATCTAACTTTCCCCTGCCACGTGTTACTGTGACCCAGTCTGGTGATCTGGAAAATAATGAGAAAGTGTTGGTTTCTAATATATGTAATTTCTTTATGGTTGTGAGTATTTCTTGCTGTTTCTTTGTCAGTGTTGATGTAGAGATTGTCTGGTTTGCCTACTCTGGAATATGGAACATATAATTGTCCTTGTTTAGGGGGTCCTTTTCACATCTATCTTACTATTTTAATTGTCTTGACCCATTCCTTTTCCATGAAGAGCAGGCAGGATTTTTTGAGACATGGAAACAATCACCGTGATGGTGATACATAAAGAAAATACTGACCATGAAAAAATTAAAAATTATATTCCCATTTCCTTGTTAAATTTAGATTATAAAATTTATAGCTTTGTGGTGGCGGAAAGATTAAAAACCTTACTTAAAAAAAGAATAAATGAAGAACAATCAGGATTTTTACCGAATAGGCAGCAAAAAGAAAATGTAAGAATAATAATTGATTTAATTGAATATTACAAAATTAGAAATAAAAAAGGTAATGTTTCTGGCCCTAGACGCTGAAAAAGCATTCGACAATGTGAATTGGAATTTCTTCAAATTATTAATGAAAGAGATGGACATTGGGTATTATTTTCAAAATATGATAAATGCTATATACGAGAAAAAAGAAGCAAAAATTTGGATAAACAGACAAGAAACAGAAAAAATCAAGACTGAAAAAGGAACAAGGCAGGGCTGTCCCCTGTCATCCTTAATATTTATTCTAACATTAGATGTACTACTTGACAAAATAAGAGAAGACGATGAATTAAAAGGAGCAAGAATCCAAAAACAAGTCTATAAATTAAGAGCATATGCGGATGATATCATATGTATAATAGAAGAACCGGAGAAAAATTTAGGAATTTGGATAAAGACAATAAAAGAATTTGGAGAAATTGCGGGCTTTAAATTGAACTTAGAAAAAACTAAAGCATTGACAAAAAATATTACAAAAAAAGAACAAGAGAGAATAAAAGAAAGATGGAACATTCAGATTGTACCTAAACTAAAATATCTAGGAATAATATTGACAACAAAAAATCTACAGCTACTATAGA
Source organism: Anolis sagrei (assembly GCF_037176765.1). NCBI lineage: Eukaryota > Metazoa > Chordata > Lepidosauria > Squamata > Anolidae > Anolis > Anolis sagrei. The sequence goes on along the minus strand of NC_090022.1, from coordinate 170,422,303 downwards.
ATAATTACATATAAAGTTGGAAAATCATAAAAAGGGACCTCGAAAATTGGAAAAATTTGAACTTTTCACTCTTAGGAAGAATTGCAAGCGTGAAAATGAAAATACTACCAAAAATATCTTTCTCTTTCAAAACCTACCTATAATAAGAAATCAAAATTTACTAAAAGATTGGAATAGAGATATAATGAAATATATTTGGCAGGGGAAGAGGCCGAGAATAAATTTCAAAAACATGACTGAAGAAACAAAAAGGTCTCTTCCAACTCTTCGATTCTATGATTCTAAGCCAGATGTCATCCATCCTATTTTTGTTCATTTCTTGTTTTCTTTCTAAATGTAGTACCTTACATTTTCCCCAGTTGATAGTCACCTTTTTAGTTTAGGCTCACATCTCCAATTTGTCAAGGTAATTTTGGATCCTGATCCTGTCCTGTGGCTACCCTGGTTACTTGGTGTCACCTGCGAATTTGATAATGCTGCTTCTCTATCCTAATATTGAGGGGTTTTTTTGTTAATATTTCTTATGCCTGATGTGTGGGAACAGCGTATTGCCCTTCAGATTTGTAGTCCCAAGCATTAAATAGGATGACCTTCCAAGTAGGGAAGTGCATTGCTTATCAAGGCATAGAAGTTGTAAGCTACAATTATAGATCTCTGTGGTTGAGTTGTTAAATTATTTCATTTATTCCATTCTTGTTTAAATGTACAACTTCACACAAAAAATCAGAAAGATCTATTCTGATACGTTCATTTTATGTCTCTTTAAATAGAACCAAATCCGCCTATAGATGAAGTCATTAGTACCCCAGGAGTGGTGGCCAGATTTGTGGAGTTCCTAAAACGGAAAGAAAACTGCACTTTACAGGTACGTCATATCTGTGTGAGAGAGAATTGCTTTACATAAAGACTTTGGTGTTCATAAAGTTCAGTATTTGCATTTAGATTTGAAAAATGTCCTAGATACAATTCTAATACTGTTAATCATCCTTCATCTGAAATGCTAAGGACCAAAAGTATTCTGTAGTGTGCAGGATGTCAACAGACCTGTATAGATATATAATGAGATGGGACCCAAGTCTAAGCATGACATTAATTCATGTTTCTTATACATCTCATCCATATAGTCTGCCATTGTTATTGTGATTGCGCTTATTGGAATGTTACTTTATGACTGTGTTTATATTTTTTTCCCCTTTATGTAATTTAGAAGATATTGTTTATGGTTTATGCTCTGGTTTTATCTTGTTGTAATATGTTGTCCGGGCTTGGCCCCATGTAAGCCTCTTCGAGTCCCCATTGGGGAGATGATGGCGGGGTATAAATAAAGATTATTATTATTATTATTATTATTACTACTATTATTGTTATTATTATTATTATTGCCTGAAGGTAATTGCATATGCAGTAATTTAATACACTTGTATGCATGAAACAAAGTTTGTGTATCATCAGAGAGCAAAGTGTCACTATCTCAGCCACTCAATGTGGACAATTGTTGAATTTTGGAACATTATGAATTCCAGAATTCCAGAGGAGGGATACTCAAACTTGTACTCTGCTTCCATTTTAAAAGCCAGTGCAAACGTATCAATCTCTATTGTTCCTTAATTACCACATTTTGTTCTATTTCTGTTGACATACCTGTATTCACTATTATAGTGCTAAGAATACTACAGATAGACGAGGGTGACTGTTGACAGTGACATGCTTCAAAACAGCCACCTGCAAATTCATAGATTTTAAGCTACTATGTTGCACCATCTCTAATTGCTTTTATGAAACGTATTTTGAGAATGGGATTTTAATTGCTATCAATATTACCGTATATTCTGGTGTATAGGACTACTTTTTAACCCAAGAAAATCTTCTCAAAAGTCAGGGGTTGTCTTATATGCGGGGCTGTCTTATGCACGGGAGTAGCCATATACATGGGGGGTGGTCTTATATGCTGGAGTAGTCTTATACATGGGAGTAGTCTTATACGCTGGAGTAGTCTTACACATGGGAGTAGTCTTATAGAGCGGGTGCTGAAACTTCCAATCGGATTGGAGAATCTGTAGTTGCCACATATGGTGGGGGGAGCTCAAAAATGGCAATGGTCGTGTCCCTGCCATAAGCAGCGATGGTATGAGAGCATTAAGGGCGACTCTGCACAAGTACGGTAGAAGAAAATCCATTCATCAGGATTCGTGGACTTAATGCGGTCCCGATGGTGAGGTGAAGGGGCGCCTCACTGGGAAGGTGTAAGTGAAGGGCGGAGCAAGCTGTAGGCGTTCGGGGTACCCGGGGTATGGAAAAAAGAGGTAGAGTGGCTCTGGGCCCAGATAAACACACCTCTTTTACTTGTCTGACCTCCTCCTCTGCCTCTCAGATCTCGCTCCTGAAGACTGCAGTGAAGCAGTGCAGGTGCACATTTGTGCGATCTGAGAGGCAGAGAAGGAGGTACAGTACTAGGAAAATTATCATATTGAAATCAAATCTGATGCTTTAAAAAAAATTGGTGTGCATTGGAAGAGGGGTAGTCTTATACAGCGAATATATCCCAAACTATATTTTAACTGGAAAAGTTGGGGGTCCTCTTATACGCCCACTCGTCTTATATGCCGGAATATACGGTACTGACTTGGTGTCCTTGTCTTGAGTTGTACAAACTGAAGCTTCTCTTATAGGAAATCCAAAATACTCCGAAAGCAAAACATTTTTCCCCCAGCCACCCACCTCTGCCTTTGGGAAAGAGACTAGTCACACGTTTTTCTGCAAGGAGCTTTGCTGAGGGAAAGAAAAGGGAGGGAAGGGGGGGAGGATTCCACTTAGATAAGACCCCTGTAAAAATCAGACATCCCAGATACATTCACACTCCCCTGACAGAGGTCTTGTGTAAGTGGAATCCTCTTGCCTGTCCACCTCACACTTCTTTTCCCCAGGTCAGAGTTCCTTGAGGAAAGATTCAGGGGGCACCCATCACTCATTCACAGTGTAAATACAAATGCAAATATTTCAAAAATCAAAAATAGATCCAAAATCTGAAAAACATGGGGCCCCATACACTTTGTATAAGGGAGACTCAACCTGTATCAGAAAAGTAGCAAAAGAATATACATAGATTTTTCCCTTCCAGCTAGAGACAGGCATAAATACTGTTTGAAGACTATCAGACAGCCTGTATCACTTCTAAGATGTAATTTTTACTTACAGAATTGAATGCAGAAAACAAATACAGGTGTGAAAGAGGAAGGAATGGTGTCTGAAGTATCTGCTAGATAAGGGTGGGAAAGCCATTTTGCCTCTTGCTCCTTCTAGCTACCACGTGCATGTTACCCTGCATCCCCAGGTTAGTGTAGACTTCATGTCTTTGACAAATAGTTATTGAAAATGATTTCTTTTGTCTCCTGTTCCAGTTTGAAGCTGCATGGGTACTGACTAACATTGCCTCTGGAAATTCCCTTCAGACTCGGATTGTGATCCAAGCAGGGGCTGTTCCTATCTTCATAGAACTGCTCAGCTCAGAATTTGAAGATGTGCAAGAACAGGTTAGGTTCTCAACAGGAAAAATCATTGAAATTTCAGTACAGAGATAAAAAAATGAAATGGAAATAGAGAAAATGAAATATGTGTGTATGTGTGTCACCCCTTGTTCTTGGGTATTGTTAGGAAAATTTTCATTCAAAAAGTAATGAAAACATTTTTCTGCATATTTGTTATGAGAATAACAAATATGCAGAAAAAATGTGAGAATAACAAATAACTTCTTATGAAGTTATTTTTTTTATAAATAAAGCATATTCACACACTTCAGTGAAAACATTTCCATACAGATGTATTTCGTATCATGCTAGCAAAACTTGTCATACCATCCAGCTTAGTAAAAAAAAAAAGCTGAGCTGGAAAAATCAACTCAAGAGTCCCCCTAAATCAGGCATGCTCAAAATCCATCCCAAGGGCTAATTGTGGCCCCTGCTTAAATTTCCACTGGCTCTCTTTCTCCAGGACTCTCTCCCTCCCTCCTTTGACTTCCTCCCTCCCTTTCTTGATTTCCTTCCTCTCTTTGTTCATTCCTTTCCTCTTGGGGATCATGGCCCTGGAGAGACGGTGCCCTCTTGTGTCCCTTCACCCTGATAATGCATCACCCTTTGCTCAGGTGGTTCTGAGAAGAGGACCAGCACTGGTATCTCTCCTCCCAGTTTTCCTTTCACTTTCAAGAAACATTGATGAGATGGGCACACAGAGATGTGAAAATAGGCATCCTTGAGATTTAGTTGTAAAGAGGTCACCATCCTTGGCTCAGTCCAAATTGGCCCAGAGATAGATCTGCAAACCAGTTGTAATTTTGGAGTTTGGGCAGAACAAACAGGATCATTTGGTGTGTGATGTAGATCTATGGGTCCTCCATCGGCTGTGTCATGATACATCTTGCTAGTTCATGCTCCTTTTCCAATGAGTGAGGAACATCATGGTCCCCTGGGAAGGAGAGGGGGGCCCAAGCTAAGACTTGTCCATCCATGTGTATGCAAGTGAGTTGCAGTGGTTTTCTTGGGTCCATTGAAGAGATCAAAGATAGCAGTCCAGTGATCTATGAACCTGCAACATAGATCAAGACCACTTGTCATCATGCTGTGGTTTAGGTACATTCCTAAGGTCCCACTATTGAGAGCAGTAAGCCAGGATTGCTGCCAAATGCAGATCTATCTCTGGGCCAATTTGGAGTGAGCCAAGGATGGTGACCTCTTTCAAGCCCCAGGTGAGCTGGTGGAGTAACAGGAAGTGTACCTTTAGATCTGTCAGATTCTTTGGTGTCCTTCATTAGGTCCAGAGAAGTGATCAAAGCAGGAGCAATCAACAGCATAGCAATAATTTAATGTTGAAGAGAACCACAGTGTGATTGTCATCAATGAGGGAACTGTATTGCAGAATCGATCTTTTCTTGGTGTGTTCATGCATCTGGGTGAGAGAGTCATATAATCTCCCCTGTGTAGCCATCTTTTCCAGTGATGCATGGCACTTTTTGGCTTTTCTATGCTGAGCAACTGACTCTTCATGTGAGCATTTAACCACTTTCTCCATTGAAATAGTGCTGGTTATGATCAATAAAGCTCTATACAGCTCAGGTCCAAGCTACTTGGCAGACCACATCTTCCAGTACATTCTTTTTTGTTGCTGTTCATTCGTTCAGTCGTCTCCGACTCTTCGTGTCCTCATGGACCAGCTCATGCCAGAGCTCTGTGTCGGCCGTCACCACCCCCCGCTCCTTCAAGGTCAGTCCAGTCACTTCAAGGATGCCATCCATCCATCTTGCCCTTGGTCGGCCCCTCTTCCTTTTGCCTTCCACTTTCCCCAGCATAATTGTCTTCTCTAGGCTTTGCTGTCTCCTCATGATGTGGCCAAAGTACTTCAACTTTGTCTCTAGTATCCTTCCCTCCAATGAGCAGTCGGGCTTTATTTCCTGGAGGATGGACTGGTTGGATCTTCTCGCAGTCCAAGGCACTCTCAGCACTTTTCTCCAACACCACAGCTCAAAAGCATCGATCTTCCTTCGCTCAGCCTTCCCTAAGGTCCAGCTCTCACATTCCTTGTCGTGGGTGGCATGCTGGTGGTGACGTCCGGAAGCGGGCTAAATCAAGATGAGAGCCAGGTTTTTTCTGCGGACCCAAGAGAAAAGGGGGCTCGCTGGCCACACAGTGTTTTTGACCTGTTACAAGACCCAATTTTTGAAACAGATGTTATCCTTCTTTCTGACTTTACCAACATGTTTGGTGAATGGAGGCTGGTGAATAGAGGCTGGTTTTAGAGCCTTGGTGAGGACTTGGTGGGGGATGGGAGCTAAATAGACATCTGCCCCCAATCTGTGGCGATAATCAGTTAGGAAAAACTAAAAATTGGTATACGCCCCAGGCACCCCCTTCAGGGGTGAAGGACATTAACTAAAACACTCACCTAAGATTCAATTTGATAAGGTGAGGGGAATTATAATGGCATGGAAATAAATAAAATATGGTCTCAGATACACTGAGAGAGACTTCTCTGACCCATTTCCTTCAGAGGTTGCCTAGATTGGGTGTCCAGGGGACCCATTCTTTTTAATTGGAGATAATTAAGTTGCATTTGTTGAAAGTTTTTAAAAAAGGAATTCCTCTGATTTCCAAGTTATGTGTTCAATTTTGTATCTGTTTTCTCTAAATTAACCTTCTAACGCTGATGTATTCCTTAATGTTATATTTTAAAAGTATTTTGATACATTGGTTTTTTAATAATGTAAGTGGCTTAATCTTGATTGTTTAGGTTTTATTTTCTTCCATATTTATTTTTATAATTGTCAGCCTTCCCATGATCTTTGTGGATTGGATCAATTCATTAAAAAGTTGATCCAGTTGGCAAAATAGTGAGAAAACTCATCATGGTCATATGTAACTCTCTTTCTTTGAACATGGCACTGGGAAACAACAGAGGGAGAGGCCTATGGTCGCCATGTTCTTTTGGGGTCTGTCCAAATCCTCTAATTGGCCACTTGGTTAGTAGGTTAGCTCTGAGATCAATTCAGAGTACTGGTTTTACCAAAGTGTTATCAGAAGAACTCCTTATTAATTTGGGTATCAAAATTTACCGCTGTTTTTCTTCCCTTTTAGGCTGTCTGGGCTCTTGGCAATATTGCAGGCGACAGTACTATGTGTAGAGACTATGTGCTTGACTGCAACATCTTGCCCCCTTTGTTACAGTAAGTCTTATAAATACTGTAGTAATAATATTTACAAATCCCATCTAGGAATGTGTTATGGGCATCTCCACTATATTTTGTGCGTCATCAGCAGATTTAGGCACAAGGGAGGGTGTGTGTGTGGCTTTAAAAAAAAAAAACAGGAAGTAAATTTCCACTCTGTCCTTATTGTTGAAAAATTGCCTCTTTTGTAGCTAAAATGGCACAAGAGACAGATAATATGACTGTTAAAAATACACCCCATGTCCTGTAGAGGGCATTTAGGACCTTATTATTTTGTTATTTTTTACCATTAGTGGTGCTGGGCGTACTAATTCCCTAGCTTTCCACACTTACCCAGGTCCTGGCTATTGTCTGAATGTACTTCATTGGTGTTGAAGTTAATGCTCATGGTTGCAATGTATTTCATGGAGAAGAATGTGTAAAAGAGAAGTACAGTGTTCCCTCGCTGTTTTGTGGTTTGCTTTCCGTGGACTCGCTGTTTCGCGGTTAGGGTTTAGAATTAATATTTTTATTTGTATATATTTTGTGGTTTTAAAATCAGAAATGCTTTGGCCGTCTTACTGAGCAAGGGCCATTGCGGCTGTGGGCACCCTCCCATTGGCCATGCTGCTTGCAGGGGGCTTCTTTTTCCCAGAAGCCCCCTGTGCAGCAGGAAGTTTCTCGCTGCTTGGCCAGCTGGCTAACCAGAGCCCTGGGCCTCCACAGGGCTTTGTGGCCCTGGCAGCCATGCAAAGGCTTCCAGGGCTATGTGGGGAAGCCGACCCTGGTCGATCCAACCAGCCCCAGGAATGGCCAGGGACGGCTTCCCCACCTTGCCTCGGCAGCCTTTGTAGAGCTGCCCTAGGCCTCCTCAGGGCTCTGTGGCTGCCGGGGCGAGGTGGGGAAGCCAACCCTGGCCAATCCAGGGGTTGGGTCTGCCGCTGGTTGGATCGGCCAGGGTCGGCTTCCCCACCACACCCCGGCAGCCTTTGCATGGCTGCCAGGACCACAGAGCCCTATGGAGGCCCAGGTCAGCTCTACAAATGATGCTGGGGCAAGGTGGGGAAGCGGCCCTGGTCAATCCAGAGGTGGGACGGGGCCTGCCACTGGTTGGCCAGCTGGCCAAGTGGTAGGAAACTTCGCACCGTGCAGGGGGCTTCTGAGAAGAAGAAGTCCCCTGCAAGCAGCATGGCTGGTGGGAGGACGTCCACCGCCGCAACGGCCCTTGCCCAGTAAGTCGGGCAAGGCATTTCTGATTTTAAAACCACAAAATGTACAAAAATATATTAAAATGTTAATTCTAACACTAAAAGAATATTATAAATCATAAAAAATTGCGATTTACAGTAAATAGGATTGTAAATACTATATGTATTTATATATAGTGTCCCTACTTCATGGATTTTCACTTATTGCGCGTGGTCCTGGAACATAACACCCACGATAAGTGAGGGAACACTGTACTTCCATCCATTATGAATAATACTTTGTCTTGCTTGTGTAAATAAGTGATGTTGCTGGGGGTTTTTTCCCCACCAATACCCATGTGCTCCCATCACTTCAGCAGCTTTTATTATCTGCTCATGCAATTTCATGAAGTGAAGGAATTTCATTATGAACCTACTAGTCGCCATCAAGAAATGTGTGGTTTTAAGCATTTCTTGCAGTCATATATTTTTTATATTTTAAAAAGCTATGTTTTTAACATTGTATTTTCAGATTACTTTCCAAACAGAATCGTCTTACCATGACTCGGAATGCTGTGTGGGCACTCTCTAATCTCTGCAGAGGGAAGAATCCTCCTCCAGATTTTGTTAAGGTGGGAAATAAAGTTTGAATGAAGTTAGGAGAAAGAGTTGTTTTTGTGGATGAAAAAACAACAATAGTTGTTTTTATTACACTTTTTAATGGTTTGTGTGGCTGAAGGCTCCTGAGGGTTGAAGGAGCAAGCTTTCTGCAGAAGGATACTGTGCAAGTATGCTTTAATGTATGTTGTCTAATAGCTCTGATGCTATAACAGAAAACAGTCGCAAATGCTTGTGCATATTTTATTATCTCTCTTATCTAAATGCTTGGGATCAGAAGTTTTTCTGATTTTTTGCATATTTAATTATACATACTCACTGAGGGATAAAAGGGAAGGGGGCTAGCCACGTGTAAAGAACTCCTTACCTTAAGCAGCTAGAATGTGGGCCTGACGAAGCCCTGGCGGCCATCTTAGGATAGGGAAACAAGGAGATGCCGTCTTAGTTAAGGGTTTTCTAGAGGGGGCGTGTCCAAATCCAGAAAATAGGGGGCAGAGCCTAGCATTCAAAAAGAAAAAAAGTGTATCTTTTGAACTAAGGCTTAAGTTGGCAGTTGGAATTTGTCCGTTGGGGAGTTTGTCAGTTGGTGATAACAGTTGGTTAGTGTTAGATAGGAGCTGGGTTAATCTTTTGTGGTATTGAAGAGCTAGAGAAATTAGCTAGGAATACAGATAGTGGAACAGGACCTTGTTTGTGGTCTGTTCTTTGTCCCTGAGGAAGGCTAGGCCAAAGGCTATTGGCTTGGTTCCAGAAAGGGGAAATTTTGTTTGGAATTATTATCAGCGATTAATTTCCTGTGATAATCTCCTGTTTTGTTAACATCAGAATTTGAACCCAGTACCCAGAACCCATCTACGAATTGTACATCAAATGTAACCAGAAGCTTATGTACCAGTAACTTACTGAAACCACTACGCATTTGTGCCAGAAGAAGTTTAAGCCTGTTTAAATAAACATTTTATTTATTATTAATACTCTATAACAGCCTCAGTGTGAAACATCATTGTGATTTAAACCCTCTAAATAAAACAAACACTATTGTAATACAAAAGGGGTGTTACTAAGTATACTCTTCACATACAATTCAGCCTTAATACCAAACAAAAAGGTGGCAGCAAAAACAATTGAAGAAACAGTTTCAAGATCTCCCAGTTGCCTCTTTCCTGTTTTAAAAATTTTCCCCGCACCTATATATATAATTTGGTTGGCAGTTTGTGGGATTCACTATTTTAAAAACCCCTGTTCCTTTCCTTGCTAAGTTCCTTATAATTAACGGTAATCGGCTGGTATAGTTTTCCCCAGACTCCTTATAATTGGTGAAGCAGTGAGGGGCAATTATTTCTATATCTTGCCCTGTTTGATAAAGTCCAATTATTTAAAATCTCTCTACTACTTGATCGTTCCAGAATATCCTTATACCACACATATAGCACTGACTGGATTTTTCTTCAAGCAGCCCAGATCTGGGAAAGGGAAGGGAAGGAAAACTCATCTTACATAAGGTTCCTGCAAAAAGCGGGTGTCCTAGGCTCCTTCTACACTGCCATATAATCTAGATTATCAAAGCAGATAAACCACATTACCTGCTTTGAACTGGATTATATGAGTCGACACTATCATATAATCCAGTTCTAAGCAGATAATCTGACTTTTATATGGCAGTGTAGAAGGGACCTCTCTGAGCTTCGTGCACACATCCTCACATGATTTATTATGATTATCTTTTTCATATTGTTGTTGATTTGTGCACTAAAAAGTTCAGTATACTTGCAGGATGCGGTAAAATACAAACTCTTTGGCATCAATTTATTTATTCAACGTTCTCATTTCTTTACAGGTGTCTCCCTGTTTAAGTGTGCTCTCATGGCTGCTATTTGTCAATGACACAGATGTTCTCGCTGATGCATGTTGGGCACTCTCTTACTTGTCTGATGGACCCAATGACAAAATACAGGCTGTGATTGATGCTGGAGTATGTAGGAGACTTGTGGAGCTGCTAATGTAAGGATTTTTGATCACGTAAATGTGTTAATTCTTTCCATTTCAGTCATTACCACCCTGTTCCTTTCATTCGTGTAGGACTGACATTAGCTATCATTTCTAACTTAAATGAAAAGAGTAATTGGTTCATATGAACTCAATACCTCATTTTCTAAAAACTTTAGGCAAGCGGCTTGTTTGGCTGCAGAATCTCTCTTGACAATGTTTACAGCTTTTAGGCTGCTGCTGAAGAAAGCACATAATCAAAATATAATTCAGGTTAAGGTCCTGATTGGATGTGTTGATGCCCCCTCAAAGTGTCTATATGTACTTCAGTGATCCCGTTATATTATTAGCATACCAACTTGAATTTTGTACTAATAACTATTTTCAGTCTTTTAACCCCATGCTGAATAATGTTGCTGATTTAGTTGAATGAGAATCAGACGTCTTTTTCTCATTCTTCAGTAGAAAAATATTTGTGGCAGCATTTTTAGCTATATATTTTTATACAAGCTTGTACTATACACCAAGTTATGAATGAACTTCCAGGGGAAGCCTATTCAAAGCCTTGTGTTGTTCCTTCCCATTGATAGGGAACCTGTTCCAGGTTCATTTAAAATTATTGTAATTGTATAGGGTGACATTTATATTTAGTTATATCACTTTGCAACCATACATTCAAGCACTGGAGATACAGGTAAGCAGGGTGGGAAGAGAGATTTCTAGAAATAGCTCCAGGATCCCATTCAAAACTGCAATTTTACCAACATGCAGGGAACATAATGCCCATTGTTACATGGAGAATACAAGCTGAACAGAGGTAATACAATTTGAAGACTTTTGAAAGGTAACAAGGAGAAATTAGCATGTTTATGTATAATGGGAGAGTCTCTTGACACCTGGGGAGATGATGATGATGATGATGATGATGATCATATAATAATAATAATAATAATTTATACCCCGCCACCATCTCCCCAAGGGACTCGGAACGGCTTACATGAGGCCAAGCCCAACAGTACATCAATAAACAAAAGCAATAAACAAAAACAATAAATACAGTACAATTAATATAAATCACATATAAACAATAAACAGTAACACACAAGGATTTAGAAACCTATGGCCGGGCCAAATGTAATAGTTTAAAAAATTAAAAAAAATAAGTCTCTGTAAGTTGCACCAGTTAGTAACCTGGCTGCCGCCCGTTGTAGGGCGGAATATAAATAAAGTTTATTATTAATATTATTATTATTATTATTACTGTGGTTTTATGGTCCCTAATATGATATAAGCATCAGAGAAACATAAGTGTAGTTCATTACAGAAAGAAAGAATAACCTGGTTAGCTCTTATGATGCTTATGATGTTTCTCAAAAAAAAAAAATTTCGTGTCAGGAGCTACTTGAGAAACTGCAAGTCACTTCTGGTGTGAGAGAATTGGCCGTCTGCAAGGACGTTGCCCAAGGGATGCCCAGATATTTTGATGTTTTTACCATACTTGTGGGAGGCTTCTCTCATGTCCCCACATGGGGAGCCGGAGCTGATAGATAATAATAATAATAATAATAATAATAATAATAATAATCTTTATTTATATACCGCTCCATCTCCCCGAGGGGACTCAGAGCGGTTCCCAGGTAACATAACAAAACATATAAAGTAAAAAAACAACATAACCATAACAAAACAAAATATAAGCATAAAAATTGTCGCTATAACACACATATATTAAAAGTAATCCTGCCTGTTCAAAGCAACTTAAAAATGTAAAAGTCCGGACCAAGATTTGTGCAAGCCCAAAAATTCTAGGGTGCCCGGGAATTAAGTGCAATGCTGTTGCAGGCAACAATAATATTAGGAACGGGTCTGTGGCTGTTCATTCCGGGGCCGATTAGAGAAAAGAATCTGAGTAATTGGTAGGAAGAATAAGGCCGTATTCGACAATGTGTGGGGCTGAGTAAGAACTGGCCATTTTCAAAGGCTTGTTGAAACCACCAGGTCTTCAAGCTCTTATGAAGGAGGGGAGGGATGGGGCCTGTCTTAATTCCCTTGGAAGGGCGTTCCAGAGACAGGGGGCCACCACCGAGAAGGTCCTCTCTCTTGTCCCCACCAACCGCGCTTGAGACAGTAGTGGGACAGAGAGGAGGGTCTCCCCGGGAGATCTTAGAGCTCGTGCTCTAAGAAGGAGATGCGATCACGGAGATAGGCTTTGTAGGTCATGACCTGCACCTTGAATTTGGCTCGGCAACTTAGCAGCAGTCAATGAACCTGTTTTAATAGGGGTGTTGTATGCTCCCTATAGTTTGCACCAGTAAGGAGCCTGGCTACCGCCCATTGTACCAGTTCAAACTTCCAGGCCGTCTTCAAGGGCAGCCCCACGTAGAGCGCATTGGTCATCCGCACTCTCCCCAGATTTGAACCTACAACCTGTTGGTCTTCAATCCTGCCGGCACAAGGGTTTAACCCACTGCGCCACCGGGGGCTTCTTTCTTAAAATTTATTCCTCAAAATAAAATGTATAGATTATAAGTGACATTCAAGTAGAGGCTTTTCATTTAGTTGACCACTTCTGACAACCTGTTCCCTTGCTTCAATTATAAGAAGTGACAAGTGGAGTGCCGCAGGGTTCTGTCCTGGGCCCGGTCCTGTTCAACATCTTTATTAATGACTTAGATGAAGGGCTAGAAGGCATGATCATCAAGTTTGCAGACGACACCAAATTGGGAGGGATAGCCAATAGTCCAGAGGACAGGAGCAGAATTCAAAACGATCTTGACAGATTAGAGAGATGGGCCAAAACTAACAAAATGAAGTTCAACAGTGACAAATGCAAGGTACTCCACTTTGGCAGAAAAAATGAAATGCAAAGATACAGAATGGGGGACAATGCCTGGCTCGAGAGCAGTACGTGTGAAAAAGATCTTGGATTCCTCGTGGACAACAAGTTAAACATGAGCCAACAATGTGATGTGGCGGCAAAAAAAGCCAATGGGATTTTGGCCTGCATCAATAGGAGTCTAATGTCTAGATCCAGGGAAGTCATGCTCCCCCTCTATTCTGCCTTGGTTAGGACCACACCTGGAATATTGTGTCCAATTCTGGGCACCACAATTGAAGAGAGATATTGACAAGCTGGAATGTGTCCAGAAGAGGGTGACTAAAATAATCAAGGGTCTGGAGAACAAGCCTTATGAGGAGCGGCTTAAAGAGCTAGGCATGTTTAGCCTGAAGAAGAGACGGCTGAGAGGAGACTTGATAGCCATGTATAAATATGTGAGAGGAAGCCACAGGGAGGAGGGAGCAAGCTTGTTTTCTGCTTCCTTGGAGACTGGGACGCGGAACAATGGCTTCAAACTACAAGAGAGGAGATTCCATCTGAACATGAGGAAGAACTTCCTGACTGTGAGAGCCGTTCAGCAGTGGAACTCTCTGCCCCGGAGTGTGGTGGAGGCTCCTTCTTTGGAAGCTTTTAAACAGAGGCTGGATGGCCATTTGTCAGGGGTGATTTGAATGCAATATTCCTGCTTCTTGGCAGGGGGTTGGACTGGATGGCCCATGAGGTCTCTTCCAACTCTTTGATTCTATGATTCTATATGAAATAAGGTAGATCTAGAGGTGAGTTTGTACTATTGAATGGGCTGTTTTCAAAAGCATGAAAGAGATGTTGATAAAGAAAAATGAGTTTAAATGAAGATGTATTATTTCAATTAAACAAGCTTTGCAGAGTCTGATTCAGTATCATTAGTTTTATAGTTCATATTTCTCTACATGCACACATGCAAAAAAAAAAAAACAACAACAACCCAGTAGCTGGGATTCATGCAGTTCCCAAAGCGCTTTCCAAAGGAAAATTGTTGATGCTGCTTTCCAATGTTAAATTGGAATTGCCCCCGGTGGTGCAGTGGGTTAAGCCCCTGTGCCGGCAGGACTGAAGATCGACAGGTCGCAGGTTCGAATCCGGGGAGTGGCGGATGAGCTCCCCCTATCAGCTCCAGCTCCTCATACGGGGACATGAGAAAAGCCTCCTACAAGGATGATAAAAACCATCAAATCATCCGGGCGTCCCCTGGGCAAAGTCCTTGCAGATGGCCAATTCTCTCACACCAGAAGCGACTTGCAGTTTCTCAAGTCGCTCCTGACACGACAAAAAAAATATGTTATATTGCATGCATCTGACATATAGACAGCTAATTATACCATCCCTTCACTTGTACCTATCAGGAAAAAAAAAGTCTTCCGGTGCCATGTCTTAACTAGTGGCATTTGATGCCATCATCAAAATACATGTACAACGTCTGAGTAAATAATATTTTCCTGTGTTTTTTCTGTAACTTGTACAACCTGATAATGCTTTCCTTAGTAGTGTTTCATGGTTATGTTGACTATCGGAGGAGCATTTTCATTCCATTGCATTTAAATCTGTTAAACTGAAGCCTTTTTTATTTGTAGGCACAATGATTACAAAGTGGTATCTCCTGCCTTGCGAGCAGTTGGGAACATTGTTACAGGGGATGATATCCAGACTCAGGTATGCTGCTTCCTGGAATTATTTGTAATGATTTTAATGTTAGCAAATAATTCAACAAAGTCCTATCGCTCCTTTGATCCTCAAAATTTGAGAAATTGGCAGCGCTAAATACATACCGTATATTCTAGCGTATAAGACTACTTTTTAACCCAAGAAAATCTTCTCAAAAGTACGCTGGAGCCGTCTTATGCGCTGGAGTAGCCTTATGCATGGGAGTCGTCTTATATGCAGGAGTAGTCTTATACTGGACTACTGGACCTTAGGGAAGGCTGAGCGAAGGGAGATAGATGCTTTTGAGCTGTGGTGTTGGAGGAAAGTTCTGAGAGTGCCTTGGACTGCGAGAAGATCCAACCAGTCCATCCTCCAGGAAATAAAGCCCGACTGCTCATTGGAGGGAAGGATACTAGAGACAAAGTTGAAGTACTTTGGCCACATCATGAGGAGACAGGAAAGCCTAGAGAAGACAGTTATGCTGGGGAAAGTGGAAGGTAAAAGGAAGAGGGGCCGACCAAGGGCAAGATAGATGGATGGGATCCTTGAAGTGACTGGAATGACTTTGAAGGAGCTGGGGGTGGTGACAGCCAACAGGGAGCTCTGGCGTGGACTGGTCTATGAGGTCACGAAGAGTCGGAGACGACTGAACGAATGAACAACAACAGTCTTATACGCCGGAGGGTACTCTTATTTCCTTAGTTTGTAATATGCCATTTTAACCTTTCAAGGTGCAGACTGCAAAAACATTTTTTTTTTGCAGTTTAATAAACTTTTCCCATGTTCAATGTATTGTCGAAGGCTTTCATGGCCTGAATCACTGGGTTGTTGTAGGTTTTCCAGACTATATGGCCATGTTCTAGAGGCATTTTCTCCTGACGTTTCGCCTGCATCTATGGCAAGCATCCTCAACAGCAAAACAACAGAGAGTAAACAATCAGGCACATCAAATCACCTCTCAAAGAAAGATTTCCCCAGGCACTGCCAGGCCATTAAATGCTAATCAAGGTGGTCAGTTGAAACATTCACACCTAGCTCCAGCACACAAAAGTCCTTTGTCCCACTCTGGTCTTTCCACAGATATATAAACCCATTTTCCTACTTCCAACAGACCTCACTACCTCTAAGGATGCTTGCCATAGATGCAGGCGAAACGTCAGGAGAAAATGCCTCTAGAACATGGCCATGTAGCCCGGAAAACCTACAACAACCCAGGTTTCCCATGTTTTTATGATAGACCCAATTCGGAAATGACATAACCCAGGAACACAAATTGTGTCACATAGTGTTATATATTCTTATGCATCTTTCCTTTAAACTTATAGTTTCAGATATGTATCTGTGCTGATTGTAGCAAACCAAATTTTTGGAGGCAGTCTAAAAAATGTCTGTCTCTGTGTCTTTCCCAAATACAGGTAATACTGAATTGCTCAGCCCTGCAGAGTTTATTACACTTACTAAGTAGTCCTAAAGAATCAATTAAAAAGGAAGCATGTTGGACAATATCAAATATCACAGCTGGAAACAGAGCACAGATTCAGGTAAACACATTGGTTGGTTCAGAACGTTGTTGAACTGTGTAAAACTGCCCCCTAAATCTGCAAGTATGCACATGACTTTGAACAAAGAAGTTGTCTACTCTTATTTCAATTTTTAGAGTTTGCTATAAATGTTATAAATTCAAAAACTAAGCTGAAAAACAATAGTTCTCAAACGTTTGGTGATCCGAGTGTTTTGGTCTTCAACTTCTGGAAGTTTCATGAAGCTTAGGCAAAACTTAGAACTCTGGAATCTGGAGATAGCCATGTTTAAATCATAGAATCATAGAGTTGGAAGAGACCTCATGGGCCATCCAGTCCAACCCCGTGCCAGGAAGCAGGAAAATTGCATTCAAAGCACCCCCGACAGATAGCAATCCAGCCTCTGTTTAAAAGCTTCCAAAGAAGGAGCCTCTACCACACTCAGGGGCAGAGAGTTTCACTGCTGAACGGCTCTCTCAGTCAGGAAGTTCTTCCTCATGTTCAGATGGACTCTCCTTTCTTGTAATTTGAAGCCATTGTTCCATTGCGTCCTAGTCTCCATAGAAAACAAGCTTGCTCCCTCCTCCCTGTGGCTTCCTCTCACATATTTATACATGGCTATCATGTCTCCTCTCAGCCTTCTCTTCTACAGGCTAAACATGTCCAGCTCTTTAAGCCGCTCCTCATAGGGCTTGTTCTCCAGACCCTTGATCATTTTAGTCGCCCTCCTCTGGACACATTCCAGCTTGTCAATATCTCTCTTCAATTGTGGTGCCCAGAATTGGACACAATATTCCAGGTGTGGTCTAACCAAGGCAGAATAGCGGGGTGGCATGACTTCCCCGGATCTAGACACTAGACTCCTGTTTATGCAGGCCAAATATTTGAATAGATGTCACATTGAGGAGAGGGCAAGCTTGTTTTTCTACTGCTCTAATCTAGTAGTGAGGATAGTGTGATCTTCCAGATGTTGTTAAACCTCAACTTCCAGTATGCTGATATGGTTAGGGTTAATACATGACCGCATCTCCATATATGAACCCACACGATCTTTCCGATCATCTGGAGAGGCCCTGCTCATGATCCCACCTGCGTCGCAAGCGCGATCGGTAGGGACAAGGGACAGGGCCTTCTCCGTGGTGGCCCCCCGACTCTGGAACTCTCTCCCCAAGGACATCAGACAAGCCCCAACATTGGCAGTCTTTAGGAAGAGCTTGAAGACGTGGTTGTTCCAGTGTGCCTTCCCAGAATAGGAAACTCCAAGCATCATGTCCCAAATGCACTTTACTAGAGTTTTAAGATTGTCTGCACACCGCACCTATCTCCAAAAACCTATCTACAGTATTTCACCTGTCATGTCCACCATTTTTTAAAATTTTTAATCATTACATTTGGCCCGCCCTTAGTTTTAAATGCGTTGTGGTGTTATTGTTTAATGTTTATTGCTATCGTTTTAATGTTTATTGCTTGTTTTACGAGTTTATTTATTGTTGTATTTGTTATGCTGTTGTTTTATTGATGTGTTGGGCCTCGGCCTCTTGTAAGCCGCACCGAGTCCTTCGGGAGATGTTAGCGGGGTATAAATAAAAATTAAAACAGCAGAGAGAAAAACAGGCAGGGACATCTAATCACCTTTCAAGAAGAGTTTCTCCAGGCACAGTCAGCCCATTGTATGCTAATCAAGGTGGTCAGTTGAAAAGATTCACACCTAGCCCAACTTACAAAAGCCTTTTGTCTCACCCTGGTCATTCCACAGATATATAAACCCCTTTTTTCCCAGTTCCAGCAGACCTCACCTCTGAGGATGCTTGCCATAGATGCAGGCAAAACGTCAGGAGAAATGCCTCTAGAACATGGCCATATAGCCCGAAAAAACCCACAAGAACTGAGTGATTCCGGCCATGAAAGCCTTCGACAATACAAAGTTTATTATTATTATTAGTATTATTAATGGGATTTGCAGTTCTACAAAACCTTTAGGGCCACACAACTCCTTCTCTAACCTGTGTATAAATATGAATAATGTGACATACATCTATTGTCTAAGTATTAGACAGTATTACACAAGCCCTATGAGGAGCGGCTTAAGGAGCTGGGCATGTTTAGCCTGAAGAAGAGAAGGCTGTGAGGGGATATGATAGCCATGTATAAATATGTGAGAGGCAGCCACGGGGAGGAGGGAGCAAGCTTGTTTTCTGCTTCCTTGGAGACTAGGACGCGGAACAGTGGCTTCAAACTACAAGAGAGGAGATTCCATCTGAACATGAGGAAGAACTTCCTGACTGTGAGACCTGTTCAGCAGTGGAACTCTCTGCCCCGGAGTGTGGTGGAGGCTCCTTCTTTGGAAGCTTTTAACCAGAGGCTGGATGTCCATCTGTCAGGGGTGATTTGAATGCAATATTCCTGCTTCTTGGCAGGGGGTTGGACTGGATGGCCCATGAGGTCTCTTCCAACTCTTTGATTCTATGATTCTGTGATTAAATTGGTGTGTTTAAATGAGTTATGGGAATAGAGTTCTCAACAAGTAATCCAATTTGTACTTAAGTACTTTTATATAGTACTAAACCTGTATTTGTTTTTCAGACTGTCATAGATGCCAACATTTTTCCAGCTCTAATCAATATTTTGCAAACTGCTGAGTTTCGAACAAGAAAAGAAGCGGCTTGGGCCATCACCAATGCAACATCTGGGGGTTCCGCAGAGCAGATCAAGTAAGTAGCAGAAAACTCCCCTCAAAACCTGATTGATTTAAATGGGCGGTTCTCAAAGAAGCATACTGAGGAGCTCCCTCCTCCTCCTCCCCCCCTTTCCCTCCTCTTTCCTGCTCCTCCCCCTCCCTGCCTCTCTCGCCCGAAGGAGACTCAAAGCAGCTTAACATAAAAGTATTAGCATACAATTTAAAATATATAAATATTAAAACAGAATCTATATAAATAAATATGTAATGTTCGTTTGTGGGATTAACAGAACTCAAAAACCACTGAACGAATTGCCACCAAATTTGGACAGCATACACCTACTAACCCAATGTATGTCCCTCACTCAAAAAATTGATTTTATCATTTGGGAGTTGGAGTTGCTGGGATTTATAGTTCATCTACAATCAAAGAGCATTCTGAACTCCACTAATGATTGAATTGAACCAAACATGGCATACAGGATTCCCATGACCAACAGAAAATACTAGAAGGGTTTGATGGATATTGACCTTGAGTTTGGGAGTTGTAGTTCACCTACATCCAGAGAGCAGTGATGGATCTGGACCATTTATTTATCGTGTCATCAGCAATCATACCATTGTATTACATTTCTAACGGAACAAAACAAACAAACAGATAAAAAAACCACAGATTTTGCAAACTTGGTAGTTGATTAAATATCCTTTGACCAGTATCTGGCCACTTGGAGTGCTTTCTGGTGTTGCCGCAAGAAGGTCCTCCATTGTGCATGTGGCAGGGCTCAGGTTGCACTGCAGCAGGTGATCTGTGGTTTGCTCTTCTCCGCACTCGCATGTCGTGGATTCAACTCTGCCCACAGCGAAGACATCTGCCCTTGCGCTATGCTACTCTGCTGCTGAGTACGCATGCCTAGTGTGGAACACATCTCACCACACTAAAACAGTAGATGTGGCTCTTAATGAGACATGCCGCATTATCACGGGGTGTCTGCGCCCCACACCACTGGAGAAATTACACTGCTTAGACAATTATGCTGGGGAAAGTGGAAGGCAAAAGGAAGAGGGGCCGACCAAGGGCAAGATGGATGGATGGCATCCTGGAAGTGACTGGACTGACCTTGAAGGAGCTGGGGGTGGTGACGGCCGACAGGGAGCTCTGGCGTGGGCTGGTCCATGAGGTCACGAAGAGTCGGAGACGACTGAACGAATGAACAACAACAACAACAGCCGGTATTGCACCACCTGACATCCGCCAGGAAGTAGCAGCCAATAGTGAAAGGACCAAGTCAGTGACATCTCCAGCTCATCCCCTGTTTGGGTATCAGCCAGCACGTCAACAACTTAAATCAAGAAATAGTTTTCTTAGATCTACAGAGACACTCGCTGGAACACCTCAGCAAGCGAGAGTTCAAAAGTGGCAGGCTCAACCCAGCACCTCAATCCGTGGGTGATACCAAATGAGAGACTCCCTCATTACATTTACATTTTTATTTATATAGATAATAAAGATATTTCAGGGGGAAATAAATCTTAAGGTTTATACTCATCTGTAAAAATTTAACGTTTATATTCACAGGTTTATATTCACCTGTTCTCGCTTTCCTGCTCCTCCCCCCTCCCTTGTCTCTCTCTCCCGAAGGCGATTTACAGTAAACATTATTGTGAAGCATCTTACAGTAAAGTAACAAAATACTGTTAAATAACGAGTCATAATTCACAATCTAAAATCATGTAATTAAAAGAGAAATATAGCATTGTTATGATGGCCTTTAATAGCAAAAGAGAGTTTCGGGGTTTGGGAGTTCTAAGATTTCATACTCAGTGAAGCAGTTAAAGATAAATCACCATTCATACCTATAATATAATATATTTCCTAATAATAGGCCTACATTTATGGAATATTTCAAAATTATGTGTACTTTAAAAAATAACAAAAAATTGCATAGTTGGTGCTATTTTGCCAAGCTGCCATGTTGATTCTCAATTCATTATGGTTTTTCAGGTATCTGGTAGAACTTGGTTGTATCAAACCACTTTGCGATCTCCTTACGGTAATGGACTCGAAGATTGTGCAGGTGGCACTTAATGGTCTCGAAAACATTCTGAGGCTCGGTGAACAAGAAGCTAGGCGGAGTGGCACAGGCATTAACCCATACTGTGCACTCATCGAGGAAGCCTACGGTAAGGGGGAGTGGTCATAGGTGGTGGCCATGTTAAAAATTAAAATTCTGCGTATTAGTTTTTGACTTATTTTCCACTACTCCTTTTAATCAGACATATGAAGATTACCCATCCACAGGCCCGTAGCCAGGATTTTGATTCGGGGGGGGGGGGGGGGGGGGGCTGAGTTTGATTCGGGGGGGGGGGGGGGGTAAGTCTGAGTGAAAGAGGGTCTACCCTAGCAAACCTTTTGTATCCTTACCCCAAAAGCCCCATGCATATGAGATATATTGAGCATGGTGATCAGATCATGATATGAATAAACATAACAATTTAAATAATGTACCAGTAACGCCTTTTCGCAGACCACCATGAGAATCCCTGGCTACATGCCTGCCCATCCACTTATTGTCACGAATGACTTTTCTATAACTTTAAAGCATAGGTTCATGCCGTAGTCACTTCCAGATTGGACTACTGTAATGCACTCTACGTGGGGCTGCCCTTGAAAATGGCCCGGAAATTTCAATTGGTCCAACAGGCGGCGGCCAGGTTGTTAACTGGTGCTCCTTACAGAGAGAGGTCAACCCTCCTGTTTAAGGAGCTCCACTGGCTGCCATTCATTGTCCGGTCCCAATCCCAATTCAAGGTGCAGGTGCTTACCTACAAAGCCCTAAACGGTTTGGGACCCGCCTACCTACGCAACCGCATCTCTGTGTACGAACCCACACGATCTCTTCGTTCATCTGGAGAGGCCCTGCTCACGGTCCCACCTAGAATCATAGAATCATAGAATCAAAGAGTTGGAAGAGACCTCATGGGCCATCCAGTCCAACCCCCTGCCAAGAAGCAGGAATATTGCATTCAAATCACCCCCTGACAGATGGCTATCCAGCCTCTGCTTGAAAGCTTCCAAAGAAGGAGCCTCTACCACACTCCGGGGCAGAGAGTTCCACTGCTGAACGGCTCTCACAGTCAGGAAGTTCTTCCTAATGTTCAGATGGAATCTCCTCTCTTGTAGTTTGAAGCCATTGTTCCGCATCCTAGTCTCCAAGGAAGCAGAAAACAAGCTTGCTCCCTCCTCCCTGTGGCTTCCTCTCACATATTTATCCCTGGCCCTCATCATATCTCCTCTCAGCCTTCTCTTCTTCAGGCTAAACATGCCCAGTTCCCTAAGCCGCTCCTCATAGGGCTTGTTCTCCAGACCCTTGATCATTTTAGTCGCCCTCCTCTGGACACATTCCAGCTTGTCAATATCTCTCTTGAATTGTGGTGCCCAGAATTGGACACAGTATTCCAGATGTGGTCTAACCAAAGCAGAATAGAGGGGTAGCATTACTTCCTTAGATCTAGACACTATGCTCCTATTGATGCAGGCCAAAATCCCATTGGCTTTTTTTGCCGCCACATCACATTGTAGGCTCATGTTTAACTTGTTGTCCACGAGGACTCCAAGATCTTTTTCACACGTACTGCTCTCGAGCCAGGCGTCACCCATTCTGTATCTTTGCATTTCATTTTTTCTGCCAAAGTGGAGTATCTTGCATTTGTCACTGTTGAACTTCATTTTGTTAGTTTTGGCCCATCTCTCTAATCTGTCAAGATCGTTTTGAATTCTGCTCCTGTCCTCTGGACTATTGGCTATCCCTCCCAATTTGGTGTCGCAAGTGCGATTGGTGGGGACGAGGGATAGGGCTTTCTCGGTGGTGGCCCCTCGACTTTGGAACTCTCTCCCTAAGGACATCAGGCAGGCCCCGTCGCTAGCAATCTTTAGGAGGAGCTTGAAAACGTGGTTGTTCTAGTGTGCCTTTCCAGAATAAGGAAACTCCTAGCACTATGTCCCAACGCACTTTATCAGAGATTCAGGATATCTGCATGCCCATCCCCCTCCAAACACCCCACCTTGTCATGCCCAGCACTTTTTAATTTTAATTGTTACAATTGGCCCAGCCATTGTTTTTAATTGCGTCATTGGGTGTTGTTAATTGTTATTGCTTTGTTTTTTGAGTTATTGTGTTGTTGTTGCTGCTGCTGTTTTATTGTTGTATTTGGGCTCGGCGTCTTGTAAGCCGCACTGAGTCCTTCAGGAGATGGTAGCAGAGTATAAATAAAGGATTATTATTATTATTATTGCAATCTCCAATATGAGCAGGTATATCAGATTACAGCAAAACATTTAGACATACAGATTCTATGCAACTACATTGGATTTACAATTACATGGCTAACAAACAAACAAAGGGGAAGTACATTTTCACTCAATATTCACACCACATGTACAAGCATTCATTCTCATGCACCCAAATATTACCGTATCCTTTCTCCCTCCTTGGAGAAGCACCTGCTTAGGCCAGACCCTGCTTCCCTGCAGCCTGTCAACGCACAGTTGCATAACTTACGTAATGCCAAAACTTTAAAACTCCCAAATGCCAAAACTTCTTCCCTAAGAACAATGCCAAGGAACAGATCTCTGTTTTCCACACAGCAGAATCTGACTCCCTGCACAAAATCCAAGACTCCAAAGCACATTTCTTCCCCTTCCCTTGAGAAAGAAGGCCAAAAATGACCAGACTGCTCCCGTGCAAATCTGCCGCTCTCCATAGGTACATTATCTCTCTCCTTCCCATGGAGCAGAGCATAGCGGATGAACAGCGCCTCTGTCTGTCACACTTTGAGCATTATTAGACTGAGTCTTTTATGCGAATATTATTTATTTATTTATTTATTTATTTGATACACTTGTATACCGCTAATATCTCAGCCTGTGCGGCGACTCATTGCGGTTTACAACTTGTTAAAATACAATAGTCACTTAAAAATATAAAATAAGATATCAAAATACAAGACATAAAACATACATAGTATGAACATACTTAGTATCGGGCCACCAATACAAGTCGAAAACATCTCATAGTTAAAATCGTAGTTCAGTTCGTTATCCTTGGTTGCAAGTCCATGGTCAAAATAACCTTACATCGGAAATTAGTTAAAAACTTGCTCGAACATCCAAGTTTTTAGATTTTTCCGAAATGCCATTAGCGAGGTGGCTGATCTTAGTTCAATAGGGAGGGCATTCCAAAGCCGGGGGGCCACCACAGAAAAGGCCCTATCTCTCGTTCCCGCGAGCCGCACCTGTGAAGCAGGCGGGATGGAGAGAAGGGCTCCTCCTGAAGATCTTAGGGTCCTGGTGGGCTGATAGGCCGAGATACGTTCGGATAGGTATGTAGGGCCAGAACCGTTTAGGGCTTTAAAGGTCAAAACCAGCACTTTGAATTGGGCTCGGTAGCTGATCGGTAGCCAATGGAGCTGGTACAGCAGAGGAGTTGTGTGCTCCCTGCGCCCTGCTCCTGTTAATACCATGGCTGCCGCCCGTTGGACTAGTTGAAGCTTCCGGGCCGTCTTCAAAGGCAACCCCACGTAGAGAGCGTTGCAGTAATCAAGGCGGGATGTAACCAGAGCGTGGATTACCGTGGCCAAGTCAGACTTCCCAAGGTACGGTCGCAGTTGGCGCACGAGTCTTAACTGTGCAAATGCTCCCCTGGTCACCGCCGAAACCTGGGGATCCAGGCTCAGCGATGAGTCCAGGATCACACCCAAACTGCGAACCTGTGTCTTCAGGGGGAGTGCGACCCCGTCTAACACAGGCTGTAACCCTATACCCTGTTCGGCCCTGCGACTGACCAGGAGCACCTCTGTCTTGTCTGGATTTAATTTCAATTTGTTCGCCCCCATCCAGACCGTCACAGCGGCCAAGCACCGGTTCAGGATGTAGTCCCAAAGTTGTAAATGAATGATAGATGTCTTCCATCCTGGCACCATCTCAGCTTCCTGGCCAGGTGTTGATCTTCCTGATTGGTGTTGATCTTACGTTGACTTCCTTCTTAACATTGTAAACATTTCTGTTGGACTTTCCTTTATTGATCTTTGATAATGTATCGGGGGTAAGGTACCATCGATAGAAGAGTTTGTACCAATTTTCTTTGTAATCAGTTGAGTAGGTGAATTTCAATGTTCTTGTCCGTACTTCTTCCCATTCAGATAAACTTATTGTACGCCCAATGTCCCTGGCCCATTTTATCATGTTTTCCCTCTTGAAAGTTTCTAAGGTGGGAGCCTTCCTAATCTCACCGGGCAATGAGTTCCAGAGTTGGGGGGCCACAGAGGAGAAGGAGAAATATGTTTACCTCTCCGAACGTATTCTCCCCTACGAACCATCAAGACCACTAAGATCGTCTGGAGGGGCCCTGCTCTTGGTCCCTCCGCCTGCACAAGCACGGCTGGTGGGGACGAGGAACAGGGCCTTCTCGATGGTGGCCCCTCGACTTTGGAACTCCCTGCCATTAGAGATCAGAACTGCCCCCTCCCTCATGACCAGGCCTGTAGCGAGGGGGTGGTTTTAGGGGTTCAACCCCCCCCCCCGAAATGTTTCAGATTTTTTTAAAAAACCTGGTTTACTCATGAATTTTAACTGGTTAACCAAATCCCCATGCTAAGTCTATGAGATGTAAAAAATTAAGAGTTCCTCCAGAACTGTAAGCACTATCTCAAGCAAATATTGACAATTTATTTACACTGTCATTACTTGCAGCAATAGCCGATGTAGTGAAGCAACCAAGTTGGGGGTGTGTGTGTTGAATGCTCTCATTAAGGAGGCCAGACTTGGTGGAGGTGGTTGACAGGGGTGGAGCTGCAGGCTATTGAAGGTTGCTCTGCCCCCTGCTGTGCTCTTTGCTTCAGCGTGAGCTAGGAGGCAGGTTTCAACCCCTCCTCCCCCAAAATTTTCAACCCTCCCCGAAATTTTCAAACCTCCCCCCCCCCTCCCCGAAATTTTCAACCCTCCCCGAATTTTTTTTCTGGCTACGGCCCTGCTCATGACGTTCAGGAAACTAACAAAGACCTGATTGTGGAACGCGGCATTTGACAACTGATTTAATTCTTTGCCCACATGAAAGGAGGAGGATGAATGGGATTGTGATGGTGTCGGACGATTTGGCTCTTTTAACTGGGATGATAATGTTTTAATGTGTATGGTGCTGATATTTTAATCGTCTGATGAAGTGGCATTGTGTTGTTATTGTATATTCTTTGTATGTTAACACATGTTGTGAACCGGTCCGAATCCCTCTTTGAAGGTGAGAGGGTCGGTATATAAAACCCCAAAATAAATAAATAAATAAATAATGAATAAATAAGGAGAAATATGTATCACCTCTTTGGCTTATGAAAGAACATAAAATAGACACCATTTCATGTTTGAGATTTGAGAAAGTTTGTGTGTTCCCCTTTCAGGGCTGGATAAGATTGAATTCCTGCAAAGCCACGAGAACCAAGAAATCTACCAGAAGGCCTTTGATCTGATTGAGCACTATTTTGGAACGGAGGAGGAAGACAGCAGCATTGCTCCACAAGTCGATCTTGGCCAGCAGCAGTACATCTTCCAGCAGTGTGAAGCTCCCATGGAAGGCTTCCAACTCTGAGGTGCTTCTTCTGTGTGCTCGATTGCTCTGCCCAGCTAATAGAGCTGAGTAGTTTTGTTTTCCATAAAGCTGTGTGAGCTCATTTGCTTGCTTTTTTGCACACAACCTCCTTAAACACAACTGGAAAACTTTTGGCTCTTAGTTGTAGGATGCCACTTTGGTAAGGGCTTACCAGAACTGCTGTGCCCATCTCTGAAGAGATGGGGCATTTCTGTAAAGATGTTGGTTTTCCCCTATGAAATGTACACTAACATGGTGTAATCCTAGATTATAAAACAAGGGTGGAGTTGCTGCATTTGTGTATTTGTGTGTGTATGTGACAGTGTTCTTGCTGTCTACAAAAAAAGGCGTTGAGAGACTTTTTCTTCCCGTACACTCTGCTGGGCCATGCCTCATTCAGTGGATTTAAGAATATTTAACATACAGAATTTGAACTCTGGTGGTTTTGTGTGTGGCAAACTAAGCTCCTGTTAATATATATGTATATATATACATATACATATGAACTCTCTGTTCCCTGCACTTATATCCACCAGTGAATAAGCTTCTCCAGATTCTAGGAATACTGAACATCTGATAATAAACTGACTCCTGTGCTGCCATTTTGACTGCTTTGGGTTTGGAGTGCTCTTCTGTCTGCATAAGGAACGGGGAACTGCTCCGTTCCTCTCTACCTTCCCAAGGCACAGCAATATCTATTGTCGAAGATTCCCTAAATTGTGCAGGGATAGAAGAACAGTTGCTACTCGTCTACCACAGTGTAAATTGTCTCTCTGCATTAAAACTGCATTCATATGTTGGTCCTCACCAGTAGCATTATTGCTAAAGAGTTCCCACATGAATTTTGGTACGCCGCATGGTCAAACAAGGCTCTGTATATCACTTTTTGATGTGAACTCTGAATATGCTAAATTTCAAGGACAACAGTAGCTTCTTCTGTTGCATCTGCTTTTATGAACTGTACCTTCTGCCTCAGACTGAGAATCATAAAGTTGGAAAGAGACCTCACGGGCCAGTGATGGGCAACCTTTTGAGCTTGGTGTGTCAAAATTTGCCAAAAATCTGACCATAACTTGGGTGGGGTGTCAACTTCGAGAAAAAAAATAACGTAATTTTGCAATATTTATAGTTTAAATAAGAAAAAATGTATATTCCATGCTGAGTTATGGAGTGAACAATGCTCATACATGCAGATGTTAAATTTGTAGATTTTTCTACCCATACACTCTGCTGGGCCCTGCCTCATTCAGTGGATTTAAGAATATTTAACATACAGAATTTGAACTCTGGTGGTTTTGTGTGTGGCAAACTAAGCTCCTGTTAATATATATGTATATATACATATACATATGAACTCTCTGTTCCCTGCACTTATATCCACCAGTGAATTTGTATATTTTACAAATATAAGGATGGAATTAGATTGGCTCTTATAAGGTGTACTTCTCTGTATGCGGCCACATGTGGCTGTGTGTCATCAAAAATAGCCATGTGTGTCAGTGCTGATATGCGTGTCATAGGTTCACCATCACTCCCCATGTCACGGCCCACTTAGAATCATAGAATCATAGAGTTGGAAGGGCCATCCAGTCCATCCCCTTGCCAAGAAGCAGGAACATTGCATTCAAATCACCCCTGACAGATGGCCATCCAGCCTCTGTTTAAAAGCTCCCAAAGAAGGAGCCTCCACCACGCTCTGAGGCAGAGAGTTCCACTGCTGAACAGCTCTCACAGTCAGGAAGTCCTTCTTGATGTTCAGATGAAATCACTTGAGCTTTAACAAGCCACGCAAACCCTTAGTCAAGGTCTGCATTTCACAACTACTATACAAGCGCTTCAGTTGTAAAGCCATCTGGCTACCATTTTCTTCTCATATCTCTGATTTAAAGCTCAGTGCAGCTGATCTCTGGGGAAGCACCAGTATTTCGGCTTCCCACAGCAGCCATGTGTCACGGCAGTTTCCATGTATTGTCGAAGGCTTTCATGGCCGGAATCACTGGGTTGTTGTAGGTTTTTTCAGGCTGTATGGCCATGGTCTAGAGGCATTCTCTCCTGACGTTTCTCCTGCATATATGGCAAGCATCCTCAGAGGTAGTGAGGTCTGTTGGAACTAGGAAAAAGGGTTTATATATCTGTGGAATGACCAGGTGAGACAAAGGACTCTTGTCTGCTGGAGCTAGGTGTGAATGTTTCAACTGACCACCTTGATTAGCATACAATGGGCTGACTGTGCCTGGAGCAAACATTTGTTAAGAGGTGATTAGATGTGCCTGATTGTTTCCTCTCTGTTGTTTTGCTGTTGCAATTTTAGAGTTTTTAAATACTGGTAGCCAGATTTTGTTCATTTTCATGGTTTCCTCCTTTCTGTTGAAATTGTCCACATGCTTGTGTATTTCAATGGCTTCTCTGTGTATTCTGACATGGTGGTTATGAGAGAGTTGAAACATTCACACCTAGCTCCAGCAGACAAGAGTCCTTTGTCTCACCCTGGTCATTCCACAGATATA
Organism: Anolis sagrei; assembly: GCF_037176765.1. Lineage (NCBI taxonomy): Eukaryota > Metazoa > Chordata > Lepidosauria > Squamata > Anolidae > Anolis > Anolis sagrei. The sequence continues at coordinate 170,392,961 of NC_090022.1, read as the reverse complement.
TAAACCCTTTTTCCTAGTTCCAACAGACCTTTTTATGTCCTCTTCCATGAAGCCTTACTCAGAATAGAAGTTGGAGGAAGGCTTAGTTGCTGCTTTTCTTCATAGACTATGGACCTCACTACCTCTGAGGATGCTTGCCATAGATGCAGGCGAAACGTCAGAAAAAAACAAAAAAACCTACAACAACCCAGTTTCCATGTATTTGTACAGTCCCCTATTAAGTAGTACTAAGGTTGTAGTTCTCTGTTATGCTTGAATTGAAGGCACTGGATATGAAGGAAGTGGTGTTCTTCTTCCCTTCCCCAGTCAGCTGGCCCTGACAACATAGTATTAATATATCAGCAGTTTGTTCCTATGTAAATGTTTGACTATTTCAAAGAGATGGCACCTGCTCCTCAACTGAGTAGTACTTTAGTGAATTCCACCATTCAAAATAGAGAACTAATATTGTGTTCCGTAATCAGTTATTTTGTCAGAATTATACAGACAAACCCTTCATAATACAGAGTGAGGCAGCATAACTTCCTTTTTTAAAATGTGCGCCATTCAGTCGGTTGAAGACGTAGTGGTCTCGTTCGAGAGGCGGGAATATAAAGTTTTGTCCTGACACAGTTCAGTCGCCATCATGCATTGGAACAGTGAGGAGCGTGCTTTTGCCGTTGAGGCCTACTTTTTGAGCGGATTTGGTGTGGCCGGCCCGCTCTTCAGATTTGGCCCCTTGTGATTTTTTTCTATGGGGTTTTTTGAAATCTTGTTTATGTGAACCGTCCAAGGACCCTACAAGATTTGAAGACCAACATCCATGAAGAAATTTCCCCTCTATCTTGTGGGGTTCCTCAGGGGGCCATTCTCTCCCCTCTGTTGTTTAACATCTATATGCGACCACTTGCTCAGCTGGTTCAAGGTTTTGAGCTTGAGTGTTATCAGTACGCCGATGACACTCAACTGGTGCTGAAGATGGAAGGCCGACCGGACTCTGTACCCGATTGTTTCCATCAGTGCCTCGAGGCCGTTACTGGATGGCTCCGTGCCAGCAGGTTGAGGGTGAATCCAGCAAAGATGGAGATCCTATGGCTGGGTCAACCGGGCAGTGGGGATATCCAGCTGCCTACCCTGGATGGCGAGGCGCTACGCCCGTCACCATTGGTAAACAGTCTGGGAGTCCTTTTGGACCCTCTGCTGACGATGGAGGCCCAGGTCTCCGCCGTTAGCAGAACCGCCTTCTTTCATCTGCGGCAGGCTAGACGGCTGGCCCGCTATCTGTCCAGGGACGACCTAGCTACGGTGATCCAGGCTACGGTCATCTCAAGACTGGACTACTGTAACGCCCTCTACATTGGCCTTCCTCTGTCGGTGATCTGGAAGCTCAAGTTGGTACAAAATGCAGCTGCTCGGCTTCTTGCGGGAATTCCGATGAGATGCCACATAACACCAATCTTACTACATCTGCATTGGTTACCAATTGAGCACCGGATCACTTTCAAAGTGATGGTACTCACCTTTAAGGCCTTGCATGGTCTGGGGCTGATGTACCCGAGGGACCGCCTCACCCCCTACCAACCCGAGATCCCTCTGTTCTGAGGACCAAGATTTGTTGGAAATTCCCAGTGTCAAGACCTTGCGTCTAACAGCAACCAGACGCAGAGCCTTCACAGCAGTGGCACCATCACTCTGGAATACTCCGCCACCTGAAGTCTGTGCCTTGCGGGACTTAACAGTTTTCCGCAGGGCATGTAAGACATACCTGTTTCGACAGGCCTTTGATTTTTAATATTGCTGTTTTTAAATTGTTTTAAATTGTGTTAGATTTTAGCCATTCTTGTAAGCCGCTCCGAGCCCCAGGGGAGTGGCGGCATATAAGTTCGAATAATAAATAAATATAAATAAACATAACACCTGCTATGCTGGCAAGAGTTATGACAAACGCCAGAAATCAGTTTACTCAGTGTATGGAGAATGGGGGACGTCAACTACATAATTTGATCTTCAAAACTACGTAAAACAAAACTTTAAATATGCGCCTACATTATAAAAAAAAATAAAAATTTTGATTCATACAATGGGTTTTATTACATTTTGAAAAAAGGAAGTTATGCTGCCTCGCCCTGTACAGTTAATAGAAGACAGCTAAGCTCACCCATAAAGCTTGGAAGATCTAGCCTCAACTTTCTGGGTAAACTACCCCCATTCAGCATTTTGCATTTATATTGTGTGCTTTTACAAAGGAGGCCTTCACAGCTGCCTGTTCTGCCCCTTCTTTAGCAGGTCCCTTCCTCCATGTTCCCTTCTTTAGTGCAGCTTTATACTAAGGGACTTTGGCAGCATATCTTTGGACTTTAAACGTTTGTAGTTTTGAGATAAACATTGTGAATGAACTAAACTAGGGAGAATGTGCTTGGCAATAAAGTCATCTCTCCCCCAGTAATTGCTTGGGTGGCAGGACCAAACAGCAAGTGTTGGAATTCATGGGCATGAGTCCATGGCTACAATGAAAGTGAACATCATAATGCTGTATTGTTGAAGGCTTTCATGGCTGGAATCACTGGGTTGTTGTAGGTTTTTCCGGGCTATATGGCCATGCTCTAGAGGCATTTTCTCCTGACGTTTCGCCTGCATCTATGGCAAGCATCCTCTGAGGTAGTGAGGTCTGTTAGAACTAGGAAAATTGGTTTATATATCTGTGGAAGGCTGAGCGAAGGAAGATCAATGCTTTTGAGCTGTGGTGTTGGAGGAAAGTTCTGAGAGTGCCTTGGACTGCGAGAAGATCCAACCAGTCCATCCTCCAGGAAATAAAGCCCGGCTGTTCACTGGAGGGAAGGATACTAGAGACAAAGTTGAAGTATTTTGGCCACATCATGAGGAGACAGCAAAGCCTAGAGAAGACAATTATGCTGGGGAAAGTGGAAGGCAAAAGGAAGAGGGGCCAACCAAGGGGAAGATGGATGGATGGCATCCTTGAAGTGACTGGACTGACCTTGAAGGAGCTGGGGGTAGTGACGGCCGACAGGGAGCTCTGGCGTGGGCTGGTCCATGAGGTCACGAAGAGTCGGAGACGACTGAACGAATGAACAACAATCTGTGGAATGACCAGGGTGGGACAAAGGACTCTTGTCTGCTGGAGCTAGGTGTGAATGTTTCAACTGACCACCTTGATTAGCATTTAATGGCTTGGAAGTGCCTGGGGGAATGTTTTGTTGAGAGGTGATTTGATGTGCCTGATTGTTTCCCCTCTATTGTTTTGCTGTTGTAATTTTAGAGTTTTTTAATACTGGTAGCCAGATTTTGTTCATTTTCATGGTCTCCTCCTTTCTGTTGAAATTGTCCACATGTTTGTGGATTTCAATGGCTTCTCTGTGTAGTCTGACATGGCGGTTGTGAGAGTGGTCCAGTATTTCTGTGTTCTCAAATAAGCATGTGGACAATTTCAACAGAAAGGAAGAAACCATGAAAATGAACAATATCGGGCTACCAGTATTAAAAAACTCTAAAATTACAACAGCAAAACAACAGAGAGTAAACAATCGAGCACATCAAATCACCTCTCAACAAAACATTCCCCCATAGAATCAAAGAGTTGGAAGAGACCTCATGGGCCATCCAGTCCAACCCCCTGCCAAGAAGCAGGAATATTGCATTGAAATCACACCTGACAGATGGCCATCCAGCCTCTATTTAAAAGCTTCCAAAGAAGGAGCCTCCACCACACTCCGGGGCAGAGAGTTCCACTGCCCCCAGGCACTTCCAAGCCATTAAATGCTAATCAAGGTGGTTAGTTGAAACATTCACACCTAGCTCCAGCAGACAAAAGTCCTTTGTCCCACCCTGGTCATTCCACAGATATATAAACCCATTTTCCTACTTCCAACAGACCTCACTACCTCTGAGGATGCTTGCCATAGATGCAGGTGAAAAGTCAGGAGAAAATGCCTCTAGAACATGGCCATATAGCCCGGAAAAACCTACAACAACCCTATCATAATGCTGCCTGTTTGATCAGATCATATCAGATTTGCTGAAAAACCTGCACCAAATCAGTAAATGCTGGTTTGAACATGAGTTACGAACAAAAAATAAACTGCATGCAAGAAAGATTATGAAGGATTTAACTTTTTGTTGACAAAGTGCAACCCTATTTTAAGTTAGATAGGTAACCCTAAAAAAAATCAACAACCTCAATGTTGCCTTTAAATCCCATAGTTTCTTTTTTTTTGGAGTGTGGTAAAAGCACTAATGAATAGCAATCTTATTTCAGCTTCCATTCTTGTGGCTGGGTTTTTAAACGTGTAAATTTCTTACGACATGTCATTTATATAAAGATTTGTTTTAAATCATGTACTTTATTGAACAGCTTTTTGGGGGGAGAGGTGGGCAAACGACATATTTTGTAAGCCAACTTCAGTGAAGTGTGCATGTGATACTGAAATGTCTTGCATACACAAATACTGATAGTGTGTATATGTGTGCGCAATCCTAGAGTCTATATGCACATACACCGTCCTCCAGTGTGTGTGCCGATGTGTATGTATATATGTATATTTACACACATCCTATATTTCTCACACTGAAAGGTTTTCTCCCAAGCTAGTGAAAACAATGTGATGCATTGGTGTTCCTGCTTAGGAAATAATGACCGTTCTCTCTAAAGGGGTGAATTAAATCATAAATACATTCAAACAAAGTGGTGTGCTGTGTCCCAGTTTTTGTAACAAGGAGTACACATTATTTATTTATATAATATTATAGGGTGTAAGTTACTCAGTGTTTGAGATTGAAGTAGTTGATTGCGAAGAAAAGCCTAGAAATAACCTGCATAACATCTGTTCATCGTGGCATTTTCCAAACAAAAAATAATTGCTATACTTACTTACTTAGGCGATCCCTCGTTTTCCGAGGAGGATTGTCTTCCAATATTCTTGTGGGTCCGTATGTGGCTGTGGAGCCCTATTCTAAGCATACAAGAAGCTCGGCCTGTCATTGAACATTGAGAAAACCAAAGTGCTGTTCCAGCAGACACCAGCCAACCCCTCTCCAATGCCAGTGATACAGCTTAATGGTGTAACACTAGAAAATGTTGATCATTTCCGCTACCTTGGCAGCCACCTCTCCACCAAAGTCAACATCGACACCGAAATACAACACCACCTGAGCTCTGTGAGCACAGCATTTTTCCAAATGAAGCAGAGTGTTTGAGGACCGGGACATCCGTAGGGATACCAAGGTGCTTGAATCATAGAATCATAGAATCAAAGAGTTGGAAGAGACCTCATGGGCCATCCAGTCCAGTCTTGTTTATAGAGCTATTGTCCTGCCAACTCTGCTATATACCTGTGGGACGTGGACTGTCTACAGACGTCACATGCAACTCCTGGAACGATTCCATCAGCGCTGCCTCCGGAAAATCCTGCAAATCTCTTGGGAAGACAGGCGGACAAATGTCAGCGTGCTGGAAGAAGCAAAGACCACCAGCATTGAAGTGATGGTCCTCCGCTATCAGCTCCGCTGGACCGGCTACATAGTCCAGATGCCCGACCACCATCTCCCAAAGCAGTTGCTCTACTCCGAACTCAAGAACGGAAAACGGAATGTTGGTGGGCAGGAAAAGAGATTGAAAGACGGGCTCAAAGCCAACCTTAAAAACTCTGGCGTAGACACTGAGAACTGGGAAGCCCTGGCCCTTGACCGCTCCAGCTGGAGGTCAGCTGTGACCAGCAGTGCTGCAGAATTTGAAGAGGCACGAATGGAGGGCGAAAGGGAAAAGCGTGCCAAGAGGAAGGCACGTCAAGCCAACCGAGACCGCCTTCCACCTGGAAACCAATGCCCTCACTGCGGAAGAAGATGCAGAGCAAGAATAGGGCTCCACAGCCACATACGGACCCACAAGAATACTGGAAGACAATCCTCCTCAGAAAACGAGGGATCGCTTAAGTAAAGTGATCCTTGGTGGGGAAAGGCATTTAAATTAGAATTCTAGTTCTTCAGCTAGATCAGGGGTCCTCAAACTAAGGCCCGGGGGCCGGATACGGCCCTCCAAGGTCATTTACCCGGCCCTCACTCAGGGTCAACCTAAGTCTGAAACAACTTGAAAGCACACAACAACAACAACAACAACAACAACAACAACAACAACAACAATCCTATCTCATCAGCCAAAAGCAGGCCCAGACTTCCCACTGAAATACTAATAAGTTTATATTTGTTTAAATTGTTCTTCATTTTAATTATTGTATTGTTTTAAAGTGTTTTTGCACTACAAATAAGATCTGTGCAGTGTGCATAGGAATTCGTTCAATTTTTTTTCAAATTATAATCCGGCCCTCCAACAGTTTGATGGACTGTGACCTGGCCCTCTGTTTAAAAAGTTTGAGGACCCCTGAGCTAGACATTTCTTGTTCTGAAATTCAATCACAGCTGATATGGGTGCTTAAGATTATGACGATCAGCAAGAAGGACCTGAGGATGAAATCATCACAATTATTACAGATGAATGTAAAAGAAAATCCCAGTCTGTGGATGTCATCATCAATATACACATGTTCTTTTACTATTGCTTTAACACACATTTGCACAACGGGATTAAAATGTGGACTCACAAGCCTTGCATAAAGTGTTAAGACAATCATGCTACTAAATTTGCAACTCTACATATGACTAACCATCTGGACGCCTGGTCTGGCCTCTCACATATGGATATAGCAACATATGTTTTACAAAGTACAGAAATGTTAATATATAGTAAGAAACAATTTTGCCTCTGGTAAAAAATAGTTATTTGATACTAGCAAAATATGGAAACTTCATCAAGAAACATTAATTCAAAATAATTTATTCTTTATATAAGCTTGAAGACAATAAGCAAAAGCAACTGATAAAAATACATTTCTCAGACAGCTGCTTTGTAACTGGAAAGTGAAAATCCATCTTCCCCTTGTTCATGGCTTAGCAGAAGCACTCTGGGCGGCCTCCTCTCTCCAGCGAGCTTTTCTCTCCATGTTCTGGCTCGTCAGGGATTCATGTCTTCCAACAGCCTACAGACAATTGACAAAGGATGCAAAATAAGAGAGCATAGCTTTCATTTCTAGTGACTTGGCATGAGACTTTTTAAGTGGAACTCTGAAATACTGACAAACCAGAGAGATACTGTAATTCAACAACAAAAAGGCACGTTTAAGACGTTTATTTCAGCATGGACTCTATTCTATTGTTGGGTGGAAAATAAACATTTATACAGATTACATAACCAAAATACATGCTCTTAATGAGGAAGGCCTGTATATATTGTGGGAAGGAACTATCCAAAGGTTGAATGTCCACATGCCCAGCTTCCAAATAACTTGGGAAGTCTGATCTGGCCACGGTGGTCCACGCTCTTGTTACATCCCGAATAGACTACTGCAACGCTCTCTACGTGGGGTTGCCCTTGAAGACTGTTCGGAAACTTCAACTAGTCCAGCGAGCGGCAGCCAGATTGCTCACCGGGGCGACATACAGGGAGCATACCACCCCCCTGCTATGCCAGCTCCACTGGCTGCCGGTTCAGTTCCGAGCACAATTCAAGGTGCTGGTCTTGACCTATAAAACCCTGTACGGTTCCGGTCCAGTGTATCTGTCCGAACGTATCTCCCGCTACGTCCCACCTCGAAGCTTGAGATCATCTGGGGAGGCCCTGCTCTCGACCCCACCACTCTCACAAGTGAGGCTGGTGGGGACGAGGAGCAGGGCTTTCTCAGTGGTGGCCCCTCGCCTGTGGAACTCACTCCCCGGGGAAATCAGAGCATCACCATCCCTCCTCTCCTTCAGGAGGAGGGTGAAGACTTGGTTATGGGACCAGGGCTTTGGGCAACCAGGCAATTAAAGACCACCAGGATTGATGAAATGGTATTAAAAGCGGATCTATGAGACAGCAAACACTGACAATGTAAGGGAGGAATTTAGGTTTGTATTGATTTTATTGATTTTTTACTGGAATAATGCATGAAGCTGTTAGTAACTGTGAATTTTACTGTAAGTTGTGATGATTGTTGTGATGCTGGCATCTAATCGTGCCTTTACTGTGTAAGCCGCCCTGGGTCCCCTTCGGGGTGAGAAGGGCGGGGTAAAAGAACCCCAAATAAATAAATAATAATAATAACACTAACGAGGGTGTTCCGAGATTTAAGCATCACCCCTTTAATTGTTTATTTATTTATTTACTTCATTTATATCCCGCTTTTCTCAGTCCTCAGGCGACTCAAAGCGGTTAACAACAGCAAAATTCAATGCAAAACACCATAAAACGATTATGGGACAGTTAAAACAATAGCATCATCAAGAATTAAATATCAATATAACAATCATTAGTGTCTCATCAGTAAAATCAGAATCCAATCTCATCATCCGTTAATCATAGAATCAGAATCAACGAGTTGGAAGAGACCTCATGGGCCATCCAGTCCAACCCACTGCCAAGAAGCAGGAATATTGCATTCAAATCACCCTTGACAGATGGCCATCCAGCCTCTGTTGAAAAGCTTCCAAAGAAGAAGCCTCCACCACACTCCGGGGCAGAGAGTTCCACTGCTGAACGGCTCTCACAGTCAGGAAGTTCTTCCTCATGTTCAGATGGAATCTCCTCTCTTGTAGTTTGAAGCCATTGTCCTAGTCTCCAAGGAAGCAGAAAACAAGCTTGCTCCCTCCTCCCTGTGGCTTCCTCTCACATATTTATACATGGCTATCATGTCTCCTCTCAGCCTTCTCTTCTTCAGGCTAAACATGCCCAGCTCCTTAAGCCGCTCCTCATAGGGCTTGTTCTCCAGACCCTTGATCATTTTAGTCGCCCTCCTCTGGACACATTCCAGCTTGTCAATATCTCTCTTGAATTGTGGTGCCCAGAATTGGACACAATAACCAAAGCAGAATAGAGGGGTAGCATTACTTCCCTGGACCTAGAATCCGTGTTCCTATATTCATTACACTGCTTAATCAAATGCTTGTTCGAACAGCCAGGTCTTCACTTTCCTCCAAAACGCCAATAGGGATGGGGCCAATCTGATATCTATAGGAAGGGCGTTCCACAGCCGAGGGGCCACCACTGAGAAGGCCCTGTCTCTCGTTCCCGCCAGGCGCACCTGTGATGTGTCCTAGTTGGTTCATAGGAGGAGATGCGTTCGGAGAGGTAAGTAGGGCCAGAACTGTTTAGGGATTTATAGGCTAACACCAGCACTTTGAATTGTGTCCGGTAGCAAACTGGCAGCCAGTGGAGCTGGTGCAACAGAGGAGTTGTATGCTCCCTGAGTGCCGCTCCTGTTAGTAACCTGGCTGCCGAGCGTTGGACCATTTGAAGCTTCCGAGCAGTCTTCAAAGGCAACCCCACGTAGAGAGCGTTGCAGTAGTCTATACGGGATGTAACCAGAGCGTAATTCCTTCGCACTGCAGTAATCATATGATAAATCCCAAACAAACTCTTTGCAAGAACCCGCTGCAGACCAGACCAGCCAAAACTCCTAGTACCCTAACAGAGAAGCAGCCTTTGGACCTAAGTAGGCCAACCTGCAACGAACAACAAGACATTGCTAGTAGATTGGACCACCTCAAGAAAATTATGTTAACTATTAGGGACCAAGCTGAATAATAATAATAATAATAATAATAATAATAATAATAATAATAATCCTTTATTTATACCCCGCTAACATCTCCCGAAGGACTCGGTACGGCTTACAAGAGGCCGAGGCCCAACACATCAATAAAACAACAGCATAACAAATACAACAATAAATAAACTCATAAAACAAGCAATAAACATTAAAACAATAGCAATAAACATTAGACAATAACACCATGACACATTTAAAACTAAGGCCGGGCCAAATGTAATGATTAAAAATTTAAAATACTGAACATGACAGGTGAGATGGATAGGATTTTGGAGATAAGTGCAGTGTGCAGACAATCTTAATCTCTAGTAAAGTGCAATTGGGACATGATGCTAGGAGTTTCCTATTCTGGGAAGGCACACTGGAACAACCACGTCTTCAAGCTCTTCCTAAAGACTGCCAACGTTGGAGCTCTGTCTGATGTCCTTGGGGAGACAGTTCCAGAGTCAGGGGGCCACCACGGAGAAGGCCCTGTCCCTCGTCCCCACAAATCTTGCTTGCAACGCAGGTGGGATCGTGAGCAGGGCCTCTCCAGATGATCGGAGAGATCGTGTGGGTTCATATATGGAGATGCGGTCATGCAGGTAGGCAGTTCCCAAACCGTTTAGGGCTTTGTGGGTAAGCACCTACACCTTGAATTGGGACCGGAAAATGAACGGCAGCCAATGGAGCTCCTTAAACAGGAGGCAAACATTCAATGCCGGGACACAAATTCACATACAATACATAAACATTAAAAAACATTTATCAAAATATTAAAATACACCATTTAAAACCATTCTAGCCTTTAATCTGTCTATGACCAATTCTGCTCCCACCTTTCCCACAATACTCACTATAGCAGGCGTTCTTACATTCTCCCTTCTCTGTCTCTATTACATTGTTATTATTGAATTACTGATCATGAGAGAATTTTTGAGGCTGTCCATTATCTCTCTTCCTCCCATTCTTGATATGTCGACTCTTTTGTACTTACCTGTTTCCCCGAAATAACCATAATTACGCAGCCCACGATTGTCAAACCAATCATCAGATAGCTCATCTGCACACGGATTTTGTTCTTAGCAGAATCTATCGTCTCAAACCTTTAAAGAACAAACATGTTATTGAACCTTAGATGCTGACAATGTCTTATATGTCTGCTAATTAAAAAAAATATCAAAGAAAAGTGTCCCCGTGCTCCATTTGTAAGGAAATGTGATCTTATAGAATAACAACTAAATTTATTATTTTATTTATTTACTGCATTTTGCCCTGCTTTTTCTCAACCCCGAAGGGGACTCAGGACGGCTTCCAGACTGGCAATATTCAATGCCACATCTATATAAATAAAAATGTAATGTTCGTTTGTGGGATTAACAGAACTCAAAAACCACTGGGCCAATTGACACCAAATTTGGACACAAGACACCTAACAACCCAATGTATGTCCTTCACTAAAAAAATGATTTTGCCATTTGGGAGTTGTAGTTGCTGGGATTTATTGTTCACCTACAACCAAAGAACATTCTGAACCCCGCCAACAATGGAATTGAACCAAACTTGGCACACATTTCTCCCAAGACCAACAGAAAATACTGGAAGGGTTTGGTGGGCAGTGTCCTTTGGTTTTGGAGTTGTAGTTCACCTACATCCAAAGATGACTGTGCACTCAAACAATGATGGATCTGGACTAAACTCTACAAGAATACTCAATATGCCCAAATGAGAACACTGGTGGTGTTTGGGGAAAATAGAATCTTGACATTTGGGAGTTGTAGTTCTTGGGATTTATAGTTCACCTACTGTCAAAGAGCATTCTGAACCCCACCAACGATATAATTGGGCCAAACCTCCCATATAGAACCCCCATGTGGGCCACAGCAATGCGTGGCAGGGGACGGCTAGTTAAACATAAAAACATGCAAATACAAATTACAATATACATTAAAATCATAAATACACACTAAAAGGGGAAAATGAAGTACTAATGAATGGAACTTTCACAAGGCAAAGAGAAATCAACACAAGTATGAAACAGACCCAGGATCCCTCAATCTGCTCAGAAAGAGGCGGCCCAAAGCTTTTTGAAGAAAAACTGACCTGAGTGTGGCAAAAAGCACAGCAGTGACCCCTCTTTTTAGCTGATTCTCTTATCTTAGATTTGCTTGTTATTAAGACAGGCTCACATTTCTATCACCATGATCGAATCCTGCTAACACGCATAGCACCAAATGATTTATTTCCCCCCATGCAACAAAAAGAGGGCTTGCTTTCAGATTTTTAACTGTACTAGTTACTATGGTTTACATCAGAAAAAATCTCCACAGTGGTTGGGGGGGGGTACCATTGGTTAAAACATGCCATTTTTGCAGTGCAAAAGATTTTCACATTAAACAGGCCAATGGATACTCCACCTCAGACATCAGAAGAGCTGCAAGACCAAGAACAAGCCACAAGAATAAAGACAAGAAGATCCACCAAGAGGGAAAGTGTTCTTGCCATACATCAAGGGAACCACTGACCGCATAGGGAAGCTGATGAGGAAACACAACATACAAACTATCTACAGACTCACCAAGAAAATCCAACAAATGCTACGTTCAGCAAAGGACAAGAGGGATCCTCTCACCTCTGCAGGAGTCTACCGGATACCATGCAGCTGTGGACAAGTCTACATAGGGACCACCAAACGCAGCAGCGCCCAAACACGAATCCAAGAACAGGAAGGCACTGCAGACTACTTCAACTAGAGAAATCAGCCATAGCAGAGCACCTGATGAACCAACCTGGACACAAGCATTTTATTTGAGAACACAGAAATGCTGGACCACTCTCACAACCACCATGTCAGGCTACACAGAGAAGCCATTGAAATCCACAAGCATGTGGACAATTTCAACAGAAAGGAGGAAACCATGAAAATGAAAAAAATCTGGCTACCAGTATTAAAAAACTGTAAAATTGCAACAGCAAGACAACAGAGAGGAAACAATCTGGGATATCTAATCACCTCTCAACTAAAGATTGCCCCAGGCACAGTCAGGCCATTGTATGCTAATTAAGGTGGTCAGTTGAAACATTCACACCTAGCTCCAGCAGACAAGAGTCCTTTGTCCCACCCTGGTCATTCCACAGATATATAAACCCCTTTTCCTAGTTCCAACAGACCTCACTACCTCTGAGGATGCTTGCCATAGATGCAGGCAAAACGTCAGGAGAGAATGCCTCTAGACCATGGCCATACAGCCCAAAAAAACCTACAACAACCCAAACAGTACTTGGTTTAAAGGTACACAGGACAGGGGAAGACTATATGGATTCAAAGTCCAGAACAGGGAAAGAGAAAACAAATCTTTTGCCAGATACACAACCTGAGAAACACATTAATTTCTTTCCAAAATTACTCAGCCCATGCATGTACAATTTGTATTAATGTTGAAGTAGCTAAAACTAATCAGCAAAGTGCATGGCAGAGCCTATATCCTCTGGAAAATGGAACTACAGTTAGAAGTCAATCACATCTAGAAGTGGACTAACTTGCTTTGTCCTCCAACAAGTCAATATAGAGTGAATAAACTGTAAAAGTTCCCCCATTTCATGATCACTACTGTAGTATACTAATAAAGAAGTCTCCATAATCCTTTTACAAAAATTGTCATATCAACTGCAAGTGTGACAAAGAGTAAAGAAGTGGGTCAGAGCAGCACATAGAAGCAAACTTCTTGGCAAAGCTTCAATGTTCTTTCCAGTTTATTTTGTTTGGCAGTGAAATTCCAACATACTAAGCTTTGGAAAAACCAATAAGAACAGCAGCTTTCAAAACATCTAGCCAGCATCTACTGAAAACTCAAAGAGAACCTGTATTTAAGCACATTGAGGTATCAAAAATATAACCCGTTTGAAGATGGGCAAATTCAGACTGCTGGTGACCTCTGTTCAAGGCATTCAAAGGAAGGAAGAGTGGAAGGAAAAATATAGCAAATACAATATTTTTTATCTCTTTTTAAAAAAAGCTAATTGTACTCGAACTATCTTGGATCCCACACTGAGGGATAAATGCAATACATCATCTGGGTGAACAGACTGTAGAAACAAATGGACAGAATTCACAACCCGATTTATACAAGACAATAACCAAAAGTCAGTTTCATTGTGCCTCCTAATCCATGTGCCTCTTCTCTTTTTTGCCCATTGTTGATTAAATGTTCTAAATTCTCTGAAAAATTGGAACAGCCTGGACTATGCTTTTGGATCATGTGATTTTAATGTTTATATTAATATATTTTAACTCTATGTTTTAATGTTATGCTTTATGATTTTATTGATAGTTTTATTGTTGTTTTTATGTTTGTGAGGCATTAAATTTCGCCGTTAATATGTTGGAAACCACTTTGAGTCCCATCCCCTTCAACCTGGGGTGAGAAAAGCCGTATAGAAATGAAGTAAATAAATAAAAACAGAATGTTGTTACCAGAATTATAGACAAAGACATAAGGACAATTTGGACACTATTGTGCTAATTAAAACTGTTGTTTTCTTTTAGTCTTGTACCATTTCTGAGTGTCCTTTTTACTTTGTCGAAAAAATAATAATTTTAGAATCACTAAGAATACACAGATCTTCCTTCCCCTCAAATATGTCCACTTCTACCCTCCACCCCCACAGGAAACTCTTTTAAAATATTTCACTGAGCTCTGCTGAAGGTCCTCCGTATGTTGCTTTATTTATTTTTTATTTATTTATTTGACTCCCAATTTGGCTCGGAGCGGTTTACAGCAGTAGATTAAAACAATACAATTAACTTTAAAATACAATAAAAACAAGAACAGACATAGTCCCGAGTTAATCACCCATCGAAAGCGTGTCGGAAGAGAAAGGTTTTACAGGCTTTCCGAAAAGCAAGTAGGTCTCGGATGGTTCGGGTTTCAACTGGCAAGGCATTCCATAAATAAGGGGCTACAATCGAGAAGGCCCTCTGCCTAGTCGAGGACAGATGATAAGTCCGGATGTTGGGGACTTCAAGCAAATTTTGGTCTTTGGACCGAAGTAATCTCTGGGGTTGGTAGGGGGATAAGCGGGCCCTCAGGTACGCCGGCCCCAGACCATTTAAGGCCTTAAAGGTTAGTACCAGCACCTTGAAAGTGATCCTGTACTCAATCGGTAGCCAGTGCAGCTGTTGTAGAATTGGGGTGATACGACACCTCGCCGGCACCCCGGCAAGAAGACGAGCCGCCGCATTTTGCACCAGCTTCAGTTTCCGGATCACTGACAAAGGAAGGCCAATGTAGAGGGTGTTACAGTAGTCAAGCCTTGAGATGACTGTCACCTGGATCACCGTAGCCAGGTCGTTCCTAGATAGGTAGGGAGTCAGTCGCCTAGCCTGACGTAGATGGAAAAACGCAGATCTGCTCACAGCAGAGACCTGGGCCTCCATTGTGAGCAAAGGGTCCAATAACACAGCAAGACTCTTTACAGAAGATGACGGACGTAGTGTCTCGCCATCCAGGGTAGGCAGCTGGACCTCCCTCCCACCCGGACGGCCCAGCCAAAGGATCTCCGTCTTCGCTGGGTTCACCCTCAACCTGCTGGCACGCAACCATCCAGTAACGGCCTCAAGGCACTGATGGAAATTTTCGGCTACAGAGTCCGGCCGGCACTCCATCCTCAGAATGAGCTGAGTGTCATCAGCGTACTGGTGGCACTCAAGCCCCAAGCTCCGCACCAGTCGGGCAAGCGGTTGCATATATATGTTAAATAATAGAGGAGAGAGAATAGCTCCCTGCGGGACCGCACAAGTTAGCAGAGATCTCTCGGAAACCATCTCTCCCCTCACCACACGCTGTCCCCGATTCTGGAGGAAGGAGGACACCCATTTAAGGGCTATCCCCCTAACCCCAGTCATGGCTAGGCGGTGGGTCAATAGATTGTGATCAACTGTATCAAATTCTGCTGTGAGGTCCAATAACACAAGCAGCGCTGATCCGCCTTGATCCATCTGGCAGCGAAGCTGATCTGTGATGGCAACTAGCACAGTCTCCGTCCTGTGCCCACTATGGAAGCTGGACTGGAAGGGATCGAGTCTGGCCGTGTCATTTAGGAACTGCTGCAACTGTTCTGCTGCTGCCTTCTCAACCACCTTGCCCAGAAACGGAAGGTTCGAGACTGGGCGGTAGCTAGAGGGAACCGAACAATCTAAGTCTGTTTTTTTCAGCAGCGGAGATACCATCGCCTCTTTTAAATCCTCTGGAAAAACTCCTTGCTCCAGGGAGCTATTTATTATATTCAACAGAGGTTCACTTTGGAGTGTGGTAGAGTGTCATTTGGAATTTGTTAAAACAGAGACTGGACAGCCATCTCTCATTGTGCGTTTCCTATGGAGTTGGACTTAATGCTGCCTCCTGGTCTCTTCTCCATCCACCAGGGAACGGGGTGTGTGAGTACACTTTGCTTTTAATTACAGTTGCCCGATTCAATTCAGAAAGATTCAAAACTGGCAACAAGAACTGTACTTACGACACATTTTCAGGTATGTCCTCTGCTTTCTTATATCGGCCTGTCCATAGCAACATTCTCTTCTCTCGTTCAGTGGGCTTGTGTCCTGGGATTTTGAAAGAGGCTCCTACAGAAAAGCAAGGAAGAAAAAAAGATGAAGCAATAAGTCCAAACCAAAGACTCCATTTAAATAGCAGTATTGACACAATACAATTTTCTAAATCAGTTCCCCAAATAACCCCAGGAACAGGGCTAAAAATCAATACAACAAGAAAAAATATTTTGTTGTTAGACTGATTTTATTTATTTATTAATCAATTTTATATACCACCACTCCCCGAAGGCTCGGAGCGGTTCACAATATACACATGTAATACATAACATTAAAATCAAGGAAAAATTCGATCAGCAAGGTTCAAATGCCAGCCTAAACAAATAAGTTTTACAAGCTGTACGAAAGGATAGTATAACAGATGACCACTGCCACCACCTAAGACACCTTAAGATATTAAAGATGATTCCCTGAGGTAAGCTTTTCCCTGCCATCCCAATACAGCTCTCCCCATAGCTCCCAAAATGATTGTGATGTTATGATGTAAAAAGAATTAGAATTATCCCCATAGGAATGAATTACAACTGAGGCTTCTTTAAAAGCTGAAATAGAGAAAAGATTTATCAGAACAAACAAACAACTGACTTCTTTGACGAGGCACAAAAGCTTAAATGGTTACTAAAGTACAGTATTCTTGATGGTTTCTTTAAAACAGGTTACTTGACTTAACCTACTAGCGAAATTCCACACTCTACAGTAACGCAGTAGCAGTGAGTTCCCCAGACTAACCTACTCAGGCTGTCTTCAAAGCAATTAGCCCACTCTAATCAGAGTTTTCTACAGCTAATCTACTCTATCCAGAGAGCAAACCACTTGTGTAAACACTCACAAGCAATCAGGCGACTACTTTTTATTTATTTTTATTTATTATTTGAATGTATATGCCGTCACTCCCCTGGGGCTCGGAGCGGTTTACAAGAACAGGCTAAAGTTGAACACAATTTAAAAACAATTAAAAAAAACAGCAGTCAAAGGTCAAAGGCCCGTCGAACCAGATGTGTCTTACATGCCCTGCGGAAAGCTGTAAAATAATACCAATTTAAAGTATTTAAATCATGAAGAAGACCAGGAAAAAACATGCAGGGGTCAACTGTAGGCCTGCAAGACCACTAACCAGCTTTTCATAATTGTAAACAAACCTAAGGTTGCAACCCTGTGCACATTTTTTTTGGAGAATTGGACCCCTTTGATACATTTCCAATTCAGGACAGACACAATTTGGTTGCAAACGATGATGATGTTTACCTGAAGCCTCTGGTTTTGACGTCTGTACATTGGTCTCCTGGGTTTTGCTGCATAATCTTCTATTCAGTGTGTAACATGATCCTTTAGTAACACGCAGAACAGAAAATAGATTTTTGTCCAGGATCTGAACAACTTTGCCTGGGGGATAAATGCAAAGAATAGTCATGTAGAATGAGAAGGACAGATCTGGGAAAACAGCACTTAAACAAGTTTCAGATTTGTGAATTTAAATCTAACACATTTTCACTATGGAAGGAGCTCCACTTAAGTCAGAAGAGTTGATATGCCTACAAGTCACCAGACAATTTAAGGCAATCCCATGAAGCAAGCAATACCCAGAAGTAGTTTGTCATTGCCTTCCTCTGAATGCAGCCTACAGTCCCAGGGCCCCATACACAATACATAATTATACCACTGTGGTTCCACTTTAACTGCCATATGCTTTGTGGTTTGAGGTGACACCAGAAAAGCTCTCTCCAGCTGTGGAGGCCACATTGCCAAGCCCAGAACTCCACAGGACAGTTAAAGAGAAACAATAGCTCTTATGAGACCATAAAAGATAAAGGTAAAGGTAGTCCCCTGACATTAAGTCCAGTCATGTCTGACTCTGGGGTGTGGTCTCATCTCCATTTCTAAGCCGAAGAGCCTGCGTTGTCCGTAGACACCTCCAAGGTCATGTGGCTGGCATGACTGCATGGAGCGCCGTTACCTTCCCGCCGGAGCAGTACCTATTGATCTACTCACATTTGCATGTTTTCAAACTGCTAGGTTGGCAGAAGCTAGGGCTGACAGCGGAAGCTCACGCCGCTCCCTGGAATCGAACCTTCGACCTTTCGATCAACAAGCTCAGCAGCTCAGTGCTTTAACCCACTGCGCCACCAGGGGCTCCCTATCAGAGCATAGGGCAGCCAATAGTCCTTGCAGAACAAAGTCTAGAAGCAGATCTTTCCAAACTGTGTGTAGTAACACACTATTAAATAGTTCAGATCCAGGGTATCTAGCTGACCACATCCTCTTGTACGAACCTGCCCGGGCCCTGGGATCTTCAGGAGAAGCCCTTCTCTCAGTGCCACCTCCATCTCAAGCTTGGTTAGTGGGAACGAGAAAGAGGGCCTTCCTTCTTGGTGGTTTTCCTTCATTTTCTTTTTCCATGGTAAATTGGATGTTTGGGTGGATGCTGTTGAGATGGTCCAGAAACCTGTTTACTACTTCTTCTCCATGGCTCCAAATGGTGAAAGTATCATCTACATATCCACATATGGCATGCTCATCAGCTACCCACCTTCGATGGAGCCGCGCTATCTCCATCGACCACTGTTAAGAGCTTAGGTGTCATCCTGGATTCGCAGCTGACAATGGAAACTCAGGTCGCTGCTGCCAGCAAACAGGCCTTTTTCCATCTACAACAAGCGAGGCAATTGGCACCCTATCTATCTGACGAGGCTCTGGCAACTGTCATCCATGCCACGGTCATGTCTAGGCTGGACAATTGCAACGCCCTGTGTGTTGGCCTTCCAAAGTCTACGACCCGAAAGCTCTGTATTGTTCAGAATGCGGCAGCCAGGTTACTCACAAGAACGCCCATGAAATGCCATATAACACCAGTGCTGCAACATTTACATTGGCTTCCAACTGAGTACCGTGGCCTGTATAAGATGTTAGTTCTGACCTTTAAAATTCTTCACAGCCAGGGTTCATCGTACCTTAGGGACCGCCTCTCCTTCTCCTATCATTGAAGGCCGCAAAGACCAGCACAACGTGACTTACTGTATATACCGGGTCCTAGAGAAGTGCACTTGGAAAGTACCAGACGCAGGGCTTTTTGTATTTCTGCCCCTGCCTTATGGAATCCTTTGCCGCCCTACATGAGAGCCATGCGTGACTTAGGACCTTTTACTCTAGCACTTAAGACCTGGCTTTTTACTAGAGCATTCGATCTCTGTTAATTTTTAATTTCTGTATTACGTATTTTATCTTTTACAATTTAGCTTGTAAATCGCCACATTTCATTTCCAACAGACTTCACAACCTCTGAGAATGCCTGCCACAGATGCAGGTGAAACACCAGGAGAGAATGCTTCTAGTGCATAGCCATACAGCCCAAAAAACCTACAACAACCCAGTGATTCCAGCCATGAAAGCCTTCAACAATACAGTTATGCTGATGCATTTATGTTAAGCCGCTTTGAGTCCCCTCCGGGGGAGATAAAGCAGGGCATTAATAATGATGATGATGATGTGTCGTGTGCAATGTATGGGTGTGTCACACAAATATAAGGAGAATCCGCTGGATCTCTGTGAAATCTTTATCTATAGGCACAATAAAAGTGAAAATATGTGTGTATATGAGTGGCTGGGGCTCCCACTTCCACAGAGAGACTCCCACATCCACAAACAGCTATAATTTCCACCACTGAGGAGCTACCAATGGCTCCAATGACATTGCAGGTTATAGTGACACACACATGATTTAAAAACAGTTATTGAAATCACACCATCCAAAATCAATTCCTTAGCTGTTCCATTGGTCCATTCACTATTCCTTATTATCTTATTGCATTATGAACTTTGCTGTTCGAAAGCTTGGTCTCATACCACTTTTTTCCTTTCTTTCTGAAGGTCAGGAGGGAGGGGGCTGCTCTAATTTCACTAGAGAGGGAGTTCCATAGCTGAGGGGCCACAACTGAGAAGGCCCTGTCTCTCGTCTCCAACAGTCACGCTTGCGAGGAAGATGGAATTGAGAGCAGGGCATCCTCAGAAGAAGTGTGTCACCAACGCGAAAAGTTTGGAAAGCTCTGACCTGACGACCCTTCCACACAGCCATATAACCCAGAATATCTGCCTGGCCAGCCGCCAGAATTAATCCAGTCTCTGTTTGACTTCGATGGGGAAGCTCTGGTTCCGTCTTCCACTGTTAAAAGCCTTGGGGTTGTGTTGGACTCATCGCTGACGATGGAGGCCCAGATCACTGCCATAAGTAAGCAGGCCTTTTTAAATCTTTGCCAGGCAAGGAAATTAGCATCCTACCTTTTGGTAGAAGCATTGGCAACAGTAATCCATGCAACTGTCACCACGAGGTTGGACTATTGCAACGCCTTATATGCTGGCCTTCTGAAGTCAACAACCCAGAAGATTTGAATGGTCCAAAAGGCAGCGGCCAGGCTGCTAGCAGGCATCTATAACAGTGGTTCTTAACCTGGGGTCCCCAGATGTTTTTGGCCTTCAACTCCCAGAAATCCTAATAGCTGGTAAACTGGCTGGGATTTCTGGGAGTTGTAGGCCAAAACACCTGGAGACCCACAGGTTGAGAACCACTGATCTATAAGATCCCATATTACACCAATTCTGCAACAACTGCATTGGCTACCAATAGAACATCGGATCTCTTACAAGATACTGATCCTGACATTTAGAGCTCAAAATGGCCAAGGACCTTTATATCTTAGGGACCGCCTCATTCCTTTTCTCCATCAGTGGTCACCTCGATCCACCCAGGAAAATCTCCTATACATACCGGGCCCTAGGGAGGTACACCTGGAAGCTACACGGTGTAGAGCTTTTTCGACCTGTGCTCCAATTCTGTGGAACTCATTGCCTCCATACATTAAAGCAATGTCGAAGTTGCGACCTTTTGTAAAGGCACTCAAGACTTGGTTGTTTGGTTGTGCATTTGAGTAATCAGATCTAATTTGCCAAATAGTCACTGTTGAATGTTTTTATGTTGAATGTTTTAATATTGTGTAAATGCTATTTTAGATTGTAAGTCACTCAGAGCACCTTGGTGGAGAGCGACTAATTAAGAAATAAAGTGAAGTGAATATCAAGGTGAAAATCCCACAATATCTGCTTTGAACTGAGGAGATTCCATCTGAACATGAGGAAGAACTTCCTGAGTGTGAGAGCCGTTCAGCAGTGGAACTCTCTGCCCTGGAGTGTGGTGGAGGCTCCTTCTTTGGAAGCTTTTAAACAGAGGCTGGATGGCCATCTGTCAGGGGTGCTTTGAATGCAATATTCCTGCTTCTTGGCAGGGGGTTGGACTGGATGGCCCATGAGGTCTCTTCCAACTCTTTGATTCTATTATTCTATCTGAGTCCGCACTGCCATATGTCCCACTTCAAAGCAGATAATGTGGGCTTTTATTCAGCTGTGTGGAAGGGGCCTGAGAGGGCTTAGGCGCCAGGTTCCTCTCTCTTGGAGGCTAAGCAGAGCCAGCACTGGTTGAGACTTGGCTGGGGAGACGAACAACAAAGCCCTAAAGGTTCCCAACCTTTGGGCCTCCAAGTGTTTTGAACTTCAACTCCCACAGCTGGTAAGATGGCTGGGAATTCTGGGCGTTGAAGTCCAAAACAACTGTAGGCCCAAAGGTTGGGAACCACTGAGGGAGGCAGGAACTGGCAGAACTTCCCCAGAGCACTCCTTGCAAAACGCCCGGAAACGCACAAGGCCGCCAACAGGCGCCTCTCTTGGCCGCCTTGACTAGGCCTGGCCGGATGGATGTTCAGAGCCAGGCCTCCTCCCCGCCCCGGAGACCAAGGTCCAACAGCAATGGAGAGCGCACTCACCAGCGGCGGCCAGGGGGCCCGACATTGCGCCGCTTCCGGCCTTCTCCTTTGCTGCCAATCGGCCCTCTGACCAAGGCCAGCTGAAGGGAGGCTGGCCCCGCCCCCTGCCCGAGGAGGAGGGGCCGGAAGTGGAGCGGATGGGGCGGGGCCTCGCGCCCTTGGCCAAAGGAGGCCTGCTTGCAACCAAAGCTAGAAATTTATTTATCGTGTCAGGGGCAACTAGACCATTGTATTACATTTATAACAGAACAAAACAAACAGATTAAAAAAAAACACAAAGTTTGCAAGCTTGGTAGTTGGTTAAATGTCCTTTGACCAGTATCTGGCCACTTGGAGTGCCTCTGGTGTTACTATAAGAAGGTCCTCCATTGTGCATGTGACAGGGCTCAGGTTGCATTGCAGCAGGTGGTCAGTGGTTTGCTCTTCTCCACACTCACATGTCGTGGATTCCACTTTGTAGCCCCATTTCTTAAGGTTGGCTCTGCATCTCGTGGTGCCAGAGCGTCTTCCAAGTCGCCCAGTTTTCTGTGTCTCATTTGGTATCAGCCATGGATTGAGGTTCTGGGTTTGAGCCTGCCACCTTTGGACTCTCGCTTGCCGATGTGTTCCAGCGTGTCTCTGTAGATCTTAGAAAACTATTTCTTGATTTAAGTCGTTGACGTGCTGGCTGATACCCAAACAAGGGATGAGCTGGAGATGTCCCTGCCTTGGTCCTTTCACTATTGGATGCTACTTCCCGGCGGATGTCAGGTGGTGCAATGCCAGCTAAGCAGTGTAATTTCTCCAGAGGTGTAGGGCGCAGGCAACCCGTGATAATGCGGCATGTCTCATTAAGAGCCACATCCACTGTTTTAGTGTGGTGAGATGTGTTCCACACTGGGCATGCATACTCAGCAGCAGAGTAGCATAGTGCAGATGCAAGGGCAGATGTCTCCACTGTGTCTGGTTGTGATCCCCAAGTTGTGCCAGTCAGCTTTCGTATGATATTGTTTCTAGCACCCACTTTTTGCTTGATATTCAGAAAGTACTTCTTGTAGGTAAGAGCACGGTCCAGAGTGACTCCCAGGCAGGCATGTAGCTGGAGGGGGGGAGGGGGCTTGGGGGTTTTCAGCCCCCCCCCCCAAATTCTCATGGTGGTCTGCGAGAAGGCCTTACTGCTACATTATTGAAACTGTTATGTTATTCATATCATGATCTGATCACCATGCTCAATATATCCCATATCCATGGGGGTATTGGGGTAACAATACAAAAGGTTTGCTAGGGTAGACCCTCTTTCACTCATACTCAGCCTTCCCCCCCCCAAAAAAAAATCAAACTCAGCCCCCCCCCCCCCAAACAAAATCCTGGCTACGGGCCTGCTCCCAGATATTTGGGTGTGCTGCAATGTTCCAGTGGGATTCCTTCCCAGGTAATCCTCAGAGCTCGGGATGCTTGAAAGCTAGAAATGGAGCTCCTCCAGTTTTGTGCGTTTAGCTCAGGTATGAGCAAACTTGGGCCCTCCAGGTGTTTTGGACTCCAACTCCTGGAATTCCTAACAGCCAGTAGGTACTCTCCATTGGTACTCAATTTGCAGGATCCCATGAAGTGTGTTAACTAGGGATCATGCAAATTGAACACCATTGGAGAGAGTATAAAACACTGAAATGTCCATGGTAGATGAAACACATAAAACCTAGGATTAAATTGGGTTTGAAAGCATTCACTTGGGTGGTGCGAAGTATTGTGTTTTGTGGAGCACATTGGTAGGGGCTGCCATACATCAAGGGAACCACTGACCGCATAGGAAAGCTGATGAGGAAACACAACATACAAGCTATCTACAGACCCACCAAGAAAATCCAACAAATGCTACGTTCAGCAAAGGACAAGAGGGATCCTCTCACTTCTGAAGGAGTCTACCGTGTACCATGCAGCTGTGGACAAGTCTACATAGGGACCACCAAACGCAGCACTGCCCAAACATGAATCAAGGAACATGAACGGCACTGCAGACTACTTCAACCAGAGAAATCAGCCATAGCAGAGCACCTGATGAACCAACCTGGACAGCATTTTAGAACACAGCATTTGATAACACAGAAATGCTTGACCACTCTCACAACCACCATGTCAGACTACACAGAGAAGCCATTGAAATCCACAAGCAGGTGGACAATTTCAACAGAAAGGAGGAAACCATGAAAATGAAAAAAATCTGGCTACCAGTATTAAAAAACTCAAAAATTACAACAGCACAACAACAGAGAGGAAACAAACAAGGACATCAAATCACCTCTCAACAAAAGTTTGCTCTAGCACTGTCAAGCCGTTATATGCTAATCAAGGTGGTCAGTTGAAACATTCACACCTAGCTCCAGCAGACAAGAGTCCTTTGTCTCACCCTGGTCATATAATAATACACATAAACCCTTTTCCTAGTTCCAACAGACCTCACTACCTCTGAGGATGCTTGCCATAGATGCAGGCGAAACGTCAGGAGAGAATGCCTAGACCATGGCTATATATGTGGGGTTGCCATTGAAGACATAATGTTATGTTTGGGGGTCACAACATGAGAAACTGTATTAAGGGGTCATGGCATTAGGAAGGTTGAGAAATACTGCCCTAGAATAATAGAATCATAGAGTTGGAAGAGATCTCATGGGCCATCTAATCCAACCCCTTCCCAAGAAGCAGGAAAATTGCGTCAAAGCACCCCTGACAGATGGCCATCCAGCCTCTGCTTAAAAGCTTCCAAAGGAGCCTCCACCACACTCCGGGGCAGAGAGTTCTACTGCTGAACAGCTCTCACAGTCAGGAAGTTCTTCCTCATGTTTATTTATTTATTTATTTATTTGCTTTACTTCTATACCGCTTTTCTCAGCCGAAATGGCGACTCAAAGCGGTTTACATAATACAAATTATCACAACAATATCCAGGCAATTAAAACACATTATACAAGACATACAAGGTCAAAAAACAATCATTATCATAATCGTAGCGCCTCAGCAACAAATCAGAATCATAATCCGTAATCATAATCCTTTATACCAATTCCTATGTTCGGTTGTACCATCTTCCTGTATTCCATTGCACTATTTAGCCAAACGTTTGTTCATAAAGCCAAGTCTTGACCTTCCTCCGGAACGCCAGCAGCGAGGGGGCCTGTCTGATGTCCACAGGTAGGGCATTCCACAGCCGAGGAGCCACCACCGAGAAGGCCCTGTCCCTCGTCCCCGCCAGCCGCGCCTGCGATGCAGGCGGGATCGAGAGCAGGGCCTCCCCAGATGATCTTAATGTCCTAGTCGGTTCATAGGTGGAGATGCGTTCGGAGAGGTAAGTAGGGCCGGAACCGTTTAGGGCTTTATAGGCTAAAGCCAGCACCTTGAATTGTGCCCGGTAGCAGATTGGCAGCCAGTGGAGCTGGCGCAACAGAGGAGTGGTGTGCTCCCTGAGTGCCGCTCCTGTCAGCAACCTGGCTGCCGAGCGTTGGACCATTTGAAGCTTCCGATGGAATTTCCTCTCTTGTAGTTTGAAGCCATTTCTCCACGTCCTAGTCTCCAGGGCAGCATCATCATCATCATCATCATTTAATTACTTATTAATCACCCTCCATCCAAGATGCTCTAGATGATTTCCAAGCTAAAATGGTAAAGGATAAAAATACATACAGATATTGATAAAATTAAAGCAGAAAACAAGCTTGCTCCCTCCTCCCTGTGACTTCCTCTCATGTATTTATACATGGCTGTCATATCTCCTCTCAGCCTTCTCTATTTCAGGCTAAGCATGCCCAGCTCTTTAAGCCGCTCCTCATAGGGCTTGTTCTCCAGACCCTTAATCATTTTAGTCACCCTCCTCTGGACACATTCCTGCTAGTTGATGCCTGCGGCCACGCAAGTGCTCTACACTGACTATTTAGAACACTTTGAAGCCAGCTTCAAACTGCTTTGGCCTGACAAGAAATCCCCACAGCCACAGAAGCACATGAAAGCATGCCCTTAATGCGCCTCAGTGCCCTGTGGTTCACCCTCGAGGCCTGGAAAAGGCGGAAGTTGACACAAGTGACCTAAAGCTCAGTGGTGCCACCTCCTCCCGCCTATTTGCCTGCGCAGGCGCAGAAGCCGCAGCCTCGTCCTGCCTCAATTCAATCTCGAGGGGGGAGGAGCTACTCTTGCGCCGCCGCGCTCGCTGATTGGCTGTGGTTGTGACTCTCCAATATGGCGGCGCCCAACTCTCATCCAAACTGTGAGGACTTTGCTGAATTCCAGGTATGGCCCCGGAGGCTGTTTCTCCGGAGCGAGGAGGCCATAAGGACACGGGACAGGAGTCGGTGGCCTCTCCCGACCCCTGGATCGTGTAGTTCAAACATCCTAGAAGTATTAGAAGGGACTCCCGAAGGCCAGCCGAGCCAACCCCCTTCTTGCCAGGCAGGGAGGCACAAGCCACATCCGCCCCACAGATGTCCAGGCCCTTTCTACACTGCTCTATAGCCAGAATAGCAAAGCAGATAATCCACATTATCGGCTTTGAACTGGATTATCTGAGTCTACACTGCTAGATAATCCAGTTCAAACCAGATAATCTTCAATGTATTGTCGAAGGCTTTCATGGCTGGAATCACTGGGTTGTTGTAGGTTTTTTTGGGCTGTATGGCCATAGTCTAGAGGCATTCTCTCCTACCTTTTGGTAGAAGCATTGGCAACAGTAATCCACGCAACAGTCATCACAAGATTGGACTATTGCAACGCCTTCCGTAGTCAACAACCCAGAAGATTGGATGGTCCAAAATGCAGCGGCCAGGCTGCTAGCAGGATCATCTGTAAGATCCCATATTACACCAATTCTGCAACAAACTGCATTGGCTACCAATAGAACATCGGATCTCGTACAAGATACTGATCCTGACATTTAGAGCTCAAAATGGCCAAGGACCTTTATATCTTAGGGACCGCCTCATTCCTTTTCCCCATCAATGGTCACCTCGATCCACCCAGGAAAATCTCCTATACGTACCGGGCCCTAGGGAGGCACATTTGGAAGCTACAAGGCGTAGAGCTTTTTCGACCTATGCTCCAATTCTGTGGAACTCATTGCCTCCATACATTAGAGCAATGTCGGAGTTGCGACCTTATGTAAAGGCACTCAAGACTTGGCTGTTTGGTTGTGCATTTGAGTAATCAGATCTAATTTGCCAAATAGTCACTGTTGAATGCTTTTATGTTGAATGTTTTAATATTGTGTAAATGCTATTTTAGATTGTAAGTCACTCGGAGCACCTTGGTGGAGAGCGACTAATTAAGAAATAAAGTGAAGTGAATATCAAGGTGAAAATCCCACAATATCTGCTTTGAATTGAGGAGATCCCATCTGAACATGAGGAAGAACTTCCTGAGTGTGAGAGCCGTTCAGCAGTGGAACTCTCTGCCCCGGAGTGTGGTGGAGGCTCCTTCTTTGGAAGCTTTTAAACAGAGGCTGGATGGCCATCTGTCAGGGGTGATTTGAATGCAATATTCCTGCTTCTTGGCAGGGGGTTGGACTGGATGGCCCATGAGGTCTCTTCCAACTCTTTGATTCTATTATTCTATCTGAGTCCGCACTGCCATATGTCCCACTTCAAAGCAGATAATGTGGTCTTTTTTTCAGCTGTGTGGAAGGCATTCTCTCCTGACGTTTCGCCTGCATCTATGGCAAGCATCCTCAGAGGTAGTGGGGTCTGTTGGAACTAGGAAAAGGGGTTTATATATCTGTGGAATGACCAGGGTGAGACAAAGGACTCTTGTCTGCTGGAGCTGGGTGTGAATGTTTCAACTGATCACCTTGATTAGCATATAATGGCCTGATAGTGCCTGGAGCCAACTTTTGTTGAGAGGTGATGAGATGTCCTTGTTTGTTTCCTCTCTGTTGTTGTGCTGTTGCAATTTTAGAGTTTTTTAAATACTATATAACATTATTGTGTATTGAACCCATGAGGTCTATGGCAAGCATCCTCAGAGGTAGTGAGGTCTGTTGGAACTAGGAAAAAGGGTTTATATACCTGTGGAACTGTGGTGCTGGAGGAAAGTACTGAGAGTGCCTTGGACTGCGAGAAGATCCAACCAGTCCATCCTCCAGGAAATAAAATCGGACTGCTTATTGGAGGGAAGGGTATTAGAGGCCAAGATAAAGTACTTTGGCCACATCATGAGGAGACAGCAAAGCCTAGAGAAGACAATGATGCTGGGGAAGGTGGAAGGTAAAAGGAAAAGGGGCTGACCAAGGGCAAGATGGATGGATGGCATCCTTGAAGTGACTGGACTGACTTTGAAGGAGCTGGGGGTGGTGACGGCCGACAGGGAGCTCTGGTGTGGGCTGGTCCATGAGGTCACAAAGAGTCGGAGACGACTGAACGAATGAACAACATACCTGTGGAAACCATGAAAATGAACAAAATCTGGCCACCAGTATTAAAAAAAACTCTAAAATTGCAACAGCACAACAGAGAGGAAACAAACAAGGACATCTCATCACCTCTCAACAAAAGTTGGCTCCAGGCACTATCAGGCCATTATATGCTAATCAAGATGATCAGTTGAAACATTCACACCCAGCTCCAGCAGACAAGAGTTCTTTGTCTCACCCTGGTCAATCCACAGGTATATAAACCCTTTTCCTAGTTCCAACAGACCTCACAACCTCTGAGGATGCTTGCCATAGATGCAGGCGAAACGTCAGGAGAGAATGCCTCTAGACCAGTGGTTCTCAACCTGGGGTCCACAGATGTTTTTGGCCTACAACACCCAGAAATCCCAGCCAGTTTACCAGCTGTTAGGATTTCTGGGAGTTGAAGGCCAAAAACATCTGGGGACCCCAGGTTGAGAACCACTGCTCTAGACCATGGTCATATAGCCCGAAAAAACCTACAACAACCCAGATAATCTTCCTTCCACATCTGGAATATTGTGTCCAGTTCTGGGCACCACAATTGAAGAGAGATATTGACACGCTTGAATGTATCCAGAGGAGGGCGACTCAAATGATCAAGGGTCTGGAGAACAAGCCCTATGAAGAGCGGCTTAAAGAGCTGGGCATGTTCTCAAGGCTGAGAGGAGACATGATAGCCATGTATAAATATGTGAGAGGAAGCCACAGGGAGGAGGGAGCAAACTTGTTTTCTGCTTCTCAGGAGACCAGGATGCAGAACAATGGCTTCAAACTACAAGAAAGGAGATTCCATCTGAACACGAGGAAGAACTTCCTGACTGTGAGAGCCGTTCAGCAGTGGAACTCTCTGTCCTGGAGTGTGGTGGAGGCTCCTTCTTTGGAAGCTTTTAAACAGAGGCTGGATGGCCATCTGTTGGGGGTGCTTTGAATGCAGTTTTCCTGCTTCTTGGCAGGAGGTTGGACTGGATGGCCCACGAGGTCTCTTCCAACTCTATGATCAGATACAAGATTATATGGCAGTGTAGAAGGGGCCTCGGCCTCTGCTCCAGAGAAGGAGCATTCCGATACATTCAGTCATTTTACACAGATTGAGACACTTCTCCCAGGGCCCTTCCACTCAGCCATGTAACCCAGAATATCAAGGCAGATAATCCACAATATCTGCTTTGACCTGGGTTATCTGAGGGCCCTTCCTCACAACTGAATAAAACCCCACATTATCTGCTTTGTACTGGGTTATATTGCAGTGTGGACTCAGATAACATAGTTCAGAGCAGATATTGTGGGATTTTCTGCCTTGATGTTCTGGGATATAGGCCTGTGTCGAAGGGCCCTGAGTCCACACTGCCATATAAACCAGTACAAAGCAGATAATATGGGATTTTATACAAGAAAGGGGCCCCAGAATGTCAAGGCAGAAAATCCCACAATATTGTCTAAGAATTGAGGCCCCTTCTACACTGCTGTTTAAAATCCCACATTTTCTAATTTGAACTGGATTATATGGCAGTGTAGACGCAGATATTTCAATTCAAAGCAGATATTTTGGATTACCTGTGTATCTTTGGATAGCATAGGGAAGAGTTTACACTCCTGTGGCGTTTGTTTTGCTGTTCAGAAGATTTGACCTCACTTTCTGTTCCTGTGCCAATTGGAACTTGAAAATTTGGCTTGTTGTGGAAAAAAGGTTTGGTGAAAAAGCTTCAGTGGAGACACCTTTTCTCCATGATAACTCTTTCAGGAGTGAATTGCCCTTTTGAGGGACACATTTCTCTGACTTCCTGTTGTCTCAGCCTGTTCTTAACTATGAGTCATTTGTAAGTTAGATGTGTGTAACTCAGACTGTTAAAAATCTGTTATTATTTTATCTCTACAGGAATTGCTCAGAGTGATGAGAACAATTGATGACAGAATAGTCCATGAGTTAAATACTACAGTTCCAACATTATCTTTTGTAGGAAAAATTGATGCTCGCCAAACTTGTAAAGAGCTTCACCAGTCGGTAAATATCTCTGTTGTTCTTCTCTCATATAGGCCCCTTTTAAAATATATGTTATCAGGCCGTAACTGACATGTCAAAAAGTAATGATGAACATAATTGACTGATATCATTTCAATGTTCTTATGCTCATTCTGTCTTATATTATATCCCTTAAAAGATAAGTTCTTATACACGTTTTATGCTTCGGAGATAGTTTCTGTGAACTTGAGGTATATGTTACATTGTCCTAAGCGCTGTTTGCAATAATAGTTAAGAGGTTGGGGATTATGCGTGCAAATTTCAGCCACAATAAACAAAATCCACAGGGGCAGGATGAGGAATACAGCTGTACATGTGAAAAAAAACTGGGATTATTGTTAATTATATCTGAACATGAGCCAGCAATTTATTTATTTATCGTGTCAGGGGCAGACCAAACAGTTGCGTTGCATTTTTAACAAACAAACAAACAAAACACAAAGTTTGCAAGCTTGGTAGTTTATTTATTTATCGTGTCATCAGCAACCATACCATTGTATTACATTTCTAACAGAACAAAACAAGCAAACAGATAAAAAAAAGCACACATTTTTCAAATTTGGTAGTTGATTAAATGTCCTTTGACCAGTATCTGGCCACTTGGAGCGCCTCTGGTGTTACTATAAGAAGGTCCTCCATTGTGCATGTAGCAGGGCTCAGATTGCATTGCAGCAGGTGGTCAGTGGTTTGCTTTTCTCCACACTTGCATGTCGTGGATTCAACTTTGTAGCCCTATTTCTTAAGATTGGCTCCGCATCTCTTGGTGCCAGAGCGCAGTCTGTTCAGCGCCTTCCAAGTCGCCCAGTCTTCTGTGTGCCCAGGGGGGAGTCTCTCATCTGGTATTAGCCATTGATTGAGGTAATAATAATAATAATAATATTAAAAATAAAAAACCTTTATTTATACCCTGCTAACATTTCCCGAAGGACTCGGTGCGGCTTACAAGAGGCCGAGGCCCAACACATCAATAAAACAACAACATAACAAATACAACAATAAACTCATAAAACAAGCAATAAACATTAAAACAATAGCAATAAACATTAGACAATAACACCACGACGCATTTAAAACTAAGGCCAGGCCAAATGTAATGATTAAAAATTTAAAAATGCTGAGCATGACAGGTGAGATGGATAGGTTTTTGGAGATAGGTGCGGTGTGCAGACAATCTTAAATCTCTAGTAAAGTGCATTTGGGACATGATACTAGGAGATTCCTATTCTGGGAAGGCACACTGTAACAACCACGTCTTCAAACTCTTCCTTAAGACTGCCAATGTTGGGGCTTATCTGATGTCCTTGGGGAGAGAGTTCCAGAGTCAGGGGGCCACCACGGAGAAGGCCCTGTCCCTCGTCCCCACTAATAACGCTTGCGACGCAGGTGGGATCGTGAGCAGGGCCTCTCCAGATGATCAGAGAGATCATGTGGAGATACGGTCACGCAGGTAGGCTGTTCTGGGTTTGAGCCTGACACTTTTGGACTCTCCAGCGAGTGTCTCTGTAGATCTTAGAAAACTATGTCTTGATTTAAGTCGTTGACATGCTGGCTGATACCCAAACAGGGGATGAGCTAGAGATGTCACTGCCTTGGTCTTTCACTATTGGCTGCTACTTCCTGGCAGATGTCAGGTGGTGCAATACTGGCTAAACAGTGTAATTTCTCCAGTGGTGTATGGTGCAGACACCCCATGATAATGCGGCATGTTTCATTAAGAGCCACTTCTACTGTTTAGCATGGTGAGATGTGATCCACACTGGGCATGCATACTCAGCCAGCAACGTGATGCTGCAACAAAAAAGGCAAATGCTATCTCAGCCTGCATTAGTAGAAGCATAGTTTCCATGTATACCCATGTATAAATATGTGAGAGGAAGCCACAGGGAGGAGAGAGCAAGCTTGTTTTCTGCTTCCTTGGAGACTAGGACACGAAACAATGGCTTCAAACTACAAGAAAGGAGATTCCATCTGAACATGAGGAAGAACTTCCTGACTGTAAGAGCCGTTCAGCAGTGGAACTCTCTGCCCTGGAGTGTGGTGGAGCCTCCTTCTTTGGAAACTTTTAAACAGAGGCTGGATGGCCATCTGTCAGGGGTGATTTGAATGCAATATTCGTGCTTCTTGGCAGGGGATTGGACTGGATGGCCCATGAGGTCTCTTCCAACTCTTTGATTCTGTGATTCTATGAAAAACACAGCTGACGTAAAGCCCCAAACAGTTCAATCAGGACTAAGTGTATTTTGTCATACTGTATTTGTTCATTTATTTGTTCACTGGCTGTTGATTGCAAAGGTAGCTTATTAGGAGTGTTTGACACAGTAGCCTTTTGCTTTGCAGACCTCCCTTATCAATTTCCATAGTACATTTATAATAATTAACTGTAAATCCTGAGGTATCAGAAATAGCAGTATGTCTGAAGCCACCCGTTCATCCTCTTACAGAAAGTGAACAGAGTGCTATTTTTTTCTTCCATTTCCATTTGAGGTTCATGCTACCAACATCATTCTCTTGGTCTTCATTTTAAATATATATATATATTTATTATTTCTCTCAGTCTTTAAAGTGCTACAAAATCTCTTCAGCATTCATAGTCTGTGAATTGGATTTTAAGTCCAATTCACCTTTAACTATTCTTTTATTTTAATGAATTTCTAATTTGATTGCATTGTTTACATATTTTTGTGTGTTCTTTATCATTATTTCTTTAGCTGTCAGAGGCTCATGAAAGTAGAGACAGAATAATCAAAAGCTGTATTGCCCAAACATCTAATGTAGTAAAGACTTTGCAAGAAGAGAGGAAGAAATCTCTGGAGGACATAACCTTATTAAAAAGGCTCAGGAAAGAACAGACAAAGGTGAGTATCAGAGTTATATACTGAGTTTCTGTATTCTTATATGCAAAATAACTTTATATTATATACTAGCTGTACCCATCATACATTGCTGTGGCCAATCTTCCCTCCCTCTTTCTCTCCTTCCTTCCCTCCCTCCTCCCTCTTTCCTTCTCTCCTTCCTTCCTTCTCTACCTCTTTCCTTCCTTCATTTTCCTCTCTTTTTCTTTCTCACCTTTCTTCCTTCTCTACCTATTCTTGGACTGCAACTCCTAGCAGTCATCCTGATTGATTTATCTACCTACTATCTATCTCTATCTAATCTACGAGGGGTATTTTTAAAGTAAGGTCTGTTGGAACATAAGTACACAACGGAAGTTTATTTCAAAAAACTAAATTTATTTTCAGAAAGTACATACTTCACTCTATTTTTGACATAGTTGCCAAGTTTGTTCAAACACTTATCATACCTCTGAACCAATTTTAAAATACCCTCTTCATAAAAACTTGCCGCCACCAAATCGTCTGTAATCAAAGAAGGGCGACCAGAATGGTCCTCATCATGGACGTTGTCACGGCCATCTTTGAATTGTCGTACCCACTTACGCACTTTGCTTTCACTCATAATGGTATCACCATACACTTCACAAATTTGTCAATGTATTTCTGCAGCAGGCAGGTTCCTTGCTGACAAAAACAGTATCACTGAGCGAACCTCACATGCAGCGGGTGAGTTGATAGTCTTAAACATTTTTAAAGCACAGAACAGAACCGTACAGGTTAGCTACAGAGCGGAAACTGAGCACAGTTGTTCCCGAGGCATGCCGGTACACGACGCACGCGCTCATTGCGGTATGCGCGCGAACTACTAGTGTCTACAACAAAACGGACCTTACTTAAAAAATACCTCTCGTATATATCTTACCTAGATGGAGGATTGCTGGGAGTTGCAGTCCAGAAATAGGAAATTGGAAATATGCAGGGATTGAGATGCTCTCAAAGAAATCCAAGAAGAAAGCTTGCATCTTGGAAGCAGTGCATTTGGATCCTCCTTCTCTCCTAAAGTGCCGGGTCTAGGAGATGCTGGGAGCTGTAGTCCAGAAGAGAGTGTGGATATGTTTTTGTGTGTTTTGTTTGCCAGGGGAGTCGGTTTTGTGCATGCACTGTAGTGCCTTTTTGATTTTTTGGCTTTTAAGTCCCTTCCGCTGTGTTTTTCTGAGTGATGGTCACTCATTGGCCTAGTAGCTGCATTGTGTCTAAATTTTGTGTCAATTCGTTCAGTGTTTTTTGAGTTATGTTAAACCCACAAACCAACATTACCTTTTTTATTTATATAGATATATATGTGAAATAACATTCTAAGGGGGAAAGAAAACAAATACAAACCTTAGTTCATAGCCATGATAAAAAGATGTGATCATTATTCCAAGATGAGACAAATGGAGATCAGTTATTGCAAACCTATTTGTAACATCACATCCTTCTGTGGTTTAATAATTATTTGTTAGTGGCATCCTTTCTGCCACACTCCAGATTCTGGATAAATAACTGCGCCAAATACTGCCATTTAAATTGTTGACATAGTAAAGATTCCACAGGAAGGGAAGAAGAAATGTCTCGAGGATGTAGCATTATTTTTAAAAAGTCTCATGAAGGAGAACAAGCTAAAACCAATTGCCAACTATCTTGCTACATATAAAAATTTGTGATAATTTCTATAGCAATCTCTCACAAGTTGCAGAAAATAATATTAATTAGGCCCTATGAGAATTAATATCTTCAACTTCTGGAATCTTTTTGGAATGTCAACGCACCCAAATACCTGGGAGTCACTCTGGATCGTGCTCTTACCTACAAGCACTGCCTGAACATCAAGCAAAAGTGGGTGCTAGAAACAATATCATACGAAAGTTGACTGGCACAACCTGGGAATCACAACCAGATACAGTGAAGACATCTGCCCTTGCGCTGTGCTACTCCGCTGCTGAGTATGCATGCCCAGTGTGGAACACATCTCACCACACTAAAACAGTGGATGTGCCTCTTAATGAGACATGCTGCATTATCACGGGGTGTCTGCGCCCTACACCACTGGAGAAATTACACTGCTTAGCCGGTATTGCACCACCTGACAGCCGCGGGGAAGTAGCAGCCAATAGTGAAAGGACCAAGGCAGAGACATTTCCAGCTCATCCCCTCTTTGGGTACCAGCCAGCACGTCAACAACTTAAATCTAGAAATAGTTTTCTAAGATCTACAGACACACTCGCTGGAACACCTCAGCAAGCGAGAGTCCAAAAGTGGCAGGCTCAAACCCAGAACCTCAACCAATGGCTGATACCAAATGAGAGACTCCCCCCTGGACACACAGAGGACTGGGCGACTTGGAAGGCGCCGAACAGACTGCGCTCTGGCACCACGAGATGCAGAGCCAACCTTAAGAAATGGGGCCACAAAGTGGAATCCTCGACATGCGAGTGTGGAGAGGAGCAAAACACTGACCACCCGCTGCAATGCAACCTGAGCCCTGCCACATGCACCATGGAGGACCTCCTTGCGGCAACACCAGAGGCACTCCAAGTGGCCAGATACTGGTCAAAGGACATTTAATCAACTACCAAACTCACAAATGTTGTATTGTGTCTGTTTGTTTGCTTTGTTCTGTTAGAAATGTAATATAATTGACTGGTTGCTCTGACACGACAAATAAATAAATCCAGAGAAAGAGGCTGCATCATGTTCTGAGACAGCAAGTTCCATCTTGATTGGATTAATATTGCTACTGAACATTTGTCAGTTTCATAAATTCCAAGTTCACAGGGAGAGTTAGAATTGGAAGATCTAGTTTGTCTTCTGCCTCCCTTAGTCAGGCTGTCATAATCAATTTCTTTTTTGAGACAGTGGTTTTGCTCTCAAAAGAACAGTGAGGAAAGTTTCTGTATGTACCAGTGGATCTCGGCTCATTCTGGAAGAGGGTGAGGTAGAGAGAAAACTCACCCATTCTGAGGAATAGAATCTATATAAATAAAAATGTAATGTTCGTTTGTGGGATTAACAGAACTCAAAAACCACTGGACGAATTGCCCCCAAATTTGGCAGCAAAACACATTCTAATCCGATCTATGTCTTTCAAAGAAAAAAACTTAAAAACTTAAAAACTCCCCAAAAAGAAAAATGCCTTACAGAGCATGCGCAAAAGCTCCTCTCCTCATTGCGCAAGAAGAATGAAGCACCAACCGTTGTGAGGGAAGAGAAGCCTCACCATGGAGTCCCTTTCCATGCAGGAAGGCAGAGTCCTTTTTCTTTTCTTTTGGGGAGGGATTGAGGAAAGGAAAGAGGGAAGGAAGGAGAAAGCCTGGCCCAACGGAGGGGTGAGGGCTTGGCGAAGCAAGCCCCGGCAGCAGCTGGAGCCACCTCAGCAGCTCCATGAGGCCCACGTGGCTACCAGGCAACTCTTCCCCCAAGACCAGAGGATTGCAAGGCAAGCCTTATTGCAGGAGCGGCTGTACACGCCCCCCCCCCCCCCCCCGGGTTGGGTGAAGGGAGGATGCGAACCATGAGAAGGCCAGCAACTCTCCCACTTGGGCTCCACATCCCCCCTTTCACCCCCCCCCCCCAAAGACTCTTAAAAACCCCTTACAAACTGTCCCAGAGGAAGGAGGGGGGAGGGGAAAGGAGAGAAGAAAGGAAGAAAAGGATTGGTGAAGAGAAGATTATGAATGGAAGGAAAGGTAGAAGGAAAGAAAGAGGAAGGAAGGGAAAGGAGGCAGGGATGGGAGAGGAGAGGAAGGGAAGAGGCAGGGAAGGAAGGAAGGAAGGAAGGAAGGAAGGAAGGAAGGAAGGAAGGAAGGAAGGAAGGAAGGAAGGAAGGAAGGAAGGGGGAAACTGGTGAAGGAAAGAGAAGAATATAGAATCAGAGAGTCCTAGAGTTGGGAGACACCTGGTGGGCCATCCAGGCCAACCCCATTCTGTGAAGAAGCAGGAAAGTCACATTCAAAGCTTCCCCAACAGATGGCCACCCAGCCTCTGTTTCAAAGAACCTTTTTTGAGTGTTTTGGCCAGCATGCATATAACTGAAAAGCCTTGCAGCTTCATTGGCTGCTTCTCATTACTTTATTTTCCATACCACCTTGCACCTTAATAGCCTGGCTTCTACTAGCCAACAGGAAACCTTTGGTGGGAGGAGTTCCCTAGATTGCTTCATGCCTGCAAATCCTCTGTTTTCTGAGGGCCACAGCAACGCGTGGCCGGGTACAGTTAGTATGTGATAAATCTGATGTTTATAAGTTGGGGATTGTGCGAAATTCATCGTCGTCGTCATGCTCTTTCAAGTTTGGTCGCCAGTGATATAATTAAATTGCACATTTGCATGAAAGGATTCCCTTACTGAGCGGTGGGTATAGGACAGGAAAATCCTTTGTAGTTAGAAGCAATCCTCTCATTATGTTTCACTTTTCAAGAAGAAGATTTCAGCTTTGACATGCCTTTGTCAGATAGGGAAGGATTTGTTCACCATTTCTCTGCTGTAAGATAAATCCATCTATCCTGCAAAATCTCTAAAACAGCTAATACTTTTTTCTTCTCTTCTGTAGTTGAAATTAATGCAATCAGAACTGAATGTTGAAGAAGTGGTAAACGATAGAAGCTGGAAGGTATGGAGGTACACTTCATTCAAGACTTTGCATCTGTCTGAATTTTTGTTGCAACACATTAAGATTACAATACTTTAGAAAAGATGGAGGGAAATCGAAGCAATATACTAATCCAAAATGAACTCAAATAGCAAGAAAATATTGGGTTGTTGTAGGTTTTTTCGGGCTATATGGCCATGTTCTAGAGGCATTCTCTCCTGACGTTTCACCTGCATCTATGGCAAGCATTCTCAGAGGTAGTGAGGTCTGTTGGAACTGGGAAAATGGGTTTATATATCTGTGGAATGACCAGGGTGGGACAGAGAACTCTTGTCTGTTGGAGTTAGGTGTGAATGTTTCAACTGACCATCTTGATTAGCATTTGATGGCCTGGCAGTGCCTGGGCAATCTTTTGTTGAGAGGTGATTTGATGTCCTTGTTTGTTTCTATTGTGGATTTCAATGGCTTCTCTGTGTAGTCTGACATGGTGGTTGTTAGAGTGGTCCAGCATTTCTGCCATTGAAATCCACAAGTATGTGGACAATTTCAGCAGAAAGGAGGAAACCATGAAAATGAACAAAATCTGGCTACCAGTATTAAAAAAAACTCTAAAATTATAACAGTAAATAAAGAAGAAAACTCAAACACAGGGGAACTCCAGACAAGAAACAATCAGGTACACCTAATCACCTCTCAACAAAGGAATTTCCCAGGCAGTAACAAGCCACACCTAAAAGCTGGCTACCAGTATTAAAAAAAAACCCTCTAAAACAACAACAGAAAAACAACAGAGAGGAAACAATCAGGGATATCTAATCACCTCTCAACAAAAGATTGCCCCAGGTACTGCCAGGCCATCAAATGCTAATCAAGGTTCTCAATTAATGTGAGAACACTTTCCTGCCTGTTTTGATTTGGAGTGTTTGGAAAAGTTATTCAGTTTGTTCTCTGTATCCATTGATTCTGCATTCACGAAGTCCACTATTCACAGTTTGGAAATATCCCTCCCTTTCCAGAAAAACTCCTTGATTTTGACATCTATATAAATAAAAATGTAATGTTCATTTGTGGGATTAACAGTACTCAAAAACCACTGGGGGAATTGACACCAAATTTGGACAACATACACCTAATAACCCAATGTATGTCCTTCACTCAAAAAAATTGAGTTTGTCATTTGGGAGTTGTAGTTGCTGGGATTTATAGTTCACCTACAATCAAAGAGCATTTTGAACTCCACCAATGATGGAATTGAAGCAATCTTGGCAGATAGGACTCCCATGACCAACAGAAAACAGTAGAAAGGTTTGGTGGGCATTGACCTTGAGTTTGGGAGTTGTAGTTCACCTACATCCAGATAGCGCTGTGGACTCAAACAGTGATGGATGTGGACCAAACATGGCACAAATACTCAATATGCCTAAATATGAACACAGATGGAGTTTGGGGGAAATAGACCTTGAGTTTCGGAGTTGTAGTTCCTGGGATTTATAGTTCACCTACAATCAAAGAGCATTCTGAACACCACCAATGACAGAATTGGGGCAAACTTCCCACACAGAACCCCCACGAGCAACAGAAAATACTTAAGGCCATCCAGTCCAACTCCCTTCACCAGGGCAAGAAAACGTAATCAAAGCCATAGATATAGATAGATAGATAGATAGATAGATAGACAGACAGACAGACAGACAGACAGACAGACAGATAGATAGATAGATAGATAGATAGAAGGTACACACACAGAGAGATATAGTATCATAGATTTGAAAGGGACCCTTAAAGAAGGACAATTATATGTTCCATGATCCAGAGTAGGCAAACCAAACAATCTCCACATCAACACTGACAAAGAAACAACAAGAAATACTGTTTACTCACAAGCATAAAGGAATTACATATATTACAAACCATCACTTTCTCATTACTTTATTTTCCAGATCATCAGACTGGGCCACAGCAATGTGTGGCAGGGGATGGCTAGTTTTATATATAGAGAACCATTTTGCAACACTATTGTATATAATGAGATGTGAGCATCTATGGAATTGGGTATCCAAGGGGAGGGGTGTAGTTCCTTTGGGGAAAATAATATGGGCTTTCTCTGAGCATGTAAATCAGTTTTATATGTAATCAAGTTTACCTCTAGGGTGAGCTACTCAGAAAGTTTTGATGAATAGGTGCTGTTACCGCACTAACTGTCCCTCTCTCTGTGTTTCTTATTTGATGTCTTAGGTATTTAATGAACGCTGCAGAGCTCATTATAAACCACCGAAGAGTCAATGATATAAGTGAGGGGAGAGTTTCCCCTGATAGTGGACTTCAGTCATGCCAATAAACTGGAGAAGAATCATGGAGCAAGCTGCAAGGGACCTTTGGAAAACATCTAAATCTGTGGGATTCAGTCTAATGAATGATTTTGCTAATTGGGATTTGTACAAAATTTGTACAAAAATGTCAGAAGGTTAAGAATTTTTTATTAAAAAAAATCAGAATTATTATTATTATTATTATTATTATTATTATCTTTATTTGTACCCCGCTAACATCTCCCGAAGGACTCGATGCGGCTTACAAAGGCCAAGGCCCTCAATAAAACAACAGCATAACAAATACAACAATAAAACTCATAAAGCAAACCAATAAACATTAAAGCAATAACAATAAAACGTTAAAAACAATACATCATGACACATTTAAAACTAGGGCCGGGCCAAGTGTAATGACTAAAATTAAAAGTGCTGGACATGACAGGTGAAATGTAAGGATTTTAGAGGTAGGTGCAATATGCAGGCAATCTTAAATCTCTAGTAAAGTGCTTTTGGGACATGATGCTGGGAGTTTCCTATTCTGGAAAGGCACACTGGAACAGCCACGTCTTCAAGCTCTTCCTAAAGACTGCCAACATTGGGGCTTGTCTGATGTCCTTGGGGAGAGTTCCAGTCGGGGGGCTACCACAGAGAAGGCCCTGTCCCTCGTCCCCACCAAACGTGCTTGCGACGCAGTTGGGATCATGAGCAGGGCCTCTCCAGATGAACGGAGGAATCGTGTGGGTTCATATACGGAGATGTGGTCATGCAGTTGGCGCACAAGTTTTAATTGTGCGAAGGCCCTCCCGGCCAAGCCCAACAACGCAATATAATAAATGAAATCAAAACACAAACAACATGATAAATTACATAAAACATAAGAATACAACAAATAATATAAAATTACAATAAAATTATTCATAGTGCAGAACAGTGAGTGGGCCGCATGTATAGAATAAAATACTAAGGCTAAAAACACGGGGTGAGACAGCGATGGAACAGATTGTTTGTGAGGGAGAAACTCTTCCAGAATGGGGTCGAAAAGGACCTTCGTACAGAAGGGGCAGAGGTATGCACTAATGACGGATGTTGAGGGATAACAGCAATATGAGATATGGTTAATCTCCAAAAGCACAGTGGAAGAGCCAAGTTTTGAGATTTTTCTTAAAACTTTCTAAAGAGGGGGCTCGCTTAATTTCACCGGGCAATGTATTATATAGTAGGGGAGCCACTGAGGCAAAGGCTTTCTCCCTTGTTCCAACAAGGCGGGCCTGATATAACGGTAGGGGTGAAAGGAGAGCCTCCCCCAAGGATCGGAGGGATCGGGCAGGTTCATGGAGATATAGTCACGAAGGTAGGTGGGTCCCAAACCATTTAGGGCTTTATAGGTTTGTTGTTTGTTTTTTGTCATGTCAGGAGCGACTTGAGAAACTGCAAGTCGCTTCTGGTGTGAGAGAATTGGCCGTCTGCAAGGACGTTGCCCAGGGGACGCCCGGATGATTTGATGTTTTATCATCCTTGTGGGAGGCTTCTCTCCTGTCCCCGCATGAGGAGCTGGAGTTGATAGAGGGAGCTCATCCACCACTCCCCGGATTCGAACCTGCGACCTGTCGGTCTTCAGTCATAGAATCAAAGAGTTGGAAGAAACCTCATGGGCCATCCAGTCCAACCCCCTGCCAAGAAGCAGGAATATTGCATTCAAATCACCCCTGACAAATGGCCATCCAGCCTCTGCTTAAAAGCTTCCAAAGAAGGAGCCTCCACCACATTCCGGGGCAGAGAGTTCCACTGCTGAACGGCTCTCACAGTCAGGAAGTTCTTCCTAATGTTCAGATGGAATCTCCTCTCTTGTAGTTTGAAGCCATTGTTCCGCGTCCTAGTCTCCAAGGAAGCAGAAAACAAGCTTGCTCCCTCCTCCCTGTGGCTTCCTCTCACATATTTATACATGGCTATCATATCTCCTCTCAGCCTTCTCTTCTTCAGGCTAAACATGCCCAGTTCCCTAAGCCGCTCCTCATAGGGCTTGTTCTCCAGACCCTTGATCATTTTAGTCGCCCTCCTCTGGACACATTCCAGCCAGCACAGGGGTTTAACCCACTGCGCCACCGAGAGCTCCTTTATAGGTGATGACCTGTACCTTGAATTGGGACCGGAAAATAAACATCAGTCAATGGAGCTTAAACAGTGGGTTGACCGCTCCCTGTAATTCGCCCCATTATTAATCTGGCCGCCGAACATTGGACAAGTTGTAGTTTCCGGACCGTCTTCAAGGGTAGCCCCACGTAGAGTGCATTGCAGTAATCCAATCTAGAGGTAACTATGGCATGGATGGTTCACAAAGAATCATAGAATGGGAAGTGACAATAACCATCCAGTCCAACCCCCTTCCATGCAATCAAAGCACCTCCAACAGATGGCCATCTAGCCTTTGCTTAACCACCAGTGAAGACCATGCTCAGAGGCAGCCTATTCCACTGTCAAACAGCTCTTACCACCCACTGTCAAACAGTTATTCCAAATATTGAGATGGAATCTTTTTATCTGCAGTTTGAATCCATTGTTCCATTTCCTAGTCTCCAGCGCAGCAGAAAAAACAAACTTGGCCCATCCTCAATGTGTCACCCTTTCAAATGTTCGCTCTCAGCCTTCTTTTCCCCAAGCTTAAATATATTCAGCTCCCTCAGATGTTCCTCATCAGGCTCGGCCTCCAGACCTTTGACCATTTTGGTCTCCCTTCTCTGGACATCTTCCATCTTGCCAATATCCTTGAATTGTGGTGCCCAGAACTGGACACAGTATTGCAGATGAGGTCTGACCAAAGCAGAATAGAGTGGGACTATGACTTCCCTTAGTCTATTTATTTATTATTTATTTATTGCAGTTACTTATACCCCGCCCTTCTCACCCCCGAGGGGGGACTCAGGGCGGCTTACAAACAAAGGCACAAATTCGATGCCTGTCAAAATATACAGCATATATAAAACAGTATAAACATTTAGCAGCATTAAAACACATCACTACATAATATAATAAAAACAATTTCATGCACAGTGAAATTCAGAGTTCCGAAATGTCCATTCATTCCAACAATTCCTGCTCATCAATGGGTCCTTATTTTAGCTGCCAGAATGTCCAAAAGCTT
This sequence comes from Anolis sagrei, assembly GCF_037176765.1. NCBI lineage: Eukaryota > Metazoa > Chordata > Lepidosauria > Squamata > Anolidae > Anolis > Anolis sagrei. Next base: position 170,349,597 of record NC_090022.1, on the reverse strand, counting down.
GGTCCCAGATCCAGGTCTTCAGTTTTTTTCTGAACGACAGAAGGGAGGTCGCTGATCTGATCTCCCCGGGGAGTGAGTTCCATAGGTGAGGGGCCACCACCGAGAAGGCCCTGCTCCTCGTCCCCGCCAGCCTCGCTTGAGATAGAGGCGGGGTCGAGAGCAGGGCCTCCCCAGATGATCTTAAACTCCGAGGTGGGACGTAGAGGGAGATCCGTTCGGACAAATACACTGGGCCGGAACCGTATAGGGTTTTGTAGGTTAAAACCAGCACTTTGAATTGTGCTCGGAATTGGATCGGCAGCCAGTGGAGCTGATGTAGCAGGGCGGTGGTGTGCTCCCTGTACATCGCTCCAGTGAGCAATCTGGCTGCTTCTCGCTGGACTAATTGTAGTTTCCGAGCAGTCTTCAAAGGCAACCCCACATCTAGTTCAGGCCTATACAACTTGGTTGTTGTGAAAGGCCAATATTAAAAGGCCTTCTGTAAGCCATGTCTCTTCTTGGCTGCCTAGCAAAGAAGGGGGGCAGAGGAAGGACCTAGCCGCAAAGTGGGTGCCCAGCTCCTTCCATGGCATGCAGAGAAAACTTGTTGGCCATGGACCAAATTCTTGTGCAAGCCTAGTCGTTGCCACATCACACTTGACTTATGTTCAGTTTGTGGTCTACTAAGACCCCTGATCCTATGATCCCTTTCACATGCCAGGTGTCACCCATCCTATATCCATGAATTTCATTTTAAATCTACCGGTAATATAGATTTCATACATATAAAGGTAAAGCAGGGAGCAAAGGATATAAGATAGTCAAAGAATTACAAGAAAGGATACATTTTATTAAAGCAGTGTTTCTCAACCTGTGGGTCGGGACCCCTGGGGGGGTCGCGAGGGGGTATCAGAGGGGTTGCCAAAGACCATCAGAAAACACAGTATTTTCTGTTGGTAATGGGGGTTTTGTGTGGGAAATTTGGCCCAATTTTATTGTTGGTTGGGTTCAAGGTGCTCTTTGACTCTAGGTGAACTATACACCCCAGCAACCATAACACCCAGATGGTGAAGTCTATTTCCCCCAAACTCCACCAGTGTTCACATTTGGGCATATTGAGCATTCGTGCCAAGTTAGGTCCAGATCTATCATTGTTGGAGTCCACAGTGCTCTCTGGATGTAGGTGAACTACAACTCCCAAACTCAAGGTCAAAGCCCACCATACCCTTCCAGTATTTTCTGTTGGTCATGGAAGTTCTGTGTGCCAAGTTCAATTCCATCCTTGGTGGAGTTCAAAATGCTCCTGGATTGTAGGTGAACTATAAATCCCAACTGACAACATCAACCTCCCCCAACCCCACCAGTATTCAAATTTGGGTGCATCAGGTATTTGTGCCAAATTTGGTCCAGTGAATGAAAATACATCTAGCAAATCAGATATTTGCGTTACGATTTGTAACAGGAGTAAAATTACAGTTCTGAAGTGGCAACAAAAATAATGTTATGGTTATGGTTAAAAACTGTGTTGTGGTTAAAAACTGTTATGGTTAGGGGTCACCACAACATGAGAACTGTATTAAGGGGTCGGGGCATGAGGAAGGTTGAGAACCACTGTATTAAAGGGTTGGGAAACCATGTCCTCAGATGAGGTTTTCTGCTGCAGATCTGGTCCGCATGTGCGCTGATGCATATCTGCAGGTCTTGAAATAAAGCAAAAACAAAATACACTTCTGGGTTGTGGCTGCTGGCCTGTCCACTGATCTGCGTTATCTTTGTGCCGCAGGAGTCTTGTGGAGAAGGGGAAAAAATAATTTATTTTGTTGTCCTTTGTTGTTGTTCATTCGTTCAGTCGTCTCCGACTCTTCGTGACCTCACGGACCAGCCCACGCCAGAGCTCCCTGTCGGCCGTCACCACCCCCAGCTCCTTCAAGCTCAGTCCAGTCACTTCAAGGATGCCATCCATCCATCTTGCCCTTGGTCGGCCCCTCTTCCTTCTACCTTCCACTTTCCCCAGCGTAATTGTCTTCTCTAGGCTTTGCTGTCTCCTCATGATGTAGCCAAAGTACTTCAACTTTGTCTCTAGTATCCTTCCCTCCAGTGAGCAGTCGGGCTTTATTTCCTGGAGGATGGACTGGTTGGATCTTCTTGCAGTCCAAGGCACTCTCAGAACTTTCCTCCAACACCACAGCTCAAAAGCATCCATCTTCCTTCGCTCAGCCTTCCCTAAGGTCCAGCTCTCACATCCGTATGTGACTACAGGGAATACCATGGCTTTGACTATGCGGATCTTTGTTGCCAGTGTGATGTCTCTGCTCTTTACTATTTTATCGAGATTGGACATTGCTCTCCTCCCAAGAAGTAAGCGTCTTCTGATTTCCTGGCCACAGTCTGCATCTGCAGCAATCTTTGCACCTAGAAATACAAAGTCTGTCACGGCCTCCACATTTTCTCCCTCTATTTTCCAGTTATCAATCATTCTTGTTGCCATAATCTTGGTTTTTTTGACGTTTAGCTGCAACCCGGCTTTTGCGCTTTCTTCTTTCACCTTGATTAGAAGGCTCCTCAGCTCCTCCTCGCTTTCGGCCATCAGAGTGGTGTCATCTGCATATCTGAGGTTGTTAATGTTTCTTCCAGCAATTTTCACCCCAGCTTTGGTGTCCGTGGAGAACTATAATTCATCAGAGTATGGGGTACTGTGTTTGACAAGTACATTCTGTGGCGGGGCTTCGTAGGACAGATTTGCCGTGGAATATGGTGGCCTGGGAGTCCGGTAGTCTGGAGGGTTTCTAAGCACAGGCTGGAAGGGCCTCTTGTCAGGAGGGATTGGATGGTGTCTTCCTGCCTGTCAGCAGAAGGGGGTTGGACTGAGGCGGTTCTTGGGGCCTCTCCCAACTCGAAGGTCTTTTCATGGCTGAGGCCTCTTTCCCAACACTGGCCTCACTGGACCCCTCTCCAATGCAGTCACCTCCTGAAACACACTTTCCAAGGGAAGCATCCTATTCCTCTGTTGAGCGGCTCTTACTGCTAATAGGTTTCTCTGATTCTTCAGGTGGAATCTCTTTTCCTGCCATTTGAATCCCTTGCTCTGTTGTGTCCCAGTCTCCTCAGTGGGGCCTCCCTTAGTATGTTGAAACATGGCTCCAATGACCCTTCTCTCGGCCTCCTCTTCTTCAAGCGAAATGTACTCATCGGCTCCTCAGAGGGATTCATGACTTCTGGACCTTTGACCCTTTTGGTGGCCCTTCCTTCTCTGGACCCTTCTGCCTGTCCCTCTCCTTCTTGGATTGTGGTCTCCAGAAATGGACACAGGATGATCCCAGGTGAGTTTCGGACCAAAGCAGAACAGAAGGGGGCTGTGACTCCCCTCCATCGAGACACCAGCCTAGAATCACATTGGCCTCTTTTGCTGCAGCTTCACACTCTTGACACATTTTCCGCTTGCAGACTACTAAGAACAGGATTCGCTGCTATCCACACTTTTAGATTTCCTCAAGGAGCAGATCCCCCAGGAAAGCATTTGAAAACACACAAACACACACTCACACAAATAGTTGTTCTTGAAGAAACATAACAAATTTTATTGTCATAGCCATGCCATCATAATCATACCATCATATGATCTTAACTAGACACACACATTTGCACCAACTATGGTCCTTTCCACACTGCCCCTTATCCTAGGATATGATCCCAGATTATCTTCTTATCCTGGATTATCTGGCAGTGTAGACTCATATAATCCAGTTTAAAGCAGAAAATCTGGGACCAGATCCTGGGATAGAGGGCAGTGTAGATCCAGTCTACATGGCAGCATTGTCAGCATATCTCACTTCTTCCTCTTAGGCCCCGTCTACACTGCCACAGAATCCATTTTGAAGTGCAGTTAATCAGAATTCTGAAACTGGATTATATGGCAGTGCAAATGAGGTTTAGGGCTCCATTTCACACTGCCCATTTCATGCCGTTTGAACTGGATTATATGGTCAGTGCAGAGAAATGTGGATGAGCCTGCACTCACCATACAATGTAGTTCTACCTTCACGAAAGGATCCGTGCGGATGATGCCTGAGTTGCGGGTCCTGGGCGGTTTGGGTCTCCCTCCCCAAAGGAATGCAAGGAAAGCGCCAAATTCAAATGAAAGGGGGACATTTATTCTAAACACAGATGTTTAAACCTGTAGAGCAGATATTATACACTTGGTTACAAAACAGACTATAGAAGAATACAATATTAAATCACAATTTACATCAGTGTTGCCCAACACGACAACCCTGGTTAAAAAGCCTATACAACAGAGAGAACTATGGCTCCATCTACACTGCCATAGAATCTAGTTTGAACCACAGTTAAAATGCATTCTGAAACTGGGTTATATGGCAGTGCAATACATACTTCATCACACTAGAGAATGAATCCACTTTAAATCTGGTTGCTGCCTCCTGCAGAATTCTGGGCTTTGTAGTTTAGGGAGGAGACTTTAACAGCCTCACGAAACTATAAACCCCAGAATTCTGTAGGAGGCAAAAACTGGATATTAAGCGGATTCATTCTCTAGTGTGATGAGGATAGCCTGATCTACACTGTGCATTTCATGCAGTTTGAACTGTATTATGTGATCAATGCAGACCTGTGTTGGATCTACATAGCCAGATTATCTGGCAGTGTAGACGCATATAATCCATTTTGAGGAAGATAATCCGGGATCAGATCCTGGAATAGAGGCCAGTGTAGACCCAGCCTCCATGGCAGCATTATCATCTTCTCCCACTTCTTCCTCTTAGGCCTCGTCTACACTGTCATATAATCCAGTATGAATCCCAGTTAATATGGGATAGAGGTCAGGATAGACCCAGCCTCATATGCAGTTCAACCTGCATGAAAGGGTCAGTGTGGATGAGGCCTGAGTGGCAAGCCCTGGGTGGCTTGGGTCTCCCTCCCCAAAGGAATCCAAGAAAAGCGGCCAATTAAAAACAAAGAGGTACATTTATTCTAATCAGTTATTATTAAATAATACTATTTTGGACTAGACTATTATATCATACTAAATTACAATAAACCGAGAGTGGGGGGCTTCTCCAATCGCGCTGTTCAAGGGCAGTTCTTCCCCTCCGGCGCTAGGCTGTGGGTCCTGGGGTTTGCAGAGGAGGGAGGGGGCCCTTGGAAACCCCCCATCCGCCAGAGTGGCCTGGGCCTCCCTCCACGGCCAGCCCCGGATCCACAGGAGGCAGCCAGAGCGGCCAAAGGGGAAGAGCAGCGCTTTCACAGTGGAGTGGGATCCTCTCCTGCACAACAACACAATTACAATATACTAAATTACAACAAAGCAAAAAAACCCCCAAATCTATGGAAGTCCTGTCTTCTCTCTCCTATTCTTGCAGGTGCCAGTCAGGGTCTCTCGAGGTTAATGTCCCTCGGTGGTCAGGGTCCTTCACTCTTAAGCGTCCCTCGCCGGTCAGGGTCCCTCGGTGGTCAAGCTCCCTTGAAGTTAATGTCCCTCGATGGTCAGGGTCCTTTGTTGTTAAGGATCCCTCGGCGGTCAGGGTCCCTCGGTGGTCAAGCTCCCTTGAGGTTAATGTCCCTCGATGGTCAGAATCCTTCGTCCTTAAGGGTCCCTCGGCGGTCAGGGTCCCTCGGTGGTCACTGTCCCTCGGATCCTCCGTCCAGAGCGGTCCTGCAAGAACGGCAGGGCAGAGTCAGTGGGGAGCGCTGCCCCTCCTCCTCCTCCTCCTCCTCCTCCCCAGCAGCCAGGCCTCCGTCCAGGTGCGTCCAGGTGAGGAAGGGGGCAGGTGGGGGGGGCAAGAGTCCCCAAGGAGGCCCTTGTCCCATTGCCAGGGGAGGAGGAATGGCCACCTGCTTCATAGGTTTGTAAAGGCCACTGACAGCCGCAAATGGGTCGGCCTTCCTCGGGCGTTCCACTGGAAAATACAAAGGCAATCCTCTCCATGAAGTCTGTAAAATGTGCACATGTGGATTTTCATGGCAACTGTGCAACTGTTCAGAACATTCTAGAGCTTTAGCATTGCAACATTTTAGCGAAGGCCCCGTCCACACTCCCTGATGAGTATATAACCCGTGGGTGGGGCTGAGCCTTAGTTCCTTTTTCCCGCTGCGATCGGCAGCTGTAGGAACCTCTTCTAGTAGCTGGAGCCTTGGCAGACAGCAGAGAGCAAAAGCTCCTGAATAGCCCCAGTCAGGGACGAGGTCTAAAGACGCTCAAAAGAAGATCAAAAAAAGAAGGCAACTCACTGGCATGTGGCCTTTGAGCCCTCCTCGTCTGAATGGAGAGCTTCCCCAAACGGGAGGCTTTGCTTCCCTCCTCCTCATTGGAGGGGCCATCCCACCTGACTCCTGCAGAGTTTTGGATGGAGCTGGATGAGTGTGAGCAGCAGCACCATCAGGAAAACTCGGGCGTCATCCCTGAAACCCTGCCTCCTACCCAGTCGCCTGCAAGTGCGACACTCAGGGAGACAGACCAGGGGATGAGCCTCCCCCTTGGGACCGAGGCCCCAGGACCACAGGGAACGCCACCTAACCCTCTCGGTCCTGAAAGTGAGAGGCAGGCATCAGTGGATGCCGCCACCAGGAGGGAAACCGATCCCCACGGTACCAACAGTGTTTGCTGTCTGTGGATTCTTGGTCCTCGTGCCCTTGCAGCCCATCCAAGGCATTCCATTTCTATTCATGGTCACGTTCACCTGCCCCAAGCGCCTACGACCCATAGATTATGGCTATTTTCCATACCCCTCCCCCCCCCCCCCCCAATATGGGAGATATCACTATGCAAACTGCTATTGGGACAGGACACCGTAACCTGAGTCTGGGGCGAGGTGTCCATCAGCCCCATCGGCTACAGTCCCCCCCCCCCCTGCCTCCACAAAGAGGACACCCCACACTGACCTGCAGCGGGCCAAACTCTGATGGCTCCAGCGACAGTCAATCTTTGTTCTCCCCAATGGGAAGAGGAGGATGACCACAAACAATCTGACTCTGATGCAGGGGAAACCGTGACCCCAGCAAATGAGCCGCATGGGAACCCAGAACCTGATCCTCTCCCCTCAGAGGAATTTAAGAACTTCTCAGCCCTCCTTATTAGGTTGGCACGTGCTCTCAATCTACCTACCACGCAGCCCACAGCAGTAGTGGGAGACCCTTGCTTCCCGTCTTCAGAACAGCAGACTTCCACTTCTACAGTTTTGCCTCCACTACCCTATTTACTCCAAATAATCAAGACACCTGGAGTGTCTCCATCGCTGGTCCCAGAGACTCCCAAAAGCGCAGGAGGGTTTTATCAAATGGATCTCTCTTCAACTTCTTGGCTGGCTAAACAATCCAAACCTAACTCAATAGTCACTGGAGCTCAATTGCACCCGGCCCAAAGAAATCAAACCTCCATTTCTGATAGAGAAGGGAAGAAGCTTGACGCCATGGCCAAAAAGTTTTACTCTTCAGCTTGCCTCTTTGCATGCATGGCACGCTATGGCGTCTATACGAGTGTATACCAAAACCTTTTGTGGCGCAAGATTGCCCTCTACTTGGACATGCTCTCTATGGGTGAACAAGCACTAGCCAAAGCATTACAGCAGGAAGCATGCTCACTAGCGAGTCTACAAAAGGAGCTTGCCAAAAATACAGCAGAAAATGACAAAGCCCTCCAACAACAAAAATTGTTGTTTTTATCCCCAGCCGCTCTAGTAGCGGTTCAGTCTCCCCAATTCAGCACCCAACTTCTCCAGTTCAAACTCCTCCGCGTCGTGCTCCTTCACCCTCCTTGTCATCAGCCAAAATGTTTCAATGCTAACGATGTTCCGAACAGTTACACCGGTGCAATGAAAACCCATATGTGCGCATTTCACAGACTACCACTTGAAGAAATATGGCTACAGGTATGCAACCTATACTTCCATTTAATATATGAACAAGGGCAAGCCTGAAGTGGTCACAGAAAAATCTGGGATGGTATAAGACACTCTCGACAAAAATGGACCATTCAGCCAAGAGAACCAGAGACCTTGTCCTCAGAGATGTTTACCCCAAGTCAAGGCTCAGGAGAGGAAGAGAGGAGCCAAGGCTTCCTCTGAAGACCTGACTCGGTCACCCCAAATGTTTCCTATGGCTGGATCTACACTGCCAAACAATGCAGTTTGGACTAATACACACACACACACACACACACACAGAGTCAGTGTAGACCCATACTATGCAGTTCGGTGCAGTTCAAAGGGCATTATATGGGTTTACACTGACTATTTAACACAATACAGACTGCATTGTATGGCACTGAAGATCCAGCCTCAGTTTACTGCCATATCTTCACAAGAGTCTTCATATTAGGGATTGTTCCTTCAAATATTCATTTCAACTGGCAGCACCTTCAAATCTGGCCAATAAAAGGATGAGAGATACACAACATCCCATGCCAGAGATGGGTTTCTGGGTCCTGGAGGAGTGCCACAAGCCCAAAAGAAATCTCTGGGGCCTGCAGAGTTCAATGAAAATTTGGCTATACAATGCCTGACATGAAGCTTATGGTGAAGATATGACAGGTGACATCTAGGAGGATTGTGTCAGGTAAGTGAATCAGAGAAACCCTGGGTCTTCCTTTCTCCTCCTTCCTGACTCCAGGAATCTCAATATGAATCTTCAGGCAGGAGAGTCCGCAGGTCTCTTTCCTTCAAGGCCCATTTCTTTGGGGAGTGAATTATACAATTCCAGAAATTCCTGGGCAAAGATCTGTCTATGGACCATGTTCTGTGGAATAAGGTTGCCATTGTTCTTGGAATTGCCTTTGCCTGTCCAGTGCATCCCCTGAAGAAGGCCAACTCCATGAGTGGTGAAACACTTTGGGCTTTTTGAGCCAACAAAGCAGGTGGCCACCTTTCTCCAAGTGGAGCTGAGTCTCCCGAATGGCCTGGACAGATGGGGGCTGCGACCCTGTGACCCTCCCCTGACCCCTGCCCTCCTGACCCCTCTGATGGGGACAGAGGGAGGGATGATGGAGGTGTTGGGGGGGCAGGAGGAGGGAGGCGTGGCAGTACCTGGAGGGGAGGGGGAGGGGAGGAGGGGCAGGACCCCTGGGTGGGCAAGAGGGAGGGAGGCGCCCTTGTGGGGATGCCACCTTGGGGACGAGGAGGCGGTGGTGGCATCCCAGGCCGAGAGGGAGGGGTCGGGGGGGGGGAGAAGTCAAAAGAGGCAGAGCCCACCCAAGTGAAGGAAGGAAGGCCCAGGGAGCAGGTGGTGGACTCTCCCCTCCAGGCCCCCAAATCCCCCACAGAACAGAACAGAGCACAACATTGAGCAATATTCGAGAAGACAAAAACCCGAAAGGAACAAAAATTAGAAAGAAAATTTTAAAACAGGAGCTCTTGCTGATGATCTTATTTGCCCAATTGAAGACTTTGTGGAAAATATCCGAAAAAGGATCTAACAATGTTTATTTGGCAAGGAAAGAGAGCGAGGATTAAATGTATGAACTTAACGGATGAAAAGAACAGAGGAGGCTTAGGACTCTCTGGTGTAAAATTATATTATGAAGCATGTGTATTCGATTGGAGAAAGGATTGGACGACTCTCCAAAAAGCAAGAATACTGACACGAGAGGGATTCGACCTCAGGCAAGGCTGGCACGCATGGAATGGATGAATGGGAGGATTATAAACTGAAATACACTTATTCATACGAATTAAAAGAATATCGGTAAAAAATGATGTACCAGCGATACATCACCCCCGACAAACTAGAAAAATGTTATAAAAATTTAGACACAAAGTGCTGGAAATGGGAATCAGAACAAGGCACCTTCTTCCACATGTGGTGGAATTGCAAAAAAACAAAAGAAAATTCTGAAAAGCAATTCACGCCAGAAGATATTACAGGAACAAATTAAACTTAGATTGTTGTAGGTTTTTTCGGGCCATATGTCCATGTTCTAGAGGCATTCTCTCCTGACGTTTCACCTGCATCTATGGCAAGCATCCTCAGAGGTGATAGATGCAGGCAAAACGTCAGGAGAGAATGCCTCTAGAACATGGACATATGGCCCAAAAAAACCTACAACAACCCAGTGATTCCGGCCATGAAAGCCTTCGACAAGAAATTAAACTTAAATCGGAACACTTTTTATTGGGAATTACAGATGAAAAATTAGAGAAGAAAAAAGATGTCTTCTTTAACTATCTAATTTTCCCCAGCCCTTGCCTTCCCTCACTCCTTCTCCTTCTCCCCACTTCCCCACACCTCACACAGTTCCCCCGCCACACCCCTCACTTCCCTCCCTTCTTCCCTGTTTTACCTAATTGGAAAATTTCCATATAAATTAATGTTAAAAAAACAACAACCGAGGGGCCAGAGGGGCCCAGGCAGTCTTCCTGCTCTGCTCTGTTCTGCTCTGCTCTGTTCCCAGGGCCCCTGGTGGCAATGGGGCCCAGAGCGGGGGCGGGGCTTCTGCAGGGGGCGGGGCTTCCCTGGGCCAGGGCTGGGCAGACTCCCGCCCACTGGACGCTACTTCCCTTTGGGGCTGCGGCACAGCTGGAGCGCAGGTCTTCCTGTTGGGCGCGCACGCGGGGGATCGTGGTGTTCCTGCAAAGGGCAGAGAAAGCAGGGCTTGGGTCTCCTTCCATGGGGGCCTCTCTTAGGGCCTGCGCTGAAGGAGACCCCAAGGCAGACCCTCCTCGGCTGACGTGGACCCCTCGCTTGTCTCCTCGTCTGCTCTTTCTGCCCTGCGACTCCAACCGCCTGGGGTTCTCTGTGTGCTTGGAGGGAGTCTCTACACTCTGGAACTGATCAGGCTAACCACTGTTGTTTTGTTTTCCTTCCATCCCAAAGCTCTTTACAAACCTCCCTCCCTCCTTCCCTTTCTCCCTCCCTCCTTCTTGCCTTCTCTCTCTTTTCCACCCCTTCTTCCCTCCCTCCCTCTCATCTTCCTTCCTTCCACCTCCCTCAGTCCTCCCTCCCCTTACCTCCCTTCTTCTTTTCGCTCCTCCCCTCCCCTCCTTCTCCCCCTCTATTCCTCTTTCAACCCTTCTTTCCTACTCCCTCCCCCCCATCTTCCATCCCTTCCTCCTTCCCTCCTCCCTCTATCCTTCCTTGCTTTGTCTTTTCCCTCTCTTCCTCCATTTCCTCCCTCCTTTCTCCTGCCTCTCATCTTCCTCCCTCCCACCGCCCTAGCTTCCTCCTTTCCATTTCTCCTTTCCTCGTTCAGTCCTCCTTCCCCCCTCCCATCTTCCATCCCTTCCTCCTTCCCTCCCACCCTTTGTCCCTCCCCTCCCTTCCTTCTTCTTTTCCCTCCCTCCCTCTCTCCTCCCTCACTTCTTCCTTTCCCTTCCTCTTCTTCTCTCAGTTCTCCCATCTTCCACCCCTTCCTTCTTCCCTCCTCCCTTCCTCCCTCTATCCTCCCTTGCTTTCTCTTTTCCCTACCTCCATTTCCTCCCTTCCTCCCTCCCTCTCATCTTCCTCCCTCCCTCCCACCTCCCTCACTTCCTGCTTTCCCTTTCTACATTCCTCTCTCAGTCCTCCTTCCCCCATCTTCCATCCCTTCCTCCTTCCCTCCCTCCCTTTGTCCCTCCCTCCCCACCCTTCCTTCTCCCCCTCTATTCCTCCTTCAAGCCTTCTTGCCTACTCCCTCCCTCCCATCTTCCATCCCTTCCTCCTTTACCTCCTCCCTCCCTCCTTCCCTCTATCCTCCCTTGCTTTCTCTTTTCCCTCCTTCCTTTCTTCCTCCTCCCTCTTTTCTCCCTCCCTTCCTCCCTCCCTTTCATCTTCCTCCCTCCCACCTCCCTCACTTCCTGCTTTCCCTTTCTACATTCCTCTCAGTCCTCCTTCCTCCCCATCTTATATTCCTTCCTCCTTTACCTCCTCCCTCCCTCCTTCCCTCTATCCTCCCTTACTTTCTTTTTCCCCTACCTTCTTCCTTTCTTCCTCCTCCCTCTTTTCTCCCTCCCTCCCACCTCCCTCACTTCCTGCTTTTCCTTTCTACATTCCTCTCTCGGTCCTCCTTCCCCCTTCCTCCTTCCCTCCCTCCCTTTGTCTCTCCCTCCCTCTCCTCCCTCGCTTCTTCATTTCCCTTCCTCCCTTCCTCTCTCAGTTCTCCCTTCCCATCTTCCATCGCTTCCTCCTTTCCCCCCTTTGTCCCTCCCTCGCTCTCTCTTCACTTCCTTTCTCTTTTCCTTCCCTCTTCCATTTCCTCCTCCCTCCCTCCATTTCTTCCTCTTTACTTTCCTCCCTCTATCCTTTCTTTCCTCCTCCTTCTTTTCCTCCCTCTTTTCTCCCTCCCTCCCTCTCACCTTCCTCCCTCCCACCTCCCTCACTTCCTCCTTTCCCTTTCTCCCTTCCTTTCTCAGTCCTCCTTCCACCCTCCCATCTTCCTCTCAGTTCTCCCCTCCCATCTTCCATCCCTTCCTCCTTTCCCTCCTTCGTCCCTCCTTCGCTCTCCCTTCACTTCCTTTCTCTTTTCCCTCCCTCTTCCCTTTCTTCCTCTCTCCCCCCATTTCTTCCTCCCTCCTTTCCTCCCTCTATCCTTTCTTCCTCCCTCTTTTTCTCCTTCCCTCCCCCCTCCCTCTCTCTTTCTTTCCTCCTCCCTCCCTCCCTTCCTTACCTGTCCATCAGGTGGGTGGGTCCTTGGCGTACTCTGGCGGGTACCTCTGTCGCCTGCTGGCCGCCACCAAGCGCCGAAGAGCAGCTTGCAGTCCGTGCCGGGAGTGGAGGGCGGAGGTCCTGGCGAGGATGGCCTTGGTCTCCCAGCCAACTCGCCTGACTTCAGGGTCATGGTCGGCAAGGAGGAAGATCAGCCCTGAAAAGGAGAGAGGGAGGGAAGAGAAAAGTTGAGGGAGGGCACACGGACTCCCCAGGGAGCCTCTCTCCCCAGGCCCAGGCCCTCTCAGGCCCCACTTACAGGCCTCGAAGGTGCAGACGTTACTCTGGGTCGCGATGCTGCCGATCTTGTGAAGCAGGTGACCTGGAAGGGAAGGCAGGCAGCAAAGAAGAGAGGGATGACCTCCATGAGCAAAGAGTTCCCCAGGAGGGGCTCCAAGGACTGTTCTGCAATGAGGGTAGGGGGTCCCTCTGGGGAAAAGGCCCCTCCTGCTGCCCCAAAGGCTGACCTGGAAGCCAGGGGTGGGCACGAAGGGGGCCAAGACCCTCCCGGTCCCTTACCGAGCAACATGGCTGCCGCCTTCTTTGCTGATGGATGTTGGCTCTTAAAGAAAAGCGGGAAGCCATACACCTTCTCCTCCAACTCCCACCTGGAGCTGCAGTGCTGGATCTGGAGGAGAGAGCGGGGTCAAGAGAGGCCAGGCAGAAGAGCCCTTGACTGCCAGGCCTTAGGGCGACCACTAACCAGGCGCTTGGACATCTTGTGCAGCAGCTCCTGCAGGCTGAAGGTGTCCCGCGCCAGAACGCTCTCCTCCAGGTGCCATCCGAGGACCTGCGCCACCTCCCGGAGGGTCTCCCTCGCAGCCTTCCAAGAGGAGAAGGAAGAGGGAAGCTGAGCCAGGCTCCCTTGGAGGGCAAGGGCCCCCTCCCTCCTCCCTAAGCCCCAAGGCCTTATGGGGCCAGAGCTGGGCTTCCCTCCTACCTTGGCAACCTCCTCATCCTCATCTTCCACGTGCACCAGCACCGCCAGGAGGCCATGGATGGTCTGGCGCTCCTGATTGGGATCTTCTGGGCGCCAGAGAAGATGCTTGAAGCATTCCAGGGCTGCCTTCCGGATCTTGGCCGCCTCCTAAAAGGGGGAGTGAAAAGAAAGCCATCTTTCCCCTGTTTCCTTCCCTGAAGGCCCTTCTCAGGGCATGGGGAGAGGGAAAAGCCAGCTCCCTCCCTCCCTCCCTCCCCAAGGAGGAGACCCAGGGGCCAAGACTCACGTGGTGGAAGAGGAGGCGGTAGACGGCAGCCAGGTGAACCTTCGCGGGGCCCCGGTCTTCTTCCTGAAGCAAGGGCTCCAGCCGGCCAGCCAGGTCCAGGAACTCCAAGGTGATGTTGTGGTGGGGGGATTGCAGCCCCGCAGTGACCCCGACCAGGAGCTCCTTAAGGCCCATGGTCTGCAAAGAGAGAGGAAGGAGGGCCAAGTCAAAGCGCAGCCCTGCGTAAGACGTACCCTGCAGAGGATGCCGGACCACAGGCCTCCCCCCTTCTTTGAGGAAGGAACCTTCCAGGATCTTCTTGCTACGACCTCAAGAGCAAGGCCTGCTGAGTGGAGCCTGGGCTGTGCTTGACTTACCTCCCTGTAGGTCTTGCAGAGCAGGAGAAGGCCCTGCCTGCTCTGATGTTGGACAGCCAGGCTGCGATGTTGGAGCCAGGCTGTGAGCAGCGTCCAGGTCTTCTCCGGGGAGTGAGGGCGCTGGCCGATGTGAAGTAACTGAAAGAGAAGAGGAGAAGCGTGAGGGGCTAGAGCCAGGAAGGGAAGCACTGCCTCTCCTCGCCTCGCCAGCCCTGCCCTAAGGCCCTTTCCAACCCCAAAACCCAGGCCGACCAACCCTCCTCACCTGAATATAGAAGGCCACCAAGCCGGCTGAATGCTCCAGCGGCGCTTCTTCCTCCCAGGTGGAACTCAGGTGCCGGAGAAGGGAAGAAGAGGACTTGAGGAGGCTCCTGCAAGACAAAAGAGACCCCCTGAGGAAACCCAGCCAGAGAGAACAAGCCGGGCCTCCTCCCTGAACCTCCTCCAGCCCTTGCTCCTTACTGCAATTGGAGGGCCATCCCCTCGGGGCAGACGCTGGGATCTTCAAACATCTTTTCGGAGGTCTCGTCGTGGCACACCCAGGCCACCCTCTTCACTAGCACGGAGACGATCTTCGCGATTTCTCTGCAGAAGAAAAAGGAAAGAAAAAGGCTTACTTCCCAGTGGAGGGTCTGAGTCCCCCATCAGGCCCCCCAAAAGGGTTGGGAGTCCCGCTGACCCTTCCTCCCCACCCTCTCCTTACCCTGGAGGAACGTAGCCACTGCTCCGGTTCCTGCTGGGTGCCTCCAACCCAGGCCTTGTGACCTCGATGAAGTTGGTCACCAAGGCGAGCAGAAGCTCCAGGAACCACCCCTCCAGGCGACAGCTCTCCTTGATGTGCTTCACGATCCCGCCGATGGCCCGCGTCGCTCTTGCCTGCGGAGAGAAAGGAGGAGGTTTGAACCTCACCAGAAGGAGGGCTCCTGGTCAAGGCTGGGAAAGAGGGGGTCCCATTCTCCTTCCCCTTACCGTGGCCGCATCCCCAGCAGGGCCGCCCTGTTCCTCGCCCTCCTGGGCCAGCCAAGGGCCCTCCTTCACCTTGGCCAGGAACAGGTCCAGCGCCGCCTCCAGGCAACAATACTGTGAATTTAGTACGGCGCATACTAATTCACCACAAGGCCTGTGAATGAAGAGAGGGAAGAGGGAGCCATGGTCAGGGCCAGCCTTGTCTCTGACCCCATGGGGAGACCGCTAGGGCCCCATCGGGACAGGGATGGGGCACCCCCAGGCCCAGCTCTCTTACCTCCCATTGGACTCCAGAAAGTGGTCCGTGGCCATCTTGAGGTGTTTGCGGGCCACATAGTCCACTGCTTGCATGGCCTCTGCAGAGGAGGGACTGCAGACAAGCATGCAAAGACGATGCAGGTGTTCTTTCGCCTGAAAGCAAAGAAAGGAGGGAAGAAACAATGGCACCCGGCAGCCATGGAAAGGCCCCTGGAGCCAAAAGTGGAGGGAGAGAGTTGACAGGTGAAGTGTGTAGAATGCCTGCTGAGGGTAACTGGGCATTGGGCTCCCAACATACCTTTCCAGTGGCCAGAGAGACCACCAGGTGACGAACGGGAGCCGAGAAGAGCAGCCTACCTGAAGGCCGGATTTCTCTGGGACGAACCTGTCATCCGGAAGGTCTCTGCAGGAGGCCCCTCTTCTTCTCCTGAAGAAGGCATTGGGCGATGCCTCTTGGGTGGTGGTCCCAGGCCTGGCCGGGGGGAACTCTGGGCCTTACCTGCTCTGGGTCCAGGGAGGACCACCTCCGAGGGTGAAGGGCCATGTCTACGGCTTCCTCGTGGCTCAGGGAACTGGAAGAGAGAGAGGCACAAGGAGGTGAGGCCTGGCAGGGCAGGGACGGAGGACAAGGAGCAGGGCTGTGGTCATCCCTCCCGGGCAATAGCAACGCACCTGCTCGAACTGGGGGGAGGGTCCCACACCTCATCCTCTATGCTGGCGATGTCTGCCAGCGTTGCCTCGTCGGCGTCCTGCAAAAGACAATTGGGCAGAGGAGTGAAAAAGGGGCCAAAAGAGAAGGAATGGGAAGGCAGCCCAGGGGAGGAGGACTAGAGTGGGAGGAAGGAGGTGAAAGGAGGGGCAGGGAGAGGAAAAGAGGTGGGGGGTAGAGAGGAAGGCGCCCACCCCTCTTTTACCGTCCCCTTCCCTTCCTTACCATCTTCTGAGTGAGCTCGTTGACACTGCAAGGAGAGAGAGACAAGAAGGCAAGGTCAGAAGAAGTCCTCCCCTCTCTTCTCTCTGGTGGAGCCCCCCAAGCCCCCATGGAATAAGAGTGCAGGCTGAGGCCCCCTTGGCCTCAATTGGGAGAGGGAGGGAGGAGACCTCTGCCTGCCATGTTCCCCTGAAACTGGGAAGGAGGTACCTCTCTGTATTGAGGTCCAGGGCCACCCACTCCGGCAGGAACAACTCAGAAGGGATCCCAACTTCCTTTGAGCCCTGTTGAGAGGGAAGAAGGGGGAAGAAGAGGGAAGTTTGTGCTGTGCCTTTTGCCACACCCTCCCTCACTCTTTCCCAGGTGAATTCGTACTGCTAATCCTGGAGAGGGTTGGACTGCAACCCCCAGACCTCCTCCCCAATGACCATGCTGCCTGGGGCTGATGGGACTTAGAGTTGCCAGATTCCCACCGCAAGGGAGGCCTCTTCAGCCAAGGGCCACCTTGAACTCAAGGGGTCTTGGGGTGGCCCTGATCCAGCTACCTCTTTCCAGCCCCCCTCTTTCACTCACCAAGTCTTTGGGTAGTTTGTTCTGCGGCGGAGTTGGGGTCTTCTCCGAGAGGAAGCTGCTAGAAGGGCAAGGGACAGAAGAAGAGCTCAGCTTGGGATCCCCTCCATTCTCCCAAGGTCCCCAAGGCCAGCCCCACCCCAAGGACCTTCCAGCCCCTGGGAGGAAGGCAATGTTCTGGGAGGCCCCAAACCCCCAGGCCGCAGCCTTCCCTACCCCCCCCCCCCCAAATCATGGGCAGGAGGTACCTCTCTGCTCTCTCGGAGGACGTCAGGCTCCCCCTCTGCACTTCCAGGCTGCTGTCTGCCCAGGGGAGCTCCTCTCTCCCCAGAAACTGTAGGAAAAGGAGGGGAAACTCAAGGCTCCAACAAAGAAGGGCTTCTCCTTCCGCTACAACCTCTTTCCAGTCATGTTTGGACTGCCACCCCCAGCATTCCTCTCAGTTGACCACACTGTCAGAGGCTGCTGTGATTTGCAGTCCAACGACACATCAGGGCTGTAGGATCTCCTCCGCTCTTCAGCAGAGGCCCACCTGGGAACCAAAGCGGAATCGCCCTCCTTTCTTGGATGCTGACCGCTGCCTTGGCCCAGCTTCTGTGAGGGACAGGGAATGAACGGGATGGAGGAACCCAAGGGGAAAGGACGGCTATCTTGCTCCAGGGGTCACCAGGGGACACTCAACCCACCACTCATCTCCTGTCCCTAAAGCTCTGTCTCCCTCTGAAGGCGGGCATCTCTTCTGCTTTGGTCAGACCCTGCCTGGAATGGGACTGTGTCCAGTTCTGGGCACCAACGGTCAGAACACACAGGGACAAACTAGATTGTGTTTAGAGAAGAGTGACCAAAAGGGTGAGAGGTCTGAGAACTATGACTCCCTTTGAGGACTGGTTGAGGGAGCCGGGAATATTTGCATTGGAAAAGAGAAGGCGGAGAGGGGATATGAGGGCCATGTGTAAATATTTGGAAGGGTGTCCCATTTGGGAGGGGGGGGGGAGCTTGATTCCTGTGTCTACAGCTGCTGATGGAGAGTAGATTCACACATTCATAGAATCAGAGTTGGCAGATATCCCCAAAGGCCATCTAGTCCAGCCCAGTTCTGCCATACAGTAGAACAGTGTTTCTCAACCTTCCTAATGCTGCGACCCCTTAATACAGCTCCTCATGTTGTATAAATAACAAAATTATTTTTTGTTGCTACTTCACAACTGTGATTTTGCTACTGTTATGAACTGTAATGTAAATATCTGATACGAAGGATGTGTTTTCATTCATTGGACCAAATTTGGCACAAATACCCAGTACGACCAAATTTGAATACTGGTGGGGTTCAGACAAATTTATTTTGGGAGTTGTAGTTGCTGGGATTGATAGTCCACCCACAATCAAAGAGCATTCTGAACTCCACCAACGATGAAATGGAACCAAACTTGGCATACGCAACTCTCATGACCAATAGAAAATATTGGAAGAGTTTGGTGGGCATTGGCCTTGAGTTTTGGAGTTGTAGTTCACCTACAGCACTGTTGACTCGAACAATGATGGATCTGGACCAAACTTGGCATACTCAATATGCCCAAATGTGAACACTCGGGGAAAAAATAGACCTTGACATATGGGAGTTGTAGTTACTGGGATTTATAGTTCACTTACAATCAAAGAGCATTCTGAACCCCACCAACGATAGAATTGTGCCAAACTTCCCACACAGAACCCCCCATGACCAACAGAAAATACTGGTTTCTAATGGTCTTTGGTGACCCCTCTGATACATCCTCGCGACCCCCACAGGGGTCCCGACCCCCAGGTTGAGAAACCCTGCAGTAGAAGGAAGCCCTACTGGACTCCCAGGCAGGAAAAGCCCTCTATCAAACAGCATTTTCTGTCAGGAATTTCTTCCTCATGTTTAGGCAGAATCTCTTCTCCTGCAGTTGGAAACCATTGCTCCTTGAGGCCCTTGTCTCTGGAGCAGCGGAAAACAAGCTTCCCTCTTCTCAATGGGACATCTCTTCTGATATTCAAACCTGGCTCTCATGCCCCTCTCGGCCTTCTTTTCTCCAAGCTAAACACACTCTGCTCCCTGAGCTGGTCCTCATAGGAATGCATGTCATCCAGTTCCTTAGCAAGCTTCTTAAGCGACCAATGTCCAATGTGGCAAATTGCAAGCCCAGAGTTTTCAGGCCCATGGAAGTGATCTGCCAGAAATGGGAAACCTAGAGTTTTTGTTTTATTGCTCTACCCCACCAACTGGCCAGACCACCAAGTTTGAAGGATTGATCTCAGCATTCACTTGAGGGTCAATCCGAGCTAATTCTCCATGATTTGAGAAGCTGATGGATTTCACCCCACAGGGGACACAAGGCGGCTTACAAAATCCGGCAAGATTTTAATGCCGTAACATACACTTTACAATAAAAGAAATATAACCAACATAACCAAGGCTGGAATTAAACATGAGCAACCTTAGATATGCAGATGATACCACTTTGAGGGCTGAAAGGGAGGAGGAGCTAAGGAGCCTTCTAACCAAGGTGAAAGAAGAAAGGGCAAAAGTTGGGTTGCAGTTAAGCATAAAAAAACAAGATGATGGCAACCAGACTGATTGATAACTGGGAAATAGAAGGAGAAAACGTGGAGGCCGTGACAGACTTTGTATTTCTAGGTGTGAAGATGACTGTAAACACAGACTGCAGCCAGGAAATCAGAAGACATTTCCTTCTTGGGAAGAGAACAAGGACCAATCTCGATAAAATAGTGAAGAGTAGAGACATCACACTGGCAATGAATGGTCGCATAGTTAAAGCAGTGGTATTCCCCGTGGAAACTTATGGATGCAAGAGCTGGACCATAAGGAAGGCTGAGTGAAGGAAGATAGATGCTTTTGAACTGTGGAGTTGGAGGAAAATTCTGAGAGTGCCTTAAACCGCAAGAAGATCCAACCAGTCCATACTTCAGGTATTAATGCCCAGCTGCTCACTGGAGGGAAAGATATTAGAGGCAAAGATGAAGTCCTTTGGCCACATCATGAGAAGACAGGAGAGCTTGGAGAAGAGAATGCTGCTGGGGAAAGTGGAAGGAAAAAGGAAGAGGGGCCGACCAAGGGGAAGGTGGGTGGATGGTATCCTTGAAGTGACTGGCTTGACCTTGAAGGAGCTCAGGGTGGCCATGGCCAACAGGGAGCTCTGGCCTGGGCTGGTCCATGAGGGCACCAAGAGTCGGAAGCAACTGAACAAATATACAACAACAAAAACCATAACACATACCCTATCATACTAAAAACACACAAGACAATGAAACAGATTAAAACATAGAACGTATTAAAAGCATAAAGTGCTGAGTCATAGAATCATAGAATCATAGAATCAAAGAGTTGGAAGAGACCTCATGGGCCATCCAGTCCAACCCCCTGCCAAGAAGCAGGAATATTGCATTCAAATCACCCCTGACAGATGGCCATCCAGCCTCTGCTTAAAAGCTTCCAAAGAAGGAGCCTCCACCACACTCCGGGGCAGAGAGTTCCACTGCTGAACGGCTCTCACAGTCAGGAAGTTCTTCCTAATGTTCAGATGGAATCACCTCTCTTGTAGTTTGAAGCCATTGTTCCGCGTCCTAGTCTCCAAGGAAGCAGAAAACAAGCTTGCTCCCTCCTCCCTGTGGCTTCCTCTCACATATTTATACATGGCTATCATATCTCCTCTCAGCCTTCTCTTCTTCAGGCTAAACATGCCCAGTTCCCTAAGCCGCTCCTCATAGGGCTTGTTCTCCAGACCCTTGATCATTTTAGTCGCCCTCCTCTGGACACATTCCAGCTTGTCAATATCTCTCTTGAATTGTGGTGCCCAGAATTGGACACAGTATTCCAGATGTGGTCTAACCAAAGCAGAATAGAGGGGTAGCATTACTTCCTTAGATCTAGACACTATGCTCCTATTGATGCAGGCCAAAATCCCATTGGCTTTTTTTGCTGCCACATCACATTGTTGGCTCATGTTTAACTTGTTGTCCACGAGGACTCCAAGATCTTTTTCACACGTACTGCTCTCGAGCCAGGCGTCCCCCATTCTGTATCTTTGCATTTCGTTTTTTCTGCCAAAGTGGAGTATCTTGCATTTGTCACTGTTGAACTTCATTTTGTTAGTTTTGGCCCATCTCTCTAATCTGTCAAGATCGTTTTGAATTCTGCTCCTGTCCTCTGGACTATTGGCTATCCCTCCCAATTTGGTGTCGTCTGCAAACTTGATGATCATGCCTTCTAGTCCTTCATCTAAGTCATTAATAAAGATGTTGAACAGGACCGGGCCCAGGACGGAGCCCTGCGGCACTCCACTTGTCACTTCTTTCCAAGATGAAGAGGAAGCATTAGTGAGCACTCTCTGTGTTCGTCCACTTAACCAATTACAGATCCACCTCACCGTAGTTTTGCCTAGCCCACATTGGACTAGTTTCCTTGCCAGAAGGTCATGGGGGACCTTGTCGAAGGCCTTACTGAAATCCAGGTACGCTACATCCACGGCATTCCCCGCATCTACCCAGCTTGTAGCTCTATCGAAGAAAGAGATCAGATTAGTCTGGCATGACTTGTTTTTGATAAATCCATGGTGACTATTAGCGATGACTGCATTTGTTTCTAAGTGTTTGCAGACCGCTTCCTTAACAATCTTTTCCAAAATCTTGCCCGGTATCGACGTGAGGCTGACCGGACGGTAGTTGTTTGGGTCATCCTTTTTTCCCTTCTTGAAGATTGGGACCACATTGGCCCTCCTCCAATCTGCTGGAACTTCTCCCGTTCTCCAAGAACTCTCAAAGATGGTTGCCAATGGTTCCGAAATGACTTCCACTAGTTCCTTCAATACTCTGGGGTGTAGTTGATCTGGCCCTGGGGACTTGAACTCATTAAGAGCGGCCAGGTATTCCTGGACGACTTCTTTCCCAATTTGGGGTTGGATGTCCTCCAATCCCTCATCCACTCCATCTTGCTGAGGTTGAAGACTCTCTTTTTGTGAGAAGACCGAGGCAAAGAAGGCATTAAGTAGTTTTGCCTTTTCCCTATCCCCTGTCAGCATTGCCCCATCTTCTCCGCGAAGAGGTCCTATCGCCTCCTTGTTTTTCCTTTTTCTACTGACATAAGAATAGAAGCCCTTTTTATTGTTTTTAATGTCCCTGGCAAGCCTGAGCTCATTTTGTGCTTTAGCCTTGCGGACCTTTTCCCTACAGGTGTTGGCTATTTGTTTGAATTCTTCTTTGGTGATTTCTCCCTTTTTCCACTTCTTGTGCATGTCTCTTTTGTGTCTTAGCACAGTTAGAAGTTCTTTGGACATCCATTCTGGCTTCTTTGCACTTGTCCTATTTTTTCTCTTTGTTGGCACGGTTTGCAATTGCATCTTGAGTATTTCACTCTTGAGAAATTCCCATCCATCTGTAACTCCCTTGTCTTTTAGTATCTGTGTCCACGGCATTCTGCTCAGCGTTTCCTTCATTTTTTGGAAATCAGCTCTCCTAAAGTCCAAAATGCGGGTTTGACTTGTCTTAGTTTCGGCCTTCCTTTGTACCTCAAATTGCAGGAGCACATGGTCACTTGCCCCTAAGGATCCTTCCACTTCGACCGCATCGATCAGGTCCTCCGCATTTGTTAGGATGAGATCAAGAGTAGCCAATCCCCTTGTTGCCTCTTCTACCTTCTGGACCATGAAATTGTCTGCCAGGCAAGCGAGGAATTTGTTGGACCTTGTACTCTTGGCCGAGTTTGTTTTCCAGCAAATATTGGGATAGTCGTGAGTTTATACAGAGTAGTTAGTCCATAGTCATGGTCAAAACTGTTGAACTCGAATTCCGTATTGGCATATTCTCTGAACGCCTGCGTACAAAGCCAGGTCTTTAGTTTTACCTGAAGACCAGGAGGGATGGGGCCTGCCTGATGTCACTAGGGAGGGAGTTCCACAACCGAGGGGCCATCACTGAGAAGGAAGGCCCTGTCTCATGTCCCCACCAATCATGCTTGCGAAGGGGGTGGGACCAAGAGCAGGACCTCCCCAGCAGATCTTAAAACTCTAGTTGGCTCATAAAGGGAGTAAAGTTCAAACAGGAAGTTGGACCAGAACCGTTTCTAGTAAATTATTAGAAATCTTGGACATCTGCGCCCAATCCCACAGTTTATCCTTCCAATTTTTGATGCTTAATGTTTTTTTTTTTCACCTTTCCAATCTTTGACAATCGTTATACATGCAGCAACGAAGCTGTAGTGACAAATTTCTCTTTCCAGGCACATCCCTGGATTTTTTAAAACTTGGTTGTGGAACATTATATTTGTTACCTTGATGATTTTTTTCAATAAGCCTGCACCAATTCACAAGACCATCACACATGGAAGAAGGTCCCTTTCTTTATTTTATACCTCCAACAGAATCCTGATTGGAAATTATCTATTTTGGTGAGGAGAGCTGTGGTTGCATAACACCTCTTCCTCTATCACGGGCACGACTTGTGGGAACGAGGGAGAGATCCTTCTCCGTTGTGGCCCCCTGGCTATGGAACTCGCTACCTGGTGAGATTAGGCAAGCCCACACCCTGGCAGCCTTTAAGAAAGCTCTATAGACTTGGCTTTTTCTGATGTGCCTTTGGAGAGTGACCATATATTCCAGTCCTGTTGTTTCGTCTACACTGCTTCCCTCATATTGCACTTTCCCCCACCTTATTGAAAGTCTAATCCCACTGTTCAGTCCCCTATGAGATCCTCCCCCACAAATGTACCTTTTCATTGCTATCTCATCCAGTGTTTTATCATTTTATGTCGTGCATTTGGCCTGCCCACTGTGTTTTATTTTCCACTATGTTATTTTGTACTGTGTATTTTACTTAATTGGTTTATTTATTTTATTATGATGTTATTTTGTTGTTTATATTTTATGTTGCTGTAATGATCGCTGGGACTGGCCTCATTTAAGCCGCTGTGAATCCCCTTTGGGGAGACGGTGGCGCTGTAGAAATAAAGTTGTTTATTATTATTATTATTATTATTATTATTATTATTATTATTACTGCATAACACCTATAGAACACTTTATATCAATTGTCTGTAACTGAAGCCGCCACTCTGAATTTGAAACCTTTATTCCACAGGTATTCCCAATGATCAAGATCTATGTTTCTCCCCAGATGTTTTGCCCATGAAATCATGGAGGACTCTATACAATCATAGGATGTATAACGTAGGACACATCTGCCCTTATGAACCAGCTAGGACAGGGGTCCTCAAACTAAGGCCCGGGGGCCGAATACGGCCCTCCAAGGTCATTTACCCGGCCCTCGCTCAGGGTCAACCTAAGTCTGAAACGACTTGAAAGCACACAACAATAACAACACCAACAACAAACCTATCTCATCAGCCAAAAGCAGACCCACACTTCCAATTGAAATACTAATAAGTTTATATTTGTTAAAATTGTTCGTCATTTTATTTATTGTATTGTTTTTAAGTGTTTTTTGCACTACAAATAAAATATGTGCAGTGTGCATAGGAAATCATTCATTTTTTTTAAAATTATAATCCGGCCCTCCAACAGTTTGAGGGGCTGTGACCTGGCCCTCTGTTTAAAATGTTTGAGGACCCCTGAGCTAGGACCTTAAGATCATCTGGGGAGGCCCTGTTCTCGATCCTGCCTGCGTCACAAATACATTTAGCGGGGACGAGAGACAGGGCCTTCTCAGTGGTGGCCCCTTGGCTATGGAATGCCCTTCCTAGGGACATTAGATCGGCACCCTCCCTTTTAACATTCCGGAAAAAAGGTTAAGACTTGGCTGTTTGAGCAAGCGTTTGAAAATGCAGTGTGACAGACATATGGAATGGCTGGATGATGAGATTGGACAACGTTTTTAACTAAGAGACCTAAATGATTTATATTTTATTGATCTTGTTATGGTTTTATATTACATGTTAATGTTTTTAAATGTTTTATGGTGTTATTGGGCATTGAATTGTTGCCTCCGTAAACCTCTCTGAGTCGCCTGTGGGCTGAGAAGGGCGGTATATTTATTTATTTATTTATTTGCTTTATTTCTATACCGCATTAATTAGGCGACTCAATGCGGTTTACACAATACAGGTTATCACAACAATATCCTAAGCAATTAAAACACATCATATACAGCAGACAAAATCAAATAATCATTATCATATCATAATGCCTCAATAACAAATCAGAATCCGTTCTCATAATCCTTGTACCATTTCCTATGTTCAATTTTACCGTCTTCCTGTGTTCAGTTGCACTGTTTAGCCAAACGCTTGTTCGTAGAGCCAGGTCTTAACCTTCCTCCGGAACGCCAACAGCGAAGGGGCCTGTCTGATGTCTACAGGTAAGGCATTCCATAGCCGAGGGGCCACCACCGAGAAAGCCCTGTCCCTCGTCCCCACCAACCGCGCCTGTGACGCAGGCGGGACCGAGAGCAGGGCCTCCCCGGACGATCTTAATGTCCTAGTCGGTTCATAGGTGGAGATGCGTTCGAGAGGTAAGTAGGGCCAGAACCGTTTAGGGCTTTATAGGCTAACGCCAGCACCTTGAATTGTGCCCGGTAGCAGATTGGCAGCCAGTGGAGCTGGCTCAAAAGAGGAGTGGTATGCTCCCTGAGTGCCACTCCCGTTAACAACCTGGCTGCCGAGCGCTGGACCATCTGAAGCTTCCGGGCAGTCTTCAAGGGCAACCCCACGTATACAAATAGAATAAACAAACAAACAAACAAACGAATTTGTACAATTTTGGCTATTAAACCAGGTAAAAAAGGAAGCACAATTAGAGCCCTGGCAGACCGTGCAAAAAGAATCTGCGAAGTCCACCTCCTCCAAGGTGAACTGAACTACCTCAACTGGGCTTTTCAGACCAATGGAGACTCCACCACAGACACCAGAAGAGCTGCTAGACCGAGAACAAGGCATGAGAGTCAAGACAGAGATCCACTCAGAAGAAAAGTGTTCTTGCCATACATCAAGGGAACTACCGACTGCATAGGGAAGCTGATGAAAAAGCACAACCTTCAAACTATCGACAGACCCACGAAGAGAATCCAACAAATGCTCTGTTCGGCAAAGGACAAGAGGGATCCTCTCACCTCTGCAGGAGTCTCCATGAAGCTGTGGACAAGTCTACATAGGGACCACCACAAGCAGCCCAAACATAAAGCAAGGGACATGAAAGGCACTGCAGATTACTTCAGCCAGAGAAGTCAGCCATAGCAGAGAGCATGATGAACCAACCTGAACACAGAATATTATTTGAGAACACAGAAATGCTGGACCACTCTAACAACTACCATGTCAGACAACACAGAGAAACCATTGAAATCCACAACCATGTGGACAATTTCAACAGAAAGGAAGAAACTATGAAAATGAACAAAATCTGGCTGTCAGTATTTAAAAAACTCTAAAGTCAGGACAGCAAATAAAAAACAACACCCCAAAACAGAGGAATTCCAGACAAGAAACAATCAGGGCCACCTAATCACCTCCCAACAAAGGATTCTCCCAGGCAGGAAGAAGCCAGACCTTAAAACCGCTATGCCATTAAATGCTAATCAAGGTGACCAATTGAAACATTCACACCTACCTCCAACAGACAAGAGTTCTTTCCCCCGTCCTGGACATTCCACAGATATATAAACCTCACTTGCCTAGTTTCAAACAGACCTCACAACCTCTGAGGATGCCTGCTATAGATACAGGCAAAACGTCAGGAGAGAATGCTTCTGGAACATGGCCATATAACCTGAAAAACTCACAACAACCCAAACTTTTTCTTCTTTTTCTAAGATAGTTTCAAATTCTGTTTTTTTAAATCTGCTGCTGCATCACACTCTTGACTCATGTTCAGTTTGCAGTCTATTAGGGCTCCTAAGTCCTTTTCACATGGAATGTTTTCAAGTCAGGGGTCACCCATTTCATCTTTGTTGCCAAAGTCTAGTATGGTAGAGTTCTCCCGGCTAAAATCCATCTTGTAACTCTTGGCCCACCTTTATAATCTCTTACGATCCCTTTGGTCCCTTTTGAGATGAAATTTTAAATTTTATTGCATAGCAGTAATAAACAAAACACAAAAACAAAGAACAAATACTGAAATAACGAACGAAAACTGTCCAGTT
The DNA here is from genome assembly GCF_037176765.1 of Anolis sagrei. Taxonomy (NCBI): domain Eukaryota; kingdom Metazoa; phylum Chordata; class Lepidosauria; order Squamata; family Anolidae; genus Anolis; species Anolis sagrei. The sequence continues at coordinate 170,322,556 of NC_090022.1, read as the reverse complement.
CCAACATCATACCAGGCCTGTTCCCTCCACCCCATCCTCATGAACCCACCACCTACGATTTCTGTCACTACTCACTGTGACTCTATACAATATAGAAGCAAATGGAAGAGAAATATAAGGAGTTACAGAATAGATATGATAAAAAAATTAAAAAGAAATAGATAAGTTGAAAGAAGAGCTGAAGGAAATTGATAAGTTTGATATATAGAAAAAAGAATTAATCGTTAAAATACGACCTAGCAAAATTTCTTGCTGCACAGTTACAAAGCCATATTGGGCTCACTAAACACTACATCAAGGACTCAGCCCACTTCATAGAAAAAATCAGCAATCTCAAGCTAAATACCAACGACAAAGTGATCAGCTTCAATGTGGTATCTCTATTTACCATGGTCCCGGTAGCAGACACCATGGCACTCATCAACCAGAGGTTCCCAGAAGACATCACGGCTCTGTTTCACCATTGCCTCACCACCAGTTACTTTCAGTGGGACAATGAATTCTACGAACAGAAAGATGGAGTAGCTATGGGGAGCCCTCTCAGCCCGGTCATAGCTAACTTCTACATGGAACACTTTGAAAAACAAGCCCTGGAGACAGCAACCAAAAAGCCCACGATATGGTTCAGATATGTGGATGACACCTTCACCATTTGGAGCCATGGAGAAGAAGAACTCAACAAGTTCCTGGACCATCTTAACAGCATCCACCCAAACATCCAGTTCACCATGGAAAAAGAAAATGAAGGAAGACTGCCTTTTCTAGATGTCCTAGTTATCCGCAAACCAGATCAACAATTGGGTCACACCGTCTACAGAAAACCCACACACACAGATAGATATCTACATAAAAACTCCAACCATCACCCAAGTCAAAAAAGAAGCACCATCAAAGCCTTGGCAGACTGTGCAAAAAGTATCTGCGAACCCCACCTCCTCCAAGATGAACTGAACCACCTCAACTGGGCTCTCCAGGCCAAAGGATACTCCACCTCAGGCATCAGAAGAGCTGCAAGACCAAGAACAAGCCACGAGAGCCAAGATGAAGATCCACCCAGAGGAAGTGTTCCTGCCATACATCAAGGGAACCACTGACCGCATAGGGAAGCTGATGAGGAAACACAACATACAAACTATCTACAGACTCACTAAGAAAATCCAACAAATGCTACGTTCAGCAAAGAACAAGAGGGATCCTCTCACTTCTGCAGGAGTCTACCGTACACCATGCAGCTGTGGACAAGTCTACATAGGGACCTCCAAACGCAGCATTGCCCAAACACGCATCAAGGAACAGGAAAGGCACTGCAGACTACTTCAACCAGAGAAGTCAGCCATAGCAGAGCACCTGATGAACCAGCCTGGACACAGCATATTATTTGAGAACACAGAAATGCTGGACCACACCAACAACCACCATGTCAGACTACACAGAGAAGCCATTGAAATCCACAAGTATGTGGACAATTTCAACAGAAAGGAAGAGACCATGAAAATGAACAAAATCTGGCAACCAGTATTAAAAAACTCTAAAATTACAACAGCAAAACAACAGAGAGGAAACAACCAGGCACATCTTAACACCTCTCAACAAAAGATTTTCCCAGGCTCAGCCAGGCCTTCAAATGCTAATGAAGGTGGTCAGTTGAAACATTCACACCTAGCTCCAGCAGACAAGAGCTCCTTGCCCCACCCCAGCCATTCCACAGATATATAAACCCATTGTCCTAATTCCAACAGACCTCACTACCTCTGAGGATGCTTGCCATAGATGCAGGCGAAACGTCAGGAGAAATGCCTCTAGAACATGGCCCTATAGCCCGAAAAAACCCACAGGAACCTGCTGATTCCAGCCATGAAAGCCTTCGACAATAAATCGTTAAAATGATTTTCAAAGGACAAATATCAATTCAGTGAGACGACTAGCAAATTATCTAAAAAAAGGAAGGAAAAAGAAAGTGAAAGAAATATATGATAAAAATAATAAATCGATAAAGGATAATAAAAGCATAAGGGAGATATTTGCAGATTTCTATCAGAAATTATATAAAGGAGGAAAAAATATGCCATGTGAAGATTGGGTGAGAAAAAAAATAGGAGAGGAAACAAAACAAATACAGAGCGAAATATCATACCAGGAGATTGAGAAAGTAATAGACAATCTTAAAAAAGGGAAATCACCAGGAAACGATGGATTTACTGCAGAATTTTATAAACAAATGAAAGAGGTTCTGATTCCAGAATTAGCAATAAGTTTTAATAATATAATAAAAGAGGGAGAAGTGCCGGAGAAATAATAACAATACTCAAACCAGGGAAGAATCCAAGAGAAGTGAATTCATATAGATCAATTAGCTTATTGAATCAAGATTACAAAATATTTGCGTAAAATTTAGAAAACAGATTAAAGGATATATTACCAGAAGTGATATGGGATGATCAATACGGCTTTATTAAGGGAAGAAATATAAGCCACCCACTGAGGAATTTGATCAACATTATCACCCAGAAAAGTAAAAAAAGTTACGCATTTATCAAATTGGATGTATACAAAACATTTGATACAGTTAACCACTATTTCTTATTTAAAAGAATGGAACATTTTGGAATAGGCAAGGAATTTATTGAAGTCATAAAAGAAATATATAAAAAGGGGAAGGCAAAAGGGAAAGTAAATGGGGGATATTTACTTACTTTACTTACTTACTTACTTTATTTCTATACCGCTTTTCTCAGCCCTCAGGCGACTCAAAGCGGTGAACAACATCAGTACAAAACATCACAAAACAAGTATAGGCAATAAAAACAACTGTAACATAAATCATTAACATCAGTATAACAATCATTAGCGCCTGAACAGTAAAATCAGAATCCAGTCTCGTCATCCATTATTCCGTATTCCTATGTTCAATTACACTGTTTAATCAAATGCGTGTTCGAACAGCCAGGTCTTCACTTTCCTCTGAAACGCCAGCAGGGAGGGGGCCAATCTGATATCTGCAGGCAGGGCGTTCCACAGCCGAGGGGCCACCACTGAGAAGGCCCTGTCTCTCGTCCCCGCCAAGCGCTCCTGTGATGCAGGCGGGACAGAGAGCAGTGCCTCCCCAGATGATCTTAGTGTCCTAGCCGGTTCATAGAAGGAGATGCGTTCGGAGAGGTAAGTAGGGCCAGAACCGTTTAGGGCTTTATAGGCTAATGCCAGCACTTTGAATTGTGCCCGGTAGCAAACTGGCAGCCAGTGGAGTTGGCAGAACAGAGGAGTTGTATGCTCCCTGAGTGCCGCTCCTGTTAGCAACCTGGCTGCCGAATGCTAGACCATTTGAAGCTTCCGAGCAGTCTTCAAAGGCAACCCCACGTAGAGAGCATTGCAGTAGTCTATACGGGATGTAACCAGAGCGTGGACTACTGTGGCCAAGTCAGACTTCCCAAGGTACGGGCGCAGCTGGCGCACAAATTTTAACTGGGTGAATGCTCCTCTGGTCACCGCTGAAACCTGGGGTTCCAGGCTCAGCAACGAGTCCAAGATCACACCCAAGCAACGAGTCGAAGATCTGGATTATATGGCAGTGTAGAAGGATCAAGTAGGATATCTTATCAAGTATCACTCTGATCTGCCGGAACAAAAAGGGGCAAGTGAGACAGGGCTTGAAACTCAGCATGGAAAAGCTAGCTTCCCAACATCCTAGCAACTGTGAGAATGGGGTAAGCAATCATTGAGTAGAAAAGCAAGACAAATGTGCAGGGAGGCATTCAGTAGAGTCCAGCTACCAAGAAAGATAGGTTGCTGCTAAATGATTGGGCAAAGGGTCTTCTAAATGTGATGGCTGGGGCAGTTGATGTTACTAAGTTCATCAAAAGACAAGGATTCAGAGTTTGCGGACGACACCATATTGGGAGGGATAGCCAATACTGCAGAAGACAGGAGCAGAATTCAAAACGATCTTATCAGATTAGAGAGATGGGCCAAAACTAACAAAATGAAGTTCAACAGTGACAAATGGAAGATACTCCACTTAGGCAGAAAAAATGAAATGCAAAGATACAGAATGGGGGACAATGCCTGGCTTGAGAGCAGTACGTGTGAAAAAGACCTTGGAGTCCTCGTGGACAACAAGTTAAACATGAGCCAACAATGTGATGTGGCGGCAAAAAAAAAAAAAAAAGCCAATAGGATTTTGGCCTGCATCAATAGGAGTCTAATGTCTAGATCCAGGGAAGTCATGCTACCCCTCTATTCTGCCTTGGTTAGGACCACACCTGGAATATTGTGCCCAATTCTGGGCACCACAATTGAAGAGAGATATTGACAAGCTGGAATGTGTCCAGAAGAGGGTGACTAAAATAATCAAGGGTCTGGAGAACAAGCCCTATAAGGAGTGGCTTAAAGAGCTGGGCATGTTTAGCCTGAAGAAGAGAAGGCTGAGAGGAGATATGATAGCCATGTATAAATATGTGAGAGGAAGTCACAGGGAGGAGGGAGCGAACTTGTTTTCTGCTGCCCTGGAGACTAGGACGCGGAACAATGGCTTCAAACTACAAGAAAGGAGATTCCATCTGAACATTAGGAAGAACTTCCTGACTGAGAGCTGTTCAGCAGTGGTGAAGGCTCCTTCTTTGGAGGCTTTTAAACAGAGGCTGGATGGCCATCTCTCAGGGGTGCTTTGAATGCAATTTTCCTGCTTCTTTGCAGGGGGTTGGACTGGATGGCCCTTGAGGTCTCTTCCAACTCTTTGATTCTAAAAGAAGAGTCTATTGAATGTCCACCCCAAGTAAACCATGGACAGCCTGGTACTCACACCTATGGTGGGAATGTAAGGAGACACAAAAGTTCTGGAATCAAATCTTCAAATTGAATTATATACAAAAATGAAAAATGATTTAAATACGGAGATTGTCTTAAAAGGGATTTGCGGGGACAGTAAAATAAAAGCACATGAACAAAAATTAGTTATGATGATGTTTAGAGCAGCACATGCTGTGATTTCCTGGGGATGGAAAGGAAAAAAGAAATGGACCCTGGGAAAATGGTATGAATATGTGTGGGAACAAGTACAATTGGAAATTATGGACATTATAAGAAAGGAAAAACTATGGATAGAAAAGCAGAAGGAAATCAAAGAAATATGGTCACCCTTTAAAAATGGGATACAAGAAGCTAAACCAGAGGACGATCATTGGGGGGAAAAACTAGAGAGAATGCAACGATGGCTCGAATGAAGGAAGAAGGACCAACTTGTCAACCGGGGGGGGGGGGGGGGGGAGGGTTAAGGGGTGGAAAGAAAAAATGTATTGAAACCAAAGCAATGTAAAGTAAAGATAAATGTATTACAAATAGTTGTTAACAATACAATAAAGAATATTTTTAAAAAAACGACTCACTGTGACTCTTATACCTATTCTACCCGACTTTCTTCATGTGGACCCTTCATTGCTTCCTCCCCGAATACCATTGGATCGCTAGGCCATTTGAACAGAATCTAATAGTTTTTCTTTCCAGTCCTTTGTTAGTTGTTCCTTTTCCCCCTTCCAAGATTTCGCTATTGTTAATCTAGCACAGCGTTTCTCAACATGGAGGTCGGGACCCCTGGGAGGGGTCGCCAGGGGGTGTCAGAGGGGTCACTAAAGACCATCGGAAAACACAGTATTTTCTCTTGGTCATGGGAGTTCTGTGTGGGAAATTTGGTCCAATTCTGTCATCGGCAGGGTTCAGAATGCTCTTTGTTTGTAGGTAAACTATAAATCCCAGTAACTACAACTCCCAAATGTCAAGGTCTATTTTCTTCAAACTCCACCAGTATTCACATTTGGGCATATTGAGTATTTGAGCCAAGTTTGGTCCAGATCCATCATTATTTGAATCTACAGTGCTCTCTGGATGTAGGTGAACTACAACTCCAAAAGTCAAGGTCAATACCCACCAAAGCCTTCCAGTATTTTCTGTTGGTCAAGGGGATGTGCCAAGTCTGGTTTAATTCCATCATTGCTGGAGTTCAAAATGCTCTTTGCTTGTAGATGAACTATAAATCCCAGCAACTACAACTCCCAAATGACAAAATCAACCCCCACCCCCCACCCCACTCCAACCCCACCAGTATTCAAATTTGGGCATATCGGGGGTGTTTGTGTCAAGTTTGATCCAGTGAATGAAAATACATCCTGCCTATCCGGTATTTACATTACTATTCATAACAGTAGCAAAATTACCGGGCGTCCCCTGGGCATCATCCTTGCAGACAGCCAATTCTCTCACACCAGAAGCAACTTGCAGTTTCTCAAGTTGCTTCTGACATGATTTTTTTTTTAATAGTAGCAACGAAAATAATGTTATGGTTGAGGGTCATCACAACATGAGGAACTGTATTAAAGGGTCAAGGCATTCGGAAGGTTGTGTAACACTGCTCTTGTTGTTGTTGTTCGTTCGTTCAGTCGCTTCCGACTCTTCGTGATCGCCTGGACACTGTTCTAGCAGCAACAAATCTATATTGACATATTTCTTCATCTCCTTTGCTAATTCTCTCTCTAAATCGCCCTAAAAGACACTTTTCTGGGTTTTTCTTAACCTTATTAGTCATAATTTTGCTTGTTTTCTTTAATTACATTTTCCCAAAGATCTTGTACCATCTTATACGTTCACCAAAAATGGGAAGAGTGCCTTTCTGCGTCTTGCATCTCCAGCATTCCCTTTGGTGAAATTGATCTATTTTGGCCCATTCATCTCTGGGTTTATAAAACAGGTGATGGAGGTGGAGGACGAGGAGAAAGAGTTGTCCTCCCTGTCCCTGGGGCAGAGGCCCAGAAGAAGGGGAGTGTGCTGGCCAGAAGCAGATGAGCCTCGTGGCAGTGGAGGACAAGGCGCAAGCCAGGAAAAGGCTCTGCCCCGGACTGGGGCTAATGGGCACAACTTCCTGGGCATGGCCGTGGACCAGACAAGCTGCCGAGTGTGAAACACTCCCACCTCCCTGCACCAACCCCCCTGGTTTTGTTCCTTGACAAAATTGAAGGAAAAGTTGATAAGGAGAAGACCTGGTTATGGCTCACAAATGGAACCCTGAAGGAGATAGAAGACCTGATTTCTAAAAGGTTCCTGGGAGGGAGAGGCCTCCTTCCTTACCTTCGACGCTGGCCTCACTTCAATGATGTACGACGGTAGAGAGGGCTCCTCCGCACATGTTCCTTGTGGCTTGATGTGCATCTGGAGAGAGGGCTCCTCCGCACAGGTTCCTTGTGGCTTGATGTGCGTCTGTAGAGAGGGCTCCTCCGCACATGTTCCTTGTGGCTTGATGTGCGTCTGGAGAGAGGGCTCCTCCGCACAGGTTCCTTGTGGCTTGATGTGCGTCTGTAGAGAGGGCTCCTCTGCACAGGTTCCTTGTGGCTTGATGTGCGTCTGGGGAGAGGGCTCCTCCGCACAGGTTCCTTGTGGCTTGATGTGCGTCTGTAGAGAGGGCTCCTCTGCACAGGTTCCTTGTGGCTTGATGTGCGTCTGGAGAGAGGGCTCCTCCGCGCAGGTTCCTTGTGGCTCGGGAGGTCTGGAAAGGGGCAAGAGAAAGCCACAAAGCATGAGAGACTGGGGCATCCCACCCCCTGGATGGGACCAAGGATCCTGCAACCCCCCTGGCTCCCTCCTTCCCTCCAATGGATGGTCCTGGAAGCCCATGGGGCCCCATGAGGGCATCCCTCTTCTCCACTCCAAGGGACTTAGATTGACCCCTGGAACTGGCTGCCACTGGGAGGGAGGAAGAGCTCTGGCAAGGCAACTAGGGGTCTGCCTGAGGACTGAGTGGCAGGAGTTTGGGATTGAGAGGAGGAGAGGGATTTACATGTGGCTGGTGACTGGCTGGCCCTTTCCACGCTCACCAATCTGCACCCACATGCAAATTCCCTCTCTGCATAGAAACCTCTCCATCCTACAGGCCCCTCTCGCCAGGCATGTAGCCAGGGGGGGGGCTCGGGGGGCTTCAGCCCCCCCCCCGAAATTTTCATGGTGGTTCGCGAAAAGGCCTTATTGGTGCATTATTTAAACTGTTATGTTTATTCATATCATGATCTGATCACCATACTCATTATTTCCCATATGCATGGGGGTATTGGGGTAATGATACAAAAGGTTTGCTAGGCTAGACCCTTTTTCACTCAGACTCAGCCCCCCCCGAAACTCAGCCCCCCCGAAACCCCCCTGAAAAAAAATTCAGCCCCCCCCCCCCCGAAACGAAATCCTGGCTACGGGCCTGCCTCTCGCTACTTCCTCCACCAGCCAATCAGCACCCATATGCACATTCCCTCTCCCTCACCTCTCACCCCTGCATACACATGCCTGCCTCCCTGAGGCCCCTCCCTCCTGCCCTCCCACAGCTAAGCCCCGCCCACAAACATTTTCCCCTACTGCCTAGACTAGCGCTAGCTCCCAATCTGTTGCTTGCATGGAACCCTATTGTTCCACAAAAGCACCCTTAGGGGTTCCATGGAAAATCTTAAAAATCAAATTTGAACAGGATTTTAGAATCAATTCAAACAGGTCTACGCATTGGATTGTCTCTAATGAGAAGGAAGAGTCTGGTTTTAGCCCTGGCTACAGGACAGAGATGGCTTTGGTGGCCTTGGGAGATGATGTACGCAGAGAACTTGAAGGCGCAGGTTCGCAGCTTGGGTGTGATCCTGGACACATCGCTGAGCCTGGAGTCCCAGGTCTCGGCAGTGACCAGGGGAGCATTTGCACAGCTGAGGCCCGTGCGTCAACTGCGCCCGTACCTTGGGAAGTCTGACTTGGCCATGGTAGTCAACGCTCTCGTTACATCCTGCATAGATTACTGCAACGCTCTCTACGTGGGGTTGCCCTTGAAGACGGCCCGGAAGCTTCAATTAGTCCAACGTGCGGCAGCCATGTTACTAACAGGAGCGGGACACAGGGAGCACACAACACCCTTGTTGTACCAGCTCCACTGGCTGCCGATTTGCTACCGGGCTCAATTCAAGGTGCTGGCGTTGGCCTATAAAGCCCTAAACGGTTCCGGCCCAAGATACCTATCTGACCGCATCTCGGCCTACGAGCCCACAAGAACTTTGAGATCGTCCAGGGAGGCCCTGCTCTCGATCCCGCCTGCCTCACAGGCGCGCCTGGCGGGGACGAGAGATAGGGCCTTCTTGGTGGTGGCTCCTCGGCTGTGGAACACCCTTCCTGTGGACATCAGACTGGCTCCTTCCCTGATGATATTCCGCAGGAAATTAAAGACCTGGCTGTTCAAGAACGCGTTCGAACAAGAAGTGCAATAATTGGTAATGACGACAGGAATGGAACAACGGAAAATGACACTGGATTGTGGTTCAAACGATGAGACGACGTGAATGGCTGTTTGTGTTATTGATATTGTTGATGTTTTTGATAATCATGTTTTTGGTTACTGCTAGATTGATATTTTAGATTGTGTCTTGAATTCTGAACCTTGTTTTTCTATGTTGTACACTGCTGTGAGTCGCCCCCGGGCTGAGAACAGCGGTATATAAGCAAAGTCAATCAATCAATCAATCAATCAATCAACCATGGTATCCTTCTGGGTCGCCTGGCTGGGATGGGACTCGGGGGCAATGTTTTACAGTGACACCGGTCTTTCCTGGAAGGACGGACCCAGAAGGTGGCACTAGGGGATGCCTGATTGACCCTATGGCCATTGTCCTGTGGGGTCCTGCATCATCCGGAGTTTTGGAGTTCAGTGCGATCTGTACACAGATGACACCCAACGCTACTGCTCATTTCAACCGAAAGCGAAGGATGCCACTCAGACCCTGAACCAGTGCAGCTGTAATGGACTGGATGAGGACAAGCAAATTGAAATTGAAACCAAACAGTATTAGTCGTAAGGCAGATTAAGGTATAGGAGGCAACCTGTGTTAGATGGGGATACACTCCCCTTGAAACATCAGGTCTGCAGTATGGGGGTCTTTCTGAACTTATCACTACGCCTGGAAGCCTAGGTGTCGGTGGTGGCCAGGAGGGCCTTTGCACAATTAAAACTTGTGTGCCAGCTGCACTCATACCTTGAGAAGCCAGGCTTGGCCATGGTGGTCCACGCCTTAGTTACATCCCACCTAGACTACTGTGACAGGTTCTATGTGGGGCTGCCCCTGAAGAGTGCCCGGAAACCCAATTAGTCCAAAGAGCTGCAGCCCAGGGAGCACACAACTCCTCTGCTACAGCGCCTGCACTGGCAGCCAATTTCTTTCCAAGCCTGATTAAAGATGCTGGTTTTAACCTTTAGATCCCTAAATGGTTGAGGCCCAACTTACTTATCTGCCCACACCTCCTCATACTAACCAATTCGCTCTTTAAGATCTTCAGGGGAAGCTCTACTCTCACTTCCACCACAGTCGCAAATGTGGCTGACAGCAATGAGGGAGAGTGCATTTTCGGTGGCCTTCCCGAGCCAGTGGAACAGCCTCCCGAAAGAAATTAAAACAGTGCCCTCCTTTCTTCTTTTAAGAACCAATTAAAAACTTTCCTGTTTAGACAGACTTTTGGTGAAGGAAATTAATCTGGAGTGACGGAAAACGCCATAACGTTACTGACTGGAGTAGAGTGCAATACAGTGTTTTGTATAGATGCTTGTAAGGACTTCATTGCATTAAGGTAATTAAACGGGTGAAAAGATTCAGCTGAGTAGAGCTCCCCTTTCCTATAAAATGGGAGAACTGTTTACCCTCACCACACTACCAGAGAACAGAGAAGCATCCCGAGCTCTGAGGATCACCTGGGAAGGAATCCCACTGGAGCATTGCAGCGCACCCAAATACCTGGGAGTCACTCTGGATCGTGCTCTTACCTACAAGAAGCACTGCCTGAACATCAAGCAAAAAGTGGGTGCTAGAAACAATATCATACGAAAGCTGACTGGCACAACCTGGGGATCACAACCAGATACAGTGAAGACATCCGCCCTTGCGTTGTGCTACTCTGCTGCTGAGTATGCATGCCCAGTGTGGAACACATTTCACCACACTAAAACAGTGGATGTGGCTCTTAATGAGACATGCCGCATTATCACGGCGTGTCTGCGCCCTACACCACTGGAGAAATTACACTGCTTAGCCGGTATTGCACCACCTGACATCCGCCGGGAAGTAGCAGTCAATAGTGAAAGGACCAAGGCAGAGACATTTCCAGCTCATCCTCTGTTTGGGTATCAGCCAGCACGTCAACAACTTAAATCTAGAAATAGTTTTCTAAGATCTACAGAGACACTCGCTGGAACACCTCGGCAAACGAGAGTCCAAAAGTGGCAGGCTCAAACCCAGAACCTCAACCAATGGCTGATACCAAATGAGAGACTCCTCCCTGGGCACACAGAGGACTGGGCGACTTGGAAGGCGCTGAACAGACTGCGTTCTGGCACCACGAGATGCAGAACCAACCTTCAGAAATGGGGCTACAAAGTGGAATCCTCGATATGTGAATGTGGAGAGGAGCAAACCACTGACCACCTGCTTCAATGCACCCTGAGCCCTGCTACATGCACAATGGAGGACCTTCTTGCGGCAACACCAGAAGCACTCCAAGTGGCCAGATACTGGTCAAAGGACATTTAATCAACTACCAAACTCACAAATGTTGTATTTTGTCTGTTTTTTTGCTTTGTTCTGCTAGAAATGTAATATAATTGACTGGTTGATCTGACACGACAAATAAATAAAATACCACACTACCATGCAACTCAGTATGTATCCGCATTCTTTGAGTTAATTTCTCATCACATTACAGTTCTGGGCTTATTTTCAAGGCTTTAAAAAAATTGTTTTGGCAAAGACCTACTTTCTCAGTGAGGAAAAGGTAATGGCGGTGATGGAACTTTTACTAACTGCCCAGTCTTCTGTGTGCCCAGGAGGGAATCTCCCACAACTTCCCTGCCCACATTTTAAACTGGGAGCAACAAATGCCAGTACATTACAGGAAAGGTCAAACTTCCCGATGATTCCAAAAAATCAATTTCCTCACCAGACCTCAACAGACCTGACTACCTCTGAGGATGCTTGCCATAGATGCAGGCAAAACGTCAAGAGAAAATGCCTCTAGAACATGGCCATATAGCCCCAAAAAACCTACAACAACCTAATTTCCTCACCACCTCCTGACATGTTGAAAAAGACTGCTGGCCCCCACACTTAAAAACTACACAAAGACTGCTCTCTCCTAAACTTGAGGCCAAATGAATGTGGTGGGATCAGGGGCTTCCTGAATTTTAAGTGGAATTTAGTCTATGTGATGAAGTGGTTAGATGTTTTTATTTATATTTTTAACATGACTGAGCTTTGGAGAGCTTCTGTTCAACCATTTCAAAGCTCCCTGCTTGAGCAGTGATGGCATGATCATCAGCACAGTTGAAACTCTCTGTCCCTTCTTACACAAATGATCAGCAGTGGCTGATCATTTGTGTAAATGTTGAACATTGATGGAGCAAGCACGCTCCCTTGAGGCAGACTGTTTTCACCATCTACTTCTCTGGCCCTGGAATTCAACAAAAAGCTCCTGTTTTGTAGCAGATTTCCTATGAAGTGGGTGAGGTGATAGTCCTTTGTGATATTATAATTTTTCCTCAGGAGAAGGAGATTATTTACAGTGTCATAGGCTGCTGACAGGTCTATGAAGACAGCTCCTGTAATCTGCTGCTTTTCAAAGCCGTCCTCTATGTGCTGAGTCAGGTTCAACACTTGTGATGTGTAGCTTTTGCCTTTCCTGAAGCCAGCTTGCTGTGGGATCAGAAATGGGTCTACTTTTTCCACAATTCTATGCAGAATAAGTCTCTACAGAACTTTGTAAAGATGGCACAGCAAAGAGATTGGTCTATAGCTTTTTGGATCATTGCGGTCTTTGCCTGGTTTCAAGATGGCCATGACTCTTGTTTTCCTCCAGATTTTGGGGATCTGACAGGATGCAATGCAGCCAGCACCTTGCTTTTGAGCCAAAGTTCTTAATTTGTTTCATCCCTAGATCTTCCAGGCCAGCTGCTTTGCCATTTTTGCATCTATTGTAGGCCATGTCCAATTAAGTAGATGTAAAGGGTTCATGAAGGTTGTTGTTCTCAATTTCGGGTTGTCTGACTATTGGTTTCCTTCCTACTTTGGTAGCAAAGTTGGGTTTCCCATTCTTCAGAATGCGCTATCTGATCTCCCTGATGCGCTATCTGATCTCCCTTTATGTTGGCATGAGTATTAGTTTGTGAGGAATCATTGCTCAACTTCTGACTGCTCCTTCCCATGTCGACTTCAGTGCTTTCTTGGCTTCAGAGATGGAGGACAAAATGCTCTGCACTACCTGAAGTTTGCTCACTAAATGGGTCTTCGTTGTGGAGCCTGTAATAGTCTTCCAGCAAGGCAGCTGTTTCAGGAGTAATGCCCCGGAGGAAGTGTGTTCTGCAGCCTCTCAGTGTAGAGGCTCGTGAGCAGGTTTTTACTATTTCAATAAAGTGCTCGTATTCCTCGGGGATTGGGGTGACCGATATGATCTTGTCATCTAACATGCCTGAGAATTTAGTCCAATCTGCCTTTCTGAAGTTCAATCTTTTTTAAAATCGGACTTTCTGAGGCCTTATAGTTGGGGACAATTGGCATACTATTGGTCAGTGCTGTGTGTTTGGTATTGGTGGTCCCACTGATTTAGTGCATTGCTGCACAATGCTGTCGCTCACAAACAAGAGGTTTGGGTTGTATCCTCTGTGCCATCTCCCACTGTTGTAGGATGGTGGGAGTCTGCTATCAAGAATAAGTGATAGTTTGTGCAGTTCAGCCCAGGAGAGGAAAGCCTCTCCATTTTTATCCTCCTGGGCATAGCATCATACATGGCTATGGCTGTTAAAGTCACCAATTACTACCTCCCTTTGGTGCCTAATAAAGTTCTCAGGAGAGGAGAAACAAAACTCCTCATTTGGGGGTTTGTACACAGAGGTAAATGTGATGTTATTAAGCTCTACTCTATAACTTTTATATTGTTTTCTTCAGTGTTATGGGCACTGCTGACTTGGAGGCCTGCTTTTACAAAGACAGCACTTCCATACTGCGCATGTGGTCTTTTTGCTACTAAGATCATTCCTGGAACTTTTGGTTATTTCTGTTGGACACACAGCACGTCACATTTCTTATCTCGACACAGTTCATAGGGCAGCTGTTCTTTGGCCGCTGACACGCCTTCAATGTTGATTGAGATAACTGTAATAGTTAGTCCTGAAAAGGTCAGTTGGTTGGTTGGTTGGTTTGGTTGCATGCTGCAAGTCACTTCTGGTCGCTTCCGGAGTGAGAGAATCAGCCATGTACAAAGACGTTGCCAAGGGACGCCCAGATGTGTTGCGGGGAGGCTTCTTTTATGTCCCTCGGATTTACAGTGTTTTGTATAGATGTTTGTTAGATGTCGTTTCTGTGAGCATTAATAAATCGATTGATTGATTGATTGATTGATTGATTGAGTGCCAAATGGATATGAATGTATATTGTAATTTGTTCTCAAATTGCTTATTTTATGACATTTTATATTTATTGTTTTATTTTATTTATTATTTTATTTACTTTACTTATATACCGCTGTTCTCAGCCCGAAGGAGACTCACAGCGGTTCACAACAAGTAAGAACAGCAAAAATTCAATGCAACAGTGTAAAAACAGTTAACAACCTAACATATTACATAATTAATAAACAATTACTACAATAACCATTCACTATCATCTCATCATCAAAAACATGATCCAGATTCGTCATCCATTATTCTGTTCCAATGTTCATTAACCAGCCATTGCACTAATTATTCGAATGCCTGCTCAAACAGCCAGGTCTTCACTTTTCTGCGGAATACCATTAGAGATGGTACTAGTCTAATGTCCGTAGGAAGGGCGTTCCACAGCCGAGGAGCCACCACCGAGAAGGCCCTATCTCTCGTCCCCGCCAGCCGTGCTTGAGAAGCAGGCAGGATCGAGAGCAGGGCCTCCCCGGAAGATCTCAAAGTCCTGGTGGGTTCATAGGCAGAGATGCGATCGGATAGGTAGCTTGGGCCGGAACCATTTAGGGCTTTAAAGGCCAACGCCAGCACTTTGAATTGAGCCCGGTACCAAATCGGTAGCCAGTGGAGTTGGCGCAACAGGGGGATTGTATGCTCCCTGCGCTCCGCTCCTGTTAAAATCATGGCTGCCGAGCGTTGGACTAGTTGGAGCTTCCGAGCTGTCTTCAAAGGCAACCCCACGTAGAGAGCGTTGCAGTAGTCTAAACGGGATGTAACCAGAGCGTGGACTACCATTGCCAAGTCAGACTATCCAAGGTACGGACGCAGCTGGCGCACAAGCTTTAGCTGTGCAAATGCTCCCCTGGCCACCGCCGAAACCTGTTTTGTCCATCAAGCAGGTGCTCGTGTTACATCCTCAGAGACTGCCATTAACATGGTATCCAGACCAGAACGGATCAAAGCAACTTTGTCTGCAAAGAACTGAGCAAAAGCTTCACAGCGAGCAGTCAAATTGTCAGGGTTCCCACCTTGAGTGGTGGGATTTAAAAGGCCTCTGACAATTCGAAACAGCTCAGCCGGACGGTTCTTTGCAGACGCAATAGTGGCCGCGAAGAAGACCTTCTTTGCGACCTTTATTGCCGCGGCATATGCCCTTAAAAAGGACACAAACCGTGTTCGATTTGGCTCGCTCGGATCCGAATGCCACACACTCATGTACTTGAGTGTGTTGATGTACTTGAACTGCTGTTTGTATAATTTTAATATGTTGTCGGCCGCTTTGGGTCCTGTGAGGGGGAGAAAAGCCTGATATAAATAAAGTTTAATTATTATTATTTGAAAAACCACAAGATGAGCCCACAGCAGACACTCTGCTGGCTGTTGTATTAGATCACACGTCGGACACTTCCCAAGTGTCTAGGACTGTGTGATGTATCGGCAAATAATGTGTGCAGATCCCAGTAAGGTGGCCTTTTGCAGCTGGCAGATGGTAATTTTGTCAGTGCCGATCGTGTTTAAGTGCAGGCCAAGGTCTTTCGGCACTGCACCCAGTGTACCGATCACCACTGGGACCACCTTGACTGGCTTGTGCCAGAATCTTTGCAGATTATTATTATTATTATTACCTCATACTGATGCAGAGCATCTTTCCCCCCCAAGTATTTGTAGTTCGCCAAGGGCCGGAAAACGGATTCTGCTGCTTCCTGACCCAGCACCCATAACTGGGTTCCTGTTTCCTCTCTGTGAATTCTCTGGCTTGTGCACTGGACCCTGGCCCCTGATCAGGGAAATGCAGTTCCCCCAAAGGACATTGCCCCACTCTCCACCATTTGTGGACTCTTTGCGGACTTTTCTGCCCTTTCTGATTGACTTGGTGCCCTGGCATCACGGGCTTCCTCCATGAACTCAAAAACCAAGCCGCTTGGGGAGAAGGAGCTCCCCGCCTGTGTGTGCATGCTCTCGTTGCAAGGGATCAAACCTCAAGAACTCTGATGAATTGCTTTTGCCAATTGTTGTTGCTTCTAATAAACTTTGCTGGGGATGGGGATGGGATGGGGACCCCCCTTTATGAAATCTGTGAGCTTATGAAAGTTTATGAAGAATGTACATGATATGGAAAGATATGAAATCTATGAAATGTACCCTGACCCTCTCCCCCACCTTTTCTCCCTCTGAACTTTACCCTACTAAAGTATGTGACCTGGGATTACAGTTAAGGAAATCCAATTTCCTTGGAAGAAACTCCATTCATATTTACATTGCATGGACAAATACTGGCAGATCTATGGCTTTGTTTTCAGAGTCAGACGAACAAAGGCCAGAGATTTTGTCAGCCAAAAGCCCGGAAAAACAGACTGATAAAATCAATCATGGTGCTTGTGTATGCTCCCTTGTGTCAAAGGATTTCCTTTGCCTACAGGGTTGAGATCCAGACACCACCCATAGCCACCCTTTTTGCTCATACACATCTTTTATCAAGACCCAGGAAATCCCTTGTTCTCCCCATCCGCCTCCCTGCCGGGAAGAGACAAAGGGTGTTCCGTCAGCTGGCAGACGCCTCCCAGGCATTCCGCCCCTCTGCGCTGTCAAACTAGAGCCCGCCTCCTGGCCGCTGATTGGACAATCTCCGGAGGCGCTCCGAGGGCTCTGATTGGCCCCCTGGAGGCGACAGCGGCCGGCGATTGGAGGGAAGGCGGGACCAGCGGCCAAGCCTCCTCCCAGCTGTTCTGGAGCCGGCCAATCAGGACAGAGGGAACTGACAGAAGGCGGGCGGGAGATTCAAACCAGGGTTTCTTTGTTTTGCCTGTATAAATATACCTGAAATTCACTGTACTGCATGCTTATAGAGGAAATATCCCTGTAATGCATCCTTTTCAGCTGAATCGCTAAATAAACGCTTCGGTCACTGGATACCTCTTCAGCCTCTGGTGGGATTAATTCTTAATATTTTGCGCTTTGGATTGGCTTTTGCTGGCAGCTCACCAAGGTCAAAGATCCCTTTCGCGATCTCCAGGGATCTTCCCCGCTGGGAAGACCCTCCCAAAAGAGCTCGATATCATTTGGCTTTCCACGAAGGGACTCTGCTTGAGGTCCAGACTAAATTATAGCCTAAATTTTCAAGCAGGCGCCTTGGTCTGATTCTTTGGGCCAGCAGCAAAGGAGGAACGGCTTGGGAAAAGAGGCGCCTCTCTTAATTTGGACTCTCCTTCTTGACAAAACTACAAATTCTCCCGCAGCCATTTCCTCCCAAGCTCTGACCTAGAGTTTCGGCACAAAGGAGCGCCAGGGAAGCCTTGATCCAAGGACTTCCTGGAAGAGGAGTGACCGACGCGGAAGGGGGGAAGAAAACGTCCGGACGGGTAAGAAGCCAACCGCGGGCTGCCTTGACTGCCAGGTGGGAGGGGATTCTAGGCTTTCTGAACCAGCTTCGGAGTCGGCCCACTGGGGAGGGATTCTCTAGGTCTCGGTAACAAATTCCTGGCGGGAGGTAGCGAACATCCACGTTTGAGGTCCAGAATAGCAACTCAGCTCGCTTTTGCGGCCTTGGCTGGAGCTACGCTGGAAAGGGAGCCCTTCCCTTTCGGACTGCCTAGCTGCCAAGGGCTGATCGCCTCGGGCTCTCCTGCTAGGGGACCGTTCAGGCTCTAGCCTGCCAGCGGTTGGGGGGGCTACCCTGATTAGCCACTTCAGTGTGGGGCTAGAAGGAGAGATAGGCGCATGTTATTCTGGGATCAAATGTACTGTCCCCTCAGAAACACCATTGGGAAAGATACTGGCAGAATGGGACAGTGTTGCGTCACGATCGCTGACGCAGGCCAGTATGGTGAAAATCGCATGGAGAGGTGGCCCACCAGGCCCTCAGCAGGTGGAGTTTCGTGGCCCCTCATGGCAGTCGGATCGCTGTGAGGGGGCCAAAGGGACCGAACTCGCCTCTGCCTCATGCCTTTTTGCCATGTGCCGGAGGAGGCGGAAGGGGGGTAGTTGTGGCCAACTCCTACCATGCAAGGGGAAGGTAACAAAGCCCCAACCCCCAGGAAACCCCCTCCAGACCCCTTCACCCTCTCCCTTTGGAAGAAATTGCTTGTTCCCCTACCATCCCATTCCCATTTCCCTTTACCCAATCTCCCTGACTCCCTCCTTCCCTTCCCAACCCCTCCATTTCCCTATTCCCTATTTATGATATGTCTGCATTTATATGCCCCTCTGTTTGTTTGTTTTTTCTCTGCTCCTTGAGGAAATGATCAGGGAAATTCTTTGCTCTCCTCCTCTCCTGCTTTCTCCTGTGCCACCTTTTTCCTTCCTTCAGATGGAGGAGGCATTGCTCATTCCCTCCTTCACCAAGCCACTACATCCCTTTCTTTCAAAAGCTGAATCTTCAGTGCCTGTTTATTTATAATAAACAGTGTTTCCCCTCACCAGGAGAGACCCTGCCACTGATGTGACTCAGCTGCCTTGCAAAAGTCTCTCTCTCTCGCCTGGTTTCCCTGAACCAAGAGCTCTCTCCCTCTCCCCTTCTCTTCTGTGCAACTACAAAACCCATTTTCAGGGGCAGTCACCAATGTCCCTGCCTTTCCTTTGTTTTTCTCTTCACTCTCCAACTCCCCCTTTTTGCTTTCAAACCCCTCCTCCCTCTCTCCTCTTGCAAACAAAGGGAGGTGTAGGGGGGGGGGGACCTTTTTCCTGCTCCTGTTTCCTTTTGCCAAATAAAGTTTGCTGGGTTTCTCTCTCTCCCTCTCTCTCTCTCTCTCTCTCTCTCTTTCTCTCTCTCTCCCTCTCTCTGCTTTTCCCCTTTCCTCTCTAAGAACCAGACCTCACCAAAGAATTCCATGTGCTTGTGAAATGTCTCTGAAACCCATCCCTTCTCTCTCTCTCTCTCTCTCTTCTCCCTCCCCTCCCATCTTCTAAGAAACCAGTGTTCTGTGAATTCTTTCCTCTATCTCCCAGAGAAATCCTGCTGCTCCCTCTTACCTCCTTCTCCAAAAAACCTAAGGAAGGGATGTTCCAGAAGCATTCCCTCCTGACATTTCACCCACATCTATGGTTAAATCTCTCTCTCTCACACACGCAGTCCCTCTGATGCTCTTTTCCTTCCTGGCCCTTCCTCCCTCCCCTTTTCCTGAGCGCATGTGCGTGTATGTTTAAATTATCCCATTAACTACCTTAAATATGAAGGGGGCGTCGAGGTCCAGGGGTCCCCTCTGCGCAGTGAAGAGCAACTGATCGAACTGTGGGACCCATAATCCACTCCTGCCGCTGAGGACAACTACCTGGGTGAGGTGAACAATGGGAGGTCTGTGGACTTCCCTGTGTGGAACCCAGATGGCACGGGAGGATCACACAGAGAGCAGGACCAGACCCCATGCCGCCCAGAAGAGACAGCCCCCCTAGGGGCTGATCTGAGCCCCCACGGGGGAATGCCATCGCAGGAGGAGCAACCAGGGTCCCACAGCAACTGCCATGAAGGAAGGAGGCCCTGCCCGTTCCAGAAGCTGTGCAGAGGGGTGGCCCAAAGGAGACCACTGACGCCCCCACTAGGTATGAAAGTTTTTTCCCTTTTTGTTTCCCCACTAACTACCCTTGGGCTGGGAAGGGGGGGGGGTAGGGGGGGGGCTGTAAACCTTCTTTCTGACTGTCCTAGACACTATCCCTGAGTCTCTGTGATGATGGAGAGCCGGACCTGTCTGCGGTCACCAGGAGGCGCCACGCCAGAAGGAGTAGCAAGGCTGTGCCCCATCTTCTCCCTCCCCCAAGTGCCAAGGGAGGAGCCAGCGCCCCCAGGAGGCCCAAGGACCACTGCCAGATGGGAGAATTCCACCATGTGCCATCCTTCTCCATTGGGAACTCACTCGGGACCCCTGAGTGCTCCATGCTGACTGCCATCACCGACTCCATCATCCCCTGCCTCCACCGTCTTCACCTTCTCACTTCAGTTTTTTTCTTCTTTCCAACCCAAAAGAACATTCTGCCACTGGTCTCTCCCACCCGGCTGGGTCCTGCTGTTGTTGCTTGAGTTGGGCCCCGAAATAATCAACCGAATACAATCTAATCAGTCTAGAAAGAGGCCCTGGATACTTGGGGGGAGTGTCGAGGCTTGAGGAAATGAGTGTAACCATTTCCCAGCCTCGAAGGGAGGATTTGATGCAGAGCATCTTTCCCCCCCAAGTATTTGTAGTTCGCCAAGGGCCGGAAAACGGATTCTGCTGCTTCCTGACCCAGCACCCATAACTGGGTTCCTGTTTCCTCTCTGTGAATTCTCTGGCTTGTGCACTGGACCCTGGCCCCTGATCAGGGAAATGCAGTTCCCCCAAAGGACATTGCCCCACTCTCCACCATTTGTGGACTCTTTGCGGACTTTTCTGCCCTTTCTGATTGACTTGGTGCCCTGGCATCACGGGCTTCCTCCATGAACTCAAAAACCAAGCCGCTTGGGGAGAAGGAGCTCCCCGCCTGTGTGTGCATGCTCTCGTTGCAAGGGATCAAACCTCAAGAACTCTGATGAATTGCTTTTGCCAATTGTTGTTGCTTCTAATAAACTTTGCTGGGGATGGGGATGGGATGGGGACCCCCCTTTATGAAATCTGTGAGCTTATGAAAGTTTATGAAGAATGTACATGATATGGAAAGATATGAAATCTATGAAATGTACCCTGACCCTCTCCCCCACCTTTTCTCCCTCTGAACTTTACCCTACTAAAGTATGTGACCTGGGATTACAGTTAAGGAAATCCAATTTCCTTGGAAGAAACTCCATTCATATTTACATTGCATGGACAAATACTGGCAGATCTATGGCTTTGTTTTCAGAGTCAGACGAACAAAGGCCAGAGATTTTGTCAGCCAAAAGCCCGGAAAAACAGACTGATAAAATCAATCATGGTGCTTGTGTATGCTCCCTTGTGTCAAAGGATTTCCTTTGCCTACAGGGTTGAGATCCAGACACCACCCATAGCCACCCTTTTTGCTCATACACATCTTTTATCAAGACCCAGGAAATCCCTTGTTCTCCCCATCCGCCTCCCTGCCGGGAAGAGACAAAGGGTGTTCCGTCAGCTGGCAGACGCCTCCCAGGCATTCCGCCCCTCTGCGCTGTCAAACTAGAGCCCGCCTCCTGGCCGCTGATTGGACAATCTCCGGAGGCGCTCCGAGGGCTCTGATTGGCCCCCTGGAGGCGACAGCGGCCGGCGATTGGAGGGAAGGCGGGACCAGCGGCCAAGCCTCCTCCCAGCTGTTCTGGAGCCGGCCAATCAGGACAGAGGGAACTGACAGAAGGCGGGCGGGAGATTCAAACCAGGGTTTCTTTGTTTTGCCTGTATAAATATACCTGAAATTCATTGTACTGCATGCTTATAGAGGAAATATCCCTGTAATGCATCCTTTTCAGCTGAATCGCTAAATAAACGCTTCGGTCACTGGATACCTCTTCAGCCTCTGGTGGGATTAATTCTTAATATTTTGCGCTTTGGATTGGCTTTTGCTGGCAGCTCACCAAGGTCAAAGATCCCTTTCGCGATCTCCAGGGATCTTCCCCGCTGGGAAGACCCTCCCAAAAGAGCTCGATATCAATACTGCCCACTTACCAAATTTTGCACATCCCCCCTCTCTCCCAGAGTCCACTCCCTCCCCCCGGCCAATCACCTCTCATATGCAAATTCCCCTCTACCTCACAATCCTCACTTGCCAAACTTTGCATATCCCTCCTCCCTCTCAAAGACCCCTCCCTCCTCTCCCCCCCTTGGCCAATCACCTCCCACATGCAAATTCCACTCCACCTCACAATTCCCCCTTGCCAAACTTTGCATATTTCCTCTCCCTCCCAGGGGCCCCTCCCTCCTCTCCCTCCCATGGCCAATCACCTCCCACATGCAAATTCCCCTCTACCCCCTCTACCAACTATGAGGCCTGGTCGGAGGAGGAGGGGGACTCTGGTGATCACTTGTACCTGTGAATTGGAGTCTGAATTGGAGCCCACCACCCCTGTAGTGCCTTCAGGGAGAAAGTAGCTCTTCTCTGGATGATGGGAATTGCCTCACAGACAGATCTGATTTGAGAGAGAATGTTTCCCATGTAACGCTGCCAGAGGCTCTTCCCTACCCTGAGAAAAAGGCGAGGGAGGTGGACGTGGCTGGGTTGTGGCCTATAACTCAGTGCTTCCAGTTATAGAAAGATAGTGCCAAGAGTCCCGCTGTTTGTACTGTGGAGTCCCGCAGGGTTCAGTACTGTCCCCTATGTTGTTTAACATATACATGAAGCCGTTGGGAAAGATCATCCGGAGTTTTGGGGTGCGGTGTCATCTGTACGCAGATGATGTCCAACTCTATCACTCCTTTTCACCTGCTACTAAGGAGGCTGTTCAGGTCCTGAACCGGTGCTTGGCCGCTGTGACGGACTGGATGAGGGACAACAGATTGAAACTAAATCCAGACAAGACAGAGGTACTCCTGGTCAGTCGTAAGACCGAACAAGGTACGGGGTTACAGCCTGTGCTGGACGGGGTCACACTCCCACTAAAGGCGCAGGTTCACAGTCTGGGAGGTCTCCTAGACTCATCGCTGAGCCTGGAACCCCAGGTCTCAGCGGTGGTCAGGGCAGCTTTTGCACAACTAAAACTTGTGCGCCAGCTGCGCCCGTACCTTTGGAAGGCTGACTTGGCCACAGTAGTCCACACTTTGGTTACATCCCGTTTAGACTACTGCAACGCTCCCTATGTGGAGTTGCCTCTGAAGACTGCAGCAAGTACAATGTGCGGCAGCCAGATTACTAACGGGTGCTGGGTACAGGGAGCACACCACTCCGCTGTTACACAGCTCCACTGGCTGCCAAATAGCTTCCGAGCACAATTCAAAGTGCTGGTGTTAACCTATAAAACCCTAAACGACTCCGGCCCGATTTACCTCTCCGAACGTATTCTCCCCTACGAACCATCAAGATTACTAAGATCATCTGGAGGGGCCCTGCTCTTGGTCCCACCGGCCTCACAAGCGCGGCTGGTGGGGACGAGGGACAGGGCCTTCTCGGTAGTGGCCCCGTGACTCTGGAACTCTCTCCTGCCAGAGGTCAGAACCGCCCCAACAATCCTGACATTCAGGAAACAGGTGAAGTCGTGATTATGGAGACAGGCTTTCGAAGAATGAGACAATGATCTGGATGGAAGACGGTGTATATTCGATTTTAGTATGATGACTGACCACTGTAGTTTTAAATATATGTGCTTTTTAAATGTTTTATTGTAATGTGTATTTTGATATTTTACCAATTATATGTGTTTTTATGGTTGGAAACCGGGCTGAGTCCCTCTTATGAGGTGAAAAGCTCGGTATCTAAAACTTTGAAATAAATAAATAAATAAAAGGCAATTAAGGTTTTCCCAGCATTCGAAAGGTAAACAAAAGAATGTCAACTATTAGACTGATAGCGTCTCCATGAGAATGGATTCGGTTTCTTAAGTTAGCCTCTTGAGTTGTTCAGTGTGAGAGCAACGCTGAAGTTTCTTCTTTAAAAAAATTATACATAACCATAATCACCATACTTTTTTCCTTTTTCATTTCCTTCTCCCTCCCCACACCCACCCCTCTCTCTTCCATGTTGACAACTTAGGGCAGTAGACAGCCGCTTTATTGTGGAAACTTCTGCAATAAAAAGGGGGCTGTCCAGACAACGTTTTGGGCAACCTGCAATTAATTCTCTACAAACCAGGAAAACCCTGGTTTGTGGCAAATTAGTTTGATAGTGGGTTTATTCTGTGGCTTCTTGGAATACTGCAGTCTAGACCCATGATGGCGAACCTATGACATGCGTGTCAGTACTGACACGCGTAGCCATTTCTACTGACACGCGCCCGCCGGATATTATTTGTTTATTTATTTTATGCCATTTAAAAAAATAAATAGGAAAGAAATTATTATTTTGCAATGTTACCTAAATATTAAGGAGTTTCATATTTAAACTGAATGATAAATACTATTACTTTGCTATATTATTCAAATATTAAAATGCATTAAATTAAATGTCAAATTTAAAAATATTTTAATTATTAATATTTAGGTAACATTGCAAAATAATATTGGTTTATTTAATTATTAAGTAAACGAATATTATTTTGCATTGTTTCCTAAATATTAAGGAGTTACATATTTAAATTAAAGTAAATGATAAATAATACTTTGCTATATTACTCAAATATTTCAGAATGCCTTAAATGAAATGGTAAATTAGAATTTTAATTTTACATTTTAATTTAATGCATTTTAATTTAATGCATTTTAAATATTTTTAATATATGCCTATATATATATGTGTGTGTGTGTGTGTGTGTGTGTGTGTGTGTGTGTGTGCCTTAAATGAAATGGTAAATTAAATATCAAAATATTATTTTGCAATGTTACTTTATTGTTATTGCATTATTATTATTATTAGAAATACATTAAATAGCATATTAAATGCTAGAAATACATTTAAATTAAATTAAAAATAAATAATATTTTGTTGGGTTTTTAAAATTATATTTTTATTAAACACTCCAAAAAGGATATTATTTACATAAAGAGAGGTAGAACAGCATGATAAGAGAGAAAGTGGGAATTACAATTATATATTTTTTGTTATTTAAACTAAATATTGAGGTGACACACCACCTGAATTATGCTCAGTTTTTTGGCGAATTTTGACACACCACGCTCAAAAGGTTGCCCATCACTGGTCTAGACAGTATTCCCACAGTTTTCCGGGCTAAATTAGCCCAAAAAAACTGTGGGAATACCAACCCCTTCCCCCCAAGCCAAACTGAGTAAAAAAGGAAAATAACTCATCCGGCCTCCTTAGGAGGGGAAATCGCTCCTGTCCCTCCTTCTCCTGTCACGTCATTTGTACATGCCAGGTAGGCGGTTAAGTGTCCCATGCCAGGTAGGCGGTTATGGTAGGCGGTTAAGTGTCCCAGTGTTGTACTGGGAAGTCCCAGTACAACATCAGCACACCCACCCCAGAAAGCGCATGCTTTTTGGGGTGAGTGTACATGGGCCCCCAGGAACATCCGTGTTTCTTACATGCAGATGCTCCTGGGATAACGGCCTGTCTGGAAAGGCCCTTTATCCTTTTGTTTCCCGTTACATGAGTCTTCTTTCCATTCTATCCCATTTTTTTTCTTCCAGCTTTCATCATTTGGTTTAACAACCTGTAACTATTTGTTAAATGGAGTCCACGTTTCTTTAATTTTCTTCTGTTTGTCTGACCATGTTTTTTTTTTTGCTGCTTCTAATATTCATAATATCCAGTTGTATTTGTACCCACACATCTTCATACCATTTTTCAAGTGTCCATTTATTTTTATCTTTCTACTTCAAACATATTACTATGTGTGTTGCTCTAAATATCATTATTAATTCTTGATCTTGGTCCTTAATTCTTCTATCACCATATATCCTTTTAACAAAATTTGCATATTTATATCAAATTTTATTTCAATATGTAATTCAATCTGGTTTAGAATCTGATTCCAGAATTTTTATCTCTTCACACTCCCACCATAGATGTGAATACCATGCTTCCCAACTCCCTCAATGCCAACATTTGGGATTTAATTCCAGAATCATTTATGTCTGCTGAATTGGTGTTCTATACCATTTTGTTTCTGCCAACCTAGCAGTTCGAAAACATGCAAATGTGAGTACCGCTCCGGCGGGAAGGTAACGGCGCTCCATGCGGTCATGCTGGCCACATGACCTTGGAGGTGTCTATGGACAACGCTGGCTCTTCGGCTTAGAAATGGAGATGAGCACCACACCCCAGAGTCAGACATGACTGGACTTAATGTCAGGGGACAACCTTTACCTTTACCTACCATTTTGTTATTATTTTTAGTTCTTATTCCTTGCATTTTTCCATTTTTAACTTATTTAAACCACTGATTAGCTTTTCCCACTTGTTTTCCATTATTTTATACATAGATTCCTTATCTTCTATCATTATTCCATATATTTTATTGTCCTTTTTTTTGCCTCTAAATCTCTCTTCTAATATCTTGTCTATTATATTTTCTCTCTTACTACTTTCTTACTTTTTAATTTGTTCCCAAATTCCTCTTGGTGTTAACCAATTTATCCCGCCCTCTAATGTTTCTGACTGTTTCCATTCCATTAATTCCTTGTTTTCATTATATAAATCTTTAATTTTACTATATCTTTTAAGTTTCAATTTTTTTATGATGCTCTTATCCTCATTTCTTAAACTACCTATCAGGGCCTTCTTTGATAAATATGGAATCCATTTCTCTTTCCATTTCCTCCATATTTTAATGCTATTTTCTTGGGCCTATTTTTTTTTCTATTCCCTCTTTTAAATTATTTGTAAATATTCCATGGTCTCCTTGATCTTTATTTGCTTCATTCTCTGTTCTTATCCACTTCTCTTGCTTCTTCTCTACCATTTCCAAAATTGCTTTCAATTGAAATGCTTCATAGTATTTGTGTAACTTTGGTATTCCCCTTCCTATTTTTTTATTTGACATATATAGTTCTTTTTTACTTATTACTTGACTTTTTCCCTCCAAATATCCACTTCCTTATTTCTCCATCCCAATTTTTAATTTTTTGTTGTGTAATCTCTAGTGGTAGAGTTTGAAACAGATACAATAATTTAGGAAGTATGCACATTTTAATTGATCTAATTCTCATTGAAGTACTTAAATTCTTATCCTTCCAATTATTCATTTGTACCTGTATCCTTTCCCATGTTTTGTTATAGTTATAATCCCAGTACCTCATTGGCTTATTAGTTAAGTAAAATCCCAAATATTTAATTTTATTTTTTACTAGCTTGGGGACCCGGCGGTGCCCGGGTTATTTGAAAAAGGCATTGTTTGTCCGTGTTGCAGTTTTAGTCTAGATCCAATGTCATCTGGGTTCAGTGGATGCGGGTGAGCTACAACTCCCATATGCAAGTCCCATCTTCCATTGTCCATCCGCCTCCAAACTGCACCAGGATGTGATGTGGGTCATGGGGGCTCTATGTGCCAAATCTGGTTTTGATCAGTCATTGCATGTGGGTTGCAATGGTCTCAAGAAGTGAATGAAGGTACTGCAAGTCCCATCATCAGTGGCCCACCCTCCTCCAAACTGCACCAGGATGTAGAGTGGGTCATGGGGCTCTGTGTATAAAATTTGGTGTTTAGCAGTCATTGGATGAGGGTCGCAGTGGTTTCAGGAAATGAGTGAAGGTTCTGCAAGTCCCATCATCCATGGTCTGCACCAGGATGTAGAGTGGGTCTTGGAGGCTCTGTGTGCCAAAAGCTGACTTCTTTGGGTCAATGTTGAAAAGGGAAGATGGCATCCTCTTTTGGGGCCTAGCAGTGGCCTATAAATGTGGTAGCCAATCAGAAAGCTATGGATGTATCAGCCAATCAGAACGCTGCCACATACATACACTGCCCTCCCTCCTGCCGCATACAAACACTAACTTTGATTATATACATAAATTCAATATTTTATTTTTTTACAATCTTTCCTTCTCCAAATCCCTTCCCCAGGTTAAACCCCATCAGCTCTGATTTCAAAGTCACCTTTTCATGTGCTTATGGCCTTGTTTTCATGTCATTTTTCTTGTTTGGAATTGGGGAATCACATTTTGGATAGAGTTCTTTGTCTGGGGATTTTTGGCTTTCCTTTCAGTATTGGGCTCTGCTGTTTGCTGCATCAAGAAGATTATTGCTGTAACCTATATTTTGGAATGATCTTTGAAGCCAGTACTTAGATGTACTTCTGCTTTTGCCCTTCACGTATATCTTGGAAATACTTTGCTATTCTGTACTCCGGAGTGTACCATTGAAGTAGCTTTTCTATAGAACACCATTTTCTTTAACAAGGTTTCAATCAGTTGATTGACTCCTGTTGACTGTTGACTATATTTGAACGAATTAGTTCTTTATTTTGGGAGAAAAGGCCTCACATAGGTTGCTGGGATGCAAGACAACCCCCACTTATATCTGTGAATTTGCAATTGTGTTTTGAACTATAACTGTATTTGTAATTGAAACCAAAGAAGAAAGAAAAACCTTGAAGACATATCGCAGCTGGTTTTGTAACTATAATGATTTAGAAAATATGAATGTTGCAAACGTAAATACTGCAAAACAAAGTCTGTCTCATTTGATTGTAACTGTAAATAAATGTGTACGTATATATCATCATCATCATCATCATCATCATCATCATCACCCTCCCAGGGGCCCCTCCCTCCAATCTCTCCCTCGGCCAATCACCTCCCATATGCAAATTTCCCCTCTACCTCACAATCCCTCCTTGCCAAACTTTGCATATCCCCCTACCTCCCAGGGGCCCCTCCCTCATCTCCCTCCCTTGGCTAATCACCTTCCATATGCAAATTTCCCCTCACCTCACAATCCCCCCTTGCCAAACTTTGCATATCTCCCTCCCTCCCAGGGGCCCCTCCTTCCTCCCTCTCCTTTGGCCAATCACCTCCCATATGCAAATTTCCCCTCTACCTCACAATCCCCCCTTGCCAAACTTTGCATATTCCCCCTCCCTCCCAGGGGCCCCTCCCTCCTCTCTCTCCCTTGGCCAATCACCTCCCATATGCAAATTTCCCCTCTACCTCACAATCCCCCCTGCCAAACTTTGCATATCCCCCCTCCCTCCCAGTGGCCCCTCCTTCCTCCCTCTCCTTTGGCCAATCACCTCCCATATGCAAATTTCCCCTCACCTCACAATCCCCCCTGCCAAACTTTGCATATCTCCCTCCCTCCCAGTGGCCCCTCCTTCCTCCCTCTCCTTTGGCCAATCACCTCCTATATGCAAATTTCCCCTCTACCTCACAATCCCCCCTGCCAAACTTTGCATATCCCCCCTCCCTCCAGGGGCCCCTCCTTCCTCCCTCTCCTTTGGCCAATCACCTCCCATATGCAAATTTCCCCTCTACCTCACAATCCCCCCTGCCAAACTTTGCATATCCCCCCTCCCTCCAGGGGCCCCTCCTTCCTCCCTCTCCTTTGGCCAATCACCTCCCATATGCAAATTTCCCCTCTACCTCACAATCCCCTCTTGCCAAATTTTGCATATCTCCCTCCCTCCCAGGGGCCCATCCCTCGTCTCTCTCCCGGCCAGTCACCTCCCATATGCAAATTTCCCCTCACCTCACAATCCCCCTGGCCAATCCCCACCCACATACAAATTCTTTCTACCCGCAAAGGGACTCCCTGAGAGTGGACTTGGGACCCAAAGGGAGAAGGCAGGCTGCTCCTCTCCTGGGGACCCTTTCCCTCCTGGGCCAGGTCTTCTCTTGGGGGGAGAGAGGGGGACTCCTGGAGGGAATTGGGGGCCCGGGGCTTACCTTGGAGGAGCCACAGGAACATCTTCTGTGTTTTCGGGGCCCACGCGGCGATGTGGGTGCCTCGTCCTGACCTTCTGCAAAAGCCAAGGGAGGCCATGAAGGGGGCCCTTGGCGCCAGAACAGGGCTGTCCCCAAAGGGGCCCCAAGGGGAGCGGGAGGGGAGTGTGGCCCTCACCCTGAACCATGACGTGTGTGAGGCCGTCCTGAGGGGGGCGCGCGGAGGGTCCTGGGCTGGAGCGTCCTCTGTGGGGGGCGGCCCCTGCTGGAGCTGCCTGGAGAGCCCTCTGCCCATCTTGGCATCCAGGAAGGCAATGGCAGGGCCAACTGACGTGAGGTCCCTTCAAACCCCTGGTCTCCATGGCAACCAGGTAAACAATTCCGACCTGGAACATGGAACCTTTTCAAATGAAAACAACCACCAGCCTGGAGCAGGAAGGAAGGAAGGAAGGAAGGAAGGAAGGAAGGGTGGCCCTGCACGTCTTCCCTTTTCCGCTCCTCCGCCTTGGAAGGCCGGACTCAGGGGCCACGTGGCCCTCTAACCTTCCTAATGCCGTGACCCCTTAATACAGTTCCTCATGTTGTGGCGACCCCCAAACATCACATTATTTGTGTTGCTACTTCATAACTGTAATTTGGCTACTGTTATGAAACGTAATGAAAATATCTGCTATGCAGGATATCACTGGACCAAATTTGGCACAAATACCTGATACACCCAAAGTTGAATACTGGGATTGATTCTGTCATTTGGGAGTTGCAGTTGCTGGGAATTATAGTATACCTACAATCAAAGAGCACCCTGAACTACAATAACGATGGAATTGACCCAAACTTGGCACACAGAACTCCCACGACCAAAAGAAAATAGTGGATGGGTTTGGTGGGCTTTGACCCTGAGTTTTGGAGTTGTAGTTCACCTACATCCAAAGAACACTGTGGACTCAAACAATAATAGATCTGGACCAAACTTGACATTTGGGAGTTGCAGTTACTGGGATTTATAGTTCACCTACACTCAAAGAGCATTCTGAACCCCACCAACGATAGGATTGGGACAAACTTCCCACACAGGACCCTCATGCCTTGAAGGGACTTGCTGATGCGAGCCTCCCTCCTGCCTCACACGCTCTCCCACACATGCACACCACACTACCATGTGCCAAGCATGCCTGCTCTCCCCTCCCCTGCTTGAAATCTCAGAAACAGCCCTCCCTTTGGCTGAGAAGCTGGACAACCACAGTGGAGGAGGGCCTTTGGTAGGAGGATTCGTGGACAACAATTTAAACATGAGCCAACAATGTGATGTGGTGGCAAAAAAAGCCAATGGGATTTTGGCCTGCATCAATAGGAGCATAGTGTCTAGATCTAGGGAAGTAATGCAACCCCTCTATTCTGCTTTGGTTAGACCACATCTGGAATATTGTGTCCAGTTCTGGGCACCACAATTCAAGAGAGATATTGACAAGCTGGAATGTGTCCAGAGGAGGGCGACTAAAATGATCAAGGGTCTGGAGAACAAGCCCTATGAGGAGCGGCTTAGGGAACTGGGCATGTTTAGCCTGAAGAAGAGAAGGCTGAGAGGAGATATGATAGCCATGTATAAATATGTGAGAGGAAGCCACAGGGAGGAGGGAGCAAGCTTGTTTTCTGCTTCCTTGGAGACTAGGACGCGGAACAATGGCTTCAAACTACAAGAGAGGAGATTCCATCTGAACATTAGGAAGAACTTCCTGACTGTGAGAGCCGTTCAGCAGTGGAACTCTCTGCCCCAGAGTGTGGTGGAGGCTCCTTCTTTGGAAGCTTTTAAGCAGAGGCTGGATGGCCATTTGTCAGGGGTGATTTGAATGCAATATTCCTGCTTCTTGGCAGGGGGTTGGACTGGATGGCCCATGAGGTCTCTTCCAACTCTTTGATTCTATGATTCTATGATTAAATGTCCTTTGACCAGTAGCTGGCCACTTGGAGTGCCTCTGGTGTTGCTGCAAGAAGGTCTTCCATTGTGCATGTGGCAGGGCTCAGGTTGCATCGCAGCAGGTGGTCAGTGGTTTGCTCCTCTCCACACTCGAATGTTGAGGTTTCAACTTTGTAGCCCCATTTCTGAAGGTTGGCTCTGCATCTCGTGGTGTCAGAGCGCAGTCTGTTCAGCGCCTTCCAAGTCGCCCAGTCCTCTGTGTTCCAGGGGGGAGTCTCTCATTTGGTATCATCAATTGGTTGAGGTTCTCGGTTTGAGCCTGCCACTTTTGGACTCTTGATTGCTGAGGTGTTCCAGCGAGTGTCTCTGTACATCTTAGAAAACTATTTCTAGATTTAGGTCGTTGACGTGCTGGCTGATACCCACAGAGGGGATGAGCTGGAGATATCTCTGCCTTGGCCCTTTCACTATTGGCTGCTACTTCCCGGTGGATGTTAAGTGGTGCAATACCGGCTAAGCAGTGTAATTTCTCCAGTGGTGTAGGGCGCAGACATACATGCATAGCAACTATAAATGACTAGTTGGTTTTAAAATGTGGTCCTCTATGATGCTATTTATTTATCGTGTCAGGAGCAAGCCAAACAGTTGTATTGCATTTTTTAACAAACAAACCACAAAGTTTGCAAGCTTGGTAGTTGATTAAATGTTCTTTGACCAGTAGCAGGCCACTTGGAGTGCCTCTGGTGTTGCTGCAAGAAGGTTCTCCATTATGAGAGTTGAAGTAGGAAAACCATTTCCTCTATTTCACTGGTTATTCCCCCTCCCCACTTCCCATATCATAAACTAGGGTTGTTTCCAGGACGGGGACATGGATGGGGAAAAACACAGGGAAATGGTTTCCACCTTCCACTCACTTCCACCCCCACAAAATGGACTATTCTTCTCTCTCTAGTGTCCCCAGTGGCCTCTGCTCGAATAATGAAACAGAGCTGCAGGCTTATTCTCAGCTGCCTCGGGGAGTAGGACCAGGTCTAATGGTGTTAAGTTACAGGAGGATAGGTTTTGATCAAATATTAGAAGGGCAATCTTAACAGTAGCAATGGAACCACCCACCTAGAGAGGTGGCCCGGGGCTCCTTTGGACGTCAACTGAAAGAGAGAGACATCCACCTGTTGGGGATGTTCCTGCTGGAGATTCAGCTGGGAGCTCAACTCAATGGTCCATAAGGCCCTCTTCCAACTCTTATGTTCCAGAAAGTACTGAAAATCAGCAGTTTTTTAAATAAAGCATGTAATAAAACAATAGAAACAGGCATCCAGAAACTTCCGGGTGTGACTTTCTTCCTATTTCACCCATTTCATAGAATCATAGAGTTGGAAGAGACCTCATGGGCCATCCAGTCCAACCCCCTGCCAAGAAGCAGGAATATTGCATTCAAAGCACCCCGAACAGATGGCCATCCAGCCTCTGTTTAAAAGCTTCCAAAGAAGGAGCCTCCGCCACACTCCGGGGCAGAGAGTTCCACTGCTGAACAGATTTCACAGGAAGTTCTTCCTAATGTTCAGATGGAATCACCTTTCTTGTAGTTTGAAGCCATTGTGACATCGAGGGCTGCAGAGACTCCCGCCTTCAAATTGGTATAACAACCACAGCGGAGAGTTCCACAGTTCCTGGGCTCTGCAATTGCAATCCACTGATGAAATGTGCCTCCAGCAGCCAGCCCAGGCAGGGACGAGCAAGCCTCATATGCCTTTCCTTTACTTTCCCCAAGCCCTGACATTGTATCTTATCCCCCAATAAAAGATCCAAAATTGCAACTTTTAAACTCTCCCGCTTGCTACTTTGTGTCCTTCGCTTTACTGAAGTGTCTAATGCATGAAATTAACCCTTTCTAGGCTCCAGGGAACTGCGAGCCTGCCTGGGGTGCCTTTCTGGTGTCCCAGGGATGCAGAATCTATACTAACAAAAATCGTGGATACAGGGTTTTTCCTTCTAGATCTCTGTATCCGCCAAACTTTAAGATGGCGGATCGGGTCCATTTTAGCCTCATATTTTTCTGCATGAAATTCCAAACATAACTGCTATCTCGCTTTTCCCTTTATGGATCCCTACGCCCGAGTAACAACCTTTAAGGTTCCAGGAATATTTTCCGGCTCAAAACAGCTGATTTTGACAAACAGCTGGCTCCCTCCTCTCCATTGCCGATCGGCTCAGCTTCTCCTCGCCTTCGCCAGACTCTGGACTCGGGGACCCGATGCGCTCTCCCCCATGGGACTCAGGGAAGGGTCTGGCCAGGAAGACCCCTTCCCCTGGGGAAGTTCTAGTTCGCCAAGGACTCTCAAGGAAGCCGATTACAGCACGGCAGGGGGGAGGGGCTGTTTCTGCCGGCTCCAAGGACTCCATCCTTTCCCCCTTGTGCCCCCCGCCGATCATGAACTCTCTGGCGCTTACCCTTTTTGGGCATCAATGAGCCCTTTTCCTCCCCATGAACTTTCCAAGAAACCCAGGACAAAAAATATTCATTTTCATAATAAAATTGCTTTATTAATTTTGTTTGGGGAAGGGATGGGAATAAGTTTAATTAATGTACTATGTATGGAATGTTTATGGATGTGTACCCCTTGCATTACCCTCTGCCCCTCCAACTTTGCCCCACAAAAAGAACCCAGAAGCGGAAGATCCGAGAGCGCCCAGCTGCCCGTAGGGGGGCCGTTTGCCTCACAATGAAACCCCCATCACTCCATCTTTTGCATGGAACAATAACTAAGGAAGTTTTTCTATTTGTCTTCGGAGCATGCCCAATAAATAGATTTCTTCCTCCGGCCAAGTCTTAATTTGCCAGCAACAATAGGGGCCAGGCTGCCCTCCAGGGAGTCTGTGCCCAGCCTTGATCATATCTCCCGAAACCCATTAAGCAACATATTTGCTCTGTTTCAGCCAGGAAAAAAACAGATTGATTCAATCATCCTTCTCCTTTACCCAAACAATAGTTTACCTTCCCAGCTGGCCGACTTTGCCCCCGGACGCGTGAAGGTCCTTTGTCAAGCAATCATAATCCTTCCTCCTCCATTGTTACCCTTTTCTGTCCCGCCTCCTCGTCCCTGATTCGCTGGCTCCCCGAAGCGAGGGAACTCTGTGATAGGCTGAGTGCAGGGAGGGACCGGCAAGCCTCTCCCAGCTGTTCAGCCATCCACCAATCACAGCCAAGCCGGGTGAGGGAAGGCGGGCGGGAGATTCAAGATTGCGGGACTTACTGTATGTATAAAGATGCCTCCAAAACTCTGTATAACCATGCTTGTAGGTGAATGATCACTACAATTGCATCCTTTTCAGCTGAATCGCAAAATAAAAGCCTCGGTTGCCACTTCTTCAACTTCTTGGACGGGAAAATAATTTCTTTTAACATTTTATCGGTCGCTTGGATTGGCTTCCTGAAAGTCTCGCTGAGAAGGTAGCGGATCCTCTTTGGTGCGGTCCGGGGGTACCCTCCTTCCGAGGAGACCCATTTAAAGTTACAGGTTTCATTTGGCTCACCACGAAGGGACCCTGCTTGGAGGTCCAGATAAATTATAGTGTAAATTTCCAAGCAGGCTACGCTTGGTCCAGAATCTCTGGGACAACTTGCGAGGAGGAACGTCTGAGGAAACGAGGCGCCTCAAACCAATCAGGATCTTTGGAAAACCAAAATAAAATACAAATTCTCCTACAGCACCTTCCTCTTGGTGAATTGTCTTGGACTTTCGGTCAACGGAGCATAGGGAAGCTTCTCAAGGACTTCCTGGAAGAAGGGCCACCGACGCCGGGGGGGAAAACGTCTGAAGGTAAGCAGCTGTGAGTCACACCAAGACTCCCAGGTGATAGGAATCCCCTTTGAAGTTGGGAACTTCTGGTAAAGGGGGATTCGGGAACAAATTCCTGGGCTGAGGTGTGGGTAAGACCTGGCGATTTGGGAAGGGTATCTGCAGTCCAACTTGACTTGGGACAGTCTGGGGAGGGAAGGAAGTTCCCTCGCCTATAGGTCGCCAGGTGTTGGCCGCTCAGGTTCTAGTGGAGGGGACTTTTGGGTGGAGGCTCGTGTTTTCAGTTGGCAGAGCTGATCCCCCATTAACTACCAGGAGGGTAGAGGCTGAGCTAGAATGGGCGCATGCGGATCTCAACTCAAACATCCTGTCTCAAGGGAAACACCTTTAGGAAAGCTCTTGGCCAGTTGGGACAGGCTAACATCACGTTCGATGGATCAGGCCAAGATGGTCAAATATAGCACTCGTGAGTGGCCCCTAAGGCCCTTGAAGGGAGGGGCCTCCTGGCCCCCACATGGCAGTACCAGCAAGGAGCTAATTTTGAAGCTCCAGGAGGATTGCCATAGTCGGGCCAAGTGGAAAGAACTTGCCTACGTTTCGTGCTTTTTGGCCCTAAGCCAGGAGCAGGAAGAAGAGGGGGAGGGAGCCCAACTCCTACCATGCAAGGAAGTGGCTGCAAAGCCTCCCCCTTCTAAAGATCCTCTCCTAGACCCCATACCCTCCCCCCCTGAGGAGGATCTCCTCGAAGTTATTGCTTGCCCCCCTCCCTACCGTCCAAGACCACCCCCAACCTCTCCATCCACTCCTGCCCCTCCTTCTGCCCCTATTCCACCCCCACCACAACCCCAGGGATCTTCCCAAGACCAACCTCTCCTCCCTGGGGTCCCCACACTCTTGGTCAGTCCAGCCCAACCACAGGGCCGCCCCAGCACTCCTGCAGCAGGGAGTTCCTCTTCTCAACCCAGCAACTACACAGTCCAGAGTGCATCCACTCCACTATACCTCCCTTCCCAGACCCCTCCAGCTCTCTCTTCCAGCCCCATTCCATTTCCCCTTGCCCAGTCTCCTTCCCTCCTCCAGCAGGGGCCCAGCAGGACCCCTTCTCTGGTCCCCAGCCACTCCACCACCCCACTCTCCCTTTCACAAGCATTCTCCATCCATAGCTCTTTTGACCCGCTGGCCTCCTCAACTTCACACACATGCACACCCTCTGACCTCCAGTCAGACCCTTTCTCCCTTCCAACTTCAGGCCTCTGCACCTCCCAGGGGCCACCTGGCCCCCGGCCAGGACTCCCAGCCACACACATGCCTGGATCTTCCCCTTCTCCTTGTCTATCCCCTCACCCCCCAGGTGCCTCCTGCCCCACTGGTAATCTGGGACCTCTGATTCCCCTTCCACCCCCAGCCCAGGTTTCCCAGGCAGCTTCGCAGCCAGGAGGAGACCCTTTTGAGCCTCTCATCACGAAGGGCAGCTTGCGTAACCACCCCAATGTGATAGCCCCCCTGAGGGAGGTAGTAGGGAGTGGAGGGACCCCTGTCCTCATCCACGTTCCCTTTACCACCTCTGACCTCTTAAATTGGAAAAGGAACACTGCCCCTTTGTCCCAGGACCCTTTTGAAATGTCTGAACTATTCAGGACCATCTTCCTTAACCATCGTCCTACTTGGGGGGACGTGATGACCCTGCTGTCCTCGCTTCTCACACAGGAGGAGAAGCGCCGCCTACTGGCAGCAGCTCAAGCAGAGGTTATGAAGGGAGATGTAGATGATGGGAGGGATAAGGAACTAGTTTTTCCAACACAGGAGGACCCAGGCTGGGATTACAACACTGATGCAGGCAGGATGGCCCTGAAAGGCTTCCACCGTGCCATTTTGGTTGCCATGCCCCTGGTCTACCCTCGTCCCTTGAATTTGTCCAAATTTTTTGACCTCAAACAAGAGCCTAATGAGAGTCCATCTGACTTTTATGACCGCATCTGCAAAACAGCCAGGCAGTGGACCAATGTTGATCCCACTCATCCTGAGTATTTCACCATGGTGAACACTCTGTTCATTGGGAGGTCAGCTAGGGACATCCGGCTCAAGCTTCAGAAGCTGGAAGATGGGGAGGGAATGCCCATCTCACAGCTGATCAACATTGCCTTCAAGGTCTTCCACAATAGAGAGGATGCTGCGGCCCAGAAAGAGGAAGATGATCTAAAGGCTCAAGCAGAGGTCCAAACTACCAGCCTGGTAGCTGCCTTGGCAGAAAGGGACAGGGAGAGGGAGAGGGGGAACAGAGATGCCAGGGATAGACCAGCATGGAGGGACCAGGGGAGGCAAGGGGGAAACAGGGATGCCAGGTGCTTTCAATGCCAGGCCAAGGGGCACTTCAGGAGGGAGTGCCCAGAGCTCAATGAGAGGGGGCCCCAGGGGAGGGTCATGTGACTAGGACGGCAGATTTCCCTGGCCCCTTCTGACCCCATCGTGCCACTTAAATTAGGGAAAAGGACAGTTGACTTCCTCCTGGATTGTGGGGCAACCCACTCAGTGGTCACACAGGGGTTCAGGGGGACTGAGTTGGGAACGAGGAAGGTACAGGTAGTGGGGGTCTCAGGGAAAGAGGCAAAAAGGTCATTCCTGAAGCCCATGGAATGTGAGGTGGGAGGGAAGACCCTAACTCATGAGTTCCTCTACATGCCTGAATGTCCTGTTCCCCTTTTGGGCCGGGACATCTTGTGTAAGATCAGGGCACAAGTTGCTTTTGGGCCAGAAAAGATCATCTTGGCAGTGCCTGAGGAGGAGGGATGGAGGGCACAGGCTTTCCTGCTCCATCAGCCCAGCCCAGAGGCTGACCTCATCCCCTTGGCCATCCTCCAACAGGTGGATCCCATTGTGTGGGCCGATGGGATCCCTGGGAGAGCCAAGAACATTGCCCCTGTCTCAATAGCTCTCAAGCCTGACATCACACCTCCTAGGATCCCCCAGTATAGGATTTCCCTGGAAGCCCGCCAGGGGCTCCAGCCAATTATTGACAATTTCTTGCAGCATTCCTTGTTAAGAGAGTGTGCTTCACCCTACAACACACCAGTCCTTCCTATTCGTAAGGCAGATTCGCGGGAATTTCGCTTTGTGCAAGACCTTAGAGCCATCAATGCCATTGTAGTGGACATACACCCTGTGGTGCCAAACCCTTAC
Source organism: Anolis sagrei (assembly GCF_037176765.1). Lineage (NCBI taxonomy): Eukaryota > Metazoa > Chordata > Lepidosauria > Squamata > Anolidae > Anolis > Anolis sagrei. Next base: position 170,283,864 of record NC_090022.1, on the reverse strand, counting down.
ACTCTTCTCTCTACTATCCCTCCTTCTTGCTCACGTTTTACTGTTCTTGACTTGAAGGATGCGTTTTTTTCCATACCTCTTCATGCAGATAGCCAGGAGATTTTTGCCTTTGAGTGGGAGCATGTGGGCACAGCCAGGCGGGTGCAGCTTTGCTGGCAGGTCTTGCCACAAGGCTTTACCTGTTCACCAACCATCTTCAACCAGAGCCTTGCCTCAGAACTGGAGAAGTGGCCTGATCGCGACCAGGGGGTCCTCCTGCAGTACATTGACGACCTACTTCTTTGCTGCTCCGATGAGGACACCTGCAGACGCCTCACCGTCAGTCTTCTCAACTTCCTGGGAGAGGCTGGGTTCAAGGTATCCAAGAAGAAGGCCCAGATCTGCAAGGACACCGTGAGGTATCTGGGGTTTGATGTCTCCCAAGGACAAAGGGCATTGGGGCCAGAGAGGAAGGAGGCCATCTGCAGGGTCAAGGAGCCCAGAACGAAGAAACAGCTGAGGGGATTCTTAGGGATGGCTAGCTTTTGCAGAATTTGGCTACCAAACTTTGGACTGGTTGCCAAACCCCTCTATGAGGCAACATCTGGCCCAGAGACTTTCCTTGTTTGGTCGGCTGAATGCCGAACTGCTTTTGAGGCCATCAAGAGAGCCCTGATGTCTGCTCCTGCCCTTGGGCTCCCAGACATGGCCAAGCCTTTCTTCCTCTTTGTTCATGAACGCCAGGGGGTCGCAGCGGGGGTGCTGACCCAACCTCTGGGCAGCACCAAAAGACCCGTTGCCTACTTTTCCAAGAGGCTGGACAACACCAGCCTTGGGTGGCCTGCCTGCCTGAGAGCTGTGGCTGCCACTGCCATGGTAGCTGAAGAAGCCAGGAAGCTGACGTTGGGCCAGCCCATGACTGCCTACGTGCCCCATAGTGTCCTGGCTGTCCTGGATGCAAAGGGGACCAACTGGCTGTCTGCCGGCCGGCTTACTCGCTACCAGGCCCTCCTCATCGACCAGGGAGACCTCACCTTGGCCACCACCAACTGCCTCAACCCAGCCACCCTGATGCCCATCGAGACGGCCGAGGGAGACCACCAGGAGCCTCACGACTGCATCGCCACCATCGAGGAGGTCTACTCCAGCCGCCCAGATCTCAAGGACCAGCCCCTTCCAGATGCACAGCTTGAGTTCTTCACGGATGGCAGCAGCAGCGTCCACCATGGGGAGAGAAGAGCTGGATATGCGGTGGTCACTCTGTGGGACACCATAGAGGCAGAGCCACTTCCCCCAGGCACCTCTGCCCAGAAGGCAGAGCTCATCGCCCTCACCAGAGCCTTGGAGCTGGCTGAGGGAAAGGCTGTCAACATCTACACAGATTCTAAGTTTGCATTCCATGTGCTTCATGCCCATGGAGCTATTTGGAAGGAAAGGGGGCTGCTGACAACAGCTGGCAGCCCTGTCAAACACCAGGCTGAAATTCTAAGACTCTTGGATGCTGTTTGTAAGCCTGCTGCAGTTGCTGTCATCCACTGCAGAGGGCACCAGACAGGGGACCAGGACATTGCGAAAGGGAACCGGAGGGCAGACACTGCTGCAAAGGGAGCTGCCAACCGGGAGCCCACCTTCCTGGGGGCCCTGATTCCTGACACCACCGTGACCACTCTCCCTGTTTATGGGACCATGGACGATGAGTTTGCCAAGGGAGAGGGTCTGAAACAGGAAGAGGGCTGGTGGAAGGACTGCCAGGGTCGCCTGCTCCTGACAGATCCCCTCATGCGTGAAGTGGCCCTCCGTCTCCACAAAAGCACCCATTGGGGCCACGATGCTATGTTGGAGCATCTCAGGACTTTCTTCATCGGTCCTCGCATGGCCCAGCAGTCCATTTGGGCCTGCAGAAGGTGTCTCCTATGCCTGAAGAACAACCCCAAGATCCAGAAGAAGCCAGAAGTGGGGCATCTCAAGGCTGGCCTCCAACCAGGACAGGTGTGGCAGGTGGACTTTGCTGAACTGCCATCCAGTAAGAGGTACAAGTACTTGCTGGTATTTGTGGACTGTTACAGTGGATGGCCAGAAGCCTTTCCCTGCTACACCTGCACAGCCAAAGAGGTCAGCCATGCCCTTCTGAACCACATCATCCCGCGCTTTGGATTGCCTCTCTGCCTCTCCTCAGACAACGGTGCATCTTTCATCTCCAAGACCACCCAGCAGGTCGCCCATGCCCTCCAGATCAAGTGGGACTTGCACACCAGCTGGCATCCTGAGGCCAGTGGCAAGGTTGAGAGGATGAACCAAACCATCAAAAGACAACTGGCTAAGATCTGTCAGCAGGCGCGCTTGCCTTGGCCTGATGCCCTCCCTCTTGCTCTCACTCGGATCAGGGCAGCCCCTAGGGGTGGGCTGAAGCTAAGTCCTTTTGAAATTCTCTATGGTAGACCTTTTCCTTCCTCACAGGTTCCTCTGAAGGCTGAGCATCTCCACGAGGTTGGGGCCGACAGTATTAGGGAAAGATTGTCTTTTCTTACCTCTATCCTTTCTTCTTTAAATAGGTACCTTCTCTCCCACCTTCCTGTCCCCTTGGATGCTCCTGTCCACGACTTCTCCATTGGCGACTGGGTCCTCGTACGCACGTGGAAGCCTGAAGCCCTGTCGGAGAAGTGGGTCGGCCCTCATCAGATCCTCCTCACAACGCACACCGCCGCCAAGGTATCCGGCATCCGGGCCTGGGTCCATCATTCCCGGCTGAAGCGGGCCCCTGAGCCAGAAGTGGGGTCCACTGAGGAGGAGGAGGACGACAACCAGTGGACTGTTGAGTCAGGGGAGGATCTCCGGCTGCTGTTCCGGAAAGTACCGCCACGAGACCCCCCATCCACTGATCAAGCCGACCCACCGCCTTCTGGGGCCCCCAGGGTAAAGAAGCGCCGTGCACGAGGACAGAGGCATCGCCCGAAACTACCCTCCTAATTCCATGTTTCTGGCACCACGGGAACCCACTTTTTTCCTCTACACCTCCGGGTTTCGACAGCTCGTTTGACAGCTGTCAAAAGTCTACCAGCTGATTTTGACAGCGCGCGCCAGGGAATCTCCTGCTTTCGATTTCCACTGAGCCCCGGCTAGAGTGAGTGGAGCTGTACTTTCAGAACTATTTGGAACCGTGAGTTTATTTATTCCTATTATTTCCCGGGCGGAGCTGTCCATCAACTTCAGCATGCATTTCTCTGCTTTTCTGTGCCTAATATCCTTGACCCAATGTGCCGCTTCTAGCCCCGTACTGTATGAATGGCTGTCAAGCAAGGCAAACTTCTGGCAGCAGCTAGCCTCTAGAGTCCTAAATGTCTCTGATTTCTGTCTATCAAGTGGGATCACTGCCACGGACCTGTTCTCCACATGTTTAATTGGCATTCCAGAACCTCTGGAAACTTTTAGAAATTACACTATTTTCCAAGACTACCCTTCCAAGCCCATGTCCTATGGAGATCTGCCTCAGTGGGGAAGGGCTGTCAGGGAAAGGGAGCCAGGCATGGTGGCTATTAAATTGGCTCACAGCCCTCATGCCTCTCATTGTTTTCAAATTCCCCATTGTGCAGGGAAGTGCCAAAAGTCGCCCAGGGACAATCTGCTAAATTGTTCATCCTTTGAAATATTGCCATATATGAATGCCCATTTGGTTTTGCCCCCAGGATGGTTCTTCTTGTGTGGGCGGACAGCCTATAGTTACCTGCCAGCCAATTCCACCTTGGGGAATTGTGCCCTGGGTAGGTTGTCCATTTTTATGCCTTCTAAAGGGGACTTGGAGATGGCACACTCCTTGGCCCGGGAGGCTAGGTCCATCCAAACTTTGGACCCAAATTGTGATCCCTCTATGGTCATCAAGGGCATCCCCCAATTTGTGGCAACTGCCCTGTTCACCCCTGGGGTGGCAGCTGGCATGAACTACCGGGCCATTAAACATCTGGCCTGTGCTCTGGTCAAAAACATCAATTTCACCTCACAAGCCCTAGCCTCCATGGCCTCAGAGATGCAGGAGCTGAGAGAGGCTGTGTTGGATAATCGAGCTGCCATTGATTTCTTGCTGTTAAAGAATCATTATGGCTGTGAGAGTGTGCGCCACATGTGCTGCTTCAATCTGACTGACCAGACCCCTGTAGTCAACAAAGCCATAGAAGGTATGAAAGATCTGGCAGCTGGGATTCAGGAAACCACAGGCTTTGATCTAAACTTTTTGACAGACTGGCTCCCTTCTCTGGACTGGTTAAGAAAAGGTTTTCTAGTTTTGCTTGGCCTCGTATTTCTCCTCCTTGTTCTGAGCTGCTGCTGGACCAACATTCCCTCTCTGTTCAAAATTTGTGGAAAAAGGGGGCAATTAGAACCGTCTCGCCAGATGCCCCTGCTGCATTTGGCTGGGTACCAAGCATGGGCGGAAACTTTAAGTAGGCGGAGCCTACGTCAGTTTCCGAGTGGGGAGATGACATCGAGGGCTGCAGAGACTCCCGCCTTCAAATTGGTATAACAACCACAGCGGAGAGTTCCACAGTTCCTGGGCTCTGCAATTGCAATCCACTGATGAAATGTGCCTCCAGCAGCCAGCCCAGGCAGGGACGAGCAAGCCTCATATGCCTTTCCTTTACTTTCCCCAAGCCCTGACATTGTATCTTATCCCCCAATAAAAGATCCAAAATTGCAACTTTTAAACTCTCCCGCTTGCTACTTTGTGTCCTTCGCTTTACTGAAGTGTCTAATGCATGAAATTAACCCTTTCTAGGCTCCAGGGAACTGCGAGCCTGCCTGGGGTGCCTTTCTGGTGTCCCAGGGATGCAGAATCTATACTAACAAAAATCGTGGATACAGGGTTTTTCCTTCTAGATCTCTGTATCCGCCAAACTTTAAGATGGCGGATCGGGTCCATTTTAGCCTCATATTTTTCTGCATGAAATTCCAAACATAACTGCTATCTCGCTTTTCCCTTTATGGATCCCTACGCCCGAGTAACAACCTTTAAGGTTCCAGGAATATTTTCCGGCTCAAAACAGCTGATTTTGACAAACAGCTGGCTCCCTCCTCTCCATTGCCGATCGGCTCAGCTTCTCCTCGCCTTCGCCAGACTCTGGACTCGGGGACCCGATGCGCTCTCCCCCATGGGACTCAGGGAAGGGTCTGGCCAGGAAGACCCCTTCCCCTGGGGAAGTTCTAGTTCGCCAAGGACTCTCAAGGAAGCCGATTACAGCACGGCAGGGGGGAGGGGCTGTTTCTGCCGGCTCCAAGGACTCCATCCTTTCCCCCTTGTGCCCCCCGCCGATCATGAACTCTCTGGCGCTTACCCTTTTTGGGCATCAATGAGCCCTTTTCCTCCCCATGAACTTTCCAAGAAACCCAGGACAAAAAATATTCATTTTCATAATAAAATTGCTTTATTAATTTTGTTTGGGGAAGGGATGGGAATAAGTTTAATTAATGTACTATGTATGGAATGTTTATGGATGTGTACCCCTTGCATTACCCTCTGCCCCTCCAACTTTGCCCCACAAAAAGAACCCAGAAGCGGAAGATCCGAGAGCGCCCAGCTGCCCGTAGGGGGGCCGTTTGCCTCACAATGAAACCCCCATCACTCCATCTTTTGCATGGAACAATAACTAAGGAAGTTTTTCTATTTGTCTTCGGAGCATGCCCAATAAATAGATTTCTTCCTCCGGCCAAGTCTTAATTTGCCAGCAACAATAGGGGCCAGGCTGCCCTCCAGGGAGTCTGTGCCCAGCCTTGATCATATCTCCCGAAACCCATTAAGCAACATATTTGCTCTGTTTCAGCCAGGAAAAAAACAGATTGATTCAATCATCCTTCTCCTTTACCCAAACAATAGTTTACCTTCCCAGCTGGCCGACTTTGCCCCCGGACGCGTGAAGGTCCTTTGTCAAGCAATCATAATCCTTCCTCCTCCATTGTTACCCTTTTCTGTCCCGCCTCCTCGTCCCTGATTCGCTGGCTCCCCGAAGCGAGGGAACTCTGTGATAGGCTGAGTGCAGGGAGGGACCGGCAAGCCTCTCCCAGCTGTTCAGCCATCCACCAATCACAGCCAAGCCGGGTGAGGGAAGGCGGGCGGGAGATTCAAGATTGCGGGACTTACTGTATGTATAAAGATGCCTCCAAAACTCTGTATAACCATGCTTGTAGGTGAATGATCACTACAATTGCATCCTTTTCAGCTGAATCGCAAAATAAAAGCCTCGGTTGCCACTTCTTCAACTTCTTGGACGGGAAAATAATTTCTTTTAACATTTTATCGGTCGCTTGGATTGGCTTCCTGAAAGTCTCGCTGAGAAGGTAGCGGATCCTCTTTGGTGCGGTCCGGGGGTACCCTCCTTCCGAGGAGACCCATTTAAAGTTACAGGTTTCAATTGTTCCAGGGAAGCAGAAAACAAGCTTGCTCCCTCCTCCCTGTGACTGCCTCTCACATATTTATACATGGCTATCATATCTCCTCTCAGCCTTCTCTTCTTGAGGCTAAACATGTCCAGCTCCTTAAGCCGCTCGTCATAGGACTTGTTCTCCAAACCCTTGATCATTTTAATCGCCCTCCTCTGGACACATTCCAGCTTGTCAATATCTCTCTTCGATTGTGGTGCCCAGAACTGGACACAATATTCCAGGTGTGGTCTAACCATAGAGGGGTAGCATGACTTCCCTAGATCTAGACACTATGCTCCTATTGATGCAGGCCAAAATCCCATTGGCTTTTTTGCCGCTACATGACATTGTTGTCTCATGTTTAACTTGTTTATGAGGACTCCAAGATCTTTTTCACACGTACTGCCAGGCGTCCTCCATTCTGTATCTGCATTTTGTTTTTTTCTGACTAAGTGGAGTATCTTGCATTTTGAGTTATGGTGTAGCTTAGGGTGAGCACCGAGGGTAGAAGCATGTGGCCTCAGATCTACCAGAATTACTCCTGAAATATGGCACGCATCTCACTTATTGTTGAAGGTACAAAGTGCTTAGGAGGAAAAAGTTACTTGTATAAAGCATGTATGTATGGGAGAAGAAGCACTACCTACTTACTACTCAACAGAAACACATGAGTAATTTTGATGTGAGGAACTGGCTTATATAATTGCACATGATCACAAGCAATAGGCACTGGTATAGCATTTATGTACAGCGATTACACTATATAAATAGTAATTATACGAGTATGCCCAGCAATGCCAGTCAGTATATGTCCAAACTTCCTGTTGTGTTTACTTAACAGTCAAAGTGCCAAAATCTACTGGTGGGCAGTAGGTTGGTCACAAAATCAAGAAGTGATAATCACGTTGTGACGGCGCGTGTGGCGCCACATATATTTAGAACTGTTAGTTGCAGGATTTTAAACTGCCATTTTATTTCTGTCTACCTTGTACATGTATAGTTAAATTTCATTGGTTACTATAGCTGTCAATTTATTGTTGTTGTACGCCAATTGGCTTGTTTCCCCAGTTCAGTTGTTTAGGCTCCGCCCCTCCCAAGGGAGAAAGGGAAGGTTTCTCCCTCACCTTTTTTACCTCAGAAAAAGACTCATTGGATGGACGTGTCCAAAAGCTTGGCCCAAAAGCCCCTGGTCAAGGCATTTCTTACTACCAGTTCTTAGGTTTTGACCCCTGAGTCTTATTCTTTATGTTCAAACCTCCTGAACGAAATTGTGAAGACCTCAGGCGCCTCCATTCCAGTTCTTTGGCACCATAGGAAGGTCTTCTCCTTCAATTTAGGCCACTGAACTGGGGTTGTGGTTTGCTCCGGCATCCATAGCCATTGAGAGAGAGGGAACAGGAAAAGCTTCTCAGCTTATTACTCCTAGGACCCTGGGCTTTAGAGTTTAGAAAGTGTTTTTCCCTGTTGAACATAAAGTGTGTGCCTAAGAAAGAAAACTAATTATCATCAATAAACACCACTTCGAGTCAATTGTTGTGTTCTGGTCCTTGGGAGTTCCAGTTTCCCTAAAGGAGGGCAAGAAGCAATCCCCTGGGGAAAGCAGTCACGTCCATGCCTCTTTCTCGATAGCCCCAGGCGCGACGGCATACACGTTTCTCAGAAACTTTTCACGGGATGTGTTGAAAAGGAAAGAAGTTGGGAATTTGTATTTAGCCACTCTTTAAATGAAGCAAACGGAGGGCTATTAGGGACATGAAACAACATCTGGAGGTGTTTCTTCAAAATTTCTATGGTCCCCAGCTCCTTTTATCCTGGACCTTTCTCCACACAGGCTCATATGACACAGCCCTAACATCTGGAAGGTTACAGCTTCCCCATCCCTGCTTCACACATTCAAATTGAACCCGGCATCGGTCTCATTCCTCCAGGACACATATTTGGGAATATGTTGCTTTCACATGAATACAAATCACTGTTCTAAAGAAGAAGAGGTTCTGAAACTCTTGTTGCTTGTACCTTATGTGTATTTTTTCTGGAGTGGGATGTTTAGACACTCAGCATTATTCAGATTACCTGTATTTGTATAAATATTCAGCAAATTTTGGGAATGCAATCCATTCCTATTCATTTTTGCAGTGCTTCGTAAGTCATCTTGGCAGCCACCTCTCCACCAAAGTCAACATTGACACTAAAATACAACACCGCCTGAGCTCTGCGAGCGCAGCATTTTTCCGAATGAAGCAGAGAGTGTTTGAGGACCGGGACATCCATAGGGATACCAAGCTGCTTGTTTATAGAGCTACTAGCTTGGGGACCCGGCGTTGCCCGGGTTATTAGAGAAAGTGGGTAATGGCGGTTCTGTATGCCAAGTTTGGTCTTTATTGGTCTTTGGATAACGGCTGCATTATTTTCAGGAAGTGAGTGAAGGCACTTAGTCCCATCATCCATGGCCCATCCTCCTCCAAACAGCAGCAGGATATAGAGTGGGTCATGGGGGCTCTGTGAGGCAAGTTTGGTCTTTATCAGTCATTAGATGAGGGTGGCAGTGGTGTCAGTAAGTGAGTGAAGGTACTGCAAGTCCCATCATCCAAAGTCCATCCTCATTCAAACTTCAGCAGGATGTAGAGTGGATCATGGGGGCTCTGTGTGCCAAGTTTGGTCTTGATTGGTCATTAGAAGAGGGTTGTAGCAATCTTCGGAAGGGAGTGGAGGTACTTGAAGTCCCATCATCCATGGTCTGTCCTCCTCCAAACTGCACCAGGATGTAGAGGGGGTCATTGGAGCTCCATGTTCCAAGTTTAGTCTTGATTAGTCATTGGCGAGGGTCTCAGTGGTCTCAGGAAGTGAGCAAAGGTACTTCAAGTCCCATCATCCATCTCCAAATTTTTCCAAACAACACCAGGACTTAAAGTGGGTCATGAGAGGTCGATGTGGCAAGTTTGGTCTTGATCCGTCATTGGATGAGGTTTGCAGAGGTCTCAGAATGTGAGTGAAGGTACTGGAAGTTCCATCATCCATGGTCAACCCTCCTCCAAACCTGCAGCAGGATGTAGAGTGGGTCATGGGGGCTCTGTGTGCCAACTTTGGTCTTGATTGGTCATTAGATGACTTTTGCAGCAGTCTTGGGGAGTGGAGGTACTTGAAGTCCCATAATCCATGGTCTGTCCTCCTCCAAACTGCACCAGGATGTAGAGTGGGTCATTGGAGCTCCATGTGCCAAGTTTAGTCTTGATGAGTCATTGGCGAGGGTCTCAGTGGTCTCAGGAAGTGAGTGAAGTGACTGCAAGTCCCATCATCCATTGTCAAATTCTTCTAAACCGCACCAGGATGTAGAGTGGGTCATGCTGGGTCTCTGTGTAAATTGTGGTCCTGATCCATCATTGTTGGCAGTTGTAATGGCCTTAGGAAGGGAGTGCAGGTATTGCAAGTCCCATCGTCCATGGTGCATCCTCCTTCAAACTGCACCTGGATGTAGAGTGCGTCATGGAGACTCAGTGTGCCAAGTTTGGTATTTATCGGTAATTGGATGAGGGTTGCAGTGGTCTGAAGAATTGAGCAATGGTACTGCAAGTCCCATAATCCACGGTCCATCCCCAGCCAAACCACACCAGGACGTACAGTGGGTCATGAGAGGTCTATGTGCGATGTTTGGTCCTGATCAGTCATTGGATGAGGTTAACAGCGGTCTCAGAATGTGAGTGGTGGTAGTGCAAGTCCCATCATCCATGGTTCATAGTCCTCCAAACTGCAGTAGGATGTAGAGTGGGTGATGGGGGCTCTGTGTGCCTATTTCGGTCTGTATTGGTAGTGTTCTGACCCAGCCCCCTTTGGCCTTTCCTTTCCCCTCTTTGTCATCTCGGAATTTTGGAAATGAGGCTGGTCAATCAGAGACCATATGCAAATTTCCTTCTGTCATGCCCGGTTTCTGCCATGAACCCTCTTCTCCACCAGGGGCTCCTATTGAAGCTGCCCAATCAGAGACCATATGCAAATAGCACCACAGCGGCAGCCAATCAGAAAGCTGCCACATACACTTCCGCCCTCCACACTTCCTCTGTCCTATACAAACAAACACTCTTCTTTATTATATATATAGATTGTCCTCCCAACCCTGCTATATGCCTGTGAGACGTGGACTGTCTACAGACGTCACATGCAACTCCTGGAACGATTCCATCAGCGCTGCCTCCGGAAAATCCTGCAAATCTCTTGGGAAGATAGGTGGACAAACGTCAGCGTGCTGGAAGAAGCAAAGACCCCCAGCATTGAAGCGATGGTCCTCCGCCATCAACTCCGCTGGACCTGCCACGTTGTCCGGATGCCCGACCGCCGTCTCCCAAAGCAGTTGCTCTACTCCGAACTCAAGAACGGAAAACGGAAAGCTGGTGGACAGGAAAAGAGATTTAAAGATGGTCTCAAAGCCAACCTTAAAAACTCTAGCATAGACACTGAGAACTGGGAAGCCCTGGCCCTTGACCGCTCCAGCTGGAGGTCAGCTGTGACCAGCAGTGCTGCAGAATTTGAAGAGGCAGAAATGGAGGGCGAAGGAGAGAGAAACGTGCCAAGAGGAAGGCGCATCAAGCCAACCCCAACCGAGACCGCCTTCCACCTGGAAACCAATGCCCTCACTGCGGGAGAAGATGCAGAGCAAGAATAGGGCTCCACAGCCACATACGGACCCACAAGATTATTGGAAGACAATCATCCTCGTCCAACGAGGGATCGCCTAAGTAAATAAGTCATCTGGCATGGTATTGAAAAAAGTAACTTGCTTTGCTTGTTCTTTTAACAGAGAGAAAAAACAATAAGAGAATGCATGGAAAATTGAAAAAAAAACTGTTAAAATGCCTTTAAATACTGTTGAGATATAAATAGAAAATAATACTTGTTAAACTAAAAAGTACTTTTCCTTTTAAGTTTTCTGCTATTTCCAAAGTGTGACTTTGAAGCATTTTAATTATTTTTTCTGAACTTTAGACTTTTTTCTAATACTATATTTTTCAACAGAAACTTTTCCATAACATATATACAGAGAGAGAGAGAAAGTGTGCACGGTTTATCCATAGTTGTCTGGGCTGTTGTGCCACAATCAATAAATATAAATATAAATTAGAGTCAGCTAGTTCTTCTAAGGAAAAAAGCTTTGACAGACCTTGGAGCTCAGAGGAAGGAAGGAATTAATGGACACGGCACAAAGTGTGTTTTTATTTTGCAAAATCTCTTAGTCACAAGTACATCAAGATGTTTACTGCAGACTTACATCATCCTTTATTGAGACTGAATATTTAACTAGTACAGAAATAGTTTCTCCCAACTTGAAACGGAAATGAGAAGTAGAGCAGAACAAGTGAATGCAGGTCATACAGTTTTATTTCAATACAAGAATGTTGAGCTATTGATATAAGGTAAGCAGTATTAAATGGGACACATTTTCAGTGAAAATGCAAATAATAAACAATAATAACGCAATTGCATAAAACAAAGACAACATAGCAATATAAAATTGCAATAATCACAATCACAATAACATGGGCGAGCTACATGTAATGGATAAAGGAAAGCTGGGTAGAAACCCAGGCGAGATAAACACGAGATAAACAAGGACAGATGATTTGCGGAGGAGAGCTCGTTTTAATGGCGGTCGTGAAGCAAAGCTTTCCTATAGGGGTGAATGCAGTCCAATAACAGAAACCGTTAAAACTAAGCACTAGTATGAGGATGTAAATCTATTCATCAAATGCGCAGCGGAAGAGCCAGGTTTTGAGGTTCTTTTTAAAGGTTTCTAGGGTAGGGGTTTTCCTAATCTCTCCAGGAAGTGAGTTCCAGAGTCGGGGAGCCTCAGAGGAAAAAGCTCTCTCCCTTGTACTCACCAGACGAGTCTGGGAGACTGGCAGGGGCGAGAGAAGGGCCTCCCCAGAAGAACGGAGCGCCCGAGATGGTTCATGGAGAGAGATATGGTCACGAAGGTAGGCGGGTCCCAAACCGTTTAGGGCTTTATAGGTGATAACCTGCACCTTGAATTGGGACCGGAAAATAAATGGCAGCCAGTGGAGTTCCTTAAACAGAGGGGTTGACCGCTCCCTGTAGGTTGCCCCAGTTATTAGTCTGGCTGCTGAACGTTGGACAAGTTGTAATTTCTGGGCCGTCTTCAAGGGTAGCCCCACATAGAGAGCATTACAGTAGTCCAATCTAGAGGTAACTAAGGCATGGACCACCATGGTCAAGTCAGACTTCATGAGGTACGGTTGCAGTTGGCGCACAAGTTTTAATTGCGCAAAGGCCCTCCCGGCCACCGCCGACACCTGCGCATCAAGCGTCAGCGCTGAGTCTAGGAGGACCCCCAAACTGCGTACCTGTGATTTCAGGGGGAGTGCAACCCCATCCAGCACAGGTTGCCACCCAATACCCCGGTCAGCCAAACGACTGACCTGGAAGACCTCTTGTCTTGTCAGGATTGATCCTCAGCTTGTTCTTCCTCATCCAGGTCGCCACAGCAGCCAGACACTGGTCCAGTATCCTCGGGGCTTCCTTGGAGTCAGATGGAAAAGGGTAGTGGAGCTGGGTGTCATCTGCGTAGAGATGGCACTGTACTCCAAAACTCCGGATGACCTCTCCCAGCAATTTCATGTAGATGTTAAATAGCATGGGAGACAGAATAGAACCTTGCAGGACCCCACAGGTCAATGGCCAGGGGTCCGAGCAGGAGTCCCCCAGCTTCACCCTCTGGGAACGGCCTTCCAGGAAGGACCAGAGCCACAGTAAAACCGTGCCCCCGAGTCCCATCCCAGAAAGCCTCCCCAGAAGGATACCATGGTCGATGGTATCGAAAGCCGCTGAGATATCCAAGAGAACCAGCAGGGTCACACTCCCCCTGTCAAGCTCTCTTCGGAGGTCATCCACCAAGGCGACCAAAGCCGTCTCGGTACTGTGCCCAGGCCTAAAGCCAGACTGCGAGCGATCCAGAAAATCGGTGTCATCGAGGAATCCCTGAAGCTGCGAGGCAACCACCCGCTCCAGAACCTTGCCCAGAAATGGGAGGTTGGAGATTGGTCTATAGTTGTTACATACAGTTGGGTCAAGGGAGGTCTTCTTTATCAAAGGTTTTACCACCGCTTGCAGGTCGGGAATTTACCCTAGCCCAGTGAGGCATTTATTATTGCCACAAACCATTCCAACAACCCATCTCTGGCCAGCTTCACTAGCCAGTAAGGACAAGGATCCGGAGTGCAAGTGGTCGCCCTCACAGTCCCAAGAAATTGTTTATATCACACTTGGATCCCAAAAGGTGTGCTTATGTAGAGCTTTCTACAAGATATTTGAGGCTTTGTGGGAATTGGAAGGTCTACCTATGTGGGCCATGAGCGAAGTGTGTGCAGCAGCCAATAGATGATACAAAAGGAGCAGTCAGGTGATGTTCCCTTGGGATAAACATCTATTTGCCAGTTACACTGATGAACTGAATTAGTAGGAAGGGAATGTCTGAACTAGGTAGGACTATACACATTCTAATTCTCAAAGTGAGGTCGAATTTAGGACTGTGGATACGGAGGGTCTGTGCCTGGCGAGTGTTTATACTAAAGCCAAAAGTTCCCCAGTTGAAGAACACAACAGGTGAAGACAGCCACAGAGGCATATTAGCAATCTGGCCAGAAACGATGCCAAGTATGGCTAATGCCAAAAATGTACAAGCATGCATGAAATACAGAGGCATGAGGTTTTATACAGCTGCCAGATATTCAAACTTCCCGCTCTGCCTGCTCTCTCCTGATTGGAGACCACATTTCCGTCTACAAACCTACATGATCTCTTTGATCTTCTGGAGAGGCCCTTCTCTCGCTCCCGTCCCCATCGCAAGCGCGACTTGTGGGGACGAGGGAGAGGGCCTTCTCTGTAGTGCCCCCCCCCCCCCGGCTCTGTGTTTACTCCCCAATGCAGTCACTTCCTGAAACACACTTTCCAAAGGAAGCATCCTATTCCTCTGTTGAGCGGCTCTTACTGCCAATCGTTTTCTCTGATTCTTCAGGTGGAATCTCTTTTCCTGCCATTTGAATCCCTTGCTCTGTTGTGTCCCAGTCTCCTCAGTGGGGCCTCCCTTAGTATGTTGAAACATGGCTCCAATGACCCTTCTCTCGGCCTCCTCTTCTTCATCGGCTCCTCAGAGGGATTCATGACTTCTGGACCTTTGAACCTTTTGGTGGCCCTTCCTTCTCTGGACCCTTCTGCCTGTCCCTCTCCTTCTTGGATTGTGGTCTCCAGAAATGGACACAGGATGATCCCAGGTGAGTTTCTGACCAAAGCAGAACAGAATGGGGCTGTGACTCCCCTCCATCGAGACACCAGACTGTGACTGATGCAGCCTAGAATCACATTGGCCTCTTTTGCTGCAGCTTCACACTCTTGACACATTTTCCGCTTGCAGACTACTAAGAACAGGGTTCGCTACTATCCACACTTTTGGATTTCCACAAGGAGCAGATCCCCCAGGAAAGCATTTGAAAACACACAAACACACACTCACGCAAATAGTTGTTCTTGAAGAAATATAACAAATTTTATTGTCACAGCCATGCCATCATAGTCACAATATGATCTTAACTAGACACACACATTTGCACCAACTATGGTCCCTACCACACTGCCCCTTATCCTAGGATATGATCCCAGATTATCTTCTTATCCTGGATTATCTGGCAGTGTAGACTCATATAATCCAGTTTTTAAAGCAGAAAATCTGGGACCAGATCCTGGGATAGAGGGCAGTGTAGATCCAGTCTACATGGCAGCATTGTCACCATCTCTCACTGCTTCCTCTTAGGCCCCGTCTACACTGCCACAGAATCCATTTTGAAGTGCAGTTAATCAGAATTCTGGAACTGGATTATATGGCAGTGCAAATGAGGTTTATGGCTCCATCTCACACTGCCCATTTCATGCCGTTTGAACTGGATTATATGGTCAGTGCAGAGAAATGTGGATGAGCCTGCACTCACCATACAATGTAGTTCTATCTGCACAAAAGGATCCGTGCGGATGACGCCTGAGTTGTGGGTCCTGGGCGGTTTGGGTCTCCCTCCCCAAAGGAATGCAAGGAAAGCGCCAAATTAAAATGAAAGGGGGACATTTATTCTAAACACAGATGTTTAAACCTGTAGAGCAGATATTATACACTTGGTTACAAAACAGACTATAGAAGAATACAATATTAAATCACAATTTACATCAGTGTTGCCCAACATGACAACCCTGGTTAAAAAGCCTATACAACAGAGACGAACTATGGCTCCATCTACACTGCCATAGAATCTAGTTTGAAACACAGTTAAAATGCATTCTGAAACTGGATTATATGGCAGTGTAATGCATACTTCATCACACTAGAGAATGAATCCTCTTTAAATCTGGTTGCTGCCTCCTGCAGAATTCTGGGCTTTGTAGTTTCGGGAGGAGACTTTAACAGCCTCACGAAACTATAAACCCCAGAATTCTGTAGGAGGCAGAAACCGGATTTTAAGTGGATTCATTCTCTAGTGTGATGAGGATAGCCTGATCTACACTGTGCATTTCATGCAGGTTGAACTGTATTATGTGATCCATGCAGACCTATGTTGGATTAACATTGCCAGATTATCTGGCTGTGTAGACGCATATAATCCATTTTGAGGAAGATAATCCGGGATCAGATCCTGGAATAGAGGCCAGTGTATACCCAGCCTCCATGGCAGCATTATCATCTTCTCCCACTTCTTCCTCTTAGGCCTCGTCTACACAGTCATATAATCCAGTATGAATCCCAGTTAATATGGGATAGAGGGCAGGATAGACCCAGCCTCATATGCAGTTCAACCTGCACGAAAGGGTCAGTGTGGATGAGGCCTGAGTTGCAAACCCTGGGTCTCCCTCCCCAAAGGAATCCAAGGAAAGCGGCCAATTAAAAATAAAGAGGTACATTTATTCTAATCAAATATTATTAAACAATACCATTTTGGATTAGACAATTATATCATATTAAATTACAATAAACCAAGAGTGGGGGGCTTCTCCAATCGCACTGTTCAAGGGCAGTTCTTCCCCTCCGGCACTAGGCTGTGGGTCCTGGGGTTTGCAGAGGAGGGAGGGGGCCCTTGGAAACCCCCCATCCGCCAGAGTGGCCGGGGACTCCCTCCACTGCCAGCCCCGGATCCACAGGAGGCAGCCAGAGTGGCCAAAGGGGAAGAGCAGCGCTTTCACAGTGGAGTGGGATCCTCTCCTGCACAACAACACAATTACAATATACTAAATAACAACAAAGCAAAAAAACCAAATCTATGGAAGTCCTGTCTTCCCTCTCCTTATTCCTGCAGGTGCCAGTCAGGGTCTCTCGATGGTCAGGTTCCTTCACTCTTAAGCGTCCCTCGCCGGTCAGGGTCCCTTGGTGGTCAAGCTCCCTTGAGGTTAATGTCCCTCGATGGTCAGGGTCCTTCGTTCTTAAGGGTCCCTCGGCGGTCAGGGTCCCTCGGTGGTCAAGCTCCCTTGAGGTTAATGTCCCTCGATGGTCAGGGTCCTTCGTTCTGAAGTGTCCCTCGCCGGTCAGGGTCCCTCGGTGGTCACTGTCCCTCGGATCCTCCGTCCAGAGTGGCCCTGCAAGAACGGCAGGGCAGCGTCAGTGGGGAGCGCTGCCCCCCCCTCCTCTTCCTCCTCCGTGGCCCCAGCAGCCAGGCCTCCGTCCAGGTGAGTCCAGGTGAGGAATGGCCTGGACAGATGGGGGCTGCGACCCTGTGACCCTCCCCTGACCCCTACCCTCCTGACCCCTCTGATGGGGACAGAGGGAGGGATGATGGAGGTGTTGGGGGGGGCAGGAGGAGGGAGGCATGGCAGTGCCTGGAGGGGAGGGGGAGGGGAGGAGGGGCAGGACCCCTGGGTGGGCAAGAGGGAGGGAGGCGCCCTTGTGGGGATGCCACCTTGGGGACGAGGAGGCGGTCGTGGCATCCCAGGCCGAGAGGGAGGGGTTGGGGGGGGCAGAAGTCAAAGGTGCGGGGGCGGGGCTTCTGCAGGGGGCGGGGCTTTCCTGGGCCAGGGCGGGGCAGACTCCCACCTCCTGGACGCTACTTCCCTTTGGGGCTGCGGCACAGCTGGAGCGCAGGTCTTCCTGTTGGGCGCGCACGCGGGGGATCGTGGTGTTCCTGCAAAGGGCAGAGAAAGCAGGGCTTGGGTCTCCTTCCATGGGTGCCTCTCTTAGGGCCTGCGCTGAAGGAGACCCCAAGGCGGACCCTCCTAGGCTGATGTGGACCCCTCGCTTTTCTCCTCGTCTGCTCTTTCTGCCCTGCAACTCCAACTGCCTGGGTCTGTGTGCTTGGAGGGAGTCTCTACGTTCTGGAACTGATCAGACTAAACACTGTTGTTTTGTTTTCCTTCCATCCCAAAGCTCTTTACAAACCTCCCTCCCTCCTTCCCTTTCTCCCTCCCTCCTTCTTGCCTTCTCTCTCTTTTCCACCCCTTCTTCCCTCCCTCCCTCCCTCTCATCTTCCTTCCTTCCACCTCCCTCGCTTCCTCTCTCAGCCCTCCCTCCCTTCTTCTTTTCGCTCCTCCCCTCCCCTCCTTCACCCCCTCTATTCCTTTCAGCCCTTCTTGCCTACTCCCTCCCCCCCATCTTCCATCCCTTCCTCCTTCCACCCCCTTTCTATCCTCCTTTCCATTTCTCCTTTCAGTCCTCCTTCCCCCTCCCATCTTCCATCCCTTCCTCCTTCCCTCCCTCCCTCACTTCTTCCTTTCCCTTCCTCCCTTCCTCTCTCAGTTCTCCCATCTTCCACCCTTTCCTTCTTCCCTCCTCCCTTCCTCCCACTATCCTCCCTCGCTTTCTCTTTTCCCTTCCACCATTTCCCCCCTTCCTCCCTCTCATCTTCCTCCCTCCCACCTCCCTCACTTCCTGCTTTCCCTTTCTACATTCCTCTCTCAGTCCTCCTTCCCCCTCCCTCTTTCCCTCCCTCCCTTTGTCCCTCCCTCCCTCCCTCCCTCGCTTCCTCCTTTCCATTTCTCCTTTCAGTCCTCCTTCCCCCTCCCATCTTCCATCCCTCCCTCCTTCCCTCCCTCCCTCACTTCTTCCTTTCCCTTCCTCCTTTCCTCTCTCAGTTCTCCCTTCCTTCCCATCTTCCATCCCTTCCTCCTTTCCTCCCTTGGTCCCTCCCTCGCTCTCTCTTCACTTCCTTTCTCTTTTCCTTCCCTCTTCCCTTTCCTCCTCCCTCCCTCCATTTCTTCGTCTTTACTTTCCTCCCTCTATTCTTTCTTTCCTCCTCCTTCTTTTCCTCCCTCTTTTCTCCCTCCCTCTGACCTTCCTCCCTCCCTCACTTCCTCCTTTCCCTTTCTCCCTTCCTTTCTCAGTCCTCCTTCCCCCCTCCCATCTTCCTCTCAGTTCTCCCTTCCCTCCCATCTTCCATCCCTTCCTCCTTTCCCTCCTTCGTCCCTCCTTCGCTCTCCTTTCACTTCCTTTCTCTTTTCCCTCCCTCTTCCCTTTCTTCCTCTCCCCCCCCATTTCTTCCTCCCTCCTTTCCTCCCTCTACCCTTCCTCCTCCCTTTTTTTCTCCTTCCCTCCCCCTCCCTCCCTCTTTCTTTCCTCCTCCCTCCCTCCCTTCCTCCCTCCCTCCCTTCCTTACCTGTCCATCAGGTGGGTGGGTCCTTGGCGTACTCTGGCGGGTACCTCTGTCGCCTGCTGGCCGCCACCAAGCGCCGAAGAGCAGCTTGCAGTCCGTGCCGGGAGTGGAGGGCGGAGGTCCTGGCGAGGATGGCCTTGGTCTCCCAGCCAACTCGCCTGACTTCAGGGTCATGGTCGGCAAGGAGGAAGATCAGCCCTGGAAGGGAGAGAGGGAGGGAGGAGAAAAGGTGAGGGGGGGGCACACGGACTCCCCAGCGAGCCTCTCTCCCCAGGCCCAGGACCTCTCAGGCCCCACTTACAGGCCTCGAAGGTGCAGACGTTACTCTGGGTCGCAATGCTGCCGATCTTGTGAAGCAGGTGACCTGGAGGGAAGGCAGGCAACAAAGAAGAGAGGGATGACCTCCATGAGCAAAGAATGCCCTAGAGTTCCCCAGGAGGGGCTCCAAGGACTGTTCTGCAA
Organism: Anolis sagrei; assembly: GCF_037176765.1. Classification (NCBI taxonomy): domain Eukaryota; kingdom Metazoa; phylum Chordata; class Lepidosauria; order Squamata; family Anolidae; genus Anolis; species Anolis sagrei. The sequence goes on along the minus strand of NC_090022.1, from coordinate 170,264,395 downwards.
TGGGGGTGGGGGTCCCTCTGGGGAAAAGGCCCCTCCTGCTGCCCCAAAGGCTGACCTGGAGGCCAAGGGTGGGCACGAAGGGGGCCAAGACCCTCCCGGTCCCTTACCCAGCAACATGGCTGCCGCCTTCTTTGCTGATGGATGTTGGCTCTTAAAGAAAAGCGGGAAGCCATACACCTTCTCCTCCAACTCCCACCTGGAGCTGCAGTGCTGGATCTGGAGGAGAGAGCGGGGTCAAAAGAGGCCAGGCAGAAGGGCCCTTGACTGCCATGCCTTAGGGCGACCACTGACCAGGCGCTTGGATATCTTGTGCAGCAGCTCCTGCAGGCTGAAGGTGTCCCGCGCCAGAACGCTCTCCTCCAGGTGCCATCCGAGGACCTGCGCCACCTCCCGGAGGGTCTCCCTCGCAGCCTTCCAAGAGGAGAAGGAAGAGGGAAGCTGAGCCAGGCTCCCTTGGAGGGCAAGGGCCCCCTCCCTCCTCCCTGAGCCCCAAGGCCTTGTGGGGCCAGAGCTGGGCTTCCCTCCTACCTTGGCAACCTCCTCATCCTCATCTTCCACGTGCACCAGCACCGCCAGGAGGCCATGGATGGTCTGGCGCTCCTGATTGGGATCTTCTGGGCGCCAGAGAAGATGCTTGAAGCATTCCAGGGCTGCCTTCCGGATCTTGGCCGCCTCCTAAAAGGGGGAGTGAAAAGAAAGCCATCTTTCCCCCGTTTCCTTCCCTGAAGGCCCTTCTCAGGGCATGGGGAGAGGGAAAAGCCAGCTCCCTCCCTCCCTCCCCAAGGAGGAGGCCCAGGGGCCAAGACTCACGTGGTGGAAGAGAAGGCGGTAGACGGCAGCCAGGTGAACCTTCGCGGGGCCCCGGTCTTCTTCCTGAAGCAAGGGCTCCAGCCGGCCAGCCAGGTCCAGGAACTCCAAGGTGATGTTGTGGTGGGGGGATTGCAGCCCCGCAGTGACCCCGACCAGGAGCTCCTTAAGGCCCATGGTCTGCAAAGAGAGAGGAAGGAGGGCCAAGTCAAAGCGCAGCCCTGCGTAAGATGTACCCTGCAGAGGATGCCGGACCACAGGCCTCCCCACTTCTTTGAGGAAGGAACCTTCCAGGATCTTCTTGCTACGACCTCAAGAGCAAGGCCTGCTGCGTGGAGCCTGTGCTGTGCTTGACTTACCTCCCTGTAGGTCTTGCAGAGCAGGAGAAGGCCCTGCCTGCTCTGATGTTGGACAGCCAGGCTGCGATGTTGGAGCCAGGCTGTGAGCAGCGTCCAGGTCTTCTCCGGGGAGTGAGGGCGCTGGCCGATGTGCAGTAACTGAAAGAGAAGAGGAGAAGCATGAGGGGCTAGAGCCAGGAAGGGAAGCACTGCCTCTCCTCGCCTCGCCAGCCCTGCCCTAAGGCCCTTTCCAACCCCAAAACCCAGGCCGACCAACCCTCCTCACCTGAATATAGAAGGCCACCACGCCGGCTGAATGCTCCAGCGGCGCTTCTTCCTCCCAGGTGGAACTCAGGTGCCGGAGAAGGGAAGAAGAGGACTTGAGGAGGCTCCTGCAAGACCAAAGAGACCCCCTGAGGAAACCCAGCCAGAGAGACCAAGCCGGGCCTCCTCCCTGAACCTCCTCCAGCCCTTGCTCCTTACTGCAATTGGAGGGCCATCCCCTCGGGGCAGACGCTGGGATCTTCGAACATCTTTTCGGAGGTCTCGTTGTGGGACACCCAGGCCACCCTCTTCACTAGCACGGAGACGATCTTCGCCAATTCTCTGCAGAAGAAAAAGGAAAGAAAAAGGCTTACTTCCCAGTGGAGGGTCTGAGTCCCCCATCAGGCCCCCCAAAAGGGTTGGGAGTCCCGCTGACCCTTCCTCCCCACCCTCTCCTTACCCTGGAGGAACGTAGCCACTGCTCCGGTTCCTGCTGGGTGCCTCCAACCCAGGCCTTGTGACCTCGATGAAGTTGGTCACCAAGGCGAGCAGAAGCTCCAGGAACCACCCCTCCAGGCGACAGCTCTCCTTGATGTGCTTCACGATCCCGCCGATGGCCCGCGTCGCTCTTGCCTGTGGAGAGAAAGGAGGAGGTTTGAACCTCAACAGAAGGAGGGCTCCTGGTCAAGGCTGGGAAAGAGGGGGTCCCATTCTCCTTCCCCTTACCGTGGCCGCATCCCAAGCAGGGCCGCCCTGTTCCTCGCCCTCCTGGGCCAGCCAAGGGCCCTCCTTCACCTTGGCCAGGAACAGGTCCAGCGCCGCCTCCAGGCAACAATACTGTGAATTTAGTACGGCGCATACTAATTCACCACAAGGCCTGTGAATGAAGAGAGGGAAGAGGGAGCCATGGTCAGGGCCAGCCTTGTCTCCGACCCCATGGGGAGACCGCTAGGGCCCCATCGGGACAGGGATGGGGCACCCCCAGGCCCAGCTCTCTTACCTCCCATTGGACTCCAGAAAGTGGTCCGTGGCCATCTTGAGGTGTTTGCGGGCCACGTAGTCCACTGCTTGCATGGCCTCTGCAGAGGAGGGACTGCAGACAAGCATGCAAAGACGATGCAGGTGTTCTTTCGCCTGAAAGCAAAGAAAGGAGGGAAGAAACAATGGCACCCGGCAGCCATGGAAAGGCCCCTGGGGCCAAAAGTGGAGGGAGAGAGTTGACAGGTGAAGTGTGTAGAATGCCTGCTGAGGGTAACCGGGCATTGGGCTCCCAACATACCTTTCCAATGGCCAGAGAGACCACCAGGTGACGAACGGGAGCCAAGGAGAGCAGCCTACCTGAAGGCCGGATTTCTCTGGGACGAACCTGTCATCTGGAAGGTCTCTGCAGGAGGCGCCTCTTCATCTCCTGAAGAAGGCATTGGGCGATGCCTTCTGGGTGGTGGTCCCAGGCCTGGCCGGGGGGAACTCTGGGCCTTACCTGCTCTGGGTCCAGGGAGGACCACCTCCGAGGGTGAAGGGCCATGTCTACGGCTTCCTCTTGGCTCAGGGAACTGGAAGAGAGAGAGGCACAAGGAGGTGAGGCCTGGCAGGGCAGGGACGGAGGACAAGGAGCAGGGCTGTGGTCATCCCTCCCGGGCAATAGCAACGCACCTGCTCGAACTGGGGGGAGGGTCCCACACCTCATCCTCTATGCTGGCGATGTCTGCCAGTGTTGCCTCGTCAGAGTCCTGCAAAAGACAATTGGGCAGAGGAGTGAAAAAGGGGCCAAAAGAGAAGGAATGGGAAGGCAGCCCAGGGGAGGAGGACTAGAGTGGGAGGAAGGAGGTGAAAGGAGGGGCAGGGAGAGGAAAAGAGGTGGGGGGTAGAGAGGAAGGCGCCCACCCCTCTTTTACCGTCCCCTTCCCTTCCTTACCATCTTCTGAGTGAGCTCGTTGACACTGCAAGGAGAGAGAGACAAGAAGGCAAGGTCAGAAGAAGTCCTCCTCTCTCTTCTCTCTGGTGGAGACCCCCAAGCCCCCATGGAATAAGAGTGCAGGCTGAGGTCCCCTTGGCCTCAGTTGGGAGAGGGAGGGAGGAGACCTCTGCCTGCCATGTTCCCCTGAAACTGGGAAGGAGGTACCTCTCTGTATTGAGGTCCAGGGCCACCCACTCCGGCAGGAACAACTCAGAAGGGATCCCAACTTCCTTTGAGCCCTGTTGAGGGGGAAGAAGAGGGAAGTTCGTGCTGTGCCTTTTGCCACACCTTCCCTCACTCTTTCCCAGGTGAATTCATACTGCTAATCCTGGAGAAGGTTGGACTGCAACCCCCAGACCTCCTCCCCAATGACCACGCTGCCTGGGGCTGATGGGACTTTAGAGTTGCTGGATTCCCACCGCAAGGGAGGCCTCTTCAGCCAAGGGCCACCTTGAACTCAAGGGGTCTTAGGGTGGCCCTGAGCCAGCTCCCCCTTTCCAGCCCCCCTCTTTCACTCACCAACTCTTTGGGTAGTTTGTTCTGCGGCGGAGTTGGGCTCTTCTCCGAGAGGAAGCTGCTAGAAGGGCAAGGGACAGAAGAAGAGCTCAGCTTGGGATCCCCTCCATTCCCCCAAGGTCCCCAAGGCCAGCCCCACCCCAAGGGCCTTCCAGCCCCTGGGAGGAAGGCAACGTTCTGGGAGGCCCCAAACCCCCAGGCCGCAGCCTGCCCTACACTCCCCCCCCCCCAAAAAAAAATCATGGGCAGGAGGTACCTCTCTGCTCTCTCGGAGGACGTCAGGCTCCCCCTCTGCACTTCCAGGCTGCTGTCCGCCCAGGGGAGCTCCTCTCTCCCCAGAAACTATAGGAAAAGGAAGGGAAACTCAAGGCTCCAGCAAAGAAGGGCTTCTCCTTCCGCTACAACCTCTCTCCCTCCAGTCATGTTTGGACTGCCACCCCCAGCATTCCTCTCAGTTGACCACACTGTCAGAGGCTGCTGGGATTTGCAGTCCAACGACACATGAGGGCTGTAGGATCTCCTCCGCTCTTCAGCAGAGGCCCACCTGGGAACCAAAGTGGAATCGCCCTCCTTTCTTGGATGCTGACCGCTGCCTTGGCCCAGCTTCTGTGAGGGACAGGTAATGAACGGGATGGAGGAAGCCAAGGGGAAAGGACGGCTATCTTGCTCCAGGGGTCACCAGGGGACACTCAACCCACCACTCATCTCCTGTCCCTAAAGCTCTGTCTCCCTCTGAAGGTGGGCATCTCTTCTGCTTTGGTCAGACCCTGCCTGGAATGGGACTGTGTCCAGTTGTGGGCACCAACGGTCAGAACAGACAGGGACAAACTAGATTGTGTTTAGAGAAGAGTGACCAAAAGGGAGAGAGGTCTGGGAACGATGACTCCCTTTGAGGACTGGTTGAGGGAGCCGGGAATATTTGCATTGGAAAAGAGAAGGCGGAGAGGGGATATGAGGGCCATATTTTAATATTTGGAAAGGTGTCCCACTGGGGGTGGGGGGGAGCTTGATTCCTGTGTCTACAGCTGCTGATGGAGAGTAGATTCACACATTCATAGAATCAGAGTTGGCAGATATCCCCAAAGGCCATCTAGTCCAGCCCAGTTCTGCCATTCAGTAGAAGGAAGCCCTACTGGACTCCCAGGCAGGAAAAGCCCTCTATCAAACAACATTTTCTGTCAGGAATTTCTTCCTCGTGTTTAGGCAGAATCTCTTTTCCTGCAGTTGGAAACCATTGCTCCTTGAGGCCCTTGTCTTTGGAGCAGCGGAAAACAAGCTTCCCTCTTCTCAATGGGACATCTCTTCTGATATTCAAACCTGGCTCTCATGCCCCTCTCGGCCTTCTTTTCTCCAAGCTAAACACACTCTGCTCCCTGAGCAATGCATGTCATTCAGTCCCTTAGCAAGCTTCTTAAGCGACCAATGTCCAATGTGGCAAATTGCAAGCCCAGAGTTTTCAGGCCCATGGAAATGATCTGCCAGGAATGGGAAACCTAGAGTTTTTGTTTTATTGCTCTACCCCACCAACTGGCCAGACCACCAAGTTTGGAGGATTGATCCCAACATTCACTTGAGGGTCAATCCAAGTTAATTCTCCATGATTTGAGAAGCTGATGGATTTCACCCCACAGGGGACACAAGGCGGCTTACAAAATCCGGCAAGACTTTAATGCCGTAACACACACTTTACAATAAAAGAAATATAACCAACATAACCAAGGCTGGAATTAAACATGAGCAACCTTAGATATGCAGATGATACCACTTTGAGGGCTGAAAGGGAGGAGGAGCTAAGGAGCCTTCTAACCAAGGTGAAAGAAGAAAGGGCAAAAGCTGGGTTGCAGTTAAACATAAAAAAAAAACAAGATGATGGCAACCAGACTGATTGACAACTGGCAAATAGAAGGAGAAAACGTGGAGGCCGTGACAGGCTTTGTATTTCTAGGTGTGAAGATGACTGTAGACACAGACTGCAGCCAGGAAATCAGAAGACGTTTCCTTCTTGGGATGAGAGCAAGGACCAATCTCGATCAAATAGTGAAGAGTAGAGACATCACACTGGCAATGAATGGTCGCATAGTTAAAGCAGTGGTATTCCCCGTGGTAACTTATGGATGCAAGAGCTGGACCATAAGTAAGGCTGAGTGAAGGAAGATAGACGCTTTTGAACTGTGGAGTTGGAGAAAAATTCTGAGAGTGCCTTAAACCGCAAGAAGATCCAACCAGTCCATACTTCAGGTATTAATGCCCAGCTGCTCACTGGAGGGAAAGATATTAGAGGCAAAGATGAAGTCCTTTGGCCACATCATGAGAAGACAGGAACGCTTGGAGAAGAGAATGCTGCTGGGGAAAATGGAAGGAAAAAGGAAGAGGGGCCGACCAAGGGGAAGGTGGATGGATGGTATCCTTGAAGTGACTGGCTTGACCTTGAAGGAGCTCAGGGTGGCCATGGCCAACAGGGAGCTCTGGCCTGGGCCGGTCCATGAGGGCACCAAGAGTCGGAAGCAACTGAACAAATACACAACAACAAAAACCATAACACATACCCTATCAACTATAAAACAATGAAAACATATAAGCCACTAAAAACACACAAGACAATGAAGCAGATTAAAACATAGAGCATATTCAAAGCATAAAGTGCTGAGTCATGAGTTTATACTGAGTAATTTGTCCATAGTCATGGCCAAAACTGTTGAACTCGAATTCCGTATTGGCATATTCTCTGAACGCCTGCGTACAAAGCCAGGTCTTTAGTTTTACCTGAAGACCAGGAGGGATGGGGCCTGCCTGATGTCACTAGGGAGGGAGTTCCACAACCAAGGGGCCATCACTGAGAAGGAAGGCCCTGTCTCATGTCCCCACCAATCATGTTTGCGAAGGGGGTGGGACCGAGAGCAGGACCTCCCCAGCAGATCTCAAAACTCTAGTTGGCTCATAAAGGAAGATAACTTCGAACAGGAAGTTGGACCAGAACCGTTTCTAGTAAATTACTAGAAATTTTGGACATCTGCGCCCAGTCCCACAGTTTATCCCTCCAATTTTTGATGCTTAATGTTTTTTTCCCCCTTTCCAATCTTTGACAATCGTTATACATGCACAACGAAGCTGTAGTGACAAATTTCTCTTTCCAGGCACATCCTTGGATTTTTTAAAACTTGGTTGTGGAACATTATATTTGTTACCTTGATGATTTTTTCCAATAAGCCTGCACCAATTCACAAGACCATCACACATGGAAGAAGGCCCCTTTCTTTATTGTATACCTCCAACAGAATCCTGATTGGAAATTATCTATTTTGGTGAGGAGAGCTGTGGTTGCATAACACCTCTTCCTCTATCACGGGCACGACTTGTGGGAACGAGGGAGAGAGCCTTCTCCGTTGTGGCCCCCCGGCTATGGAACTCGCTACCTGGTGAGATTAGGCAAGCCCCCACCCTAGCAGCCTTTAAGAAAGCTCTAAAGACTTGGCTTTTTCTGATGTGCCTTTGGAGAGTGACCATATATTCCAGTCCTGTTGTTTCACCTACACTGCTTCCCTCATATTGCACTTTCCCCCACCTTATTGAAAGTCTAATCCCACTGTTCAGTCCCCTATGAGCTCCTCCCCCACAAATGTACCTTTTCATTGCTATCTCATCCAGTGTTTTATCATTTTATGTCGTGCATTTGGCCCGCCCACTGTGTTTTATTTTCCACTATGTAATTTTGTACTGTTTATTTTACTTGATTGGTTTATTTATTTTATTGTGATGTTATTTTGTTGTTTATATTTTATGTTGCTGTAATGTATCGCTGGGATTGGCCTCATTTAAGCCACTCTGAGTCCCCTTTGGGGAGACGGTGGCGCTGTAGACATAGATTATTATTATTATTATTATTATTATTATTATTACTGCATAACACCTATAGAACACTATATCAATTGTCTGTAACTGAAGCCACCACTCTGAATTTGAAACCTTTATTCCACAGGTATTCCCAATGATCAAGATCTATGTTTCTCCCCAGAGGTTTTGCCCATGAAATCATGGAGGATTTTACTTGGTTGTCTTCCAGGTTATAACATAGGATGTATAACATAGGACACATCTCCCCTTATGAACCAGCTAGGACCTTAAGATCATCTGGGGAGGCCCTGTTCTCGATCCTGCCTGCGTCACAAATATGTTTGGCGGGGATGAGAGACAGGGCCTTCTCAGTGGTGGCCCCTCGGCTATGGGATGCCCTTCCTAGGGACATAAGATCGGCACCCTCCCTTTTAAGATTCCGGAAAAAAGGTTAAGACTTGGCTGTTTGAGCAAGTGTTTGAAAATGCAGTGTGACAGACATATGGAACGGCTGGATGATGAGACTGGATAACGTTTTTAACTAAGAGACGTAAATGATTTATATTTTATTGATCTTGTTATGGTTTTATATTATATGTTAATGTTTTTAAATGTTTTGTGGTGTTGTTGGGCATTGAATTGTTGCCTCCGTAAACCTCCCTGAGTCGCCTGTGGGCTGAGAAGGGCGGTATACAAATAGAATAAACAAACAAACAAACAAATTTGTACAATTTTGGCTATTAAAGCAAGTAAAAAAGGAAGCACAATTAGAGCCCTGGCAGACCGTGCAAAAAGAGTCTGCGAAGCCCACCTCCTCCAAGGTGAACTGAACCACCTCAAGTGGGCTTTTCAGACCAATGGAGACTCCACCACGGACATCAGAAGAGCTGCTAGACCGAGAACAAGGCATGAGAGTCAAGACAGAGATCCACTCAGAAGAAAAGTGTTCTTGCCATACATCAAGGGAACTACCGACTGCACAGGGAAGCTGATGAAAAAGCACAACCTTCAAACTATTGACAGAACCACTAAGAGAATCCAACAAATGCTCCGTTCGGCAAAGGACAAGAGGGATCCTCTCACCTCTGCAGGAGTCTTCTGTATTCCATGAAGCTGTGGACAAGTCTACATAGGGACCACCACAAGCAGCCCAAACACAAAGCAAGGAACATGAAAGGCACTGCAGATTACTTCAACCAGAGAAGTCAGCCATAGCAGAGCACATGATGAACCAACCTGAACACAGAATATTATTTGAGAACACAGAAATGCTGGACCACTCTAACAACTACCATGTCAGACTACACAGAGAAGACATTGAAATCCACAACCATGTGGACAATTTCAACAGAAAGGAAGAAACTATGAAAATGAACAAAATCTGGCTGCCAGTATTTAAAAAAACTCTAAAATCAGGACAGTAAATAAAAAAACAACACCCAAAAACAGAGGAATTCCAGACAAGAAACAATCAGGGCCAGCTTATCACCTCCCAACAAAGGATTCTCCCAGGCAGGAAGAAGCCAGACCTTAAAACTGCTATGCCATTAAATACTAATCAAGGTGACCAATTGAAACATCCACACCTGCCTCCAACAGACAAGAGTTCTTTCCCCCGTCCTGGACATTCCACAGATATATAAACCTCACTTGCCTAGTTTCAAACAGACCTCACACCCTCTGAGGATGCCTGCCACAGATACAGGCAAAACGTCAGGAGAGAATGCTTCTGGAACATAGCCATATAGCCCGAAAAACTCACAAGAACCCAAACTTTTTCTTCTTTTTCTAAGATAGTTTCAAATTCTGGTTTTTTGTTGTTGTTTTTTTAATCTGCTGCTGTATCACACTCTTGACTCATGTTCAGTTTGCGGTCTATTAGGGCTCCTAAGTCCTTTTGACACTGACTGTTTTCAAGTCAGGGGTCACCCATTTCATCTTTGTTGCCAAAGTCTAGTATGGTAGAGTTCTCCCTGCTAAAATCCATCTTGTAACTCTTGGCCCACCTTTATAATCTCTTACGGTCCCTTTGGTCCCTTTTAAGATGGAATTTTAAATTTTATTGCATAGCAGTAATAAACAAAACACAAAAACAAAGAACAAATACTGAAATAACGAACGAAAACTGTACAGTTACAACATCGTACCAGGCCTGTTCCCTCCATCCCCATCCTCATGAACTCACCACCTCCGATTTCTGTCACTACTCACTGTGACTCTATACAATATATAAGCAAATGGAAGAGAAATATAAGGAGTTACAGAATAGATATGATAAAAAAACTAAAACAGAAATAGATAAGTTGAAAGAAGAGCTGAAGGAAATTGATAAGTTTGATATAAAGAAAAAAGAATTAATCGTTAAAATACGACCTAGCAAAATTTCTTGCTGCACAGTTACAAAGCCATATTGGGCTCACTACACACTACATCAAGGACTCAGCCCACTTCATAGAAAAAATCAGCAATCTCAAGCTAAATACCAACGACAAAGTGATCAGCTTCGATGTGGTATCTCTATTTACCATGGTCCCGGTAGCAGACACCATGGCACTCATCAACCAGAGGTTCCCAGAAGACATCACGGCTCTGTTTCACCATTGCCTCACCACCAGTTACTTTCAGTGGGACAATGAATTCTACGAACAGAAAGATGGAGTAGCTATGGGGAGCCCTCTCAGTCCGGTCATAGCTAACTTCTACATGGAACACTTTGAAAAACAAGCCCTGGAGACAGCAACCAAAAAGCCCACGATATGGTTCAGATATGTGGATGACACCTTCACCATTTGGAGCCATGGAGAAGAAGAACTCAACAGGTTCCTGGACCATCTTAACAGCATCCACCCAAACATCCAGTTCACTATGGAAAAAGAAAAGGAAGGAAGACTGCCTTTTCTAGATGTCCTAGTCATCCGCAAACCAGATCAACAATTGGGTCACACCATCTACAGAAAACCCACACACACAGATAGATATCTACATAAAAACTCCAACCATCACCCAAGTAAAAAAAAAAGCACCATTAAAGCCTTGGCAGACCGTGCAAAAAGAATCTGCGAACCCCACCTCCTCCAAGATGAACTGAACCACCTCAACTGGGTTCTCCAGGCCAAAGGATACTCCACCTCAGGCATCAGAAGAGCTGCAAGACCAAGAACAAGCCACGAGAGTCAAGATGAAGATCCACCCAGAGGAAGTGTTCCTGCCATACATCAAGGGAACCACTGACCGCATAGGGAAGCTGATGAGGAAACACAACATACAAACAATCTACAAACCCACCAAGAAAATCCAACAAATGCTACGTTCAGCAAAGGACAAGAGGGATCCTCTCACTTCTGCAGGAGTCTACCGTATACCATGCAGCTGTGGACAAGTCTACATAGGGACCTCCAAACGCAGCATTGCCCAAACACGAATCAAGGAACAGGAAAGGCACTGCAGACTACTTCAGCCAGAGAAGTCAGCCATAGCAGAGCATCTGATGAACCAGCCTGGACACAGCATATTATTTGAGAACACAGAAATGCTGGACCACACCAACAACCACCATGTCAGACTACACAGAGAAGCCACTGAAATCCACAAGCATGTGAACAATTTCAACAGAAAGGAAGAGACCATGAAAATGAACAAAATCTGGCTACCAGTATTAAAAAACTCTAAAATTACAACAGCAAAACAACAGAGAGGAAACAACCAGGCACATCTTAACACCTCTCAACAAAAGATTTTCCCAGGCTCAGCCAGGCCTTCAAATGCTAATGAAGGTGGTCAGTTGAAACATTCACACCTAGCTCCAGCAGACAAGAGCTCTTTGCCCCACCTCAACCACTCCACAGATATATAAACCCATTGTCCTAATTCCAACAGACCTCACTACCTTTGAGGATGCTTGCCATAGATGCAGGCGAAACGTCAGGAGAAATGCCTCTAGAACATGGCCCTATAGCCCGAAAAAACCCACAGGAACCTGGTGATTCCAGCCATGAAAGCCTTCGACAATAAATCGTTAAAATGATTTTCAAAGGACAAATATCAATTCAGTGAGACGACTAGCAAATTATCTAAAAAAAGGAAGGAAAAACAAAGTGAAAGAAATATATTATAAAAATAATAAATTGATAAAGGATAATAAAAGCATAAGGGAGATATTTGCAGATTTCTATCAGAAATTATATAAAGGAGAAAAAAAATATACCATGGGAAGATTGGGTGAGGAAAGAAATAGGAGGGAAAAAAAACAAATACAGAGCGAAATATCATACCAGGAGATTGAGAAAGTAATAGACAATCTTAAAAAAGGGAAATCACCAGAAAACGATGGATTTACTGCACAATTTTATAAACAAATGAAAGAGGTTCTGATTCCAGAATTAGCAATAATTTTTAATAATATAATAAAAGAGGGAGAAGTGCCGGAGTCCTGGAGAGAAGCGGAAATAATAACAATACTCAAACCAGGGAAGAATCCAAGAGAAGTGAATTCATATAGACCAATTAGCTTATTGAATCAAGATTACAAAATATTTGCGTAAAATTTAGCTAATAGATTAAAGGATATATTACCAGAAGTGATAGGGGATGATCAATACGGCTTTATTACAGGAAGAAATATAAGCCACCCACTGAGGAATTTGATCAACGTTATCACCCAGAAAAGTAAAAAAGTTACGCATTTATCAAATTGGATGTATACAAAGCATTTGATACAGTTAACCACAATTTCTTATTTAAAAGAATGGAAAATTTTGGAATAGGCAAGGAATTTATTGAAGTCATAAAAGAAATATATAAAAAGGGGAAGGCAAAAGGGAAAGTAAATGGGGAATATTTACCTACTTTACTTACTTACTTACTTTATTTCTATACCGCTTTTCTCAGCCCTCAGGCGACTCAAAGCGGTGAACAACATCAGTACAAAACATCACAAAACAAGTATAGGCAATTAAAAACAACTGTAACATAAATAATTAACATCAGTATAACAATCATTAGCGCCTCAACAATAAAATCAGAATCCAGTCTCGTCATCCATTATTCCGTATTCCTATGTTCAATTACACTGTTTAATCAAATGCTTGTTCGAACAGCCAAGTCTTCACTTTCCTCCGAAACGCCAGCAGGGAGGGGGCTAATCTGATATCTGCAGGCAGGGCGTTCCACAGCCGAGGGGCTACCACTGAGAAGGCCCTGTCTCTCATCCTCGCCAAGCGCGCCTGTGATGCAGGTGGGACAGAGACAGGGCCTCCCCAGATGATCTTACTGTCCTAGCTGGTTCATAGGAGGAGATGCGTTCGGAGACGTAAGGAGGGCCAGAACCATTTAGGGCTTTATAGGCTAATGCCAGCACTTTGAATTGTGCCCGGTAGCAAACTGGCAGCCAGTGGAGCTGGCGCAACAGAAGAGTTGTATGCTCCCTGAGTGCCGCTCCTGTTAGCAACCTGGCTGCCGAACGCTGGACCATTTGAAGCTTCCGAGCAGTCTTCAAAGGCAACCCCGCGTAGAGAGCATTGCAGTCGTCTATACGGGATGTAACCAGAGCGTGGACTACCGTGGCCAAGTCAGACTTCCCAAGGTACGGGCACAGCTGGCGCACAAGTTTTAACTGTGCGAATGCTCCCCTGGTCACCGCTGAAACCTGGGGTTCCAGGCTCAGCGACGAGTCCAAGATCACACCCAAGCAACGAGTCCAAGATCTGGATTATATGGCAGTGTAGAAGGATCAAGTAGGATATCTTATCAAGTATCACTCTGATCTGCCAGAACAAAAAGGGGCAAGTGAGACAGGGCTTGAAACTCAGCATGGAAAAGCTAGCTTCCCAACATCCTAGCAACTGTGAGAATGGGGTAAGGAATCATTGAGTAGAGAAGCAAGACAAATGTGCAGGGAGGCATTCAGTAGAGCCCAGCTACCAAGAAAGATAGGTTGCTGCTAAATGATTGGGCAAAGGGTCTTCTAAATGTGATGGCTGGGGTAGTTGATGCTACTAAGTTCATCAAAAGACAAGGATTCAGAGTTTGCAGACGACACCAAATTGGGAGGGATAGCCAATACTCTAGAAGACAGGAGCAGAATTCAAAACGATCTTATCAGATTAGACAGATGGGCCAAAACTAACAAAATGAAGTTCAACAGGGACAAATGCAAGATACTCCACTTAGGCAAAAAAAAAAAGAAATGCAAAGATACAGAATGGGGGACAATGTCTGGCTTGAGAGCAGTACGTATGAAAAAGACCTTGGAGTCCTCGTGGACAACAAGTTAAACATGAGCCAACAATGTGATGTGGTGGCAAAAAAAAGCCAATAGGACTTTGGCCTGCATCAATAGGAGTCTAATGTCTAGATCCAGGGAAGTCATGCTACCCCTCTATTCTGCCTTGGTTATGACTACACCTGGAATATTGTGCCCAATTCTGGGCATCACAATTGAAGACAGATATTGACAAGCTGGAATGTGTCCAGAAGAGTGTGACTAAAATAATCAAGGGTCTGGAGAACAAGCCCTATGAGGAGTGGCTTAAAGAGCCGGGCATATTTAGCCCGAAGAAGAGAAGTCTGAGAGGAGATATTATAGCCATGTATAAATATGTGAGAGGAAGCCACAGGGAGGAGGGAGCGAACTTGTTTTCTGCTTCCTTGGAGACTAGGATGCAGAACAATGGCTTCAAATTACAAGAAAGGAGATTCCATCTGAACATGAGGAAGAACTTCCTGACTGAGAGCCGTTCAGCAGTGGTGGAGGCTCCTTCTTTGGAGGCTTTTAAACAGAGGCTGGATGGCCATCTGTCGGGGGTGCTTTGAATGCAGTTTGCCTGCTTCTTTGCAGGGGGTTGGACTGGATGGCCCTTGAGGTCTCTTCCAACTCTATGATTCTAAAAGAAGAGTCTATTGAATGTCCACCCCAAGTAAACCATGGACAGCCTGGTACTCACACCTATGGTGGGAATGTAAGGAGACACAAAAGTTCTGGAATCAAATCTTCATGAAAATTGAATTATATACAAAAATAAAAAATGATATAAATACGGAGATTCTCTTAAAAGGGATTTGCGGGGACAGTAAAATAAAAGCACATGAACAAAAATGAGTTATGATGGTGTTTAGAGCAGCACATGCTGTGATTTCCTGGGGGGTGGAAAGGAAAAAAGAAATGGACCCTGGGAAAATGGTATGAATATGTGTGGGAACAAGTACAATTGGAAATTATGGACATTATAAGAAATGAAAAACTATGGACAGAAAAGCAGAAGGAAATCAAAGAAATATGGTCACCCTTTAAAAACTGGATACAAGAAGCGAAACCAGAGGACGATCATTGGGGGAAAAAACTAGAGAGAATGCAATGATGGCTCGAATGAAGGAAGAAGGACCAACTTGTCAATGGGCGGAGGGGGAGGGTTAAGGGGTGGAAAGAAAAAATGTATTGAAACCAAAGAAATGTAAAGTAAAGATAAAAGTATTACAAATAGTTGTTAACAATACAATAAAGATTTTTAAAAAAATGACTCACTGTGACTCTTATACCTATTCTACCTGACTTTCTTCATGTGGACCCTTCATTGCTTCCTCCCCAAATACTATTGGATCGCTAGGCCATTTGATCAGAGTCTAATAGTTTTTCTTTCCAGTCCTTTGTTTGTAGTTCCTTTTCCCCCTTCGCTCGATTTCGCTATTGTTAATCTAGCACAGCGTTTCTCAACATGGGAGGAGTCGCGAGGGGGTGTCAGAGGGGTCACTAAAGACCATCAGAAAACACAGTATTTTCTCTTGGTCATGGGAGTTCTGTGTGGGGAATTTGGCCCAATTCTGTCATCGGCAGGGTTCAGAATGCTCTTTGTTTGTAGGTAAAGTATAAATCCCAGCAACTACAACTCCCAAATGTCAAGGTCTATTTTCTTCAAACTCCACCAATATTCACATTTGGGCATATTGAGTATTTGTGCCAAGTTTGGTCCAGATCCATCATTATTTGAATCTACAGTGCTCTCTGGATGTAGGTGAACTACAACTCCAAAAATCAAGGTCAATACCCACCAAAGCCTTCCAGTATTTTCTGTTGGTCAAGGGTGTTAAATGTGCCAAGTCTGGTTCAATTCCATCGTTGCTGGAGTTCAAAATGCTCTTTGCTTGTAGATGAACTATACATCCCAGCAACTACAACTCCCAAATGACAAAATCAACCCCCACCCCACTCCAACCCCACCAGTATTCAAATTTGGGCATATCGGGGGTGTTTGTGTCAAGTTTGATCCAGTGAATGAAAATACATCCTGCTTATCCGGTATTTACATTGCTATTCATAACAATAGCAAAATTACCGGGCGTTCCCTGGGCAACATCCTTGCAGACAGCCAATTCTCTCACACCAGAAGCAACTTGCAGTTTCTCAAGTTGCTTCTGACATGATTTTTTTTTAAGTAGCAATGAAAATAATGTTATGGTTGGGGGTCATCACAACATGAGGAACTATATTAAAGGGTCATGGCATTCGGAAGGTTAAGTAACACTGCTCTTGTTGTTGTTGTTCATTCGTTCAGTCGCTTCCGACTCTTCGTGATCTCCTGGACACTGTTCTAGCAGCAACAA
This sequence comes from Anolis sagrei, assembly GCF_037176765.1. Classification (NCBI taxonomy): domain Eukaryota; kingdom Metazoa; phylum Chordata; class Lepidosauria; order Squamata; family Anolidae; genus Anolis; species Anolis sagrei. Next base: position 170,248,087 of record NC_090022.1, on the reverse strand, counting down.
ACCTATATTGACATATTTCTTCATCTCCTTTGCTAATTCTCCCTCTAAATCGCCCTAAAAGACACTTTTCTAGGTTTTTCTTAACCTTATTAGTCATAATTTTGCTTGTTTCTTTAATCACATTTTCCCAAAGATCTTGTACCATCTTACAAGTTCACCAAATATGGGAAGAGCGCTTTTCTGCATCTTGCACCTCCAGCATGCCCTTTGGTGAAATTGATCTATTTTGGCCCCTTCATCTCTGGGTTTATAAAACAGGTGATGGAGGTGGAGGATGAGGAGAAAGAGTTGTCCTCCCTGTCCCTGGGGCAGAGGCCCAGAAGAAGGGGAGTGTGCTGGCCTGAAGCAGATGAGCCTCGTGGCAGTGGAGGACAAGGCGCAAGCCAGGAAAAGGCTCTGCCCCGGACTGGGGCTAATGAGCACAACTTCCTGGGCATGGCCGTGGACCAGACAAGCTGCTGAGTGTGAAACACTCCCACCTCCCTGCACCAACCCCCCTGATTTTGTTCCTTGACAAAATTGAAGGAATAGTTGATAAGGAGAAGACCTGGTTAAGGCTCACGAATGGAACCCTGAAGGAGATAGAAGATTTCTCAAAGGTTCCTGGGAGGGAGAGGCCTCCTTCCTTACCTTCGACGCTGGCCTCACTTCAATGATGTACGACGGTAGAGAGGGCTCCTCCGCGCAGGTTCCTTGTGGCTTGATGTGCGTCTGGAGAGAGGGCTCCTCCGCACAGCTTTCTTGTGGCTTGATGTGCGTCTGGAGAGAGGGCTCCTCCGCACAGCTTTCTTGTGGCTTGATGTGCGGCTGGAGAGAGGGCTCCTCCGCGCAGGTTCCTTGTGGCTCGGGAGGTCTGGAAAGGGGCAAGAGAAGGCCACAAAGCATGAGAGATTGGGGCATCCCACCCCCTGGATGGGGCCAAGGGTCCTGCAGCCCCCCTGGCCCCCTCCTTCCCTCCAATGGATGGTCCTGGAAGCCCATGGGGCCCCATGAGGGCATCCCACTTCTCCACTCCAAGGGACTTAGCAAGAGATTGACCCCTGGAACTGGCTGCCACTGGGAGAGAGGGAGAGCTCTGGCAAGGCAACTAGGGGTCTGCCTGAGGACTGAGTGGCAGGAGTTTGGGATTGAGAGGAGGAGAGGGATTTACATGTGGCTGGTGACTGGCTGGCCCTTTCCACGCTCACCAATCCGCACCCACATGCAAATTCCCTCTCTGCATAGAAACCTCTCCATCCCTCTCGCTACTTCCTCCACCAGCCAATCAGCACCCATATGCAAATTCCCTCTCCCTCACCTCTCACCCCTGCATACACATGCCTGCCTCCCTGAGGCCCCTCCCTCCTGCCCTCCCACAGCTAAGCCCCGCCCACAAACTTTTCCCCCTGCTGCCTAGACTAGCGCCTGCTCCCAATCTGTTGCATGGAACCCTATTGTTCCACAAAAGCACCCTTAGGGGTTCCATGGAAAATCTTAAAAATCAAATTTGAACAGGATTTTAAAATCAATTCAAACAGCTCTACGTATTGGATTGTCTCTAATGAGAAGGAAGAGTTTTAACCCTGGCTACAGGACAGAGATGGCTTTGGTTGCCTTGGGAGATGATGTACGCAGAGAACTAGACAGGGGAGTGTGTCCCTGGTGGTTCTCTTGGACCTCTTAGCGGCCTTCAGTGCCATCGACCATGGTATCCTTCTGGGTCGCCTGGCTGGGATGGGACTCGGGGGCACTGTTTGACAGTGACACCTGTCTTTCCTGGAAGGACGGACCCAGAAGGCGGCACTAGGGGATGCCTGATCGACCCTATGGCCATTGTCCTGTCGGGTCCTGCATCATCCAGAGTTTTGGAGTTCAGTGTGATCTGTACACAGATGACACCCAACTCTACTGCTCATTTCAACCGAAAGCGAAGGATGCCACTCAGACCCTGAACCAGTGCAGCTGTAATGGACTGGATGAGGACAAACTGAAGTTGAAACCAAAAAGTATCAGTCGTAAGGCCGATTAAGGTATAGGAGGCAACCTGTGGTAGATGGGGATACACTCCCCTTGAAATATCAGGTCTGCAGTATGGGGGTCTTTCTGAACTTATCACTACGCCTGGAAGCCCAGGTGTCGGTGGTGGCCAGGAGGGCCTTTGTACAATTAAAACTTGTGTGCCAGCTGCACCCGTACCCTGAGAAGCCAGGCTTGGCCATGGTGGTCCACGCCTTAGTTACATCCCACCTAGACTACTGTGACAGGTTCTATGTGGGGCTGCCCCTGAAGAGTGCCCGGAAATCCAATTAGTCCAAAGAGTTGCAGCCCAGGGAGCACACAACTCCTCTGCTACAGCGCCTGCACTGGCAGCCAATTTCTTTCCAAGCCTGATTAAAGGTGCTGGTTTTAACCTTTACATCCCTAAATGGTTGAGGTCCAACTTACTTATCTGCCCACACCTCCTCATACCAACCAGTTCGCTCTTTAAGATCTTCAGGGGAAGCTCTACTCTCACTTCCACCACAGTCACAAATGTGGCTGACAGCAATGAGGGAGAGTGCATTCTTGGTGGCCTTCCCGAAAGAACAGCCTCCCGAAAGAAATTAAAACAGTGCCCTCCTTTCTTCTTTTAAGAACCAATTAAAAACTTTCCTGTTTAGACAGACTTTTGGTGAAGGAAATTAATCTGGAGTGACGGAAAACGCCATTACGTTACTGACTGGAGTAGAGTGCAATACAGTGTTTTGTATAGATGCTTGTAAGGACTTCGTTGCATTAAGGTAATTAAACGGGTGAAAAGATTCAGCTGAGTAGAGCTCCCCTTTCCTATAAAATGGGAGAACTGTTTACCCTCACCACACTACCATGCAACTCAGTATGTATCCGCATTCTTTGAGTTAATTTCTCATCACATTACAGTTCTGGGCTTATTTTCAAGGCTTTTTTTTTAAAAAAAAAATGTTTTGGCAAAGACCTACTTTCTCGGTGAGGAAAAGGTAATGGCGGTGACGGAACTTTTACTAACCGCCCAGTCTTCTGTGTGCCCAGGAGGGAGTCTCCCACAACTTCCCTTCCCACATTTTAAACTGGGAGCAACAAATGCCACTACATTACAGGAAGTTGTAGTTCTCCTACATCCAGAGACCACTGTAGACTCAAGCAATGATGGATCTGGGCCAAACTTGGCACGAATACACAATATACCCAAATGTGAACACTGGTGGAGCTTGGGGAATATAGACATTGACATTTGGCAGTTGTAGTTGCTGGGATTTATAGTTCGCCTACAATCAAAGAGCATTCTGAACCCCACCAATAATAGGAATGAGTAAAACTTCCCACACAGAATCTCCATGACCAACGGAACATACTGGGTTTTCTGATGGTCTTTGGTGACCCCTCTGACACCCCCTCGCAACCCCCCCAGGGGTCCCGACCCCCAGGTTGAGAAATGCTGGTGTAGAGGCTTGTGAGCAGGTTTTTACTATTTCAATAAAGTGCTCGTATTCCTCGGGGATTGGGGTGACCGATATGATCTTGTCATCTAACATGCCTGAGAATTTAGTCCAATCTGCCTTTCTGAAATTCAATCTTTTTTAAAATCGGACTTTCTGAGGCCTTATAGTTGGGGACAATTGGCATACTATTGGTCAGTGCTGTGTGTTTGGTATTGGTGGGCCCACTGATTTAGTGCATTGCTGCACAATGCTGTCGCTCACAAACAAGAGGTTTGGGTTGTATCCTCTGTGCCATCTCCCACTATTGTAGGATGGTGGGAGTCTGCTATCAAGAATAAGTGATAGTTTGTGCAGTTCAGCCCAGGAGAGGAAAGCCTCTCCATTTTTATCCTCCTGGGCATAGCATCATACATGGCTATGGCTGTTAGTAAAGGTAAAGGTAGTCCCCTGACATTAAGTCCAGTCATGTCTGACTCTGGGGTGTGGTGCTCATCTCCATTTCTAAGCCGAAGAGCCAGCGTTGTCCATAGACACCTCGAAGGTCATGTGGCCGGCATGACTGCATGGAGCGCCGTTACCTTCCCGCCGGAGTGGTACCTATTGATCTACTCACATTTGCATGTTTTCGAACTGCTAGGTTGGCAGAAGCTAGGGCTGACAGCGGAAGCTCACGCCGCTCCCGGAATCAAACCTGCGACCTTTCGATCAACAAGCTCAGCAGCTCAGTGCTTTAACCCACTAAGCCACCGGGGGCTCCCGATGGCTGTTAAAGTCACCAATTACTACCTCCCTTTGGTGCCTAACAAAGCTCTCAGGAGAGGAGAAACAAAACTCTTCATTTGGGGGTTTGTACACAGAGGTAAATGTGATGTTATTAAGCTCTACTCTATAACCTTTGTATTGTTTTCTTCAGTGTTATGGGCACTGCTGACTGGGAGGCCTGCTTTTACAAAGACAGCGCTTGCATACTATGCGTGTGGTCTTTTTGCTACTAAGATCATTCCTGGAACTTTTGGTTACTTCCGTTGTTTCTTGGACACACAGCACGTCACATTTCGTAACTCGACACAGCTCATAGGACAGCTGTTCTTTGACCGCTGGCACGCCTTCGATGTTGATTGAGATAACTGTCATAGAAAGTCCGGAAAAGGTCAGTTGGTTGGTTGGTTGGTTTGGTTGCATGCTGCTGGTCGCTTCTGGTCGCTTCCGGAGTGAGAGAATCAGCCGTCTACAAAGACGTTGCCAAGGGACGCCCAGATGGGTTGCCGGGGGGGGGGGGGGCTTCTTTTATGTCCCTCGGATTTACAGTGTTTTGTATAGATGTTTGTTAGATGTCGTTTCTGTGAGCATTAATAAATCGATCGATTGATTGATTGATTGATTGAGTGCCAAATGGATATGAATGTATATTGTAATTTGTTTTCAAATTGCTTATTTTATGACATTTTATATTTATTGTTGATGTACTTGAACTGCTGTTTGTATGATTTGTATGATTTTAATATGTTGTCGGCCGCTTTGGGTCCCGTGAGGGAGAAAAGCCTGATATAAATAAAGTTTTATTATTATTATTTGAAAAACCACAAGATGAGCCCACAGCAGACACTCTGCTGGCTGTTGTATTGGATCACGTGTCGGACACTTCCCAAGTGTCTAGGACTGTGTGATGTATCGGCGAATAATGCATGCAGATCCCAGTAAGGTGGCCTTCTGCAACTGGCGGATGGCAATCTTGTTAGCGCTGATTGTGTTTAAGTGCAGGCCAAGGTCTTTCGGCACTGCACCCAGTGTGCCGATCACCACTGGGACCACCTTGACTGGCTTGTGCCAGAGTCTTTGCAGATTATTATTATTATTATTATTATTATTATTATTATTATTATTATTACCTCATACTGCCCACTTGCCAAATTTTGCACATCCCCCTCTCTCCCAGAGTCCACTCCCTCCCCCCGGCCAATCACCTCTCATATGCAAATTCCCCTCTACCTCACAATCCTCACTTGCCAAACTTTGCATATCCCTCCTCCCTCTCAAAGACCCCTCCCTCCTCTCCCACCCTTGGCCAATCACCTCCCACATGCAAATTCCACTCCACCTCACAATCCCCACTTGCCAAACTTTGCATATCCCTCCTCCCTCTCAAAGACCCCTCCCTCCTCTCCCACCCTTGGCCAATCACCTCCCACATGCAAATTCCACTCCACCTCACAATTCCCCCTTGCCAAACTTTGCATATTTCCTCTCCCTCCCAGGGGCCCCTCCCTCCTCTCCCTCCCATGGCCAATCACCTCCCACATGCAAATTCCCCTCTACCCCCTCTACCAACTATGAGGCCTGATCTGAGGAGGAGGGGGACTCTTTGGTGATCACTTGTACCTGTGAATTGGAGTCTGAATTGGAGCCCACCACCCCTGTAGTGCCTTCAGGGAGAAAGTAGCTCTTCACTGGATGATGGGAATTGCCTCACAGACAGATCTGATTTGAGAGAGAATGTTTCCCATGAAACGCTGCCAGAGGCTCTTCCCTACCCTGAGAAAAAGGCGATGGAGGTGGACGTGGCTGGGTTGTGGCCTATAACTCAGTGCTTCCAGTTATAGAGAGATAGTGCCAAGAGTCCCGCTGTTTGTACTGTGGAGTCCCGCAGGGTTCAGTACTGTCCCCTATGTTGTTTAACATATACATGAAGCCGTTGGGAGAGATCATCCGGAGTTTTGGGGTGCGGTGTCATCTGTACGCAGATGATGTCCAACTCTATCACTCCTTTTCACCTGCTACTAATCAGGCTGTTCAGGTCCTGAACCGGTGCTTGGCCGCTGTGATGGACTGGATGAGGGACAACAGATTGAAACTAAATCCAGACAAGACAGAGGTACTCCTGGTCAGTCATAAGACCGAACAAGGTACGGGGTTACAGCCTGTGCTGGACAGGGTCACACTCCCACTAAAGGTGCAGGTTCGCAGTCTGGGAGTTCTCCTAGACTCATCGCTGAGCCTGGAACCCCAGGTCTCGGCGGTGGTCAGGGGAGCTTTTGCACAACTAAAACTTGTGCGCCAGCTGCGCCCGTACCTTGGGAAGGCTGACTTGGCCACGGTAGTCCACGCTTTGGTTACATCCCGTTTAGACTACTGCAATGCTCTCTACGTGGGGTTGCCTCTGAAGACTGCAGCAAGTACAACGTGCAGCAGCCAGATTACTAACGGGTGCTGGGTACAGGGAGCACACCACTCCGCTGTTACACCAGCTCCTCTGGCTGCCAATTAGCTTCTGAGCACAATTCAAAGTGTTGGTGTTAACCTTCCCAACTTCTGCAATAAAAAGGGGGCTGTCCAGACAACGTTTTGGGCAACCTGCAATTAATTCTCTACAAACCAGGAAAACCCTGGTTTGTGGCAAATTAGTTTGATAGTGGGTTTATTCTGTGCCTTCTTGGAATACTGCAGTCTAGACCCATGATGGCGAACCTATGACACGCGTGTCAGTACTGACACGCATAGCCATTTCTACTGACATGCGCCCGCCGGATATTATTTGTTTATTTATTTTATGCCATTTAAAAAAATAAATAGGAAAGAAATTATTATTTTGCAATGTTACTTAAATATTAAGGAGTTTCATATTTAAACTGAATGATAAATACTATTACTTTGCTATATTATTCAAATATTAAAATGCATTAAATTAAATGTCAAATTTAAAAATATTTTAATTATTAATATTTAGGTAACATTGCAAAATAATATTGGTTTATTTAATTATTAAGTAAACGAATATTATTTTGCATTGTTTCCTAAATATTAAGGAGTTACATATTTAAATTAAAGTAAATGATAAATAATACTTTGCTATATTACTCAAATATTTCAGAATGCCTTAAATAAAATGGTAATTTTAATTTTACATTTAATTTAATGCATTTTAATTTAATGCATTTTAAATATTTTTAATATATGCCTTTATATATATATATATATATATATATATATGCCTTAAATGAAATGGTAAATTAAATATCAAAATATTATTTTGCAATGTTACTTTATTGTTATTGCATTATTATTATTATTAGAAATACATTAAATAGCATATTAAATGCTAGAAATACATTTAAATTAAATTAAAAATAAATAATATTTTGTTGGGTTTTTAAAATTATATTTTTATTAAACACTCCAAAAAGGATATTATTTACATAAAGAGAGGTAGAACAACATCATAAGAGAGAAAGTGGGAATTACAATTATATATTTTTTGTTATTTAAACTAAATATTGCAAAAAATTGTTTTTTTTCCTTGAGGTGACACTCCACCTGAATTCTGCTCAGTTTTTTGGCGAATTTTGACACACCACGCTCAAAATGTTGCCCATCACTGGTCTAGACAGTATTCCCACAGTTTTCCGGGCTAAATTAGCCCAAAAAAAACTGTGGGAATACCAACCCCTTCCCCCCAAGCCAAACTGAGTAAAAAAGGAAAAGAACTCATCCGGCCTCCTTAGGAGGGGAAATCGCTCCTGTCCCCCCTTCTCCTGTCACGTCATTTGTACATGCCAGGAGATCTCCGGCAGCCGTCCCATGGAAACCGAGTGAGTTCTTTTCCTTCTCTACTCAGTTTAGGGAGGCTTTATGGGAGGCGGTTAAGTGTCCCAGTGTTGTACTGGGAAGTCCCAGTACAACATCAGCACACCCACCCCAGAAAGCACATGGTTTTTTGGGGTGAGTGTACATGGGCCCCCAGGAACATCCGTGTTTCTTAAATGCAGATGCTCTTGGAATAACGGCCTGTCTGGAAAGGCTCTTCTTCCTTTTGTTTCCCGTTACATGAGTCTTCTTTCCATTCTATCCAATTTTTTTCTTCCAGCTTTCATCATTTGGTTTAACAACCTGTAACTATTTGTTAAATGGAGTCCACGTTTCTTTAATTTTCTTCTGTTTGGCTGACCATGTTGTTTTTTTTCTGCTGCTTCTAATATTCATAATATCCAGTTGTATTTGTACCCACACATCTTCATACCATTTTCCAAGTGTCCATTTATTTTTATCTTTCTACTTCAAACATATTACTATGTGTGTTGCTCTAAATATCATTATTAATTCTTGATCTTGGTCCTTAATTCTTCTATCACCATATATCCTTTTAACAAAATGTGCATATTTATATCAAATTTTATTTCAATATGTAATTCAATCTGGTTTAGAATCTGATTCCAGAATTTTTATCTCTTCACACTCCTGATGTCGACACCCCCCCCCCCCCCAAAGTAAGGGATAGTGACTTATAGTTCTCTAAGGACAAGGGCAGCATTGAGCCAGCAGGAGCGCAGGGCTCCTGGGATCCTTCCTGAAAGTCTCTTATGAACCTAGGGACAATACTTTTGTGGATTTATCATTTGATTTTTATGGATTTGCCATTTACTATGAACTCCTTTCTGTCCCCTGCATGGATTACTTTTATAAAATTCTATCCTTTTGTGTTTTTATATGTATAAAAACTATATTTCTGATCCTTTCATGGCAAGAGCCCCTTTCCCTCCTCCTGACCTTTGTTTCCCCTCAAACCCATGAAGAAATCCCACCAGAAAAGAGCTATTGAGCTGCAAATAATTCAGAATGTTTATCAATCCGGCCAGCTGTTTTGCCCCTCGGAGGATAGCCCAGGCATTTCAGCTTGCCCTTTAGCAGAAATATCATTTTCCTACCAGGAGGACAAAGAGTTATCGAAAAGCCCTTTTGCCCTCCCCTTGATTTACTCAATTGCACCTTCATGACAACACAATTGTATCAGTCTCATCTCCACAAATGTCCTGTTTGCCAGCCTGGAAAACAACCGGACTTCCTCATATATGTTGATTTGCACCACTCAAAGGACAATAAGCTGCATCGGCTGGAGACATTTTTCCTTTGTTTCACTGAGCACATGGCCAATTTCCATTGACCCATTCATGAACTCTCTTTGTGTTCTGTTGTCCCGCCTCCCCTCTTCTGATTCGCTGGCCGGCGGGCGACGGGAGCCCTCCCCCTTGAATCCAGCACGCCTCTGAAGCTCCCTGATTGGTCTGGGAGCCCAGGGGATGGGAGGCTCCTCCCCAGCTGCTCGCCCTGTTGCCCAATCACAGCGGGGAACGTCAGAGGAGCCGGGGCAGGAAGTTTGAAGTCTGGGTTTTCAAAAATTGTATTAAAATGCCTGTAAAACTCTGTGCTGGTATGCTTGTAGTGGAACTATTCCTACAATGCATCCGATCTCAGCTGAATCGCTAATAAAGAAACCTCGGTGCCACTTCTTCGCCTTGGCAAGAGTCTCACTTCAATTATTAATATCAATAAAATTGCTGGAATCAGGCTTCCCTGAAGGCTTGCCAAGGTAGCGTTCCCTCTTTGGTGGGAACTAAGGGTCATCTCTCCTTGGAGTTGACCCCCCTAAAGTCTGAGTTGGCTTCACTCCCACCATAGATGTGAATACCATGCTTCCCAACTCCCTCAATGCCAACATTTGGGATTTAATTCCAGAATCATTTATGTCTGCTGAATTGGTGTTCTATGCCATTTTGTTATTATTTTTAGTTCTCATTCCTTGCATTTTTCCATTTTTATCTTATTTAAACCACTGATTATCTTATTTAAACCACTGGGATTTTGGCCTGCATCAATAGGAGCATAGTGTCTAGATCTAGGGAAGTAATGCTACCCCTCTATTCTGTTTTGGTTAGACCACACCTGGAATATTGTGTCCAATTCTGGGCACCACAATTCAAGAGAGATATTGACAAGCTGGAATGTGTCCAGAGGAGAGCGACTAAAATGATCAAGGGTCTGGAGAACAAGCCCTATGAGGAGCGGCTTAAGGAGCTGAGTATGTTTAGCCTGAAGAAGAGAAGGCTGAGGGGGGATATGATAGCCATGTATAAATATGTGAGAGGAAGCCACAGGGAGGAGGGAGCAAGCTTGTTTTCTGCTTCCTTGGAGACTAGGACGCGGAACAATGGCTTCAAACTACAAGAAAGGAGATTTCATCTAAACATGAGGAAGAACTTCCTGACTGTGAGAGCCGTTCAGCAGTGGAACTCTCTGCCCCGGAGTGTGATGGAGGCTCCTTCTTTGGAAGCTTTTAAACAGAGGCTGGATGGCCATTTGTCAGGGGTGATTTGAATGCAATATTCCTGCTTCTTGGCAGGGGGTTGGACTGGATGGCCCATGAGGTCTCTTCCAACTCTTTGATTCTATGATTCTATGATTAGCTTTTCCCACTTGTTTTCCATTATTTTATACATAGATTCCTTATCTTCTATCATTATTCCATATATTTTATTGTCCTTTTTTGCCTCTAAATCTCTCTTCTAATATCTTGTCTATTATATTTTCTCTCTTACTACTTTCTTACTTTTTAATTTGTTCCCAAATTCCTCTTGGTGTTAATCAATTTATCCTGCCCTCTAATGTTTCCGATTGTTTCCATTCCATTAATTCCTTATTTTCATTATATAAATCTTTAATTTTACTATATCTTTTAAGTTTCAATTTTTTTATGATGCTCTTATCCTCATTTCTTAAACTACCTATCAGGGCCTTCTTTGATAAATATGGAATCCATTTCTCTTTCCATTTCCCCCATATATTTAATGCTATTTTCTTTGGGCCTATTTTTTTTCTATTCCCTCTTTTAAATTATTTGTAAATATTCCATAGTCTCCTTGATCATTATTTGCTTCATTCTCTGTTCTTATCCACTTCTCTTGCTTCTTCTCTACCACTTCCAAATTTGCTTTCAATTGAAATGCTTCATAGTATTTGTGTAACTTTGGTATTCCCCTTCCAATTTTTTGACATATATAGTTCTTTTTTACTTATTACTTGACTTTTCCCCTCCAAATATCCACTTCCTTATTTCTCCATCCCAATTTTTAATTTTTTGTTGTGTAATCTCTAGTGGTAGAGTTTGAAACAGATACAATAACTTAGGAAGTATGCACATTTTAATTGATCTAATTCTCATTGAAGTACTTAAATTCTTATCCTTCCAAATATTCATTTGTACCTGTATCCTTTCCCATGTTTTGTTATAGTTATAATCCCAGTACCTCATTGGCTTATTAGTTGCCAAATATTTAATTTTATTTTTTACTAGCTTGGGGACACGGCGGTGCCCGGGTTATTTGAAAAAGCCATTGTTTGTCTGTGTTGCAGTTTTAGTCTAGATCCAATGTCATCTGGGTTCAGTGGATGCGGGTGAACTACAACTCCCATATGCAAGTCCCATCTTCCATTGTCCATCCGTCTCCAAACTGCACCAGGATGTGATGTGGGTCATGGGGGCTCTATGTGCCAAATCTGGTTTTGATCAGTCATTGCATGTGGGTTGCAATGGTCTCAAGAAGTGAATGAAGGTACTGCAAGTCCCATCATCAATGGTCCACCCTCCTCCAAACTGCACCAGGACATAGAGTGGGTCAGGGGGCTCTGTGTATCAAGTTTGGTGTTTATCGGTCATTGGATGAGGATCGTAGTGGTCTCAGGAAATGAGTGAAGGTACTTCAAATCCCATCATCCATGGTCCATCCTCCTTCAAACTGCACCAGGATGTAGAATGGGTCTTGGAAGCTCTGTGTGCCAAAAGCTGACTTCTTTGGGTCAATGTTGAAAAGGGAAGATGGCATCCTCTTTTGGGGCCTAGCAGTGGCCTATGAATGTGGTAGCCAATCAGAAAGCTGTGAATGTATCAGCCAATCAGAACGCTGCCACATACATACACTGCCCTCCTTCCTGCCGCATACAAACACTAACTTTTATTATATACATAAATTCAATATTTTATTTTTTTACAATCTTTCCTTCTCCAAATCCTTTCCCCAGGTTAAACCGCATCAGCTCTGATTTCAAAGTCACCTTTTCATGTGCTTATGGCCTTGTTTTCATGTCATTTTTTCTTGCTTGGAATTGGGGAATCACGTTTTGGATACAGTTCTTTGTCTAGAGACTTTTGGCTTTACTTTCAGTATTGGGCTCTGCTGTTTGCTGCATCAAGATTATTGCTGTAACCTATATTTTGGAATGATTTTTGAGGCCAGTATTTAGATGTACTTCTGCTTTTGCCTTTCGTGTATATCTTGGAAATACTTTGCTATTCTGTACTCCGGAGTGTACCATTGAAGTAGCTTTTCTATAGAACACCATTTTCTTTAATAAAGTTTCAATCAGTTGATCGACTCCTGTTGACTGAACTATACTTGAATTAATTAGTTCTTTATTTTGGGAGAAAAGGCCTCACATAGGTTGGTGGGATGCAAGACAATCCCCACTTATATCTGTGAATTTGCAATTGTGTTTGTAACTATAACTGTATTTGTAATTGAAACCAAAGAAGAAAGAAAAACTTTGAAGACATATCGCAGCTGGTTTTGTAACTATAATGATTTAGAAAATATGAATGTTGCAAACGTAAATACTGCAAAACAAAGTCTGTCTCATTTGATTGTAACTGCAAATAAATGTGTACGTATATATCATCATCATCATCACCCTCCCAGGGGCCCCTCCCTCCAATCTCTCCCTCGGCCAATCACCTCCCATATGCAAATTTCCCCTCTACCTCACAATCCCTCCTTGCCAAACTTTGCATATCCCCCTACCTCCCAGGGGCCCCTACCTCATCTCCCTCCCTTGGCTAATCACCTCCCATATGCAAATTTCCCCTCACCTCACAATCCCCCTTGCCAAACTTTGCATATCTCCCTTCCTCCCAGGGGGCCCTCCTTCCTCCCTCTCCCTTGGCCAATCACCTCCCATATGCAAATTTCCCCTCTACCTCACAATCCCCCCTGCCAAACTTTGCATATCCCCCCTCCCTCCCAGGGGCCCCTCCCTCCTCTCTCTCCCTTGGCCAATCACCTCCCATATGCAAATTTCCCCTCTACCTCACAATCCCCCCTGCCAAAATTTGCATATCCCCCCTCCCTCCCAGGGGCCCCTCCCTCCTCTCTCTCCCTTGGCCAATCACCTCCCATATGCAAATTTCCCCTCTACCTCACAATCCCCCCTGCCAAACATTGCATATCCCCCCTCCCTCCCAGGGGCCCCTCCCTCCTCTCTCTCCCTTGGCCAATCACCTCCCATATGCAAATTTCCCCTCTACCTCACAATCCCCCCTGCCAAACTTTGCATATCCCCCCTCCCTCCCAGGGGCCCCTCCCTCCTCTCTCTCCCTTGGCCAATCACCTCCCATATGCAAATTTCCCCTCTACCTCACAATCCCCCCTGCCAAACTTTGCATATCCCCCCTCCCTCCCAGGGGCCCCTCCCTCCTCTCTCTCCCTTGGCCAATCACCTCCCATATGCAAATTTCCCCTCTACCTCACAATCCCCCCTGCCAAACTTTGCATATCCCCCCTCCCTCCCAGGGGCCCCTCCCTCCTCTCTCTCCCTTGGCCAATCACCTCCCATATGCAAATTTCCCCTCTACCTCACAATCCCCCCTGCCAAACATTGCATATCCCCCCTCCCTCCCAGGGGCCCCTCCCTCCTCTCTCTCCCTTGGCCAATCACCTCCCATATGCAAATTTCCCCTCTACCTCACAATCCCCCCTGCCAAACTTTGCATATCCCCCCTCCCTCCCAGGGGCCCCTCCCTCCTCTCTCTCCCTTGGCCAATCACCTCCCATATGCAAATTTCCCCTCTACCTCACAATCCCCCCTGCCAAACTTTGCATATCCCCCCTCCCTCCCAGGGGCCCCTCCCTCCTCTCTCTCCCTTGGCCAATCACCTCCCATATGCAAATTTCCCCTCTACCTCACAATCCCCCCTGCCAAACTTTGCATATCCCCCCTCCCTCCAGGGGCCCCTCCTTCCTCCCTCTCCTTTGGCCAATCACCTCCCATATGCAAATTTCCCCTCTACCTCACAATCCCCCCTTGCCAAATTTTGCATATCTCCCTCCCTCCCAGGGGCCCATCCCTGTCTCTCTCCCGGCCAGTCACCTCCCATATGCAAATTTCCCCTCACCTCATAATCCCCCTGGCCAATCCCCACCCACATACGAATTCTGTCTACCCGCAAAGGGACTCCCTGAGAGTGGACTTGGGACCCAAAGGGAGAAGGCAGGCTGCTCCTCTCCTGGGGACCCTTTCCCTCCTGGGCCAGGTCTTCTCTTGGGGGGAGAGAGGGGGACACCTGGAGGGAATTGGGGGCCCGGGGCTTACCTTGGAGGAGCCACAGGAACATCCTCTGTGTTTTCGGGGCCCACGCGGCGATGTGGGTGCCTCGTCCTGACCTTCTGTGAAAGCAAAGGGAGGCCATGAAGGGGGCCCTTGACACCAGAACAGGGCTGTCCCCAAAGGGGCCCCAAGGGGAGCGGGAGGGGAGTGTGGCCCTCACCCTGAACCATGACGTGTGCGAGGCCATCCTGAGGGGGGCGCGCGGAGGGTCCTGGGCTGGAGCATCCTCTGTGGGGGGCGGCCCCTGCTGGAGCTGCCTGGAGAGCCCTCTGCCCATCTTGGCATCCAGGAAGGCAATGGCAGGGCCAACTGACGTGAGGTCCCTTCGAACCCCTGGTCTCCATGGCAACCAGGTAAACAATTCCGACCTGGAACCTGGAACCTTTTCAAATGAAAACAACCACCAGGCAGGCAGGCAGGCAGGCAGGCAGGGAGGGAGGAAGGAAGGAAGGAAGGAAGGAAGGAAGGAAGGAAGGAAGGAAGGAAGGGTGGCCCTGCACGTCTTCCCTTTTCCGCTCCTCCACCTTGGAAGGCGGGACTCAGAGGCCACGGGGCCCTCTAACCTTCCTAATGTCGTGACCCCTTAATACAGTTCCTCATGTTGTGGTGACCCCCAAAATAACATTATTTGTGTTGCTACTTCATAACTGTAATTTGGCACAAATACCCGATACACCCAAAGTTGAATACTGGGGTTGATTTTGTCATTTGGAGTTGCAGTTGCTGGGAATTATAGTATACCTACAATCAAAGAGCACTCTGAACTACAGTAACGATGGAATTGACCCAAACTTGGCACACAGAACTCCCACGACCTAAAGAAAATAGTGGATGGGTTTGGTGGGCTTTGACCCTGAGTTTTGGAGTTGTAGTTCACCTACATCCAAAAAACACTGTGGACTCAAACAATGATAGATCTGGACCAAACTTGACATTTGGGAGTTGCAGTTACTGGGATTTATAGTTCACCTACACTCAAAGAGCATTCTGAACCCCACCAACGATAGGATTGGGACAAACTTCCCACACAGGACCTTCATGCCTTGAAGGGACTTACTGATGCGAGTCTCCCTCCTGCCTCACACGCTCTCCCACACATGCACACCACGCTGCCATGTGCCAAGCACGCCTGCTCTCCCCTCCCCTGCTTGAAATCTCAGAAACAGCCCTCCCTTTGGCTGAGAAGCTGGACAATCACAGTGGAGGAGGGCTTTTGGTGGGAGGATTCGTGGACAACAATTTAAACATGAGCCAACAATGTGATGTGGCGGCAAAAAAAGCCAATGGGATTTTGGCCTGCATCAATAGGAGCATAGTGTCTAGATCTAGGGAAGTCATGCTACCCCTCTATTCTGCTTTGGTTAGACCACACCTGGAATATTGTGTCTAATTCTGGGCACCACAATTCAAGAGAGATATTGACAAGCTGGAATGTGTCCAGAGGAGGGCGACTAAAATGATCAAGGGTCTGGAGAACAAGCCCTATGAGGAGCGGCTTAGGGAACTGGGCATGTTTAGCCTGAAGAAGAGAAGGCTGAGAGGAGATATGATAGCCATGTATAAATATGTGAGAGGAAGCCACAGGGAGGAGGGAGCAAGCTTGTTTTCTGCTTCCTTGGAGACTAGGACGCGGAACAATGGCTTCAAACTACAAGAGAGGAGATTCCATCTGAACATGAGGAAGAACTTCCTGACTGTGAGAGCCGTTCAGCAGTGGAACTCTCTGCCCCAGAGTGTGGTGGAGGCTCCTTCTTTGGAAGCTTTTAAGCAGAGGCTGGATGGCCATTTGTCAGGGGTGATTTGAATGCAATATTCCTGCTTTTGGCAGGGGGTTGGACTGGATGGCCCATGAGGTCTCTTCCAACTCTTTGATTCTATGATTCTATGATTATATGATTAAATGTCCTTTGACCAGTAGCTGGTCACTTGGAGTGCCTCTGGTGTTGCTGCAAGAAGGTCCTCCATTGTGCATGTCGCAGGGCTCAGGTTGCATCGCAGCAGGTGGTCAGTGGTTTGCTCCTCTCCACACTCGAATGTTGAGGATTCAACTTTGTAGCCCCATTTCTGAAGGTTGGCTCTGCATCTCGTGGTGCCAGAGCGCAGTCTGTTCAGCGCCTTCCAAGTCGCCCAGTCCTCTGTGTTCCAGGGGGGAGTCTCTCATTTGGTATCATCAATTGGTTGAGGTTCTGGGTTTGAGTTTGCCACTTTTGGACTCTTGATTGCTGAGGTGTTCCAGCGAGTGTCTCTGTACATCTTAGAAAACTATTTCTAGATTTAAGTCGTTGACGTGCTGGCTGATACCCACAGAGGGGATGAGCTGGAGATATCTCTGCCTTGGTCCTTTCACTATTGGCTGCTACTTCCCGGTGGATGTTAAGTGGTGCAATACCGGCTAAGCAGTGTAATTTCTCCAGTGGTGTAGGGCGCAGACATACATGCATTGCAACTATAAATGACTAGTTGGTTTTAAAATGTGGTCCTCTATGATGCTATTTATTTATCGTGTCAGGAGCAAGCCAAACAGTTGTATTGAATTTTTAACAAACAAACAAACAAACCACAAAGTTTGCAAGCTTGGTAGTTGATTAAATGTTCTTTGACCAGTAGCAGGCCACTTGGAGTGCCTCTGGTATTGCTGCAAGAAGGTTCTCCATTGTGAGAGTTGAAGTAGGAAAACCATTTCCTCCGTTTCACTGGTTATTCCCCCTTCCCACTTCATAAACTAGGGTTGTTTCCAGGACGGGGACATGGATGGGGAAAAACACAGGGAAATGGTTTCCACCTTCAACTCACTTCCACCCCCACAAAATGGACTATTCTTCTCTCTCTAGTGTCCCCAGTGGCCTCTGCTCGGATAATGAAACAGAGCTGCCTCAGGGAGTAGGACCAGGTCTAATGGTGTTAAGTTACAGGAGGATAGGTTTTGATCAAATATTAGAAGGGCAATCTTAACAGTAGCAATGGAACCACTCACCTAGAGAGGTGGCCCGGGGCTCCTTTGGACGTCAACTGAAAGAGAGAGACATCCACCTGTTGGGGATGTTCCTGCTGGAGATTCAGCTGGGGGCTCAACTCAATGGTCCACAAGGCCCTCTTCCAACTCTTATGTTCCAGAAAGTACTGAAAATCAACAGTTTTTTAAATAAAGCATGTAATAAAGCATGTAAGGGGATGGGTCTCTTTAATAAAGAGACCCATCCCCTCAATTAAAAACAATAGAAACAGCCATCCAGAAACTTCCAGGTGTGACTTTCTTCCTATTTCACCCATTTCATAGAATCATAGAGTTGGAAGAGACCTCATGGGCCATCCAGTCCAACCCCCTGCCAAGAAACAGGAATATTGCATTCAAAGCACCCCTGACAGATGGCCATCCAGCCTCTGTTTCAAAGCTTCCAAAGAAGGAGCCTCTGCCACACTCCGGGGCAGAGAGTTCCACTGCTGAACAGATTTCACAGGAAGTTCTTCCTAATGTTCAGATGGAATCACCTTTCTTGTAGTTTGAAGCCATTGTTCCAGGGAAGCAGAAAACAAGCTTGCTCCCTCCTCCCTGTGACTGCCTCTCACATATTTATACATGGCTATCATATCGCCTCTCAGCCTTCTCTTCTTGAGGCTAAACATGTCCAGCTCCTTAAGCCGCTCGTCATAGGACTTGTTCTCCAAACCCTTGATCATTTTAGTCACCCTCCTCTGGACACATTCCAGCTTGTCAATATCTCTCTTGAATTGTGGTTCCCAGAATTGGACACAATATTCCAGGTGTGGTCTAACCAAGGCAGAATAAAGGGGTAGCATGACTTCCCTAGATCTAGACACTAGACCAGTGTTTCTCAACCTGGGGGTCGGGACCCCTGAGGGGGTCGCGAAGGGGTGTCAGAGGGGTCACCAAAGACCACCAGAAAACACAGTATTTTCTGATGGTCATGGGGATTCCATGTGGGAAGTTTGAGCCAATTCTATCGTTGGTGGAGTTCGGAATGTTCTTTGATTGTAATAAACTATAAATCCCAGCAACTACAACTCCCAAATGTCAAGGTCTATTTTCCTCAAGCTGCACCACTGTTCACATTTGTGCATATTGAGTATTTGTGCCAAGTTTGGTCCAGATCCACCATTGCATGAGTCCACAATGCTCTCTGGATATAGGTGAACTACAACTCCCAAACTCAAGGTCAATACCCACCAAACCCTTCCAGTGTTTTCTGTTGGTCGTGAGCGTTCTGTGTGTCAAGTTTGGTTCAATTCCATCACTGGTGGAGTTCAGAATGCTCTTTGATTACAGGTGAACTATAAACCCCAGCAACTACAACTCCCAAATTACAAAATCAATCCTCCCTCAACCCCACTAGCATTTGCACGTGGTTGCATTGGGTATTTGTGCCATATTTGGTTCAGTGAATGAAAATGCACCTTGCATATCAGATATTTACATTATGACTTATAACAGTAGTAAAATGACTGTTATGAAGTAGCAACGAAAACAATATTATGGTTGGGGGTCACCACAACATGAGGGACTGTATTAAGGGGTCACGGCATTAGGAAGGTTGAGAACCACTGCACTATGCTCCTATTGATGCAGGCCAAAATCCCATTGGCTTTTTTTGCGGCCACATCACATTGTTGGCTCATGTTTAACTTGTTGTCTACGAGGACTCCAAGATCTTTTTCACACGTACTGCTCTTGAGCCAGGCATTGTCCCCCATTCTGTATCTTTGCATTTTGTTTTTTCTGACTTAAGTGGAGTATCTTGCATTTTGAGTTATGGTGTAGCTTAGGGTGAGCACTGAGGGTAGAAGCACGTGGCCTCAGATCTACCAGAATTACTCCTGAAATATGGCACGCATCTCACTTATTGTTGAAGGTACAAAGTGCTTAGGAGGAAAAAGTTACTTGTATAAAGCATGTATGTATGGGAGAAGAAGCACTACCTACTTACTACTCAACAGAAACACATGAGTAATTTTGATGTAAGGATCTGGCTTATATAATTGCACATGATCACAAGCAATAGGCACTGGTATAGCATTTATGTACCGTGATTACACTATATAAATAGTAATTATACGAGTATGCCCAGCAATGCCAATCAGTATATGTCCAAACTTCCTGTTGTGTTTACTTAACAGTCAAAGTGCCAAAATCTACTGGTGGGCAGTAGGTTGGTCACAAAATCAAGAAGTGATAATCACGTTGTGACGGCGCGTGTGGCGCCACATATATTTAGAACTGTTAGTTGCAGGATTTTAAACTGCCATTTTATTTCTGTCTACCTTGTACATGTATAGTTAAATTTCATTGGTTACTACAGCTGTCAATTTATTGTTGTTGTACGCCAATTGGCTTGTTTCCCCAGTTCAGTTGTTTAGGCTCCGCCCCTTCCAAGGGAGAAAGGGAAGGTTTCTCCCTCACCTTTTTTACCTCAGAAAAAGACTCATTGGATGGACGTGTCCAAAAGCTTGGCCCAAAAGCCCCTGGTCAAGGCATTTTTTACTACCAGTTCTTAGGTTTTGACCCCTGAGTCTTATTCTTTATGTTCAAACCTCCTGAACGAAATTGTGAAGACCTCAGGCGCCTTCATGCCAGTTCTTTGGCACCATAGGAAGGTCTTGTCCTTCAGTTTAGGCCACTGAACTGGGGTCGTGGTTTGCTCCGGCATCCATAGCCATTGAGAGAGAGGGAACAGGAAAAGCTTCTCAGCTTATTACTCCTAGGACCCTGGGCTTTAGAGTTTAGAAAGTGTTTTTCCCTGTTGAAACATAAAGTGTGTGCCTAAGAAAGAAAACTAATTATCATCAATAAACACCACTTCGAGTCAATTGTTGTGTTCTGGTCCTTGGGAGTTCCAGTTTCCCTAAAGGAGGGCAAGAAGCAATCCCCTGGGGAAAGCAGTCACGTCCATGCCTCTTTCTCGATAGCCCCAGGCGCGACGGCATACACCTTTCTCAGAAACTTTTCACGGGATGTGTTGAAAAGGAAAGAAGTTGGGAATTTGTATTTAGCCACTCTTTAAATGAAGCAAACGGAGGGCTATTAGGGACATGAAACAACATCTGGAGGTGTTTCCTCAAAATTTCTATGGTCCCCAGCTCCTTTTATCCTGGACCTTTCTCCACACAGGCTCATATGACACAGTCCCAACATCTGGAAGGTTACAGCTTCCCCATCCCTGCTTCACACATTCACATTGAACCCGGCATCTGTCTCATTCCTCCAGGACACATATTTGGGAATATGTTGCTTTCACATGAATACAAATCACTGTTCTAAAGAAGAAGAGGTTCTGAAACTCTTGTTGCTTGTACCTTATGTGTATTTTTTCTGGAGTGGGATGTTTAGACACTCAGTATTATTCAGATTAACTGTATTTGTATAAATATTCAGCAATTTTTGGGAATGCAATCCATTCCTATTCACTAGGTTCTTGCGGGTTTTTTTTCGGGCTATAGAGCCATGTCCAAAGAGGCATTTCTCCTGACGTTTCGCCTGCATCTATGGCAAGCATCCTCAGAGGTAGTGAGGTCTATTCATTTTTGCAGTGCTTGGTAAGTCATTTGGGCAGCCACCTCTCCACCAAAGTCAACATTGACACTAAAATACAACACCGCCTGAGCTCTGCGAGCGCAGCATTTTTCCGAATGAAGCAGAGAGTGTTTGAGGACCGGGACATCCGTAGGGATACCAAGGTGCTTGTTTATAGAGCTATTGTCCTCCCAACCCTGCTATATGCCTGTGAGACGTGGACTGTCTACAGACGTCACATGCAACTCCTGGAAGGATTCCATCAGTGCTGCCTCCGGAAAATCCTGCAAATCTCTTGGGAAGACAGGTGGACAAACGTCAGCGTGCTGGAAGAAGCAAAGACCACCAGCATTGAAGCGATGGTCCTCCACCACCAACTCCGCTGGACCGGCCACGTTGTCCGGATGCCCGACCACCGTCTCCCAAAGCAGTTGCTCTACTTCGAACTCAAGAACGGAAAACGGAATGTTGATGGGCAGGAAATGAGATTTAAAGATGGGCTCAAAGCTAGCCTTAAAAACTCTGGCATAGACACTGAGAACTGGGAAGCCCTAGCCCTTGAGCGCTCCAGCTGGAGGTCAGCTGTGACTAGCAGTGCTGCAGAATTTGAAGAGGCACGAATGGAGGGAGAAACAGAGCAAGGGATTCACTGGAAACCAATGCCCTCACTGCGGGAGAAGATGCAGAGCAAGAATAGGGCTCCACAGCCACATACGGACCCACAAGATTATTGGATGACATTCAGACAATCATCCTCGTCCAACGAGGGATCGCCTAAGTAAAGTAAGTCATCTGGCATGGTATTGAAAAAAGTAACTTGCTTTGCTTGTTCTTTTAACAGAGAGAAAAAACAATAAGAGAATGCATGGAAAATTGAAAAAAAACCCTGTTAAAATGCCTTTAAATACTGTTGAGATATAAATAGAAAATAGTACTTGTTAAACTAAAAAGTACTTTTCCTTTTAAGTTTTCTGCTATTTCCAAAGTGTGACTTTGAAGCATTTTAATTATTTTTCTGAATTTTAGACTTTTTTCTAATACTATATTTTTCAACAGAAAATTTTCCATAACATATATACACAGAGAGAGAAAGTGTGCACGATTTATCCATAGTTGTCTGGGCTGTTGTGCCACAATCAATAAATATAAATATAAATTAGAGTCAGCTAGTTCTTCTAAGGAAAAATGCTTTGACAGACCTTGGAGCTCAGAGGAATGAATGAATGAATGAATGGACACACCACAAAGTGTGTTTTTATTTTGCAAAATCTCTTAGTCACAAGTACATCAAGATGTTTACTGCAGACTTACATCATCCTTTATTGAGACTGAATATTTAACTAGTACAGAAATAGTTTCTCCCAACTTGAAACGGAAATGAGAAGTAGAGCAGAACAAGTGAATACAGGTCATACAGTTTTATTTCAATACAAGAATGTTGAGCTATTGATATAAGGTAAGCAGTATTAAATGGGACACATTTTCAGTGAAAATGCAAATAATAAACAATAATAATGCAATTACATAAAACAAAGACAACATAGCAATATAAAATTGCAATAATCACAATCACAATAACATGGGCGAGCTACATGTAATGGATAAAAGAAAGCTGGGTAGAAACCCAGGCGAGATAAACACGAGATAAACAAGGACAGATGATTTGCGGAGGAGAGCTCGTTTTAATGGCGGTCGTGAAGCAAAGCTTTCCTATAGGGGGGAATGCACTCCAATAACAGAAACCGTTAAAACTAAGCACTAGTATGAGGATGTAAATCTATTCATCAAATGTGCAGCGGAAGAGCCAGGTTTTGAGGTTCTTTTTAAAGGTTTCTAGGGTAGGGGCTTTCCTAATCTCTCCAGGGAGTGAGTTCCAGAGTCGGGGAGCCTCAGAGGAAAAAGCTCTCTCCCTTGTACTCACCAAGCGAGTCTGGGAGACTGGCAGGGGCGAGAGAAGGGCCTCCCCAGAAGAACGGAGGGCCCGAGATGGTTCATGGAGAGAGATATGGTCACGAAGGTAGGCGGGTCCCAAACCGTTTAGGGCTTTATAGGTGATAACCTGTACCTTGAATTGCGACCAGAAAATAAATGGCAGCCAGTTGAGTTCCTTAAACAGGGGGGTTGACCGCTCCCTGTAGGTTGCCCCAGTTATTAGTCTGGCTGCTGAACGTTGGACAAGTTGTAATTTCTGGGCCGTCTTCAAGGGTAGCCCCACATAGAGAGCATTACAGTAGTCCAATCTAGAGGTAAATAAGGCATGGACCACCATGGTCAAGTCAGACTTCATGAGGTACGGTTGCAGTTGGCGCACAAGTTTTAATTGCGTGAAGGCCCTCCCGGCCACCGCCGACACCTGCGCATCAAGCGTCAGCGCTGAGTCTAGGAGGACCCCCAAACTGCGTACCTGTGATTTCAGGGGGAGTGCAACCCCATCCAGCACAGGTTGCCACCCAATACCCCGGTCAGCCAAACGACTGACCTGGAGGACCTCTTGTCTTGTCAGGATTGATCCTCAGCTTGTTCTTCCTCATCCAGGTCGCCACAGCAGTCAGGCACTGGTCCAGTATCCTCGGGGCTTCCTTGGAGTCAGATGGAAAAGAGTAGTGGAGTTGGGTGTCATCTGCGTAGAGATGGCACTGTACTCCAAAACTCCCGATGACCTCTCCCAGCAGTTTCATGTAGATGTTAAATAGCATGGGGGACAGAACAGAACCTTGCAGGACCCCACAGGTCAATGGCCAGGGGTCCGAGCAGGAGTCCCCCAGCTTCACCCTCTGGGAACGGCCCTCCAGGAAGGACCGGAGCCACAGTAAAACCGTGCCCCCGAGTCCCATCCCAGAAAGCCTTCCCAGAAGGATACCATGGTCGATGGTATCGAAAGCCGCTGAGATATCCAAGAGAACCAGCAGGGTCACACTCCCCCTTTTAAGCTCTCTTCGGAGGTCATCCACCAAGGCGACCAAAGCCGTCTCGGTACTGTGCCCAGGCCTAAAGCCAGACTGCGAGCGATCCAGAAAATCGGTGTCATCGAGGAATCCTTGAAGCTGCGAGGCAACCACCCGCTCCAGAACCTTGCCCAGAAATGGGAGGTTGGAGATTAGTCTGTAGTTGTTGCATACAGTTGGGTCAAGGGAGGTCTTCTTTATCAAAGGTTTTACCACCGCTTGCAGGTCGGGAATTTACCCTAGCCCAGTGAGGCATTTATTATTGCCACAAACCATTCCAACAACCCATCTCTGGCCAGCTTCACTAGCCAGGAAGGACAAGGATCCGGAGTGCAAGTGGTCGCCCTCGCAGTCCCAAGAAATTGTTTATATCACACTTGGATCCCAAAAGGTGTGCTTATGTAGAGCTTTCTACAAGATACTTGAGGCTTTATGGGAATTGGAAGGTCTACCTATGTGGGCCATGAGCGAAGTGTGCGCAGCAGCCAATAGATGATACAAAAGGAGCAGTCAGGTGATGTTCCCTTGGGATAAACATCTATTTGCCAATTACACTGATGAACCGAATTAGTAGGAAGGGAATGTCTGAACTAGGTAGGACTATACACATTCTAATTCTCAAAGTGAGGTCGAATTTAGGACTGTGGATACAGAGGGTCTGTGCCTGGCGAGTGTTTATACTAAAGCCAAAAGTTCCCCAGTTGAAGAACACAACAGGTGAAGACAGCCACAGAGGCATATTAGCAATCTGGCCAGAAACAATGCCAAGTATGGCTAATGCCAAAAATGTACAAGCATGCATGAAATACAGAGGCATGGGGTTTTATACAGCTGCCAGCCATTCAAACTTCCCGCTCTGCCTGCTCTCTCCTGATGGGAGACCGCATTTCCGTCTACAAACATACATGATCTCTTCGATCTTCTGGAGAGGCCCTTCTCTCGCTTCCGTCCTCATCGCAAGCGCGACTTGTGGGGACGAAGGAGAGGGCCTTCTCTGTAGTGTCCCGTCCCCCCCCCCCCCCCCCCGGCTCTGTGTTTACTCCCCAATGCAGTCACTTCCTGAAACTCACTTTCCAAAGGAAGCATCCTATTCCTCTGTTGAGCGGCTCTTACTGCCAATCATTTTCTCTGATTCTTCAGGTGGAATCTCTTTTCCTGCCATTTGAATCCCTTGCTCTGTTGTGTCCCAGTCTCCTCAGTGGGGCCTCCCTTAGTATGTTGAAACATGGCTCCAATGACCCTTCTCTCGGCCTCCTCTTCATCGGCTCCTCAGAGGGATTCATGACTTCTGCACCTTTGACCCTTTTGGTGGCCCTTCCTTCTCTGGACCCTTCCGCCTGTCCCTCTCCTTCTTGGATTGTGGTCTCCGGAAATGGACACAGGATGATCCCAGGTGAGTTTCGGACCAAAGCAGAACAGAAGGGGGCTGTGACTCCCCTCCATCGAGACACCAGACTGTGACTGATGCAGCCTAGAATCACATTGGCCTCTTTTGCTGCAGCTTCACACTCTTGACACATTTTCCACTTGCAGACTACTAAGAACAGGGTTCGCTACTATCCACACTTTTGGATTTCCACAAGGAGCAGATCCCCCAGGAAAGCATTTGAAAACACACAAACACACACTCACACAAATAGTTGTTCTTAAAGAAATAGAGCAAATTTTATTGTCACAGCCATGTCATCGTAGTCACAATATGATCTTAACTAGACACACACATTTGCACCAACTATGGTCCCTTCCACACTGCCCCTTATCCTAGGATATGATCCCAGATTATCTTCTTATCCTGGATTATCTGGCAGTGTAGACTCATATAATCCAGTTTAAAGCAGAAAATCTGGGACCAGATCCTGGAATAGAGGGCAGTGTAGATCCAGTCTACATGGCAGCATTGTCACCTTCTCTCACTTCTTCCTCTTAGGCCCCATCTACACTGCCACAGAATCCATTTTGAAGTGCAGTTAATCAGAATTCTGGAACTGGATTATATGGCAGTGCAAAGGAGGTTTATGGCTCCATCTCACACTGCCCATTTCATGCCGTCTGAACTGGATTATATGGTCAGTGCAGAGAAATGTGGATGAGCCTGCACTCACCATACAATGTACTTCTACCTGCATGAAAAGATCAGTGCGGATGATGCCTGAGTTGCGGGTCCTGGGCGGTTTGGGTCTCCCTCCCCAAAGGAATGCAAGGAAAGCGCCAAATTCAAATCAAAGGGGGACATTTATTCTAAACACAGATGTTTAAACCTGTAGAGCAGATATTATACACTTGGTTACAAAACAGACTATAGAAGAATACAATATTAAATGACAATTTACATCAGTGTTGCCCAACACGACAACCCTGGTTTAAAAGGCTATACAACAGAGAGAACTGTGGCTCCATCTACACTGCCATAGAATCTAGTTTGAACCACAGTTAAAATGCATTCTGAAACTGGATTATAT
Organism: Anolis sagrei; assembly: GCF_037176765.1. Classification (NCBI taxonomy): domain Eukaryota; kingdom Metazoa; phylum Chordata; class Lepidosauria; order Squamata; family Anolidae; genus Anolis; species Anolis sagrei. The sequence continues at coordinate 170,221,515 of NC_090022.1, read as the reverse complement.
GGCAGTGTAATCCATACTTCATCACACTAGAGAATGAATCCACTTTAAATCTGGTTGCCGCCTCCTGCAGAATTCTGGGCTTTGTAGTTTAGGGAGGAGACTTTAACAGCCTCACGAAACTATAAACCCCAGAATTCTGTAGGAGGCAGAAACTGGATTTTAAGTGGATTCATTCTCTAGTGTGATGAGGATAGCCTGATCTACACTGTGCATTTCATGCAGGTTGAACTGTATTATGTGATCAATGCAGACCTATGTTGGATCTACATTGCCAGATTATCTGGCTGTGTAGACTCATATAATCCATTTTGAGGAAGATAATCCGGGATCAGATCCTGGAATAGAGGCCAGTGTAGATCCAGCCTCCATGGCAGCATTATCATCTTCTCCCTCTTCTTCCTCTTAGGCCTCGTCTACACTGTCGTATAATCCAGTATGAATCACAGTTAATGTGGGATAGAGGGCAGGATAGACCCAGCCTCATATGCAGTTCAACCTGCACGAAAGGGTCAGTGTGGATGAGGCCTGAGTGGCAAGCCCTGGGTGGCTTGGGTCTCCCTCCCCAAAAGAATCCAAGGAAAGCGGCAAATTAAAAATAAAGAAGTACATTTATTCTAATCAGATATTATTAAAGAAGACCATTTGGGACTAGACTATTATATCATATTACATTACAATACACTGAGAGTGGGGGGCTTCTCCAATCGCACTGTTCAAGGGCAGTTCTTCCCCTCCGGCGCTAGGCTGTGGGTCCTGGGGTTTGCAGAGGAGGGAGGGGGCCCTTGGAAACCCCCCATCCGCCAGAGTGGCCTGGGCCTCCCTCCACTGCCAGCCCCGGATCCACAGGAGGCAGCCAGAGCGGCCAAAGGGGAAGAGCAGCGCTTTCACAGTGGAGTGGGATCCTCCCCTGCACAACAACACAATTACAATATACTAAATAACAACAAAGCAAAAAAAACCCCAAATCTATGGAAGTCCTGTCTTCTCTCTCCTTATTCTTGCAGGTGCCAGTCAGGGTCTCTCGAGGTTAATGTCCCTCGGTGGTCAGGTTCCTTCACTCTTAAGCGTCCTTCGCCGGTCAGGGTCCCTCGGTGGTCAAGCTCCCTTGAGGTTAATGTCCCTCGATGGTCAGGGTCCTTCACTCTTAAGCGTCCCTCGCCGGTCAGGGTCCCTCAGTGGTCAAGCTCCCTTGAGGTTAATGTCCCTCGATGGTCAAGGTCCTTCGTTCTGAAGTGTCCCTCGCCGGTCAGGGTCCCTCGGTGGTCACTGTCCCTCGGATCCTCCGTCCAGAGCGGCCCTGCAAGAACGGCAGAGCAGCGTCAGTGGGGAGCGCTGCCCCTCTTCCTCCTCTTCCTCCTTCATGGCCCCAGCAGCCAGGCCTCCGTCCAGATGAGCCCAGGTGAGGGAGGGGGCAGGTGGGGGGGGGCAAGGGTCCCCAAGGAGGCCCTTGGCCCATTGCCAGGGGAGGAGGAATGGCCACCTGCTTCATAGGTTTGTAAAGGCCACTGACAGCCGCAAAGGGACACAGGGAGGGATGATGGAGGTGTTGGGGGGGGGGCAGGAGGAGGGAGACATGGCAGTGCCTGGGGGGGAGAGGGAGGGGAGGAGGGGCAGGACCCCTGGGTGGGCAAGAGGGAGGGAGGTGCCCTTGTGGAGATGCCACCTTGGGGACGAGGAGGCGGTGGTGGCATCCCAGGCCGAGAGGGAGAGGTCGGGGGAGGGGGCAGAAGTCAAAGGAGGCAGAGCCCACCCAAGTGGAGGAAGGAAGGCCCAAGGAGCAGGTGGTGGCCCCTCCTTTCCAGGCCCCCAAATCCCCCACAGAACAGAACAGAGCACAACGTTGAGCGATATTCGAGAAGACGAAAACCCGAAAGGAACAAAAATTAAAAAGAACATTTTAAAACATGAGCTCTTGCTGATGGTCTTATTTGCCCAATTGAAGACTTTGTGGAAAATATCCGAAAAAGGATCTAACAATGTTTATTTGGCAAGGAAAGAGAGCGAGGATTAAATGTATGAACTTAACGGGTGAAAAGAACAGAGGAGGCTTAGGACTCCCTGGTGTAAAATTGTATTATGAAGCATGTGTATTAGATTGGAGAAAGGATTGGACAACTCTCCAAAAAGCAAGAATCCTGACACTAGAGGGATTCGACCTCAGGCAAGGCTGGCACGCATGGAATGGATGAATGGGAGGATTATAAACTGAAATACACTTATTCATACGAATTAAAAGAATATCGGTCAAAAATGATGTACCAGCGATACATCACCCCCGACAAACTAGAAAAATGTTATAAAAATTTAGACACAAAGTGCTGGAAATGGGAATCAGAACAAGGCACCTTCTTCCACATGTGGTGGAATTGCAAAAAAACAAAAGAAAATTCTGGAAAGCAATTCACGCCAGAAGATATTACAGGAACAAATTAAACTTAGGTTGTTGTAGGTTTTTTCGGGCCATATGTCCATGTTCTAGAGGCATTCTCTCCTGACGTTTCACCTGCATCTATGGCAAGCATCCTCAGAGGTGATAGATGCAGGTGAAACGTCAGGAGAGAATGCCTCTAGAACATGGACATATGGCCCAAAAAAACCTACTACAACCCAGTGATTCCGGCCATGAAAGCCTTCGACAAGAAATTAAACTTAAATCGGAACACTTTTTATTGGGAATTACAGATGAAAAATTAGAGAAGAATAAAGATGTCTTCTTGAACTATCTAGCCCTTGCCTTCCCTCACTCCTTCTCCCCACTTCCCCACACCTCACGCAGTTCCCCCACCACATCCCTAACTTCCCTCCCTTCTTCCCTGTTTTACCTAACTGGTAAATTTCCATAAAAATTAATGTTAAAAATGAAACCAGAGAGGGGCCAGAGGGGCCCAGGCAGTCTTCCTGCTCTGCTCTGTCCTGCTCTGCTCTGTTCCCAGGGCCCCTGGTGGCAATGGGGCCCAGAGCGGGGGCGGGGCTTCTGCAGGGGGCGGGGCTTCCCTGGGCCAGGGCGGGGCAGACTCCCGCCCACTGGACGCTACTTCCCTTTGGGGCTGCGGCACAGCTGGAGCGCAGGTCTTCCTGTTGGGCGCGCACGCGGGGATCGTGGTGTTCCTGCAAAGGGCAGAGAAAGCAGGGCTTGGGTCTCCTTCCATGGGGGCCTCTCTTAGGGCCTGCGCTGAAGGAGACCCCAAGGCGGACCCTCCTCGGCTGACGTGGACCCCTCGCTTGTCTCCTCGTCTGCTCTTTCTGCCCTGCGACTCCAACCGCCTGGGTCTCTCTGTGTGCTTGGAGGGAGTCTCTACACTCTGGAACTGATAAGGCTAACCACTGTTGTTTTGTTTTCCTTCCATCCCAAAGCTCTTTACAAACCTCCCTCCCTCCTTCCCTTTCTCCCTCCCTCCTTCTTGCCTTCTCTCTCTTTTCCACCCCTTCTTCCCTCCCTCTCTCCCTCACATCTTCCTTCCTTCCACCTCCCTCGCTTCCTCTCTCAGCCCTCCCTGCCCTCCCTCCCCTCCCTCCTTTCTTCCTTTCGCTCCTTCCCTCCCCTCCTTCTCCCCCTCTATTCTCCCCCTCTATTCCTCTTTCAACCCTTCTTGCCTACTCCCTCCCTCTGAGTAGTTCGGCAGCTGTATCCACGACTGAGCAGCCCTATTGAGGACCCACTCTGCTCACCCCACACGGGGAGGGGGCTAGAAAAGGTGCCCTAAACATAGTCTGCCTCACCTATCCCTGACTGGACTGCCGCGTCCAGTGGGGTCACCATCCTGCGGCCAAAAAAGGAAAATGAACTTCGGTACGTGGAACGTACGGACACTGATGGACAACAGTGACAGTGAACGCCCCGAACGCAGAACTGCCATCATCGCAAGGGAGCTGGGACGCTTCAACATCGACATAGCAGCCCTTCAGGAGACCCGGAGAGCAGGAGAGGGACAGCTGAAGGAAGAAAAAGGAGGCTACACCTTCTTCTGGAAGGGACTGCCCGAAGAAGACCAAAGAATGCACGGAGTTGGCTTCGCTATAAGAAATGATCTGATGAAACATCTGTCCGAAGCACCCACTGGCATCAACGAACGACTCTCCACCCTCCGAATTGATCTTGCCAAAAACCAACGGGCAACCATCATAAGTGCCTATGCACCAACACTAGACGCTGATGAAGACATCAAGGAGAAATTCTACTATCAGCTGGACACTGTCCTATCGGGGATACCTAAGGAGGACAAAATCATTCTCCTGGGGGACTTCAATGCAAGAGTCGGGCGAGACTTCGACCTGTGGCCAGGCACCATAGGAAAAGATGGGGTTGGAAACAGCAACTCGAATGGCATCCTGCTTCTCACCAAATGTGCGGAGCACAACCTTGTCATCACCAACACGCTCTTCCGCCAGAAAAACAAGTTCAAGACATCATGGAAGCACCCCCGGTCAAAGCATTGGCACCTCTTAGACTATGCAATCACACGTGCCAGAGACCGCCGTGACGTACTCCTCACAAGAGCCATGACAGGTGCTGACGACTGCTGGACCGACCACAGGCTAATCCGATCCACGATGGCTATCAAGATCGCCCCCAAGCGCAGACTCCAAGGAAGAAAGACAAGGCGCAAAATGAACACCCAAGCCCTTCAGGAGCCCTCCAGACGAGCCCATCTCCAAACAGCACTCAAGGACCATCTACCCACAGTACACCCCGAAAATGTTGAGGAACATTGGAACAAACTGAAGACCTCCATCATCCAAGCCTGCGAAGAAACTATTGGATACCAAGCCAAGAAACATCAAGACTGGTTTGACGAAAATGACATCGAGATCCAACAGCTAATCGACAAGAAAAGGAAAGCCTTCCAAACATGGCAGAGAGACATCAACTGTGCTGCTAAGAAAAAGATCTACGCCAGTGCAAAAGCTGAGGCCCAAAGAAGGACAAGAGAACTCAAGAACATCTGGTGGACAAAGAAGGCTGAAGAAATCCAACACCTAGCAGATACCCATAATGCTCAAGGATTTTTCAAAGCCACAAAGGTCATCTATGGGCCAAGAAACCATGGCATACAGCCTCTACGCTCATCAGACGGAACCAAACTCCTGAAGGACCAAAAGTCAATTGCACTACGTTGGAAAGAACACTACCAAAGCCTCCTAAACCGCAGCTCCAGTGTGGCCGAAGAGGTCCTCTCACAAATCCCGCAACAACAAACCAGGGATGAGCTTGCAGCACTGCCTAGTTTGGAAGAAGTCAGCAATGCCATCAGCCAACAAAAGAACAACAAAGCCAGCGGACCGGATGGGATCCCTGCTGAAATCTTTAAAGAGGGAGGACCTGCGCTGACACACCAACTCCACCAGCTCATAGAAAAAGTGTGGGTGACCGAGAAAATCCCAGCAGACTTCAAGGATGCCACCATCATCACCCTCTTCAAAAAAGGGGAAAGAACAGACTGCGGAAACTATCGAGGTATCTCCCTTCTAACCTCTGCTGGAAAAATCCTCGCAAGAATCCTTGCAAACCGCCTTCTGCCCCTCTCAGAAGACATCCTCCCAGAATCCCAGAACGGCTTCCGCCCCTCCAGAGGAACTGTGGACATGATCTTCACTGCACGACAACTCCAAGAAAAATGCAGGGAACAAAACCAACCTCTGTACATGGCATTCATCGACCTTGCAAAGGCATTCGACACAGTGAATCGCAGCGCTCTCTGGACCATCCTCCAAAAAATCGGGTGCCCAAGCAAATTTGTGAACATCCTGCGGCTCCTCCACGATGACATGATGGCAACAGTCTTGGACAGCAATGGCTCCCAAAGTGACCCATTTAAGGTGGAATCAGGTGTCAAACAGGGATGTGTTATTGCCCCAACTTTATTCTCCATCTTCATCGCCATGATACTACACCTTGTTGATGGGAAGCTTCCCACCGGAGTGGAAATCATCTATCGGACAGACGGCAAGCTATTTAACCTCAGCAGACTGAAAGCCAAAACCAAGGTCACAACAACATCTGTTATAGAACTCCAGTATGCTGATGACAATGTCGTCTGTGCGCATACAGAAGAAGATCTACAAGCCACTCTCAACACCTTTGCAGAAGCATACACAAAGCTTGGCCTGTCACTGAACATCGAGAAAACCAAAGTGCTGTTCCAGCAGTCACCAGCCGCCCCCTCTCCAATGCCAGAGATACAGCTTAATGGTGTAACATTAGAAAATGTCGACCATTTCCGCTACCTTGGCAGCCACCTCTCCACCAAAGTCAACATCGACGCCGAAATACAACACCGCCTGAGCTCTGCAAGTGCAGCATTTTCCCGAATGAAGCAGAGAGTGTTTGAGGACCGGGACATCCGTAGGGATACTAAGGTGCTTGTCTATAAAGCTATTGTCCTCCCAACCCTGCTATATGCCTGTGAGACGTGGACTGTCTACAGACGTCACATGCAGCTCCTGGAACGATTCCATCAGCGCTGCCTCCGGAAAATCCTGCAAATCTCCTGGGAAGACAAGCGGACAAACGTCAGCGTGCTGGAGGAAGCAAAGACCACCAGCATTGAAGCAATGGTCCTCCAACATCAACTCCGCTGGACAGGCCACGTTGTCCGGATGCCTGACCACCGTCTCCCAAAGCAGTTGCTCTACTCCGAACTCAAGAATGGAAAACGGAATGTTGGTGGACAGGAAAAGAGATTTAAAGATGGGCTCAAAGCCAACCTTAAAAACTCTGGCATAGACACTGAGAACTGGGAGGCCCTGGCCCTTGAGCGCTCCAGCTGGAGGTCAGCTGTGACCAGCAGTGCTGCAGAATTCGAGGAGGCACGAGTGGAGGGTGAAAGAGAGAAACGTGCCAGGAGGAAGGCGCGTCAAGCCAACCCTGACCGGGACCGCCTTCCACCTGGAAACCAATGCCCTCACTGCGGAAGAAGATGCAGAGCAAGAATAGGGCTCCACAGCCACATGCGGACCCACAAGGAAACCCATGATGGAAGACCATCTTACTCGTCCAACGAGGGATCGCCTAAGTAAGTAGAAGTAAGCCTACTCCCTCCCTCTGATATCGAGCTCACCTCCTATCTTCCATCCCTTCCTCCTTCCATCCTCTCTCTATCCTTCCTTGCTTTGTCTTTTCCCTCTCTCCCTCCATTTCCTCCCTCCTTTCTCCTGCCTCTCATCTTCCTCCCTCCCACCTTCCTAGCTTCCTCCTTTCCATTTCTCTTTTCAGTCCTCCTTCCCCCTCCCATCTTCCATCCCTCCCTCCTTCCCTCCCTCTCTCACTTCTTCCTTTCCCTTCCTCCCTTCCTCTCTCAGTTCTCCCATCTTCCACCCCTTCCTTCTTCCCTCCTCCCTTCCTCCCTCTATCCTCCCTTGCTTTCTCTTTTCCCTTCCTCCATTTCCTCCCTTCCTCCCTCTCATCTTCCTCCCTCCCACCTCCCTCACTTCCTGCTTTCCCTTTCTACATTCCTCTCTCAGTCCTCCTTCCCCCTCCCTCCTTCCCTCCCTCCCTTTGTCCCTCCCTCCCTCCCTCGCTTCCTCCTTTCCATTTCTCCTTTCAGTCCTCCTTCCCCCTCCCATCTTCCATCCCTCCCTCCTTCCCTCCCTCCCTCACTTCTTCCTTTCCCTTCCTCCCTTCCTCTCTCAGTTCTCCCTTCCTTCCCATCTTCCATCCCTTCCTCCTTTCCTCCCTTGGTCCCTCCCTCGCTCTCTCTTCACTTCCTTTCTCTTTTCCTTCCCTCTTCCCTTTCCTCCTCTCTCCCTCCATTTCTTCCTCTTTACTTTCCTCCCTCTATCCTTTCTTTCTTCCTCCTTCTTTTCCTCCCTCTTTTCTCCCTCCCTCCCTCTCATCTTCCTCCCTCCCACCTCCCACACTTCCTCCTTTCCCTTTCTCCCTTCCTTTCTCAGTCCTCCTTCCCCCCTCCCATCTTCCTCTCAGTTCTCCCTTCCCTCCCATCTTCCATCCCTTCCTCCTTTCCCTCCTTCGTCCCTCCTTCGCTCTCTCTTCACTTCCTTTCTCTTTTCCATCCCTCTTCCCTTTCTTCCTCTCTCCCCCCATTTCTTCCTCCCTCCTTTCCTCCCTCTATCCTTTCTTCCTCCTCCCTCTTTTTCTCCTTCCCTTCCCCCTCCCTCTTTCTTTCCTCCTCCCTCCCTCCCTTCCTCCCTCCCTCCCTTCCTCCCTCCCTCCCTTCCTTACCTGTCCATCAGGTGGGTGGGTCCTTGGCGTATTCTGGGGGGTACCTCTGTCGCCTGCTGGCCGCCACCAAGCGCCGAAGTGCAGCTTGCAGTCCGTGCCGGGAGTGGAGGGCGGAGGTCCTGGCGAGGATGGCCTTGGTCTCCCAGCCAACTCGCCTGACTTCAGGGTCATGGTCGGCAAGGAGGAAGATCAGCCCTGGAAGGGAGAGAGGGAAGGAGGAGAAAAGGTGAGGGAGGGCACACCGACTCCCCAGGGAGCCTCTCCCCCCAGGCCCAGGCCCTCGCAGGCCCCACTTACAGGCCTCGAAGGTGCAGACGTTACTCTGGGTCGCGATGCTGCCGATCTTGTGAAGCAGGTGACCTGGAGGGAAGGCAGGCAGCAAAGAAGAGAGGGATGACCTCCATGAGCAAAGAGTGCCCTAGAGTTCCCCAGGAGGGGCTCCAAGGACTGTTCTGCAATGGGGGTGGGGGGTTCCTGTGGGGAAAAGGCCCCTCCTGCTGCCCCAACGGCTGACCTGGAAGCCAGGGGTGGGCACGAAGGGGGCCAAGACCCTCCCGGTCCCTTACCCAGCAACATGGCTGCCGCCTTCTTTGCTGATGGATGTTGGCTCTTAAAGAAAAGCAGGAAGCCATACACCTTCTCCTCCAACTCCCACCTGGAGCTGCAGTGCTGGATCTGGAGGAGAGAGCGGGGTCAAAAGAGGCCAGGCAGAAGGGCCCTTGACTGCCAGGCCTTAGGGCGACCACTGACCAGGCGCTTGCAGATCTTGTGCAGCAGCTCCTGCAGGCTGAAGGTGTCCCGCGCCAGAACGCTCTCCTCCAGGTGCCATCCGAGGACCTGCGCCGCCTCCCGGAGGGTCTCCCTCGCAGCCTTCCAAGAGGAGAAGGAAGAGGGAAGCTGAGCCAGGCTCCCTTGGAGGGCAAGGGCCCCCTCCCTCCTCCCTGAGCCCCAAGGCCTTGTGGGGCCAGAGCTGGGCTTCCCTCCTACCTTGGCAACCTCCTCATCCTCATCTTCGACGTGCACCAGCACCGCCAGGAGGCCATGGATGGTCTGGCGCTCCTGATTGGGATCTTCTGGGCGCCAGAGAAGATGCTTGAAGCATTCCAGGGCTGCCTTCCGGATCTTGGCCGCCTCCTAAAAGGGGGAGTGAAAAGAAAGCCATCTTTCCCCCGTTTCCTTCCCTGAAGGCCCTTCTCAGGGCATGGGGAGAGGGAAAAGCCAGCTCCCTCCCTCCCTCCCTCCCCAAGGAGGAGGCCCAAGGGCCAAGACTCACATGGTGGAAGAGAAGGCGGTAGACGGCAGCCAGGTGAACCTTCGCGGGGCCCCGGTCTTCTTCCTGAAGCAAGGGCTCCAGCCGGCCAGCCAGGTCCAGGAACTCCAAGGTGATGTTGTTGTGGGGGGATTGCAGCCCCGCAGTGACCCCGACCAGGAGCTCCTTAAGGCCCATGGTCTGCAAAGAGAGAGGAAGGAGGACCAAGTCAAAGCACAGCCCTGCGTAAGATGTACCCTGCAGAGGATGCCGGACCACAGGCCTCCCCCCTTCTTTGAGGAAGGAACCTTCCAGGATCTTCTTGCTACGACCTCAAGAGCAAGGCCTGCTGCGTGGAGCCTGTGCTGTGCTTGACTTACCTCCCTGTAGGTCTTGCAGAGCAGGAGAAGGCCCTGCCTGCTCTGATGTTGGACAGCCAGGCTGCGATGTTGGAGCCAGGCTGTGAGCAGCGTCCAGGTCTTCTCCGGGGAGTGAGGGCGCTGGCCGATGTGCAGTAACTGAAAGAGAAGAGGAGAAGCATGAGGGGCTAGAGCCAGGAAGGGAAGCACTGCCTCTCCTCGCCTCGCCAGCCCTGCCCTAAGGCCCTTTCCAACCCCAAAACCCAGGCCGACCAACCCTCCTCACCTGAATATAGAAGGCCACCACGCCGGCTGAATGCTCCAGCGGCGCTTCTTCCTCCCAGGTGGAACTCAGGTGCCGGAGAAGGGAAGAAGAGGACGTGAGGAGGCTCCTGCAAGACAAAAGAGACCCCCTGAGGAAACCCAGCCAGAGAGAACAAGCCGGGCCTCCTCCCTGAACCTCCTCCAGCCCTTGCTCCTTACTGCAATTGGAGGGCCATCCCCTCGGGGCAGACGCTGGGATCTTCGAACATCTTTTCGGAGGTCTCGTTGTGGGACACCCAGGCCACCCTCTTCACTAGCACGGAGACGATCTTCGCCAATTCTCTGCAGAAGAAAAAGGAAAGAAAAAGGCTTACTTCCCAGTGGAGGGTCTGAGTCCCCCATCAGGCCCCCCAAAAGGGTTGGGAGTCCCGCTGACCCTTCCTCCCCACCCTCTCCTTACCCTGGAGGAACGTAGCCACTGCTCCGGTTCCTGCTGGGTGCCTCCAACCCAGGCCTTGTGACCTCGATGAAGTTGATCACCAAGGCGAGCAGAAGCTCCAGGAACCACCCCTCCAGGCGACAGCTCTCCTTGATGTGCTTCACGATCCCGCCGATGGCCCGCGTCGCTCTTGCCTGCGGAGAGAAAGGAGGAGGTTTGAACCTCAACAGAAGGAGGGCTCCTGGTCAAGGCTGGGAAAGAGGGGGTCCCATTCTCCTTGCCCTTACCGTGGCCGCATCCCAAGCAGGGCCGCCCTGTTCCTCGGCCTCCTGGGCCAGCCAAGGGCCCTCCTTCACCTTGGCCAGGAACAGGTCCAGCGCCGCCTCCAGGCAACAATACTGTGAATTTAGTACGGCGCATACTAATTCACCACAAGGCCTGTGAATGAAGAGAGGGAAGAGGGAGCCATGGTCAGGGCCAGCCTTGTCTCCGACCCCATGGGGAGACCGCTAGGGCCCCATCGGGACAGGGATGGGGCACCCCCAGGCCCAGCTCTCTTACCTCCCATTGGACTCCAGAAAGTGGTCCGTGGCCATCTTGAGGTGTTTGCGGGCCACGTAGTCCACTGCTTGCATGGCCTCTGCAGAGGAGGGACTGCAGACAAGCATGCAAAGACGATGCAGGTGTTCTTTCGCCTGAAAGCAAAGAAAGGAGGGAAGAAACAATGGCACCCGGCAGCCATCGAAAGGCCGCTGGGGCCAAAAGTGGAGGGAGAGAGTTGACAGGTGAAGTGTGTAGAATGCCTGCTGAGGGTAACTGGGCATTGGGCTCCCAACATACCTTTCCAGTGGCCAGAGAGACCACCAGGTGACGAACGGGAGCCGAGAAGAGCAGCCTACCTGAAGGCCGGATTTCTCTGGGACGAACCTGTCATCCGGAAGGTCTCTGCAGGAGGCCCCTCTTCATCTCCTGGAGAAGGCATTGGGCGATGCCTCCTGGGTGGTGGTCCCAGGCCTGGCCGGGAGGAACTCTGGGCCTTACCTGCTCTGGGTCCAGGGAGGACCACCTCCGAGGGTGAAGGGCCATGTCTACGGCTTCCTCTTGGCTCAGGGAACTGGAAGAGAGAGAGGCACAAGGAGGTGAGGCCTGGCAGGGCAGGGACGGAGGACAAGGAGCAGGGCTGTGGTCATCCCTCCCGGGCAATAGCAACGCACCTGCTCGAACTGGGGGGAGGGTCCCACACCTCATCCTCTATGCTGGCGATGTCTGCCAGCGTTGCCTCGTCGGAGTCCTGCAAAAGACAATTGGGCAGAGGAGTAAAAAAGGGGCCAAAAGAGAAGGAATGGGAAGGCAGCCCAGGGGAGGAGGACTAGAGTGGGAGGAAGGAGGTGAAAGGAGGGGCAGGGAGAGGAAAAGAGATGGTGGGGGGGGGGGGTAGAGAGGAAGGAGCCCACCCCTCTTTCACCGTCCCCTTCCCTTCCTTACCATCTTCTGAGTGAGCTCGTTGAGACTGCAAGGAGAGAGAGACAAGTAGGCAAGGTCAGAAGAAGTCCTCCCCTCTCTTCTCTCTGGTGGAGCCCCCCAAGCCCCCATGGAATAAGAGTGCAGGCTGAGGCCCCCTTGGCCTCAATTGGGAGAGGGAGGGAGGAGACCTCTGCCTGCCATGTTCCCCTGAAACTGGGAAGGAGGTACCTCTCTGTATTGAGGTCCAGGGCCACCCACTCCGGCAGGAACAACTCAGAAGGGATCCCAACTTCCTTTGAGCCCTGTTGAGAGGGAAGAAGGGGGAAGAAGAGGGAAGTTCGTGCTGTGCCTTTTGCCACACCCTCCCTCACTCTTTCCCAGGTGAATTCGTACTGCTAATCCTGGAGAGAGTTGGACTGCAACCCCCAGATCTCCTCCCCAATGACCACGCTGCCTGGGGCTGATTCCCACCGTAAGGGAGGCCTCTTCAGCCAAGGGCCACCGTGAACTCAAGGGGCCTTGGGGTGGCCCTGATCCAGCTCCCTCTTTCCAGCCCCCCTCTTTCACTCACCAACTCTTTGGGTAGTTTGTTCTGCGGCGGAGTTGGGCTCTTCTCCGAGAGGAAGCTGCTAGAAGGGCAAGGGACAGAAGAAGAGCTCAGCTTAGGATCCCCTCCATTCTCCCAAGGTCCCCAAGGCCAGCCCCACCCCAAGGACCTTCCAGCCCCTGGGAGGAAGGCAACATTCTGGGAGGCCTCAAACCCCCAGGCCGCAGCCTTCCCTACCCCCCCCCCCAAAAAAAATCATGGGCAGGAGGTACCTCTCTGCTCTCTCGGAGGACGTCAGGCTCCCCCTCTGCACTTCCAGGCTGCTGTCCGCCCAGGGGAGCTCCTCTCTCCCCAGAAACTGTAGGAAAAGGAAGGGAAACTCAAGGCTCCAACAAAGAAGGGCTTCTCCTTCCGCTACAACCTCTCTCCCTCCAGTCATGTTTGGACTGCCACCCCCAGCATTCCTCTCAGTTGACCACACTGTCAGAGGCCGCTGGGATTTGCAGTCCAACGACAAATGAGGGCTGTAGGATCTCCTCCGCTCTTCAGCAAAGGCCCACCTGGGAACCAAAGCGGAATCGCCCTCCGTTCTTGGATGCTGACCGCTGCCTTGGCCCAGCTTCTGTGAGGGACAGGGAATGAACGGGATGGAGGAACCCAAGGGGAAAGGACGGCTATCTTGCTCCAGGGGTCACCAGGGGACACTCAACCCACCACTCATCTCCTGTCCCTAAAGCTCTGTATCCCTCTGAAGGCGGGCATCTCTTCTGCTTTGGTCAGACCCTGCCTGGAAGAGGACTGTGTCCAGTTCTGGGCACCAACGGTCAGAACAGACAGGGACAAACTAGATTGTGTTGAGAGAAGAGTGACCAAAAGGGTGAAAGTTCTGAGAACGATGACTCCCTTTGAGGACTGGTTGAGGGAGCCGGGAATATTTGCATTGGAAAAGAGAAGGCGGAGAGGGGACATGAGGGCCATGTTTTAATATTTGGAAAGGTGTCCCATTGGGGGGGGGGGGGGGGAGCTTGATTCCTGTGTCTGCAGCTGCTGATGGAGAGTATTCACACATTCATAGAAGATATCCCCATAGGCCATCTAGTCCAGCCCAGTTCTGCCATTCAGTAGAAGGAAGCCCTACTGGACTCCCAGGCAGGAAAAACCCTCTATCAAACAGCATTTTCTGTCAGGAATTTCTTCCTCATGTTTGGACAGAATCTCTTTTCCTTCAGTTGGAAACCATTGCTCCTTGAGGCCCTTGTCTCTGGAGCAGCGGAAAACAAGCTTCCCTCTTCTCATTGGGACATCTCTTCTGATATTCACACCTGGCTCTCATGCCCCTCTCGGCCTTCTTTTCTCCAAGCTAAACACACTCTGCTCCCTGAGCGGCTCCTCATAGGAATGCATGCCATTCAGTTCCTTAGCAAGCTTCTTAAGCGACCAATGTCCAATGTGGCAAATTGCAAGACCAGAGTTTTCAGGCCCATGGAAATGACCTGCCAGGAATGGGAAACCTAGAGTTTTTGTTTTATTGCTCTACCCCACCAACTGGCCAGACCACCAAGTTTGGAGGATTGATCCCAACATTCACCTGAGGGTCAATCCAAGCTAATTCTACATGATTTGAGAAGATGATGGATTTCACCCCACAGGGAACACAAGGCGGCTTACAAAATCCGGCAAGACTTTAATGCCGTAACATACACTTTACAATAAAAGAAATACAACCAACATAACCAAGGCTGGAATTAAACATGAACAACCTTAGATATGCAGATGATACCACTTTGAGGGCTGAAAGGGAGGAGGAGCTAAGGAGCCTTCTAACCAAGGTGAAAGAAGAAAGGGCAAAAGTTGGGTTGCAGTTAAGCATAAAAAAACAAGATGATGGCAACCAGACTGATTGATAACTGGCAAATAGAAGGAGAAAACGTGGAGGCCGTGACAGACTTTGTATTTCTAGGTGTGAAGATGACTGCAGACACAGACTGCAGCCAGGAAATCAGAAGACGTTTCCTTCTTGGGAAGAGAGCAACGACCAATCTTGATCAAATAGTGAAGAGTAGAGACATCACACTGGCAATGAATGCTTGCATAGTTAAAGCAATGGTATTCCCCGTGGTAACTTATGGATGCAAGAGCTGGACCATAAGGAAGGCTGAGTGAAGGAAGATAGATGCTTTTGAACTGTGGAGTTGGAGGAAAATTCTGAGAGTGCCTTAAACCGCAAGAAGATCCAACCAGTCCATACTTCAGGTATTAATGCCCAGCTGCTCACTGGAGGGAAAGATATTAGAGGCAAAGATGAAGTCCTTTGGCCACATCATGAGAAGACAGGAAAGCTTGGAGAAGAGAATGCTGCTGGGGAAAATGGAAGGAAAAAGGAAGAGGGGCCGACCAAGGGGAAGGTGGATGGATGGTATCCTTGAAGTGACTGGCTTGACCTTGAAGGAGCTCAGGGTGGCCATGGCCAACAGGGAGCTCTGGCCTGGGCCGGTCCATGAGGGCACCAAGAGTCGGAAGCAACTGAACAAATACACAACAAAAACCATAACACATACCCTATCAACTATAAAACAATGAAAACATATAAGCCACTAAAAACACACAAGACAATGAAACAGATTAAAACATATAACATATTCAAAGCATAAAGTGCTGAGTCGTGAGTTTATACTGAGAAATTAGTCCATAGTCATGGTCAAAACTGTTGAACTCGAATTCCATATTGGCCTATTCTCTGAACGCCTGAGCACAAAGCCAGGTCTTTAGTTTTACCTGAAGACCAGGAGGGATGGGGCCTGCCTGATGTCACTAGGGAGGCAGTTCCACAACCGAGGGGCCATCACTGAGAAGGAAGGCCCTGTCTCATGTCCCCACCAATCATGCTTGCGAAGGGGGTGGGACCGAGAGCAGGACCTCCCCAGCAGATCTCAAAAGTCTAGTTGACTCATAAAGGAAGATAACTTCAAACAGGAAGTTGGACCAGAACCGTTTCTAGTAAATTACTAGAAATCTTGGACATCTGCGCCCAATCCCACAGTTTATCCCTCCAATTTTTGATGCTTAATGTTTTTTCCCCCCTTTCCAATCTTTGACAATCGTTATACATGCAGCAACGAAGCTGTAATGACAAATTTCTCTTTCCAGGCACATCCCTGGATTTTTTAAAACTTGCTTGTGGAACATTATATTTGTTACCTTGATCATTTTTTCCAATAAGCCTGCACCAATTCACAAGACCATCACACATGGAAGAAGGTCCCTTTCTTTATTTTATACCTCCAACAGAATCCTGATTGGAAATTATCTATTTTGGTGAGGAGAGCTGTGGTTGCATAACACCTCTTCCTCTATTGCGGGCACGACTTGTGGGAACGAGGGAGAGAGCCTTCTCCGTTGTGGCCCCCCAGCTATGGAACTCGCTACCTGGTGAGATTAGGCAAGCCCCCACCCTGGCAGCCTTTAAGAAAGCTCTAAAGACTTGGCTTTTTCTGATGTGCCTTTGGAGAGTGACCATATATTCCAGTCCTGTTGTTTCACCTACACTGCTTCCCTCATATTGCACTTTCCAGTCTAATTCCACTGTTCAGTCCCCTATGAGCTCCTCCCCCACAAATGTACCTTTTCATTGCTATCTCATCCAGTGTTTTATCATTTTATGTCGTGCATTTGGCCCACCCACTGTGTTTTATTTTCCACTATGTTATTTTGTACTGTGTATTTTACTTAATTGGTTTATTTATTTTATTGTGATGTTATTTTGTTGTTTATATTTTATGTTGCTGTAATGTATCGCTGGGATTGGCCTCATTTAAGCCGCTCTGAGTCCCCTTAGGGGAGACGGTAGTGCTGTAGACATAAAGATTATATATATATATATATATATATATATATATATATATATATATATGCTCTGTGCATAATGAGTACCTTAAAAACAAAAGAACCAATGAACGAAATCACACCAAATTTGGCAACAAAACGTCTCACAACACAAGGAGTGACCATCACTTATGATGTTGTCATTTGGGACTGGAAGGGTTTGGTGGGTATTGACCTTGAGTTTTGGAGTTGTAGTTCACCTACATCCAGAGATCACTGTGGACTCAAACAATGATGGATCTGGACCAAACTCTACACGAATACTCAATATGCCCAAATGGGAACACTGGAGGAGTTTGAGGAAAATAGAATCTTGACATTTGGGAGTTGTAGTTGCTGGGATTTATAGTTCACCTGCAGTCACAGAGCTTTCTGAACCCCACCAACGATAGAATTGGTCCAAACCTCCCACACAGAATGCCCATGTGGGCCACAGCAACGCATAGCAGGGGACGGCTAGCTATTATTATTATTATTATTATTATTATTATTATTACTGCATAACACCTATAGAACACTTTATATCAATTGTCTGTAACTGAAGCCGCCACTCTGAATTTGAAACCTTTATTCCACAGGTATTCCCAATGATCAAAATCTATGTTTCTCCCCAGATGTTTTGCCCATGAAATCATGGAGGATTTTACTTGGTTGTCTTCCAGGTTATAACATAGGATGTATAACATAGGACACATCTCCCCTTGTGAACCAGCTAGGACCAGTGTAACAGACATATGGAACGGCTGGATGATGAGATTGGACAACGTTTTTAACTAAGAGACGTAAATGATTTATATTTTATTGATCTTGTTATGGTTTTATATTATATGTTAATGTTTTTAAATGTTTTATGGTGTTGTTGGGCATTGAATTGTTGCCTTTGTAAACCTCCCTGAGTCGCTTGTGGGCTGAGAAGGGCGGTATACAAATAGAATAAACAAACAAAAAAACAAACAAACAAATAAATTTGTACAATTTTAGCTATTAAACCAAGTAAAAAAGGAAACACAATTAGAGCCCTGGCAGACCGTGCAAAAAGAGTCTGCGAAGCCCACCTCCTCCAAGGTGAACTGAACTACCTCAACTGGGCTTTTCAGACCAATGGAGACTCCACCACAGACATCAGAAGAGCTGCTAGACCGAGAACAAGGCATGAGAGTCAAGACAGAGATCCACTCAGAAGAAGAATGTTCTTGCCATACATCAAGGGAACTACCGACTGCATAGGGAAGCTGATGAAAAAGCACAACCTTCAAACTATCGACAGACCCACGAAGAGAATCCAACAAATGCTCCGTTCGGCAAAGGACAAGAGGGATCCTCTCACCTCTGCAGGAGTCTTCTGTATTCCATGAAGCTGTGGACAAGTCTACATAGGGACCACCACAAGCAGCCCAAACACAAAGCAAGGAACATGAAAGGCACTGCAGATTACTTCAACCAGAGAAGTCAGCCATAGCAGAGCACATGATGAACCAACCTGAACACAGAATATTATTTGAGAACACAGAAATGCTGGACCACTCTAGCAACTACCATGTCAGATAACACAGAGAAGCCATTGAAATCCACAACCATGTGGACAATTTCAACAGAAAGGAAGAAACTATGAAAATGAACAAAATCTGGCTGCCAGTATTTTAAAAAACTCTAAAAAAAAAAAAACAACACCGAAAAACAGAGGAATTCCAGACAAGAAACAATCAGGGCCAGCTAATCATCTCCCAACAAAGGATTCTCCCAGGCAGGAAGAAGCCAGACCTTAAAACTGCTATGCCATTAAATACTAATCAAGGTGACCAATTGAAACATTCACACCTACCTCCAACAGACAAGAGTTCTTTCCCCCATCCTGGACATTCCACAGATATATAAACCTCACTTGCCTAGTTTCAAACAGACCTCACACCCTCTGAGGATGCCTGCCACAGATACAGGCAAAACGTCAGGAGAGAATGCTTCTGGAACATGGCCATATAGCCCGAAAAACTCACAACAACCCAAACTTTTTCTTCTTTTTCTAAGATAGTTTGAAATTCTGTTTTTTTTAATCTGCAGCTGCATCACACTCTTGACTCATGTTCAGTTTGCGGTCTATTAGGGCTCCTAAGTCCTTTTCACATGGACTGTTTTCAAGTCAGGGGTCACCCATTTCATCTTTGTTGCCAAAGTCTAGTATGGCAGAGTTCTCCCTGCTAAAATCCATCTTGTAACTCTTGGCCCACCTTTATAATCTCTTATGGTCCCTTTGGTCCCTTTTGCGATGAAATTTTAAATTTTATTGCATAGCAGTAATAAACAAAACACAAAAACAAAGAACAAATACTGAAATAACGAACGAAAACTGTACAATTGCAACATTGTACCAGGCCTGTTCCCTCCACCCCCATCCTCATGAACCCACCACCTACGATTTCTGTCACTACTCACTGTGACTCTATACAATATATCACCAAATGGAAGAGAAATATAAGGAGTTACAGAATAGATATGATAAAAAAACTAAAAAAGAAATAGATATGTTGAAAGAAGAGCTGAAGGAAATTGATAAGTTTATATATAGAAAAAAGAATTAATTGTTAAAATACGACCTAGCAAAATTTCTTGCTGCACAGTTACAAAGCCATATTGGGCTCACTACACACTACATCAAGGACTCAGCCCACTTCATAGAAAAGATCAGCAATCTCAAGCTAAATACCAACGACAAACTGATCAGCTTCGATGTGGTATCTCTATTTACCATGGTCCCGGTAGCAGACACCATGGCACTCATCAACCAGAGGTTCCCAGAAGACATCACGGCTCTGTTTCACCATTGCCTCACCACCAGTTACTTTCAGTGGGACAATGAATTCTACGAACAGAAAGATGGAGTAGCTATGGGGAGCCCTCTCAGCCCGGTCATAGCTAACTTCTACATGGAACGCTTTGAAAAACAAGCCCTGGAGACAGCAACCAAAAAGCCCACGATATGGTTCAGATATGTGGATGACACCTTCACCATTTGGAGCCATGGAGAAGAAGAACTCAACAAGTTCCTGGACCATCTTAACAGCATCCACCCAAACATCCAGTTCACCATGGAAAAAGAAAATGAAGGAAGACTGCCTTTTCTAGATGTCCTAGTCATCCGCAAACCAGATCAACAATTGGGTCACACCGTCTACAGAAAACCCACACACACAGATAGATATCTACATAAAAACTCCAACCATCACCCAAGTCAAAAAAGAAGCACCATTAAAGCCTTGGCAGACCGTGCAAAAAGAATCTGCGAACCCCACCTCCTCCAAGATGAACTGAACCACCTCAACTGGGCTCTACAGGCCAATGGATACTCCACCTCAGACATCAGAAGAGCTGCAAGACCAAGAACAAGCCACGAGAGTAGAGATGAAGATCCACCAAGAGGAAAAGTGTTCCTGCCATACATCAAGGGAACCACTGACCGCATAGGGAAGCTGATGAGGAAACACAACATACAAACTATCTACAGACTCACTAAGAAAATCCAACAAATGCTACGTTCAGCAAAGAACAAGAGGGATCCTCTCACTTCTGCAGGAGTCTACCGTACACCATGCAGCTGTGGACAAGTCTACATAGGGACCACCAAACGCAGCATTGCCCAAACACGCATCAAGGAACAGGAAAGGCACTGCAGACTACTTCAACCAGAGAAGTCAGCCATAGCAGAGCACCTGATGAACCAGCCTGGACACAGCATATTATTTGAGAACACAGAAATGCTGGACCACACCAACAACCACCATGTCAGACTACACAGAGAAGCCATTGAAATCCACAAGCATGTGGACAATTTCAACAGAAAGGAAGAGACCATGAAAATGAACAAAATCTGGCTACCAGTATTAAAAAACTCTACAATTACAACAGCAAAACAACAGAGAGGAAACAACCAGGCACATCTTAACACCTCTCAACAAAAGATTTTCCCAGGCTCAGCCAGGCCTTCAAATGCTAATGAAGGTGGTCAGTTGAAACATTCACACCTAGCTCCAGCAGACAAGAGCTCCTTGCCCCACCCCAGCCATTCCACAGATATATAAACCCATTGTCCTAATTCCAACAGACCTCACTACCTCTGAGGATGCTTGCCATAGATGCAGGCGAAACGTCAGGAGAAATGCCTCTAGAACATGGCCCTATAGCCCAAAAAACCCCACAGGAACCTGGTGATTCCAGCCATGAAAGCCTTCAACAATAAATCGTTAAAATGATTTTCAAAGGACAAATATCAATTCAGTGAGACGGCTAGCAAATTATCTAAAAAAGGAAGGAAAAACAAAGTGAAAGAAATATATGATAAAAATAATAAATTGATAAAGGATAATAAAAGCATAAGGGAGATATTTGCAGATTTCTATCAGAAATTATATAAGGGAGAAAAAGATATGCCATGTGAAGATTGGGTGAGAAAAAAAAACAGGAGGAAAAAAAACAAATACAGAGCGAAATATCATACCAGGAGATTGAGAAAGTAATAGACAATCTTAAAAAAGGGAAATCACCAGGAAACGATGGATTTACTGCAGAATTCTATAAACAAATGAAAGAGGTTCTGATTCCAGAATTAGCAATAAGTTTTAATAATATAATAAAAGAGGGAGAAGTGCCGGAGTCCTGGAAAGAAGTGGAAATAATAACAATACTCAAACCAGGGAAGAATCTAAGAGAAGTGAATTCATATAGACCAATTAGCTTATTGAATCAAGATTACAAAATATTTGCGTAAAATTTAGCAAATAGATTAAAGGATATATTACCAGAAGTGATATGGGATGATCAATACGGCTTTATTAAGGGAAGAAATATAAGCCACCCACTGAGGAATTTGATCAACATTATCACCCAGAAAAGTAAAAAAAAGTTACGCATTTATCAAATTGGATGTATACAAAGCATTTGATACAGTTAACCACAATTTCTTATTTAAAAGAATGGAAAATTTTGGAATAGGCATAAAAGTCATAAAAGAAATATATAAAAAGGGGAAGGCAAAAGGGAAAGTAAATGGGGGATATTTACTTACTTTACTTACTTACTTACTTTATTTCTATACCGCTTTTCTCAGCCCTCAGGCGACACAAAGCGGTGAACAACATCAGTACAAAACATCACAAAACAAGTATAGGCAATAAAAACAACTGTAACATAAATCATTAACATCAGTATAACAATCATTAGCGCCTCAACAGTAAAATCAGAATCCAGTCTCGTCATCCATTATTCCGTATTCCTATGTTCAATTACACTGTTTAATCAAATGCTTGTTCGAACAGCCAGGTCTTCACTTTCCTCCGAAACGCCAGCAGGGAGCCACCACTGAGAAGGCCCTGTCTCTCATCCCCGCCAAGCGTGCCTGTGATGCAGCCGAGATAGAGAGCAGTGCCACCCCAGATGATCTTAGTGTCCTAGCCGGTTCATAGGAGGGGATGCGTTCGGAGAGGTAAGTAGGGCCAGAACCGTTTAGGGCTTTATAGGCTAATGCCAGCACTTTGAATTGTGCCCGGTAGCAAACTGGCAGCCAGTGGAGTTGGCGGAACAGAGGAGTTCTATGCTCCCTGAATGCCGCTCCTGTTAGCAACTTGGCTGCTGAACACTGGACCTTTTGAAGCTTCCGAGCAGTCTTCAAAGGTAACCCCACGTAGAGAGCATTGCAGTAGTCTATACGGGATGTAACCAGAGCGTGGACTACCGTGGCCAAGTCAGACTTCCCAAGGTACGGGCGCAGCTGGCGCACAAGTTTTAACTGTGCGAATGCTCCCCTGGTCACCGCTGAAACCTGGGGTTCCAGGCTCAGCGACGAGTCCAAGATCACACCCAAGCAACGAGTCCAAGATCTGGATTATATGGCAGTGTAGAAGGATCAAGTAGGATATCTTATCAAGTATCACTCTGATCTGCCGGAACAAAAAGGGGCAAGTGAGACAGGGCTTGAAACTCAGCATGGAAAAGCTAGCTTCCCAACATCCTAGCAACTGTCAGGATGGGGTAAGGAATCATTGAGTAGAGAAGCAAGACACATGTGCAGGGAGGCATTCAGTAGAGCCCAGCTACCAAGAAAGATAGGTTGCTGCTAAATGATTGGGCAAAGGGTCTTCTAAATGTGATGGCTGGGACAGTTGATGCTACTAAGTTCATCAAAAGACAAGGATTCAGAATTTGCAGACGACACCAAATTGGGAGGGATAGCCAATACTCTAGAAGACAGGAGCAGAATTCAAAACGATCTTATCAGATTAGAGAGATGGGCCAAAACTAACAAAATGAAGTTCAACAGTGACAAATGCAAGATACTCCACTTAGGCAGAAAAAAATGAAATGCAAAGATACAGAATGGGGGACAGTGCCTGGCTTGACAGCAGTACGTGTGAAAAAGACCTTGGAGTCTTCGTGGACAACAAGTTAATCGTGAGCCAACAATGTGATGTGGCGGCAAAAAAAAAGCCAATGGGATTTTGGCCTGCATCAATAGGAGGATAGTGTCTAGGTCCAGGGAAGTCATGCTACCCCTCTATTCTGCCTTGGTTAGGACCACACCTGGAATATTGTGCCCAATTCTGGGCACCACAATTCAAGAGAGATATTGACAAGCTGGAATGTGTCCAGAAGAGGGTGACTAAAATAATCAAGGGTCTGGAGAACAAGCCCTATAAGGAGTGGCTTAAAGAGCCGGGTATGTTTAGCCTGAAGAAGAGAAGGCTGAGAGGAGATATGATAGCCATGTATAAATATGTGAGGGGAAGTCACAGGGAGGAGGGAGCGAACTTGTTTTCTGCTTCCTTGGAGACTAGGATGCAGAACAATGGCTTCAAACTACAAGAAAGGAGATTCCATCTGAACATTAGGAAGAACTTCCTGACTGAGAGCTGTTCAGCAGTGGTGGAGGCTCCTTCTTTGGAGGCTTGTAAACAGAGGCTGGATGGCCATCTGTCGGGGGTGCTTTGAATGCAATTTTCCTGCTTCTTTGCAGGGGGTTGGACTGGATGGCCCTTGAGGTCTCTTCCAACTCTATGATTCTAAAAGAAGAGTCTATTGAATGTCCACCCCAAGTAAACCATGGACAGCCTGGTACTCACACCTATGGTGGGAATGTAAGGAGACACAAAAGTTCTGGAATCAAATCTTCATGAATATTGAATTATATACAAAAATAAAAAATTATTTAAATACGGAGATTCTCTTAAAAGGGATTTGCGGGGATAGTAAAATAAAAGCACATGAACAAAAATTAGTTATGATGATGTTTAGAGCAACACATGCTGTGATTTCCTGGGGGGTGGAAAGGAAAAAAGAAATGGACCCTGGGAAACTGGTATGAATATGTGTGGGAACAAGTACAATTGGAAATTATGGACATTATAAGAAATGAAAAACTATGGACAGGAAAGCAGAACGAAATCAAAGAAATATGGTCACCCTTTAAAAACTGGATACAAGAAGCTAAACCAGAAGACGATCATTGGGGGGAAAAACTAGAGAGAATGCAACGATGGCTCGAATGAAGGAAGAAGGACCATCTTGTCAACGGGGGGAGGGGGAGGGTTAAGGGGTGGAAAGAAAAAATGTATTGAAACCAAAGCAATGTAAAGTAAAGATAAATGTATTACAAATAGTTTTTTTAAATAAATATTTTTTTTAAAAAACTACTCACTGTGACTCTTATACCTATTCTACCTGACTTTCTTCATGTGGACCCTTCATTGCTTCCTTCCCGAATACCATTGGATCGCTAGGCCATTTGAACAGAGTCTAATAGTTTTTCTTTCCAGTCCTTTGTTAGTAGTTCCTTTCCCCCTTCCAAGATTTCGCTATTGTTAATCTAGCACAGTGTTTCTCAAGATGGAGGTCGGGACCCCTGGGAGGGGTCGCGAGGGGGTTTCAGAGGGGTCACTAAAGACCATCAGAAAACACAGTATTTTCTGTTGGTCATGGGAGTTCTGTGTGGGGAATTTGGTCCAATTCTGTCATTGGCAGGGTTCAGGATGCTCTTTGTTTGTAGGTAAACTATAAATCCCAGCAACTACAACTCCCAAATGTCAAGGTCTATTTTCCTCAAACTCCACCAGTATCCACATTTGGGAATATTGAGTATTTGTGCCAAGTTTGGTCCAGATCCATCATTATTTGAATCTACAGTGCTCTCTGGATGTAGGTGAACTACAACTCCAAAACTCAAGGTCAATACCCACCAAAGCCTTCCAGTATTTTCTGTTGGTCAAGGGTGTTATATGTGCCAAGTCTGGTTTAATTCCATCATTGCTGGAGTTCAAAATGCTCTTTGCTTGTAGATGAACTATAAATCCCAGCAACTACAACTCCCAAATGACAAAATCAACCCCCACCCCCCACCCCACTCCAACCCCACCAGTATTCAAATTTGGGCATATCGGGGGTGTTTGTGTCAAGTTTGATCCAGTGAATGAAAATACATCCTGCATATCCAGTATTTACATTACTATTCATAACAGTAGCAACATTACCGGGCGTCCCCTGGGCAACATCCTTGCAGACAGCCAATTCTCTCACACCAGAAGCAACTTGCAGTTTCTCAAGTTGCTTCTGACATGATTTTTTAAAAGTAGCAACGAAAATAATGTTATGGTTGAGGGTCATCACAACATGAGGAACTGTATTAAAGGGTCAAGACATTCGGAAAGTTGAGTAACACTGCTCTTGTTGTTGTTCGTTCGTTCAGTTGCTTCCGACTCTTTGTGATCTCCTGGACACTGTTCTAGCAGCAACAAACCTATATTGACATATTTCTTCATCTCCTTTGCTAATTCTCTCTCTAAATCGCCCTAAAAGACACTTTTCTAGGTTTTTCTTAACCTTATTAGTCATAATTTTGCTTGTTTCTTTAATCACATTTCCCCAAAGATCTTGTACCATCTTACAAGTTCACCAGATATGGGAAGAGTGCCTTTCTGCGTCTTGCACCTCCAGCATTCCCTTTGGTGAAATTGATCTATTTTGGCCCATTCATCTCTGGGGTTATAGAACAGGTGATGGAGGTGGAGGATGAGGAGAAAGAGTTGTCCTCCCTGTCCCTGGGGCAGAGGCCCAGAAGAAGGGGAGTGTGCTGGCCAGAAGCAGATGAGCCTCGTGGCAGTGGAGGACAAGGCGCAAACCAGTAAAAGGCTCTGCCCCGGACTGGTGCTAATGGGCACAACTTCCTGGGCATGGCCGTGGACCAGACAAGCTGCCGAGTGTGAAACACTCCCACCTCCCGGCACCAACCCCCCTGATTTTGTTCCTTGACAAAACTGAAGGAATAGTTGATAAGGAGAAGACCTGGTTATGGCTCACGAATGGAACCCTGAAGGAGATAGAAGACCTGATTTCTCAAAGGTTCCTGGGAGGGAGAGGCCTCCTTCCTTACCTTCGACGCTGGCCTCACTTCAATGATGTACGACGGTAGAGAGGGCTCCTCCGCACATGTTCCTTGTGGCTTGATGTGCGTCTGGAGAGAGGGCTCCTCCGCACAGCTTTCTTGTGGCTTGATGTGCGTCTGGAGAGAGGGCTCCTCCGCACAGCTTTCTTGTGGCTTGATGTGCGTCTGGAGAGAGGACACCTCCGCGCAGGTTCCTTGTGGCTCGGGAGGTCTGGAAAGGGGCAAGAGAAGGCCACAAAGCATGAGAGACTGGGGCATCCCACCCCCTGGATGGGGCCAAGGGTCCTGCAGCCCCCCTGGCTCCCTCCTTCCCTCCAATGGATGGTCCTGGAAGCCCATGGGGCCCCATGAGGGCATCCCTCTTCTCCACTCCAAGGGACTTAGCAAGAGATTGACCCCTGGAACTGGCTGCCACTGGGAGAGAGGGAGAGCTCTGGCAAGGCAACTAGGGCTCTGCCTGAGGACTGAGTGGCAGGAGTTTGGGATTGAGAGGAGGAGAGGGATTTACATGTGGCTGGTGACTGGCTGGCCCTTTCCATGCTCACCAATCCGCACCCACATGCAAATTCCCTCTCCATCCTAAGGGCCCCTCTCGCTACTTCCTCCACCAGCCAATCAGCACCCATATGCAAATTCCCTCTCCCTCACCTCTCATACATATGCCTGCCTCCCTGAGGCCCCTCCCTCCTGCCCTCCCACAGCTAAGCCCCGCCCACAAACTTTTTCCCCTGCTGCCTAGACTAGCGCTAGCTCCCAGTCTGTTGCATGGAACCCTATTGTTCCACAAAAGCACCCTTAGGGGTTCCATGGAAAATCTTAAAAATCAAATTTGAACAGGATTTTAAAATCAATTCAAACAGGTCTACGTATTGGATTGTCTCTAATGAGAAGGAAGAGTCTGGTTTTAGCCCTGTCTACAGGAGAGAGATGGCTTTGGTTGCCTTGGGAGATGATGTACGCAGAGAACTAGACAGGGGAGTGTGTCCCTGGTGGTTCTCTTGGACCTCTTAGCGGCCTTCAGTGCCATCGACCATGATATCCTTCTGGTTCCCCTGGCTGGGATGGGACTCGGGGGCACTGTTTTACAGTGACACCGGTCTTTCCTGGAAGGACGGACCCAGAAGGTGGCACTAGGGGATGCCTGATCGACCCCATGGCCATTGGCCTGTCGGGTCCTGCATCATCCAGAGTTTTGGAGTTCAGTGCGATCTGTACACTGATGACACCCAACGCTACTGCTCATTTCAACCGAAAGCGAAGGATGCCACTCAGACCCTGAACCAGTGCAGCTGTAATGGACTGGATGAGGACAAACAAATTGAAATTGAAACCAAACAGTATCAGTCGTAAGGCAGATTAAGGTATAGGAGGCAACCTGTGTTAGATGGGGATACACTCCCCTTGAAAGATCAGGTCTGCACTATGGGGGTCTTTCTGAACTTATCACTACGCCTGGAAGCCTAGGTGTCTGTGGTGGCCATGTGCCGTTACACCCAGACGCTTTGTAAACCAAACTCTGATGTGCTGTTCCTATGTCTGAGTGAACCGCTGGGGCTTTCTGGAGAAAATTGAGATAATAAAAAATGGAGTCCACTGCGAGGTCTAAACATCAAAAAGGGGATATTTATTTCAATAGTTGCTCTCAATAGTTGTTCCCAATAGTCAATACAATTATTCTCTCAATAGTAAATTAAACCTATCTCACTATTCTTAACTCAATACTCCTTCCATTCAATAGACCTCAATTACTCTTATCTCAATAGTTATTAATTTAGCTTATCTAACTATATTATCCCAATTGTACTTATCTTAATTCTCAATTGCTCAATAGCTGATCTCAATAGCCAGTAGTTTTTGCGGTGGTTTTTTCTGGGCTGCCCTATTTGGCCCTCAGCACATCCAAAAGGCTTCTTTGGAACTGAACAGGGTAGGGAAATTCTTAAAAGGAAAACTCTCCCCAGGAAAAAGGGCGGGCTCTAAGAGCTGCACCCTAAGCCAATCACTGCAAAGAGTTTGCAGGCTGGGTCCCCTTTTTCCCGCCTTTGGCTGCAACTCTAGGACTTGCAAGCTGCAGAAACTTCTAAAGGAAAGGGCAAAGGCAGCCGAATCATGCAACGAACAAAGGTAATAGTCCCAGTCTCCTGGGAGACGGAACAGGCCAGGAGGGCCTTTGCACAATTATGTGCCAGCTGCACCTGTACCTTGAGAAGCCAGACTTGGCCATGGTGGTCCACGCCTTAGTTACATCCCACCTAGACTACTGTGACAGGTTCTATGTGGGGCTGCCCCTGAAGAGTGCCCGGAAACCCAATTAGTCCAAAGAGCTGCAGCCCAGGGAGCACACAACTCCTCTGCTACAGCGCCTGCACTGGCAGCCAATTTCTTTCCAAGCCTGATTAAAGATGCTGGTTTTAACCTTTACATCCCTAAATGGTTGAGGTCCAACTTACTTATCTGCCCACACCTCCTCATACCAACCAGTTCACTCTTTAAGATCTTCAGGGGAAGCTCTACTCTCACTTCCACCACAGTCGCAAATGTGGCTGACAGCAATGAGGGAGAGTGCATTCTCGGTGGCCTTCCCGAGCCAGTGGAGCAGCCTCCCGAAAGAAATTAAAACAGTGCCCTCCTTTCTTCTTTTAAGAACCAATTAAAAACTTTCCTGTTTAGACAGACTTTCGGTGAAGGAAATTAATCTGGAGTGACGGAAAACGCCATAACATTACTGACTGGAGTAAAGTGCAATACAGTGTTTTGTATAGATGCTTGTAAGGACTTCGTTGCATTAAGGTAATTAAACGGGTGAAAAGATTCAGCTGAGTAGAGCTCCCCTTTCCTATAAAATGGGAGAACTGTTTACCCCCACCACACTACCATGCAACTCAGTATGTATCCGCATTCTTTGAGTTAATTTCTCATCACATTATAGTTCTGGGCTTTAAAAAAATTGTTTGGCAAAGACCTACTTTCTCGGTGAGGAAAAGGTAATGGCGGTGACGGAACTTTTACTAACCGCCCAGTCTTCTGTGTGCCCAGGAGGGAGTCTCCCACAACTTCCCAGCCCACATTTTAAACTGGGAGCAACAAATGCCACTACGTTACAGGAAAGGTCAAACTTCCCAATGATTCCAAAAAATCAATTTCCTCACCAGACCTCAACAGACCTCACTACCTCTGAGGATGCTTGCCATAGATGCAAGAGAAAATGCCTCTAGAACATGGCCATATAGCCCAAAAAAACCTACAACAACCTAATTTCCTCACCACCTCCTGACATGTTGAAAAAGACTGCTGGCCCCCACACTTAAAAACTACACAAAGACTGCTCTCTCCTAAACTTGAGGCCAAATGAATGTGATGGGATCAGGGGCTTCCTGAATTTTAAGTGGAATTTAGTCTATGTGATGAAGTGGTTAGATGTTTTTATTTATATTTTTCACATGACTGAGCTTTGGATAGCTTCTGTTCAGCCATTTCAAAGCTCCCTGCTTGAGCGGTGATGGCATGATCATCAGCACAGTTGAAACTCTCTGTCCCTTCTTACACAAATGATCAGCAGTGGCTGATCATTTGTGTAAATGTTGAACATTGATGGAGCAAGCACGCTCCCTTGAGGCAGACTGTTCTTCTGTTTTCACCATCTACTTCTCTGGCCCTGGAATTCAACAAAAAAAGCTCCGGTTTTGTAGCAGATTTCCTATGAAGCGGGTGAGGTGATAGTCCTTTGTGATATTATAATTTTTCCTCAGGAGAAGGAGATTATTTACAGTGTCATAGGGGGCTGACAGGTCTATGAAGACAGCTCCTGTAATCTGCTGCTTTTCAAAGCCATCCTCTATGTACTGAGTCAGGTTCAACACTTGTGATGTGTAGCTTTTGCCTTTCCTGAAGCCAGCTTGCTGTGGGATCAGAAATGGGTCTACTTTTTCCACGATTCTATGCAGAATAAGTCTCTACAGAACTTTGTAAAGATGGCACAGCAAAGAGATTGGTCTATAGCTTTTTGGATCGTTGCGGTCTTTGCCTGGTTTCAAGATGGCCATGACTCTTGTTTTCCTCCAGATTTTGGGGATCTGACAGGATGCAATGCAGTTGTTCATCGGCTTTAGCAGCCAGCACCTTGCTTTTGAGCCAAAGTTCTTAATTTGTTTCATCCCTAGATCTTCCAGGCCAGCTGCTTTGCCATTTTTGCATCTATTGAAGGCCATGTCCAATTCAGTAGATGTAAAGGGTTCATGAAGGTTGTTGTTCTCATTTTCGGGTTGTCTGACTATTGGTTTCCTTCCTACTTTGGTGGCAAGGTTGGGTTTCCCATTCTTCAGAAGCTGATGCGCTATCTGATCTCCCTTTATGTTGGCATGAGTATTAGTTTGTGAGGAATCATTGCTCAACTGTCTTAGCAGCCTCCACGCCTTCTGACTGCTCCTTCCCATGTCGACTTCAGTTCTTTCTTGGCTTCAGAGATGGAGGACAAAATGCTCTGCACTGCCTGAAGTTTGCTCACTAAATGGGTCTTCGTTGTGGAGCCTGTAATAGTCTTCCAGCAAGGCAGCTGTTTCAGGAGTAATGCCCCGAAGGAAGTGTGTTCTGCAGCCTCTCAGTGTAGAGGCTCGTGAGCAGGTTTTTACTATATCAATAAAGTGCTCGTATTCCTCGGGGATTGGGGTGACCGATATGATCTTGTCATCTAACATGCCTGAGAATTTAGTCCAATCTGCCTTTCTGAAGTTGAATCTTTTTTTAAATCGGACTTTCTGAGGCCTTATAGTTGGGAACAATTGGCATACTATTCGTCAGTGCTGTGTGTTTGGTATTGGTGGTCCCACTGATTTAGTGCATTGCTACACAATGCTGCCTGTCGCTCACAAACAAGAGGTCTGGGTTGTATCCTCGGTGGCATCTCCCACTGTTGTAGGATGGTGGGAGTCTACTATCATGAATAAGTGATAGTTTGTGCAGTTCGGCCCAGGAGAGGAAAGCCTCTCCATATTTATCCTCCTGGGCATAGCATCATACATGGCCATGGCTGTTAAAGTCACCGATTACTACCTCCCTTTGGTGCCAACAAAGTTCTCAGGAGAGGAGAAACAAAACTCTTCATTTGGGGGTTTGTACACAGAGGTAAATGTGATGTTATTAAGCTCTACTCTATAACCTTTATATTGTTTTCTTCAGTGTTATGGGCACTGCTGACTTGGAGGCCTGCTTTTACACAGCGCTTCCATACTGTGTGTGTGGTCTTTTTGCTACTAAGATCATTCCTGGAACTTTTGGTTATTTCTGTTGTTTCTTGGACACACAGCACGTCACATTTCTTATCTCGACACAGTTCATAGGGCAGCTGTTCTTTGGCCGCTGACACGCCTTCGATGTTGATTGAGATAACTGTCATAGTTAGTCCTGAAAGTTCAGTTGGTTGGTTGGTTGGTTTGGTTGCATGCTGCAAGTCGCTTCTGGTCGCTTCCGGAGTGAAAGAATCAGCCGTCTATAAAGACGTTGCCAAGGGACGCCCAGATGTGTTGCGGGGAGGCTTCTTTTATGTCCCTCGGATTTACAGTGTTTTGTATAGATGTTTGTTAGATGTCGTTTCTGTGAGCATTAATAAATCGATTGATTGATTGATTGAGTGCCAAATGGATATGAATGTATATTGTAATTTGTTTTCAAATTGCTTATTTTATGACATTTTATATTTATTGTTGATGTACTTGAACTGCTGTTTGTATGATTTTAATATGTTGTCGGCCGCTTTGGGTCCCGTGAGGGAGAAAAGCCTGATATAAATAAAGTTTTATTATTATTATTTGAAAAACCACAAGATGAGCCCACAGCAGACACTCTGCTGGCTGTTGTATTGGATCACACATCGGACACTTCCCAAGTGTCTAGGACTGTGTGATGTATCGGCGAATAATGCGTGCAGATCCCAGTAAGGTGGCCTTTTGCAGCTGGCAGATGGTAATTTTGTCAGTGCCGATCGTGTTTAAGTGCAGGCCAAGGTCTTTCGGCACTGCACCCAGTGTGCCGATCACCACTGGGACCACCTTGACTGGCTTGTGCCAGAGTCTTTGCAGATTATTATTATTATTATTATTATTATTATTATTATTATTACCTCATACTGCCCACTTGCCAAATTTTGCACATCCCCCCTCTCTCCCATAGTCCACTCCCTCCCCCCGGCCAATCACCTCTCATATGCAAATTCCCCTCTACCTCACAATCCTCACTTGCCAAACTTTGCATATCCCTCCTCCCTCTCAAAGACCCCTCCCTCCTCTCCCACCCTTGGCCAATCACCTCCCACATGCAAATTCCACTCCACCTCACAATTCCCCCTTGCCAAACTTTGCATATTTCCTCTCCCTCCCAGGGGCCCCTCCCTCCTCTCCCTCCCATGGCCAATCACCTCCCACATGCAAATTCCCCTCTACCCCCTCTACCAACTATGAGGCCTGGTCTGAGGAGGAGGGGGACTCTCTGGTGATCACTTGTACCTGTGAATTGGAGTCTGAATTGGAGCCCACCACCCCTGTAGTGCCTTCAGGGAGAAAGTAGCTCTTCTCTGGATGATGGGAATTGCCTCACAGACAGATCTGATTTGAGAGAGAATATTTCCCATGAAACGCTGCCAGAGGCTCTTCCCTACCCTGAGAAAAAGGCGAGGGAGGTGGACGTGGCTGGGTTGTGGTCTATAACTCAGTGCTTCCAGTTATAGAGAGATAGTGCCAAGAGTCCCGCTGTTTGTACTGTGGAGTCCCGCAGGGTTCAGTACTGTCCCCTATGTTGTTTAACATATACATGAAGGCGTTGGGAGAGATCATCCGGAGTTTTGGGGTGTGGTGTCATCTGTACGCAGATGATGTCCAACTCTATCACTCCTTTTCACCTGCTACTAAGGAGGCTGTTCAGGTCCTGAACCGGTGCTTGGCCGCTGTGATGGACTGGATGAGGGACAACAGATTGAAACTAAATCCAGAAAAGACAGAGGTACTCCTGGTCAGTCGTAAGACCGAACAAGGTACGGGGTTGCAGCCTGTGCTGGAAGGGGTCACACTCCCACTAAAGGCGCAGGTTCGCAGTCTGGGAGTTCTCCTAGACTCATCGCTGAGCCTGGAACCCCAGGTCTCGGCGGTGGTCAGGGGAGCTTTTGCACAACTAAAACTTGTGCGCCAGCTGCGCCCATACCTTGGGAAGGCTGACTTGGCCACGGTAGTCCACGCTTTGGTTACATCCCGTTTAGACTACTGCAACGCTCTCTACGTGGGGTTGCCTCTGAAGACTGCAGCAATTGCCTTTTGATATTGTTGTGATAACTTGTATTATGTAAACCGCTTTGAGTCGCCATTTCGGCTGAGAAAAGCGGTATAGAAGTAAAGCAAATAAAAATAAATAAATAAATAAATAAGTCCAACGTGCGGCAGCCAGATTACTAACGGGTGCTGGGTACAGGGAGCACACCACTCCGCTGTTACACCAGCTCCACTGGCTGCCAAATAGCTTCTGAGCACAATTCAAAGTGCTGGTGTTAACCTATAAAGCCCTAAACGACTCCAGCCCGGTTTACCTCTCCGAACGTATTCTCCCCTACGAACCATCAAGATTACTAAGATCGTCTGGAGGGGCCCTGCTCTCGGTCCCACCAGCCTCGCAAGCGCGGCTGATGGGGACGAGGGACAGGGCCTTCTCGGTAGTGGCCCCGCGACTCTGGAACTCTCTCCCACCAGAGGTCAGAACTGCCCCAACAATCCTGACATTCAGGAAACAGGTGAAGTCGTGGTTATGGAGACAGGCTTTCGAAGAATGAGACAATGATCTGGATGGAAGATGGTGTATATTCGATTTTAGTATGACGACTGACCACTGTAGTTTTAAATACAGTATATGTGCTTTTTAAATGTTTTATTGTAATGTGTATTTTGATATTTTACCGATTATATGTGTTTTTATGGTTGGAAACCGGGCTGAGTCCCTCTTATGAGGTGAAAAGCTCAGTATATAAAACTTTGAAATAAATAAATAAATAAATAAATAAAAGGCAATTAAGGTTTTCCCAGCATTCAAAAGGTAAACAAAAGGATGTCAACTATTAGACTGATAGCGGCTCCATGAGAATGGATTCGGTTTCTTAAGTTAGCCTATTGAGTTGTTCAGTGTGAGAGCAACGTTGAAGTTTCTTTAAAAAAATTATACATAACCATATTTTTTCATTTCCTTCTCCCTCCCCACACCCACCCCTCTCCCTTCCATGTTGACAACTTACAGCAGTAGACAGCCACTTTATTGTGGAAACTTCTGCAATAAAAAGGGGGCTGTGCAGACAACATTTTGGGCAACCTGCAATTAATTCTCTACAAACCAGGAAAACCCTGGTTTGTGGCAAATTAGTTTGAAAGTGGGTTTATTCTGTGCCTTCTTGGAATACTGCAGTCTAGACAGTATTCCCACAGTTTTCCGGGCTAAATTAGCCCAAAAAAACTGTGGGAATACCAACCCCTTCCCCCCAAGCCAAACTGAGTAAAAAAGGAAAAAAAAACTCATCCGGCCTCCTTAGGAGGGCTGCCGGAGGTGGGGGGGTGGGGGGATGTGGGGAAATCGCTCCTGTCCCCCCTTCTCCTGTCACGTCATTTGTACATGCCAGGAGATCTCCGGCAGCCGTCCCATAGAAGCCAAGTGAGTTCTTTTCCTTCTTTACTCAGTTTAGGGAGGCTTTATGGGAGGCGGTTAAGTGTCCCAGTGTTGTACTGCGAAGTCCCAGTACAACATCAGCACACCCACCCCAGAAAGCGCATGCTTTTTGGGGTGAGTGTACATGGGCCCCCAGGAACATCCGTGTTTCTTAAATGCAGATGCTCCTGGGATAACGGCCTGTCTGGAATGGCCCTTCTTCCTTTTGTTTCCCGTTACATGAGTCTTCCTTCCATTCTATCCATTTTTTTTCTTCCAGCTTTCATCATTTGGTTTAAGAACCTGTAACTATTTGTTAAATGGAGTCCACGTTTCTTTAATTTTCTTCTGTTTGTCTGACCATGTTTTTTTTTTGCTGCTTCTAATATTCATAACATCCAGTTGTATTTGTACCCACACATCTTCATACCCTTTTCCAAGTGTCCATTTATTTTTATCTTTCTACTTCAAACATATTCCTATGTGTGTTGCTCTAAATATCATTATTAATTCTTGATCTTGGTCCTTAATTCTTCTATCACCATATATCCTTTTAACAAAATTTGCATATTTATATCAAATTTTATTTCAATATGTAATTCAATCTGGTTTAGAATCTGATTCCAGAATTTTTATCTCTTCACACTCCCACCATAGATGTGAATACCATGCTTCCCAACTCCCTCAATGCCAACATTTGGGATTTAATTCCAGAATCATTTATGTCTGCTGAATTGGTGTTCTATACCATTTTGTTATTATTTTTAGATCTCATTCCTTGCATTTTTCCATTTTTATCTTATTTAAACCACTGATTATCTTATTTAAACCACTGGGATTTTGGCCTGCATCAATAGGAGCATAGTGTCTAGGTCCAGGGAAGTAATGCTACCCCTCTATTCTGTTTTGGTTAGACCACACCTGGAATATTGTGTCCAATTCTGGGCATCACAATTCAAGAGAGATATTGACAAGCTGGAATGTGTCTAGAGGAGGGCGACTAAAATGATAAAAGGTCTGGAGAACAAGCCCTATGAGGAGCGGCTTAAGGAGCTGGGCATGTTTAGCCTGAAGAAGAGAAGGCTGAGAGGGGATATGATAGCCATGTATAAATATGTGAGAGGAAGCCACAGGGAGGAGGGAGCAAGCTTGTTTTCTGCTTCCCTGGAGACTAGGATGCGGAACAATGGCTTCAAACTACAAGAGAGGAGATTCCATCTGAACATGAGGAAGAACTTCCTGACTGTGAGAGCCGTTCAGCAGTGGAACTCTCTGCCCCGGAGTGTGGTGGAGGCTCCTTCTTTGGAAGCTTTTAAACAGAGGCTGGATGGCCATCTGTCAGGGGTGATTTGAATGCAATATTCCCGCTTCTTGGCAGGGGGTTGGACTGGATGGCCCATGAGGTCTCTTCCAACTCTTTGATTCTATGATTAGCTTTTCCCACTTGTTTTCCATTATTTTATACATAGATTCTTTATCTTCTATCATTATTCCATATATTTTATTGTCCTTTTTTGCCTCTAAATCTCTCTTCTAATGTCTTGTCTATTATATTTTCTCTCTTACTACTTTCTTACGTTTTAATTTGTTCCCAAATTCCTCTTGGTGTTAATCAATTTATCCTGCCCTCTAATGTTTCCGATTGTTTCCATTCCATTAATTCCTTATTTTCTTTATATAAATCTTTAATTTTACTATATCTTTTAAGTTTCAATTTTTTTATGATGCTCTTATCCTCATTTCTTAAACTACCTATCAGGGCCTTCTTTGATAAATATGGAATCCATTTCTCTTTCCATTTCCCCCATATATTTAATGCTATTTTCTTTGGGCCTATTTTTTTTCTATTCACTCTTTTAAATTATTTGTAAATATTCCATAGTCTCCTTGATCATTATTTGCTTCATTCTCTGTTCTTATCCACTTCTCTTGCTTCTTCTCTACCACTTCCAAATTTGCTTTCAATTGAAATGCTTCATAGTATTTGTGTAACTTTGGTATTCCCCTTCCAATTTTTTGACATATATAGTTCTTTTTTACTTATTACTTGACTTTTCCCCTCCAAATATCCACTTCCTTATTTCTCCATCCCAATTTTTAATTTTTTGTTGTGTAATCTCTAGTGGTAGAGTTTGAAACAGATACAATAACTTAGGAAGTATGCACATTTTAATTGATCTAATTCTCATTGAAGTACTTAAATTCTTATCCTTCCAAATATTCATTTGTACCTGTATCCTTTCCCATGTTTTGTTATAGTTATAATCCCAGTACCTCATTGGCTTATTAGTTAAGTAAAATCCCAAATATTTAATTTTATTTTTTACTAGCTTGGGGACCCGGCGGTGCCCGGGTTATTTGAAAAAGCCATTGTTTGTCTGTGTTGCAGTTTTAGTCTAGATCCAATGTCATCTGGGTTCAGTGGATGCGGGTGAACTACAACTCCCATATGCAAGTCCCATCTTCCATTGTCCATCCGTCTCCAAACTGCACCAGGATGTGATGTGGGTCATGGGGGCTCTATGTGCCAAATCTGGTTTTGATCAGTCATTGCATGTGGGTTGCAATGGTCTCAAGAAGTGAATGAAGGTACTGCAAGTCCCATCATCAATGGTCCACCCTCCTCCAAACTGCACCAGGACATAGAGTGGGTCAGGGGGCTCTGTGTATCAAGTTTGGTGTTTATCGGTCATTGGATGAGGATCGTAGTGGTCTCAGGAAGTGAGTGAAGGTACTTCAAATCCCATCATCCATGGTCCATCCTCCTTCAAACTGCACCAGGATGTAGAGTGGGTCTTGGAGGCTCTGTGTGCCAAAAGCTGACTTCTTTGGGTCAATGTTGAAAAGGGAAGATGGCATCCTCTTTTGGGGCCTAGCAGTGGCCTATGAATGTGGTAGCCAATCAGAAAGCTGTGAATGTATCAGCCAATCAGAACGCTGCCACATACATACACTGCCCTCCTTCCTGCCGCATACAAACACTAACTTTTATTATATACATAAATTCAATATTTTATTTTTTTACAATCTTTCCTTCTCCAAATCCTTTCCCCAGGTTAAACCGCATCAGTTCTGATTTCAAAGTCACCTTTTCATGTGCTTATGGCCTTGTTTTCATGTCATTTTTTCTTGCTTGGAATTGGGGAATCACGTTTTGGATACAGTTCTTTGTCTAGAGACTTTTGGCTTTACTTTCAGTATTGGGCTCTGCTGTTTGCTGCATCAAGATTATTGCTGTAACCTATATTTTGGAATGATTTTTGAGGCCAGTATTTAGATGTACTTCTGCTTTTGCCTTTCGTGTATATCTTGGAAATACTTTGCTATTCTGTACTCCGGAGTGTACCATTGAAGTAGCTTTTCTATAGAACACCATTTTTTAAATAAAGTTTCAATCAGTTGATCGACTCCTGTTGACTGAACTATACTTGAATTAATTAGTTCTTTATTTTGGGAGGAAAGGCCTCACATAGGTTGGTGGGATGCAAGACAATCCCCACTTATATCTGTGAATTTGCAATTGTGTTTGTAACTATAACTGTATTTGTAATTGAAACCAAAGAAGAAAGAAAAACTTTGAAGACATATCGCAGCTGGTTTTGTAACTATAATGATTTAGAAAACATGAATGTTGCAAACGTAAATACTGCAAAACAAAGTCTGTCTCATTTGATTGTAACTGCAAATAAATGTGTACGTATATATCATCATCATCATCACCCTCCCAGGGGCCCCTCCCTCCAATCTCTCCCTCGGCCAATCACCTCCCATATGCAAATTTCCCCTCTACCTCACAATCCCTCCTTGCCAAACTTTGCATATCCCCCTACCTCCCAGGGGCCCCTACCTCATCTCCCTCCCTTGGCTAATCACCTCCCATATGCAAATTTCCCCTCACCTCACAATCCCCCTTGCCAAACTTTGCATATCTCCCTTCCTCCCAGGGGGCCCTCCTTCCTCCCTCTCCCTTGGCCAATCACCTCCCATATGCAAATTTCCCCTCTACCTCACAATCCCCCCTGCCAAACTTTGCATATCCCCCCTCCCTCCCAGGGGCCCCTCCCTCCTCTCTCTCCCTTGGCCAATCACCTCCCATATGCAAATTTCCCCTCTACCTCACAATCCCCCCTGCCAAACTTTGCATATCCCCCCTCCCTCCCAGGGGCCCCTCCCTCCTCTCTCTCCCTTGGCCAATCACCTCCCATATGCAAATTTCCCCTCTACCTCACAATCCCCCCTGCCAAACATTGCATATCCCCCCTCCCTCCCAGGGGCCCCTCCCTCCTCTCTCTCCCTTGGCCAATCACCTCCCATATGCAAATTTCCCCTCTACCTCACAATCCCCCCTGCCAAACATTGCATATCCCCCCTCCCTCCCAGGGGCCCCTCCCTCCTCTCTCTCCCTTGGCCAATCACCTCCCATATGCAAATTTCCCCTCTACCTCACAATCACCCCTGCCAAACTTTGCATATCCCCCCTCCCTCCCAGTGGCCCCTCCTTCCTCCCTCTCCTTTGGCCAATCACCTCCCATATGCAAATTTCCCCTCTACCTCACAATCCCCCCTGCCAAACTTTGCATATCCCCCCTCCCTCCCAGGGGCCCCTCCCTCCTCTCTCTCCCTTGGCCAATCACCTCCCATATGCAAATTTCCCCTCTACCTCACAATCCCCCCTGCCAAACTTTGCATATCCCCCCTCCCTCCAGGGGCCCCTCCTTCCTCCCTCTCCTTTGGCCAATCACCTCCCATATGCAAATTTCCCCTCTACCTCACAATCCCCCCTTGCCAAATTTTGCATATCTCCCTCCCTCCCAGGGGCCCATCCCTGTCTCTCTCCCGGCCAGTCACCTCCCATATGCAAATTTCCCCTCACCTCATAATCCCCCTGGCCAATCCCCACCCACATACGAATTCTGTCTACCCGCAAAGGGACTCCCTGAGAGTGGACTTGGGACCCAAAGGGAGAAGGCAGGCTGCTCCTCTCCTGGGGACCCTTTCCCTCTTGGGCCAGGTCTTCTCTTGGGGGGAGAGAGGGGGACACCTGGAGGGAATTGGGGGCCCGGGGCTTACCTTGGAGGAGCCACAGGAACATCCTCTGTGTTTTCGGGCCCCACGCGGCGATGTGGGTGCCTCGTCCTGACCTTCTGCAAAAGCAAAGGGAGGCCATGAAGGGGGCCCTTGGTGCCAGAACAGGGCTGCCCCCAAAGGGGCCCCAAGGGGAGCGGGAGGGGCGTGTGGCCCTCACCCTGAACCATGACGTGTGTGAGGCCATCCTGAGGGGGGCGCGCGGAGGCTCCTGGGCTGGAGCGTCCTCTGTGGGGGGCGGCCCCTGCTGGAGCTGCCTGGAGAGCCCTCTGCCCATCTTGGCGTCCAGGAAGGCAATGGCAGGGCCAACTGACGTGAGGTCCCTTCGAACCCCTGGTCTCCATGGCAACCAGGTAAACAATTCCGACCTGGAACCTGGAACCTTTTCAAATGAAAACAACCACAAGCCTGGAGCAGGAAGGAAGGGAGGGAGGGAGGGAGGGAGGAAGGAAGGAAGGGTGGCCCTGCACGTCTTCCCTTTTCCGCTCCTCTGCCTTGGAAGGCGGGACTCAGAGGCCACGGGGCCCTCTAACCTTCCTAATGCCGTGACCCCTTAATACAGTTCCTCATGTTGTGGTGACCCCCAAACATCACATTATTTTTGTTGCTGCTTCATAACTGTAATTTGGCTACTGTTATGAAACGTAATGAAAATATCTGCTATGCAGGATATCACTGGACCAAATTGGGCACAAATACCTGATACACCCAAAGTTGAATACTGGGGTTGATTCTGTCATTTGGGAGTTGCAGTTGCTGGGAATTATAGTATACCTATAATCAAAGAGCACCCTGAACTACAATAACGATGGAATTGACCCAAACTTGGCACACAGAACTCCCACGACCAAAAGAAAATAGTGGACGGGTTTGGTGGGCTTTGACCCTGAGTTTTGGAGTTGTAGTTCACCTACATCCAAAGAACACTGTGGACTCAAACAATGATAGATCTGGACCAAACTTGACATTTGGGAGTTGCAGTTACTGGGATTTATAGTTCTCCTACACTCAAAGAGCATTCTGAACCCCACCAACGATAGGATTGGGACAAACTTCCCACACAGGACCCTCATGCCTTGAAGGGACTTGCTGATGCGAACCTCCCTCCTGCCTCACACGCTCTCCCACACATGCACACCACGCTGCCATGTGCCAAGCATGCCTGCTCTCCCCTCCCCTGCTTGAAATCTCAGAAACAGCCCTCCCTTTGGCTGAGAAGCTGGACAACCACAGTGGAGGAGGGCCTTTGGTGGGAAGATTCGCCATCTATTTCCAAAAAGGAAAAAAGGACACGCTGAGAGGTCTTCAGTCTTCTCTGCCGAAGGGGTTTCTGAGGCCATCAGAAATATATGTTTCCTGATGGTCTTGGGCAATCCCTCTAAAGCCTCCCAACACCCAGGATGAGAAATGCTGCTCTCAAACCCCAGGCGGAGGCCCCCTTGGCAGGCAGGCAGGAATGGAGGGAGGGAGGGAGTAATATTGTATTATTAATAATAATATTATTAATAATATTGTATTATTAGTAGTAGTATTATATTGTATTACATTATAATATTATAACTATTATATGTATATACAATATATTATATTATTAGCATAGTACAATATCAGTATTATATATTACTATATTGTACTATACCACTATATAGTAATATTATTCATATGGAAGAAGCACTCTTAATTTCTTGTCACTGTCCAGCTAAAAATGGCACCTGGTTTTTTTTTTCAGTTTGTGTTTTATGTCCAGTTTCAGGATCTTCTTCCCCACTCCTCACTTCCATCTCTGCTCTTTTTCAAAAAAATTCTAGTTCCGTACCCTTTCGATGGTGCCTTTTCTCTCTCATCAATGGAGACGACATGTTTGTGACCTTTGCATCCATGCAACAGAGTAGCTACTTGGTCTGGCTTTTCAGCCAGCTCTACCTATATACCTTCATCAGCCTTTTCATCTACATGGTGCTCAGCCTTTTCATTGCACTCATCACTGGCTCTTATGAGACCATCAAGGTAAGTCTTTCCAGGGAACTATCTTGCCGTAGAGCTGGAGCCAAGCAGCTTCATTCAGAAGTTTTAACAAAGAGCTACCTTTAGGACCTGGATTCGTATGGCTTTCATCTTCCAGGATTATCTGATCTGCAGCACAGATAGGCATGGCAGGGATGAGCTGTTTATTTCAATCCCCTTGTACAGAGGTCCTCAAACTTTTTAAACAGAGGGCCAGGTCACAGTCCTTTAAACTGTTGGAGGGCCAGATTATAATTTGAAAAAAAAAACATGAATGAATTCCTATGCACACTGGACATTCCATAGATATATGAACTCCATTTTCCTAGTTTCCAACAGACCTCACAACCTCTGAGGATGCCTGCCATAGATGCCGGCAAAATGTCAGGAGAGAATGCTTCTAGAACATGGACACACAGCCCGAAAAACCTACAACAACACTGCACATATCTCATTTGTAGTGCAAAAAAGACTTTAAAACAATACAATAATTAAAATGAAGAACAATTTTAACAAATATAAACTTATTAGTATT
This sequence comes from Anolis sagrei, assembly GCF_037176765.1. NCBI lineage: Eukaryota > Metazoa > Chordata > Lepidosauria > Squamata > Anolidae > Anolis > Anolis sagrei. Next base: position 170,179,420 of record NC_090022.1, on the reverse strand, counting down.
TCATTGGGAAGTGTGGACCTGCTTTTGGCTGATGATAGGATTGTTGTTGTTCAATGTATTCAATGATATATAAACCCATTTTCCTACTTCCAACAGACCTCACTACCTCTGAGGATGCTTGCCATAGATGCAGGCGAAACATCAGGAGAAAATGCCTCTAGAACATGGCCATATAGCCCGGAAAAACCTACAACAACCCATTGTTGTTGTTGTTGTTGTTGTTGTTGTGTGTTTTCAAATCATTTCAGGCTTAGATTGACCCTGAGTGGGGGCTGAGTAAATTTATTTATTATTTATTTTATTTGCTGCATTTATTAACCGCCGCTCTCAGCCCTGGGGCGACTCGCGGCGGTGTACAACACATACAAAAAACAGTTTACAATGAGCCAACATGACAGTAACCAACATATCACTACTACACAAACATCTAATTACACTAAAATGATCCGCTTCGTCTTATCGTAGAATCATAATCAGTCTCGTAGTCATATTCCGTTCCGGTTGTCATTTCCAGTCACTGTAGCACTTAATTAAATGCCTTCTCAAAAAGCCATGTCTTCAGGCTCTTGCGGAAGGACATAAGGGAGGGCGCCTGTCTGATGTCAACAGGGAGGGTGTTCCACAGCCGGGGGGCCACCACCGAGAAGGCCCTCTCTCTCGTCCCCGCCAAACGTGCCTGTGAGGCAGGCGGGATCGAGAGAAGGGCCTCCCCGGACGATCTCAAGGTCCTCGTAGGCTCATAGGCCGAGATGCGGTCCGCAAGGTATTTTGGGCCGGAACCGTTTAGGGCTTTGTAGGATAACACCAGCACCTTAAATTGGGCCCGGTAGCAAATCGGCAGCCAGTGGAGCTGGAACAACAAGGGCGTTGTATGCTCCCTGCGTCCTGCTCCAGTTAGTAACATGGCTGCCGCGCGCTGGACTAGCTGAAGCTTCCGGGCCGTCTTCAAGGGCAGCCCCACGTAGAGAGCGTTGCAGTAGTCAAGGCGGGATGTGACCAGAGCGTGTACCACCGTGGCCAAGTCAGACCTTGGAGAGCCATATCCGGCCCCCGGGCCTTAGTTTGAGGTTCCCTGCCCTAGTATATACCTAGAAAAACTTTTCTGGATGTCTGGATGTCTGGATTTGCCAGGTTCTCCAATGTCCTGTCCTGTTGAATAATAATAATCAGAGTGGTGCTCCAGAGACTGGCTACCAGTCCATGTTGGGTTTTCAGGAAAGAAACAGCTAATGGGCACAAATATGGCACTGGACCCTTGCACGTTGGGAACAAATGACAGATCTCCCACATCAGACAATTGGGAAATATTTCTTTAGAACATTTTAAGTCATCTCAGGATCTGGCAGAAATGCCTCACCCAACCTCTTCTGTTTTTTCAGCATCAGTCTGAGGGAGAAGCGACTGTTACACAGCTCCATGCCTATATAGCTGAGTGCAAGGACAGCCCCAAATCTGGCAAGTTCCACAGGGAGAGTGCTTCCTCATGCTCCATCTTCTGCTGTTGTGAGCGGTAAGTTTGTACGGACACAGAGACTTCATGGACTGCCTAGCACACATTATAAATATCCAGATACAGGAGAATAGTCATATCATTCTCCGTTTTTGTGCCTTTCCTTTGACTCGCTTTCCTTGGACTCATAACAGTTTGGACAGGAAGGCTCCATCTTTGATCCAGTAGGATCAAGGACCTCAAAGAGGAAACTGTCTTTCTTCCCCCTTTGTCATAGTTCACTTGGGGTAATGAAAAGTTGGTTGTGGGACAGGATGTCAGTCCAAAGTTGGGAACCAAAACCATTAAGGATGTGCATGAAAGAACAGTGTGGATCCAGGCTTAAATGTCTCTCATGGAGTGGGCAATCAAAGTTGCTTCCTGTGAGCAACACTTCTCAAAGTTGCTGGAATTGGAGCAATTGGAGCAACTTTGATTGTGCTTTTTCTGCATGGGCTGCACTGGATGGCTCCTGGGGTTGCTCCTATTATTACAGGGTGCAGCAGTATAACTTCCTTTTTTTCAAAACTTAATAAAACCTATTGTATCAATCAGGAAATTTTTTTTAGATAATGTAGACGCATACCTAAAGTTTGTTTTACGTAGTTTTGAAGGTAGGTGACGTCCCCCATTCTCCATTCTCCATACACTGAGTAAACCGATTTCTGGCGTTTGTCATGACTCTTGGCAGCATAGCAGGCGTTATGTTGGCATTTTCTTCCTGGATGTTGATCTTCAAATCTTGTAGGGTCCTTGGGCAGTTCACATAAAGGAAGGAGCCTCCCACCACACTCCAGGGCAGAGAGTTCCACCGCTGAACGGCTCTCACAGTCAGGAAGTTCTTCCTCATGTTCAGATGGAATCTCCTTTCTTGTAATTTGAACTCGTCTCCTCTCTTTCCTCTCCTTTACAGAACCCCGTTGCAGGAGAATGTGCTGGTGAACTGACAAGGGGCTGCCTTGCCTCCTTCCTTGTGAGATACAAACTGGCCTGATTCTGGACTCCTGTGACTGCTGAGAATGAGGCCTGCTGTCCTCTTTTTTGGCAACAGCCAAGCCGTTGCAGACCATTGCCTCCTGTGAGCCAATGCCACTTCCACACAGAGTTGCTGAGATACTGGGACTGACTTTGGTATCTGAACAGAACTGGGACTGGGAAGGGAGTGGAGTTTCAGGCCGTGAGGGACTGAGACATTTGCCAAACAGCAACAGTTTTTAAAGGTTTATTTTGGAAGAAAAATGTCAAGTAGCAAGGATGTGGTTTTCAAGGGCCTTCAAGCATTCTGCCCGTAGGTTTCCACTACAGATAATTTATTTCCCACAGAAAGATTGACACGGGGGTGCCTGCAAAGCAAGGCCCCTAGAACAGTAAGAGGTTCAGGATGCAATGGAATAAAATTTAACCAAGCCTCGAATACATCGGAGCAGGCGGGGAGGGATTTTTAAAAGACTGGATGGAAGGCAAAGGCTTTCCCTGCCTCAAGAGCACAACTAAATTTCCTGTCCAATCCTATTCTACTCATTCGTGAGGAGGCCTTGTTTAGATTACTTAGCTTGGCTGGAATCCTGTTCTAGATCAGACAGTAGTGCCGGCATAGAGAAAGTACCATTTTCAATGTATTGTCGAAGGCTTTCATGGCCGGAATCACTGGGTTGTTGTACGTTTTTTCGGGCTATATGGCCATGGTTTAGAGGCATTTTCTCCTGACGTTTCGCCTGCATCTATGGCAAGCATCCTCAGAGGTAGTGAGGTCTGTTGGAAGTAGGAAAATGGGTTTATATATCTGTGGAATGACCAGGGTGGGACAAAGGACTTTTGTCTGCTGGAGCTAGGTGTGAATGGCTATCATATCTCCTCTCAGCCTTCTCTTCTTGAGGCTAAACATGTCCAGCTCCTTAAGCCGCTCGTCATAGCCAGGCGTCCCCCATTCTGTATCTTTGCATTTCATTTTTTCTGCCAAAGTGGAGTATCTTGCATTTGTCACTGTTAAACTTCATTTTGTTAGTTTTGGCCCATCTCTCTAATCTGTCAAGATCGTTTTGAATTCTGCTCCTGTCCTCTGGACTATTGGCTATCCCTCCCAATTTGGGAGATGATACAAAAGGAGCAGTCAGGTGATGTTCCCTTGGGATAAACATCTATTTGCCAATTACACTGATGAACTGAATTAGTAGGAAGGGAATATCTGAACTAGGTAGGACTATACACATTCTAATTCTCAAAGTGAGGTGGAATTTAGGACTGTGGATACAGAAGGTCTGTGCCTGGCGAGTCTTTATACTAAAGCCAAAAGTTCCCCAGTTGAAGAACACAACAGGTGAAGACAGACACAGAGGCATATTAGCAATCTGGCCAGAAACGATGCCAAGTATGGCTAATGCCAAAAATGTACAAGCATGCATAAAATACAGAGGCATGAGGTTTTATACAGCTGCCAGCTATTCAAACTTCCCGCTCTGCCTGCTCTCTCCTGATTGGAGACCGCATTTCCGTCTACAAACATACATGATCTCTTCGATCTTCTGGAGAGGCCCTTCTCTCGCTCCCGTCCTCATCGCAAGCACGACTTGTGGGGACGAGGGAGAGGGCCTTCTCTGTAGTGCCCCCCCCCCCCCCGGCTCTGTGTTTACTCCCCAATGCAGTCACCTCCTGAAACACACTTTCCAAAGGAAGCATCCTATTCCTTTGTTGAGCGGCTCTTACTGCCAATCGGTTTCTCTGATTCTTCAGATGGAATCTCTTTTCCTGCCATTTGAATCCCTTGCTCTGTTGTGTCCCAGTCTCCTCAGTGGGGCCTCCCTTAGTATGTTGAAACATGGCTCCAATGACCCTTCTCTCGGCCTCCTCTTCTTCATTGGCTCCTCAGAGGGATTCATGACTTCTGGACCTTTGACCCTTTTGGTGGCCCTTCCTTCTCTGGACCCTTCTGCCTGTCCCTCTCCTTCTTGGATTGGGGTCTCCAGAAATGGACACAGGATGATCCCAGGTGAGTTTCGGACCAAAGCAGAACAGAAGGAGGCTGTGACTCCCCTCCATCGAGACACCAGATTGTGACTGATGCAGCCTAGAATCACATTGGCCTCTTTTGCTGCAGCTTCACACTCTTGACACATTTCCCGCTTGCAGACTACTAAGAATAGGGTTTGCTACTATCCACACTTTTGGATTTCCACAAGGAGCAGATCCTCCAGGAAAGCATTTGAAAACACACAAACACACACTCACACAAATAGTTGTTCTTAAAGAAACAGAACAAATTTTATTGTCACAGCCATGCCATCATAGTCACAATATGATCTTAACTAGACACACACATTTGCATCAACTATGGTCCCTACCACACTGCCCCTTATCCTAGGATATGATCCCAGATTATCTACTTATCCTGGATTATCTGGCAGTGTAGACTCATATAATCCAGTTTAAAGCAGAAAATCTGGGACCAGATCCTGGGATAGAGGGCAGTGTAGATCCAGTCTACATGGCAGCATTGTCACCTTCTCTCACTTCTTCCTCTTAGGCCCCGTCTACACTGCCACAGAATCCATTTTGAAGTGCAGTTAATCAGAATTCTGGAACTGGATTATATGGCAGTGCAAATGAGGTTTATGGCTCCATCTCACACTGCCCATTTCATGCCGTTTGAACTGCATTATATGGTCCGTGCAGAGAAATGTGGGTGAGCCTGCACTCACCATACAATGTAGTTCTACCTGCACGAAAGGATCAGTGCGGATGATGCCTGAGTTGTGGGTCCTGGGCGGTTTGGGTCTCCCTCCCCAAAGGAATGCAAGGAAAGCGCCGAATTAAAACGAAAGGGGGACATTTATTCTAAACACAGATGTTTAAACCTGTAGAGCAGATATTATACACTTGGTTACAAAACAGACTATAGAAGAATACAATATTAAATCACAATTTACATCAGTGTTGCCCAACACGACAACCCTGGTTTAAAAGCCTATACAACAGAGAGAACTATGGCTCCATCTACACTGCCATAGAATCTAGTTTGAAACACAGTTAAAATGCATTCTGAAACTGGATTATATGGCAGTGTAATACATACTTCATCACACTAGAGAATGAATCCACTTTAAATCTGGTTGCTGCCTCCTGCAGAATTCTGGGCTTTGTAGTTTAGGGAGGAGACTTTAACAGCCTCACTAAACTACAAACCCCAGAATTCTGTAGGAGGCAGAAACCGGATTTTAAGTGGATTCATTCTCTAGTGTGATGAGGACAGCCTTATCTACACTGTGCATTTCATGCAGGTTGAACTGTATTATGTGATCAATGCAGACCTGTGTTGGATTAACATTGCCAGATTATCTGGCTGTGTAGATGCATATAATCCATTTTGAGGAAGATAATCCGGGATCAGATCCTGGAATAGAGGCCAGTGTAGATCCAGCCTCCATGGCAGCATTATCATCTTCTCCCACTTCTTCCTCTTAGGCCTCGTCTACACAGTCATATAATCCAGTATGAATCCCAGTTAATATGGGATAGAGGGCAGGATAGACCCAGCCTCATCTGCAGTTCAACCTGCACGAAAGGGTCAGTGTGGATGAGGCCTGAGTTGCAAACCCTGGGTCTCCCTCCCCAAAGGAATCCAAGGAAAGCGGCCAATTAAAAATAAAGAGATACATTTATTCTAATCAGATATTATTATACAAGACCATTTTGGACTAGACTATTATATCATATTAAATTACAATAAACCGAGAGTGGGGGGCTTCTCCAATCGCACTGTTCAAGGGCAGTTCTTCCCCTCCGGCACTAGGCTGTGGGTCCTGGGGTTTGCAGAGGAGGGAGGGGGCCCTTGGAAACCCCCCATCTGCCAGAGTGGCCTGGGCCTCCCTCCACGGCCAGCCCCGGATCCACAGGAGGCAGCCAGAGCAGCCAAAGGGGAAGAGCAGCGCTTTCACAGTGGAGTGGGATCCTCTCCTGCACAACAACACAATTACAATATACTAAATAACAACAAAGCAAAAAACCCAAATCTATGGAAGTCCTGTCTTCTCTCTCCTATTCTTGCAGGTGCCAGTCAGGGTCTCTCAATGGTCAGGTTCCTTCACTCTTAAGCGTCCCTCGCCGGTCAGGGTCCCTCGGTGGTCAAGCTCCCTTGAGGTTAATGTCCCTCGATGGTCAGGGTCCCTCGGTGGTCACTGTCCCTCGGATCCTCCGTCCAGAGTGGCCCTGCAAGAACGGCAGGGCAGCGTCAGTGGGGAGCGCTGCCCCCCCTCCTCTTCCTCCTCCGTGGCCCCAGCAGCCAGGCCTCCGTCCAGGTGAGTCCAGGTGAGGAATGGCCTGGACAGATGGGGGCTGCGACCCTGTGACTCTCCCCTGACCCCTACCCTCCTGACCCCTCTGATGGGGACAGAGGGAGGGATGATGGAGGTGTTGGGGGGGGGCAGGAGGAGGGAGGCATGGCAGAGCCTGGAGGGGAGGGGGAGGGGAGGAGGGGCAGGACCCCTGGGTGGGCAAGAGGGAGGGAGGCGCCCTTGTGGGGATGCCACCTTGGGGACGAGGAGGCGGTCGTGGCATCCCAGGCCGAGAGGGAGGGGTTGGGGGGGGCAGAAGTCAAAAGAGGCGGAGCCCAGCCCAAGTGGAGGAAGGAAGGTCCAGGGAGCAGGTGGTGGTCCCTCCCCTCCAGGCCCCCAAATCCCCCACAGAACAGAACAGAGCACAACGTTGAGCAATATTCGAGAAGACAAAACCCCGAAAGGAACAAAAATTAGAAATAAAATTTTAAAATAGGAGCTCTTGCTGATGGTCTTATTTGCCCAATTGAAGACTTTGTGGAAAATATCTGAAAAAGGATCTAACAATGTTTATTTGGCAAGGAAAGAGAGCGAGGATTAAATTTATGAACTTAACGGATGAAAAGAACAGAAGAGGCTTAGGACTCCCTGGTGTAAAATTATATTATGAAGCATGTGTATTAGTTTGGAGAAAGGATTGGACAACTCTCCAAAAAGCAAGAATACTGACACTAGAGGGATTCGACCTCAGGCAAGGCTGGCACGCACACCTGTGGCGTGATAAGAAGAAAGAGGAGGAAAACTTCACCAACCACTTTGTTAGACCATACATTAATACAAAGGGAACTTCTGTATCAAAGCTCCCTTGTGGATCTCCCCGCTAGAGGCAGGCCAAAGAAGAGAAACAGGAGGTGAGGTATGGCCCACCGCATAGTGCTGGAAATGGGAATCAGAACAAGGCACCTTCTTCCACATGTGGTGGAATTGCAAAAAAAAACAAAAATAAAATTCTGGAAAGCAATTCACGCCACCATTCAGAAGATATTACAGGAATAAATTAAGATTAGGTTGTTGTAGGTTTTTTGGGGCCATATGTCCATGTTTTAGATGCATTCTCTCATGACGTTTCGCCTGCATCTATGGCAAGCATCCTCAGAGGTGATAGATGCAGGCGAAACGTCAGGAGAGAATGCCTCTAGAACATGGCCATATAGCCCGAAAAAACCTACAACAACCCAGTGATTCCGGCCATGAAAGCCTTCGACAAGAAATTAAACTTAAATTGGAACACTTTTTATTGGGAATTACAGATGAAAAATTAGAGACGAATAAAGATGTCTTCTTTAACTATCTAATTTTCCCCAGCCCTTGCCTTCCCTCACTCCTTCTCCCCATTTCCCCACACCTCACGCAGTTCCCCCACCACATCCCTAACTTCCCTCCCTTTCTTCCCTGTTTTACCTAATTGGGAAATTTCCATAAAAATTAATGTTAAAAATGAAACAAGAGAGGGGCCAGAGGGGCCCAGGCAGTCTTCCTGCTCTGCTCTGTTCCCAGGGCCCCTGGTGGCAATGGGGCCCAGAGCGGGGGCGGGGCTTCTGCAGGGGGCGGGGCTTCCCTGGGCCAGGGCTGGGCAGACTCCCACCTCCTGGACGCTACTTCCCTTTGGGGCTGCGGCACAGCTGGAGCGCAGGTCTTCCTGTTGGGCGCGCACGCGGGGGATCGTGGTGTTCCTGCAAAGGGCAGAGAAAGCAGGGCTTGGGTCTCCTTCCATGGGGGCCTCTCTTAGGGCCTGCACTGAAGGAGACCCCAAGGCGGACCCTCCTCAGCTGTTCTTTCTGCCCTGCGACTCCAACTGCCTGGGTCTCTCTGTGTGCTTGGAGTCTCTACGCTCTGGAACTGATCAGACTAACACTGTTGTTTTGTTTTCCTTCCATCCCAAAGCTCTCTACAAACCTCCCTCCCTTCTTCCCTTTCTCCCTCCCGCCTTCTTGCCTTCTCTCTCTTTTCCACCCCTTCTTCCCTCCCTCCCTGTCATCTTCCTTCCTTCCACCTCCCTCACTTCCTCTCTCAGCCCTCCCTCCCCTACCACCCTTCTTCTTTTCTCTCCTACCCTCCCCTCCTTCTCCCCCTCTATTCCTCTTTCAACCCTTCTTACCTACTCCCTCCCTTCCATCTTCCATCCCTTCCTCCTTCCCTCCTCCCTCTATCCTTCCTTGCTTTGTCTTTTCCCTCTCTCCCTCCATTTCCTCCCTCCTTTCTCCTGCCTCTCATCTTCCTCACTCCCACCTATCTTCCTCCTTTCTATTTCTCCTTTCCTCGCTCAGTCCTCCTTCTCCCCTCCCATCTTCCATCCCTCCCTCCCTCTCTCCTCCCTCACTTCTTCCTTTCACTTCTTCCTTTCCCTTCCTCCCTTCCTCTCTCAGTTCTCCCATCTTCCACCCCTTCCTTCTTCCCTCCTCCCTTCCTCCCTCTATCCTCCCTTGCTTTCTCTTTTCCCTTCCTCCATTTCTTCCCTCCCTCCCTCCCTCTCATCTTCCTCCCTCCCTCCCACCCTCACTTCCTGCTTTCCCTTTCTACAGTCCTCCCTCAGTCCTTCTTCCCCATCATCCATCCCTTCCTCCTTCCCTCCCTCCCTTTGTCCCTCCCTCCCTCCCCTCCCTTCCTTCTTCTTTTCCCTCCCTCCCTCCCTTCTCCCCCTCTATACCTCCTTCAAGCCTTCTTGCCTACTCCCTCCTTCCCATCTTCCATCCCTTCCTCCTTTACCTCCTTCCTCCCTCCCTCCCTCTATCCTCCTTTGCTTTCTCTTTTCCCTCACTCCTTCCTTTCGTCCTCTTCTCTCTTTTCTCCCTCCCTCCCTCTCATCTTCCTTCCTCCCACCTCCCTCACTTGCTGCTTTCCCTTTCTACATTCCTCTCTGTCTTTCCCCTTCCTCCTTCCCTCTCTCCCTTTGTCCCTCCCTCCATCCCTTTCCTCCCTCACTGCTTCATTTCCCTTCCTCCCTTCCTCTCTGTTCTCCCTTCCTTCCCATCTTCCATCCCTTCCTCCTTTCCCTCCTTCCTCCCTTCGTCCCTCCCTCCCTCGCTCTCTCTTCACTTCCTTTCTCTTTTTCTTCCCTCTTTCCTTTCCTCCTCCCTCCCTCCATTTCTTCTTCCTTACTTTCCTCTCTCTATCCTTTCTTTCCTCCTCCTTCTTTTCCTCCCTCTTTTCTCCCTCCCTCCCTCTCATCTTCCTGACTCCCACCTCCCTCACTTCCTCCTTTCCCTTTCTCCCTTCCTTTCTCAGTCCTCCTTCCCCCCTCCCATCTTCCTCTCAGTTCTCCCTTCCCTCCCATCTTCCATCCCTTCCTCCTTTCCCTCCTTCGTCCCTCCTTCACTCTCTCTTCACTTCCTTTCTCTTTTCCCTCCCTCTTCCCTTTCTTCCTCTCTCCCCCATTTCTTCCTCCCTCCTTTCCTCCCTCTATCCTTTCTTCCTCCTCCCTCTTTTTCTCCTTCCCTCCCCCCTCCCTCCCTCTTTCTTTCCTCCTCCCTCCCTCCCTCCCTCCCTCCCTTCCTTACCTGTCCATCAGGTGGGTGGGTCCTTGGCGTACTCTGGGGGGTACCTCTGTCGCCTGCTGGCCGCCACCAAGCGCCGAAGAGCAGCTTGCAGTCCGTGCCGGGAGTGGAGGGCGGAGGTCCTGGCGAGGATGGCCTTGGTCTCCCAGCCAACTCGCCTGACTTCAGGGTCATGGTCGGCAAGGAGGAAGATCAGCCCTGGAAGGGAGAGAGGGAGGGAGGGAGGAGACAAGGTGAGGGAGGGCACACGGACTCCCCAGGGAGCCTCTCCCCCCAGGCCCAGGCCCTCTCAGGCCCCACTTACAGGCCTCGAAGGTGCAGACGTTACTCTGGGTCGCGATGCTGCCGATCTTGTGAAGCAGGTGACCTGGAAGGGAAGGCAGGCAGCAAAGAAGAGAGGGATGATCTCCTTGAGCAAAGAGTGCCCTGGAGTTCCCCAGGAGGGGCTCCAATGTTCTGCAATGAGGGTAGGGGGTCCCTCTGGGGAAAAGGCCCCTCCTGCTGCCCCAACGGCTGACCTGGAAGCCAGGGGTGGGCACGAAGGGGGCCAAGACCCTCCCGGTCCCTTACCCAGCAACATGGCTGCCACCTTCTTTGCTGATGGATGTTGGCTCTTAAAGAAAGGCAGGAAGCCATACACCTTCTCCTCCAACTCCCACCTGGAGCTGCAGTGCTGGATCTGGAGGAGAGAGCGGGGTCAAAAGAGGCCAGGCAGAAGGGCCCTTGACTGCCAGGCCTTAGGGCGACCACTCACCAGGCGCTTGCAGATCTTGTGCAGCAGCTCCTGCAGGCTGAAGGTGTCCCGCGCCAGAACGCTCTCCTCCAGGTGCCATCCGAGGACCTGCGCCGCCTCCCGGAGGGTCTCCCTCGCAGTCTTCCAAGAGGAGAAGGAAGAGGGAAGCTGAGCCAGGCTCCCTTGGAGGGCAAGGGCCCCCTCCCTCCTCCCTGAGCCCCATGGCCTTGTGGGGCCAGAGCTGGGCTTCCCTCCTACCTTGGCAACCTCCTCATCCTCATCTTCCACGTGCACCAGCACCGCCAGGAGGCCATGGATGGTCTGGCGCTCCTGATTGGGATCTTCTGGGCGCCAGAGAAGATGCTTGAAGCATTCCAGGGCTGCCTTCCGGATCTTGGCCGCCTCCTAAAAGGGGGAGTGAAAAGAAAGCCATCTTTCCCCCGTTTCCTTCCCTGAAGGCCCTTCTCAGGGCATGGGGAGAGGGAAAAGCCAGCTCCCTCCCTCCCTCCCTCCCCAAGGAGGAGGCCCAGGGGCCAAGACTCACGTGGTGGAAGAGAAGGCGGTAGACGGCAGCCAGGTGAACCTTCGCGGGGCCCCGGTCTTCTTCCTGAAGCAAGGGCTCCAGCCGGCCAGCCAGGTCCAGGAACTCCAAGGTGACGTTGTGGTGGGGGGATTGCAGCCCCGCAGTGACCCCGACCAGGAGCTCCTTAAGGCCCATGGTCTGCAAAGAGAGAGGAAGGAGGGCCAAGTCAAAGCGCAGCCCTGCGTAAGATGTACCCTGCAGAGGATGCCGGACCACAGGCCTCCCCCCTTCTTTGAGGAAGGAACCTTCCAGGATCTTCTTGCTACGACCTCAAGAGCAAGGCCTGCTGCGCGGAGCCTGGGCTGCGCTTGACTTACCTCCCTGTAGGTCTTGCAGAGCAGGAGAAGGCCCTGCCTGCTCTGATGTTGGACAGCCAGGCTGCGATGTTGGAGCCAGGCTGTGAGCAGCGTCCAGGTCTTCTCCGGGGAGTGAGGGCGCTGGCCGATGTGCAGTAACTGAAAGAGAAGAGGAGAAGCATGAGGGGCTAGAGCCAGGAAGGGAAGCACTGCCTCTCCTCGCCTCGCCAGCCCTAAGGCCCTTTCCAACCCCAAAACCCAGGCCGACCAACCCTCCTCACCTGAATATAGAAGGCCACCACGCCGGCTGAATGCTCCAGCGGCACTTCTTCCTCCCAGGTGGAACTCAGGTGCCGGAGAAGGGAAGAAGAGGACTTGAGGAGGCTCCTGCAAGACCAAAGAGACCCCCTGAGGAAACCCAGCCAGAGAGAACAAGCCGGGCCTCCTCCCTGAACCTCCTCCAGCCCTTGCTCCTTACTGCAATTGGAGGGCCATCCCCTCGGGGCAGACGCTGGGATCTTCGAACATCTTTTCGGAGGTCTCGTTGTGGGACACCCAGGCCACCCTCTTCACTAGCACGGAGACGATCTTCGCCAATTCTCTGCAGAAGAAAAAGGAAAGAAAAAGGCTTACTTCCCAGTGGAGGGTCTGAGTCCCCCATCAGGCCCCCCAAAAGGGTTGGGAGTCCCGCTGACCCTTCCTCCCCACCCTCTCCTTACCCTGGAGGAACGTAGCCACTGCTCCGGTTCCTGCTGGGTGCCTCCAACCCAGGCCTTGTGACCTCGATGAAGTTGGTCACCAAGGCGAGCAGAAGCTCCAGGAACCACCCCTCCAGGCGACAGCTCTCCTTGATGTGCTTCACGATCCCGCCGATGGCCCGCGTCGCTCTTGCCTGTGGAGAGAAAGGAGGAGGTTTGAACCTCAACAGAAGGAGGGCTCCTGGTCAAGGCTGGGAAAGAGGGGGTCCCATTCTCCTTCCCCTTACCGTGGCCGCATCCCCAGCAGGGCCGCCCTGTTCCTCGCCCTCCTGGGCCAGCCAAGGGCCCTCCTTCACCTTGGCCAGGAACAGGTCCAGCGCCGCCTCCAGGCAACAATACTGTGAATTTAGTACAGCGCATACTAATTCACCACAAGGCCTGTGAATGAAGAGAGGGAAGAGGGAGCCATGGTCAGGGCCAGCCTTGTCTCCGACCCCATGGGGAGACCGCTAGGGCCCCATCGGGACAGGGATGGGGCACCCCCAGGCCCAGCTCTCTTACCTCCCATTGGACTCCAGAAAGTGGTCCGTGGCCATCTTGAGGTGTTTGCGGGCCACGTAGTCCACTGCTTGCATGGCCTCTGCAGAGGAGGGACTGCAGACAAGCATGCAAAGCCGATGCAGATGTTCTTTCGCCTGAAAGCAAAGAAAGGAGGGAAGAAACAATGGCACCCGGCAGCCATGGAAAGGCCCCTGGGGCCAAAAGTGGAGGGAGAGAGTTGACAGGTGAAGTGTGTAGAATGCCTGCTGAGGGTAACTGGGCATTGGGCTCCCAACATACCTTTCCAGTGGCCAGAGAGACCACCAGGTGACGAACGGGAGCCGAGAAGAGCAGCCTACCTGAAGGCCGGATTTCTCTGGGACGAACCTGTCATCCGGAAGGTCTCTGCAGGAGGCCCCTCTTCATCTCCTGAAGAAGGCATTGGGCGATGCCTCTTGGGTGGTGGTCCCAGGCCTGGCCGGGGGGAACTCTGGGCCTTACCTGCTCTGGGTCCAGGGAGGACCACCTCCGAGGGTGAAGGGCCATGTCTACGGCTTCCTCGTGGCTCAGGGAACTGGAAGAGAGAGAGGCACAAGGAGGTGAGGCCTGGCAGGGCAGGGACGGAGGACAAGGAGCAGGGCTGTGGTTATCCCTCCCGGGCAATAGCAACGCACCTGCTCGAACTGGGGGGAGGGTCCCACACCTCATCCTCTATGCTGGCGATGTCTGCCAGCGTTGCCTCGTCGGCGTCCTGCAAAAGACAATTGGGCAGAGGAGTGAAAAAGGGGCCAAAAGAGAAGGAATGGGAAGGCAGCCCAGGGGAGGAGGACTAGAGTGGGAGGAAGGAGGTGAAAGGAGGGGCAGGGAGAGGAAAAGAGGTGGGGGTAGAGAGGAAGGCACCCACCCCTCTTTTACCGTCCCCTTCCCTTCCTTACCATCTTCTGAGTGAGCTCGTTGACACTGCAAGGAGAGAGAGACAAGAATGCAAGGTCAGAAGAAGTCCTCCCCTCTCTTCTCTCTGGTGGAGCCCCCCAAGCCCCCATGGAATAAGAGTGCAGGCTGAGGCCCCCTTGGCCTCAATTGGGAGAGGGAGGGAGGAGACCTCTGCCTGCCATGTTCCCCTGAAACTGGGAAGGAGGTACCTCTCTGTATTGAGGTCCAGGGCCACCCACTCCGGCAGGAACAACTCAGAAGGGATCCCAACTTCCTTTGAGCCCTGTTGAGGGGGAAGAAGGGGGAAGAAGAGGGAAGTTCGTGCTGTGCCTTTTGCCACACCCTCCCTCACTCTTTCCCAGGTGAATTCGTACTGCTAATCCTGGAGAGGGTTGGACTGCAACCCCCAGATCTCCTCCCCAATGACCACGCTGCCTGGGGCTGATGGGACTTAGAGTTGCCAGATTCCCACCGCAAGGGAGGCCTCTTCAGCCAAGGGCCACCTTGAACTCAAGGGGTCTTGGGGTGGCCCTGATCCAGCTCCCTCTTTCCAGCCCCCCTCTTTCACTCACCAAGTCTTTGGGTAGTTTGTTCTGCGGCGGAGTTGGGCTCTTCTCCGAGAGGAAGCTGCTAGAAGGGCAAGGGACAGAAGAAGAGCTCAGCTTGGGATCCCCTCCATTCTCCCAAGGTCCCCAAGGCCAGCCCCACCCCAAGGACCTTCCAGACCCTGGGAGGAAGGCAATGTTCTGGGAGGCCCCAAACCCCCAGGCCGCAGCCTGCCCTACCCTCCCCCCACCCCCAAATCATGGGCAGGAGGTACCTGTCTGCTCTCTCGGAGGACGTCAGGCTCCCCCTCTGCACTTCCAGGCTGCTGTCCTCCCAGGGCAGCTCCTCTCTCCCCAGAAACTGTAGGGAAAGGAAGGGAAACTCAAGGCTCCAACAAAGAAGGGCTTCTCCTTCCGCTACAACCTCTCTCCCTCCAGTCATGTTTGGACTGCCACCCCCAGCATTCCTCTCAGTTGACCACACTGTCAGAGGCTGCTGGGATTTACAGTCCAACGACACATGAGGGCTGTAGGATCTCCTCCGCTCTTCAGCAGAGGCCCACCTGGGAACCAAAGCGGAATCGCCCTCCTTTCTTGGATGCTGACCGCTGCCTTGGCCCAGCTTCTGTGAGGGACAGGGAATGAACGGGATGGAGGAAGCCAAGGGGAAAGGACGGCTTTCTTGCTCCAGAGGTCACCAGGGGACACTCAACCCACCACTCATCTCCTGTCCCTAAAGCTCTGTCTCCCTCTGAAGGCGGGCATCTCTTCTGCTTTGGTCAGACCCTGCCTGGAATGGGACTGTGTCCAGTTCTGGGCACCAACGGTCAGACCACACAGGGACAAACTAGACTGTGTTTAGAGAAGAGTGACCAAAAGGGTGAAAGGTCTGAGAACTATGACTCCCTTTGAGGACTGGTTGAGGGAGCCGGGAATATTTGCATTGGAAAAGAGAAGGCGGAGAGGGAATATGAGGGCCATGTTTTAATATTTGGAAGGGTGTCCCATGGGGGGGGGGGGGAGCTTGATTCCTGTGTCTACAGCTGCTGATAGAGAGTAGATTCACACATTCATAGAAGATATCCCCACAGGCCATGTAGTCCAGCCCAGTTCTGCCATTCAGTAGAAGGAAGCCCTACTGGACTCCCAGGCAGGAAAAGCCCTCTATCAAACAGCATTTTCTGTCAGGAATTTCTTCCTCATGTTTAGACAGAATCTCTTTTCCTGCAGTTGGAAACCATTGCTCCTTGAGGCCCTTGTCTCTGGAGCAGCGGAAAACAAGCTTCCCTCTTCTCAATGGGACATCTGTTCTGATATTCAAACCTGGCTCTCATGCCCCTCTCGGCCTTCTTTTCTCCAAGCTAAACACACTCTGCTCCCTGAGCTGCTCCTCATAGGAATGCGTGTCATTCAGTTCCTTAGCAAGCTTCTTAAGCAACCAATGTCCAATTGGCAAATTGCAAGCCCAGAGTTTTCCGGCCCATGGAAATGATCTGCCAGGAATGGGAAACCTAGAGTTTTTGTTTTATTGTTCTACCCCACCAACTGGCCAGACCACCAAGTTTGAAGGATTGATCCCAACATTCACCTGAGAGTCAATCCAAGCTAATTCTCCATGATTTGAGAAGCTGATGGATTTCACCCCACAGGGGACACAAGGCGGCTTACAAAATCCGGCAAGACTTTAATGCCGTAACACACACTTTACAATAAAAGAAATATAACCAACATAACCAAGGCTGGAATTAAACATGAACAACCTTAGATATGCAGATGATACCACTTTGAGGGCTGAAAGGGAGGAGGAGCTAAGGAGCCTTCTAACCAAGGTGAAAGAAGAAAGGGCAAAAGCTGGGTTGCAGTTAAGCATAAAAAAAACGAGATGATGGCAACCAGACTGATTGATAACTGGCAAATAGAAGGAGAAAACCTGGAGGCCGTGACAGACTTTGTATTTCTAGGTGTGAAGATGACTGTAGACACAGACTGCAGCCAGGAAATCAGAAGACGCTTCCTTCTTGGGAAGAGAGCAAGGACCAATCTCGATAAAATAGTGAAGAGTAGAGACATAACACTGGCAATGAATGGTCGCATAGTTAAAGCAATGGTATTCCCCGTGGTAACTTATGGATGCAAGAGCTGGACCATAAGGAAGGCTGAGTGAAGGAAGATAGACGCTTTTCAACTGTGGAGTTAGAGGAAAATTCTGAGAGTGCCTTAAACCGCAAGAAGATCCAAGCAGTCCATACTTCAGGTATGAATGCCCAGCTGCTCACTGGAGGGAAAGATATTAGAGGCAAAGATGAAGTCCTTTGGCCACATCATGAGAAGACAGGAAAGCTTGGAGAAGAGAATGCTGCTGGGGAAAATGGAAGGAAAAAGGAAGAGGGGCCGACAAAGGGCAAGATGGATGGATGGTATCCTTGAAGTGACTGGCTTGACCTTGAAGGAGCTCAGGGTGGCCATGGCCAACAGGGAGCTCTGGCCTGGGCTGGTCCATGAGAGCACCAAGAGTCGGAAGCAACTGAACAAATACACAACAACAAAAACCATAACACATACCCTATCATACTAAAAACACACGAGACAATGAAACAGATTAAAACATTCAACATATTCAAAGCTTAAAGTGCTGAGTCGTGAGTTTATACTGAGTAATTAGTCCATAGTCATGGCCAAAACTGTTGAACTCGAATTACGTATTGGCCTATTCTCTGAACGCCTGCGCACAAAGCCAGGTCCTTAGTTTTACCTGAAGACCAGGAGGGATGGGGCCTGCCTGATGTCACTAGGGAGGGAGTTCCACAACCGAGGGGCCATCACTGAGAAGGAAGGCCCTGTCTCATGTCCCCACCAATCATGCTTGCGAAGGGGGTGGGACCGAGAGCAGGACCTCCCCAGCAGATCTCAAAACTCTAGTTGGCTCATAAAGGAAGATAACTTCGAACAGGAAGTTGGACTAGAACCGTTTCTAGTAAATTACTAGAAATTTTGGACATCTGCGCCCAATCCCACAGTTTATCCCTCCAATTTTTGATGCTTTTTTTCCCCCCTTTCCAATCTTTGACAATCGTTATACATGCAGCACCGAAGCTGTAATGACAAATTTCTCTTTCCAGGCACATCCCTGGATTTTTTAAAACTTGGTTGTGGAACATTATATTTGTTACCTTGATCATTTTTTCCAATAAGCCTGCACCAATTCACAAGACCATCACACATGGAAGAAGGTCCCTTTCTTTATTTTATACCTCCAACAGAATCCTGATTGGAAATTATCTATTTTGGTGAGGAGAGCTGTGGTTGCATAACACCTCTTCCTCTATCACGGGCACGACTTGTGGCAACGAGGGAGAGAGCCTTCTCCGTTGTGGCCCCCCGGATATGGAACTCGCTACCTGGTGAGATTAGGCAAGCCCCCACCCTGGTAACCTTTAAGAAAGCTCTAAAGACTTGGCTTTTTCTGATGTGCCTTTGGAGAGTGACCATATATTCCAGTCCTGTTGTTTCACCTACACTGCTTCCCTCATATTGCACTTTCCCCCACCTTATTGAAAGTCTAATTCCACTGTTCAGTCCCCTATGAGCTCCTCCCCCACAAATGTACCTTTCCATTGCTATCTCATCCAGTGTTTTATCATTTTATGTCGTGCATTTGGCCCGCCCACTGTGTTTTATTTTCCACTATGTTATTTTGTACTGTTTATTTTACTTGATTGGTTTATTTATTTTATTGTGATGTTATTTTGTTGTTTATATTTTATGTTGCTGTAATGTATCGCTGGGATTGGCCTCATTTAAGCTGCTCTGAGTCCCCTTCGGGGAGACGGTGGCGCTGTAGAAATAAAGATTATTATTATTATTATTATTATTATTACTATTATTACTGCATAACACCTATAGAACACTTTATATCAATTGTCTGTAACTGAAGCCACCACTCTGAATTTGAAACCTTTATTCCACAGGTATTCCAAATGATCAAGATCTATGTTACTCCCCAGATGTTTTGCCCATGAAATCATGGAGGATTTTACTTAGTTGTCTTCCAGGTTATAACATAGGATGTATAACATAGGACAAATCTCCCCTTATGAACCGGCTAGGACCTTAAGATGATTTGGGAGGCCCTGTTCTCGATCCTGCCTGCGTCACAAATACGTTTGGCGAGGACGAGAGACAGGGCCTTCTCAGTGGTGGCCCCTTGGCTATGGAATGCCCTTCCTAGGGACATTAGATCGGCACCCTCCCTTTTAAGATTCCGGAAAAAAGGTTAAGACTTGGCTGTTTGAGCAAGTGTTTGAAAATGCAGTGTGACAGACATATGGAGATTGGACAACGTTTTTAATTAAGAGACGTAAATTATTTATATTTTACTAGCTGTCCCCTGCCACACGTTGCTGTGGCCCAGTCTGTTGATCTGGAAAATAAAGTAATGAGAAAGTGTTGGTTTCTAATATATGTAATTTCTTTCTGCTTATGGGTAAACAGTATTTCTTTCTGTTTCTTTGTGAGTGTTGATGTGGAAAGTGTTTAGTTTGCGCACCCTGTAACATGCAACATATCATTGTTCTTCTTTAAGGGTCCCTTTCAAATCTATGATACTATATCTGTGTGTGTGTGAATCATATCTATCTATCTATCTATCTATCTATCTATCTATCTATCTATCTCTATGGCTGGATGGCTCTTTGTCAGAAGGACTTTGATTATGTTTTCTTGCCCTGGTGAAGGGAGTAAGACTAGATGGCCTTAAGTATTTTCTGCTTGTCATGGGGGTTCAGTGTGGGAAGACTGCCCCAATTCTGTCATTCGTGGGGTTCAGAATGCTCTTTGATTGTAGATGAACTATGAATCCCAGTGACTACAACTTCCAAATGTCAAGGTCTATTTCCCCCAAACTCCATCTGTGTTCATATTTGGGCATATTGAGTGCTTGTGCCAAGTTTGGTCCAGATCCATCATTGTTTGAGTCCACAGTGCTCTCTGGATATAGGTGAACTACAACTCCCAAACTCAAGGTCAATGCCCACCAAACCCTTCTAGTGTTTTCTGTTGGCTATGGGAGTTCTGTGTGCCAAGTTTGGTTCAATTCCATCATTGATGTAGTTCAGAATGCTCTTTGATAATAGGTGAACTATAAACCCCAGCAACTACAACTCCCAAATGACAAAATCATAATTTTTTGAGTGATGGTCACTCCTTGTGTTGTGAGATGTTTTGTTACCAAATTTGGTGTGATTTCGTTCATTGGTTCTTTTGTTTTTAAGGTATTCATTATGCACAGAGCATTTATATAGATATAGATTGATCTTGTAATGGTTTTATATTATATGTTAATGTTTTTAAATGTTTTGTGGTGTTGTTGGGCATTGAATTGTTGCCTCTGTAAACCTCCCTGAGTCGCCTGTGGGCTGAGAAGGGCGGTATACAAATAGAATAAACAAACAAACAAACAAACAAATGAATTTGTACAATTTTGGCTATTAAACCAAGTAAAAAAGGAAACACAATTAGAGCCCTGGCAGACCGTGCAAAAAGAGTCTGCGAAGCCCACCTCCTCCAAGGTGAACTGAACCACCTCAACTGGGCTTTTCAGACCAATGGAGACTCCACCACAGACATCAGAAGAGCTGCTAGACCGAGAACAAGGCATGAGAGTCAAGACAGAGATCCACTCAGAAGAAAAGTGTTCTTGCCATACATCAAGGGAACTACCGACTGCACAGGGAAGCTGATGAGAAAGCACAACCTTCAAACTATCGACAGACTCACGAAGAGAATCCAACAAATGCTCCGTTCGGTGGTGGAAGGAAAAAATGTATTGAAACCAAAGCAATGTAAAGTAAAGATAAATGTATTACAAATAGTTGTTAACAATACAATAAAGATTTTTTTTAAAAAAACGACTCACTGTGACTCTTATACCTATTATACCTGATTTTCTTCATATGGACCTTTCATTGCTTCCTCCCCGAATACCATTGGATCGCTAGGCCATTTGAACAGAGTCTAATAGTTTTTCTTTCCAGTCCTTTATTAGTAGTTCCTTTTCTCCCAAGATTTTGCTATTGTTAATCTAGCACAGCGTTTCTCAACATGGAGGTCAGGACCCCTCGGAGGGGTCGCGAGGGAGTGTCAGAGGGGTCACTAAAGACCATCGGAAAACACGGTATTTTCTGTTGGTCATGGGAGTTCTGTGTGGGAAATTTGTCCAATTCTGTCATTGGCAGGGTTCAGAATGCTCTTTGTTTGTAGGTAAACTATAAATCCCAACAACCACAACTCCCAAATGTCAAGGTCTATTTTCCTCAAACTCCACCAGCATTCACATTTGGGTATATTGAGTATTTGTGCCACGTTTGGTCCAGATCCATCTACAGTGTTCTCTGGATGTAGGTGAACTACAACTCCAAAACTCAAGGTCAATACCCACCAAAGCCTTCCAGTATTTTTTGTTGGTCAAGGGTGTTATATGTGCCAAGTCTGGTTCAATTCCATCATTGCTGGAGTTCAAAATGCTCTTTGCTTGTAGATGAACTATAAATCCCAGCAACTACAACTCCCAAATGACAAAATCAACCCCACCCCCACCCCAAACCCAGCAGTATTCAAATTTGGACATATTGGTGGTGTTTGTGTCAAGTTTGATCCAGTGAATGAAAATACATCCTGCATATCCGGTATTTACATTACTATTCATAACAGTAGCAAAATTACCGGGCGTCCCCTGGGCAACATCCTTGCAGACAGCCAATTCTCTCACACCAGAAGCAACTTGCAGTTTCTCAAGTTGCTTCTGACATGATTTTTTTTAAAGTAGCAATGAAAATAATGTTATGGTTGAGGAACTGTATTAAAGGGTCACGGCATTCGGAAGGTTGAGTAACACTACTCTTGTTGTTGTTCATTCGTTCAGTCGCTTCCGACTCTTCGTGATCTCCTGGACACTGTTCTAGCAGCAACAAATCTATATTGACATACTTCTTCATCTCCTTTGCTAATTATCTCTCTAAATCGCCCTAAAAGACACTCTTCTGGGCCTTTCTTAACCTTATTAGTCATAATTTTGCTTGTTTCTTTAATCACATTTTCCCAAAGATCTTGTACCATCTTACAAGTTCACCAAATATGGGAAGAGCGCTTTTCTGCGTCTTGCACCTCCAACATTCCCTTTGGTGAAATTGATCTATTTTGGCCCATTCATCTCTGTGGTTATAAAACAGGTGATGGAGGTGGAGGATGAGGAGAAAGAGTTGTCCTCCCTGTCCCTGGGGCAGAGGCCCAGAAGAAGGGGAGTGTGCTGGCCTGAAGCAGATGAGCCTCGTGGCAGTGGAGGACAAGGCGCAAGCCAGGAAAAGGCTCTGCCCCGGACTGGGGCTAATGGGCACAACTTCCTGGGCATGGCCGTGGACCAGACAAGCTGCCGAGTGTGAAACACTCCCACCTCCCTGCAACAACCCCCCTGGTTTTGTTCCTTGACAAAAGTGAAGGAAAAGTTGATAAAGAGAAGACCTGGTTATGGCTCACAAATGGAACCCTGAAGGAGATAGAAGACCTGATTTCTAAAAGGTTCCTGAGAGGGAGAGGCCTCCTTCCTTACCTTCGACGCTGGCCTCACTTCAATGATGTGCGACGGTAGAGAGGGCTCCTCCGCGCAGGTTCCTTGTGGCTCCTCCACGCAGGTTCCTTGTGGCTCCTCCACGCAGGTTCCTTGTGGCTCCTCCGCGCAGGTTCCTTGTGGCTCCTCCGCGCAGGTTCCTTGTGGCTCCTCCACGCAGGTTCCTTGTGGCTCCTCAGCGCAGGTTCCTTGTGGCTCGGGAGGTCTGGAAAGGGGCAATAGAAGGCCACACAGCATGAGAGACTGGGGCATCCCACCCCCTGGATGGGGCCAAGGGTCCTGCAGCCCCCCTGGCTCCCTCCTTCCCTCCAATGGATGGTCCTGGAGGCACATGGGGCCCCATGAGGGCATCCCTCTTCTCCACTCCAAGGGACTTAGCAAGAGATTGACCCCTGGAACTGGCTGCCACTGGGAGGGAGGGAGAGCTCTGGCAAGGCAACTAGGGGTCTGCCTGAGGATTGAGTGGCGGGAGTTTGGGATTGAGAGGAGGAGAGGGATTTACATGTGGCTGGTGACTGGCTGGCCCTTTCCACGCTCACCAATCCGCACCCACATGCAAATTCCCTCTGCATAGAAACCTCTCCATCCTACGGGCCCCTCTCGCTACTTCCTCCGCCAGCCAATCAGCACCCACAGGCCCGTAGCCAGGATTTCGTTTCGGGGGGGGGCTGAATTTTTTTTCAGGGGGGGTTTCGGGGGGGCTGAGTTTCGGGGGGGGGGGCTGAGTCTGAGTGAAAGAGGGTCTAGCCTAGCAAACCTTTTGTATCATTACCCCAATACCCCCATGCACATGGGATATATTGAGTATGGTGATCAGATCATGATATGAATAAACATAACAGTTTAAAAAATGCACCAATAAGGCCTTTTCGCGAACCACCATGAAAATTTCGGGGGGGGCTGAAGCCCCCCGAGCCCCTCCCCTGGCTACATGCCTGAGCACCCATATGCAAATTCCCTCTCTCTCACCCCTGCATAATGTCTGCCTCCCTGAGGCCCCTCCCTCCTGCCCTTCCACAGCTAAGCCCCGCCCACAAACATTTTCCCCTACGGCCTAGACTAGTGCCTGCTCCCAGTCTGTTGCATGGAACCCTATTGTTCCACAAAAGCACCCTTAGGGGTTCCATGGAAAATCTTAAAAATCAAATTTGAACAGGATTTTAAAATCAATTCAAACAGGTCTACATATTAGATTGTCTCTAATGAGAAGGAAGAGTCTGGTTTTAGCCCTGGCTACAGGACAGAGAGGGCTTTGGTTGCCTTGGGAGATGATGTACGCAGAGAACTAGACAGGGGAGTGTGTCCCTGGTGGTTCTCTTGGACCTCTTAGCGGCCTTCAGTGCCATCGACCATGGTATCCTTCTGGTTCCCCTGGCTGGGATGGGACTCGGGGGCACTGTTTTACAGTGACACCGGTCTTTCCTGGAAGGACGGACCCAGAAGGTGGCACTAGGGGATGCCTGATTGACCCTATGGCCATTGGGGGGTCCTGCATCATCCGGAGTTTTGGAGTTCAGTGCGATCTGTACACAGATGACACCCAACGCTACTGCTCATTTCAACCGAAGGCGAAGGATGCCACTCAGACCCTGAACCAGTGCAGCTGTAATGGACTGGATGAGGACAAACAAATTGAAATTGAAACCAAACAGTATCAATCGTAAGGCAGATTAAGGTATAGGAGGCAACCTGTGTTAGATGGGGATACACTCCCCTGGAAACATCAGGTCTGCACTATGGGGGTCTTTCTGAACTTCTCACTACGCCTGGAAGCCTAGGTGTCGGTGGTGGCCATGTGCCGTTACACCCAGACGCTTTGTAAACCAAACTCTGATGTGCTGTTCCTATGTCTGATTGAACTGCTGGGGCTTTCTGGAGAAAATTGAGATAATAAAAAATGGAGTCCACTGCGAGGTCTAAACATCAAAAAGGGGATATTTATTTCAATAGTTGCTCTCAATAGTTGTTCCCAATAGTCAATACAATTATTCTCTCAATAGTAAATTAAACCTATCTCACTATACTTAACTCAATACTCCTCCATTCAATAGACCTCAATTATTCTTATCTCAATAGTTGTTAATTTAGCTTATCTAACTATATTATCCCAATTGTACTTATCTTAATTCTCAATTGCTCAATAGCTGATCTCAATAGCCAGTAGTTTTTGCGGTGGTTTTTTCTGGGCTCCCCTATTTGGCCCTCAGCATATCCAAAAGGCTTCTTTGGAACTGAACAGGGTAGGGAAATTCTTAAAAGGAAAACTCTCCCCAGGAAAAAGGGCGGGCTCTAAGAGCTGCACCCTAAGCCAATCACTGCAAAGGGTTTGCAGGCTGGGTCCCCTTTTTCCCGCCTTTGGCTGCAACTCTAGGACTTGCAAGCTGCAGAAACTTCTAAAGGAAAGGGCAAAGGCAGCCGAATCAAGCAACGAACAAAGGTAATAGTCCCAGTCTCATGGGAGACGGAACAGGCCAGGAGGGCCTTTGCACAATTAAAACTTATGTGCCAGCTGCACCTGTACCTTGAGAAGCCAGACTTGGCCATGGTGATCCACGCCTTAGTTACATCCCACCTAGACTACTGTGACAGGTTCTATGTGGGGCTGCCCCTGAAGAGTGCCCGGAAACCCAATTAGTCCAAAGAGCTGCAGCCCAGGGAGCACACAACTCCTCTGCTACAGCACCTGCACTGGCAGCCAATTTCTTTCCAAGCCTGATTTAAGGTGCTAGTTTTAACCTTTACATCCCTAAATGGTTGAGGTCCAACTTACTTATCTGCCCACACCTCCTCATACCAACCAGTTCGCTCTTTAAGATCTTCAGGGGAAGCTCTACTCTCACTTCCACCAAAGTCGCAAATGTGGCTGACAGCAATGAGGGAGAGTGCATTCTCGGTGGCCTTCCCGAGCCAGTGGAACAGCCTCCCGAAAGAAATTAAAACAGTGCCCTCCTTTCTTCTTTTAAGAACCAATTAAAAACTTTCCTGTTTAGACAGACTTTTGGTGAAGGAAATTAATCTGGAGTGACGGAAAACGCCATCACGTTACTGACTGGAGTAGAGTGCAATACCGTGTTTTGTATAGATGCTTGTAAGGACTTCATTGCATTAAGGTAATTAAACGGGTGAAAAGATTCAGCTGAGTAGAGCTCCCCTTTCCTATAAAATGGGAGAACTGTTTACCCTCACCACACTACCATGCAACTCAGTATGTATCCGCATTCTTTGAGTTAATTTCTCATCACATTACAGTTCTGGGCTTATTTTCAAGGCTTTTTTTTAAATTGTTTTGGCAAAGACCTACTTTCTCGGTGAGGAAAAGGTAATGGCGGTGACGGAACTTTTACTAACCGCCCAGTCTTCTGTGTGCCCGGGAGGGAGTCTCCCACAACTTCCCTGCCCACATTTTAAACTGGGAGCAACAAATGCCACTACATTACAGGAAAGGTCAAACTTCCCAATGATTCAAAAAAATCAATTTCCTCACCAGACCTCAACAGACCTCACTACCTCTGAGGATGCTTGCCATAGATGCAGGCGAAACGTCAAGAGAAAATGCCTCTAGAACATGGCCATATAGCCCCAAAAAACCTACAACAACCTAATTTCCTCACCACCTCCTGACATGTTGAAAAAGACTGCTGGCCCCCACACTTAAAAACTACACAAAGATTGCTCTCTCCTAAACTTGAGGCCAAATGAATGTGGTGGGATCAGGGGCTTCCTGAATTTTAAGTGGAATTTAGTCTATGTGATGAAGTGGTTAGATGTTTTTATTTATATTTTTAACATGACTGAGCTTTGGAGAGCTTCTGTTCAACCATTTCAAAGCTCCCTGCTTGAGCGGTGATGGCATGATCATCAGCACAGTTGAAACTCTCTGTCCCTTCTTACACAAATTATCAGCAGTGGTTGATCATTTGTGTAAATGTTGAACATTGATGGAGCAAGCACGCTCCCTTGAGGCAGACTGTTCTTCTGTTTTCACCATCTACTTCTCTGGCCCTGAAATTCAACAAAAAAAGCTCCTGTTTTGTAGCAGATTTCCTATGAAGCGGGTTAGGCGATAGTCCTTTGTGATATTATGATTTTTCCTCAGGAGAAGGAGATTATTTACATAGGCTGCTGACAGGTCTATGAAGACAGCTCCTGTAATCTGCTGCTTTTCAAAGCCGTCTTCTATGTGCTGAGTCAGGTTCAACACTTGTGATGTGTAGCTTTTGCCTTTCCTGAAGCCAGCTTGCTGTGGGATCAGAAATGGGTCTACTTTTTCCACGATTCTATGCAGAATAAGTCTCTACAGAACTTTGTAAAGATGGCACAGCAAAGAGATTGGTCTATAGCTTTTTGGATCGTTGCGGTCTTTGCCTGGTTTCAAGATGGCCATGACTCTTGTTTTCCTCCAGATTTTGGGGATCTGACAGGATGCAATGCAGTTGTTCATCGGCTTTAGCAGCCAGCACCTTGCTTTTGAGCCAAAGTTCTTAATTTGTTTCATCCCTAGATCTTCCAGGCCAGCTGCTTTGCCATTTTTGCATCTATTGAAGGCCATGTCCAATTCAGTAGATGTAAAGGGTTCATGAAGGTTGTTCTCAGTTTCAGGTTGTCTGACTATTGGTTTCCTTCCTACTTTGGTGGCAAGGTTGGGTTTCCCATTCTTCAGAAGTTGATGCACTATCTGATCTCCCTTTATGTTGGCATGAGTATTAGTTTGTGGGGAATCATTGCTCAACTGTCTTAGCAGCCTCCACGCCTTCTGACTGCTCCTTCCCATGTCGACTTCAGTTCTTTCTTGGCTTCAGAGATGGAGGACAAAATGCTCTGCACTGCCTGAAGTTTGCTCACTAAATGGGTCTTCGTTGTGGAGCCTGTAATAGTCTTCCAGCAAGGCAGCTGTTTCAGGAGTAATGCCCCGAAGGAAGTGTGTTCTGCAGCCTCTCAGTGTAGAGGCTCGTGAGCAGGTTTGTACTATTTCAATAAAGTGCTTGTGTTCCTCGGGGATTGGGGTGAGCGATATGATCTTGTCATGGAACATGCCTGAGAATTTAGTCTGATCTGCCTTTCTGAAGTTGAATCTTTTTTAAAATCGGACTTTCTGAGGCCTTATAGTTGGGAACAATTGGCATACTATTGGTCAGTGCTGTGTGTTTGGTATTGGTGGTCCCACTGATTTAGTGCATTGCTGCACAATGCTGTCGCTCACAAACAAGAGGTCTGGGTTGTATCCTCGGTGCCATCTCCCACTGTTGTAGGATGGTGGGAATCTACTATCATGAATAAGTGATGGTTTGTGCAGTTCAGCCCAGGAGAGGAAAGCCTCTCCATTTTTATCCTCCTGGGCATAGCATCATACATGGCTTATGGCTGTTAAAGTCACCAATTACAACCTCCCTTTGGTGCCTAACAAAGTTCTCAGGAGAGGAGAAACAAAACTCTTCATTTGGGGGTTTGTACACAGAGGTAAATGTGATGTTATTAAGCTCTACTCTATAACCTTTATATTGTTTTCTTCAGTGTTATGGGCACTGCTGACTTGGAGGCCTGCTTTTACAAAGACAGTGCTTCCATATTGTGCATGTGGTCTTTTTGCTACTAAGATCATTCCTGGAACTTTTGGTTGCTTCTGTTGTTTCTTGGACACACAGCACGTCACATTTCTTATCTCGACACAGTTCATGGGGCAGCTGTTCTTTGGCCGCTGACACGAGTGAACTACAACTCCCATATGCAAGTCCTATCTTCCATTGTCCATCCTTCTCCAAACTGCACCAGGATGTGGTGTGGGTCATGGGGGCTCTATGTGCCAAGTCTGGTTTTGATCAGTCATTGGATGTGGGTTGCAATGGTCTCAGGAAGTGAATGAAGGTACTGCATGTCCCATCATCAGTGGTCCACCCTCCTCCAAACTGCACCAGGATGTAGAGTGGGTCATGGGGTGCTGTGTATCAAGTTTGGTGTTTAGCAGTCATTGGATGAGGGTCGCAGTGGTCTCAGGAAATGAATGAAAGTACTGCAAGTCCCATCATCCATGGTCTGCCCTCCTTCAAACTGCACCAGGATGTAGAGTGGGTCATGGGGGCTCTTTGTGCCAAGTTTGGTGTTTATCGGTCATTGGATGAGGATCGTAGTGGTCTCAGGAAGTGAGTGAAGGTACTTCAAGTCCCATCATCCATGGTCCATCCTCCTTCAAACTGCACCAGGGTGTAGAGTGGGTCTTGGAAGCTCTGTGTGCCAAAAGCTGACTTCTTTGGGTCAATGTTGAAAAGGGAAGATGGCATCCTCTTTTGGGGCCTAGCAGTGGCCTATGAATGTGGTAGCCAATCAGAAAGCTGTGGATGTATCAGCCAATCAGAACGCTGCCACATACATACATACACTGCCCTCCCTCCTGCCGCATACAAACACTAACTTTTATTATATACATAAATTCAATATTTTATTTTTTTTACAATCTTTCCTTCTCCAAATTCTTTCCCCAGGTTAAACCGCATCAGCTCTGATTTCATGTGCTTATGGCCTTGTTTTCATGTCATTTTTTCTTGCTTGGTATTGGGGAATCACGTTTTGGATACAGTTCTTTGTCTGGAGATTTTTGGCTTTACTTTCAGTATTGGGCTCTGCTGTTTGCTGCATCAAGAAGATTATTGCTGTAACCTATATTTTGGAATGATTTTTGAAGCCAGTATTTAGATGTACTTCTCCTTTTGCCTTTCATGTATATCTTGGAAATACTTTGCTATTCTGTACTCCGGAGTGTACCATTGAAGTAGCTTTTCTATAGAACACCATTTTCTTTAATAAAGTTTCAATCAGTTGATCGACTCCTGTTGACTAAACTATACTTGAACTAATTAGTTCTTTGTTTTGGGAGAAAAGGCCTCACATAGGTTGCTGGGATGCAAGACAATCCCCACTTATATCTGTGAATTTGCAATTGTGTTTGTAACTATAACTGTATTTGTAATTGAAACCAAAGAAGAAAGAAAAACCTTGAAGACATATCGCAGCTCGTTTTGTAACTATAATGATTTAGAAAATATGAATGTTGCAAACGTAAATACTGCAAAACAAAGTCTGTCTCATTTGATTGTAACTGTAAATAAGTGTGTTTGTAGTACGTATTTATCATCATCATCATCATCATCATCATTTAATAACTTATTAATCGCCCTCCATCCAAGAATGTTCCAGGTGATTTACAGCTAAATTATAAAAGATAAAATACATACATACAAAAATTAAAAATTAACAGAGATCGAATGCTCTAGTAAACCGCCAGGTCTTAAGTGCGAGAGTAAAAGGCCCTAAAAATACTTCTACCTACTTGGCAAACTTTGTATATCCCCCTCCCTCCCAGGGGCCCCTCCCTCCTCTCCCTGCCTCAGCCAATCACCTCTCATATGCAAATTTCCCCTCACCTCACAATCCCCCCTTGCCAAACTTTGCATATCCTCCTCCCCCCCAGGGGCCCCTCCCACCAATCTCTCCCTCGGCCAATCACCTCCCATATGCAAATTTTCCCTCTACCCCACAATCCCTCCTTGCCAAACTTTGCATATCCCCCTCCTTCCCAGGGGCCCCTCCCTCCAATCTCTCCCTCGGCCAATCACCTACCATATGCAAATTTCCCCTCACCTCACAATCCCCCCCTTGACAAACATTGCATATTCCCCTACCTCCCAGGGGCCCCTCCCTCCTCTCTCTCCCTCGGCCAATCACCTCACATATGCAAATTTCCCCTCTACCTCACAATCCCTCCTTGCCACACATTGCATATCCTCCTCCCCCCCAGGGGCCCCTCCCACCAATCTCTCCCTCGACCAATCACCTCCCATATGCAAATTTTTCCTCTACCTCACAATCCCCCCTTGCCAAATTTTGCATATCCCCCTCCCTCCCAGGGGCCCCTCCCTCCTCTCTCTCCCTTGGCCAGTCACCTCTCATATGCAAATTTCCCCTCACCTCACAATCCCCCCTTGCCAAACTTTGCATATCCCCCCTCCTTCCCAGGGGCCCCTCCCTCTTCTGCCTCCCTTGGCCAATCACCTCCCATATGGTAATTTCCACTCACCTCACAATCCCCCCTTGCCAAACTTTGCATATCCCCCCTCCTTCCCAGGGGCCCCTCCCTCTTCTGCCTCCTTTGGCCAATCACCTTCCATATGCAAATTTCCCCTCACCTCACAATCCCCCCCTTGCCAAACTTTGCATATCCCCCTACCTCCCAGGGACCCCTCCCTCCTCTCTCTCCCTCGGCCAATCACCTCACATATGCAAATTTCCCCTCTACCTCACAATCCCTCCTTGCCAAACTTTGCATATCCCCCCTCCTTCCCAGGGGCCCCTACCTCTTCTGCCTCCCTTGGCCAATCACCTCCCATATGCAAATTTCCCCTCACCTCACAACCCCCCCTCACCAAACTTTGCATATCCCCCCTCCTTCCCAGGGGCCCCTCCCTCTTCTGCCTCCCTTGGCCAATCACCTCCCATATGCAAATTTCCACTCACCTCACAATCCCCCCTTACCAAACTTTGCATATCCCCCCTCCTTCCCAGAGGCCCCTCCCTCTTCTGCCTCCCTTGGCAAATCACCTCCCATATGCAAATTTCCCCTCACCTCACAATCCCCCCCTTACCAAATTTTGCATATCCCCCCTCCTTCCCAGGGGCCCCTCCCTCTTCTGCCTCCCTTGGCCAATCACCTCCCATATGCAAATTTCCCCTCACCTCACAATTCCCCCTTGCCAAACTTTGCATATCCCCCCTCCTTCCCAGGGGCCCCTCCCTCTTCTCCCTCCCTTGGCAAATCACCTACCATATGCAAATTTCCACTCACCTCACAATCCCCCCTTGCCAAACTTTGCATATCCCCCCTCCTTCCCAGGGGCCCCTCCCTCTTCTGCCTCCCTTGGCCAATCACCTCCCATATGCAAATTTCCCCTCTACCTCACAATCCCCCCTTGCCAAACTTTGCATATCCCCCTCCGTCCCAGGGGCCCCTCCCTCTTCTCACTCCCTTGGCCAATCACCTCCCATATGCAAATTTCCAGTCACCTCACAATCCCCCCTTGCCAAACTTTGCATATTCCCCCTCCTTCCAAGGCCCCCCCCCTTCTGCCTCCCTTGGCCAATCACCTCCCATATGCAAATTTCCAGTCACCTCACAATCCCCCCTTGCCAAACTTTGCATATTCCCCCTCCTTCCAAGGCCCCCCCTCTTCTGCCTCCCTTGGCCAATCACCTCCCATATGCAAATTTCCACTCACCTCACAATCCCCCCTTGCCAAACTTTGCATATCCCCCTCCGTCCCAGGGGCCCCTCCCTCTTCTCACTCCCTTGGCCAATCACCTCCCATATGCAAATTTCCAGTCACCTCACAATCCCCCCTTGCCAAACTTTGCATATTCCCCCTCCTTCCAAGGCCCCCCCTTCTGCCTCCCTTGGCCAATCACCTCCCATATGCAAATTTCCAGTCACCTCACAATCCCCCCTTGCCAAACTTTGCATATTACCCCTCCTTCCAAGGCCCCCCCTCTTCTGCCTCCCTTGGCCAATCACCTCCCATATGCAAATTTCCACTCACCTCACAATCCCCCCTTGCCAAACTTTGCATATCCCCCCTCCTTCCAAGGGGCCCCTCCCTCTTCTGCCTCCCTTGGCCAATCACCTCCCATATGCAAATTTCCCCTCTACCTCACAATCCCCCCTTGCCAAACTTTGCATATCCCCCCTCCTTCCCAGGGGCCCCTCCCTTTTCTCCCTCCCTTGGCAAATCACCTCCCATATGCAAATTTCCACTCACCTCACAATCCCCCCTTGCCAAACTTTGCATATCCCCCCTCCTTCCAAGGGGCCCCTCCCTCTTCTGCCTCCCTTGGCCAATCACCTCCCATATGCAAATTTCCCCTCTACCTCACAATCCCCCCTTGCCAAACTTTGCATATCCCCCCTCCTTCCCCGGGGCCCCTCCCTCTTCTGCCTCCCTTGGCCAATCACCTCCCATATGCAAATTTCCACTCACCTCACAATCCCCCCTTGCCAAATTTTGCATATCCTCCCTCCTTCCCCGGGGCCCCTCCCTCTTCTGCCTCCCTTGGCAAATCACCTCCCATATGCAAATTTCCACTCACCTCACAATCCCCCCTTGCCAAACTTTGCATATCCCCCCTCCTTCCCAGGGACACCTCCCTCTTCTGCCTCCCTTGGCCAATCACCTCCCATATGCAAATTTCCACTCACCTCACAATCCCCCCTTGCCAAATTTTGCATATCCCCCCTCCTTCCCCGGGGCCCCTCCCTCTTCTGCCTCCCTTGGCCAATCACCTCCCATATGCAAATTTCCACTCACCTCACAATCCCCCCTTGCCAAATTTTGCATATCCTCCCTCCTTCCCCGGGGCCCCTCCCTCTTCTGCCTCCCTTGGCAAATCACCTCCCATATGCAAATTTCCACTCACCTCACAATCCCCCCTTGCCAAACTTTGCATATCCCCCCTCCTTCCCAGGGACACCTCCCTCTTCTGCCTCCCTTGGCCAATCACCTCCCATATGCAAATTTCCACTCACCTCACAATCCCCCCTTGCCAAATTTTGCATATCCCCCCTCCTTCCCCGGGGCCCCTCCCTCTTCTGCCTCCCTTGGCCAATCACCTCCCATATGCAAATTTCCACTCACCTCACAATCCCCCCTTGCCAAATTTTGCATATCCCCCCTCCTTCCCCGGGGCCCCTCCCTCTTCTGCCTCCCTTGGCAAATCACCTCCCATATGCAAATTTCCACTCACCTCACAATCCCCCCTTGCCAAATTTTGCATATCCTCCCTCCTTCCCCGGGGCCCCTCCCTCTTCTGCCTCCCTTGGCAAATCACCTCCCATATGCAAATTTCCACTCACCTCACAATCCCCCCTTGCCAAACTTTGCATATCCCCCCTCCTTCCAAGGGGCCCCTCCCTCTTCTGCCTCCCTTGGCAAATCACCTCCCATATGCAAATTTCCACTCACCTCACAATCCCCCCTTGCCAAACTTTGCATATCCCCCCTCCTTCCCAGGGACACCTCCCTCTTCTGCCTCCCTTGGCAAATCACCTCCCATATGCAAATTTCCACTCACCTCACAATCCCCCCTTGCCAAACTTTGCATATCCCCCCTCCTTCCCAGGGACACCTCCCTCTTCTGCCTCCCTTGGCCAATCACCTCCCATATGCAAATTTCCACTCACCTCACAATCCCCCCTTGCCAAATTTTGCATATCCCCCCTCCTTCCCCGGGGCCCCTCCCTCTTCTGCCTCCCTTGGCAAATCACCTCCCATATGCAAATTTCCACTCACCTCACAATCCCCCCTTGCCAAACTTTGCATATCCCCCCTCCTTCCAAGGGGCCCCTCCCTCTTCTGCCTCCCTTGGCCAATCACCTCCCATATGCAAATTTCCACTCACCTCACAATCCCCCCTTGCCAAACTTTGCATATCCCCCCTCCTTCCCCGGGGCCCCTCCCTCTTCTGCCTCCCTTGGCCAATCACCTCCCATATGCAAATTTCCACTGACCTCACAATCCCCCCTTGCCAAATTTTGCATATCCCCCCTCCTTCCCCGGGGCCCCTCCCTCTTCTGCCTCCCTTGGCAAATCACCTCCCATATGCAAATTTCCACTCACCTCACAATCCCCCCTTGCCAAACTTTGCATATCCCCCCTCCTTCCCAGGGACACCTCCCTCTTCTGCCTCCCTTGGCAAATCACCTCCCATATGCAAATTTCCACTCACCTCACAATCCCCCCTTGCCAAATTTTGCATATCCCCCCTCCTTCCCCGGGGCCCCTCCCTCTTCTGCCTCCCTTGGCCAATCACCTCCCATATGCAAATTTCCACTCACCTCACAATCCCCCCTTGCCAAATTTTGCATATCCTCCCTCCTTCCCCGGGGCCCCTCCCTCTTCTGCCTCCCTTGGCCAATCACCTCCCATATGCAAATTTCCACTCACCTCACAATCCCCCCTTGCCAAACTTTGCATATCCCCCCTCCTTCCCAGGGACACCTCCCTCTTCTGCCTCCCTTGGCCAATCACCTCCCATATGCAAATTTCCACTCACCTCACAATCCCC
The DNA here is from genome assembly GCF_037176765.1 of Anolis sagrei. Classification (NCBI taxonomy): domain Eukaryota; kingdom Metazoa; phylum Chordata; class Lepidosauria; order Squamata; family Anolidae; genus Anolis; species Anolis sagrei. The sequence continues at coordinate 170,145,059 of NC_090022.1, read as the reverse complement.
CCTTGCCAAATTTTGCATATCCCCCCTCCTTCCCCGGGGCCCCTCCCTCTTCTGCTTCCCTTGGCAAATCACCTCCCATATGCAAATTTCCACTCACCTCACAATCCCCCCTTGCCAAACTTTGCATATCCCCCCTCCTTCCCAGGGACACCTCCCTCTTCTGCCTCCCTTGGCCAATCACCTCCCATATGCAAATTTCTACTCACCTCACAATCCCCCCTTGCCAAATTTTGCATATCCCCCCTCCTTCCCCGGGGCCCCTCCCTCTTCTGCCTCCCTTGGCCAATCACCTCCCATATGCAAATTTCCACTCACCTCACAATCCCCCCTTGCCAAATTTTGCATATCCCCCCTCCTTCCCCGGGGCCCCTCCCTCTTCTGCCTCCCTTGGCCAATCACCTCCCATATGCAAATTTCCACTCACCTCACAATCCCCCCTTGCCAAATTTTGCATATCCCCCCTCCTTCCCCGGGGCCCCTCCCTCTTCTGCCTCCCTTGGCAAATCACCTCCCATATGCAAATTTCCACTCACCTCACAATCCCCCCTTCCAAACTTTGCATATCCCCCCTCCTTCCAAGGGGCCCCTCCCTCTTCTGCCTCCCTTGGCCAATCACCTCCCATATGCAAATTTCCACTCACCTCACAATCCCCCCTTGCCAAACTTTGCATATCCCCCCTCCTTCCCCGGGGCCCCTCCCTCTTCTGCCTCCCTTGGCCAATCACCTCCCATATGCAAATTTCCACTCACCTCACAATCCCCCCTTGCCAAACTTTGCATATCCCCCCTCCTTCCCAGGGACACCTCCCTCTTCTGCCTCCCTTGGCAAATCACCTCCCATATGCAAATTTCCACTCACCTCACAATCCCCCCTTGCCAAATTTTGCATATCCCCCCTCCTTCCACGGGGCCCCTCCCTCTTCTGCCTCCCTTGGCAAATCACCTCCCATATGCAAATTTCCACTCACCTCACAATCCCCCCTTGCCAAACTTTGCATATCCCCCCTCCTTCCAAGGGGCCCCTCCCTCTTCTGCCTCCCTTGGCCAATCACCTCCCATATGCAAATTTCCACTCACCTCACAATCCCCCCTTGCCAAATTTTGCATATCCTCCCTCCTTCCCCGGGGCCCCTCCCTCTTCTGCCTCCCTTGGCCAATCACCTCCCATATGCTAATTTCCACTCACCTCACAATCCCCCCTTGCCAAATTTTGCATATCCCCCCTCCTTCCCCGGGGCCCCTCCCTCTTCTGCCTCCCTTGGCAAATCACCTCCCATATGCAAATTTCCACTCACCTCACAATCCCCCCTTGCCAAACTTTGCATATCCCCCCTCCTTCCCCGGGGCCCCTCCCTCTTCTGCCTCCCTTGGCCAATCACCTCCCATATGCAAATTTCCACTCACCTCACAATCCCCCCTTGCCAAATTTTGCATATCCCCCCTCCTTCCCCGGGCCCCCCCCCTCTTCTGCCTCCCTTGGCCAATCACCTCCCATATGCAAATTTCCACTCACCTCACAATCCCCCCTTGCCAAATTTTGCATATCCTCCCTCCTTCCCCGGGGCCCCTCCCTCTTCTGCCTCCCTTGGCAAATCACCTCCCATATGCAAATTTCCACTCACCTCACAATCCCCCCTTGCCAAACTTTGCATATCCCCCCTCCTTCCCAGGGACACCTCCCTCTTCTGCCTCCCTTGGCAAATCACCTCCCATATGCAAATTTCCACTCACCTCACAATCCCCCCTTGCCAAACTTTGCATATCCCCCCTCCTTCCCAGGGACACCTCCCTCTTCTGCCTCCCTTGGCCAATCACCTCCCATATGCAAATTTCCACTCACCTCAAAATCCCCCCTTGCCAAATTTTGCATATCCCCCCTCCTTCCCCGGGGCCCCTCCCTCTTCTGCCTCCCTTGGCCAATCACCTCCCATATGCAAATTTCCACTCACCTCACAATCCCCCCTTGCCAAATTTTGCATATCCCCCCTCCTTCCCCGGGGACCCTCCCTCTTCTGCCTCCCTTGGCAAATCACCTCCCATATGCAAATTTCCACTCACCTCACAATCCCCCCTTGCCAAACTTTGCATATCCCCCCTCCTTCCAAGGGGCCCCTCCCTCTTCTGCCTCCCTTGGCCAATCACCTCCCATATGCAAATTTCCACTCACCTCACAATCCCCCCTTGCCAAACTTTGCATATCCTCCTCCCTCCCAGGGGGCCCTCCTTCCTCCCCCTCCTTCGGCCAATCACCTCCCATATGCAAATTTCCCCTCTACCTCACAATCCCCCCCTTGCCAAACTTTGCATATCCCCCCTCATTCCCAGGGGCCCCTCCCTCTTCTGCCTCCCTTGGCCAATCACCTCCCATATGCAAATTCCCACTCACCTCACAATCCCCCCTTGCCAAACTTTGCATATCCCCCCTCATTCCCAGGGGCCCCTCCCTCTTCTGCCTCCCTTGGCCAATCACCTCCCATATGCAAATTTCCACTCACCTCACAATCCCCCCTTGCCAAACTTTGCATATCCCCCCTCCTTCCCAGGGGTCCCTCCCTCTTCTCCCTCCCTTGGCCAATCACCTCCCATATGCAAATTCCCACTCACCTCACAATCCCCCCTTGCCAAACTTTGCATATCCCCCCTCATTCCCAGGGGCCCCTCCCTCTTCTGCCTCCCTTGGCCAATCACCTCCCATATGCAAATTCCCACTCACCTCACAATCCCCCCTTGCCAAACTTTGCATATTCCCCCTCATTCCCAGGGGCCCCTCCCTCTTCTGCCTCCCTTGGCCAATCACCTCCCATATGCAAATTTCCACTCACCTCACAATCCCCCCTTGCCAAACTTTGCATATCCCCCCTCCTTCCCAGGGGCTCCTCCCTCTTCTGCCTCCCTTGGCCAATCACCTCCCATATGCAAATTTCCACTCACCTCACAATCCCCCCTTGCCAAACTTTGCATATCCCCCCTCCTTTCCAGGGGCCCCTCCCTCTTCTGCCTCCCTTGGCCAATCACCTCCCATATGCAAATTTCCACTCACCTCACAATCCCCCCTTGCCAAACTTTGCATATCCCCCCTCCTTCCCAGGGGCCCCTCCCTCTTCTACCTCCCTTGGCCAATCACCTCCAATATGCAAATTTCCACTCACCTCACAATTCCCCCTTACCAAACTTTGCATATCCCCCCTCCTTCCCAGGGGCCCCTCCCTCTTCTGCCTCCCTTGGCCAATCACTTCCCATATGCAAATTTCCCCTCTTCCTCACAATCCCCTCTTGCCAAACTTTGCATATCCTCCTCCCTCCCAGGGGGCCCTCCTTCATCCCCCTCCTTTGGCCAATCACCTCCCATATGCAAATTTCCCCTCACCTCACAATCCCCCCTTGCCAAACTTTGCATATCCCCTCTCCTTCCCAGGGGCCCCTCCCTCTTCTGCCTCCCTTGGCCAATCACCTCCCATATGCAAATTTCCACTCACCTCACAATCCCCCCTTACCAAATATTGCATATCCCTCCCCTTCCCACGGGCCCCTCCCTCTTCTGCCTCCCTTGGCCAATCACCTCCCATATGCAAATTTCCACTCACCTCACAATCCCCCCTTACCAAACTTTGCATATCCCCCCTCCTTCCCTGGGGCCCCTCCCTCTTCTGCCTCCCTTGGCCAATCACCTCCCATATGCAAATTTCCCCTCTACCTCACAATCCCTCCTTGCCAAACTTTGCATATCCCCCCTCCTTCCCAGGGGCCCCTCCCTCTTCTGCCTCCCTTGGCCAATCACCTCCCATATGCAAATTTCCACTCACCTCACAATCCCCCCTTGCCAAACTTTGCATATCCCCCCTCCTTCCCAGGGGCCCCTCCCTCTTCTGCCTCCCTTGGCCAATCACCTCCCATATGCAAATTTCCCCTCACCTCACAATCCCCCCTTGCCAAACTTTGCATATCCCCCCTCCTTCCCAGGAGCCCCTCCCTCTTCTGCCTCCCTTGGCCAATCACCTCCCATATGCAAATTTCCACTCACCTCACAATCCCCCCTTGCCAAATTTTGCATATCCCCCCTCCTTCCCAGGAGCCCCTCCCTCTTCTGCCTCCCTTGGCCAATCACCTCCCATATGCAAATTTCCACTCACCTCACAATCCCCCCTTGCCAAACTTTGCATATCCCCCCTCCTTCCCAGGGGCCCCTCCCTCTTCTGCCTCCCTTGGCCAATCACCTCCCATATGCAAATTTCCACTCACCTCACAATCCCCCCTTGCCAAACTTTGAATATACCCCCTTCTTTCCCGTGGCCCCTCCCTCTTCTGCCTCCCTTGGCCAATCACCTCCCATATGCAAATTTCCCCTCACCTCACAATCCCCCTGGCCAATCCCCACCCACATACCAATTCTCTCTACCCGCAAAGGGACTCCCTGAGAGTGGACTTGGGACCCAAAGGGAGAAGGCAGGCTGCTCCTCTCCTGGGGACCCTTTCCCTCTTGGGCCAGGTCTTCTCTTGGGGGGAGAGAGGGGGACCCCTGGAGGGAACTGGGGCCCAGGGCTTACCTTGGAGGAGCCACAGGAACATCCTCTGTGTTTTCGGGGCCCACGCGGCGATGTGGGTGCCTCGTCCTGACCTTCTGCAAAAGCAAAGGGAGGCCATGAAGGGGGCCCTTGGCGCCAGAACAGGGCTGTCCCCAAAGGGGCCCCAAGGGGAGCGGGAGGGGAGTGTGGCCCTCACCCTGAACCATGACGTGTGTGAGGCCGTCCTGAGGGGGGCGCGCGGGGGGTCCTGGGCTGGAGCGTCCTCTGTGGGGGGCGGCCCCTGCTGGAGCTGCCTGGAGAGCCCTCTGCCCATCTTGGCGTCCAGGAAGGCAATGGCAGGGCCAACTGACGTGAGGTCCCTTCGAACCCCTGGTCTCCATGGCAACCAGGTAAACAATTCCAACCTGGAACCTTTTCAAATGAAAACAACCAGGCAGGGAGGCAGGCAGGCAGGCAGGGAGGGAGGAAGGAAGGAAGGAAGGAAGGAAGGAAGGAAGGAAGGAAGGAAGGAAGGAAGGAAGGAAGGAAGGAAGGAAGGGTGGCCCTGCATGTCTTCCCTTTTCCGCTCCTCCGCCTTGGAAGGCCGGACTCAGAGGCCACGGGGCCCTCTAACCTTCCTAAAGCCGTGACCCCTTAATACAGTTCCTCCTGTTATGGTGACCCCCAAACATCACATTATTTTGGTTGCTACTTCATAACTGTAATTTGGCTACTGTTATGAAATGTAATGAAAATATCTGCTCTGCAGGATATCACTGGACCAAATTTGGCACAAATACCCGATACACCCAAAGTTGAATACTGGGGTTGATTTTGTCATTTGGGAGTTGCAGTTGCTGGGAATTTGACCCTGAGTTGTAGTTCACCTACATCCGAAGATCACTGTGGACTCAAACAATGATAGATCTGGACCAAACTTGACATTTGGGAGTTGTAGGGGGCTGTCCAGACAACGTTTTGGGTAGCCTGCAATTAATTCTCTACAAACCAGGAAAACCCTGGTTTGTGGCAAATTAGTTTTATAGTGGGTTTATTCTGTGCCTTCTTGGAATACTGCAGTCTAGACAGTATTCCCACGGTTTTCCGGGCTAAATTAGCCCAAAAAACTGTGGGAATACCAACCCCTTCCCCCAAAGCCAAACTGAGTAAAAAAAGGAAAAGAACTCACTCGGCCTCCATGGGACGGCTGCCTGAAATCTCCTGGCGCATACAAATGTAGCGCCAGGAGAAAGGGGGGGGGATCGCTCCTGTCCCCCCTTCTCCTGTCACGTCATTTGTACATTATTTATTTATTTACCAAAGGCGACTCACAGCGGTTCACAACAAATACGAACAGCAAAAATTCAGTGCTACAGTATAAAAACAGTTAACAACCTAACACATTACACAATTAATAAACAGTTACTACAATACCCATTCACTGTCATCTCGTCATCAAAAACATGTTCCAGATTCGTCATCCATTGTTCCATTCCAGTGTTCATTAACCAATCATTGCACTAATTATTCGAATGCCTGCTCAAACAGCCAGGTCTTCACTTTTTTGCGGAATACCATGCCAGGAGATCTCCGGCAGCCGTCCCATGGAGGCCGAGTGAGTTCTTTTCCTTCTTTACTCAGTTTAGGGGGGCTTTATGGGAGGCGGTTAAGTGTCCCAGTGTTGTACTGGGAAGTCCCAGTACAACATCAGCACACCCACCCCAGAAAGCGCATGCTTTTTGGGGTGAGTGTACATGGGCCCCCAGGAACATCCGTGTTTCTTAAATGCAGACGCACCTGGGATAACGGCCTGTCTGGAAAGGCCCTTCTTCCTTTTGTTTCCCGTTACATGAGTCTTCTTTCCATTCTATCCAATTTTTTTCTTCCAGCTTTCATCATTTGGTTTAACAACCTGTAACTATTTGTTAAATGGAGTCCACGTTTCTTTAATTTTCTTCTGTTTGTCTGACCATAGTTTTTTTGCTGCTTCTAATATTCATAACATCCAGTTGTATTTGTACCCACACATCTTCATACCATTTTTCAAGTGTCCATTTATTTTTATCTTTCTACTTCAAACATATTACTATGTGTGTTGCTCTAAATATCATTATTAATTCTTGATCTTGGTCCTTAATTCTTTTATCACCATATATCCTTTTAACAAAATTTGCATATTTATATCAAATTTTACTTCAATTTGTAATTCAATCTGGTTTAGAATTTGATTCCAGAATTTTTATCTCTTCACAATCCCACCATAGATGTGAATACCATGCTTCCCAAGGAACAAAATGACCCCTCCTCCACCCTAGTTTTTACTGCTGAGACAAAAGAAAAGCTTGGGGCCACCCGAAATAGACTGTTATGCTGGACGACTGTGTTCATTCCAATCAAGGCCCTCAAAGCAAATTCCTGCACTCAACATTCTTTAACTCTCACTGTATATACTTTTGTGACAAGCTCCAGCTGGTGTTTCTTAGAGCTAAAATAAGCAAGCAAAGAAAGTACACCCTGCAACCCTGAAGGCTAATTTTACTAGTTATAGTTAGTATTCTCAATGCACTATAAGGGACCGTCCAATTTCAAGGACTAAGAAGGGCAAAGGATCCAAAGGGTTAGATTTCTCATTTTCATCTGAAAAAATGAACAACCAGTCTCAAAATTTCCTTACATAAACGTATGGGGCAGCCATATACAGCATTTAGGATGTTGTGTACAATCTCCTGTCCACTTATCTGAAAAGAACTAGGCGGACAGACTAATCTGATGTCTTTTTTCAATAGAGTTACAAGCTGGATAGATGCGGGGAATGCCATGGATGTAGCGTACCTGGATTTTAGTAAGGCCTTCGACAAGGTCCCCCGTGACCTTCTGGCAAGGAAATTAGTCCAATGTGGGCTAGGCAAAACTTCGGTGAGGTGGATCTGTAATTGGTTAAATGGACGAACCCAGAGGGTGATTCTCCCCAATGCTTCCTCTTCACCCTGGAAAGAAGTGACGGGTGGAGTGCCAAAAGCAGGGTCCCGTCCTGGGCCCGGTCCTGTTCAAAATCTTTATTAATGACTTAGATGAAAGGCTAGAAGGCATGATCATCAAGTTTGCAGACAACACCAAATTGGGAGGGATAGCCAATGGGCAAAGGGTCTACTAAATGTGATGGCTGGGGCAGTTGATGCTACTAAGTTCATCAAAAGACAAGGATTCAGAGTTTGCAGACGACACCAAATTGGGAGGGATAGCCAATACTCCTGAAGACAGGAGCAGAATTCAAAACAATCTTAACAGGTTAGAGAGATGGGCCAAAACTAACAAAACGAAGTTCAACAGGGACAAATGCAAGATACTCCACTTTGGCAGGAAAAACGAACTGCAAAGATACAGAATGGGGGATGCCTGGCTCGAGAGCAGTATGTGTGAAAAAGATCTTGGAGTCCTCGTGGACAACAAGTTAAACATGAGCCAACAATGTGATGTGGCGGCAAAAAAAGCCAATGGGATTTTGGCCTGCATCAATAGGAGCATAGTGTCTAGGTCTAGGGAAGTCATGCTATCCCTCTATTCCGCTTTGGTTAGACCACACCTGGAATATTGTGTCCAGTTCTGGGAACCACAATCGAAGAGAGATATTGACAAGCTGGAATGTGTCCAGAGGAGGGTGACTAAAATGATCAAGGGTCTGGAGAACAAGTCCTATGAGGAGCAGCTTAAGGAGCTGGGCATGTTTAGCCTGAAGAAGAGAAGGCTGAGAGGAGATATGATAGCCATGTATAAATATGTGATAGGAAGCCACAGGGAGGAGGGAGCAAGCTTGTTTTCTGCTTCCTTGGAGACTAGGATGCGGAACAATGGATTCATACTACAAGAAAGGAGATTCCATCTGAACACGAGGAAGAACTTCCTGACTGTGAGAGCCGTTCAGCAGTGGAACTCTCTGCCCCAGAGTGTGGTGGAGGCTCCTTCTTTGGAAGCTTTTAAACAGAGGCTGGATGGCCATCTGTCAGGGGTGATTTGAATGCAATATTCCTGCTTCTTGGCAGGAGGTTGGACTGGATGGCCCAGGAGGTCTCTTCCAACTCTTTGATTCTATGATTCTGTGACAGGCGAGTGTATGCATCAACCCTCCATATTCACTGCCGTTAAGAGCACAGGACCTCATGACAGTAAAAAGAATTCATGGATAAAGCCCCCCCCCTTTTTTTTACATAGCCCCATCTATACTGTCATATGATCCAGTTTCTGAATACAGATCTGCTTTAAACTGGATTATATGGCAGTGTAGACTCATATAATCCAGTTTAATGCAGATAATCTGCATTCAGAAACTGGATTATATGGTCAGTGTAGATGGGGCCTAGTTCCTCCAGCATGATTCTCTAATCAATGTTTGCCAGAGGAAAAACTATGGTTTTGCGAGATAAAAGGTGATTTCTTCCTCACATTCATCAGGCAGCAGTTCTTTCTCTCCAAACTGCTGTAAGAGTTTAGGGGCCTTGCAGAGGAAATCCACATATGGAACTGTTTAATTTACAGCCACAATGCTATTCATTCCTTCAGAATTAATATAGAAAGGATATCAATTACAATGTCATTATCTTAAATTAAAATCTATTCAATTAACAATATTAGAATTCCTTGAAAATGTACTTATAAAAACCATAGAATCAGAGAGCTATAAAAGATAAAAAATATGAAAAGTGTAGGCTGGTGAAAGATGCATTTCTGTTTACTTATACAAGGCTTACCTCATCTGCGTGTTTCATAACATATCCATATTAAAGCTTTCTGAAACGATCCCCCCAGAGGTCCAGACCCCAGGTTGAGAAACACTGTTCAGCGCTTTATAGGTAACAACCAACACTTTGTATTGTGACCCACCTTCAGCCATGAGGACAGGTGGGTAAGAAATAAAAATTTTAATATTATCATTATCCAGTTCAAAGCAGGTAATCTGGATTATCTGATTAGATGGATTATATGGTTTTGTTGTCAAGCAATTTAGAATGGCTGTAGATAGTGAGATCCAAACCATTGTGGGTTTAGCCTGGTGAGAAAAAGAAGCTAGTATTCCAGAATAAATCTCACCAAGTTGAAGAGAAGCCACCAAAGTTTATTTTCTATTCCAGTTGGAAAGGATGATGACTGCAGTAATCTGCTAAACAAGCCGACATGTTTGCTAGGCAGGTAAATACAGAATATATAGCTTTCAGGTTCAGAAGTTCCCATGTCCATCCCCTTGAGCTGGCTTCGTTGTGATTGGCTTTGACGTCAGCAAGCCAGCAGGGGATCCAATGAGAGCCCTAACCCTGCTTTGGCCACTCAGCCAATGAAGTGGAAGGAGGTGGGCAACAGGGAAACAATGACTGAAATGAATGAATGATAGGATTACGAATGACTGGTGTAGAGATGTGTTTATTATAAAGTGTTTATTATACTGTGTTTAAACTGTATTTATGTTTTACATTGGTTGCTATGGCCTAGCTGTGAGAGATAGGTTGCCATGGTAACAAGGCAGAAGAGGAGGTGGGCGGAGCTTAAGGAGAAAAAGGTTTGAAAGTGACAGTTAATTTTCAGTCAGGAGGATGAGACCCTGAGAGGAGGAGCAGAGTCAGATAGGACTCTGGAAAAGTAGTTCAGTCAGGAGGAAGAGACCCTGAGAAGAGGGCAGAGTCAGTTAGGGCTCTGTGGTGTGAAGCAGTATAGATTCAGTTAGTTTTAGTGTTTGTGAATATTTCTTCAGCAAGGGAGCTGAAGGGAAACCTCGTTAGATTGCTTGAGTTAAAAAGAATCTAACAGAGGGGGTTTTAGGATCGCCAGTAGTGTAAGACTGGAGATCAGTGGTTTGATCCGGTATAGGACAAACAGTGAGAATATTCACAACAAGGAACACTGAAATAATAAAGCACTTCACTGTAGAAGGAGTTTATAAGATTGTAACATCTAAAGCCTGAATGTATCTCAACCAAGCCATATTGTAACCATCAAGCATATGCCAAGCTCAACATCTCAATATTGCAACAATTACGCTTTGTTTAACAATAAACTTGTTCTCTTTGTATTTTAAACCTGCCTCCTCCATTGATTTTACGTTCGGTGCATTCCACTCTACCAAAGTTACCTCACAACGCAAATAGAGAAACAGAGACTTTAAGACCAGCGTCTCTAAACATATTGGTGGCAGTTTAATTTAATAGCAGTCTAGGAACTTCCTTACATTTTTTGGTGGTCCCATTTGGTGGGATTAACGCACGACTTTACTTTTTATTGGTGGCATTGATACGTCCTTACACTGGGGTTTGCCAAGTGACCAAGCAATAGCTTTAGGCTCTCCAGCCTGGTCAGGGTTATTGTCCTGATCTTTTGAAACATTTTTGTCTGGTCCCAAAAGACCAGGTCCATTGTCCTACCGTCCTGCAATATTGATTCCATTGATGAAGTTGAGATTGGTTTCGGAGATGGGAAATGACACAGCGGGGGAGAGACAATGACAATCCCCTGTTCCTCGCAAATGGGAAGATCTGAGTGATTCAGTATATCCAGGGACTCCATGGTCCTGGATGGCCCGGCCATCAGGACCCTCCGAGATCCAGAAAAAAAGGAGCCATTTACTTATTGTCCATGCAAATGGGTTTTGGTCAAGTCCTTTCTTAGGGAATTATTAGCTCAGGAAGTTTGGAGATTCCTTGAGCCATGAGTTGCTGGCATAGTTCATGAAAAGGTCACTTTGCTTCATAATTTCTTATACAGACATACATACATATAATGAATGGGGCATGGGGCATACACAGAGTTCATAGGGAAAGGGGAAGGCATGCAGGGTCAAACATTAACAGTGAATTAAAATACATACAGAGTAAAATACATATAAGCCAATTTGCCAAGATAAAATCATGTCCAATTCAGTCTGCATTTTGTGGTCCATAACTTTGGTCAATTGCCGGTCTCAGCCATCATCCTGGGAATGCCTCAGTCCATGGCCATGATTTTACTAGCTTACTGAATGTCAGGAGGGAGGGGGCAGATCTAATTTCATTTGGGAGAAAATTCCATAGCCAGGGGGACACCACAGAGAAGGCCTTGTCTCTCGTTCCCACCAGACGCGACTGTGAAAGTGGTGGGACTGAGAGCAGGGCCCCTCCAGAAGATCTTAACAGCCTTGATGGTTCATAAGGGAGAATATGTTCAGACAGGTAAACTGGGCCGGAACCATATAGGGTTTTGTAGGTTAAAACCAGCACTTTGAATTGTGCTCGGAAGCTAATTGGCAGTCAGTTGAGCTGGCGCAATAAGGGAGTTGTGTGCTGGCTGTACCCCGCACCTGTCAGTAGCCTGGCTTCCGAACGTTGGACTAGTTGCAGCTTCTGGGCAGTCTTCAGAGGCAACCCCACGTAGAGAGCGTCGCAGTAGTCTATACGGGATGTAACCAGAGCATGGACCACTGTGGCCAAGTCAGACTGTATAAGCCCCCCTTGCTACAATCAAAGTCCTCTTGAGAGCCGTTCAGCAGTGGAACTCTCTGCCCCGGAGTGTGGTGGAGGCTCCTTCTTTGGAAGCTTTTAAACAGAGGCTGGATGGCCATCTGTCGGGGGTGCTTTGAATGCAATATTCCTGCTTCTTGGCAGGGGGTTGGACTGGATGGCCCATGAGGTCTCTTCCAACTCTTTGATTCTATGATTCTATGAAGTGCATTCGTTATAAATTGCATCCTTCGTGACCGCCTCTCCTCTCGAGGCTTCCAAAAGGCGAACCCGGAAGTGTGACTCGAGCTCCTGCCCCCATCTCTGTAGGTGTGAGCCTGAGAAGGGCTCTGGCTACGGGTCGCGATTGGGGACAGGCCTTCTCTGCTCGCGTTTGCCGGAGCGACTTGCTTTTGTCGCGAGACCAATCTCCCGTCTCGTTTCCTCCTGCGCGCGCCGTGTTGCCTTCTGGGGGGGAAACGGAAAGAGGGGCCGGCGTTGCTAGGTAACTGGGAAGGAAGGAAGGTGGGAAGGAGCGGTGGCGTCGCCCCTCATAGGCCTTTCTTTTGGGGTGAGAAAGGACTCCCCCCCCCCCCCCCGAGAAGAGGAGAAGGAGGAGGGAGCCACCCCTCCCCCATATCCCCTCCCTCCATTAATAGGAATGTTTCCTACCCCAATGGACATTCCCCTTCATTCCCCAAACTCCTAGCGTTGCTGTAATGTAGGCCTGCCGTTGAGCGTTTAGAAATGTGAGTCTCCCATATCCGAAGTGTTTGGGATTTCAGGTTTTGGAACATATAATGAGAGATCTTGAGGTGGGTCTACCCCAGGCATGGGCAAACTTGGGCCCTCCAGGTGTTTTGTACTTCAACACCCACAATTCCTAACAGCCTGCTGGCTGTTAGGAATTGTGGGTGTTGAAGTACAAAACACCTGGAGGGCCCAAGTTTGCCCATGCCTAGTCTACACTGTAGTTTGTTCTAGTCTGAACTGCCATGGTCCCATTTTATGGGATCCTGGGATCGGTAGTTTGCTGAGGAGAGATATTGACAAGCTGGAACGTGTCCAGAGGAGAGTGATCAAAATGATCAAGGGTCTGGGGAACAAACTCAGGGTGAGATAAAGGAGCAGAATTATTTGTAAAATGATCAAGGGTCTGGAGAACAAGCCCTATGAGGAGCGGCTTAAAGAGCTGGGCATGTTTAGCCTGAAGAAGAGAAGACTGAGAGGAGACATAATGAGGACCATGTATAAATACGTGAGAGGAAGCCACATGGAGGAGGGAGCAAGCTTTTTTTCTGCTTCCCTGGAGACTAGGACGCAGAACAATGGCTTCAAACTACAAGAAAGGACCTTCCACCTGAACATTAGGAAGAACTTACTGACTGTGAGAGCCGTTCAGCAGTGGAACTCTCTGCCCCGGAGTGTAGTGGAGGCTCCTTCTTTGGAAGCTTTTAAACAGAGGCTGGATGGCCATCTGTCGGGGGTGCTTTGAATGCAAATTTCCTGCTGCCCTGGTGACTAGGACGCAGAACAATGGCTTCAGACTACGGGAAAGGAGATTCCACCTGAACATTAGGAAGAACTTCCTGACTGTGAGAGCCGTTCAGCAGTGGAACTCTCTGCCCTGGAGTGTGGTGGAGGCTCCTTCTTTGGTAGCTTTTAAACAGAGGCTGGATGGCCATCTGTCAGGGGTGCTTTGAATGCAGATTTCCTGCTTCTTGGCAGGGGGTTGGACTGGATGGCCCACGAGGTCTCTTCCAACTCTACGATTCTATGAGGCACCTGTGCTCTTTGGCAGAGAAGGCTAAAAAGTCCATGCAAAACTACAACCCCCCATGATTTCCATAGCATGGAGCAATAGCAGTTAAAATGATACCAGGCTACATTAATTCTACAGCTTAGATGCACCCTAGGAAATGGGAGCCACACGTGCGAGTGTGCTTCACATACAGGTGGCCCGAAGGTGGTTTTGTACACAATGTTTTAACAAAGCACATGAAACAAAAGTGTGTGTCCCTTAAACCAGTGGAAAGCAAAGGTGTCCTTGGCTTCAGCCACCTACATGGACAATTGAGGACTTTGCAGGATTTCTGGATAGGTTACAGTTGAGGCGGCCAGAGAAAAAGCAGGCCAAAGGAGTGCCCCTGGGATTGTGAGATCAGCAAATAGTGGAGTAGTAGGTGAGGATGGTTTTCTTTTCTTGCATGGCAGGGTGTTGGACTAGATGGCCCATGTGGTCTCTTCCAACTCTTTATTATTCCATGATTCTCTGTCGCGCACTATCCAGTGCCACAGGTTTGGGGACTGAAGAAACAATTCATCGAGGGAAGCAGAATTCTCTTTTGGGAGGAGAGTGCCCATATTTTGGTCCCCCAGCAGCATCTGAGATACCAGAGTGGAAAATGGAGTGGGCTCCTGTCCCTTTAATGGTTCCGAAGGGGAGGGAGCTTCAGCAAGTGTTTGCTTATAGCTTGATTGTGTGACAGGCAAGTGCATTCTGTAGTCTGCTCTTTGAGGTAGCCATTGAACAGTCAGCAGCCCTAGCCCTGCTCTTGATCTTTTCATGCGAGATTGTTTAACTCCTTTTAACTTGAGGTCAGAGGGCATTGGTGTCTCGCCTCTTCCTTAAGCAGCGATCTAGCAACACACAGGGCAAAGGTTTGTGCCGCCAGACTTTTTTATGTAACTAGGAGTCATATGTCATTTGGATGTTTGTAACTTGGGGACTGCCAGTTCAGTGCATTATATGGCAGCGTAGATCCAGTCACAATGGGGATCTTTTTCTGTTTTCTGTAGTGGTGATGGAAGTTGTGAGGCAGTTGGTTTGCTGGTGATGGTGAGGAATTGGAAGAATTCAGTTCATTTTGCAAGATGGATTTGAGGTTGTGTGTTCAATTGAGTTAGAACGATGGTAACCTTAGTGTTGTGTTAACTTATTTCTTAAGAATAGTGTAAAAAACTGATTTGCAGTAACTGCTATTTGGGTGAAATGAGAATCTGAGAAAGTAGTTCACAGTACAGCTAGGAAGATTTTTCAGTGAAAAGGAGGTGATTTCTATAGGCGGGTTTGAGAAAGAAACAAGCTTTTAAGCCTTAATTGACTTTATAGGTTAAAATAAGCATGCTTGCTTCAGATATATTGTTTTTTTAAGGCACATGTTATTAAAAAAACCCTGGTTTTGTACAGACTTCCTTTACATGAAAAATGAAACCTGTTGAATGATTTAGCTCTGCTTTCAAATCAGGAAATGATAGCTTTGTATTAAATGTTTGTACTTTATGTTAAACAAAATGTAGAGAACAAAGGTTTTGTTTATTATGCTGCCAAATTACCTCTGTGGCAGCAAAGAAACTTCACATTTCTATACACTTTGTGTTTGCCTAGTGCCATGTGAACTATTCTTGCTTCTTTTGGACATTTTACAGAAGGATGATGGCTTGTTATGGTATCCTGAATAAGGTTAATGGTCAAACGAAGTTATGGATTGGCACTGGTGCTGAAGCACGTCACAGGGGTGATCTGCATGCATATGCAACTTAGATTATGCAAAGTTCCCAGTTCATGAAATTTTCATTTATCCTTTTTGAGCATTAGCTGTTCTACAAATGTGGTGACAAAGTGGCATCAACATCTTGATACTTCCTAGAAGTATTCCTTCATTGGTGCTTATATAGTTGTGGTAATTATTTTGTGATTCACAACCAAATTTGTTGAAATCGTATGGTTGATTATTTATTGATCTATGACATTTCTACCCCGCCTTTCTCCAACCCAGAGGCAACTCAAGGTGGCTTCACAGTCAGGCAGCCATTCAATGCCTTCAACAATATGCAACTAAAAACATTTAAAACAGAATTATAAAATACATACATTATGACCTTTAAAAACATATAAAGTTAATACCTTCACTGATGGGCTTTAGCTAGCATCTGAAGCTTGACACTAATGCCTGACTTGCACTTTTCATGCTTACCTTTTTCTACCTGCACACCTGTTGCTTTGCATTTGTAATGTTAAGTTAGTGCTAGGTAGGCAGAGCCAACCTGCATGGACTTGCACTGCAAATAATTTCCATTGATACACTGTCATTAAGCTTTAGGCTGTACAACTTGACTGGCAACTATAATTTCTCTATAGATTAAACAACCATACATTTATAATTTCTTCATTGCCTCATCTTAACAGGTCCAAGCTTTTTGTGTTCAAAGAAAAAGTACAGTGTTGAGCATTACAAATGTAGTATCAAGCAGTATAAACTATAAAATCGCAGTTCAAAAGATTCAGTTTTCAAAGTTGCTAAGTCTAGATCAGGGGTCCTCAAACTAAGGCCCAGGGGCTGGATACGGCCCTCCAAGGTCATTTACCCGGCCCTCGCTCAGGGTCAACCTAAGTCTGAAACGGCTTGAAAGCACACAACAACAACAACAACAACAGTCCTATCTCATCAGCCAAAAGCAGACCCACACTTCCCATTGAAATACTAATAAGTTTATATTTGTTAAAATTATTCTTCATTTTTTATTATTGTATTGTTTTTAGTGTTGTTGTTTTTTTGCACTACAAATAAGATCTGTGCAGTGTGCATAGAAATTCATGTTTTTTTTTTCAAATTATAATCCGGCCCTCCAACAGTTTGAGGGACTGTAGCCTGGTCCTCTGTTTAAAAAGTTTGAGGACCCCTGGTCTAGATCACTGCTTCAAATTGGGTCCTCTTAGCTCAATGTTGGGGTCCCAAAATAGGCAACAGTAAAAGTTTTCCAAACATTATTTGGTGACTGTTTTAGACATTTCCACAAATCTGTTGTGCAGTGTTTACAGTGGACCTTACAAAAGATGCCTTAGCTGTTACTTTATTAAAAGGAAAATCAGCTTGTTTAACAATGTTGATTTTTTATCAGAAAATGCTTTAATTTTATAATTATTTTATATATCTATATACCTGGGGTTACATAAACATTTCTCAAAAGTGGAAAAGTTTAATAAGATGGTCTAGATCAGGCATGGGGAACCTTCGGCCCTCCAGGTGTGGTGGACTTCAACTCCCACAATTCCTTGAGGCTCGGCATTCGCCCCAAAGGCTTACCTTGGCCCAAGGAATTGTGGGAGTTGAAGTCCAACACACCTGGAGGGCCGAAGGTTCCTGACCCCTGGTCTAGATAATAGTTTTGACAGCAGATTTATAGGAGGTTTATTCATACAGGACTGCTTATGGAAAATAGGCAGTGGACTGATCACTAAAACCTTTTTGCTCCAAGAAAACAGTATAAACAAATACAGCAATCTTAGGAAGTTCTAGTAAAACATAGTTTTCTAATTATCCAAAATTTCCTAATTTTCTCCCACATCAGGTATTTCAAATAGGCTGCATTTTACTTTAAAAACAAGAATATAACACAGCTCTACTTTTAAAAAAGTAATTGAATAAATTTGATAAATTGGACATTCATCAAAATATAATATTGGAAATACTTCTTCAAAACAGAATGCTAACTATATATCATGCTTTTTGTTTGAAAATGTTATTTACAAACTTTCTGAAAAATAATCATTACTGACTGTTGACACTAAGTAAGGTATTGGTGAAAATGGAAGAACTAAAGAACTATTTGCAAGAGGGTGAATCCAAAGTTGGCACAGTTTATAGCAGCCCAAGTCAGTTACTTCGTATTGGCACTGCCCTTAGAATCATAGAATCAAAGAGTTGGAAGAGACCTCATGGGCCATCCAGTCCAACCCCCTGCCAAAAAGCAGGAATATTGCATTCAAATCACCCCTGACAGATGGCCATCCAGCCTCTGTTTAAAAGCTTCCAAAGAAGGAGCCTCCACCACACTCCGGGACAGAGAGTTCCACTGCTGAATGGCTCTCACAGTCAGGAAGTTCTTCCTCATGTTCAGATGGAATCTCCTTTCTTGTAGTTTGAAGCCATTGTTCCGTGTCCTAGTCTCCAAGGTAGCAGAAAAACTTTTAAAACTAGAGGTTGGAAATTTCCTTCCTACAGAACCTCACAAGGCCTGTCGTAAATAAATAAATCCACAGCTCTGCACTTTACTACTAATCAACTAGTAATTATAGTGACTGGAAAGAGGTAGACCCTGCCCACAAAACATTTTTAAAGGTATGTAGTCTGCAAGTAGTGGGTTAAAAATATAGTAAATTATTTTGGACTGAAAGATAATTGAACATTATTCTAGCTACAGAGCAAGCAGAGTTTGTTAAAAGATGGAAATCAGCAACAATACCACCATAGTGTAATTAAAGAAATGACTATCCAGTAATGGCATCAAGGTCTTCTGTAAGAGTCTGGTATAAATAAACTATAAACTAACTTATGTATTTTTTTCTTTTGGGACAGCAGTATATCCTTAGGTAATTCTAAATGAATCCTGACACGATTTCTTCCGCTTCAGCCTTGGGAGGCACCACAACATGGCTAGTTGCAGTTCTGGGAACATTTTTGGTGACTCTGCTTGGGGCAGCACACAAACTGGGACTGCTCTATCAACTCTGGCATCAGGTAAACTAAATGTTGCTTTTAGACACTTGTTAATAGGAAAGACAAGACCTTAAAGACAATTAGAATCTGATCTGAAATCATGCTCGCTTAGGTTTCCTTTCGCTTAGGTCCCCTCTGGAATCTGGTAGTTTTGATTTCTGTTGCAGTGAAATCCATAGCAAAACAACTGTAGCAAGTAGTTTTAATGAGCCATCTCTGATTTTAAAATCAGCTAGCCCCATAGGTGCCCATAGTTTTCCTGCTCCCAAGGCCTTCTATTTATCTATCAGAGTTTCAGTAGGAATTGCAACAATAGTTGCCAGCTTGTGTTTCCTACAAAGCCAGCACAAAATATTGCCTTCTGTTCCAGGTGGATCCTAAGAGTACTCGACATGGTGGGGAGATTGTGGCAGAAGTTCTGAAAGCTCATGGTGTACCCTATGTATTCACCCTGGTTGGTGGACATATCTCTCCCATTTTGGTGGCCAGCGAAAAGCTGGGCATCCGTATTGTGGACACAAGGCATGAAGCAACAGCTGTATTTGCTGCAGATGCAGTGGCCAGGCTCTCAGGTACCTCCCTTTATACTGTCTGTTTGCTGACCTAAGTGATGTGATGGGGCACAACTTGACCCCACTTTTGTATTTTTCTGTTGCAGGCACAGTGGGAGTTGCTGCTGTGACAGCAGGACCTGGTGTGACAAACACTATAACTGCTGTGAAAAATGCCCAAATGGCAGAGTCTCCAGTGTTGTTGATTGGCGGGGCAGCAGCTACATTGCAGAAGGTAGGCCATTCCAGCCACTGTTCCTTGGGTTGGAAGGAAGAAAGAGCTGGAGCTTGATGCTGTTCATGCTTGGTCTACACTTTGACCTCTACCTTCATCATCACTATTTGTCAGTAGCAGAATTGATGTGGTTAATATACTGTGTGTGTGTTTCTCATGACAAAATCAAGTGTTACCATCAGAGATTCTATGAGAGTGAAAAAGAGAGCTTTTGTGTTTCTTTTCTCTCATCTGTTTAGGGCCGAGGCGCTCTTCAGGACATTGATCAGTTGTCCCTCTTGAAGCCACTTTGCAAATTTTGTGCTTCAGTGAAGACTGTCCGAGATATCAGCCCTGTGCTGCGAAAGGCTATTGCTATTGCTCAGTGTGATACCCCAGGTATGTCAAGGCTTGAAATAAGCCCTTATGGCTCACCTAGATTTTCAGTGTCTGGAACTACTGACAATGCTGAAATGATCTGTGACCATTAAATGCTGCTATCCTAACTAGTGGATTAATAACTCTCTTCTTGCTTTTGCCTCCCATACGGGCCATGAAAATTTGAACCACTTTCTCTTGGGGCAACACTGCTTCTATCTTTGAGTAAAGCCGAAACAAACTCTCAAGGATTTCAGGAGGTTTTATTCATTTTCTCATTTTATTGTCCAAGCAGGTATTTTATTAGCAAGAGGAAATGGTTTTAAAATATCCTGCTCATCCTGCAGGTCCCGTGTTTGTGGAGTTCCCTCTGGATGTGTTGTATCCCTATCATCTGATTGAGCGAGAGCTTATCAAGAAAACAGGTTCTAAGGGTGTTTTGGGAAAGGCTGTTAACTGGTGAGTTGCCCCCCCCCCCTTTTAAAAAAAAATCTGGTTGATTCCTATGTTTTGAGGAGAGTCCAGTGACGATCACTCCTTGGGTTAGTAGGTGTCTTGTGGCCAAATTTGGCAGCAATTCGTCCAGTGGTTTTTGAGTTCTGTTAATCCCACAAATAAAAATTACATTTTTATTTATATAGATGATGATGATGATGATGATGATGATTATTATTATTATGGCACCCTCTTGACCTCAGTGGTCACCTTTTTTTATCCTTTACTAGGTACCTGCGCAGTTATTTGGGAAACCTCTTTGCTGGAGCATGGGCAGTGCGAGACCTTTCACCTTTGCCAGTGAAGATACCAAAAGCTACAAAGAAAGAAGTAAGGCTCCTTACAGGAGACATCAAAAAGCACACCAGAATAGGCCACCTCATTATTTCTTCCTTCCTAGAGAAACATTTTACCTTTAAACTCTTTGCTGCCTGCGCCAGCATTTAATGATACTCAGGCAGAAAAAACGAGATGCAAAGATACAGAATGGGGAACAATGCCTGGCTCTAGAGCAGTACGTGTGAAAAAGATCTTGGAGTCCTCGTGGACAACAAGTTAAACATGAGCCAACAATGTGATGTGGTGGCAAAAAAAGCCAATTGAATTTTGGCCTGCATCAACAGGAGCATAGTGTCTAGATCTAGGGAAGTAATGCTATCCCTCTATTCCGCTTTGGTTAGACCACACCTGGAATATTGTGTCCAATTCTGGGCACCACAATTGAAGAGAGATATTGACAAACTGGAATGTGTCCAGAGGAGGGCGACTAAACTCAAGGTTCTGGAGAACAAGCCCTATGAGGAGCGGCTTAAGGAGCTGGGCATGTTTAGCCAGAAGAAGAGAAGGATGAGAGGAGATATGATAGCCATGTATAATCTTGTGCTGGACCTATCTCTGTGCAGGTGCAACAGTGTGTAGAGCTCATCAGTCGGGCTAAGAAGCCAGTCATCCTTCTTGGCAGCCAAGTGACCCTGCCTCCCACCCCAGTGAAGAAGCTCAGGTGAGATACATTGTGCTACCTGTTCTTAGAACATTTCTGAGAAGGCTTAATAACCATTTTGGTTCCATCCAGTCTTTGACCAGAGCTTTGGGCAGTGTCTACCATTAGATAGTTTTTTGATGTGAGGATCATCATAATTTCTTGGGAAAATTGGGGTAGCAATGGAGTTACCAAATCAAACAAGGAAACCAGACATGAGAGGGCAAAGCATGATTCCGGATTAATAGGTAGGAGAAGGTTGGAGACAGGATTCTCTCAGAGAAAGGAGGTGTTGTTGCTGCTAACTGTGAATGGACTAGTGGTTGTGAAGTTCTTACAGTGAGCTCTTCCTCCCTGCTCTTATCCTTACAGAGATGCTTTAGAAGAACTAGGGATTCCATGTTTCCTGGGAGGCATGGCCCGTGGCATGCTGGGAAAGAATAGTCCACTGCATATTCGTCAAAACCGTCGAGAGGCACTCAAGGAAGCAGATGTAGTCATTCTGGCAGGTAGTTTGGTCTGAGAGGTGACTGCCAGCCCTTTGCCTGTTCAGTCTGTCTATAAACAATGGGGCAACTTTTTTTTTTCTTATCATTATTTTTAAATTTCTATTCTAACTTATGCTACATAACTCTATCACACACCTTTTATCCACTTATACATATTGTATTTCTTTATCATTATTATAATACCGTTATTTCCCCTCTTCCCCATACCCTTTGTTTGTGCCCCCTTCACCAGGACCAACCAACTCATGTTTCACCATTCCAAAATATCATTGTTTCTCTTGCTGGCTTATACCCCTTTCCCTCATTAAACACATACTCAATATATTTTCCCCATATTTTCCAAAAGTATGTTTATTTCCATATTCCCCTTTTAATTTTAATATTGCAAGTTAGCTTATCATTAATCGCTATATTCCAAATTTCCCTATACCATTCTTCTACTTGAATTTCTTTTTTCCCCAGTTTTTTTGCTATTAACAATTTAACTGCTGTTATCAAATTAGAAATCAATTCTTTCTCCTCTTGTAAGGGAATTATATTATCATGTATAAGTAATAATGCTAATTTTGGTGTAATCTCAGTCTCTATTTTTATTATTGCTCTTATTTCTTTGAATATGCTTTCCCAATTTTTTTGTGTAATATTACATAACCACCACAAATGAAGGTACGTCCCTATTTCCCGACAACCTCTCCAGCATTGATTTGAGTATTTTTTTTATCAATCTGATTTAATCTAATGGGAGTTAGATACCACCTCCATATCATTTTGTAGTAATTTTCCTTAGTTCTTATATCTTTTAGTATTCTCATATTCCATATGTTTGCCTATTTTTGATTAATCATTTCCCCCCCAAGTCTGTTTCCCATACTTCCTTCAAATAATCTTGTTCCTGTTCGTTCATTAATAATAGTTTATAGATATCACTTACTGTACCTTTTAATTTATTTCCGTCACTTTTACCCCGCCCTTCTCACCCCCGGTTATATTCTGTTATATTCTCTTCTTTAGTCTCCCTTTGAGTTATCATCTTTTCTATTTTTGTATATTCCCTACCTCCATTATACTTTTTCCTTATATCACTTGACCATTTACCCAATTGTGGGGCAACTTTTGGTGATTTGTGGGAAAGGGAGAGTTTTTCTGTGGGTTGTCCATTTCCTTAATTCCCGTTTCCCTTCCCAGGCACCGTCTGTGATTTTCGTCTGTCCTATGGGCGTATCTTGAGCAAGGGCAGTAAAATCATTGCTGTCAATAGGAATCGGGAGCAACTGCTGAAAAATGCACACATATTCTGGAAGCCCCACATTGCCATAAAGGGTGAGGGGCCTGTATGTGAATATTGGAGAAGAATGCTATGGATTTGGTAAGGGTGGGGTTGCTGAAGGGAATGTGTCATGGCATGACCTGGTGATGCCAGTGACCCAAGGAAGAGGTTGCATAAACCTCCCTTCCTGAAATGTGTTCTTCTTAGACTTGTAACTCTTTACCAACAGGAGATGCTGGCTCCTTCCTTGTGCACTTGAGCCAAGAGCTTAGGGGCTATTCATGTCCCCGTGACTGGGTAATAGGTCTGAAGGAGACTGATCACGTGAAGGAGAAACAAAACAGGTTAGAAACTTTGCTGTGACAAAATACAAGTTGCAAATTGTTATCCAAACAGAACTATGTTAACATAAACCATGTAAATACACTGTATATAAACCACACAAAGAAATTACAAGTCTGAGTGCTACTTGGTTGTCTCGTAGTCCTTGAAAAAGTAAACTGTCTTCAAAATGCAGTCCAAATAAAGTCCCAATAGTTCAAATTGCTGTCCAATTCAAAATATTATCCAAATTATAATGCTTGCTGTCCAGTTCAAAATATTATCCAAATTATAATGCAACAAGGATCCTCAGGTTGAGGTTGTCTTGTTTCGGGGGACTTCCCCTTCTTCAGGATTTCGTCTTCTTTGTAAAAGTCCCTAAATGGGTGATAACAAACAACATAATAGATATGTCAAAAAAGGCACCCAAACCAAAACATTCAGTGATAATGACATGCATTCCAGTGAGAAAGACTACACAAACATTATTACTCACATTATTAATGAGACGACACTGGCCTTACAGTTTGGTCTTCGATAGTGAGCAATGCAGTTACACAGAAGCAAGGATTTAAAGGCAAGGCTAGTTACAGGCAGTCAGCTGGAATGTAAATTACAAGTAGATAAGGTCGATATAATAGAGCTTATTACAAAAACAACTGAGGTCCAGTCTATCGTTAAGGCCAGTAGGAACCACTGTGTTAAACTTAAAAATCCAAAATGCTTCCCTCTGCAAAAGGTAATTCTTAGTATCCATATGTGGCTTAGTGTGGATTTTTTCTATGATGCAAAACTTGAAGCTGGTAGATGTATGTCCTTTCTCCAGAAAATGAGAATAAAGAGTACTATGATTGTGTTTGTTTTTTTATGCATGAGTGATGTTCCATAATTCTGACCTTGACAGATCTACTTGTCATTCCAATATATAGAAGGTCACATGGGCATAAAATACAATATATAGCATTTTCCGAAGAGCAGGTAATAAAATCATTTAAATGTATAGTAATCTTCATGGTTGGGTGTGTGAACTGTTGAGTCTTCGAGGATTGGGAGCAACATTCACAATGTCCACAGTAAGTATGTCATCTAAGACTAGGTAGACTTTTTATGGTAGGTTTAGTGAGATCTGATCTAATCAACATGTCCTTTAAATTTTTGGTGTGTTTGTATGCTACCATCAGTGTATTTTGTCATTGTTATAGATATCAGTGTTTTTTTGATAGAAGCTTTGCTGTACCTGCATGTGTGGGTATGTTTATGTGGATGTGCAAATCTGTAGAACCTGCAAGTGAGGTTTCTTTGGTTAGTACTATGATAAGTAGTGAATCAGGTTAGCTGTGGGTTTCTCAGAACACTCTGATACTTCTTCCCCTAAGAGAGAAGGCTGAAGAACCAACAGAGCACCACCTCAACCCATTGAAACTGCTGCACCATGTTGATTGCTTGCTTCCTGAAGACAGCTTGCTGGTTGCAGATGGTGGCGACTTCGTGGCAAGTGCTGCTTACATTGTAAAGCCTAGGGGCCCCCTGTGCTGGCTTGATCCAGGTAATATGAAATATTACCGTATTTCCATCTACGAACCCACGCGATCCCTTCGATCCTCCGGAGAGGCCCTTCTTTCGCTCCCGCCCTCTTTGCAGGTGTGACTTGTGGGGCGGAGAGAGAGGGCCTTCTCTGTGGTGGCCCCCCAGCTCTGGAACTCACTCCCCAGAGACATTAGACAAGCCCCCACACTGGCAATACTACTACTACTACTACTACTACTAATAATAATAATAATAGCTTTGTAGTAAAGCTGGCAAATGCTTATTACCCAGAAACCTTGATATGTCAGAAGCTGTAAGATGCATGAAGAAAGCGGTGCTTTCTACTTTTCCTGTATAGCCATGATGAAAAACATAACACAATCCAATCAAACAAACATTCTTGGTCTCTTGGTTTTTAAACCTGTTCCTGGGGTTTTGAGGGGTGCTGATTCAGAAAATCGCACTGGATTGACTGAATCAGCTCTACTTTCTGAGATAATAATAGTAATAATAATAATAATAATAATAATAATTATTATTATTCTGCTCTATCTCCCTGAATGGACTCAGGGTGGATTCCAAACATAAAAGGCAAACATTCAATGCTCGAATACAATGCTGTTCAATACATACATACTAACAAAAATGTAAACAACCCAACATATAACACAAATTATAACTTAACAACTAAAATTAAATAAAAAAGCACATCCTGTTATAACAGACATAAGACAAAACATCAAACATTGAATGGAAACAATAATTATTTCCCATTTCCTTGGGGCAAATCAATTTTGTTTATTTAAAATACTTATATATATATCTCCAGATATGTTATATGTGTGTGTGTGTGTGTGTGTATCTTTGTATCTTCAGCATCTACCATTCCCACAGGTAATTGAAGATGCTGGATAAATGTAATTTCTGTTTGCTTGAAAGTTAATTTTAAAAAGAGGCCTAACTAATACTATACTCTATACCAGGGCGAGGTCACAGTCCCTCAAACTGTTGGAGGGCCGGATTATAATTTGAAAAAAAATGAATGATTTCCTATGCACACTGCACATATCTTACTTGTAGTGCAACAAAAAAACCCCACTTAAAAATAATACAATAATTAAAATGAACAATTTTAACAAATATAAACTTATTAGTATTTTAATGGGAAGTGTGGGCCTGGTTTTGGTTGATGATTTAGGATTGTTGTTGTTGTGTGCTTTCAAGTCATTTCAGAATTAGGTTGACCCTGAGCGAGGGCTGGGTAAATTACCCTGGAGGGCCATATCCGGCCCCCGGGCCTTAGTTTGAGGACCCCTGCTCTATACCATGCTGTAAACTCTGTACTTGATATTAATATTGAAATACCATAATTAAAAGCTAATTAAGACAAAGACAAACTGATGCTGGTTGCTTGAGAGTTCCATTTGCTTGGGTTCCAGTTAACAAAGGTTCCTTCTACACTGCCATATAAAATCCAGATTATCTACTTTGAACTGGATTATATGGCAGTGTAGACTCATATTTATTTATTATTTATTTTATTTGTTGTGTCAGGGCAACCAGTCAATTATATTACATTTCTAACAGAACAAAGCAAACAAGCAGACAAAAAAAATAAAATTTGTGAGTTTGGTAGTTGATTAAATGTCCTTTGACCAATATCTGGCCACTTGGAGTGCTTCTGGTGTTGCTGCAAGAAGGTCCTCCATTGGGCATGTGGCAGGGCTCAGGTTGCATTGCAGCAGGTGGTCAGTGGTTTACTCCTCTCCACATTCGCATGTCGAGGATTCCACTTTGTAGCCCCATTTCTGAAGGTTGGCTCTGCATCTTATGGTGCCAGAGCGCAGTCTGTTCAGCGCCTTCCAAGTCGCCCAGTCCTCTGTGTGCCCAGGGGGGAGTTTCTCATTTGGTATCAGCCATTGGTTGAGGTTCTGGGTTTGAGCCTGCCACTTTTGGACTCTTGCTTGCTGAGGTGTTCCAGCGAGTGTCTCTGTAGATTTTAGAAAACTATGTCTAGATTTAAGTCGTTGACGTGCTGGCTGATAGCCAAACAGGGGATGAGCTGGAGATGTCTCTGCCTTGGTCCTTTCACTATTGGCTGCTACTTCCCGGCGGATGTCAGTTGGTGCAAGCAGTGTAATTTCTCCAGTAGACTCATATAATCCAGTTCAAAGCAAACAATGTGGATTATGTTCTTTAATATTCTGAATTATATGGCAGTGTAGAACGGGCCTGAGAGACTTCTCTATCCAACATTTCTGTTTTGCGTTTAAAATGCCAAGCAAACTAATTTCAAATAATTAAATGACAAAAAAAATGGTATATTAGAAACTAAGTCAACATATAAACGCTCTATCTCAAACCTTGAAAGCAATAAATAAATAAATAAATAAATAAATATCCTGGTGAAAACAATTTAGGAGGTGCCATGCCAGAATAGTTCAGTCCCATTTCTTCCCCCTGCAGGAGCCTTTGGGACCTTAGGAGTCGGTGGAGGCTTTGCCTTAGGAGCCAAGCTTTGCAGGCCAGAATCTGAGGTTAGTGTTCAGTAGTGGGAAGCCAAGGGCGGAGACTTGGGTGGAATGTCTTCTCTTCCCCAGAGAGGTTACCAAGCTGAATGTCTAAGTCCCCAACCCACATGTTTGCTTACATGGAACATCTCCAGACTGACCAACCCTTCTTCCCAGTAACAGTTGCTTGCTTTTTGGAAAAAGTAAATAGAATACTAAAAACTTCTGTGGTTTCATTTCACTCTCCATGGTTTCTGGCTGCTGTATCTACCCTCCTTTTGAATCATTCCCAGGTCTGGATCCTGTATGGTGATGGCTCACTTGGCTTCAGCGTAATGGAATTTGACACCTTTGTACGACATAAAGTAAGTATAACCCAGCCAGGTTTCTAAGGATCCTGTGTTTGCCTGGCATCAATGGGTGCAAAAATAACTAGAACAAGTTCAAGTAGAAAAGCTGTTGGAAGCTTTGCCATGAAGTTCCTTCATGCTCAGGAGCAACTCCTTGCAGTTTTGGTCCTTCCTGGAAATTGGTTTTGGTAGTGTGTGATTTTGACATGGAAATGATGATAACATTATTATTATTATGGTTATGGTTATGGTTATTATTATGCTTATTATTGTGGTTATTATTATTATTATTATTATTATGATAATACATTATTATTATGGTTATTATTATTGTTATTATTATTATGGTTATTATGGTTATTATTATGGTTATTATTACACTATGTTAACACAATTTTTGTTCCTGGGTTATAAATGTCATTTCCTAATTGATTGTATCATAAAAACAGGGGAAAAGCTTATGAAACTGCAAAAACTTTTGTTTTTGCTGAACATCCTGCAGCACATTTATTTATTTATTTCATATATTTATATCCCGCCCTTCTCCCCACAAGGAGGACTCAGTGCGACCTCACATGAGCATCAGAGGATGCTAATAACATCAATACCATAAAATTTACAATGCACCATAAAATCATTTTAAAACATTGTACCACATCAGTAAAATTTAACAATAAATTAATAGATTAACGTGCCAGTAAAACCAAGCCGAGCCAGGAGAATCCATGTTGCAAAATCCAAATTTCCTTTTCCTATTGCTGCTGGCCTCTTATCGAATGCCTGGCCCCAGAGCCAGATCTTCAGCTGTCTTCTAAAGGACAGGAGGGAGGTGGCCAACATGTTATCCTTAGGGAGATAGTTCCACAGATGGGGGGCCACTGCCGAGAAGGCCCTGTCTCTCGTCCTCACCAACCGCGTTTGCGAGAGTGGTGGGATCAAGAGCAGGGCCTCTCCTGATGATCTTAAGCTTCGTGATGGTTCATAGCAGGAGATACATTCAGACAGGTAATCTGGGCCAGAACTGTTCAGGACTTTAAAGGTTAAAACCAGCTATAGTTTGTAGCTTGGGAGTGATCTTGGATTCATCGTTGAGCCTGGAACCCCAAGTTTCGGCGGTGGCCAGGGGAGCTTTTGCACAGTTAAAGCTTGTGTGCCAGCTGCACCCGTACCTTGGGAAGTCTGATCTGGCAACAATGGACCACACTCTTGTTACATCCCAAATAGATTACTGCAACGCACTCTTTGTGGGGCTGCCTTTGAAGACTATTCTGAAACTTCAACTAGTCCAACGGGCTGCAGCCAGATTACTAACTGGAGCGACATACAGGGAGCACAGCACCCCCTTATTGTGTCAGCTCCACTGGCTGCCGATCCACTTCCGAACTCTATTCAAAGTGCTGGTTTTGACCTATAAAGCTCTATACAGTTCTGGCCCAGCTTACTTGTTTGAACGCATCTCCCTCAACATCCCGCTTTGCAGTTTAAGATCATCCGGGGAGACCCTGCTCTTGCTCCCGCCAGCGTCGTGAATACGTCTGGCGGGAACAAGAGACCGAGCCTTCTCAGCTGTAGCCCCCCACCTGTGGAACTCGCTTCCCAACGAGGTAAGATCAGCTTCATCCCTCCTGTCTTTTAGGAAGAAATTGAAGTTGTGGTTCTGGGACTAGGCATTAATAGCGCTTTGAATATGGAATTCGACTGGAATGGTGATATGCCGGTTAATACTGTTTTTATTGTTTTAATTAATTGTTGTATTGCTTTGTTATATTTAATGGCATCAAATTGTGCCAAATGTAAGCCGTCCTGAGTCCCCCTTTGGGGTAGAAATACTGGAAATAAATATAGTTTTTCAAGTCTCGACCAATTCAATAAAGTTTGTGACAGCCACAAAAATTAAGTTTTGGGAGTATAACAAATATTTTCAAAGTAAGCATTGCACAATTAAACAAGAAATAATACTTTCAATCCGGGAACAAAAAACATTCACATTTTGTTACATGGTGTTATTATTATTATATTTATTACAAGTCTATCCACACAGTTTGAGGCAGGACACAAAATAAAATAGTAACATACACATATTAAAATGTATTTCTATGAAATACACATATGAAAATACACAGAACAAAGACTAAAATTCAGGAGACACAGAATGTGCCTTTAAAATTCATAATTAAAAATGGATTGGGTGTAGCATAAGGTGTGCCAGGTCTTTCCTATTTGTTATGTAGGGAACTTAATTCAGAGAGGCATTGTGATTTCAGTGGAGACTCTTCTTTTATTCCACTTCCCACAGAGGCCTGGCGATTGGCTTTAGCTGTAGATCGCTAGGCCAGTCAGCATAACAAAAGCTGGTTTTCCTTTGAAAGTGTGGGTCTTAAGAGCAACATAATTCTTTGGGAGGACCATGCAGCACTTTTCCTGAATTATGTTTGTTCTAATAACATTTTGCCCTGTTCTGTCAGACACCAGTCATTGCCCTGGTAGGGAATGATGCCTGTTGGAGCCAGATCTCACGAGAGCAAGTGCCTATGCTTGGTAGCAATGTCGCCTGTGACCTGGATTACCTGGGTGAGTTAGAAGCCCGAATAGAATTTAACATGATGTTGTACGGAAACAAAAGGGCCTAGGCTGAATTTTCTTGCCTAGGATAGGCTTGTAACCTCACTACCTCTGAGGATGCTTGCCATAGATGCAGGCGAAACGTCAGGAGAAAAATTGCCTCCAGAACATGGCCATATAGCCCGGAAAAACCTACAACAACCCAGTGATTCCGGCCATGAAAGCCTTTGACAAACTCCTTTTTGCTCAGTATCACAGGTCAGATTTGCCAGTAAGATTCAATTGCTTACCTATCATGGGCCCAAACCAGATTATACTTTTCTTTTTATTATTTACTAGCTGTCCCTTGCCATGCATTGCTGTGGCCCACATGGGGGTTCTGTGTGGGAGGTTTGGCCCAATTCTATCGTTGGTGGGGTTCAGAATGCTCTGTGATTATAGGTGAACTATAAATCCCAGCAACTACAATTCCCAAATGTCAGGATTCTATTTTCCCCAATTTCCACCAGTGTTCACATTTCGGCATATTGAGTATTTGTGTAGAGTTTGGTCCAGATCCATCATTGAGTGCACAGTGATCTCTGGATGTAGGTTAACCACAACTCCAAAACCAAAGGACACTGCCCACCAATCCTTTCCAGTATTTTCTGCTGGTCATGGGAGAACTGTGTGCCAAGTTTTGTTCAATTCCATCATTGGTGGGATTCAGAATGCTCTTTGATTGTAGGTGAACTATAAATCCTAGCAACTACAACTCCCAAATGACAAAATCAAATTTTTTGAGTAAAGGACATACATTGGGCTGCTAGGTGTCTTATGTTCAAATTTGGTGTCAATTCGTCCAGTGGTTTTTGAGTTCTGTTAATCCCACAGACGAACATTACAGTTTTATTTATATAGCTTTAAAACTTTTATATCCCAATCTTCTCCACCTCCGTAGAGGGACTCAGACCCTCTTAGAAATGTTTAATGTCCGATTTTATACTGCTGTCTCGTTTATTATTTTGGTTTTGCATTTTATGTTTTTACTTTTTAGTTCTGTTATGCTTTGTGTTATATTGTGTTACGCTTTTGTGTAATATTGTGTTTACTGTATTGATGGGCGTGGCCTCGTGTAAGCCGCTCCGAGTCCCCCTGGGGGAGATGGAGCGGGGTATAAATAAAGTATTATTATTATTATTATTATTATTATTATTGTATTGTCGAAGGCTTTCATGGCTGGAATCACTAGGTTCTTGTGGGTTTTTTCGGGCTATAGGGCCATGTTCTAGAGGCTTTTTTTCCTGACGTTTCGCCTGCATCTATGGCAAGCATCCTCAGAGGTAGTGAGGTCTGTTGGAATTAGGACAATGAGTTTATATATCTGTGGAATGGCTGGGGTGGGGCACAGAGCTCTTCTCTGCTGGAGCTAGGTGTGAATGTTTCAACTGACCACCTTCATTAGCATCAGTTGAAACATTCACACCTAGCTCCAGCAGAGAAGAGCTCTGTGCCCCACCCCAGCCATTCCACAGATATATAAACCCATTGTCCTAATTCCAACAGACCTCACTACCTCTGAGGATGCTTGCCATAGATGCAGGCGAAACGTCAGGAAAAAAATGCCTCTAGAACATGGCCCTATAGCCCGAAAAAACCCACAAGAACCTTATTATTATTATTATTATTATTATTATTATTATTATTATTATTATTATGTCAACTCATAATTTCAGATTGTTACTGCTTCACCTCTTATTTCCCTCCAAGTTAGTGAAGCTATTGCTGCTAGGCCAACTACCACCCTCATTGTTCTTGCAGGATTATTTGAGCTTGCAACTTCCGTTCTTTAGGGATCTCAGATGTGTGTACCAATGTTTGTTTGTTTTTTTATAAAACATTTTTATTAAAGAATAAGACAATTTCTACATACATGAAAAGAAAAGAAAGCTAGATATTGGGGGTGGTGGGAACAGGGGAAAGTGGGGAGGGAAAGGGAAGGCAGGGAGTGAAAAGGGATAATGGAGGGGAAGGAAATTAACAGTAGGGAAAAGATAGGGGTAGGTTGGAGGGGGGGTGCGGGGGGGGGGGATAAAAGTTTGTCTTCCACTCCAGTAAGCGGGGAGATTTTATTTTATTTTTCCCTCCCTCTTTGAGGTCTTGGTATTTCACAGCTTCTCCTCCTTTATATTCTTTCTTGTTCTTCTTTCTTTTTCTTTCTTTTCCCCCCCACTTCCTTGTCTTAATAGTGTATGTCTTCATTTTTTTAAATTTGTTTGTTCTATTTAATCGAAATTGCTGAGATTCTGCTCCTGATGTGTGTACCAATGTAACGTTAACTATAGGAGCTACACCTCCCCCACCTGCCCCCCCCCCCCCCCCATAATTCACTAGTTGCCTTGCACTTGCAAGTGTATTGTCTGTCTTTTAAAAATGAAAACATTATTCATTTTCATTGCAAAGTTGCCCTTCTTAAAAAAAAAAAAGCAGGTTACAAGCAGTGAAACTGAGCTGTTGCTTCTGAGGAACAACTCTAGTGATAAAAATTGCTCATTTGCACCAAACGTAATATTTTGTAGCATCTGTGTGTAATCAGGATGCAAAAATGTTCATTTTTGGCTACCATCTGCATCTTGCTGGTATAAATTGTATGTGTGTGGATCATTAGGTTCAGGTGCAGATAATCTCGTATTTATTACGCTATTTTTTAAAATTATTTTTATTATTTTATCATGGTTTAATACATTTGTTATACATTGTTTGTTTTACAGCAGATACATATTATTCAATACAATCTACCATACTTTTGGCATTTAGTGTTATTTTTCTGCTTATACGTATTATCTGGAGCCCCCGGTGGTGCAGTGGGTTAAAGCACTGAGCTGCTGAGCTTGTTGATCGAAAGGTCGCAGGTTCGATTCCGGGGAGCGGCGTGAGCTTCCGCTGTCAGCCCTAGCTTCTGCCAACCTAGCAGTTTGAAAACATGCAAATGTGAGTAGATTAATAGGTACCGCTCCGGTGGGAAGGTAACAGTGCTCCATGCAGTCATGCCGGCCACATGACCTTGGAGGTGTCTACGGACAACGCTGGCTCTTCGGCTTAGAAATGGAGATGAGCACCACACCCCAGAGTCAGACATGACTGGACTTAATGTAAAACACATGACCTTTACCTTACCTACGTATTATCTATCCCTCACCATTTATTACGCTATTGATACATTCATTTAAGGTAGCAATTTCCTGGCTTTAGAAATGCTTTCCTTGCTATTTGCACTAAAAGTTTGCCCCTTGCTTTCCTTTTTTACATAAACCAGCAACAAAAAACTTGCAACACTTTTAGAGAGAGGGGCAGTATCTAGTCTCTTCTTCTCTTGTGCTCATGACAGATATTCTTCCCTGCAGATTATCACACAGTCGCAGAAGGTTTAGGAGGGAAAGGCTTCCTGCTTGACCGCCAGAATGAGGACCAAATGGATGACATCATCAGGACAGCGCAGTCTGGATGCAGGAGTGGGAAGCCCTACCTCCTCAATGCCCTCATTGGGAAAACAAACTTCCGTGAAGGCTCTATCTCTGTTTAAGGGCTTGACTGATGCTACAGCGTATGGATTCTGGCTAGAGATATGGATTTCTGCTGGTCCAAAGGATCTGACTCAGGTGAATCAATCCTGAACAAGGGAGCAAAATCAGTACAAAAGCTTTACTCCCCAGGGCTAAGAGTTTTAAACCCAGTCTTGGCTCAGCAGACTTGTTTGGGGTCCTTCTAAAAATACCCAATTTCCTTAATTTTTTTAACAGGAGTCGTCATGTTGATGCCTATGTTTGTGCTGGCCTGTGTTGAAGTCTCATTTTGTTCTGCTTTGGGTTATGCCTAACGGGATAACCTTCAATATTGTTAACCTCCAGAGAGATTGTTTTTTCTGCACAGTTCACATTTAACACAGGTTCAACATTAAACTGAAATTGGCATCTTCTTGCTTTCCCATGCCCCCTCTTCTTCATCCGATTGGGTGCTCTGCCTTCCTCCTTGGGACCTCAAATGGGTTTGGTTTTGTGCTCCTGCCCCCTGAGAGCACTTTCTTCATTCTGTTGTATACATACTGTTGTGTACATTCAGGAGCACAGGGCAAGAACAGTTGGCAGCACATCCTTCTGGGCCTTGTGCTTACATTCCCTACATGATATGTGGTCTTGGCTTTTCCCCTAATTTCATGTGCCAGCAACTGTTTATTTTGTGACTGAGGGTGAATGTCTTAGGCTTATAAGCAATCTTAGCCTTAAACCTTCCTCTAAAGCCAGGTCTAGATCTCCTCTCCATTTTAGCAAGCATTCTTCAGACAGGGAAGGAAAAAAATATTGGATAATGTCCAAGGTTTGGTTCAGTGTACTCTTCTGTTGTTGTTTCTGTCCTTCAGAAGCCACTGTGGAACCTTTTGCGATTCAAACAATAAAGGGATGGAATTTCTTTGCTGCCTCTGTTTTGATCTGTTGCAGTTTTAGGCCAACTTCAACTTCTCCCATCCACTACATAAGTGCTCATCCCTGACTCTGTGGAACATTTTGCCTCATGCTCCTTGCGAAAGAAGGATTTCTACATCCTATGCATATTTTCTTGGGATGCAACTCCTATCAAGATCAGTGAACCTTATTCCCAAGCAGGTGTGCACTGAATTGCAGCACAGGTTGCTTTGGCGTCAAGTTTTATAAGGTATCAGCACAACCTGACAGTAAATAACTTCCTGTAACAGCTGAGTTGTAGAATCAAAGACTTGACAACCTCTGAGTTCCCTCCCGTCAACTGTATTTGAATTCAGTTTATAATTTGTTCAGTTTTGTTCCAAATCGCTGCTGCTATTATGATTGTGGTTATGATTATTATTATTGACACAAAAGCACAGTATGTCACAGCAAACGAGACCTACATGCTGGATTTTGTATCAAAATTACAAGTCGAACACTTCCCAAGCGTCTAGGACTGTGTGATGTATTATTATTATTATTGACACAAAAGCACGGTATGTCACAGCAAACGGGATCTATATGCTGGATTTCGTATCACAAAATCACAAGTCGAACACTTCCCAAGCATCTAGGACTGTGATGTATTTTCGAATGATGCGCACAGATCCAAGTAAGGTGGCCTTTTGCAGTTGAGAGATCCGTGATTTTGTTGATGTTTATTGTTTCCAAATGCTGGCTGAGATCTTTTGGCACGGCACCCAGTGCGCCAATGACCACTGGGACCACCTGTACTGGTTTATGCCAGAACCTTTGCAGTTCAATTTTGAGATCTTGATAGCGGCTGAGTTTTCCCTGTTGTTTTTCCTCAATGCAACTGTCACCCGGTATGTGACATCAATAATCCAGACTTTTTTGTTTTCCACAATCATGATGTATTGTGTATTGTGTTCCAAAATTTTGTCAGTCTGGATTTGAAAGTCCCACAGTATTTTTGCGTGTTCATTTTCCACTACCTTTGTGGGTTTGTGATCCCACCAATTCTTTACTACTGGCAGGTGGTACTTGTGACATAAGTTCCAGTGAATCATCTGGGCCACAGAGTTGTGTCTTTGTTTGTAGTCCGTCTGTGTGATTTTCTTGCAACAGCTGAGGATATGGTCCATGGTTTCATCAGCTTCCTTGCAGTCTGCATTTTGGGTCATCCGCTGATTTTTCAGTCCTGGCCTTAATTGCATTGGTTCTGATGGCTTACTCCTGGGCTGCAAGAATCAGGCCTTCTGTCTCCTTCTTCAGGGTTCCATTCATGAGCCATAACCAGGTCTTCTCCTTGTCAACTTTTCCTTCAATCTTGTCAAGGCACTGCCTATGTAAGGCTTTGTTGTGCCAGCTGTCAGCTCTGGTTTGGAGTGCAGTTTTCTTGTACTGACTCTTTGTCTGCTGTGCTTTGAGAAGTTATTATTTAATAATAATTATTATTATTATTATTATTATTACCTGCTTCTCCTTTCAACTCGAGGTGGAATCATTCATATCCCTAGAAGCCTAGAGTGGACTTTTAAAAGAATTCCCACACAATTTGTGAAAGTATTTATTTATTTACGACATTTATATGCCGCCCTTCTCACCCGAAGTGGACTCAGAGCGGCTTACAAGATATATATACATACAATATATTATGTTAGTACAATATCAGTATTAAATATTACTATATTGTGCTATACCATTATATTGTAATATTATTAGTAATATTACCTGTAATATAAATATATAATTATAATATCATATTATTATTAGTATTATATTGCATTACATTATAATATTATAAATATTATATGTATATACAATATATTCTATTCTATTCTATTCTATTCTATTATTAGCATAGCACAGGAGACAAGGTGGAACTGTCCCCTGACCCCCTCTCTCTGGCCCAGAGCGGCGGTTGGTGCTGGGGGGGAGGGGTCCCCAACTGATGATATATGCAGGAGACAAGGTGGAACTGTCCAAAGTATGGGCCTCCTGCTACCATTGAGGGGATTTCAGTACTATCTTTCTACTCCCACTTCCTCTTTCCCACTCAACTGACTGGTACGTCTGCTGATTTTCTTAGACAGCTATGTATGGCCAGCTACTGCCTATGTACAAACATGGAATGGGGCCAAAGCTGCTCTGAGCAGCCACAAGCCAGACACACTGATGCTGAGGGAATGTGGTGGAAGAATGCCAGGAGAGCCATTAATCCCTTGAGTGCAATGACGTTGATCTCAAGGCAAATGCAGAATCATTTGGGAGGCAGTTTTGTTTGTAACTACTAGTGCTTTGCTTGCAGATCACTTGGCAGAAATGTAGACACTAGACCAGGGGTCCACAAACTATGGCCCGGGGGTCATATGCGGCCCGCCAAGGGCATATATTCGGCCCACCAAGGAGGAGGCCTCCCTCTCAGTGGAATCAGTCTTGGCTCTGCTAATGCAGAGCTCCTTTCATTCTTTCTTTCTCCCCCTCATGCAGTTTCTCTCTCTTTCTCCCCGTCTCAGTCTCTCCCCCTTTCCCTTCTATTTTACTTTCTCCCTTCTTTCTTTCTCCCTCTTTTTTTCTCTCCCTTTCTCCTTCTTTTTATATCCCTTTCTGGCCAGATGCTAGTGCAACAGGGCTTGCTAGAGCCCAGAGTGTGTGACCCCACTTTCCTGCACGACCAGGGCCCATGTGGGTGTGAAAGTGCTGAAAAATAGAGTGTATCTACACTCAGAGGTGGCCCTAGGTAATTTTCAACAGTAAGCAAACAGTATTTTGCCCCCCCCCCCCAACCAATCATTGATATATATTTTCTGTTCGTCGTGGGAGTTCTG
Organism: Anolis sagrei; assembly: GCF_037176765.1. NCBI lineage: Eukaryota > Metazoa > Chordata > Lepidosauria > Squamata > Anolidae > Anolis > Anolis sagrei. The sequence goes on along the minus strand of NC_090022.1, from coordinate 170,107,646 downwards.
TGTGCCATATTTGGTTCAATTCCATCATTGGTGGAGTTCAGAATGCTCTTTGATTGTAGGTGAACTATACATCCCAGTAACTACACTTGCCGCACTTGCTCCCTTGCCTGGCCCGCTTTGGATCCGGAGGCGTGCCTGAAGACCCCGGCGTGTGCACCAAAAGTCACCTCTTCTCCTGACTTTCTCCTCAGCCATTGGGACCAAGAGAGAGAGAGAGAAAGAGGTGGAGATGCCCACCTTTCCTGAAGTTAGGCGCAAAAACAAAGGAGGGAGCGGAGGTGGGAGATACCTCCAGCCGGAGAGGCTCTCTCTCTCTCTTTCTCTCTCTCTCGGTCCCAATGGCTGAAGAGAAAGTCAGGAGAAGAGGCAATTTTTGGTGCGCACGCTGGGGTCTTCAGACACGCCTCCGGACCCAAAGCGGGCCAGGCGCGGCGGCTCTGCCCCTTGGCCCACCCACGGATTGGGGAGAGGAGAGGAGGCGGGTGGAGCGCCGGGGGATCGGGAAAGGGAGCCGGTCATGGGGAAGGGATCGAACGCAGACAACGATTGAGTACCAGCTCTGCTCGCAAACCTGGTGGCTGGGTGGAGCAGGAACAAGAGGGGCTAGGCGAGGCTTAAGGGCCCGGCCCCTTTGGGAAGAGGATCGCCTGGCAGCGAGGCAAGAAAGCCAAGGCTCCCCCCGGACTGCTAGGGCTGTTGTGAGCTGAGGGGGCGCTCCTCAAGTGGCGGTTGAGGGGCATTTACATAGGTGCCTCTGCGCCCCCGGCAAAAAAAAAGTGTTCTGCGACCGCTTACTTCGCGTAATGGACGAGCCGCCCCTGTCTACACTGCAGAATTAATGCAGTTTAACACCAGTTTGACTGCCATGGTGTAATGCTATGGAATCCTGGGATTTAAAATTTTATTAGCTGTTTCGCCTTTTCTGTCAAATGATCAAACCACAGCTCCAGGATTCCATAACATTGGGTTAAAGTGGTTCTTCATTTTAAATATTGTATTTGCTTCATTTTGTTTTTTTACTTCAAAATAAGATTTGCATAAGAATTGAATAAGAATTTGTGTGCATAAGAATTTGATCATAGTTTTTTTTTAAAAACTATAATCCGGCCCTCCAACGGTCTAAGGGACAGTGAACCGGCCCCCTGTTTAAAAAGTTTATTGCTTAGCTCACAACACTAACTTTTTTGCCCAACAGTAGAATGCTCTAAATTATGGTGTCTGTGGTTGAGCCAGCAAATCAGAAAATTGCTTGGTGCTTGCAATCACCTTCATAAGAATCCTTATAATCAAAGTCAGCCAGTTTGAACCAGGTGGAATATTTGTATTTACATGCGCAAATCCAAACTTAAATTTAGATGCCTTTTAGGGAGAACAATGATATGAGATATTTTCATATGGATTCCCCAGATATGGGTTTGAAAAGGGCTTGTTTTGTGATGTAACATTGATTAGATATGATGTAGCAGTGTGGTGTAGTGGCTTGAGTGTTGGAGTACAATTGCTGGTTCAAATCCATGATCACCCACAGAAACCTACTGGGTGAACCTAGACAACTCACTCTCTCAGCCTCAGAGGAAGGCTGAAATAAATCTTAGGGGTCACCATATGTTAGAACAGACTTGAAGGTACACACACACATACATGCGGATCACCTGAACTTACCAAACATCCAAGAAAACACTATTGCGCTGCTGTAGAATACGGGGAGGAGGGGGGGTTGTCATAAAGGTTTATCACTGTTTTTTACACCGGAGCCCCCGGTGGCGCAGTGAACTAAACCCCTGTGCCGGCAGGACTGAAGACCGACAGGTCGCAAGTTCGAATCCGGGGAGAGGCGGATGAGCTCCCTCTATCAGTTCCAGCTCCTCGTGCGGGGACATGAGAGAAACCTCCCACAAGGATGATAAAACATCAAATCACCCGGGCATCCCCTGGGCAACGTCCTTGCAGGCGGCCAATTCTCTCACACCAGAAGCGACTTGCAGTTTCTCAAATCGCTCCTGACACGACCAAAAAAACAACAACAAAAAGAAAAACACTAGTAAATTCCGTAAACATACTATGCATTGAACAAAGACTTCCTTTTGTCTGTCTTGAATTCATCTAATCACTTAATGAGTGGCCCTGAGGGTTTTTTTTCTTGAAATGTATATACTTCATACATAAGTGTTCTATATACATAGCATTTAAACAAAATGAGGAAAATTGCAATATAACAATTGTATAAGAAATCTTCAGCCTGCATTGTTCTTTAAAATCCACTGAGCTATGATATTATAAGGCTGCGAGGGTTGAATGAAAAGTAATGCCTCCACATTCGTAACTCCTCAACAGATATCTACTGGTATGCGGCAGGTACTGCTTGTTCAGTAGACTCTCCTCTACAGTTCCATTTTGGCGGAAAGCCTTAGCAATGAATGGTTGTGTTGTTAAAGTGCGAAGCATGGAACCCTGCACAGACGGTTGGTCAGTGCGACTTAAGCAACATACAGTCATTGAATTCTTGACAGCAAGATACAGAATGGGGGACAATGCCTGGCTCGAGAGCAGTACATGAAAAAGATCTTGGATCTTGGAGTCCTCGTGGACAACAAGTTAAACATGAGCCAACAATGTGATGTGGCAGCAAAAAAAGCCAATGGGATTTTGGCCTGCATCAATAGGAGCATAGTATCTAGATCTAGGGAAGTAATGCTACCCCTCTATTCTGCTTTGGTCAGACCACATCTGGAATATTGTGTCCAATTCTGGGCACCACAATTGAAGTGAGATATTGACAAGCTGGAATGTGTCCAGAGGAGGGAGACTAAAATGATCAAGGGTCTGGAGAACAAGCACTATGAGGAGCAGCTTAAGGAGCTGGGCATGTTTAGCCTGAAGAAGAGAAGGCTGAGAGGAGATATGATGGCCTTGTATAAATACGTGAGGAAGCCACAGGGAGGAGGGAGCAAGCTTGTTTTCTGCCTCCCTGGAGACTAGGACGCGGAACAATGGCTTCAATCTACAAGAAAGGAGATTCCATCTGAACATTAGGAAGAACGTCCTGACTGTGAGAGCCGTTTAGCAGTGGAACTCTCTGCCCCAGAGTGTGGTGGAGACTCCTTCTTTGGAAGATTTTAAACAGAGGTTGGATGGCCACCTGTCAGGTGTGCTTTGAACACAATATTCCTGCTTCTTGGCAGGGAGTTGGACTGGATGGCCCATGAGGTCTCTTCCAACTCTAGGATTCTATGATTCTAGAAGGTGTCCCCCCAAAGGAGATTAATCAGAGAATGCAAGCTGTTTATGGTGATTGTGTTGATGTGAGTACTGTGCCTTGTTGGGCGAGTAAATTTAAAGATGTTGAGATGGGAACATCTGACCTGTGTGACAAACAAAAAGTTGGACATCCTGTGACAGCAACCACCGAGTTTCACAAGCAAAAGGTTGACAGATTTATTCAGGACGATCGTTGTATCACTCAGAGAGAAATTTCAAGCATAATCAGCATTTCACAAGAATGTGTGGTTCACATTATTGTTTTGCTTGGCTATCGGAAGATCTGTGCACGATGGGCACCCAGGAGGCTGATCCCTGAAATGAATGCGCACAGACTTTACACTTCAGAGACTGGATCTCACCACCGTACGACATCCTCCATATAGTCCAGATTTAGCACCGTCTGACTTCTATCTATTCCCGACCACCACCTGGTCAGCTTTAGACTTACTGCGCCCCCTAACCTCCACAGAGGTGGAGGACCTATTAAATTGGTCCGCCCCAGGAGGCTTATGGATCCGGAAGGATTCCTGACGGCTCTTGGGGATTTCCCCGCCACCTCGGTTGGTGATCCTGTTGATGCCCTGGTCGCTCTCTGGAATGGGGAGATGACCAGGGCAATAGACACGATCGCTCCAGAACGTCCCCTCTCAAGTAGCCGAACTAAACCAGCTCCTTGGTTTACTGAGGAGCTGGCGGTGTTGAAGCGAAAGAAGAGGGAACTAGAGAGCGTGTGGCGTTCGGATCCGAGCGAGCCAAACCGAACACGGTTTGTGTCCTTTTTAAGGTCATATGCCGCGGCAATAAGAGCCGCAAAGAAATCTTTCTTTGCGGCCACTATTGCGTCTGCAAAGAACCGTCCGGCTGAACTGTTCCGAGTTGTCAGAGGCCTTTTAAAACCCACCATTCAGGATGGGTGCCCTGATGACGCGGCAGCTCGCTGTGAAGCTTTTGTTCGGTTCTTTACAGACAAAGTCGCTTTGATCCGCTCTGGACTGGACACCATATTAATGGCAGTCTCTGAGGATGTAACACGAGCATCTGCTTGTCCGATTTTGATGGATTCATTTCAATTGGTTCAAACCGAGGATGTGGACAAGGTGCTTGGAGGAATGAGAGCTACCACATGCATCCTAGACCCCTGCCCATCCTGGCTTCTAAAGGAGGCCAGAGGGGGATTGGCCGAGTGGGTTAAGGTGGTGGTTAATGCCTCCCTTCGGGAAGGCATTTTTCCAGCCAGCTTAAAGCAAGCTGTGATAAAACCGCTGTTGAAGAAACCATCACTGGACCCCACTCAATTGGTAAACTATCGGCCTGTTTCCAATCTTCCCTTTTTGGGCAAAGTCATGGAACGTGTGGTGGCCTCACAACTCCAGGCATTCTTGGTAGACACGGATTATCTAGACCCGGCACAGTCTGGCTTTAGGCCGGGACATGGTACCGAGACAGCCTTGGTCGCCTTAGTGGATGATCTCCGTCGGGAGCTCGACAGGGGGAGTGTGTCCCTGTTGGTGCTACTCGACCTCTCAGCGGCCTTCGATACCGTCGACCATGGTATCCTTCTGGGACGCCTCGCGGGAATGGGTCTCGGAGGTACTGCTCTGCAGTGGCTCCGGTCATTCCTCGAGGGTCGGTCTCAGAAGGTGTCACTGGGGGACTCCTGTTCTACCCCACAACCTTTGTTTTGTGGGGTTCCTCAGGGTTCAATATTGTCCCCCATGTTGTTTAACATCTACATGAAGCCGCTGGGCGAGATCATCCGGAGTTTCGGGGTGCGGTGTCATCTGTACGCAGATGATGTCCAGCTCTGTCACTCCTTCCCACCCGCTACTAAGGAGGCTGTCGAGGTCCTGAACCGGTGCTTGGCCGCTGTGACGGTCTGGATGGGGGCGAACAAATTGAAATTGAATCCAGACAAGACAGAGGTACTCCTGGTCAGTCGCAGGGCCGAACAGGGTATAGGGTTACAGCCTGTGTTAGACGGGGTCGCACTCCCCCTGAAGACACAGGTTCGCAGTTTGGGTGTGATCCTGGACTCATCGCTGAGCCTGGATCCCCAGGTTTCGGCGGTGACCAGGGGAGCATTCGCACAGTTAAGACTCGTGCGCCAACTGCGACCGTACCTTGGGAAGTCTGACTTGGCCACGGTAGTCCACGCTCTGGTTACATCCCGCCTTGACTACTGCAACGCTCTCTACGTGGGGTTGCCTTTGAAGACGGCCCGGAAGCTCCAATTAGTCCAACGGGCGGCAGCCATGGTATTAACAGGAGCAGGGCGCAGGGAGCATACAACTCCTCTGCTGTACCAGCTCCACTGGCTACCGATTAGCTACCAAGCCCAATTCAAAGTGCTGGCTTTGACCTTTAAAGCCCTAAACGGTTCTGGCCCTACATACCTATCCGAACGTATCTCGGCCTATCAGCCCACCAGGACCCTAAGATCTTCAGGAGAAGCCCTTCTCTCCATCCCGCCTGCTTCACAAGTGCGGCTTGCGGGAACGAGAGATAGGGCCTTTTCTGTGGTGGCCCCCCGGCTTTGGAATGCCCTCCCTACTGAAATAAGATCAGCCACCTCGCTAATGGCATTTCGGAAAAAACTGAAAACTTGGATGTTCGAGCAAGTTTTCAACTAATTCCGATGTGATGATGTTTTGATCATGGACTAGCAATCAAGGATAACGAATTGGATTACGACTTTAACTATGAGATGTTCCGGTCTGTATTGGTGGCCCAATACTATGTATGTATATGTATGTATTTTTATATTTTATTTTATATTTTTAAAGTGAATATTGTATTTTTAAATATGTTGTAAACCGCAATGAGTCGCCGCACAGGCTGAGATATTAGCGGTATACAAGTGTACTAAATAAATAAATAAATAAATAAAATAAAAGGATCTGCGGGAACATCATTATTCTTCCGATGAAGATGTAGAGAGAACTGTGAGATGCTGATTGCGGAAACAGAGTGTTGACTTCTTCTGTGACGGCTTCAGAAAACATGTTCATTGTTGGCAGAAATGTATCCAATTGTCTGGTGATTATGTGGGAAAGTGAATAGTGGTAGTTAAAGAGCACATTCTATGGATTATTTCTGCGTTTGATTTATTGAAATACTAGCTGTCCCCTGCCACGCTTTGCTGTGGCCCAGTCTGTGTATATGTGTTTTGAGTGTGTAGATGTATGTATATATTTGTGTATATGTGTATATATGTGTGTTTGTGTTTATATATTTGGTTTTGCACAAGCATTGTAATGTTGTTTTGCTTTTTAAGTCTCTTCTGCTGTGTTTTTCAGTGTTTTTATGAGTGATGGTCACTCGTTGGCCTGATACGTGTATTGTGTCCAAATTTGGTGTCAATTCATCCAGTGGTTTTTGAATTCCCACAAACAAACATTATATTTTTATTTATATAGGGGTTTGTGTGGGTTTGCGCATGCATTAAAAGGTAATTTTTGGTTTTGGGGTTTTTAAGTGCCTTCCACTGTGGTTTTCAGTGTTTTTATGAGTGATGGACACTCGTTGGACTGTTAGATGTCTTCTGGCCAACCTTGGTGGCAATTAGTCCAGTGGTTTTTGAGTTATGTTGATCCCACAAACGAACATTACATTTTTATTTATATAGATTCCCATTCAAACCCAAGTAACAAAGGTAGAGGCATTACTTTTCATTCAACTCTCATATAAACCCACTTTTCTTACATCATATGTAATCTGATAAAGTAATCTTACATCATATGTAATCATATGTAATCTTACATCATATGTAATCTGAAGATCACCTGGGAAGGAACCCCACTGGAGCATTGCAGCGCACCCAAATACCTGGGAGTCACTCTGGACCGTGCTCTGACCTACAAGAAGCACTGCCTGAACATCAAGCAAAAAGTGGGTGCTAGAAACAATATCATACGAAAGCTGACTGGCACAACTTGGGGATCACAACCAGATACAGTGAAGACATCTGCCCTTGCGCTGTGCTACTCTGCGGCTGAGTTTGCATGCCCAGTGTGGAACACATCTCACCACACTAAAACAGTGGATGTGGCTCTTAATGAGACATGCCGCATTATCACGGGGTGTCTGCACCCTACACCACTGGAGAAAGTACACTGCTTAGCCGGTATTGCACCACCTGACATCCGCCGGGAAGTAGCAGCTAATAGTGAAAGGACCAAGGCAGAGACATCTCCAGCTCATCCCCCGTTTGGGTATCAGCCAGCACGTCAACGTCTTAAATCTAGAAATAGTTTTCTTAGATCTACCGAGACACTCGCTGGAACACCTCAGCAAGTGAGAGTCCAAAAGTGACAGGCTCAAACCCAGAACCTCAACCAATGGCTGATACCAAATGAGAGACTCTCCCCTGGGCACACAGAGGACTGGGTGACTTGGAAGGCGCTGAACAGACTGCGCTCTGGCACCACGAGATGCCAACCTTCAGAAATGGGGCTACAAAGTGGAATTCTCGACATGCAAATGTGGAGAGGAGCAAACCACTGACCACTTCCTGCAATGCAACCTGAGCCCTGCCACATGCACAATGGAGGACCTTCTTGCAGCAACACCAGAAGCACTCCAAGTGGCCAGATACTGGTCAAAGGACATTTAATCAACTACCAAACTCACAAATTTTGTATTCTGTATTTTGTATTTTTGTATTTTGTCTGTTTGTTTGCTTTGTTCTGTTAGAAATGCAATATAATTGACTGGTTGTTGATGACTCGATAAATAAATAATTAATTAATTAAATAAATAAATCAATAAGATAAAAGTCTGTGATGATCACATAAACCATTTTTTACATTTCCAAATGCAGTCTGAGCAGTCATTGTATTTCCAGTGGCACTTAGGCACAAGAATCACTCTCAAGAACCAGCTCATTACCAAATAATGCAGAAAGCAGCCATGTGGAGTGCTGATAAGATGGATCCAATGTATGTAACATTGGACTACTTGTCAGAGCAGTCAAATGGGGGCAGTGCCGGATTTAGACAAATGAGTTATGAGACCCCTTCCTTGGGCCCTGAAGGAGATTGGCCCAGTAGGTCTACACTGCCTGATTTGTGGCACACTCCCATAGACTATCAATTTGATAATTGTATCTGAAATCACTCCGAAAAAAAGAATGCCTTCAAATTTAGAATTGTATCACATAAGCAAAATCTGTTGTAAAAATTCTGTTTTGGCAGGATCCCCCCCCCCCCCCCGGCCAATGGGGCTCTGTGCTTAAGCACAGTGGTAAATCTGGCACAGAGTGGGGGGGGGGGGGGCAGTGAGCACATTACAATGGCTACATGTAGTGTAGACTACTTTAAATTTCTTTTACTGCCATGGTTCTTTTCATGTGAATAGTGCCATGTGACTTATTTACTGGGAATGAATCCCAAGTAATATTCAAACCATTTGAATTGGGTGTGGAATAGGCACTCCATGAGAGCAATTTCCATGTCTGAGTAGAGAGGGAGTGCTTATGAAAGCAAGAGGTGTTGCGTGTGATGCTCTTTCCCCATGTGAGTCATCCTGCATGTCAACTTCATCTCAAGAAATGTTGCAAGTGCTGAGATTGTGCAGCAGTTGAGATCCATGGTGTTTATGCCACCACAATCTATTGAACAAGGGCAACTTATGGTTATGCCATGGGTGATCACTCACGGCTGAGTACGATTGTCTTCCAGAGGTAGAGACTTAGTGGTGACTCCATAAATGACTCTGAAAACCAATTCTGCATCCACAAGGTCTTTCAAATTGAGGACATAGAACTGGGGAAAAATTAAAGAGGCATCATATCCACAAACCTTGTCTCTAAATCCAAGCCCCACGCTCCCAACTAAACAGAACAAGCAGCAGACTTCCAGATGTTACTGTATCACTATCTCCACCAGCTAGCCGTGATGTCTAATGATGAGGAATACAGGAGTTGGAGTCCAGCCTCCGTAGAGTCACATAAAAAGACTGGGTCTGCAGGCCTTGTGTGTGACATCTGTGCTCTCCATGTTGCCATTTGACACAACATTCACAGCCCGGGGTCAATGCTACAGAATGGCAGGCCACATTGAGCCGTCTTGGCCCCAATGCTGGTGCCAAAAAAAAGAAAAAAGCAAGTCCCAATATTCTATAGCATTGGCTCATTGAGATACATTTGGGACAGATTGGAGTAAATTGGGGTGCCCTGAGGTAAATTGGGGCACACTGAAATACATTGGGGCACACTGAAGTACAATGGGATGCACTGAAGTACATTCAAGTACTTGAGATACATTGGGGTGCAATGAAGTACATTGGGGGTGCATCGGAGTACAGTAGGGTGCAATAAAAGACATTGAGGCATTGGAGGGCATAGGGGTGCACTGGAGTATATTGGGGTGCATCAGAGAACATTGGGGGTACATTGAGGGTGCATCAGAGTACAGTAGGATGCATCAGAGGACATTGGAAGTGCATCGGAGGACATTAGGGGTGCATTGGAGTACAGCATTGGAGGACTGGGGGTGGCTTGGAGGGCATTGGGGTGCACTGGAGTACATTAGGGTGCATCAGAGTACAGTAGGGTGCATCAGAGGGCATTGGGGGTGCATTCGAAGTCTTTGGGGTGCATCAGAGTACAGTAGGATGCATCAGAGGACATTGGGGGTGCATCAGAGACATTGGTGGTGCATTGGAGGACATTGGGGTGCACTGGAGTACATTGGGGGTGCATCAGAAGATATTGGGGTGCATCAGAGGACATTGGGGGTGCATTGGAGTACAGTAGGGTGCATTGGAGGATATTCAGGGTGCCTTGGAGGGCATTGGGAGTGCATCAGAGCACAGTAGGGTGCATTGGAAGACATTGGGGTGCACTGGAGGACATTGGGGGTGCATCAGAGTACAGTAGGATGCATCAGAGGACATTGGGGTGCATTGGAGGACATTGGGGGTGCATTGGAGGGCATTGGGGTGCACTGGAGTACATTGGGGGTGCATCAGTACAGAAAGATGCATCAGAATACATTGGGGGTGCATTGAAGTACAGTAGGGTGCATTGGAGGATCTTGAGGGTGCGTTGGAGGGCATTGATGCATCAGAGTACAGTAGGGTACATTGGAGGACATTGGGGGTGCATTGGAGGGCATTGGGGTGCACTGGAGTACATTGGGGTGCATCGGAGTACAGTAGGATGCATTGGGGGTGCATTGGAAGTCATTGGGAGTGCATCAGAGTACAGTAGGATGCATCAGAGGACATTGGGGTGCATTGGAGGACGTTAGGGGTGCATTGGAGTACAGTAGGGTGCATTGGAGGACATTGGGGTCCATTGGAGGGCATTGGGGATGCATTGGAGTACAGTAGCGCTCATTAGAAGACATTGGGGGTGCACTGGAGTACATTGGGGTGCACTGGAGTACATTGGGGGTGCATCAGAATACAATAGGATACATCGGAGTACATTCGGAAGCATTGAATATTGGGATGCACTGGAGTTCACTGGAATGTATTGGGGAGCACTGGAGTCCATTGGGGTGCACTAAAGCATACCCGAGTACACAGAAGTACAAAGAGAGAGATGTCGCTTTCCAAACATGTCAAGCTTTCTCTACTTTGCGAAGTCAAGCCCCACTTTAGGAGGCTTTCTTTCAGGCAAGGCTTCCTCAGAGGAAGCCCCTCTTTATCCATAGGCTTCCTTTTTTTTGCCCCAGCAGCAGGAGCAGCAGGAGCAGCAGCAGCTGGGTCTTGGCAGGCTCGCCAAAGCAGGAGGGAGGGAGGGAGAGAGGAGGGCGGGCGCGCGCAGGCATCCCAGGAATTCGCTTCCCGTCGAGCCCCTTGGAGGCTGGCTCGCGAGCTCGCGCGCGCGGGTGTGTTCATGTGCGCGCGCGCTCGCCCCCTTCCCAGGCGGAGGAGGAGGAGGAGATCGGCGAGGGATGATGGCCCAGCCGCTGCTGAGGAAGACCTTCTCCCGCCTGAGGGGCAAGGAGCGCCTCGGGCGCAAGAAGGGGGCGCAGCGCAAGGAGCCAGGTAGCCCTCGGAGGGAGGCAGAATGGAGGAATGGGGTGGTACAGCGAAGAGGGGGCTCCCTCCCTTCCCACCCTCTCTCCCTCCTTTCCCGGGACATTCCCCTGCAGGCAGCCTAGCCTGGCTCGAGGATTCCTTGAAGCAGACTCATGGGGTTGGGAGGCCAGGCAACTCAGTCCCACAGCATCCCCACCGAGGATCCAGCCATGGGGAAGGCCCTTAGACACTTTGATTTCACTTGCAAACTTTGTTTTAACTTCCTGTAAAGTGCCATGAACCCAATGCTAATCAAGCCATCAATGTATGGCTGCCTGGAGGAACCTTCCTGCTGTTATACTGCAGCTCCCATCATCCAGATCCTTGGGGATGATGGGAGCCAGAGTCCATCAACTCATAGAATCATAGGCCATCCAGTCCTACCCTCTGTCATGCAATTTTCCTGCTTCTTGGCAGAATGGGGTTGGATTGGATGGCCTATGAGGTCTCTTCCAACTCTAGGATTCTATGATTCTATGATCTGAACATGAGGAAGAACTTCCTGACTGTGAGAGCTGTTCAGCAGTGGAACTCTCTGCCCTGGAGTGTGGTGGAGGCTCTTTCTTTTAAACAGAGGCTGGATGGCCATCTGTCGGGAGTGCTTTGAATGTGATTTTCCTGCTTCTTGGCAGGGGGTTGGACTGGATGGCCCATGAGGTCTCTTCCAACTCTAGGATTCTATGATTCTATGGTCTGATTCTGTGTGTCAGAAAGCTTTCTGAACTCCACCAATGATGGAATTGAACCAAATTCCATTGTTGGTGGAGTTCAGAATGCTTTTTGATTGTAGTTGTACTATAAATCCCACCAACGACAACTCCCAATATCAACCCCAACCCCACCAGTATTCAAATTTGGGCACATTGGGTATTTGTGCCAAATTTGGTCCAGTGAATGAAAATACATCCTGAATATCAGATATTTACGTGACAATTCATACCAATAGCAAAATGACAGTTGTGAAGTAGCAATGAAAATAATGTTATGGTTGTGGGTCACCACAACATGAGGAAGTGTATTAAGGGGTCGCGGCATTAGGAAGGTTGGGAGACACTGGTTTAAAAGTTTCCAAGGAAGGTGTCTCCACCAGACTCGGAGGCATAGCGTTCCAAGAAGTGTCCAGGCAGAATGGGTGTAATGCACCTCTGATGGTGATGAATGTTGAACTGTGGCGGAGAGGCCATGTGACAACCACTAGAGAACCACTCAAAGGCCCTCCAACTGCCCAATAATATCCTCCATCATCCAGGATCCAGGGCCCCTCAGTCACTGGCAGGCCTCCCAGAGCCATTTATGGCAGCAGGCAAATGCAAGACTTTCACACAGCAAGCAGATCCATACACTGGGCTTGGAAGACATGTGAGCTCAGATATTATGGCAGGCAGACTTGAAGATATATGGCCTCAGATATTTCTTTGCTGGTGGGGAAAGAAATAGTGGAGGGGACAATCTGGGGTTCGTTTAGCTCAATGCTGGGGTCCCAAAAATTTGCAGCAGTAAGTTTTGATTTCATTAGACCAGGAGTCCTCAAACTAAGGCCCGCGGGCCAGATACGGCCCTCCAAGGTCATTTACCCAGCCCTCACTCAGGGTCAACCTAAGTCTGAAATGACTTGGAAGCACACAACAACAACAACAACAAAAGCAGGCCCACACTTCCCATTGGAATACTAATAAGTTTATATTTGTTAGAATTGTTCATTTTAATTATTGTGTTGTTTTCACTACAAATAAGATATGTTCAGTGTGCATAGGAATTCATTAATTTTTTTCAAATTATAATCCAGCCCTCTAACAGTTTGAGGGGCTGTGACGTGGCCCTCTGTTTAAAAAGTTTGAGGACCCCTGCATTAGTTATTTCCACAAAATTCCACCTGAACCTTAGGAAGAAGGCTCCGGCCTAGCGTACCTGTCCAAATGTATCTCCTTCTATGTCCCACCTCGGAGTTTAAGATCTTCTGGGGAGGCCCTGCTCTCAGCCCTACCTTTATCACAAGTGAGACTGGTGGGGACAAGGGACAGGGCCTTCTCAGTGGTGGCCCCTCGCCTGTGGAATTCACTCCCTGGGGAAATTAGGTCATCGACATCCCTCCTTTCCTTCAGAAGGAAGTTGAAAACATGGATATGGGACCAGGCCTTTGGGTAATCTGGCAGACTGACAAGGTAATGACGACTGGAGTTGGAAAGGATTACAATAATGCTGAATGGACTTACGGATTCTTAGAACTCGGTGAATGTTAGCCACTAGATTGGCTTTTCTTTTAGTTGTTATTGTATTAATTGATTGTTTTTAACTATTTGTGATTACTGCTGCTATGTATTTTACTTGTTGAATTGTTGGCATCGAATTGTGCCGATTGTAAGCCGCCCTGAGTCCCTCCTAGGGGATTGAGAAGGGCGGGGTAGAAGTACACGAAATAAATAAATAAATAAAATAAGTTTCTGAGCATAAGAGCTGTTCAGCAGTGGAACTCTCTGCTTCATAATGTGGTGGAGGCTTTTAAACAGAGGCTGGGTGGCCATCTGTCAGGGGTGCTTTGATGGTGCTTTTCTTGCATGGCAGGGGGTTGGACTAGATGGCCCATGTGGTCTCTTCCAACTCTATTCTATGAATCTTTTTATAGTGGACTCTGCAGAAAATGCATCAGCTGTACTTCATAAAGAGGAAAATCAGCCTGTTTAGCAATCCTTGCAGACACTGATTTTGATTTTGATACCTATTTTATATTCCTATGTACTCAAAGGTGGCCCTAGGTAATTTTCAACGGTAAGCAAACAGTAATCCCCCCCCCCCCAACCAACCAATCACTGATATATATTTTCTGTTCGTCGTGGGAGTTCTGTGTGCCATATTTGGTTCAATTCCATCATTGGTGGAGTTCAGAATGCACTTTGATTGTATGTGAACTATACATCCCAGTAACTACAACTTGCATATGTCAAGGTCTATTTTCCCCCAAGAGAGCCTCAAGAGCGCCCCTGGGCAAAATCAACTATACTGCAAATGCTTACTTTGCGTAATGGGTTGAGCCACCCCTATATGTGCTTGGCGTCATGTAAAAGTTTTCCAGGCCAAAAGGGATCCCAAGTGGGAAGGTTTTGGAAGCCTTGCTGTAGGAGACGCCAGGTTATTTATTTATTTATTTATTTATTTATTTATTTAAAGCATCTATACCCCGTCCTCCTTGGAGGGACTCATAATGGCTTCCAAATAGGCAACATAATATAAAACACATAATAAATACATCCACAAAATTAAAATAATTCTAAATATACATTAAGAAGCCGCTCGCCACATTAAAATCACCAGAATTAAAATCGTCATCCAAAACAGTCCAAGTCCAGTCCAATAAATCTTGTCTTTCCCAGTAAACAAACTATTCTGTGAATGCCTGATCCCATAACCAGAATTTAAACTTCTTCGGGAAGGTCAGGAGAGAGGGGGCAGATCTTACCTCATTGGGAAGGGAGTTCTGCGTCTGAGGGGCCACCACAGATAAGGTCCTGTCTCTCATCCCCACCAAACGCGACCGAGAGCAGGGCCTCCCTGGATGATGTTAAGGTCCTAGACAGTTTGTAGGGGGAGATACGTTCGGACAGGTAAACTGGACTGGAACTGTTTGGCTTAAAAATCTTCCAGTTTAGGGTTCCCAGTTTTACTCAATGGGGATGCTTTTCGCCAGCTCTCATCCTTTCTGTCTTCACATTTCATTATATCTATCTATCTATCTATCTATCTATCTATCTATCTATCTATCTATCTCTCTGTCTCTGTCTCTGTCTCTGTCTCTGTCTCTGTCATCTATCTCTATCTATCTATCTCTATCTATCTATCTATCTATCCATCTATCTATCTCTATCTCTCTATCTATCTCTCTATCTCTCTGTCTCTGTCTCTGTCATCTATCTATCTATCTATCTATCTATCTATCTATCTGTATCTCTCTCTATCTCTCTATCTCTCTATCTCTCTCTCTATCTATCTATCTATCTATCTATCTATTTATCTTGTAACCTGCTCTGAGTCCCCTTCGAGGTGAGAAGGGTGGCATATAAATATTGTAAATCTATATAAATAAAAATGTAATGTTCGTTTGTGGGATTAACAGAACTCAAAAACCCCCGGACGAATTGACACCAAATTTGGACACAAGACACCAACAACCCAATGTATGTTCTTCGCTCAAAAATTGATTTTGTCATTTGGGAGTTGTAGTTGCTGGGATTTATAGTTCACCTACAATCAAAGAACATTCTGAACCCCACCAATGATGGAATTGGGCCAAACTTGGCACACAGTTCTCCCATGACCAGCAGAAAACACTGGAAGGGTTTGGTGGGCAGTGTCCTTTGGTTTTGGAGTTGTAGTTCACCTACATCCAGAGATAACTGTGGACTCAAACAATGATGGATCTGGACCAAACTCTACAAGAATACTCATTATGCCCAAATGTGAACACTGGTGGAGTTTGCGGAAAATAGAATCTTGACATTTGGGAGTTCTAGTTGCTGGGATTTATAGTTCACCTACAATCACAGAGCATTCTGAACCCCACCAATGACAGAATTGGGCCAAACCTCCCACACAGAACCCCCATGTGGGCCACAGCAACGTGACCAATCTGTAAGCTGCTCTGAGTCCCCCTTGGGGTCAGAAGAGCAGGGTATAAATATGGGAAATAAATAATAATAAATTAAAAATATATATAGGTGAGCACCAGCACTTTGAATTGAGCCCGGAAGCTAACAACAAACAGAAAAGACAGATAGCCATTCGGACAGTGACTTTTCAGCGCTGACATGCGATCACAGGAGCCGTGGTCGGTGCTGAACGTACCATCCTTTTGGTGCTAAGCAAATGCAGTACTTTTTGAATCAACACAAGGGCTCTTTCTAATTTCAGTGTTGTAGGACTGCTTCTCTCCCTCTCATTACCTTTTGGGTTTGTTTTGTAATGTTGTTTTTGTCGGCTTTTCAGCAACCAGAAATACTGCAGTTGGATTAATTGCATCAGCAACAACAGCAATGATACATGGAATGTATCATAATAATTACCAATCTTATTTGAATGCTAAATAGCCTCCTCCACACATACTCATCTGAATGCAAGTTTAAAATAACACGATGCAACACGATTTTTGTCCCTGGGTTAAAATGTCATTTCCCAATTGGTTCTATCATAAAAACATGGAAACGGAAGTAATGCTACCCCTCTATTCTGCTTTGGTTAGACCACACCTGGAATATTGTGTCCAATTCTGGGCACCACAATTCAAGAGAGATATTGACAAGCTGTGTCCAGAGGAGGGCGACTAAAATGATCAAGGGTCTGGAGAACAAGCCCTATGAGGAGCGGCTTAAGGAGCTGGGCATGTTTAGCCTGAAGAAGAGAAGGCTGAGAGGAGATATGATAGCCATGTATAAATATGAGAGAGGAAGCCACAGGGAGGAGGGAGCTGGCTTGTTTTCTGTTTCCTTGGAGACTAGAACGTGGAACAATGGCTTCAAACTACAAGAAAGGAGATTCCATCTGAACATGAGGAAGGGGTTGGACTGGGTGGCCCATGAGGTCTCTTCCAACTCTTTGATTCTATGATTCTATGAAGGACTTCCTGACTGTGAGAGCCGTTCAGCAGTGGAACTCTCTGCCCCGGAGTGTGGCGGAGGCTCCTTCTTTGGAAGCTTTTAAACAGAGGCTGGATGGCCATCTGTCAGGGGTGATTTGAATGCAATATTCCTGCTTCTTGGCAGGGGGTTGGACTGGTTGGCTATGAGGTCTCTTCCAACTCTTTAATTCTATGATTCTATTAAAGGACATCAAGGACATCTAATCACCTCTCAACAAAAGATTGCCCCAGGCACTGCCAGGACATCAAATGCTAATCAAGGTGGTCAGCTGAAACATTCACACCTAGCTACAACAGACAAGAGTCCTTTGTCCCACCCTGGTTATTCCACAGATAAATAAACCCATTTTCCTAGTTCCGACAGTTCTCACTACCTCTGAGGATGCTTGCCATAGATGCAGGCGAAATGTCAGGAGAGAATGCCTCTAGAACATGGCCATATAGCCTGAAAAAACCTACAGCAATCTGGTTTATTAAACTGCAAAAACTTGCAAAAACTGCAGCACATTTTGCTATTGTTTTTCAATGAATATCTCATTGAGTCTCAACCAATTCAACATGGTTTGAGGCAGCCACAAAAACAAAGTTTCTGGAGTATAGCAACTACTTTCAAAGTAAGTACTGCACAATTAAATAGGAATAACACTTTCAAACCAGGTATGGATTTTTTCAAGTTTTGTTACATAGTGTAATAAACAAAGGAAGCAGCTACGGAGCACCCCTGCAGCAGTCATTTGGTAAAATCTATATCATTCTGGAGATCCGTTAGATACGAATGTGACCCCGCTCTCTTCTTGTCCCAACGGAGGGAGGGCAGTTATGCTGCTGTTTCCATC
Source organism: Anolis sagrei (assembly GCF_037176765.1). Taxonomy (NCBI): domain Eukaryota; kingdom Metazoa; phylum Chordata; class Lepidosauria; order Squamata; family Anolidae; genus Anolis; species Anolis sagrei. Next base: position 170,089,895 of record NC_090022.1, on the reverse strand, counting down.
CACCCCTCCTGTTGCTCCCCAGCTGCTTGCTCTCTAACTTTGCATCCTCATTCCTGAGCTGGGCTGCCCAGAGCAGTAGGGCTCTTCATGTGCTGAGTTCCTCGGGAACCTACAAAGGGAGCTCTGTGTCTTGGCCGGGGAGGGGACTGTGCAGTAAACAACAGGAAATCCAACTTGGCACCAGGTCTGAGCAGCTGGGAGCCTGGGAGGGACCTCTCAGCCTCAGCTGCATTGCAGGCCTCTGCTGCGCGTCTTCAGACCAGAGGCCTCCCTCCAGACGTCCCTTTCCCATCCTGACCCATTGCTTTCCCTCCCCTTGGAGACCACCGTCTTCAGAAAAGTTTGACTCAATGCATAGTTTGTGCTGAAAGGAAACTGCGAAGGCTCTGCTTCTCAAGGCATAGGCCTGATTGCTAAGATGTATACATACTATTTAGGCGATCCCTCGTTGTCCAAGTAGGATTGTCTTCCAAGATCGGTGTCCTGTAGGTAACTGTGAAGCTCTATTCTTGATCTGCATCTTTTCCCGCAGTGAGGGCACTGGTTTCCAGGTGGAAGGTGGTCCTGGTCAGGGTTGGCTTGACGTGCCTTCCTCCTGGCACTTTTCTCTCTTTTGCCCTCTATTTGTGCCTCTTCAAATTCTACAGCACTGCTGGTCACAGCTGACCTCCAGGTCAGGGCTTCCCAGTTCTCAGTGTCTATGCCACAGTTTTTAAGGCTGGCTTTGAGCCCATCTTTAAATCTCGTTTCCTGCCCACCAGCATTCTGTTTTCCATTCTTGAGTTCGGAGTAGAGCAACTGCTTTCGGACATCCGGACAACGTGGCCGGTCAAGTGGAGTTGATGGCGGAGAACCATCGCTTCAGTGCTGGTGGTTTTTGCTTCTTCCAGCATGCTGACATTTGTCCGCTTGTCTTCCCAAGGGATTTGCAGGATTTTTCGGAGGCAACGCTGATGGAATCGTTTTAGGAGTTGCATATGACGTATGTAGATAGTCCATGTCTCGCAGGCGTATAGCAGGGTTGGGAAGACAATGATCACATGTATAATATGTATACCCATGTATTGTCGAAGGCTTTCATGGCCAGAATCACTGGATTGTTGTAGGTTTTTTCGGGCTATATGGCTATGGTCTAGAGGCATTCTCTCCTGACATTTCGCCTGCATTTTCTGTTCATCGTGGGAGTTCTGTGTGCCATATTTGGTTCAATTCCATGATTGGTGGAGTTCAGAATGCTCTTTGATTATAAGTGAACTATACATCCCAGTAACTACAACTCGCATATGTCAAGGTCTATTTTTCCCCAAGAGCGCCTCAAGAGCGCCCCTGGGCAAAATCAACTATACTGCAAATGTTTGGACAACACTTCCTAGACTCCTCCATCCAACATGGTCAGTAGTTATGCTGGTTGGTGGAGTCAGTAAATGTTTAGCCTCTCTGATAATAACTTTTCCAAGTATTGTTCTTAGTGTGGTCTTTCTTATAGAAACCGGTTCAACGTGAAACATTTTTGTAAAAGCACCACTTCAGACATTCCAGATATTATCTAACAACTTAACCTTGGGTCTGAGGATATTTCTGTTCTTTTCCAGTATCACTCGGGTCTGCTAACCTTTTTCTAGAACTCCCTAACAGACAACCCAAACGGGTCAGGACAGCCACAGTTTTGCCTCAAGCAGTAAAATCTTGTGTCCATCATGTCCAATACATATTTATTATTCATTTACTATATTTGTATACTGCCCTTCTCAGACCTTAGGCGACTCGGGGCGGTTTACAATGGCAACGATTAGATGCCCCAAAACACCATAAAACATTTAAAAACATTAATACATAATATAAAACCATTACAAGAATACTAAAAGCATACATCATTTGCGTCTCCTAATAAAAACATTGTCCCATCCCGTTGTTCGGTCGTTCCAATTCCTATGTTTTTTACTTTGCATTTTCAAACACTTGCTCAAACAACCAAGTCTTGACTCTCTTCCAAACTGTTAAGAGGGAGGAGGGCAATCTAATGTCCCCAGGAAGGGCGTTCCATAGCCGAGGGGCCACCACTGAGAAGGTCCTGTCTCTCGTCCCCACCAAACGTGTTTATGACGCAGGTGGGATCGAGAGTGGGACCTCCCCGGACAATCTTAAAGTCCTAGCAGGTTCATAAGGGAAGATGAGTTCGGACAGGTAAGTTGGGCCTTTTGAATTGTGCCTGGTAGCAGTCTGGCAACCAGTGGAGCTAGCGCAACAGAGGAGTTGTATGCAGGGGCGACTCGTCCATTACGCGAAGTAAGCGGTCGCAGAACACTTTTTTTTGCCAGGGGTGCAGAGGCACCTCTGTATATGCCCCTCGACTGCCACTTGAGGAGTGTCCCCTCAGCTCACAACAGCCCTAGCAGTCCGGGGTGGGGGGAGCCTCGGCTTTCTTAACCTCGCTGCTGGGCGATCCTCTTCCCAAAGGGGCCGGGCCCTTGAGCCTCGCCTAGCCCCTCTCGTTCCTGCTCCAGCTGGCCACCGGGTGCGCGAGCAGAGCCGGCGCTCAATCATTTTCTGCGTTCGATCCCTTCCCCATGACCGGCTCCCTTTCCCGATCCCCTGGCGCTCCACCCGCCTCCTCTCCTCTCCCCAATCCGCGGGTGGGCCAAGGGGCGGAGCCGCCGCACCTGGCCCGCTTCGGGTCCGGAGGCATGTCTGAAGACCCCAGCGTGCGCACCAAAAGTCGCCTCTTCTCTTGACTTCCTCTTCAGCCATTGGGACCAAGAGAGAGAGAGAGAGAGAGAGAGAGAGACCCTCCGGCTGGAGGTATCTCCCACCTCCGCTTCCTCCTTTGTTTTTGCGCCTACCTTCAGGAAAGGTGGGCATCTCCACCTCTGTCTCTGTCTCTCTTGGTCCCAATAGCAGAGGAGAAAGTCAGGAGAAGAGGTGACTTTTGGTGCACACTTTTGGGTCTTCAGGCACGCCTCCGGACCCAAAGTGGGCCAGGCAAGGGAGCAAGTGCAGCAAGTGTAGTTACTGGGATGTATAGTTCACGTACAATCAAAGAGCATTCTGAACTCCACCAATGATGGAATTGAACCAAATATGGCACACAGAACTCCCACGACAAACAGAAAATATATATCAATGATTGGTTGGGGGAGGGCGCCAAAATACTGTTTGCTTACCGTTGAAAATTACCTAGGGCCACCTCTGGTTGTATGCTCCCTGAGTGTCACTCCTGTTAGTAATCTGGCTGCCGTCCATTGGACCAATTGAACATTCCAGACAGTCTTCAAAGGCAACCCCACGTAGAGCGCGTTGCAGTAGTCTATACGGGATGTAACCAGAGTGTGGACTACTGTGGCCAAGTCAGACTTCCCAACGTATGAGCACCGATGGTGCACAAGTTTTAACTGTGCAAAAGCTCTCCTGGCCACCATCGAAACCTGAGGTTCCAGGCTCAGCGATGAGTCCACTGTGCCACTGGGGGCTTCATATGAGTATATGCCAGAAAATAAAATGAATACATATCTTTTTGGACAACATTTCTCAGAATCCCCCAAAGATAGTCATTTGGGTTTTATAGTCCAAAAAAGTAACTTTCTCTCTGTTCTTGTTCTCCACAGATTCTCCTTCAGAGCCACCAGGTGCTTCTGGGTCTTCCACAGATCCTCAAGTGTTGGGGCCTCTCCCATTGGAAGACGAATGCAGTAAGAAAGGTGCCACCATCACAGTGTCAAGGAAACAACACTGGGCCAAGTTCACTTGGGGTAGCCAGGAGGATTCCCACAACCGGAAACAGGGCCAGAGCTCCTCAAGCATCTCACAGGGACCTGTTGACCCAGATGGAGAGCCATCCCCAGATAACGTACGCTGTGTTGGCTTGTCGGCAAACGGGTCCAAGAAAGATGCTGAACTGATGGTTGGCTACTCGGAGACCTGCAGCTCTAGCCTTATTAGTGCCAAGTGCAGCGGCCAGGGAGCCTACCTGCAGAGCCTGGAGAGAAGCAGCCGCCACTGGGTGCTCTCGTCGGGGAAGACCCAGGGGACGGAAGAACCAGCAGCCACTGGCTCCAACACTGAGCAGAGGGAGCTTCATGTGCTCTGCAGCAGCAAAGGGGAGATCTGGTACAATCCCATTCCAGAAGATGATGACTTACAACTCCTTGAGAAGACGCGAGGCAGTGAGGTTGATAGCAGGAGCAGGAAGGGGAAGCCGGCGGAGATTAAAACAACACGGGAAGGTGTCTCTCCAGGAGGCTCACAACAAGCAAGGAGAGACGGTGTCCAGACCTCACCAAGCCAAACACGATCTACAAAGCAAGATGAAGAGATGATTGGCTCCCAAACCCAGGCCTGTGGTGGTGAGAATGAATGCTTTTTTAATGGCAATGTTTACCCTATTGAGTCAAATCTAATTCTCATTTTTGGGGGCTAAATTACCTTACCAAAATTAATGTGCACATTAAGGTTTTCCCCTGACATGAAGTCCAGTCATGTCCAACTCTGGGGTGTGGTGCTCATCTCCATTTCTAAGCCAAAGAGCCAGCGTTGTCCATAGACACCTCCAAGGTCATGTGGCCGGCATGACTGCATGGAGCGCATGAAGATACCTTAGATAGAGCGAAGACAGAGGGGAGCAGAAGACATTTCCATCTTGTCTTTACTAATAATATGGTATATTGTATATACATATAATATTTATAATATTATAATGTAATACAATATAATACTAGTAATAATAATACTATCTTCTAATTATAATTATATATTTACACTAGCTGTCCCTTGCCACGCATTGCTGTGGCCCAGTCTGGTGATCTGGAAAATAAAGTAATGAGAAAGTGTTGGTTTCTAATATATGTAATTCCTTTATGCTTTGTGAGTAAACAGTATTTCTTGTTGTTTCTTTGTCAGTGTTGATGTGGAGAGTGTCTGGTTTGCCAACCCTGGAACATGCAACATATCATTGTCCTTCTTTAAGGGTCCCTTTCAAATCTATGATACTATATCTCATATCTATCTGTCTGTCTATCTATCTATATCTATGGCTGGATGGCTCTTTGTCAGGAGGATTTTGATTATGTTTTCTTGCCCTGATGAAGGGAGTTGGATTGGATGGCCTTAAGTATTTTCTGTTGGTCATGAGGGTTCTGTGTGGGAAGTTTGCCCCGATTCTGTCATTCGTGGGGTTCAGAATGCTCTTTGATTGTAGGTGAACTATAAATCCCAGTAACTACAACTCCCAAATGTCAAGGTCTGTTTCCCCCAAACTCCATCTGTGTTCATATTTGGGCATATGGAATATTTGTGCCAAGTTTGGTCCAGATCCATCATTGTTTAAGTCCACAGTGCTCTCTGGATGTAGGTGAACTACAACTCCGTAACTCAAGGTCAATGTCCACCAAACCATTCTAGTCTTTTGTGTTGGTCATGGGAGTCCTGTGTGTCACCTTTGGTCCAGTTCCATCATTGGTGGAGTTCAGAATGCTCTTTGATTGTAGGTGAACTATAAATCCCAAGAACTACAACTCCCAAATGACAAAATCAGAGTTTTTTGAGTGAAGGACATACATTGGGTTGTTAGATGTATGCCGTCCAAATTTGGTGTCAATTCGCCCACTGGTTTTTGAGTTCTGTTAATCCCACAAACGAACATTACATTTTTATGTGGCGCAGTGGGTTAAAGCACTGAGCTGCTGAACTTGTTGATCGAAAGGTCGCAGGTTCGATTCCGGGGAGCGGCGTGAGCTTCCGCTGTCAGCCCTAGCTTCTGCCAACCTAGCAGTTCGAAAACATGCAAATGTGAGTAGATCAATAGGTACCGCTCCAGCGGGAAGGTAACGGTGCTCCATGCAGTCATGCCGGCCACATGACCTTGGAGGTGTCTACAGACAACGCTGGCTCTTTGGCTTAGAAATGGAGATGAGCACCACACCCCAGAGTCAGACATGACTGGACTTAATGTCAGGGGACTACCTTTACCTTTAGAGTACATGTAATATTGCTAATAATATTACAATATAATGGCTTGGTCCAGTTCTGTAATTTGTGGGGGGTCTCAGTGGTCTGTGGAAATCAGAGCTGAATCGGTTGAAGGTACTGCAAATCCCATCATCCACTGTCCATACTCCCCCAAACGTATTGTTTTTGTGATTAATCACTATGCTTTAATTAGGTTCGATTTGTAACAAATTAAAATACATCCTCCATATCAGATATTTACGTTATGATTCATAACAGTTGTGAAATTACAGTTCTAAAGTAGCAATGAAAATAATGAAAATAATTTTATGCTTGGGGGTCACCATAACATGAACTGTATTTAGGGGTCACGGCTTTAGAAAGGTTGAGAACCACTGGTGTAGATGCAGTCTGAGTCTGGAAACACTGTTCTACAAATTTTCAGTTTTTCTCAGTTACGGAAATGAAATGTGCCATTTCTTAATAAATTTAACATGCTGAATTCAAATATAATAATTAAATGTGTTAATTGGCTCTGGTTTTTATGCAACAGCTATTTCAATTTTCTCCACAATAGGTAATTTGTTAATATTATGATAATGCGCTTAACCTTACTGCATGTATATAAACCATGAATATTTACTAAATTTTAGTCAAATTATATTGCCAATAGTATATACATGAGAAATATTTATTTAAATAGTCTATTGTTTATGTTTGTGCAGCAAGAAACTATATTAGTAGGCCTAATGCAGTTGAAAAGTCTGAAAGTTTAAATGTCGCTTTAATCGTGACTTTAGTTTATATCCCGTTTGCTTCTCTTGACTTTTCTTTTGTATTCAAGGAAAGGATTCCCTCTTACAATGCTCCAGCAGTAGTCTGACAGCATTGACGGAGTCCATTTACCTTGATATCTTTTTTCCATAGTGCTTTATTTACACACGTGCGAGGCATAACTACAGTAAAAAGAACAATGTAAATCGATGTTTAACGATACTGTCTCAGTCTTCAACTGACTGACCCTCACCGTTCAAAAGTCTGGCCTTATATAGGGCTTCTGGCTTTTGCACACGGCACTAATACTGTGTCATCAAACTTTCTAGAGTATTCTAGAATCTTCCATAGTGTAAGTCGCAACATGCATTTTTTCAACCATACGTGATCACGTGATTGCTTATATCATAAAAACTAGAGCCAATATACATTTTAAAATGTCATTTTCGTTTTCAGCACCCCAAAATCATAAAAGAACAGCTATTTTCAGGCCCGCAACTTTCTAGAATCTTCCATGGTGTAAGTCACAACATGCATTTTTTCATTTTCGTTTTCAGCACCCCAAAATCATAAAAGAACAACTATTTTCAGGCCCGAAACTTTTTCTCCGTTGAACAGTGAAATAGGAGAGCCGAAAGCTAGAAGTAGCAAAGTAGTGCCACTCTTGTTGGGAATTGCTGTGGGTGAAGAGGGTGAAAATTCTCACAATTTACTGCAATTACTCAAAGCGGAGGGGAGCAATCTTTGTGGAACACACTTGAAGGTGGCCAAGCAAGATTTCAGCGCTTTAGATCTCAACAGGCAGGAAGGAAAAGGGAGGCTTAAACTTACTCGAGTGCCATTTCTCTAAATATACATGGCCCTTAAGGCTTACTGTGCAGAAAGCTCCTTTCTTACCTCCACTGGCAGCAGGATAAGGTCTGCCTGCCAGTTTACCCTTTTGGAGTTGGAAAAATACAATTTGGTCTGTCACTATGTTGTGACTTTCTAGAGAGGGGAAAAAATCAATATCTACCTTCTCCCTGGGAAAAAAAATGTTTATTTCTTAGAGGGAAAAGGATTCATACAATTAACAGATGCCAATTCAACTGTAGGTTATCTTGGCAGTTTCTAAACTGTCTTAGTCAGCAAGGTTGTGTTGTAAAGCAGTACTTAAATCAGAATCCAGATTAGCTGTACTCTCACTCTTACGAAATTGTTGTTTTTCAGGTGATTATGCTTAGGGAGTGTGTGAGAGAGTTCATATATGCTATGAATGAAAGTAAAAATAAAATCACAAATCTATATAAATAAAAATGTAATTTTCAGTTCTTGTGGGTTTTTTCGGGCTATATGGCCATGTTCTAGAGGCATTTCTCCTGACGTTTCGCCTGCATCTATGGCAAGCATCCTCAGAGGTGAGGTCTGAGGATGCTTGCCATAGATGCAGGCGAAACGTCAGGAGAAATGCCTCTAGAACATGGCCATATAGCCCGAAAAAACCCACAAGAACTGAGTGATTCCAGCCATGAAAGCCTTCGACAATACAATGTAATGTTCGTTTGTGGTATTCACAGAACTCAAAAACCCCTGGGGCAGTTGGCACCAAATTTGGACTCAAGACAACTAACAACCCAACGTACGTTCTCCACTCAAAAATATCACGAAAAAAAGCAGAAAAGACTTCTGAACTGCATGTCCACAAAGGAGAAACTGCATGTCTCCAAAGAGACCCATGGCCACGCGCCCTCCTCCTCCTCACAGGGAAACAGCCAGCCATTAAAGCCAGGCGCACGTGCATGGCCACACACACACACACACACGAGAGAGAGAGAGAGGGCACCATGAGGAAGGAGAAGGAGGCTTGCCGCATTGAGCCCCTTCTCTTTCCCTTCTATCTCAGGAGGGCAGTCTCCTCCTCTTCCTCCTCCCTGTTGGAAGAGGAAGGGGCTGATGAGTGGAAGAAGGGGAGGAGGAGGAGGAGGTGAGGAAGGCCAGCAGGTGGGGATCTTTCTTTCTGGAGATCCTTCTTTCTTTTTTAACTCTTTCCTTTCTGTTTGACCTGCTTAGCTGTCTCCGGCAACACAAGCACACATTTAACACACTCACTCACTCACTCACTCACTCACTCTCCTATTAACATCCAGACTGCCACACTCCACCCGAAAAGACTCACTCCCTTTATTTCCTTTTCTTCCTTCCTTCCCCTTCCTTTCCTTCCCCTCTCCTTCCTTCCTGTCCCTCCCTCCTTCCTTCTCCTTCCTTTCCTTCTTTCCCTCCTTCCCTTCCTTCCTGTCCCTCCTTTCTTCTTCCTTTCCTTCTTTTCCTCCCTCCCTCCCTTTCCTCCTTCTTTCCCTTTCTTCATTTCCTTCCCCTTCATTTTCTTCCCCCTCCTTTCTTCACCCCCCTCCTTTCTTTCCCTCCTTCCCTCCCTTCCATTTTCCTTCTTTTGCTCTCCCTCCTTCCTTCTTCCTTTCGTTCTTTCTATGTAAGATATAAATACAATATTTTATATATTGTTATATAGATTACTATATAATATGTTACATACATATAATATATGTATCTGTCCGTATCTGTCCCAGCGTCTCTGTCCGAACGCATCTCCTTCTACGTTCCACCTCAGAGTTTAAGATCTTCTGGGGAGGCCCTGCTCTCGACCCCGCCTCTATCACAAGTGAGGTTGGTGGAGACGAGGAGCAGGACCTTCTCGGTGGTGGCCCCTCACCTGTGGAATTCACTCCCCGGGGAAATTAGGTCATTGACATCCCTCCTCTCTTTTAGAAGGAAATTAAAAACATGGATTTGGGACCAGGCTTTCGGGGAATCTGGCAGATAGACAAAGGACAAGCGATGACTAGAACTGACGGATTCGACAATGTGGAATTGAATTCTGAGCTGGCAAACGTTGAGCATTAGATTAGTTTTTAGGGAGTGTGATGTATAATGGATTGTTTTAATTGCTGTTTATATATGTTTTATTTTTACCTTGTTGTTGTGCTGGCATCGAATTGTGCCTTTTGTAAGCCGCCCTGAGTCCCCCCTCGGGGGTTGAGGAGGGCGGGGTAGAAGTGCGAGAAATATAT